>NC_068351.1:8360614-9738293 GCF_014633365.1 Diospyros lotus | reverse complement strand
ATGATATAATTATTTGTATAAAACTGGTTTTGGGTTAAACCACTTAGCTTTTGCACCAAGTTTAGAACACCTCGAAAAATGTGTATCGCCTCGATTTATGTGCCCGACCTTGATTTTCATGCCAAACTTAGAGATTACTTAATCTTGAGCCACAATAATCCCTAGACACCATATTTATTTCAAAGGAACATAAGTATATATTTTTCATAATTTTTCCATGATTTCTTCTATTTTTTACCTATTTTCCTCTCTTAATATTTCAAATAAATACCCCCTTAAGCATTTTCTCTAATCTTTTTCCACAACAATTCATAATATTCTAAGAAATTTAAAAAAAAATTCCAAAACTTACCCCAACGTTTCGTTTGCATGCATAACGAGGCTGGTCATTACAGAAACCAAGAAACCCAAAAGTCAAATACCAAAATTTTGAACACAAATTTTTTATAACGAAAAATTTTTAACACCAAAATTTTGTAATAATGAGCATTTGAGAGCTCAGGGTTGCTTATAAATAGATAATTTTAGGTTTGGTTCTAATTTTTCATTATTAAAAATTTTTGGATGTCCTACATTTGTTCATGTTGATAATAAAAAATTAGAATCAAGGTCTAAACGGTATCTCTTCATTGGTTATAAATTTGGTGTTTGTTGTTTTGTCTTTGATGTTTTGGTTTTGATATTGAAAAACAATATTATTCTTATGTTGAAATTTTTTTTTCTTGGTGCACTTAAATTATTTTATAAGTTCTATATGCACCATCATGAAAATCAATTTCAACAAATGCCAAAAATTTCATTCTCAAATCTCTTAATGCATTTGGTTTAGAAAAACAAGTTTTTATTGTCAAAAGAATCTTTTATATTTGATATATCAAAATTGGCCATATTATATTTAAATCTCAAATCCATGTTTTAATTTTAAAGGCTAGCATGTTAACAGTTTTTAAAAAATGCTCAACCATTTTCTCTTAAAATGTCGATCGTTTTTATGCAAGTTCTAAATAGTGCGGTTAACAACTATTACATCATTTTCGATAGACCATTTTCTATCATGTCGACTGTTTATTTTGAATTTTCATTAACCAGTTGATCAATCCATTGTTCCAATCAATCGTTTTTGTCGCATATCACTTAACGACTAGTTTCGTAGGCTCCAATAGTCACAAGTGGCTAGTTTTTGAAGAAGGCTATAAATACAGCACAAGGAAGCTCTGGAGATGTCTAATGAGCAAGAATAAAATCATTTGATCTTACATTTGTATTTTTACTTCTCAATTGTAATTGTGCTTTCATTTTTCTCTCAAAAGGGTTTGTTCTTTATTTGTATAATTTTGTTTCAAGTCTCGTATTAATTTTTGAGAGATCTTGTAAATGAGAGATTCATCTCTCAGATTCTCTTCTATTATAAAATTCTTGTATTTTCCTAATAAAGTTGTTAGAGGGTCTATTTGTGTATAAGTAGGAGGTTGTATTTTCTAACAGTTTATACTAAATGGCCTACTTGGTTAAGTAGAAGGTTTAGTAGATTGATTTTGAAATCCTTAGTGGGGAGTTAAGATAGTGGAGTAGGCTATGTTTGATCTGAACCACTCTAAATCACTTGTGTCGCTAGCATATTTTGTTGTTTCTTTTGGTTGTATTTCATTATTTTCATAATTATCTTTTAAAACCTCATAAAAAAATTTAAATTCTTAAATACCCAATTCACCTCTTTCTTGAGTGTATGGTGCCATTCATTGTGTGAACCCAACAGTGTTAAGGGTTATAAGTTAAGGGATCAAGAAGTATGTAAAGTTGTAATTAACAGAAATGTTATTTTTTATGAAATTATTATACTTCATGGTTTGTTTGCAAATGAATCTAACCCTACAGGTCACCAAAGTTATGATATTCAGGTGGAGTTTGAAATCGACAAAACATATTTGTCGTCATCGTCTTAGATTAAGTCGAGCTCGAAAGAAAATACTGGTCCGTCAAATTATTATATTACTAAAGATATATCCAAAAGAAATATCAAATCTCCTCAAAGGTATGTTAAACCTAATCTCATTGCATATGCTTTAAGTGTGGCTAAAAATATCTATTGCAATGAGCATTGTGTGGATTTGTTTGGTATTCCTCATGGTGTGGATTTGATTGGTATTCATTAGGGAGTTTAATTCTCTGTAATTCTGTTGAAAGAAATAATTTTAGATAATTTCATATGGATTTCGAGTCAAGATGGATATTTGTGATAATTGTGACCTAAAATCTTAATTCTTATGTGATTGAGTTGCTTAATTTAATCGTGATTAGGACTTCAAATTTGATTGTGATTAAGATGTTAGATTCGATTTTGACTTAAATTTATCTTATCTGAAAAAACATCCTCTTAAATCATCTTTTAATTACTATATAATTTTCTGTGTATATTTATAAATAATTTTATATTTATAAATAAGTATTTGATGCGCTGAAATTAGTGTGACAATATCAGTTTTATTATAGCAATATCCATTTAGTAATATTTTTTTATTTCTACTTATAATTTTTCTTGATTTAAGTTTTTTTTATATTAAATTATATGTTCATTTATATGGTTGATAGTGTAAGCACCCCTGCCCGGATATCCCTACCTACCCGGACTACCCGAACGGGAGCGCCTACGGGAGGAGAAAGAATGAAACACGAGACAAAGACCACCCCGACATGCATACACAAAAATAAGAACAGCGGAAGCAAAGCTCAAGACATGCATGCACTACGGGTATCCCGCTAACACAGCGGTCACAAGATAAATAAATAAACACAAACTCCTGTGCCGGCATACACGAGACTCGAGGAAAGACCTGGCACAGTATAAAATAATAGAGTAAATCCTACTCAGACATCAGAGTTAACAAGGATTGACGGGACTGCCTGTACACCACACTGACTCTGCCGCTAAAGCTGACTCTCTTGCCATGGCCCACGCTGCGACTACCTGAAATGATGGAAAGCAAAGTGAGTCGAGAGACTTAGCAAGCATAAAGAAAAGAATTTTCTTCTCCTCTTCTTCTTCTTCTTCTTCTCTTTCTTCTTCTTCTTCTTCTTCCTCTCCCTGCGTCTTCCTCCTCCTGCAACTCTATTCTTCTTCTCCTTTCCTTTCCTTCTTCTTCTTTTCTTCTTTCTTCTTCTTCTTCTTCTTCTTCTTCCTGCGGCTGAACCATCACCGCCACAGCCTCCTTCCTCCAGCTGCCGCCGCCTCTAGCCAGCGGCACCACCGGCCAGCCCCCGCCTCCAGCTCCGCATTCCACGACCGTGCGCGCCGCCGCTGCCGTGTGCTGCTAGAGTTGGCCTTGCTGCCACCTTTATATGCACCTACATACACACTGATATATATATCAAGCTGCAACTGTAAACCTACTTAGACGATCATACATACACGGATATATATATAAACACACTTACAGTTACTCACTTACACAGACACCGAGCTCACGCTCCAGCTCGATACACCTTATGTAAATAGATGGGTTTGCACCAAACGGCCATGGCAGCTTCTTGACCCATCAAACTCACTGTTAGTGTTATATATATATATATATATATATCACAGCTTTTCAATCTTAAGTTTCTGCCGACTCCACTGCCTCAATCTCAATCCTCTTTTAAAAATATATTATGCTAACAATTAAATATTGATTCATATACTCATGTATATAGCATGCAATTGAAACCTGAGGCTAAGTCTCTATCCCATTTCACTCTCCCCAGACGTAATCATGGCCTCCTGCCAATTTTCCCTTTCAATTGTCTTTTCTCCCTCATCTCTTCCCAGCCGTTTGATTTTTACCTGCTAGGGACACGCACACACATGCATTAATTGAGGTGGCAGCTCATGGAAATATCCTCATTTCCATTTCCTTTGATTTTTTTCACACACATAATATGTTTACTAAATTAATATAATAGGATATTAGCATAACATGTATAAACTTAAATTAATATTGGTTATTAACACAGTATATCATCACATATACGCACATTAGCCACTTCACTTCAAGATTCCTTCACTTGCCTTATTTTATTATTATTATTTAAATTTATCCCATACAATATATTAATTATTATATTAATATCTTTCTTTATTAACTAGTTCTAATAATTTAAGTATCTTTAATCCCTTATTTTCCTCAAAACCACCTAAATAAATATTTCCTCTTAAATTTTTGAATATTCATTAATGTCCTTAAACACCGATTTGAATAATTATTATTTATTTTCAAATTTGGGATATTACAGATAGTTTAGTAGTAGTAGGGGTGTGCATTCGGTTATAACCGAATCGAACCGACCAAAAAATCCTAACTGAACCGAACCGAATTGCATGTAATAACCGAACCGAACTGACCGATTAATTTTTAACTAACCGAACTAATCGAAATCTAAACTAAGTTAACCGAATCGATAACCGATTGGGCAAAATCAGTAAAAGAACAAACCGATTTGCTAAAATGAAATACAAGAACATCCATTGAATTGATACAGAAAAATGCAAAATCATTTAGAGATTGAGAGAAATACAAATCAATTTGTGCAAAAGAATGAAATACAAATGAAAAACCCAGCAAAGGAAGAAATATAAGAAACTAACCTCACTGAGTCAAAAAAAAATTGAAAAATTAAAACCCTAACCTAACGTCAATACTAACCTCTGTCTGACGGTCAGTCATCGTTGGTACTTGGTATGGGTCGATCGTCCAAGCACAAGGAAGGGAAGAAACAAGGAGACGAAGCCTCGTGCGATCAGCGAAGGGAAAGGCGTCGGTCTGGGTCTGATGAAGGGGATGACAATCGGCGAAGGGAAAGGCGGGGGGCGACCGACTACTGACAGAAAAGGGGAAGGCATCGAAGGTGGAGACGACACCGATGGCGACGAACTCGAAGGATCTCTCTTCTATCTTAGTCCACCCTTTTAGTTCCAGGTGAGTGAGAGTCTCTGACTCTCTGCCTCAGGTGCCGCGGCGTCGACGTCGGCATCGGAGGGGGCGATGGTGTCGCCGTGCCAGAGCATCGGAGACGATGGAAGGAAGAGAGTGGAGCGAGGAATGATCGAATCGATCCTTCCGCCTTTAGGGTTTTCTCTCATCTGCCTCTGCGTGACTTCGGTTTGACTTGGGTGGGGATATTTTCACTTTGCTTTATAAACCCAAACCAAAACTATGTCGTTTTTGTAAGTTTAAGTTTGGTTCGGTTATTTCAAGCAAAAAAACCAAACCGAACACCGAAAATCGAATTTTCTAAAAAAATTAACCGAATCGAAATTTTAAAAAAAATAACCGAACCGAACCGACTGAACTTGTCGATTCGATTCGGTTACTTCGGTTTAACCGAAGTTGTGCTCACCCCTAAGTAGTATTTTATTTTCTATTAAAAATTATAGCAATATCTTATATATATATATATATCCATGAGAGAGTATGAGAGAAATAGATGAGGCCATTTTTTTAAGAAGAAGATGAGGGCCACACATGCTTTTCTGCTACTCTCTTAATACATTAATATACTAGTGTATGTCCGTGCTTAAAAGCACAGTGTAAATAATATTAAGATTAAAATATAATTATAATTTATACGTATTATGTTAAAATTTGTAAAGAATTTATAATAATTTTGCATGTATTAAACGCTCTATAAAACTCAAATAAGAAATAAACATATAAGATTTATAATGTTCACCAATATTACAAATTAAAATATAAGAGCAAGTAAAAAAAATTATAAATACTGAACAAAAAATAGAAATTAAAAAGAAAAAAATTACCCATCTATATAATAAAGCACATCAGTAAATATTCTACATACCAATCTGTAATCTACAATTCCAAATATATTAAAAATTAAATATCAAATAATGTACAACAACCAGATTCTGCAATCTAAAATAAATTAAAATTAAAATTAAAATATACACTAATTAGTCCTAATAACATCAAATTATAACTACATAAGAAAAACAAACATTATATTATCGTACACTAAAAGAGTGGGTTAAAACTTTATAAAAAGTGGATTAAAATTTTTCAAAATATGTATAATTTACAAAAGATGTGTCAATAACATATTTTCAAACATGTGTTTGCCCAAACTTTCTCTTCATTACTTTCTAAAAAATCTTTGTATCAACTTATATGTATCCCTAATGAGGAACATGCACACAATCTGGTAAATTTTGAAAACAAACACACATGGTTGCTGCCATGGCAGCCACGGCCATCAACGGGGGAACCCTAGTTTGGGGTCGGAGAACCTTGGGTTCTCCACCATGAGTGGTCAGGAACTCTTGTATTCCTTGACCCCTATGGGTGGGGGGAACCGACGTCAGGACCTCTTTGATTTTTATATTATTTTAAATAAAAAAAATAATACGAATAAATGAATTTTACATTTCTTTAAGTATAGATTAACCAATTTTACATCTCTTTAAAGATTCAACACCTAAAGATAAATATATTAAATTTCGAATATCACTTGCTACTTTGATATCATTATTTGGATAAAGACTTTATAGTAAAAATTGCATTTGATCATTATCAAAGAAAGAGATTTTTATTTTTTTTAGAATTGAATTATCCATAATTTAAAAAATAAATAATTCTAAATATCAAATTCTTGAATTATACATATTTAAAAAAAATTAAAACTTACACTGCTGTGTTTTTTATTTAAAAAAGTTCAAATATTATAGTTGAATAATTTTTTTAAAAAAAATTAAGTATTGATATTTAATATTAAGTAATAATTTTTTTTAAAAAAATAGAGCCCCAAACGCAGCTGGTCAGGGGGTCCAAGGGTCCTTGACCACGCTTTTCCAAAATTATAATTAATGTCTTTTTTTTTTAAATCTCGTCGATAAGCAAATTATTGAGCGATCCGACCAATGACAGATTGTTTGACTGTCTGTGCAATTATACGCAAAACCCAAGGCACACACAACTCTCCATAGTGAGTACAACATCACTCCCAAGGAAATAGACGATACGAAGCTCCGTAACAATTAGAAATAAATATTATTAGAGGTCACATATTTAATTTAAGCTCATCGTCCACAGACTCAATAATAACTTGCATATTATAAGATAATTACCATGTGTAATTATTTTTAACTGAAAAAGACTTGCATTGGGATTGAAGAACACGATGATAAAGTTAGGAACTTGTCTTAAAACGATCAATTCTCAACTTGCACGCATTCCTGCTAGCTTGAAGCCTTATTGGCTGCCACCTTGCGCCTAATTAATTTTTAAAATTTTCGAGCCACTAACACACTTCTTAAGCTCCAAATTAATTTTTAAAATTTTCTATAATTTTTTCTGAAATTTTCGACTATTTTTTTTAGATTTTTCTTTATTTTTTATTTCTTTTCTTTTTTTTCTTTCTTTTTATTTTTTCTTCCTTCCTCTTCTTCTTCACGCGCACAGCCCGCCTGCGCGCAGAGCCGCCGCCGGTCAGCGTCGCCTCTGCCGGCCACCGTTGCAGCCAGCCTCGCCACCGCCGGAAGCCTCTGATCGCCGCCATCGGCCGGGAGCTACCGCAGCTGGTCCCCTGCGCCTCTAGCCACCGACCGCCGCTGTTGCTTCAGCCATCGCCGCAGCCGCCTTCCACTGCCGCTGAGACCCCGACCAGCCTCCATAACCGGCCATCGCTGCTGCACGGCCGCCCCTGCTGCTGGCTGCTGCTTCGCCGCACAGCCATGGCTGATCGGTGTGCATATAGATATATTTATAATTTATGTGAGTGTGTATATAGATATATATATATATATAAGTGCCTGTGTGTGTATATGCGTATGTGTGTGTTTGGAAGGAAGATGGTTGCGCTGTGGGTGGCTATGAGCGGGAAGATTATTAATCCCAGCCATTCAATGTATCAGAAATTCATCTTAGCTTTGAGACATTTTCAAAAATCTTATTGCCTTATTATATATAGATATATCTATATCTATCACATATATATATATATAAATCTGCCGAGGGAGAGAAAGAGAGGGGAGCTGTGACTGTGAGTAATCTATATATACATAAATATACATATATTATATACATTTATCTTGGGCAACTGGGATTGGGAGAACCATTCTCCCGCCGAATTGCCCTCAAAATTGACCACTGCAACGCCAGCAAGCTGCCTGCACTTCTTCAATTTTGTCTCCTGCAATTTTGCTTTTCCTTTCCGCCTGTGCAATCCTGCGAGAGTCACGTGGCTTTGTTCATTTACTTTTGACTTTTCAAATTTTAATTTTATTAATTTTAATATAATATATGTAACAATTATACAGATTCATATTATGCACATTAATATATATTATTATAAATTAATTACACACAAAAAAAAACTTTTCTCTTATCTCGTTAACTATTAATGATGATTTAATTAATTATTAATTTTTAATAATAATTTAATTTCTATTAACTTTTAATGGTGCATAAGAACACCATAGTAGCTCAAATTTATTAATTTGATTGAGATTACATATCGAAATTCTTTTCAACATCAAAAACTCTTTTCCAATCATTAATAAAGTAAAATCATATAGAATATTCACTTCACGTCAAAGGTCAATAGATTTTTTCAATAATCACCTATCTCCATACGCCACTAAACATAAATTACATAGTGAACATTCACATTTCATATTTGGGTGATTTCGCACAATGATAAATCTCTAACACCAATGTCAAGATAACTGTATCGCATTTAGTCTGAATACTAGTTACACAATCAATTAACAATAACATATCATTAATCATTTTAGCCATATAATATGTTACATGCGTCATATTCAATAGATAATTATCCAACACCTACTCACATATCTACTATCTAAATTTTATGTAACATGACATATAATTCACCATTCATTATTATTAGTATCCTATACTAATCATTCGTAGTAATCCATGTATCATTTTGTAATTGATTAATTATATTCTTTTTTAAGAAATTTAAGAATCGAGAATTATTTTAAAAAATCTTGTGTTATAGATTTTTATTACATATTTTTAACAGTTTAAAAATAAGATCATTAAAATATTTTGAGATTCATTCATATACATTGTTGTTAAAATTTCAATTTTACTTATACGATTTTACGCTTCGGAGACCTCCAGACGATTCAAATCCCATCTAAAATCTTATTTGGGATAAAATTCTATAAAATTCTGATTTTAGGTGTACAATTTTACGATTTTACACTTCAGAGATTCCCAAACGATTTTACGCTTCAAGTATAAATTACAACTTAAATTTAATTGAGAATATTAGAATCATCCTCTAAAGAATTTTAAGCTATATTTTACCTTTAAATTACCTATAGCAACATATTAGTTTTGAATTATATTTTAGAAGCATCATCTTTTGAGTTATAATAAGGAATAATCAGGTTATTAAATGATATTAATTTATTTTTTATAAAATTATATTATTATAAACATATATTTATAAAAATTAAAAGATATTTTTAATTATCTCTAAAATCTTACGATTTTACGATTCGATTTTATGAACCATTTTTCGATCCTACTTAAAATTTTGATTTTAACTATATTGTTCATATATAATTTGAGAGATATAAATAAAGACATAATTATTTATTAATATATAAAAATATATTAATAAATCTAACAAACACACTATCATCTAAATTTAATATTGGATAATACACTAACGGTAAACTTGATAAACTTGTCAATTATCTCCTGTCTCCATCCCCTTTTCGCTCTCTCTCTTCTTTTTTGAACTTGTGGCTCATTCATAAGAAAATATCTTACACAGTAAATGTTTTATCACTAACCTGCACATTTCATTATGATTTGCTTAATAAAATTGTCAATCATCTCCCGTCTCCGTCTCCTTTTCTCTCTGTTTCTCACTAGCCTGCACATTTTATTATGACAGTATTTTGTAGTCAAATAGTGCTTTACATTAAATTCTTCAACGCTAATTTGGTGATGTCTTCAACGTACTAACACCAAATCAGAGATGTTTGGCAACTTTAAAGAATATTTTTTATGTAATTATTTAATTAATATTAATTTATTTATTTAACTTAGCATAATATTATTAAAAATAATTAGTCAAATTTTATAAAAAAAATTAATAATTGCTCATAATTTTTTTACAAAATATGTTATTCTAATTAATTTCTAACTAATTTTTAATTAATTATTTTTATCTAACTTTTATCAAATTAATTATTTATCCACCTAATTATTTATCCATCTCATTTTTTCAACTAATATTTTAAATCAAACAAAATATTTGTTTCACTTAATATTTCAACTAATTTTCTCACCTTCTTTTATTTACATTTTTTTTTTCACTTATTTCACAACTAACTTTGCTACATAACACTACCTAACTTTTATCCAATGTATGACAAGAATGATTCAATTGAGCCAGCGGTTGGGAAGAAGAAAGAAAAAAAAAAAAAAAACAAAAAACAAAAAACAAGGTGATGAGATGATGCAATTTTTTGAATCCATGAAATAAAAAAATCAATAAATTATGAATATGTTTAAAGAAAAACAGACACATATGCAAGAAATGTAAGTTTTAATGCAAAGGAATTGTGACTGTAACATCTCAAAATTTGGGAATTAAATAAATGATTATTAATTTATTTGGGTATTTGGAGTATTAAAAAAAATATATTTATTTATGTAATTTTGAGGAAGTAGGAAATTTAAATAAATTATTGGGAGTATTTATAAAAGGGTTAACTAAATTACTTTGGTAGAATTTTTGGAGAATTCGGGGTTTGAGTGTAATAAGAAGGAAAGTGAAGTTCGGGCCAGTGTGCAAATAATAGAAAATGTGGGAGCTGAAATGTAAATTTTGGAAATGGCGATAAGTCACCTTAAATTTAGTTAAATCTGTATATATGTATGAAGGTGAGTGCCAGCCGAGCGGTTATGCGTGCGCGTGTGCATGCGGAGGGGACGCGGGATCGATTCTCGGCTGCGCGCGCTGGAGGAATTCTTTTGGATTTTTATCAGCCATAAAGCGCCAAAACGGCGCCGTTTTGATAAGGCGGTGGGCAGCCAGCCGCGGCCACGTGGCGCGCGCTGGTGCGCCCTGCGGCTGCCTCTCTCACGCCCACTGTTTGCACGCTTTTTAAGGTCAAATTGGCCATGTTTTTCTACCGATTTTATTGCCTTTTTATGCTTCAAATTGAAGCAAAAATTTGGATTAAATTGGAGCAGAGCAGAGAGCTCGGGAGAAGAAGAAAATGGCGCATAAAGGCTGGAAATCTTGAGGAAAATTGGGAGAAGTTGAAGATTTAGTCAAATTTAATTACGGATTAATTACTCGGGTGAGTAAATAGTTATGTATTAATAATTTTGTTCGGCTAGAATTTATTTAAAAGTTTGATTTTAGTAATTGTGGATGATTATGCGATGTTAAGTATGTTGCGTAAGTATATATATATATCTACACGAGTGCACTGTGTGCAAGGGTGAGCTTTCTGTGTGTATAATATTTGATTGTGAGGGTTGTGTTGCAGTGAGTGTGTCGTCTACACGAGTGCACTGTGTGCAAGGGTGAGCTTTCTGTGTGTATAATATTTGATTGTGAGGGTTGTGTTGCAGTGAGTGTGTCGAGAGCTAATTTATATATATATATATATATATATATGGAAACACAGTGTGAGAGTGTGAATAGCACTGTGTGTGAGTGTAGGGAATTGAAATCAAAGAAAATGAAAGAATTGGTCTAGCCGTGTATGCATATTGGTGAGTTGTTACTATTATATATTAATTTATTAATTAATTACGAAGTTATTGGTATCATATAATTTAAATTAAATATAGGACTCGTCGGGGTTTTATTTACGGTGTGCTTATATGGGATTTTAGATGGTTAAATTATTTAAATTACATGGTTAGATTTAATTAGTGTAAGTCACGAATTTTATTAATAGTTATTAAATGTTTTACTTCGCAGCGGGAGTGCAAGGAAGAGAAGAAACGACCGTGTAAAGGCAAGCTCCTAACTCTCTCTTCGTGTTCTTCAATTCCCGTCAAAGACCCTGTGATTTCTTGTATTTTATCACCTCCCTTACTTTAATTCGGTACCTTGCCTTGTTGGTTGAACTATTATTCATTTGTTTTAATTTAAATTAAATCTGAGGCTTCTATAATTTTATTCGTTGTGAGCCTACGGGGGTTTGTACCGCCCCCATTCCTTTCGGAATGATGCTGAACCCAGTTGGGGAACTAGGTTCCTAGTCGTGCGGGTTTTATTTACGATTTTTCTCAGATTTACTTATGATTTGGTTAGAGCTATTGAGTAGTAGGGCAGGGGTCAACCGTTTGGTGACGTTGGGGTAGACTATGGTACGGCCCTGAAGTGGACCGTTGGGCGGACACTCCTAGTCACTAACCGTTGACCAGTGCCGGGTACTGCTGACTAGCTCTGCCGGTATGTGATTTACTGCATGATTAGATACATTGTATTACTGTTCATGATTTGATATGCACATGGGTACGGGATGCATATTGGGATATCCATTTATTAAGAATGCTTGGACACGGACATTCTAGTTGGGTTAGGTTGCATCCAGCGCAGCATATGCATAGCGTGTGGTTTACTATGTGGGCGGAGCATAGCTTGATGCCTGGATGTATGGGCACCTTGTATCACGTTGATGCTCACTACGCCATTGCATTTCTATGTGCATTGCATGGATACTGGTAGTATTTAGTTCTCGGACGGGAGTACCGTTCCGAGGGAGCCTATGGCTCGGTTGTCGGGAGTACCGACGGATACAGGTGACGGGAGTACCGGCCTGGGACAGCGCGCGCAGGTTTGTGGAGACATTTGTTGCCTTTCAGGGCAGCGGCAGGTTGGTATGAGACTTGGGTGCCAAGTGTCTTATGTGGGCCCCAAGGACCGGTATGTGCTTTTATTTTATTATGCTATTGAGCTGTTGTGTTGTAGTGTCTCATGGCTTGTGTGTACCTGGAGGTTTATTCTGGAGTGAGATTTCTGGTTTTGTGTAGCCTTCAACCTTTTCTTCCTTATGCTTGCTGAGTCTCTCGACTCACCTTGCTTTCCATCATTCCAGGTGGTGGCGGCGTGGGCCATAGCAAGGGAGTCAACTTTAACGACAGAGTCGGTGTGGTGTACAGGCAGTCTCGTCAATCCCTATCCACTCTGATGTCTAGGTAGAATTTACTCTATTATTTCGTACTGTGCCAGGTCTTTTCTCGAGTCTTGTGTATGTCGGCACAAGAGTTTGTGTTTATTTATTTATCTTGTGACCGTTGTATTAGCGGGGTACCCATAGTGCATGCATGTCTTGAGCTTTGCTTCCGCTGTTCTCATTTTTTGTGTATGCATGCCGGGGTGGTCTTTGTCTTGTGTCTCATTCTTTTCTCCTCCCGTAGGCGCTCCCGTTCGAGTAGTCCAGGTGGTTGGGGATATTCGGGCGGGGGTGCTTACAGTGACATTTAGAGCTCAAAATGAGACTAAAAAAATAGAATTGTGAGAGCTCAAAATGAGGCTAAAAATGCACATAAATGAAAAAATATATTTATGTGTGTTTTTTTCGTTTTTAATTTTTCTGAACATGAAAGTTGAAATTCTTAAAATCATTGTCAATTCAGAATTCTACCGAGTTTATCAAGTTAATCAAGATTCACTCCAATTATATTACAATTTAAATTTTATATACACGCTAAATCATTTAAAGATTATTGACACAAAATCGTATAAGTTCGAATCGAGATTTTGACAAATATAATTTCTAATCAATGGAGCAAATAGTTCTTGAATTTATCTCAATAGTTGAGATCGCTTGCTGGAGTCGGTGATCGTGCAACATGGCACGTTGTTGTGGTCCTTTTTGCCGACACCTAACATTTTATTAAATATTGACTCCTAATAAATCCAATCCCTAGAACAAAATTATCAAACTTTTTATACCATTATCTTGGAGATTGTTTTAAGCTATACAGAGATTTTTTCAGTAAGCAAACATGTCTAGGCTTATCTGAGTCAATATATCCAGAAGGTTAAACCATGAAAATTTTATAATTTAATCTTCGAGATCAAATTATAAAAGTCTACTTGCAAAGAGGTCCGTGTTACCTTCAAAATCAAGACGATTTATTCCAACTTAATTTAATGAATTTGGATTGATTGAAATATAATATAAGTAAAGATGTTGCATTTTACTTTTGTTATCTTTTTAAAACAAATAAAGAGAAATAAGGAGGAGGTGATTCTTTTGTGAAATAATGGTTCAGTAATTTAAAAAAAAAAAAAGACTTTAAATTCATGTTGGAGATATCAATAATACACAATTAAAATCAAAACAACCGTGAAGTCTTAATGAATTAAAAATACAATATTGAGATAGTTTTTTTCAGACAATTAGAACAAATATTGTGTGATTATCGAATTTATTTGAATGTATCAATTGATTGTGTTCGACTTCTATGACAAAGATTAGTCTTTCGTGATCATGACAAATCTAAATATTTAAATAATTAAGATAATTTTATTGAATAATCGTAATTTCTAATATAAAAAGAAATAAGGAATAATTGTAGAAAAATATATTTTAATATTATTATTATTATCTTATTTTTAAAATTATAAACTTTATATTTAAATTCACCCCATTGAATCAAAATCCTAACTCCAAGCTATAGACAACCATTGTTGCTTCTATCCATCTCATGGGTTGCTGGATTTAAGGGGGGTGAAAATTGTAGTCTTTGTCTTGTGTAATGCTTTCCTGTATTATATATATATATATGTATATATATATTATGTTAGGATTAATATTGGTCATTGTAGCCAAAGATAAACATTTATGAAAAATATTACTCTTTTGTATAAAAATAATTTTTATAATTTTTTTATGATACCATCTGGCCAATGCATGCGTCATGAAGAAGACGAAGAAGATGGCATTGGCAGCCATGGGAAGATCACATCACATGAGTGAATAGTGAGACAGGAATGGCATGTGGCCAACTCGTTGTTATAATATAATAATAATAATAATAATAATAATAATATGACATTGGAGGAGTTGATGCATTTATGGGGATTGGTTCCTAGTTGAGCGTGTTTGTTTGTGGTTCGATTGAGCTATCGAGCAGTGGGATAGGGGTTAGTCGTGGTAACGTTGGAGTAGACTATTGTACGACCCTGAAGTGGATCGTCAGGTGGACACTCTTAGTCACTAACTGTTGACCTGTGCCGGGCATTGCTGACTAGCTCTGTCAGTATGTGACTTACTGCATGATTAGATACATTATATTACTGTTTATGATTTGATATGCACATGAGTACATAATGCATGTTGGGATATTCATTTATTAAGTATGCTTGGACACAGACATTCTAGTGTGGTTAGATTGCATCTGGCACGGGTATATGCATCGCGTGTGGTTTACTATATAGGCGGAGCATGGCTTGATGCCTGAATGTATGGCTGCCAGTGTATCACGTTGATACTCACTACGCTATTGCATTTTTATGTGCATTACATGGTTACAGATAGTTCTCATGTCTCGGACGGGAGGACCGTTCCGAGGGAGCCTTCGGCTCGATTATTCTATAGCTCGGGTGTTAAGAGAACCGACGCGAGCACATGGGTGGCGGGAGCATCGACCCGGGATGACGCGCACAGGTTTGCTGGAGGTATTTGTTGCCTTCCAGGGCAGCAGCAGGTTGGTATGAGACTTGGGTTCCGTGTATCTTGTGTGGGCTCCAAGAACCGATATGTGTTTTTATTATGCTATACTATTGTGTTGTAGCGTCTCATGGCTTGTGTGTGCTTGGGGGTTAGTGTTATGGGAAGAGTTTATTGAATATGTTCAGCTTTCAGCCTTCTTTTCTTATGCTTGCTGAGTCTTTCGACTCACTTTGCTTTCCATCATTCTAGGTAGTCGCAGCGTAGGTCCGGTCAAGGGAGTCAACGTTTAGCGGCAAAGTTGAAATGGTGTACAGGCAGTTTTGTCAGTCCTTGTCAACTCTGAAGTTTGAGTAGGATCTACTCTATTAGTTTTGACTGTGCCAGGTCATTTATCGTGTCTCATGTGTGTTAGCACAAGAGTTTGTATTTATTTATTTATCTTGTGATCGCTATACTAGCGGAGTCCCTATAGTGCATGCATGTGTTTAGCTTCATTTCCGCTGTCCTTATTTTTGAGTATGCATGCTAAGGTAGTTTTTATCTTGTGTTTCGTTCTTTCTCCTTTCGTAAGGGTAGTCCGGGTGGTTGGGATATCCGGGCGAGGGTGCTTACAAAGAGAACACAACCTTAGCTTTTTCTTTTCTTCATCTTTTTTTCTCTTTGTGAAAATTAAAAAAAATTGAAACAAACTAAATATGGAAGAAGAAGAAGAAATTCTTTAGTGATTTCTCTTAATTAATCAAAAAAATGATACAAAACTTATTTAAGAAGTATAATAAACACATTTGATTTGATAACATTTCAATAACACAAAATGTCATAATACTTTTATGAATTACGGGTTAATTATATTAATAATCACTCAACTCTGCATTCTGTTATTGTTTGGTCACTGAATTTTAAAATCTTACCTATTTATCATTAATATTTTCAAACTGTTACTGCTCAGTCACCGAATTTTAAAATGTTACATGTTAGTCATTAATATTTCAAAATCATTTCTTACTCATCATTTGTTAGTCACTGAACTTTAAGTTCACGAGTGATGGATAAAAGATAGTTTTGAAATATTAGTGACTAATAGGTAACATTTTAAAGTTTAGTGACTAAATAGTAATATTTTTGAAAAATTAGTGACTAACAGGTAACATTTTAAAATTCAATGACTAAACAGTAATAGAATACAAAGTTGAGTGATTATTGGTATAATTAACCCTACGAATTACATATTCAACACATTATTTTATAAAATTTCAATCTAGTATACAAATGTCATTTTGAATATTTTTATATAAGATATTTGAAATAATCACGTTAAATACATTTATCATGTCAAAATAATGTGTAAAAAAATTTTCATACATTTTATTTGAAGAAAAATTTAGTAAAAATTAAATAAAGAAATTTGATGCTTAGTTTTTCCTTTTCTTCTTCTTTTTCTTTTTCACTTTGTGAATTTTTTTAAAAGAAGTGAAAGAGGCAGAATATTGAAGAAGAAGGAGAAACTCCTTACTCATTTCTCCCAATAAATCAGAAAAATGATACAAACTTATTTAAGAATTGTTATAAACACATATGATTTGATAACATTTTATCAACTCAAAATGTCATAAAACTTTCACAGATTACAACTTCTACATATTATTTTAAAAAATATCAAATTAGCACATAAACACCTTTTCAAATATTTTTATATAAGACATTTAAAATAATCACGTGAAATATCTTTATCATGTCAATATAATGAGTGTAAAAATATTATTCAAACCCTTTAGTTGAAGAAATCTAGACGTTACAATTAAAGAAAAGAAACGTGAGATTTAACTTTGCCTTTTCTTTTTTTTCATTTTTTTCTCTTTGTGAAAATTTATAAAAAAAAAATAAAGGAGACTGAATATGGGAGGAGAATGAGAAACTCTGCTGTCATTTCTCTCAATGAATAATAAAAAAAATGATTCAAATTTATTTAAGAAGTGTAGTATACACATTTGATTTGATAACATTTGAACAATTCAAAATGTCATAAAACTTTCACGGATATATATTCAATACATTATTTTCAAAAATATCAAATTAGCACATAAAAATCATTTGGAATATTTTTATATAAGATATTTAAAATAATCACATGAAATACCTTTATTATGTCAAAATAATGTGTCAAAATATTTTCATACGTTTAGTTGAATAAAAATTTAAGTTAAAATTAAATAAGAGAAACTTGATGTTTAGCTTTTCCTTTTCTTCTTCATCTTTTTTTTTTTTTTTTTTTCACTTTGTGATTTTTTTTTTTAAAAAATAGTGAAAGAGACAGAATATTGAAGAAGGAGAAACTCCTTACTCGTTACTCAAAATGTTATAAAACAATCAAAGATTACAATTTCTATATTTTATTTTCAAAAATATCAAACTAGCACATAAACACTTTTTCCAATATTTTTATATAAGACATTTAAAATAATCATGTGAAATATATTTACCATGTCAATATAATGAGTATAAAATTATTTATACCCTTTAGTTGAAGAAATCTAAAAGTTAGAATTAAAGAAGAGAAACGTGAGATTTAGCTTTGTCTTTTCTTGTTCTTCTCTTTTTCTCTTTGTGAAAATAAAAAATAAAGAAGGGTGAATATGGAAGAAGAAGGAGAAACTCTTTTGTCTTTTCTCTCAATGAATCTAAAAAATGATAGAAACTTATATAAGAAGTGTTATAAACATATTTGATTTGATAAAATTTCAACAACTCAAAATGTTATAAAATTTTTATGAATTACATATTCAACACATTATTTTCAAAAATATCAAACTAGTACATAAAAATCATTTTGAATATCTTATATAAGATATTTATAATAATCAAGTAAAATACATTTATCATGTAAAAATAATGAAAGTAAAAAAAATTTCATACGTTTTAGTTGAAGAAAAATTTAAGCTAAAATTTGATGAGGAAAATACCCTCGGGTCCATAATTACCCTCACATCCGGAAAAGGCGTCCTATGGCAGTCAAGCCACTTGTTGCGCTTAAGGGGTATTCCGCAGATGCGATCTTGTTTGAATCTCAAAGGACACGTGGCAGATATGGGCTACCACGCCAGTTGGCAGGATGCTTAGTAAGGAAGTCCTTAAGACCCTCTCGCCGATAATGACGGAGGGAGAAAGCTATCCCGAACTTCTCGGAGAAGCCAACTACTATGGAATCCTTATCGATAAGATCCCAAGAAAAGTGGGATAAGGATCCTGAAGATCTCTACCCAGAATCCTGATCTCAACGCAAGGATAAAAGAAGAGGGGAGGATAAAGGTAAGGAGGAGAATGACCTTTTGATGATTTGAATATAAGTAATTTTACTGTTTTTTTCTTGAATAGAGGATATCTGACTTAATCATTAGAGATTGACTGGGGGAGCAAGTCCCCGTCTCCATTGCAGGCACGCTAGAGAAGACGAAAGAAGGTGATCGACTACTGCATTATCAAAATTAAAGAAGAAAAACTTGATGTATAGCTTTTCTTTTTCTTCTTCTTCTTCTTTTTTTTTTTTTCTATGTGAAATTTTTTTAAAATAATTAAAAGAGATTGAATAAGGAAGAAAAAAAGGAAACTCTTTAGTCCTTTCTTTCAATGAATTAGAGACATCATATAAACTTATTTAAAAAAATGTTATAAACACTTTTGATTTGATAACATTTCAACAACTCAAAATGGTTTTATACTAATTATATATTCAACTCATTATTTTAAAAAAAAATAAAATTAGGAGTCATGACTCATAACGATATTTTCAATCATGTGACATCTCTTCATTGGAAGAGGGTAAGGAGACTATGTGCTATTGTCTCATCTGCCTAATATCTCATCTAATAAGGATGAGACACAAGACTGATAACATCATCACTCCTAGCATTACTTTTCTCAAAAATATCAAATTAGTACATAAACATCACTTTGAATATTTTTATATAAGATATATAAAATAATCACATGAAATCCATTTATCATGTCAAAATAATGAGTGTAAAAATTTTTTCATATGTTTTAGTAAAAGAAAAATTTAAGTTAAAATTAAATAAGAGAACCTTGATGTTTAGCTTTTGCTTTTCTTCTTCCTTTTTTTTTTTTTCTTCACGTTGTGGAATTTGTTTTTTAAAAATGTGAAAGTGACAGAATATTGAAGAAAAAGTCCTTAGTCATTTCCCTCAATAAATCAGAAAAATGATACAAACTTATTTAAAAAATGGTATAAACACATGTGAATTTATAACATTTTACCAATTTCAATGTCATAAAACTTTCACATATTACAATTTCAACACATTATTTTCAAATATATTAAATGAGAACATAAACACCAATTCTAATATTTTTATTTAAGATATTTAAAATAAAAAATAGCACATTATAATATTTTCAATATTTTTGTATAATATTTTTAAATTAATCACGTGAATTACATTTAAAATATCAAAATAAGGAGTGTAAACAAATTATTCATACCCTCTAGCTGAAGAAAACTAAAAGTTAGAACTAAAGAAGAGAAACATTTAGGGATTGTTCTCTTCGTATTTCAGTTTTGTGTTTTGAGTATCTATTTTGAGATTATTGAAAATGTGTTCTTTTTGCCTGTAGTATTTTTGTGTTTTAAAAATTTTGAGCATGTTTGTGATCGATGAAAATAGTCAAGATGATTTTTTTTTGTTTTGAGTTTTCTTTACAAAATATTTTTTTATTTTTGAAAATGGGTTTTTAAAAATATGAAAATAAATATGTTTTCACTATTTTGGAAAACTAAAAACTATCTAAAAATAGCAAAGAGAATATGGCCTTAACTTTTCCTATTCCTTGTCTATCTTTTTTTTCTCTTCGTGGATTTTTTTTTTTAAATGAAAGATGTAGAATATTGTAGAAGAATGAGAAACTCTTTATTCATTTCTCTCAAAGAATAATAAAAAAAAAAAAAACTATACAAACTTATTTAAGAAGTGTTCTAAACACATTTAATTTGATAACATTTCATCAACTCAAAATGTCATAAAACTTTCACGGATTACAATTTCAACACGTTATTTTCAAAAATATCAAACTAGTACATAAACACGATTTTCTATATTTTTGTATAAGATATTTAAAACAATCACATGAAACACATTTATCATGTAAAAATAATGAGTGTAAAAAAATTGATCGTGCCCTCTAGTTGAAGAAAATATTAATATATTAATATATTAAAAAGGAGAAACCTGAGGTTTAGCTTTTCCTTTTCTTCATCATCTTTTTTCCTATCTGTAGAATTGTTTTGGAAAAAAAAAAGTGAAAGATAGAGAATATTGAAGAAGGAGAAAGTTCATACTCAATTCTCTCAATAAATCAAAAAAATGATACAAACTTATTTAAGAAATGTTATAAGCACATTTGATTTGATAACATTTTATGAACTCAAAATGTCATAACACGGATCATCAATTCAACACATTATTTTTAAAAAATATCAAACTAGTACATAAATACCATTTTCAATATTTTAATATAAGCTATTTAAAATAATCACGTGAAATACATTTATCATGTCAAAATAATGACTGTAAAAAAATTATTCAAACCCTCTAGTTGAAGAAAACTAAAAGTTAGAATTAAAGAAGAAAAACTTGAGCTTTATCTTTTCCTTTTCTATTTCTTCTTTTCTTCTCTTTGTGGAAATTTTAAGAAGAAATTAAAGGAGAAAGAATATGGAAGAAGGAGAAACTCCTTAGTCATTTCCCCCAATAAATCAGAAAAATGATACAAAGTTGTTTTAGAAGTGTTGTAAACACATTTGATTTGATAACATTTTATCAACTCAAAATGTCAAATCAAAAAATAAACACGACTTTCAATATTGTTATACAGCATATTTAAAATAATCACGTGAAATACATTTCTCATGTCAAAATAATAAGTGTAAAACAAATTGTTCATACCCTTTAATTGATGAAAACTAAAAGTTAGAATTAAATAATAGAATCATGAGCTTTAGCTTTTCCTTTACTTATTCTTCATCTTTTGTTCTCTTTGTGAAAATTTAAAAAAAGAAAAGAAAAGAAAGAGAGAGAATATTAATGAAAAAGGAGAAGCCTCTTAGTCATTTCTCTCAATAAATCAGAAAAATTATACAAACACATTTAATTTGATAATATTTTATATACTCAAAATGTTATAAAACTTTCACAAATTACAACTTCAACATATTATTTTAAAAATATCAAACTAGTACATAAAAAACCATTTCAAATATTTCCATTTATGAGATATTTAAAATAATCACGTGAAATACATTTATAATGTCAAAATAATGAGTGTGAAAAAATTATTCATACCCTTTAGTTGAAGAAATCTAAAAGTTACAATTATAGAAGAAAAACGTGAGGTTTAGTTTTCCTTCTTCTTCTTCTTCTTCTTCTTCTTCTTCTTCTTCTTCTTCTTCTTCTTTTCTCTTTATGAAAATTTTAAAAAAATTGAAACAGACTGAATATAAAAGAAGAAGGAGAAATTCTTTAGTGATTTCTGTCAATTAATCAGAAAAATGATACAAGCTTATTTAAAAAGTGTAATAAACACATTTGATTTGATAACGTTTCAACAACTTAAAATGTCATAAAACTTTTACGGATTACATATTCAAACTACTACACAGTCATCATCTTGAATATTTTATATAAGATATTTAAAATAATCACTTGAAATACATTTATCATGTCAAAATAATGAGTGTGAATTTTTTTTATATGTTTTCATTGAAGAAAATTTTAAGTTAAAATTAAATAATAGAAACTTGATGTTTAGCTTTTCCTTTTTCTTCTTCTTCTTTTTCTTATTTTCACTTTGTGGAATTTTTTTTTTAAAAAAAGAAAAAGACACAGAATATTAAAGAAGAAGGAGAAACTCCTTACTCATTTCCCATAATAAATTAGAAAAATGATATAAACGTATTTATGAATTGTTATAAACTCATGATTTGATAACATTTTTTAAGAAGAAGATGATCAGAGCCACGCACGCTTTTCTGCTTCTCTCTTAATACATTAATATATATATCATACATATATAAATATCATATATATATATATATATAAATATAAATCTGCCGGGAGAGCGAAAGAGAGGGGAGCTGTGAGTAATCCATATATACATAAATATATAAAATTGACCACTGCAGCGCCACCAAGCTGCCTGCACTTCTTCAATTTTGTCTCCTGCAATTTTGCTTTCTCTTTCCACAGGCGCAATCCTGCGAGAGCCACATCCCTTTGTTCCATTTTCCTTTTCACTCTTCAAACTTTAATTTCATTAATTTTAATATAGTTTACATAATATATAATATGTATAACAATTATATACATTAATATTATATATTATTAATTATACACAGAGAACTTTTTTCCTTTCTGTTATCTTGCTAAAATTTTTATTAATTATTAACTTTTAATGATAATTTAATTTTCATTAACTCTTAATGATGGATAAGAATACTATACCAGCTCAATACCAACTCTTAATCATGTCTATTTGTTATTAACATAAAAATAATATTCTTATATACTTCAATTAATACTTCGTCTGTTACATGAAAATTCTCCGAAACGACACGACACGACACGATATGCTAGGACACGGGTTGGATTTATAATTTCTCATCAATGTTAGGTTCGTTACCCGAGCCAATAGGCATGGAAAAGCTTTCTTAGTCATACAAGCCTGATGCCGGCACTGCAAGCCTATGTATATATAAAGGATGAGTTGGAAGCAAACATTAAACAGGCATATGTGAATCGGTTGGTTCTCAATCCATGGACTGTTTTTGCTAAATTGAGTGTGTCTCCTCAAGCTTCCCCGAATTGTGATCGGACTCTTATTTTCGGTTGCTTTATTTGCAAGCAGCAGAATGAAGAAAGGAGGAGAGAAGGATATTGTTGGAGACTCCGAGATGAATGCCGCCGCCTCCGGTTCGTTTATTATTATTTTTTTTTCTATTAGACAATCCAAAGTCTCGAGAGTAAAAGAACGAGGATTTTTTTATTATTCTGTTTTGGTATTTTATTCTATATGTTGTGAATGATAATTCATACAAAGGAAAAATATAAATACATATTTTTGCAGACAACGACTCTATATTATTGGAGGAACCAGATGATGACAAAGTGGATGAAGTACCATTCAAAGACGGAGATTTTGAAGTGCCAACAGAAAATAGTGAGTAACATGAACCGGATCTACATATATATTATGAAGAAAAATTTCAAGAAAATAAAAAATCTTTATAGTAAATTAAGCTTGATGTAATGTTTCTTTCTTTATTGGTGGCTTTCCTAATTTTACATACATGCATGCATGGAATTAACGCACTTAATCCTTCCATTTCATTTCTTTTAACCGATTGCATGTTGGTAGACAAAAAGAATTCAAAAAATTGCAAGGAGAGGAAGAACACAATAAACATGAACTACTTTACTCCCAAACAAAATCTTTTAAAATATTAGATTTAAGTTATTTTTTAAAAGACCACAAAATATTCAACTCTTAAAAGGCCAGTGAGCATTATAGCCATGGCAGAAATGAGCTTATAAATCCAATGTATTGGTATTACGCTGAATGGGTTTGAAATAAACAATAATCTGTTAACCGATTTGATTTTGGATCTGGGTCAAACAAATAGGGTCCAAAAAATATGAATTTTACTAAAGAAATCCTTTGCAATAAATCTCAGCCCAGATTAATGTCCCAAGCTTGGACTGGTCATGGTGGAATCGAGCTATCAACATGGCAAATCCACAAGTTCGTTTTTATTGGCACACCACATACTTAGTTTCCTGTATTTGAGTTTAGTAACTATCTCATCAAATATTTAATTTTTTTAAATTAAATATTTAGTTCATTTTTATTGGCATATCACTAGTTTCCTAAATTCTAGTTTTTTAAACTGAGTAATTGTCTCATCAAATTAATATTTAGTTTCTTAATTGTTCTCAATATTTAATTTCCTAATTGTATATGTCTCCTTGTAAATCCCATATATTAGAGATCCTTAGTGCTGTATATAAACCTTTTATATGGTTAAAAGAATAAAGTAAATAGAAGAAATTTATTTATAAATACCAATTTGTTTAGAGTTTTTTATCCTTTGGACGAATCAAGAAAGCTTTTCTTGTTGGGGAAGGGATTATTTTATTTTAAAAAGGGATAATTTCAGTCACTAAAATTAAAATCTTTTAGTGACTGAAAAATTTCATCGCTAAAAAAAATAAAATTAAAACTTAATTTAAAATTATTTAGTCACGGAATAAATTCGTTCGCTAAATGAAAAAAAAAATTAAATTAAAATTAAAAATTTTTTAGTGACAGAATTATTCCATCGCTAAAAGAAAATAAAATTTAAAATTATTTAGTGACTGAACAAATCTTTCGCTAAATGGGAAAACTTTAAATTAAAATTAAAATTAAAATCTTTTAACGAATAAATAATTCTACCACTAAAAGAAAATAAAATTAAAACTTAATTTAAAATTATTTAGTCACAGAATAAATTTGTTGCTAAATGAAAAAAAATTAAAATAAAATTAAAATCTTTTAGCAACAAAATAATTTTTTGCTAAAAGAAAATAAAATCAAAACTTAATTTAAAATAATTTAGTGACAGAATAAAATTAGTCACTGAATGGGAAAAAATTTAAATTAAAATTTAATTCTGTTAACAACTAAATTATTGCGTTGCTAAAATATGAAATTCATAAAATATCTAAATTAAATTTAAAATTTCATTTAACAAAAAAAAAATCATACTTAAATGTAGAATTTATAAAAATTTAAAATTAATGACAGAATATTTTATGGTTAAGTTGCAAAATTTTCATGTAAGATGAAATTACAAATTAAAATCAAAATAGGGACAAAATTTTTTGCCGCTAATATAATAAAAATTAAAACTTCTGTTTGAATTAGCAACAAAATATTCTATTTGCATTCGAATACAAGACAAACAAAAAAGTCCATATTCGAATACAAGGCAAAAACAAAAACAAAAAAATATATATTCGGATATAAGATAAATATAAGTAAAACATATCTAGATACAAGACACAAACATATATTTGCATATTCAGATATCATGGAAGATACTCGATCGTTGTTTATCTGTATAAAAATTATTAGTACAAATAAACTTAGAGTTATTTACAAAATTTGTTAGATTTTGAAAATATTTTTTATCAAATATTTAGAATTATTAACTTACAAAATTATTTGTCTAACATATAAATCATGAATCATTTATTTTTTTGATACTTTAACATTAAGTTGGAGTCAAAAAAATATTATTTATATATATTATTTGTTTATTTAGTATAAATATATAATTTATATAGTATTTTTTATATATTATTTTTTTTGTTTAGTATATTATTTAAATATTATTTAAATATAAATTAATTTTTCTATTTAAATAAGATCTCAATCTCAGTGACAGTTTCATTAGATATCTTATAATTAGAATCCTTATTTTTTCGATCTAGTTCCTCCACCATCGTCGCCGTGAACCCTATTTAAATTTAATTAATTTACACTTTTTTGTTATTAGGAGAATCTATGACGACCCAAAAATTCCTCAATTTATACATACAAACACTCTAATAATTCAAATACATGGGCTAGAATCTTGCCCCATAATTATGCAACAACGAAAGAAAATTAATCGTAAATACACAACTCAGCGACTTAATTATACATGACAACACAACAACCAATCAAATTAAACAAACCACAATACCCGAGCCCTTGTTCCCAACTCACACCCCAAAGATCTTTTCGGTCGGGACTGTTTTGTACACACAACCACCTAAGATTGACATGCCAAATAGTCTAGCCACGGCATCAACTCCCACACCTAGAATGATGGTTAAAATAATATGAGTCACAAGGCTCAGCAAGCATAATATAAGAGTAAAAGAAAAATTGGGGATAAACAGTGGAATACATCCCACAAAATATAGCTAAAACAAAGATAAAACTGAAGATAAACCATACTCAGAATACACTCCACGATATATCAATGATAAGACTGGGAATAACTCTCTCACATAGATTGCACTCCACAAAGTGCAATGCTGCATATGATAATGCCACACCATACCATTAAACATGATATCCAATGCTTAACATAAATATACCAATGCACAAAACGGTTCTTGGGGCCCATATAAGAAATGTTTATCCTGGCATCCAAGTCCCAACATACAAACCTGTCACAATCAGTGCCGATATGTCCAACACACCAAATCCATTTCACGGTCCCCGACCGTACATGTCAGCCCCCTGAACTTACCATAGCCATAAATGCAACGAAGCATAATAAACATAAGAAAAGTATGCATGAAACATAAGGGAAAGTGAGATACAACCACAAGCCTCACACAAATGTAAATAAACATGATCAATATGTATCAAATAGATGCATAAACCACTCACCAAAGCTTCTCACTTCTCGGTTGCGCAAGTTTAAGGCCAAACATCGCTCTAAGTGAGTTGTTTCTGCAAAAACTAAAACTTTTTGGTACCCAAACCTGAAATATTTTTGAATAGGTATATAGAAATTAAAAATGAGATTATATGAAAAATTTCAATCCCAGAGGGCCTCTCACGCGCTGCCACAAGGGCTTGCCACGCGCTTGGATGCGCAGCCCTACTGGGCGCATGTGGCGCACGTGTTGCGGATTTCGGATCCCGAAAATTAAAACGAGCATAACTCTCTCATTTTAATTCCGATTCAAGTGTCGTTTGAACCTACGGACTCCTTTTTCGACCCTCTACGTGATTACAAAAAAGAAGAGCTTACCTGACAGATTTGGTGACTGTTCGCACGGATTTCAAGACGGGGTCGTATCTTCCAACATCTTGATTTCGGCTTCCACTCGGGCAGAGTTTCATCCCCTTCTTTCCAGCAGAGTTTCCCCTCTTTGATATGTTACCTACCCCCTTCAAAGTGGTGCCCAAAAGCTTGCCAAATGGTTAACATATATAGGCATCTTAAACCAATGAGAGCTTGCCACTTGATTCCATGGATTTGTGCCATTTGTTTTCCTAATTATGAGTCTCTTCCTTTTGATAAGTGTCTTTTGAGATTGGTGCTTAATCATTACTTTTGATTTTTCTTTTCAAAGAGCAAATGAAGGGTTGCCATGTGTCCCAAGCTTGATTTAGTTTGGATTTGAAATCCATAGTCATTTTTAATAACTTTTGGAATCTAATGTTGGTTTTAATAAAACTTTAAAGTCCATTTCACTTAGGTCTCCTAAAGTTATCATTGAATCTCACAAATTCCCAAGTCTTCGAGTCGATTACAGTTTTACCAGGTCTCAATATTTACGATCTCGCCACTAGCTCCGAAATTTAACTTTTATCTCAAAATTTCCATAATCTCTTGGAATGTCCTCTTTCCTCCCATATTTGGGTTAGAAAATCTCAGATATAACAATTTTGTCCCTATTTATTCTAAATGGAATTGTGCCTCTATTTCGTGAAGTCTCTGCTTTGTCTCCCTCTTTCATTCTCTCTCAAGAACATCTTTGTGAATTATTAATTTTGTATATATAGGAGAGTATATTGTTGTTGAATAAATAAATTTGCCCTAAAATTTATCATCATAAAGATGTTAGCAATGTTAATCTTAAGCATTATGCCACATCCAAAATGGATCAAGAAGTATTATGTCAGAAATTGGAGATCGTGATTGTTCGAATCCTTAATCAACACTGTCATAAAATTCATTAATATTTCGAGCAGTTTCAAGTTACATTGTTTGAATCCTTAATCTTCTCTTGGGGGAATACTTGTTTATGCATAAATATATAATAAATTAATTTATTCCTAAATTTTGAGTACATTCACAAATATATTTGTGGAGACATCAAATTTGTTAAACAAATTCTTAATAAGTAAAAAGATTAATAAAAAGAAATGGATAGCAAACAAGGAGCTATTTTCTATCGAAAAAAATAATATTAAAGAACATGGAGCTACTTTCAACCTGAAAATTTGAAGAACAATGTAAAAATAATATTGATAATGATCAGAGGGAGGCAGATATGAATTGTCAAATAGTAGTGGCCTTGCAGTGTCTATTGTAAAAGGGCATCGATAGCCACTTGAGGTGAATCCAGTAGCTCTCCATGCCACAGAGAGATAGAAAGGAAGAGGTCGGTGACGAAGTTTGATGGTTTCGTAGTGGTGACGCTTTCATGGGGAGCGTGGAGATGGTGGCTATGGCAATATCGGGAGAACCATGATGTCATAGAGATGGAAATGGAGAGATCGGGGAAGGGGTCCTAGGGAACGATGGGTTGATCAGACGGCAGGCAGATTGATCAAAACAATGGGCTAATCTGATGGGAGGCAAATTGGACAGGAGGCAGATCATTGATGGAGATTGATGGTTGGTTGGTTTGGATAGAGTAAGGGATGAGGGGTTTGGCTGATTTCTCACAAGTCCTGCCTTCTCTCTCCCTCTTTCCATTAAATTACTTTAATTTATCACAATAAATTAATTTAATTTAACTTCAAAATATTTAATTTATGGCGATATTCCTCATCCGTAAATCCACATGTAATCGGCCATATGTAGAAATAGCATATCTCATAATGAATACATTTAGGCAGATATAATGATGACTACACGTGACTAATTATATATTGGAATGGATGTAGCAAAATCCATAATTGCAAAGATGGTTCGTGTGGGTGGACCAAAAGTTGACTCGAGAGTCAATGGAGAAAATGGCTCTTGAATTTATCTCGATGGCTGAGATCGCTTGCTGGAGTTAGTGATCACGCAACATGGCACGTCGCTTTTCGTCCCCTTTGGACCAGACCAACCAAATTCACGATCCCTGATCGATGAAGCAAGTCCAACGAGAATTTGGGACGCTCGGACTTCAATTAGAGCCCAACCTCTTCCTGGCCCAACCAAGTTTACAATATCGAACATTTCACTTGGCCACACGTAACATTCCATTGCACATCAGTGATTAATGGCGTTGAAAATGACATGACATGATAGGACACGGCTTGGATTAATAATTTCTCAGGTTCGTTACCCGAGCCAATAGGCATGGCAAAGCTTTCTTAATCATACAAGCCAAGCCAAGCCAGCCTATGTATATATATATAAGGATCAGTTGGGAGCAGACATTAAACAGCCATATGTGAATCGGTTGGTTCTCGATCCATGGACTGTTTTTGCTAAATTGAGTGTGTCTCCTTAAGCTTCCCCGAATTGTAATTGGACTCTCGGTTGATATATTTGCCAGCAGCAGAATGAAGAAAGAGGAAGGGCAGAAGAATATTGTTGGAGACTCTGAGAATGACGACCGAGGTTCCGTTTATTATTTCTTTTTTCTATTAGACCATCCAAAGTCTAATAATGTAGCTAGAATAAAAGAAAAAAGATTTTTTATTATTCTGTTTTAGTATTTTACTCTGTATATTGTGAATGATGTTTCATATAAACTAAAAATATAAACACACTGAAATATATATTTTTGCAGACAACGTTATATCGGAGCCACTTCGTAGTGCCCCATCACCCCCTGTAGCTGCCCCGGTCCAAGCGTCCCCACCCCCACCAACCCCTAGAACTGCCCCGGTGCAAGCGCTTGTACCCCGTGGAGGTGGAGCAAACTGGGTGAATAAAGCGAAAGATGTAATCCGTGAAGATGAAGTTTTTGAAGGGCCAACGAAAAATGGTGAGTGACATGAACCAAATATACATATTATGAAGAAAATTTAAAAAAAAATAAAAGAACTTCATAGTAAATTAAGCTTAAATGTAATGTTACTTTCTTTATTGGTGGCTTTCCCAGTTTTACATACGCGCACGCATGGAATTAACACACTTAATCCTTCCATTTCATTTCATTTCTCTTAACCGATTGCAAGGAGGGGAAGAACACAATAAACATAAACTACTTTACTCCCGAACAAATTTCACTTCGCTCTACCATACATACACCTATATATAGATTGTACGAGGCCATTGAAGAAGATCTTTCAAAATATTCGATTTTAAGTTATTTTTAAAAAGACAACAAAATATTCAACTCCTAAAGGCCAGTGAAGATTATAGCCATGGAAGAAATGAGCTTATAAATTGTCAATGTATTGGGATTATGCTGGATGGGTTTGAAGTAAACAACAATCTCTAAATCAATTTGGTTTTGGATGCATAGATCTGGTAAGAATATGGTCATTGGTCATTATTAATACTTTGTTTTGGAAATGATACCTGGACATAAACTGTGTTGGTTAAATGGGGTATCTCGTCTGAATTTATAATTTGCATGAAACTTTAATATGGACTGCACATTAAATATGCGACATGCTTAATTTGTACAGTACCAAAAAAGCAGGACGGCTCCCCCAGTCATGCCATCGATATTTATGCATCAGGCACATTATCAACTGAAAGTGGTAAGTAACGTCTAGTTCGGCAATATCTATAAACTCAACTTGATTATTGAGGCAATAAAATATTTAATTTTACTTTAGTTATATATTATTGTTAAATTTAGTCAATTCTTACAGTTCATTCAATAACTTCATAGTCTAATGTGGAAGACGTCGCCATGTCTATCTCTCTCACTGCCCCCACACCACTATGAGATTTTAAAAGTCTTAGATTTTTTTTAGAGTTTCTGGTTTTTTTTGGATGCCTGAGAAAGGGGATGGAGCTATGCATTCATGGTTGTCTCAGCTTAGTCTGATGATTCATTGGTTTAATGTGCTACAGTTATCTTTCTTTTTTGGGCTGTTGATTGTTTGCGGGGATTGATGAGTGGAGTCTTGGAAAACTTGGTGGTTGAGCCCAATAATAGGGATCAAACCCAAGAAAAATTAAGGTCACATATTCTGCCTCTTCACCCTAATTTCCACTTCTGTAGAGAATCTAACCCAAATCTTAATTTTGGGTCAAACAAAGAGAGTCCAAAAATACGAATTTTAGTGGAAAAAATTCTTTGCATTGGATCTCAGCCCAGATTAGTGTCCCAAGCTTGGATTGGTCATGGTGGAATCGAGCTATCAACGTGGCAAATCCACAAGTTTGTTTTTATTGACACACCACATTTAATTTCTTAAACTTAAGTTTAGTAACTATCTCATCAAATATTTAATTTTTTAACTATTCTCAATATTTAATTTTCAAATTGTATATTTGTCTCTTTATAAATTTCATAAATTAGAGATCGGTAGTGTTGTCTATAAATCTCTTAATAGTCAAAAGAATACAAGTAAGAGAAGAATTTATTTCCGAATACCAAGAATAAGCACTCCCAAACAAAACGTCGAGACCGAATTGTGATCGGACTCGAGTTTCGGTTGCTTTATTTGCAAGCAGCAGAATGAAGAAAAAAGGGGGGGGGGGGGGTTGAAGCGGATATTGTTGGAGATTCTGAGATGAATGCCGCCGCCCCAGGTTTTTTATTTATTTTTTTTTTGCTATTAGACCATCCAAAGTCTAATAATGTAGCGACAATAAAAGAAAAAGGATTTTTTACTATTCTCTTTTGGTATTTTATTTTCTATGTTGTGAATATAAATACATCATAAAATATATATTTTTGCAGACAACTTTAAAGAGATGACGACGTCATCTCAACCACAACACCAGCCACAAAGGTATCCAAACCCCCCTCCCCCGCGCCTGCCTATGCTATAAATAGGCCCGAACCTACAGTGTGGCCCAAGAGATGGTTGTCTCAGGGACCAGAAATTTTGTCAATTTAGGGGAATCATAAATTTGGAGATAAAATCACCATTTTGACCCTATTTTAAAATTATAGTTTTGCCTCTGTATAAAGTCTCTCTTTCTTCAAAATTTACAAAATGCCTAACATTTCTCTCTTTCTCTCTATTGCAATCTCTCTCTCTCCCTCTTTTTCTCTCAAAAACATCTATGTAAATCACTATTTTTCCTTATTATAGTTAAGACTCAATAATTGTTTTTTATTTTAATATTTTTGTAATATCACAATCAATTGGGTTTGTTTCCTGCTCAACCCTAAACTAGTTATATATATATATATTATATATGGATATATATGTGTGTGTATATATATATATATTTGCTAATGTTAATTTAGTGTTGTCTAAAAATTAGGATTAATTATAATACATAAATAGATTAAAATGTTGATTAGTTGATTAGACAATGGGCTAAGACACACGCGCAATAGCTGACTCTTTGAGATATATTATGTGATAGGACAGGTTGAATAGATAGACTATGTTGTTTATTAAAAAAAATGGTTGAACAATTTGATTATGTTAATTTGACTGATATTTTTGTCTTAAGAATTGTAAAAAGAGTAGTTTTTAATTGATTATTTTGAAAATTTTTATATTATTCTTTGATATGGTATGAATATTTATTTATTTATTTAATATTTTATTATAAAAAAATAAAATTTAAATATACATTATGATTCAATGCTCATTTTTATATTTCTGACTCAGGTTGGTGTATGGATGCCATCACAGAGAAAGTGGATTTACAAAATGGTGAGTAACATGAACCAAATCCACATCTTATGAAAAGAAAATTAAAAAAAATTATAATAAATTAAGCTTAATTTAATGTTTTTTTCTTTACTGTAGGCTTTCCTAATTTTACATGGATGCATGCATGGAATTAACATACTTAATCCTTCCATTTCATTTCTTTTAACCGATTGCATGTTGGTAGACAAAAAGAATTCAAAAATTTGCAAGGAGAGGAAGAACACAATAAACATGAACTACTTTACTCCCGAACAAATTTCACTTCACTCTACCACACATACACCTGTACATAGATGTACATAGCCATTGAAGAAAATCATTCAAAATATTCGATTTAAGTTATTTTTAAAAAAGACCAAATATTCAACTCTTAAAGCTAGTGAAGAGATTTAAGTTATTTTTAAAAAGACCAAATATTCAATTCTTAAAAGCTAGTGAAGATTATAACCATAGAAGAAAGGAGCTTATAAATTGCCAATTTATTGGTATTAAGAATAGAGTCATTATCCAATTAGTCACTTGTCTTTAATTTTTAAAATTATTAAATTTTTTTATCCGCTAAATTTTTGGTTTGATTCTTGTCATCAGCCAAACAGACTCATGATGTTTTTCATGTTTGTAGTAATAAAATGAATTCACCATTTTGAGTCCCCCCCCCCCCCCCCCCCCCCCCTTTTGTGGATTGTGGCACTGTGATAAAAGTTTTCTATGGTAGACTAAGAGATAGAGTGAGAGATGGCAACGACAAGCTATATAGGACAACTAAATCATTTTTTAAATTTCAAGTCAATCTTTACACATTACATGTAAAATTGGTTCACCATGGTGGTACAGGACCAAGATACGATTATACATGGATAAAGGATGATTTGGAACCAAGATACGATTATACAGGGATAAAGGATGATTTGGAAGGGGACAACTCTACATTGGTACTTAAGCTAAAATCTTACAAAAAATGGCCCATAGAGCCAGAGCAAAAAATCTTGAAGGTTCCAACCATGCTTCCTCGTGAGATCCACGAGTCCCATAGCGTCTACGATCCCAAGATAGTTGCAATTGGCCCATACCACAACCCTTGCTACACCAATGACAACCCCAAGCTAAACCACAAGCTAAAACAAATGGAAGCTATCAAAATTCAATTTACACTAGAGTATACGAATCAAAGTGAAAAATCGATAGAGAAATTGTATGAAGAGATGGAAGAGTTGTTGATTGTTGCTAAGAATCAGTATGACAAACACGTAATAGATGCCTTTGACAACAAGAAGTTTGCAGAGATGATGTTTATTGATAGTTGCTTTCTCATCCAGTTCATGAATAGTTGTGTGTACCCTGAGAAGAATAATATAAAGATCACATATCTTGAAACATCACTCATTATGCGTGATATTATGTTATTGGAAAATCAACTCCCTTTTAAGATCCTCATTGAACTAATGAATTTGAGCTCAAGGTTTAAAGATGGTATAGGAGACAAGATGATAAATGAATTCATCAAGCTAATCATGAATGACTTTTGTACTGAAGAAGCACCAAGAAGGAAGACTTGTTTTGGGTTTTGCAAGACAAATTCTAAGTCAAAGGCAACAACCAAAGAAAAGAAAAAGCCTATTCATCTTCTTGAGCTTGTTCAGACTAAATTTGTTGATGATGAAGAAATAAGAAATGGGACTAGGAAGAAACCATCTTCCAATTGGTGCTCATATCGCTCAGTTAAGGAGTTAAAGTCAGTAGGAATACATTTGCAGTGTAGCGAGAAGTCACGTCGATTCTCTGATATCACATTTGATTATATGCTCTTATATGGAAGGCTCAGCCTCCCCCACATAACCATCGATGATGGAACCAAGTCTTTGCTTTTGAATTTGGTGGCCTTTGAAGCTTGCGACACTCAAAGTAATTTTGGGGTTTCCTCCTATGTTTATTTCATGGATACATTGATTGATCATGCTGAAGATGTGAAGGAACTACGGTCTAAAGGCGTAATCCTCAACCTTTTGGGCAGTGACCAACAGGTGGCGGACCTTTTCAACGAGATAAGTGAAAATTTGGTGCCCGATAGTGAAGTTTTTGGAAATGTTAAGCACCGCCTTAACAACTTCTATACAAGCCACCGAAGGTTGTGGTTGGCCGAATGTTTGCACAATCATTTTAGAAGTCCTTGGGCCATAATTGCTTTCTTTGCTGCAATTGTTGTCCTGGGCTTGACCATTGCTCAAACTGTTTTTTCTGCCATTCAACTTTAGAAACTGTATTGCATTTTATCCTATTATTATTAAATTATGTTTCTTTCTTTTTTTTCTGGGGCATTTCTTTTAATAAATGCAGAATTTTAATCATTACAAGAAAGGAGACCCATTTATAGTAGCACATAAGTCATCTTGTATATTTATTAATATGCTTCAATAATTCTAAAAATAAAAAATTTAACTACTTTCAATCGTCATCAAATAATTTTTATATCAAATCTTAATAATTCAATATCTATATTTATTATATATGCAAAGAAGGCTTTTTGGTGTTCAGAAGTCATGTCAATTAAAATAAATTCTTAAAATACTTTTTTATAATTTTTTAAAAAAAATAAAGATATAACTTAATTCTCAATATTTGATCTTATGATCCTGTAAATGTAAAATGATTTAATTTTATCACTTTGCTAACATTAACTTTCATTTAAATTTTTCTTTAAACAAATATAAAAATTATACTACAACTATCAATTATCACCTAATACATTTTTATTTAAAATATTTTATTTTTTTTATTTACACGAGCAGAGCCACACTTATAGTTTTACCACATCAAACCCTCCATTTGGTGTTACAAAGATTGAATTCTATCAATTTTTTGTTATTTTAAAAACACTTTTCAATATTCTAAAAATCAGGAATAATTTTATCAACAAGTTTGGGTATAAATGCCATTTTTGAGAACTCTCACAAGTTTTCTTATTTTTTTTTTTTTTCAAACTCTCTTTTTCACTGAACTCTCTTTATTCAAACGTCATTACTTATAAAGTTAGAAGTCAAAGCTGAAGTTGAGAGAATAAAAAAACTGAGAGAGTGTAGATTATATGGTTGCCATGCTTTAATATGGTAGCCATGCTTTAACAAAAACAAATATATTTACGTCTATAAATGAATTACACAAATATTACATGTGTCTTGACTTCTAGTAGATTAAAATGGTAGCCATGCTTTCATTTTGTCAAAGTTTGGGTTTTTACCATAATTTTGTGCAGCATTATCATCAATTTACATCAACTAATCTTTGAGGGAGTTTGGCTTAACTTAAATTATAGGAACATATAAGTTAAATTTCAAATTATAAGTAGAATATTTTGGTCTTTTGTTTGGTGGTTATTATTTTTTTTAGGGTAAAAGGAGGATAAAAAATGTCATTTCTAACTTTAAATTTAAACCCTCAAACTTTATTTTAAACTTCAAGCCAAATCTGATCATGGCAAAAAAGTCAAGTCCAAGACCACCTCCTCATTTCCTAAATCATTTATCCAGACGATAATGAATTGGCTCAAACTTTATGTAAACATGTGATTAAAATAAAATTAATATTAAATTAAATTCAACTTGTAACATCTAATTAACATATCTATAATTAAGGCTAAGACATCAAACAAAAATTAAGATTGTAAAATTAAAATAACATTCTTAATGTATTTTAATCCTTTACAAATTTATTTAAGAGTTGAAGTATAGATAATATATAACATAAAATGATAAACTATATATATATATTTATGTATGTATTTATTTACACGTTTGGGTGTGGGTTTGACTTGGGGTAGGGTGTATTATCCCCACCCCTACAAGCCCAGTCTTGCATTTTGCATTTTTCTCAAGCTCCAACTTGAACCCAAGCTTAAACTAATGGGAAAAAACCAACTTTGACCACCGTGAGTTCAAGGGTATAAATTATCTTTTCTTATTTTTATAATAATATATATGTATTTACACGTTTGGTTTTGAATTGGGGTGGGGAGTACTATCCCACCCCTACAAACCCAGTCTTTGCATTTTGCATTTTTCTCAAATTCAAACTCAAACCCAAACTTGAACTAATTGAAAAGAAACTCACTTTGACAGACGTGGGTTCAAAAGTATAAATTGTCTTTCCTTATTTTTATAAAATTGTGATATGGTTATTTCTAATTTAACTTTTCAACATTTGTCACTTTATTTTAGTCTAAGGTCAAATTTGTAAATTATACGGGTGTATTTGAGACTAAAAGGAGATTCAGACGCTAAAGTGACAAAAGAAGTTGTCAATGGATTTGGTTTAGATTCTGATCAGATCTAATCTTGATCCATTATGGATATGTGGAAAAGAATTTGTGGAAACAGTCACTTAACTTGGAAAACCTATCAAAAGAAGAGATTTCAGGGATGGCAATGAGTGTTAGGGATACAAAGTATATAGATGCGTATGTTCTTGGTTGATACAAAAAAATAGATCTAATCCATTACAATGCAAGAAACATAAATTACAATATTTAATTATTATTATAATAGTTGATATTATTAGCAACAGGAGCTTGTAACTAGCAACAACAAATGAATAATAACGAAGATTACTAGATCAAAACAGCAAAGCGGAGAAGACGGTTGAACAGCAACACTCACAGCTGGAACGACTAGGAATCAGGAACAAATTTCTGGAACATGGAGAAGGTAGGAACAGAAGTAAATCAAGTCGCGTTTTGCACTATCCTGAAGACAGTTAGCACCCTGCACTGGCAATAAGTAGACTACGACGACTGTCTCAGTAGGATGAAACGACATTTTCGGTGAACAGCAGCCACAAACAATCGGAGCTAACAGAACTCAGGACGGGCTCGCTCTCAATGATGGAAAACTCGAGAAAAACAAGTTCTTCCAAAGCTCAAAGAAGAAAACAAATCTTAAAACTCAAAGAAAATCCTGTCTCTTAAAATCTCAAAGAAGTTTAAGAAAATATATATAGGCTTGATGAACTTAGAGACCAAATAAAGATGAACTTAGAGACCAAGTAAGACTAGAAAACCTTGGAGATGAAGAAAAGACTTGGAATGACTTTGCAAGGAAGGAAAGATTTAGGGAAGACTTTCAAAGACTTAGCAAGTAAGGAAAACCATAAACACACACTTACTTCCAACAATGAGAAGGTATGGGTTAAAAACCCATTGTCCGTCTCTACATATATGTACTCATCCTTATACCCATATGATATTTTGTTTAACCTCAAGGTGGCCAAAGCCCAAAGACAAACACGACGAAAGCATGTCTGGAGGAAGCGATGTTGACGCAAAGATACAGGAGGTGGAGGCGGATCCGTGGATATTTTACATTGAATCCAACAAGAAATGCTTCAATGAAGTGGGGCAGAAGCCAAAGATACAGAAGGTTCCTCGACACTTGGAGAGATCAAGTCCAATAAGAAATGCTACGATCCAATGGTGGTTGCGATTGGTCCTTCGCACCCTGGGAAGCGAGAGCTAAAACAGATGAAATCTCTCAAAATCGAATTTGTAAGATAGTACAGTGATCAAAGTGGAAAATCAACTGGAGAGTTCTATCGAGTGGTAAAACAGCAAGCACTCGATGCTAGGATTTATTATGCCAGTGAGAATCCATTTCGCACCTAGTCATTTATGCAGGTTCTCTGATATCACGTTCGAGTCTACAATCTTGTCAGGATGGCTCAGAGTCCCACCAATAATCATCGATGATGGCACCAAATCTATGCTTTTGAACTTGAAGACCTTTGAAGCCTGCATTGATAATCCTGATGATTTGGGGGCTTCCTCTTACATATATTTCATGGATACGCTAATTGGTAATGCTAAACATGTGAAGGAGTTGCGATTTAAGCGGATACTACTCAACCTCTTGGGCAGTGACCAACATGTGGCCAACCTTTTCAACGAGATAAGCGTAAATTTGGTGCCTAGTGGCCAAGCTTTTGGGAAAGTGAAAACGTCTATTCAAGGCTATCATAGAAGGAGTCATGCTATTTGTACAGAACAAATTTTACAGAAAAATTTACAGGGCAACGAAAATATCAATTTTGCCCCTGCAATTAATAACCCAAATGCCCCAAATGCAGCATCTCTCTCCCTCTGTCTCTCTCTCGCTCTCCTTCTCACACCGTCGGCTCCAACGGCAGCGACGAGGCGAGGCACGGCGATAGTGGCGAGGCGAGGCGCAACGGCAACGGCGAGGCGAGGCGCGACGGCAACGACGAGGTGAGGCGGCAGAGGCGAGGCGGCAGAGACTACGAGGCGAGGCGACGGAGGTTGCAGCGGCGAGGCGAGGCAAGGCAAGGCGCTGGCGAGGCGAGGCGGCGGCGAGACCAGGCGGAGGCGAAGAACGGCCGCAGGTGAGGTTGCAGCGGCGAGGGAAAGAGGGAGAGAGATGGGAGAGAGGGAGAAGGGGATGAACTCAAAATATCGCGATATTTCGCGATATATCATCCCTGTACGTTTTCTGTAACCAAGTTTCTGTACAAATAGCATTTTCCATCATAGAAGCCAACCAAGGCTGTGGCAGGCTGAATGCTTGCACACTAACTTTAAAGAGTTGTGCTATTTGTACAGGGACAATGCTAGACGAACCATTTGGTGGACAACTTTGTTGACAATGTCAATTTATCATGATATTTTGATATTAAAATATTGTGATAAATTAAACTCAACAAATCAATAATTTGAAAGATGAAATATTAATTCTTTGCCGCTCAAATTTCACTCAATCACCCACGGCTGTCCAAATTTCACCCATATTCTCTCTCTCTCTCTCTGCCTTGAGGGAGGACTGTGCCAGCATCGTCGCCGTGACCCTTGCCAGGCACTGCTCACACCGTTGTCACTCGCTGTCTCCCCCGCCAACGCCGCGAGCACCACCTGCCGTCGCCCCCCACTCACACAACTGTCGCCGTGACCTCTTACCAACGCTGCGTGCACTGTCGTCGTCCCTCTCTTAGATCGCCCCCCGTCTACTCTTTATCTCTCTCTCTCTCACCTACTCGCACTGACCTACTTTGGGTTGTTCTTCAATGGGTTGATTTGGGTTGTTCTTGTGCTACTGCTCTGCTGTTGATTTGGGTTATTCTTGGGTTGTTCTTGTTCTTGTTATTCTCCAGCAATTTTACTCCTTCCTCTTGTTAGCTACTTTTTAATCCTTCCTCTACTTTTCGAGTATACGTTGCACAAAAGAAGGGAAAAAAATCTGTATTGCCTTCTCTCACTCCATGTTGAATGCAATTGTGGGTATTTCAGACACGTTTTATGCTAGATGTTGGCTGCTTGATTCAACTCTTTTCTTTTCCTTTATCTAGGTTTGTAAACATTAATGATTTGGGACTTCCATGGCTAAATGTAGACATTAATGTTTTGTAAGCAAGATGGAAAGATAATTAATTGAATTGTTTTGACTGAGAAAAAAATTAGTGTGCAAAAACTTGTTTGAAATAATCTGTTCTTAGCTGCTTAACCATGTAAAAATACAAACAAAAAATAGGCCACCTCTTTGACAGAGTCCCAACAAATCCTTGAAGGAAGGATTTTTTAGCCAAACAACAGGGAGACTAATTTCAATATGAATCTGTCAAATGTCTCATTCGCTGCATAGAAAGCATACAAAAGCAACTAATGACTGATGAGCAACAACACTCCAAACCATAATCTAATTTACAGAAGCAACGAATGGATGGCTATGGAGATAAACCCAGAATTAGCAAACGATTGCCTACACAAATGAGTTTAAATGATAGTTTACTATTACAATTCCCCTAAAACCGAGCAAAGGAACCGAAAAAGCATGTGGATCCACCGCTTTGTCCACCATCTCCACATCATTGGTGCTAGATCTTTTTGAGGGTTCTGCAAGTCATCCTTTCCAAGAACAATTACACTTGGGTATTTTCCTCATCGCTTGAGCTCAAAATAACAACAGGCAATGGCGCTGGAAAAGCAGGATCCACCAATTTGTCCACCATATTCACGTCATAGGTGCTAGATCTTTTGGATGGTTCTCGCCGAGAACAACCATGCTTGCCTCTGAATCTTCCTCATCACTTGAGCTCAAAACAAAACTTCCAACTTCGCCTCCTCGCATTCTCCTTGTGGCTGTTTTCTGGGCTTATTCGAAAAATTCCTTCTGCTTGAGAAAAAAAAAAAACCATTCAAAGAAAACCCACATAAAGAAGCTATAAACAAAGAGTAATGAGATGATAAAAGCTTGAATTTTTTTAAAAAAGAGCACCCATAATGCATAAGACTCGTTGCTTTCTGAACATCACAGCTGGAGAGAGAGGGGGGGAGGAAGAAGCTAGGCGACTGGAGAGAGAGAGAGAGAGAGTAGGTGAGGATGATGAAGCTGGACGGGGTGGGTATTAATTTTGAGCTGAAAAGACTCGTCCGACTCTGTAATGTTTTAGGGGTATATGAGTAATTGTATCAAGGGATATATGTGTAATTTTAAACCACATTGTCAACAACATTGTCAGCCAGATTGGCTATGTAGCATTATCCTTTGTACAGAAGCACTCTTTGATGGTTTATAAGAATAATGAAATAACCATTTTGCCCCTGTGATAAACCCAAATGAACCAAAATCATTTCTCTTCCCCCCCCCCCCCCCCCCCCGCGTCTCCCTCTCAGAGATGCCATCGTCCTCATCCACGTCTCCGTTTCACGACACCGTGTGCCCCACCCTCCGGCCACCAACCCGTCCCTCTCCGAACTCTGTGCTCACAGTGGTGGATCATTCTAAGGTTTAATGCAATCAAGAAATCAAACTTATAATGCTGGAAATCAACGAAATATAATGTTGGCATCTGCCTGCAAGTGCCATCAAATCATTCTAAGATTTCCATTTTCAATTAATTCAATGCTTTTATTCCTCTGCTCTCATAGATCATTCATTTCACCTCAATAAATCAATAGGAAAGGAAAGAACAAGCACAAGCTTGGTTCATTATACTAGTTGACAAAAATTCCAGTCATTTTCTAAGAGAACTTTCCAAAAAATGCTTGAAGAGCAAGGAAGCTGGAAAAGAGCATAGCAGCAAAGAAGAAATAACGATGGTCAGAAGAGTAGAGCAGCAAAGCAAAGAAGGATGGTTTGGCCGAGCTTCTCCCGCCTTCTATTTCGCCAGTGATGGGAAGAAATTAGAGTATAGTAGATAATTAGGGAAAAAATTAGGGTCGCCGAGCTTTACCCATTTCTGTCTATAATTTTTAATTTCTCGCGATAAATTGCTCCCAACTCATATCTAATATATCACGATTTATCGCCCCTGTAATTTATTCTGTAAATCACCTCCTGTACAAATAGCATTTCTCAACTGTTTAAAAGCCCTTGGACTGTAATTGCTTTCCTTGCTGGAAATGGTACCATAACAACAGACTCCACCAGTATTTACAAGGGAAAAAAAAAAAGGGACTCCCCCACCCTAACACCATTGGGAGAATGTTAACTAATTAAAATTTTATATAAATATTTACTTTTATAAAATATCTACAAAAAATTACAATTTCTTCACACTTTTTCTAATTGTGATCCCTATTATTATTTTACTCCATAAAAAAGTATTATTATTTTCTAATAAAATTGCCCCTCCATCCCTATCCCCCCAAAAAGAAAAAGAAAATACCTTTTCCTATTTTACATTGATAGGGGTAGTTTCCAATGCCAAAGTTCACTTGAGAATAACATCCTCAGCTCTAATCCAATCACCTAAACTTGTAATAATCTCTAAAATTAGAAAATGTAGCATGAAATCTACAATATCAAAAATTCAAAAAGGATAATAGTACAAAATTTTAGCTATAAACAAGACAACTTATCAACCCGAATATCCTTCACAAATATTTCAACCCAAAACTATTTCATAGTAAACCAAAAATTCAAAACCGAAAACTAAGACTAGAATCTATTCATTAGTGCACAGGCCTAATTATAATATCTATGCTACTTTCTTTATTTTTATTATTGCCTAAATACAACAATAAGGTTAGATATTGAGGATCGTCTCCAAATCGTCAAGATTCTACAAAAAAGAAGATAGTCAGAAATCACAAGATATTTTCGTCCAAACACTTCAATATATAAATCAGATCATCATATTAAAAAAAGTTAATAAAGTTCTTTTTTTGGATAGCATTGACTTATTTTTGAGGAATAAAATCTCTTTTATTTATAAAGACTGTTTTATTCTCAGATCAACTAAGATTTAACTCTTATGAATAAACCTTATCATTTGAGAGATTATATCAGAAAGATTTTTGCAATTATTTGTTTGCGCTTTTTCACTTGAATACCATAAATACCATATAGGATAAGGGCGTGTTTGAGGGTGAGCAACTTCTAAAATTGCCCTTGCCCCCTTGACATTGTGCATACAAATTATTATGTTTTCTAACACTTATTTTCTCTTTAAAAAAAAAAAGATGAAGATAATTAAATAGTATAAAAAAAATTAGTATATAGACTTGAGAGACCTCTAGGTGTCTCGAGGCTTCTTTTCTCTCTTTGTAGGATTGCTCTACAACAAAGTCTGCAGGAAGCATTCTGGTTTTCCAGGCTCTCATGTAACGGCCTTCTTCAACCTTTCGAATCTTTTCTTTTATAAACTTGTGTTTTTATTATAGGCATTAACAACTCATGACACATCAGTTTTAATCTCTTAATTCCACTTCATTTTTTATTTTTTTTTTTATCTACTAACAATCACAATTGGAGAAAGCTCCCTCCTTCTTGTTGCTTTGCTCGCTGAGCACTAGTGGAAGTTCAATGGGCAATAACGGGGCAGCCAGGGGCCAGGGCCGGCCCGAGCCTCGCCATCATCACACATGAAATAATCTTATAATTTATAATTAATGTAAAGTTTGTAGCAGTTTTAGTTTAGTATATATTATATTATGTAACATTTTTTCAACTAAGTGAAAGAGAAGCCAGGGACTATTTGAAATAGTTATTCATTTCTAGTTTTTATTTTTAACTAACAGAAAGTGAAAACTAATAAGCATATTCCAGTTAATGTTATAATTATCAAGCTAGGGGATCAATTCAGCTCGGGCTAGACTAACTCTTTTAAAATCTTTAGTAAGAAGTACATTGGTGATAGTTGTTTAGTATCAGTATGCGTGAAATATTGAACAAAAACTAAAAGCGAATAAATTTTTGTGTGTTCAAATTTTTGAAAATATAATAAGTAATCAAACAGAATTTTATGTTTTTGTTTACAAAATTTTGATAACGAAAGTGAAATCAAATGAGGGCTTACCTATTTTTATCTTTTATCTAAATTTGTCTGAATGGTAAGATACTGAAAATAGAAAAAAAAATTAAAAAAAAAACAAAAACCAAGAAAATATTAAATCTCTGCCTCCCTTTACAAGCAAGAGGGGAAATGATCTGATTATGAGTGGGGTAAATTTCTCAAATCATTTTTCTTCTTTTCTGGGTATTGGTACATAGGTGGATGGAATGAATAAGGAAATGCAAAGAAAATTGCAACAGTGATTGGAGACTTCATAAGAGTAGATGACAGATTTACAGTTTGCGAAAGGATGGTTAGAATTGATATTATTGTCAAAGAACCTATTCGTACATAAAACTTCACAATCGTCACTAATCATTATGTTTTCATAATTTAAATACATGATAATATATAATTAATTATGATACTACATTGAAACGATAACATAGTATCATAATTATATCGAATATTTTCTTGTGGCAAGGACTGATGACTCAAAGGTCTCAATGGTTAGTGCAAAAATTTGTCTGTGATGTTCACAATCGGATCGACTGAAGAGGAAAAGAAAAAAAAGAAGATGAAGATGAAGATGAAGAAGAAACAAACTATTAACAGTCAAGTGAGACCAATATAACGGAAAAAGAAGTGAGGAACAGTCTCTCCTAGGAAGCAAGATAATGGAAGGAAAGAAACAAAGCAAGGGGAATGCAATTAGCATAGAGAAGAGCATTACCATTTATGAAGCTGTGGAGTTAGGCTTTGTGTTAGAATCATCAAGGTTAAGCCCAAATCTCGGCAATCAACCAAATAAGAGCTATGGTTAAACTGTATAATCCAGCATTAATGGTCTGTTAGAAATCTTCCCCATGAATCAGCGAGAGAAAACAGCAGCTGCAGCTGAGGATCAGGATAATAAGATAAAACCGGGTTCAATTAGGTCGAGAAGAAAGTAAATCAGAGAGGAGGACAGGAATCACAATTATTAGCTAGAAACTATGAACAACTACATAAGTTTAACAAAAATACGTAGTTATATTATCGAAAATTACAGGGTTGCTACTCTTAACAGTGTTCCCTTTGTTTAAACACGTGATTACAGTCAACTACAGATCAGAGACCATCCAAACAAGTGATGGATTGCCTGCAAAATGGAAGCTTTCAGTAAACAAGCTGTGGTTCAAACTCGGCGTAGTCAACTGAGCCAGATTCAATGGGTGGCATCAGGTATGTGGCCAAGAGTTCAGAAGCAAGTGCAGCAATTAATGGGATCCTCTTCAAGTTCTTGACCAGAGGAATGTCTTCACTTGCCCCAACTGCCATGAGTTGTTCGTTAATCTCCACCATTTTATCCAGCCTCCTCTTGAATTCCGGATTCTCAACATCCAATACTGCTGGAAATATTCTAGCTGTTGTGCGATTTGTCTGCAAAAATACAGTTCGAGGAATTGAAACATATGAATCTTTTTATAAAGTTTTGGCAACACATCGAAATGAACTTCGAACTGATAGCAGTATGCAAGGTGATCAGGTATGCATAAACAGATTACAATCATAAAAGCATACAATCCAGCAGATAAAGGAAAATACAAATTCAGGACAAACTAACCTCAATGATCACATGCATATCAAATTCTTTTGTGTTGAGCCCAATGCCCTCATAGAAATCTGTTCGTTGGCAATCGTTTAGGTACATTGTAACATATACCTGAAAACAAAATTGCTAGCTGTCAGGGGAATTAAAAACTCCAGACTAGTGATGAACTCTATGTCCTTTTATCACAGAAGGAATATAGGGAAATGAAATAATTATGGGATCTGGAACTTCAAATAAACATCGTATGCGCATGGTATAAAACAGGAGGGGATGGAAACAAATTGAGATATTGAAACTTCAATAAAGATTCATGTAAGATGTAGAATTTAGAGTTGACAAAAGATTATGGTTTATTTTCTTTGATGCATTGAAGCTTACTGAAAGACAGAAGAAGCGAGCCCACAACTTTGCCTTCCAGTCATTGAGGAACTGGGGCTGTGCCTTCATCAGTGCAGAGAAGAAATCACCATGCCGGTTCTCATCCTGGCACCAGTTCTCAAAATATTTGAAAATGGGATAACACTGGTACTCGGGATTCTCCTTGAGATGCCGGTAGATGGTTATGTATCTCCAGTATCCAATTTTCTCAGACAAATAAGTCGCATAGAAAATGAACTTTGGCTTGAAAAATGTGTACTTTCTGGCTTTTGTCAGAAATCCCAAGTCGAGGGCCAAGTTGAAATCGGATAACCCTTTGTTCAAGAACCTGGAAAAGTCAATTGAAAAATAACCCAATTTATCTTAGCATCTAAAATATAACCACACTGATGCAAGAGAGAAATGGAGAAAATAATCAAAGTAGGTCCACATACCCAGCATGCCTGGCTTCATCTCTAGACATGAGAGAGAATATCTCGGCCACCACAGGATTGGTTTTCTGCACACAAAACATCCCTTCTAGTCAAATTAAAGATTGGGAAGATGGATATAATTCACAACGACTTCGTTCACAGCTGAATTGAAGCTGAACTCCAGGAAAAAAAAAAAAAAAACAAGTATGAACCAGCAATGGGCCAGCATAAGTTAATTGGAAGGTTCCAACTGAATAGCTTGCCAAGAGCAGCAGAAACTTTAGTTCAATCCGCTTAGCGGAAAAATGCATTCAGCGTATGCTGGGAATTAGGGCAGAAAATCAGCATTTCAGATAATTTTCATAAACCACATCAAAAGTTTGGATGGATAATATGAAGAACCAAACAAAACTACACAAATTTTATGGCAAACTAAAAGCTGGACATTTTTAGTAAGTTTTGCAGACAAAAGGAATACATATAGAGGCAAAGATACATCCACAGAGAGGGGAAATTGATAATACGAAAACCACAATTGTACCCCCAAAGATTGGTCTGGTGGTAAGAGGCTATAATGGCCTCCTCTACAATCAAGGTTCAAGCCTCCCTAATGGCAAGCCCATATACAAATCTTTGTATGCTTACTCAATGCTCAACTCCAAATAACTGGTTGTCAAACTCTGAGAACTCTAATTATCAAGTGACACACAGTCTCATAACCTAGTTATATCATGTCACATATTAACAATGTGTGGCCCATCAACAATTGAACTGGAAGTCCCTATTTATAGGCAATAGCTCTGAGGATTTGGTCTTCTACTATTATCCTTATTCTCTGGTTACAATCGAATTGAAGTTATTGAACTTTATCTAACCAACTTTATTTCTATCAAAACGGAACAGAATTTAAGGAGTTATCTAAAGCGTCATTCCAAAATTCCAGAACATATACTTAAAATTGAAGAACTATAGATTAGCCAAGTTACCTTGAGCCTTCTTCCGAGCTCTTTGTAGAGAAGGAATCCAGAGAACTCGGCGGTGCAGGATCTCTCCAAGAACTCGACGAAGATCTGGCGGAGCGGGCCCTGAATCTGGTCGGCCGCCTCCTTGAACTCCTTATTCCTCACAAAATGGGTCTGGTTATAGTCCGTCTTGAACTCTTGCAGCAGCGCCTCGAACTCCGCCTGGTTCAGCTTCTTGTTGATCTCCGTGTTGAACAGCGTCTCCATCTCGTCAAAATCCGTGGTGTAGAATCTCGGGGTGAGTAGCGTCTCCTTTATGCCCTGCTTCCCACTTTTCCTTTTCGGGTTCCGGTTGTTGCTTGCCGGAGAAGAAGGCGGCGTCGTGGTGGCGGCGGACATATTGACGGTGCTAGTTCTGGAGGAGAAGGTGACCACGTGAGGCGGTGGCAGCCGCCGTGGGCTGGCGGCGGTTGTGCTGAACTTGGAGATGTTGGGTTTCACTAAGGCCATCTCAGCCGCCATCTTTTGGGGTTGTCCGGCGACTTGGCGGGTGGCGGACGGAGGAAGGAGGAAGGAGGATTAGAAGGAGCAGAGAGGTGGAGGACGTGGGCCTCGTGATAAGACGTGGGTTCTCGTAATTGGTGGGAATGGATTGAAATTTTGATAATGTCATCCTAGAAAATCCATGAGTTTTGATGGGTTTCTGACATGTGGCTGATAATTATTGGAAGCTTGATTTCCCCTTGTTGGATTGTTGTTAGCAAGGCAAAGACATTGCCACTGCCACAAGGCAAGGGGGGGACTTGTGGTTCTCCTCAGCTTGGAGCTGTGTATTACATTGCATTTGCATTTGCATTTGCATGTATTTGTCTTGAAGTTCGATAGTTTTTTTTTCAACTGAAAATAAATAGCTGATTCTTTTACCCTCAGCAAAAATCTTTTGCGGGATGATTAATGACAATAGAATAAGTAATTATAACCAAAAAATTAAATTTCGTATGAATTTATAAAGTTATAAATTTATCATTTTCTAGTAAAATTTTTGTTAAATTAAGTTCTTTTTCAAGTCACAGACCTACTTAATTTTAACTCATTTCTTATTTTTTTTATTATTTTTTCTTTTCTTCTTCTTCACTCACTCTTAGTGAGGATAGGATTTGAACCCTGGTCTACAATAGAGAATGAAAGAAAGAAAAAAAACAAAGAAAAATAGTCAAGACCTAGTGGATTCAATGGTTGAGGATTAGAAGGGTAAAATAAAAAAAGAAGATTAAGGGAAAAATTGGGGGAAAGATAATTTTGCCAATATATAAAATATATAATCCTCAATTGGATCTCTTTTCCCCACATCTATTCTTTACCATCTCTGGAAACTCCTATCTAAAAAAATTTATTTTACCACCAAAAATAAATAAATAAATAAACTTTGTTATTTTTCAAACTTCTACTTCCCTCTCCCTCAAGCCTCTAAAAAAAGAAGGAAAAAGCACTCTGCAAATAATTCAATCTAATTGAACTTTCATCCAACAAACAGTTTGCATTAATCTACAGTTCCTGGCTAACTAAGAAATCTCCAATTTAAGAAGGCAAGAGAGAGGGAGAGAGAGAACAAAAGGAAAAAGGCAAAGCTGGGGGCACAACCTACCTACTAACATTCTCAACCTCACAGGATTCTCCATTTTGTTGCAAGTTCCTCTCTTATTTTGAATACAAAGACTCGGCCACTTACAACAAGAATTTGTCTGTAACATATTTAAGGTTCCACCGTATCTTTCAAACTTTCCGAGTAAACAACACCAACTCCCACTCATCCTTAATAAACCTCGTACAGCCTTGCAAGCCCCCAAACATCATTCAAGCAGAAACAAAGATATCCTCAGAATCCACACTGGTATTTCTTCAGCCATAAAAGATATCCCAGATGAAACCTGTAATAGAACATGAACATGAAATTTGTAATCGAAAAAGAAAAAAGTAGTCTGTTTAACAGTGAGTAACTACCATGCAACATAACTTCTGTACAAGCGACCATTTCCAGCCGGAAAAAAGGGGAAGAGGTAACGTAGAAACAGAACGCGGAATAATAGGTGTGCAAAATTTTGAACTATGTGATATTTATGATTTATTGTAAAATGCAATGAATGAAACTTCAACTTTTTCATGTTCTGTGCCCACATTCATAGCATTTGAAATGAACAAGTTTTTTAGCATGTAAATACGTAAAACATGAATTTTCTAAGAATTCCATATAGCCAACCTGTCCAATTCAACAGCGCAGTTGAACTATAGTGATCTCAGCAAGCTAGAGCATGTTTGCCATTACAGAGATGATACAATATCATTGATGAAAAGTTGAAAACACAAAGCAAATACCAAGCCCAAAAAACACAAAGCAAATAAATTTATGTTACTAATCAAAATATGCCACATGTTATTTAGCATAAAAAAAAATGCCACAGGTTGAGTTTATCATTCAAATGGACAACTCTTGGCTGTATGCACAAATTTCAAGAAGTTAGGTGTAATTAGATCTTTGGTTATGTGGTATACAGTACTGAGGTTGAGTATCTTGTTTTCATGCTGAGTTTCTGATACATCAGTTTTCCATGGCGTCATGGTAATCTTAGCTACCTTACTCAAATTGAAAACACTGCTAAGATTATTTTCATCAAGTGACCACTGTTGATTCAATTTAATTAGTTTTAGATGCACAACAATATCAAACTAAGAAAGAATTCCATATCCAAAGAACAAAGAAAAGGTTCACTAAATATGATGTTAAGAATACAACATAATACCTCTATACTTGATTAACTGGTGTTGAAGTTTGATCAGACTCTTCAGCATTCTCCTCTACACCAGCCACATTTTCAAAAATGGAGCTCTCGGTAGTTGGACATGAGCAACTCCCTTGGTCAATATTCCCAACAGCACGAGCTTCATCTTCAACAGTGCAGATTTGAATAGATTCTGTTGGTCCTTGTTCAGCAGGAAAGACAACTGGGTCAGAATCTATTCTTCCACTTCCCCACTTAGGTTTGAAATTGTCGTCTATGTCATCGTAATCCAAGTTACGTAAAATCTCAGGGAGTGACAAGGCACTTTCTTCTCCAAGCTTAGTTCCAATTTCAATATCAATCTTCTCCTTTGAGCTATCATGACTTCCTGCAACGTTTGGGGTAGTGGTCTCCATCACCATGCTTTCATCTTCTTGCACCAATGCTCGGAAATTATTTAGGGAAGGTGGGATCATGGAGAAAAAGGTTTCTCTAAGATTATTTATCATGCCCTTGTTATAAGGGTTCTCCTTCTTGTCGTATCGATAGCGGAAGTTCTCGTAAGTTGTCTGCATGAGAGCAAAAGTCACTGCTTGATTAAATACAATCCCAGCAAATTAGTCAGCCAGAATTAGTCAAATTTATACCTGAAAAACACATGTAGTTGACTCCACTATCAACAAAAAAGAGATGTTTGGATATGTCTATGTTAAGTACACCAGAAAAAAGATGATACGGAAGAAAGTCAAATTATTTTTGGGTGAAATGTGAGCTTGCTAATTTTTCTTTCTCACAAACCCATCTAGATTCTAGACTAAATTTATTGTACTTGTTAAACATGGTTTATTCAACTACTCCATCTATCCCATTTAAAAAATTCAATCAGGATATCTACAGTTGCTCAGATGGTAGCAGTACTCCAGTCATAGTAAAGATACATGCTCCCATGAAATAATGCAACTAGTTTTCTATCCACTGAGTTGAAAAAATCTTTTAGCAGATATGCTATGTATACAGAGAGTAGGGACCAGCGTGCATAAAATCTATGGGAATTAAAGTTCCTTATGGATGAATTATACATAACTCTATAACAAATGTTGTATCAGTTGGCCAACACCTTTACAGGTATAATTACTACAATATCCAGTTTGGCAACGGTAATTATGGGCTCGCTCTCTGGCAATGGTAATCAGCTCTAAGAATGAGAGAAATAGTTCACAAGCAAATTAAGCAGTCAAAATTCACAGTATTACCATGGGCTAAATCATAAGGGATGTTGCTCTGCATAATAATGTCTTAACTATAGCATCAGCACATTGCTAGCATAGGATACAAAATAATGACTTTGCACAGTAGTTCTAAAAACTGTTCTAACAATCTCAGTCTCAGTCTCAGTCTCAATCTCAGAAATTGGACATGGCATTTACAGACAAAAGGCAATAGGCACATTGATGGTGGCTTAGTAAGCAATCCAAGAGATTCTAGAAATAATATAAGAATTTAGTGTCCACTGTAAAGTTGAAATGACTTGATTCTAAGGAAAAGGAGCATCACCTGGTTTGTGCAAGTTAGATAGAAATGGAAAACTGTAAGGCCACCCACAAACCAAAAGGCAATGAAGCAGTATAATATGAGAATATCTGAAAAGATCTGCCCTGATATGGCCTTCCAGGGATTTCCTGCTCGTTGAATGATGTTGATCCAAGAAAACACAAACACATATATGCACAAGATGGTTGAAGTTGATATGAACATGTAGAAAAACCGATAATTACGCTGCAACCAGATTAGCAAGAAAGAAGTTAATTCTGGAAAGAAAGAAGATACACACACACACACACAATTACAAGGTTATTTGTAGTAGACTACATGAAGATGAAGGCACTCTATCTAGGTTTCATAGCACTTTGTAGCATTACATATGAAATAATACTATCTATATTTACAACCTTGATATTGATCCCAGTTCAATTATGTGACATTATTGGTAGCTGAGGCAGTTTTAAAATATTATTTTAGGATATCAAGCAACTTGGATAATCAGCTAAAATACATTCCACTTCAAATTGAAAACCAATTTCCAACAAGAAAAAATTAATAATGCTCAGAAGAAGAAAGAGAAAATAAACCACTGACATATAAGAACAACAATTATTGCAAGCCCAAAAGATGTTTTCACATACAATTGTAATTCACTAAGAATGTGTGTGGTCTGTCTTTATCAAAATACTATAACTATCGAAATTACTTACTGTTCCGATGCACTGGCCGACCCATGGACAGTGATGGTCGAATCTTTGAACACAGTTGTTGCAAATGGAGCAATGAGAAGCACGAGGAGGACGATAAAGTAAGCAAGTATCACAGTACTTCACTTTAACTACATGCCCATTGACAATCACATCCTTTGTTCGGGGTAGTTTCATATAAGGGGTTCTACCATTGACCCACTCCATGGAAGGGGTAGTCATATCATATGCTTCATCCATTTCAGGTGGCTTTGAGTTTCTAGGCAATATCCCAGGATCTCTGCTGGATGTCAAGAACAGAAATGTTATATCCTACAAGAAAATTTCAAAGACAAGTGGTCATACTGATATTCATTTACTACAAACAGAAATGGTTTAAACTGGACTAGAACTATAATAATGAAAACCAGCATCGAGAGAGAATTTGCTAACTACAAAAAGTTTTCACAAGCCTAAACAATATAGATGGGCACCTCCATATGGAATTATTACACAAAGAAACTTGAAACAAAAGAAAAGGGAAACAAAGGTGTAAAAAAACATCTTTTTGTTTCAGGGGTAATGGTCATCATGATTCTAGTGCAATGAAAAACAAAGCATAACTAACTGCAACTGCTGTTTCAGTATAATATGTGGGTGTTCAATTTTCAGACTGTGTTAAGCGGCACCCAACTTAGCTATGTACTTGATATATCTTTCATATTTATTCCATCACGTGCCTTTTTCCTTCTGAAAATATTAGAACCTCCAACAAATTATGTCAGCCCAAACATGGCCACGATGAAATGGTTTGGAAGTATAAAAAGTAGTTTTATCTGGGAAAAGAATTGTAGCCTTCACCACCACCATAAGACCTTTTCCTTTGTTTTTCCTTTAATATTTCTCTTTGCAGGGGATAGTAAGCAATTGTGGAAGCTATATTTGAAACCCAAGTACTTACCAAAATAGTGAGAATAGAACCCACAGCCAGCACAGTGTACCAAAGCCCAACATCTTTAAGTTTGCCATGCTTGATATCGCAATAGATTTTTACACAAAATGTTATTGCAGGGCATGCAATCAGGAAGGTTGACAAAAATAGAGAAGCTGCATCTGGACCAAATATCAATCTTCCCCCGCATAGAAATCTCTGAAAACATTAGTAAAAATGAAATAAACAAAAAAAAAAAAAAAAAACAGGGGGAAGGAATAAAAACAGCAGAAAGCTTTGTGAGTCTGCAATTTCAACACTAGCTCCCGGAACTCCAATTGTAAACCAACAAATAGAATATTTAGAAGGCCAACCATATTATTAGCAAATGAAACACCTGAAGTCTTTCCTCGTCAAGCAGATTAAACAAACCTCAAGCAACCGGCAACAAGATAATCAGGGTTCATGTAAAATGTAAATAAGGACAGAATACAATGGTCGAATTTTTTCAAATGGTTAAACTATTTCTTGACCTACATTCCAGTAGAAAAGATGTGTTTGGAATTTTAGATCTGTTAAGGAATGAAACGCTGACATATGTTCATACAGTATAGGGTATGCATATTCATTTCTGTAGATGATTAAATTCAATTTAGTTTTACCATTGCTTCTATCATGACCCAATTCCACTCCAAATAGGTGGTCTTCCATGGAGGTCTTGAGTGTATTACTTGGTCTCATGAACCCAAAAATTACCTTCAACTAAATGCAGCTGAAGACCTCATATTTTGTGAATGAAGAAACAAAATCCTGACCGGAAAGCAAACGCTGATAATGTCAAAGAATTATCTGATTGAACAACTCTCTTCCAATCAAATGGGTAACAAAGAAATAATTTATTATGCATAAAGGGTTGATACTTGTAGACTATCAAAGAAGTGTGGACAAGCTAAATTTGTGTCAAACTTTCCAATTTTTGCTGACAAACGAAGCTTAGGGACCTGGGATTATTCACATCTTTAGGCGGGCTTCCATTCACAATATTTTAGTTCATGGTTACAACAATAATCAGGAACAATTAGGCTTGCGTTATTAACTTCTCCTCAAGTGTCACAAGTCTCCAATACCACTAACAAATTAGTATCACCTAGATACTCTCTTAACAACTTCTGACAGCTAACTCAACCTCACAATTCACAAAAACTATATAGGAATGTGTCACGTGAAAACCCAGCATGATAAATAAAGGGAAACAAACCCTACATACGAGTTGAAACCACCAGATGATGAAGGATAATGTATATCAATTCAATGATCGCACAAATCAACCAAATCAGACGATAGCAATTGGATTGCGCTTTTCACTTACGTTGCTTCCCTTCCACACCTGATAGACTCTCTTCGATTTTGATTTCTTTGGGGCCATACCTTGCTCGTTCCGCCCCAAATACGGATTTTATCGTTCCCAGTAGTAGCAAAACCACCTTTTTTCGTAATCGAAGATCCGCAATCAAATTGAATCGATCAGACAAGAGGAGGACATCAGAAACCCCAGGCCATAGCGAATTCCTTCAGTCCTCCAACAATCATATCCACGCGTGAATCGGTTAATGGATGTATCTCGAAATCCGCAGTTCAAAATGCGAGTGGCTGTTGATGGATCGATTTGGGTATACAATGAGAGAGAGGGAGAGAGAATCAACGAAGGGGAATCAAAAACCAGCTGCGTCTGCTCTCTCTTTGGCAGACGGATTAAACCAGGAGGATTTCTTAGGAACCAATCGAATCGCTCGGTATCTTCTTTTTCTTTTTCTTCTTCTTCTTCTTCTTGTTCTTCTTCTTCTTTCCTCCTTCCGTCTGTGCTGGCCGAGGATGCTGTAACAGACGGATGTTCCCAAGATTGTAGCGGCAATTCCGCTGGCAACATTAATTATTCCATTAAGAAGAGTTTACAGGCAGGAATAACAAATAATTTGTCCCATCCCACGCGAAGCGTTTACCATTGCTGTTGCTGCAGCCATGGCAACGTGCTGTCAAGCTCGGAAGCTTGTTTGAAATTGTCCGCGCTTGCTTGCCTATATTATCATCCTTGCGGGTACAAGAAGAAGGTTTTGTCGCCATCTCTGGTTTAAGTTTATTAAGGAAACCATTCTTTGTCCACTTCTCCAAATCAGACTTGGTAAAATTAGAATGACAACGCGCTTGTCCACTCTGACTCCTCTCTTCGCCTCGTGTAAACCTATTTTTCCATAAATTATCCTTTTCCTTTATCATCGCCATCCCCAAATTTATATATAATTCATATTTATTTATTTCATACTAAAACTATTATTATTATACATTCAAAATATAATAATTAAAAGTTCTTATTTATCAAAAATAAATAATGATTAAGTGGCACCCTACTCGTTGGTCATCAAACTCTCCCAACTATTCCCTTATTTATTATACTCACCATTTCTCAATACCTTTTTAAACAAATAACAAAACAAAAGTAGAATCAAAATTACGTGACAACACATCTCTATAATTATAATTAAACTCACTTACATTTCTCAAGAGTCAATATTAAGTTACTCCATATATTATTATATTTGGCAGGCATCAAACAAAGTAGTGAACTTGTTTGTCTTTTGTTAAATCTTTCCATGGCTCCATGGATAATTCCATCAGCAAATAATTTTTTTCTTCTTTATTTTGTGCCCTAGAATAGATTTTAACTAATTGTTTACAATAATAAATTAGATCAAATGTAGCAATCTTTTCTTCCTACATGAGTGTGAAAGACGGTTCAAGAATCGATTTTTCTTTTATATAAGTTAAAATCTCCTTATTTTGACTATCATAGCACAAAGGCCAGACTCAGGTAGCTACGAGAAAGTGTGTAAATTATTAAACAAATCTGACTAGTGGGTAGAAAAATAGGCTAAATGGATTGGGAAGTAGGTTCCAGTCGTGTCACGTTCTGATCAAAAAAGAGAAAAGGAATGGCATGCTGGCGCCCTCAAGCCTCAAGGTTTGAAGTTTGAGTAGAGAACAAAACCTGCGCTTTGAATTTCCATCCATTCGCATTCCGGGACTATTGTATGCATCTCCCAAACAAGTAGAATGCACCTTCAATCCATTTTCATTCCATTCCCTTCCTTCAAACCCATCATTAAACACCCTGGGAGACTAGTGCCCGAAGCTTCTAGTCTCCAAAACCCATGGTTGAACACCGTGGGGTGCTAGTTCTCTTGTTTTGCGAGAGTCATAGGAGTAATGTAATCAATGGTAATATCACGTAACCTTTTACTTAAAACTATATAAAGAAAAGGGATGAAAGATTATACGGATTTGATAAAATAAATGATAATGATAAGCTGCTATGTAGTTAATGTGACCTGCATTAAATAAAGACGCTTGACAACATTTGTCTGACCCAATCATTGTAGCCATGCGTTACGCATTGAAGATGCATATGACGAGATTACGCCATTTAAGTGTCAATCTAGTAAACAACTCCATATGTAGTTTGTCTTTTTTTTGAAAGCCGTGAGCCCTCTCTTGAGGAGACTTGCCAACAAAATAATGCCCAGTAACATATTGATTGATAACTAGTTCAAGATCGAGGAAATTACCATTAGAGTTTCCTGAATAATCAAAGAGCCCGTGAGCAATTCAACAAATTAACCGCCATGGTTACTATCTGGCTCAGATCCACAGTCATCAAACACTGTTAGTTCTCTCTCTTTCAGGTCAAAATTTAAAGGCCATCAAAGCAGACCATCCGGGAACGAGATCAAGTAGCCAAGCCAAGCCAACAAACAGATTAAATGGAAATATCAGGACAAGCAAGAACAATAATTCCAACAGTTATTGTGAATTAGCATAGCAGCCATCCATTAATTGGAAAGTGTTTTAATTTTTATACCTAATTAACCCACACTTACAAGTTTTTGCGGCTTCATCTGTGTTTAACACTGCTGATTTTATGCTAACCAGGTCTTTCTTGACGCTGTGTGCTATTAGCAAATTTCAAGGATACTACATCAGGTAGCATGGTTTGTCAATGCAATTATCCTTCATGTATAAAGAAGACCACATATTGGGATAAAGGCTGGATATGTTGTTCTATAAAGAAGACCATTCCACCAAAAAATTTATCCCATAATTCCTTCTCACCATCTGCTTCCATGACAGTTCCAGGTTCATTATACTTTATCTGCTTTGAAGAGAAGTATACAGGAAGCAACACTTACCCCAGTTCAAGAGGTAAAGTTGAAACCAGGTTCCGAAACCCTGTTCCCTATTTATTTCTAATCAAAGACTAACTAATTGAACTAGAGTTGTCATCACTCACTATTCTACCGACCTATTTTGTAGGATTATAAGTTTTAACCAATCTATATTTCCTACGGATTAATTGACAGCTATAACCAAAGCTCGTCCCAAGCCCAGATGAAAAAGAGCAGTCGCATTTGGTAGCCAACAACCAACATCAAACAAATTAGATCAGACAATTATAAATTCTAGACAAATCAGAACCAAAAATAGTCCTGGTGGTTGAATAAAAGGGTACAAGAACTTGCAAGAAAACGTTACATACATGTAGTGAGATGAAGAAAACCTGAAGTAGTATATTTAGGCCAAAAACGAAGCAAAATCAAAGGTAATGAAAATTCATACCAACTTCACACAAAAGATGAGGAAAGAGACATATATAAACCAGCTAAGGCAAGAGAACAAGAAACAAGAAATGACGACTTTGAGCCAAGCAAAACGCATATAAAAACAACATTGGTAGTTGTTTTTGTTGAATATATATTTTAAAATTTATTGTCATGCATGATTGTGAAATGATTTCACATGATTATATGATCTTAATTTTACTTCATAGTATATGAAAAATATTTGAATTATGAGAACAAATTGAGAACAATGGTTTGAAAATTTGTGATGCTGAGAATTATGGAAAAATATGTGTCGATGGTGTTAGCATGAGAAATCAATATGAAGGAACCCTTAAGGTGAAGTCCGAGAGATAGTACTAGGCATTAAGTGTGAACTAGTGATGACCATGGCAACCGAAGTGAGAACTACCAAAAATGAGGCAAAATGGTGACTCTACCTACTCAGCAGTTAGTTAGGAGAAAAGCCAAGTGCACTCCTGGTGACTCCAACCAAGTACATTGTGGGGAATTGACTTGGGCATTATTCTTATTTTCTAATGATAACCCTAATTACACTATCTATCTAGATATGAGATATGCTATACCATGTTAGGCAAGAATCAAACCACACATATCAACTATCAAGCCTTAACCCCACTATGTGGAGTCGGCAACATAAATTCTAACTCGTTAGTCATTTCTAAATATGACTTCATCTTCTATAAGGCTCTTATAATTTATCATATCTAAAAGTAGGGAGAGCATTATTCAGTAAAAATCAATTTTCTAAATTGAACCAACAAATGTTGGTTTTTTGGTTAATTTAATTCTGCTTGGTTTTAAAAATTATAATTCAATTTTTAACAAAACAATTGACCTAAATAACCAAAATTTATGACTATTTTCAAAAATTAGAACCAAACTTTAAGCTATTTACAAAATTACCACTAAAATAAACATAACTTGCTGCCTATGACAAATTGACAATAATTACACTTACTAAAATATCTAAAATTCCTACTATAAAAACTTTGATTAGTAATTACACTTTTTATTAATAATTGACAATAATTGGTTATTTTGAACAAAATTCAATTATTTTGATTAGTTTCGGTCATTTCAATTATTTCGATTATTTTGGTTAATTTTGGTCATTTCAATTATTCCAATTGCTTTATTTAATTTTGATCAATATAGTTATTTGGTTAAATCAGTTTTTTAAAATTTTGATTCAGTTTGGTTGCCAAATTAATCTATAACTCACCATGTTAGATAGCTTCTCAAAATCCATACCAAATAAGGATAGGTGTGAGCTCATCTGGGAAACAGTCTGACAGAGAATGACTGAATGAGTCTCAGTAATCCTATGCTGAGATATCTACAATAGACGTGCCCAATAGACTTGGACAAAAAAGTGAGTGCCACAACCAAATAAGTATAGTCCTTGAAGTGTGAGCGGCTATCTGGAGTAGAGAGCAATGTAAGGGTTTTTTAATTTTCTCCATGCAAAACTGTATTTTAATTGAGTGACTAGATTGAGTGACTAGATTATCCCATTGTCTTGGGATCGTGGACATAGGCATTGAGACTAAATCACATTACCAAATTTGAATTGTTCTTCTCTTGATTTCTAAGTATGGTGTGTGTGATCTGATCCTCATAAATGGCATCAGAGTCAAGATTGATTAGTGATCATGAGATATAAAAATCACGTTGCAGAGAGAACTTTTACAAGAGACAAAAATAACATAAAAAAAGGTACGTTTTGTTAGTTGGTGGAGCAACAAGAGAGAGGAGGCAACCATCAGAGGTTGAGGAAGGAGGCTAAGTACCACACTGCCACCAACAAACAACAACAGCAGAGGGAGAAGACCAAGATGCAGTAGATGGCACTGGCCAGGTTGAAAGAGACCCAATAAAATTTCTGTAATCATGCCAGAGAGGGAGAGAGCTTGCTCAACCACCACACCAAAGGAAGGCTCCTGGCATTGCAGAAGAAACCCAGTGTGAGAGAACAGGGTGTCAAGCCTCGAATATGAGGCTTGGGCAATTCTGGAAGAGTCGGGAAATTTAAGAAAGAGAAAGGGAGGGAGGATTTGAATTAAGGAGAAAGAGAAGAGAGGGAGAGAAATTAGAGAGGGAAAGATCCGAATGTATTCATTGATAGATCCCATCCTCATATACACTGCCTTTTATAGGCTAACCCACCTGGTTGTTATTGCAACCAATTGCCTACAAGTGGCCTAGGCAGAACCGCCCATCACATGCTTTATGTTATTACATTCTGTTATTACCGCTACAGCTATGCATCTATAGGTTTATTACACTTAAGCCTAATGGCTTGTGACAATCCCTGCCCCTTAAAATCTTCCTTGTCCCCAAGGAAGGTGAGTAATTGAGCAGCTCGTGGAAATTGATTCAACAGCTGGGGAAGGTATTCCCAAGTGGTATTTTCAGGGTGTCGATTGGACCATTGGACCAACACTTGGATGAGAGGTAAGGTGCCCTGATGGACTACCCGTCTATCGATGATGGCTAGTGGTTCCACTGCTCCGTCGGCCTCTTCAGCAACAGGAGGCGATTATGAGCTCACAATAGCATTAGGCTCGATGTACTTCTTCAAGAGAGAGACACGAAATATGGGATGGCATTCCACATTGGGAGGTAGCTGCAGCTTGTAGGCGACTTGACCCGCCCGTTCCAAGATACAAAATGGTCTGAAGTACTTAGGACTCAACTTGGTGGGGGTGATGGTGGAAAAGGAGGACTGTAGGAAGCGTCTAACCTTTAGAAAGACCTGATCGCCTACTTCGAAGTTTCGATCACTTCGTTTGCGGTCTGCGACCTGCTTCGTCCTGTTGTTAGCGATAGCCAACTCCTGTTTGAGTAGTGAAATCATCTCCTGTCTGTCTTGCAAATACTCAGTTGCGTTAGTTCACGCCCTGTTGGCACCAGTCATGGCAAGCATTGTAGGTGTCTAGTATCCGAATAGAGCCTCAAAGGGAGTCTTCTTGATAGTGCTATGGTAAGTTGTATTATACCACCACTGAGCTAAAGATAGCCATTTACCCCAACTCTTAGGCCAAGCAAAATACATACATCGCAAGTAAGATTCCAAGCACTAGTTGACTCTTTCGGTCTGCCCATCTGACTCAGGATGATATGTTGATGACATATGTAGACTCACCCCTAGGTTCTTGAACAATTCCTACCAGAAGTGACTGGTAAATATTTTGTCTCGATCCGAGACGATGGATTTAGGTAGTCCATGCAATTTGGCCACTATATCAATGAACACTCGGGCAATTTCTTGGGTTGTGAATGGGTGTGTGAGGCCAATGAAGTGAGCAAATTTGGTCAGCTTGTCGACCACAACTAGGATCGCATTTCGGCCTTCTGACTTGGGTAGGCCCTCAATGAAATCCACGGATATCTCCTCCCACGCTTGATCCGGTATAGCCAGTGGCTGTAACAATCCTGGATAAGCCACTTGTTCATGTTTGCAACGTTGGCATGTCATGCAAGTTGCCACAAACTTCATAACTTCTTTTTTGAGGCCAGGCCAAAAGAACATTTGTCGAACCCGATAATAAGTAGCTCTAACCCCTGAGTGCCCGCGTAATGAAGAACTATGTAGTGCCTGTAAGATTTTGGCTTTTAGTTCCTTGTCATTTCCCACGACTAATCTGCCCTTAAACCTGATTAGACCATTAGACATAGAATACCCTTGTTCATTGGTATGCCGGACTGCCAATTGAGTTTGTAGGGACTTAGTCCAATCAAACTTTTCATAGCTTTCAATAACTTCTTTGACCCAATCAGGCACCATTGCGGTAACGGCCTTACATTCCCCTGCTTCTGATCTTCGTGACAGAGCATTTGCCACAATGTTCTCCTTCCCCTTCTTATATTGTATCACATAATTCAGGCCCAACAATTTGGATATTCCCTTCCTTTGCAAGTGTGTATGCAACTTCTGTTGTACAAGATGTTTTAGGTTGTCATGGTCGGTCTGTATTATGAAGGGGGCTCCTTCCAAATAATGTCTCCATTTGTCGATAACTATGATCATGGCTAGCAATTCTTTTTCACACACACTTAGCCCTTGGTGTCGAGCAGCCAGTGCTTGGCTGATGTAAGCTAAGGGTTTTCCTTCTTGTGTCAACACTGCTCCTACCCCAATGTCGCATGCATCGATCTCCACCACAAAGGCCTTAGAGAAATCCGATAAAGCCAGAACCAGGGCTTGTGTCATTGCTTTTTTAAGAGTGTTGAAAGCATTTTCAGCCTGGGAATTCCATCCGAAATTGTCCTTCTTGAGTAGCTCAGTCAATGGCTTACTGATCACTTCATAATTCTGTATAAACCTTCTATAATACCCTATTAAGCCAAGAAATCCCCTCAGCTCCCTTATAGATGAAGGCTTAGGCCATTCCAACATTGTTGCAACTTTAGTAGGGTCTGTACTGACTCCTTGGCCGGAAATGATATGCCCTAGATAATCTACCTCATTCTTTGCAAAGGAACACTTGGAGAGTTTAACAAACAATTGATTAAATTTCAGGATTTCAAATGTGGTTTGAAGGTGGGGTAGGTGTTGTTTGAGGTTAGGGCTATAAACTAAAATGTCATCAAAGAATACTAGGATAAATTTCCGCAAGTATGGGGCAAATAGGTAATAAGGGCCTGAAAAGTAGCTGGGGCATTGGTGAGTCCAAATGGCATCACCCGAAATTCATAGAGGCATTGGTGTGTTCTGAAGGCTGTTTTATGGATGTCGGCAGGGTTCATCCTGATTTGATGATACCCTGCCCTCAAGTCTAGTTTAGTAAAGATGGCAGCCCCATTTAACTCATCTAATAGATCTTCAATCAAGGGAATGGGAAATTTGTTTTTCACAGTAAGGTCATTTAGCTGTCTATAGTCTATGCAAAAGCGCCAAGTACCGTCCTCCTTTTTGACGAGAAGAACGGGAGATGCGAAAGGGCTTTGACAAGGTTTTATAATGGAAGCATGGAGCATACTTTTGACCTGTCTTTCAATTTCAGCCTTCTGATAAGGGGAGTAACAATAGGCTCAGGCGTTCACCGACTCGAAATTGGGTTTCAAAGGTATAGTACGATTAATCAGGCGATTTGGGGGTAGGGTGTGTGGTTCCACAAATAATTCCTGAAATTCCATAAGCAATGGGCGTAATACAGTAGGAAAGGTTACCTTTGCAAAGAGGTCGGTGGTGGGAGGGCCCTCCTGCTCATCCTTCTCCATAGTTTGAATGGAGAACAGCTGGGATATATGCCCTTTCCTTTTCTTCAACAGCTTCTGTAACCTTTTCTCTGTAATCATCTTACATTCCCCTACCTCGAGGCACCCTTTTAAAGTCAGCTTCCTTCCCTTCAAATCCAATATGACTTCCAATTTGTTGAAGTTGAAAGTCAAAGGATTGACTGTCCTCATCCAATCCACCCCAAGAACAATGTCACAACCTCCTAGCTCCAGAATTCTTAGATCCGTAGAGAACTCTTCCCCTTGCATCAACCATTTAAACCCTACACTCTTATAATTGCTGTACATTTTACTCCGTTGGCTACAGTTACGAATAAGGGGGAAGTATTCACTAAAGCACAATTTAATTCAGTAGCAGTTGCTTCATTGAGAAAGTTGTGGGTGCTGCCACTGTCAATCAGAACCATTATCCTTCTCTTGCCCACTCTTCCTTCAACCTTAATGATCTGCCCCGCATGTTCCCCTTTCAATGCATGAAATGAAATTTCCCCTCCTTCACCGACAGAATCACATTAAGAAATCTCCTTCTTTGTTTCTTCAAGGTCTTCTTGCTCCTTCTCTAGTATTTGCTCCTCACCACCTTCCATGTTTAGTAGTTGCCTTCTACATTGGTGGCCAGGACTGTAAGGGTCTCCACATTTGAAACATAGCCTCATCTGCCTCCTCTATTCCATAGTGGGGTTTCTAATCGCCAAGGCTTGCTGACTTCCTCTCAGTGGACCTGTACTCCCCGTCGCTCCTATCTCTCTAGCATGTCCACTAGGAGGTAAACTGATTAGTGGTCCTATACGAGAGGAGGCCCTATTCCTTTTGTAGATGGCTTCTAACGTCAATTCTTGTAATCTGATTTTTTTTGCTGCCTGCCTAACTGTAATTGGCATCATCATCTTCACCATTGATCTCAACTCATCCTTAAGCCCACTAATAAAGCTGGACACAAAATATTGCTCAATAAGTGTCGGTTGAGCGTTCCACATTAAGGCTCCTAGTTCCTCGAATTTTTCCAAATACTCCATTATAGCCCCTTCTTGCCGAAGTTTATTGAATTCTTCTATCACATCTGCCATATTCTTCTCTCCAAATCGCCTACACAATTCTTTAGCAAATTCAATCCATCTCACCTCAAGTCCTTGGTACCTAAACCATCCTTGAAACCAGGAATCAGCCGTATCATTAAGATAGGTTGTGACCAGTGTAATTCGCTATGACTCAGCTACATTATAATATTGGAAGAAACATTCACACCGGCGGATCCACCACCTTGGCCTTGTTCCATCAAACAATGGTATCTCCAGCCTTGGCATTGGCGTGTGAGTACCAGATTGTAATTGAAATTCTCTTACCTGAGGGTCCGTGTCAATTCCTTACACTCCTTCCGACTCCGCTTCTCCTGGAGGTCTCAGAAGTATTCCAAATCCATTCGAGTTCGGTCCAGCTCCAAATCGCGGGGGGAATTTCGATGGAAAACGGAATTGCGGTAAGGATGATAGCATATTAAACATGCTATTGATCCTTTGACCAAACTGATCCATCGTTTCTCTATGCCTCTCCAGCTCGCGATGCATATCCTCACGAGAAGTCGCCAGTTCCTCTCGCATTCCTTCTCGCATTGCAGCCACATCTTCCCTACTTTGGGTGATAGCTTCGTGTGTCTGCGACATTCCGAACTCTAGCGCTTCCATTATTGTTTGAGTCTCGTTCCTTCCGCCATCTTCTGCTTCGCAATTCCTTCCACAAACACTGTCGAGGCCGCTAGCTCTGATACCAATTGTCAAGCCTCGAATATGAGGCTTGGGCAATTTTGGAAGAGCCAGGAAATTTAAGAAAGAGAAAGGGAGGGAGGATTTGAATTAAGGAGAAAAAGAAGAGAGGGAGAGAAATTAGAGAGGGAAAGATCCGAATGTATTCATTGATAGATCTCATCCTCATATACACTGCCTTTTATAGGCTAACCCACCTGGTTGTTATTGCAACCAATTGCCTACAAGTGGCCTAGGCAGAACGGCCCATCACATGCTTTCTGTTATTACCGCTATAGCTATGCATCTATAGGTTTATTACACTTAAGCCATTAAGCTTGTGACACATGGGCACCACCGCTGCATGCCCACCAAAGATAAAGCTGCCATAGTCGCCAGAAGATTGAAGGAGGTATCACCAGAAGCTCCAACACCCATGTTGAAAGAGAATCTAAGGGGCAGAATATCATTGTTGTCTTGAAAAAGACACAACAAAAAAAGCCAACTGTCACTGAAGAAGATGACCACCTATTTTAGATGTTCTTTCAGTCCTTCCAATAACGATGCAGATTTGATGTGCAGTTCAAACCCCTACCCCATGGCATAGTTGTCAAAGGCGCGTCTAGGCGTGAGGCCTCATCACCTCTGAGGTGCAGCACCATGCTTGAGGCGCATTCCTTGTATATACAAGTGTATTAAAACCTTATTTCCTTGTTCATTTGTCATCTTAGATCTTATTTCTTGTTGATTTGATTGCATATTCTTGTATTTTGGCGAGAGACAAACCTCGCAGTGTAAGCCAAAGGTCTGTCAGATCTCCCACTCACTGGGATCCTTTGGCAATGATGTTCACTCACTAAAGAACTGCTCATATTTGTGTTCTACTTCATTTTTATTTCTTTCTTCTAATTTTTGTGTTCTACTCTAATTTTCTTTTCTTTCTTCTACTTTATGTTGCAATTTAAAAAAAAAAAAAAAGCTAATTGCTAAGAAACAAATGTTTTCAATGTGTGATCTACTAAATTTTTTTTTGTCTCTCTTGTACTTCTTTTATAATTTAAAATGAGCTAATCGTTTTTCTATAACCTTTTGTGTTGTGTGCTCTACCGTAGTTTTTTTCTCCCCTTTCTTTTAATTGCAAAAGAAATTAGAAAAAAACTAATTGTTTTTTGTAGTGTGTTTTGCTTTAATATTTTTTTCGTCTAATCTCTTTTGCAATTAAAAGAAACTATTTGTTTTTTTACAATAATATTAATTGTTATTATGGCGTTGGTTAGTTGTCATTTATAATTTTATGAGTTTGCATCTACCTCCTTACAGATACATATTAAAAAGAATAGTATATCAGTATTTTATATGCATTTTGAATAAAAGTGTGCCTATGTGTGCCCGAGGCTCACGCCTCGCCTTACACCTCACGCCTAGGCCCCAAGCACCAATTTGCTCCTCAGCGTCCTTTGCACCTTGCACCTTTCACCTTTGACAACTATGCCCCATAGCTAGTATTTTGATCATCTCATATATGTTTTACTTTTTAAGATAAATCCCACCTAGCCTAGCTATGGTTTGGGTCATTTTCAATGAAACCCCTTGTGGTTTACTTTTGAAATTTAAGATCCCTATGCTTTATTTTCTTCATAAACACCCCTTTCACTACTAACACTGTTAAAAAAATATAAAACTCTCTCTCTCTCTCTGTCTCCAATTCCTCCCTGCAAAACTTCTTTGTGTTAAAATATCCATCAAGAACAAAGCAGATAAAAAAAAAGTTGAATCAAAAACCCAAATGATATCTTACCAATTAAATAGAGAAAATCAATGTTTTCAACTTCAAATCCAAACCAAGCCCTTTAGGTTACATTTGGTTGAGTGAATGGGAAAGGGAATATGATTCCCTTGAAAACGCGTTTGGCTGCATCAAAAGAATGGGGAGAGCATTATAGAAATAGGGTGTGCATGTGCGTGCGCGCGTGCGAAGGTAGAACTCATAGAGAGTTTAAACCATAAGGACCTTAAATGTGAAAAGTAAACCACAAGGGTTTGCGTGAATATGGTTCAAACAACATAGGGTTTGCGTGAATATGGTTCAAACCACATAGGGTCCAGATGGAATTTACCCCTTGATGTATGTGATCGTGGGGTTGTATGCCGTTACACAATGATACTTTTGCATGGTTTATGCATAACTTGACGTTTCCCCCTTCAATGGATGGTTTGTGTTTACGAATTCCAAACGAAAAGGGGAAATTTGTCATTCATGTGTTTTACCACTTATTACTTTTGTAGGATATGTCACCCCACCATAACAAAATAGGGTTTAGAATAAATTCACCTCACTGATTTCATTGATCTCTCTACTATATATACAAAAAAAAACATTGCGTAATCTAGGATGTTGAAGAACTAATCTAGGATGTTGAAGAATATACATAACAGGTTTCCTATTCTAGGAGAACATAATATTTATAGGGTTTCTTTCCTAATCTAGAAGGTTGACGGAGAAAATTAGAAAGATTTACTAAGCTGTAAATTTATTACAATAGGAAATGAATAAATACTAAGATATTGTTGTCATCCAGATTCTCTAACACTCCCCTTCAAGCTAATGAATAAATGTCCCTCATTCTCAACTTGCGAATAAGTGATTCAAAACCCAGTCTTGATATAACCTTGGTGAATACATCCGCCTCTTGACTATCTGTAGGAAGATAAGTGAGTTTTAAATCTGTCACGACCCGAAATCTGGTATGTCATGACCGGCACTAATCCCTAGGCCCAGCGGCCCCAAAATGGACTAGTAAGCCTGTTCTCTAGCTCGATTTGAATAAAACAATATTACTGACAAGATATAAAACATGAATAAAATACCAATTCACCTTCTAACATAATATCTCAATATTTCGTATACAGCAGCTGTACAAAATAAGAATACCTATCACACTGCTGTCAATAATACATACCCGATCCCGTATCTCGGGCCCTTGGCACAATTATGTGCCAACAAAAATAAAGACAAAACATCAGACTCTACAACACGTGTATGTCTCCACAGAGCATCCTATAATACATCCGGAATCAAAAGAGGGTATGATATCATACCAGAAGATCTGCTGGACCAATAATCAAAAGGAGAATTCCCTGAAAATATTTTTAATAAAACGAGGTGAGTCTTGTGGACTCGCGAGTATAAGGTATGTCATGCCCACTAGGAGAGTATACAATAAAATGCTAGGATGATCATCATGAGTATAATAACGTAATAACAGTATAAACAGTGGAAATATGAACCATAAGTTTAAATAATTTGAGGTATCAAATGAAAACATAGTGTAGGAAAAATAGGTGCCTAAAGACAACCCCCATAAGTTGTTCCCTAACCACCTAAGTCCCCTATACTTTTGTATGAGATGCATGCACTGATTCTGAGGACACACTAGTAGAAACTGGCCTAACGCCTATATACACATGCACACAAGTATATATATCGGCACATACATCATCATCACACAATATCATCATAAAGGCCCACGTGATAGTAGTGCTGAAACATACTATCCGTGTCTCTCATGGCCTTGGCATGCCAAGCCTCACAGTACCATGATCTTTTCCTGCTGTGAGTCACCAGGGAATCTACTAGATAGTCCTCTAATAATAATGCAAATGATACCCTAATTTATGCACAAGTCATAATCATTTATCATTTCATGTGGTGTCTAAAATACACCATATCATTCAACATTTCACATTCTCAAAACAAGAAATCAGTTAGGGTATCTTTCTGTTTATGTCTCTCCTAGTAGGATAAAAATATTTCATATAATTTAGGAACAATTAAAAGAGAATATTTTCTATGATTTGAATATAGAAATCATTTACAAGTTATGCATAAAACAATTTATATACGTGCATAAAAATATGGTAAACATAACATATCCTGTCTACTCGCCTGAGAAACGATGACTCAAGTCCGAGTCTGGGGAGAAGATCGAACAAAATCTTGAGAATCTGAGCCTACAATAAATAGAATGGGGTGTCACATTTAGGTAACAAGAATAACGACGTAATGAAATTACCGAAAATCCTAACCATTGCCTAACACCCTGAATCGATTATTTGGTACCTTGGCCCGCGCAATATTCAAATCTGGCGTCATGGAATTCGTCGAGCTAAGCCATCGACTACGTCATCATGTCTCGCTTTGCTTGCTACGCATAAGTGTATAGTGGAACTACACACCCACTTATAGGCTGTAATATCATAATATATATATATATATTTACACATAAACTAGTTTTTTTTTAATATAGATAATATATTTTTTATCTAAATTCCTCCTTTATAAAAAAAAATACATACATATATATATTTATAACTAAATTGATAAATTTTCTTAAAAACTTAATAATTAATTAATAATTTAATAAATGGCTTAAAATGAATAAATTGCAATATTCTAGCCTCAAAATAGAAGAAATCCATCAGAAATCAGGATTCGAAATAAACCCACGTCATCATCATAGGCTAGCCTAGAACGCACTCGGGGTCAGTCTTGCTCGGCCTCGAATCATCTAATAGGGCTTCGTCCTTAAGACTCCGATCAACAAAATGACTCGCCAATCATATCGCCAATTCTAGGAGACCTAAAGAGAACCCAAATTAGATCAACCTCGATATCCTGAGTAGGACCAACCTAACCAAGTCATCCTAGGTCCACTGACAAGCGACAAGGAAGAACAAGCCGAGTGGGCCAACCCAAGGGCTGCCACAATTGGGTCAGTCAAAGCCCAACACATTGGGCCATCCTAAAACCCAATCGGACCCCGCCATCCTAGGCTAAAACCTAATCCGACATGCCCAACCCCAAAAGCCCTCATTTCCTTTTTCCTTATATTTTATTTATTTTTATTTTTCTTTTCTTTTCTTTCTTTTTCTTTTCTATTTCATTGCCATCAAACTGTCGCCGCCGGCGATCGCCGCCGGCCGGCCAAAAACGGCCGACCAATATACCAATACGAAGCCCTCGCCGCGAATAACAACATATATTAAAATGAAACCAATCGGACGGTCAGATCTTAATAGATCTGAAAATAAATTTTCGGCCAAAAATAGAGGCAAATCTGGCCGTCGCCGTTCGCCGGCCTGCCGGCCATTTTTTCGACGATCAGAAACTACCCCGAGGTGCGCAACACTAAGGAGAGCAACATACCCAAAAATGAGAAAGATCGACGGCTAGATCTTTGTAGATCTAGAGTCAAAGTCTCGGCCAAAATGGATAAACAAACTGCCAACGTCGCCGGCCACCGTGGCCGGCGATTTCCGGCGATCCAAGACCGCCACCCAACCCCCTCAAGAAAACCGACCAACATATCCAAGAATCAAAGAAATCCAACGGTCGGATCTTCGTAGATCTGACCTTAAACATTCGGCCATCAAACCCCATCGTGCCTCAACCCATATTTCACGAAAACAACAAGAAAAATCGAAAAGATGAAGCCAAAGCACTTACCTCCTTGTAGATCGGGGGCACTTTAACAGTGAAAACGAAGTCGGATCGTCGATCGAACGGTCGGATTGCTCAAAATCGCCGAAAATCCGAGAGGGGAAATGAGAGAATAAAAGAGAGAGAGAGAAAGAGTATTGTTTCTGTTTGGGGGGGGGGGCTGCCGAGCGCCTCCCCCTTTTCTGTTTATATTTTTCATTTTTTTTAATTATTATATATATAATTTAATTAAATTAATTAATTTAGTTTTTTTTTTTTTTTTTTTTGGATCTTTACATTCTTCCCCCCTTATAAAAATTCGTCCTCGAATTTCACGGAAACAAATAAGGATATTTCTCTTTCATAGCATCTTCCATCTCCCAAATGGCCTCACCCTCACTATGGTGGCTCCACTGAACTTTAACGGAAGCTATTTCTTTAGATCTAAGCTTTCTAACCTGTCTATCTAAGATCTTAACAGGTTGCTCTTCATATTGCAAGCTTGGTTGGATCATAGTGGGTGCTGTCTCGGATTTTCGGCGATTTTGAGCAATCCAACCGTTCGATCGACGATCCGACTTCGTTTTCACCGTTAAAGTGCCCCCGATCTACAAGGAGGTAAGTGCTTTGGCTTCATCTTTTCGATTTTTCTTGTTGTTTTCGTGAAATATGGGTTGAGGCACGATGGGGTTTGATGGCCGAATGTTTAATGTCAGATCTACGAAGATCCGACCGTTGGATTTCTTTGATTCTTGGATATGTTGGTCGGTTTTCTTGAGGGGGTTGGGTGGCGGTCTTGGATCGCCGGAAATCGCCGGCCACGGTGGCCGGCGACGTTGGCAGTTTGTTTATCCATTTTGGCCGAGACTTTGACTCTAGATCTACAAAGATCTAGCCGTCCGATCTTTCTCATTTTTGGGTATGTTGCTCTCCTTAGTGTTGCGCACCTCGGGGTAGTTTCTGATCGTCGAAAAAATGGCCGGCGAACGGCGACGGCCAGATTTGCCTCTATTTTTGGCCGAAAATTTATTTTCAGATCTATTAAGATCTGACCGTCCGATTGGTTTCATTTTAATATATGTTGTTATTCGTGGCGAGGGCTTCGTATTGGTATATTGGTCGGCCGTTTTTGGCCGGCCGGCGGCGGCAGTTTGATGGCAAGGAAAAAGAAAAGAAAAAGAAAGAAAAGAAAAGAAAAGAAAAATAAAAATAAATAAAATATAAGGAAAAAGGAAATGAGGGCTTTTGGTGTTGGGCATATCGGGTTAGGTTTTAGCCTAGGATGGCAGGGCTCGATTGGGTTTTAGGATGGCCCAATGTGTTGGGCATAACTGACCCAGTTGTGGCAGCCCTTGGGCTGGCCCACTCGGCTTGTTCTCTCTTGTCGCTTGTCCGTGGACCTATGATGACTTGGTTGGATTGGTCCTACTCAGGATATCGAGGTTGATCTAATTTGGGTTCTCTTTAAGTCTCCTAGAATTGGCGATATGATTGGCGAGTCATTTTGTTGATCGGAGTCTTAAGGACGAAGTCCTATTAGATGACTCGAGGCCGAGCAAGACTGACCCCGAGTGCGTTCTAGGCTAGCCTATGATGATGACGTGGGTTTATTTCGAATCCTGATTTCTGATGGATTCCTTCTATTTTGAGGCTAGAATATTGCAATTTATTCCTTTTAAACCATTTATTAAACTGTTAATTAATTATTAAGTTTTTAAGAAAATTTATCAATTTAGTTATAAATATATATATGTATGTATTTTTTATAAATGAGGAATTTAGATAAAAAAATATATTATTTATATTAAAAAAAACTAGTTTATGGGTAAATATATATATATATATTATGATATTGCAGCCTATAAGTGGGTGTGTAGTTCCACTATACACTTACGCGTAGCAAGCAAAGCGAGACATGATGACGTAGTTGATGGCTTAGCTCGACGAATTCCATGACGCCAGATTTGAATATTGCGCGGGCCAAGGTACCAAATAATTGATTCAGGGTGTTAGGCAATGGTTAGGATTTTCGATAATTTCATTACGTCGTAATTCTTGTTACCTAAATGTGACACCTCATTCTATTTATTGTAGGCTCAAATTCTCAGGATTTTGTTCGATCTTTTCCCCAGACTCGGACTTGAGTCATCGTTTCCCAGGCGAGTAGACAGGATATGTTATGTTTACCTTATATTATGCACGTATATACTGTTTCATTCATAAATATTATAAACTTGTATAAATTTTTATATGCATAACTCGTACATGATTTTTATATGCGGATCATAGAAAAATACCCTTAAATTTCTAACTTGCATGAAATATTTTCATCCTACTAGGAGAGACATAAACAGAAAGATACCCTAACTGATTTCTTGTTTTGAGAATGTGAAATGTTGAATGATATGGTGTATTTTAGACACCACATGAAATGATAAATGATTATGACTTGTGCATAAATTAGGGTATCATTTGCATTATTATTAAAGGACTATCTAGTAGATTCCCTGGTGACTCACAGCAGGAAAAGATCATGGTACTGTGAGGCTTGGCATGCCAAGGCCATGAGAGACACGGATAGTATGTTTCAGCATTGCTATCACGTGGGCCTTTATGATGATATTGTGTGATGATGATGTATGTGCCGATATATATACTTGTGGGCATGTGTATATAGGCGTTAGGCCAGTTTCTACTAGTGTGTCCTCAGAATCAGTGCATGCATCTCATACAAAAGTATAGGGGACTTAGGTAGTTAGGGAACAACTTATGAGGGTTGTCTTTAGACACCTATTTATCTTACACTATGTTTTTTTTTGAAACCTCAAATTATTTAAACTTATGGTTCATATTTCCACTGTTTATATTGTTATTACGTTATTATACTCATGATGATCATCCTAGCATTTTATTGTATACTCTCCTAGTGGGCATGACATACCTTATACTCGCGAGTCCACAAGACTCACCTCGTTTTATTAAAAATATTTTCAGGGAATTCTCCTTTTGATTATTGGTCCAGCAGATCTTTTGGTATGATATCATACCCTCTTTTGATTCCGGATGTATTATAGGATGCTCTGTGGAGACATACACGTGTTGTAGAGTCTGATGTTTTGTCTTTATTTTTGTTGGCACATAATTGTGCCAAGGGCCCGAGATACGGGATCGGGTATGTATTATTGACAGCAGTGTGATAGATATTCTTATTTTGTACAGCTGCTGTATATGAAATATTGAGATATTATGTTAGAAGGTGAATTGATATTTTATTCATGTTCTATATCTTGTCAGTAATATTGTTTTATTCAAATCGAGCTAGAGAAGAGGCTTACTAGTCCATTTTGGGGCCGCTGGGCCTAGGGATTAGTGCCGGTCATGACATACCAGATTTCGAGTCATGACAATCCCATCCTGTTCAATTTCCCTTTGTATAAAACTTTTATCAATCCTTACATGATTCATCTTGTAACAATGCGGATAGCTAACTTGCTATCACTATACACCCTTGTTGGTAATGTCAGGGGCATCCCTAGGTCTTCCATCAGTCTTGCCAACCAAATTAACTCGTAGATTCCTTGAGTAATAGCCCTGAATTATGCTTTTGCACTACTATGCGCCACAACAAATTGCTTCTTATTCCACCAGGTGACTAGGTTTCCCCACAATTTAATCCAAAACCTAGATGTTGATCGACTGTCCATCACAGAACTCGCCCAGTCAGCATCACCAAATCCTTTAGTTCCTTCAACATCACTTTTCTGGAACAGTAACCCTTTCCCTAATGTCCCCTTTAAAAACCTTAGAATGTGATAAACTACCGCTAGATGTTGTTAAGTAGGTGAGTGCATGAATTGACTCACAATACTTACAGCATAAACAATATCCAAACAAGTGAGAGAGAAATAAATAAGTCTTCTAACTAACCTCTGGTATCTTTCTTTATCAACAGGGGGATCATCCTCAGTTATCCTCCATTTCCAATTTCTTTCGAGACGTGTAACTGTTAATCTCTCATTTTCTTTGAGAGATTAAAATGCCTTGTTTGCTCCTAGCCACTTTCATTCCTAGAAAATGTCATGGTGCCCAAGTCTTTGACCTCAAATTCATCTCTCAATCTCTATTTAAGTGCAACAATTTTTTAAATGTCATCACAAGTGATTATAATATCATCCACATACACAATCAAAATTAACCGTTTACTACTAGCTGCATGTTTAGTAAACAAAGTATGATATGTTTCCCCTTACATGTACCCAAACCTTGTAAGTGTAGAACTAAATCTCTTAAACTAGGCTTTTGGTGATTATTTTAATCCAAAGAGTGAACGATACTGCTTACATTTAATCCATAAAGTGAATGATACAGCTTACACACTTTGCCAACTTTTTCTCCTTTCTCAAAAACCTAGTGAAATCTTCATATAAATTTCTTCTTCCAATTCACCATTGAGAAAAGCATTCTTGACGTCTAGTTGCAGTTCCCAATACAAATTAACAACAAGAGACAACAACACCCTTATGGAATTTAGCTTTGCCACAGGAGCAAATGTCTCATCATAATCGATTCCATAGGTTTGTATGAACCCTTAAGCTACCAATCTTGCCTTATATCTGTCTATACTCCCATCTAACTTGTATTTGACGGTAAATACCCACTTGCATCCCACTACTTTCTTATCTTTGGAAGATTCAACAACATCCCACGTATGGTTTCCAATCAACGCCTTCATTTCTTCCATAACAGCTTCCTTCCACTTTGGATCTTTCAAAGCATCTTCAATATTTTGTGGAATAGCCACTCTATCAACTGTTGTGATAAAGGCCTTGAATTGTGGAGACAATCTAGAGTATGTTAAGTAATTGGAAATTGGATACTTAACACAGAATCTTACTCCCTTTCAAAGAGCAATGGGGATATCCAAGTCATTGTCAACCTCAGTGTGTTCCTCTCTTGACGGACTAGCCTCTGGTTCCAATGATTGGTTGAGTTGAGGAGCAAGACCTTTGGGTCGCCTAGAATAAATCACAATAGGTTTTTCTAAGTCTAATCCTCCTCCTTGACTAGTCACCACTGGCTCAACTAGTTGGGTGAGTTGGTGGATTGGGGCAAAGACAAGGGGCTTGGTTTAAATCAAGAGTAGCTGACTTGGGTTGGTCAAGAGTAGCTAGTTGGGTGAGATCAGGAGCAGCAAATGGGGTCAGGTCAGAATTTAAAGAAGGTGATAGAAACCGTGGGATCCCAATGACACTCTTCCTTTAATATCTCCCCCTTGAATAGAAGCACTTGGTAAAAGAATTTGTCTTCAAAAAAGGTCACATCACAAGAGACAAAGAACTTTTGTGAGAGTGGACAGTAGCATTTGTATCCGTTTTGAGTAGGAGAATAGCCAACAAAAATGCATTTGAGGGCTTTTGGCTCAAGTTTGTGACAAGTAGGATTGACTTGGTGAACATACACAATACAGCCAAACACTTCAGGAGAGAGAGAAGAACTTAAGAGTCAAACATGAGGGAATGTGGCCAAAAGGGTGTGCAAAGGAGTTTGGTAGTTGAGGACTTTGGATGGTAACTAGTTTATTAGGTAAGAAGTTGTTAGAGGGGGAGGAAGCACCCCAACCACAAGGAGGAGGGCAATGGGGAGATATCCATGCATGTCTTAAAGGGCTTGACTAACAACAAAATCATTAAGGTTGAGGGGAATGTGGAGAACAATAAGCTGATGATCCTCATTGACAACGGGAGTATCCACAATTTCTTGGATAAGGGAATGGCCAGGAGATTGAAATGCCCCCTGATCCCAACACAGCCATTGACAGTGACTATGGCAAATCGCAACAATGTCATAAGCAAATCAGCATGTGCAGGATTTTGTTGGGAGATGCAGGGAGAAGGATTTGAAGCTGATTTGAGGCTCCTTAAATTGGGAGGTTGCAATGTGGTGTTAGGTGTGGATTGGATGACCCACGTCAGCCAGATTTGCTTCGATTTTAATAGAATAGAGGTCAAGTTTGAGAAGGAAGGAAAGCACATGACACTAATAGGGAGTAGGGAGTGGGGAGTTTGTAAGATGATAACCGAGAGAAGGTTGCAGAAGATGTTCAAGCAAAAGATGAATCAGGTAGCTCAATTATTCTCCATCCAAGCCACTGAAAGAAGAGTTGAGGAGTTGAAGACAGAAGAGGAATTCATGTTGATGGTTAGCACTATCCCACAAGCTAACCTAGAGGTACATCAAACTAATCTCCTTAATATGCTACTTATTGAGTTTGAAAATCTATTTGTAGAACCTAGATCCCTACCCCTAACCAAACCCTATCAATACATGTGCCTATCGATACTCTCCTAACCAAAAGATTGTAATGGAAAATTTGGTTAAGGAGATGCTTTAGAAATCAATCATAAGACTCGGCCATAGCCCATTTGCTTCCCTGTGTTAGTTAAAAAAAAAAAGATAGTACATGGCGATTTGGCATTGACTACCGCCAATTGAATGAAATTACCATCAAGAACAAATTCCCAATCCCACTTATTGAAGATTTGCTAGATGAACTAAAACATGCCACTATCTTCACTAAGTTTAACCTAAGATTCAGCTACCATCAAATCCGAATGAATCCCCTTGACAAACTTAAGACTGTTTTATGTACCCACCATGGTCACTACGAATTTCTAGTCATGTCATTTGGCCTAACAAACGTTATAGCCACCTTTCAATCTCTCATGAATTAGATCATTGAACCCCACTTCAGAGACTTTATACTTGTGTTCTTTGATGACATTTTGATATATAGCCCCACCTTTGACCTTCATTTAAAACACTTAAAAGGGCTCCATTCGAGATTCTCAAACTCAATAGGTTGTATATCAAGAGGTCAAAATGTGCCTTTGCACAAAGTCGGGTGGAGTATTTAGGGTATGTTATATCTGGGCAGGGGGAAAGTACCGACCCCAACAAGGTGGTAGCCATAACCAATTAGCCAAGGCCTACATCCTTTAAGGCCTTGAGAGGGTTTTTGGGGTTGATTGGTTATTATAGAAGATTTCTAAGAGGGTATGAGGGAATCAGCAAACCTTTAACAGATTTGCTGAAGAATGATAGCTTTTATGGGGTCAGGAGGCAGAGCATGCTTTTGAATTGTTGAAGAAGTCAATGAGTGAATCCCCAGTGTTGAGTTTACCTGATTTCGACAAAACTTTTGTGGTTGAGTCAGATGCAAGTGGGACAGGGATAGGGGTTGTTCTCATGCAGGAGGGAAGACCCATTGCTTTTATAAGCTAGGCCTTAGCCTCGAGGCATGTAGGCCTCAGCATATATGAGAAGGAGCTTCTGGTAGTCATATTTACAATAGAAAGAAAACTAGAGACATTAGCTGAAGGGAAGGAGGTTTATTATTAAAACAGACTATGAGAGGTTTTTGCAATAACAGAAACTCCACACCCACTTGCAAAAGAAAGGAATGACCAAGCTAATGGGTCTAGACTATGTCATTCAACACAGGAAGGGTAAGGATAACATTGCAACAGATGCATTATCTAGGTGCACGGAGGAAAGGATGGTAGCTTCCATCATTGTCGTGATACCCAATTGGTGCCAGAAAGTGGTAAGGAGTTATGAAGGGGATGAACGAGTCAAGGCCCTCCTAGAGCAACTGATTATAAATCCAAGGAGTAAACAGGGGTATACTTATGAGAATGCGATGATAAGATTTAAGGGGAAGCTTGTAATTGGGAGCAGTGAGCAATTGAAGAAGAAAAAGATACTCTAGGCCTTATATGAATCACTTATGGGGGGACACTCTAGAATACAGAACACGTACCACAAGGTTAAGCAATTGTTTTGCTAGCCTAAGCTCAAGGAGGAAGTAATGCAATTCGTTTTAGCTTGTGATGTGTGCAAGAGATGCAAACATGAGACTATAGCCTACCCGGGGTTACTACAACCACGTGCTATCCCAAACCAAGTATGGGAGAGTGTGTCGATGGATTTTATAGAAGGGCTACCAAAATCGAATGGGAAAGACTACCAAAATCGAATGGGAAAGACTGTATATTTGTTGTGGTGGACCAGTTTACAAAGTTTGCCAAACTTCTTAGGCCTCACTCACCCCTATACTGCACAAGAAGTGGCCCGAGTCTTACTAGATCAGGTGGTGAAGATGCACAGTGTTCCCAAGACTATCGTATTTGACAGGGATAAAGTATTTACCAGTCTCCTATGGCAGATTTTGTGGAAATCATTAGGGGCTAAATTGAACCTATCCACTACCTATCATCCTCAGACAAATGGGCAAACGAAAAGGTCAACCAACGCTTGGAGACCTATCTTCGATGATTGTGTTTTGTGAATCCTAGAGGCTGGCACAAATGGCTCTCAGTGGCAAAATGGTGGTATAATTCCAGCCATCACAGAGCCATCAGGATGTCCCCTTTCAAAGCTCTATTTGGTTACAATCCACCCCCTATTGCCAACCCTTCCAAGACCTACAAGTGTGGCAGTGGATGAGCACTTACAACAGAGGCAGCGAGTCCTACAACAACTTAAGGACTTTGCCATGGCTCAAAATCGTATGAAGCAGTTAGCTGACCATGGGAGAAGTGAGGGGGAATTTGATGTAGGGGAAGAAGTGTATTTGAAGTTGAAACGGCCTCACCTCGAGTTGCTAGCTACGAGCCCATCTCCAAACTTAGCCCCAGGTATTTTGGTCATTTTCATGTTGTAGCCAAGATTGGGAGTGTAGCCTACAGGCTTCAGTTACCGAAGGGTACCCAAATACACCCGATCTTCCATGTGTCTTTGTTGAACAAGGCCGTAGGGGGACAACAGGTGAATCCCCACCTACCTTTGGAAGTGTTGAAGACCAATGAGGCCCCTGAACTAGTTGTTATTGTGGATAGGCGGGTGATCTATCCCCAAGGAGCACCAATTATGCAAGTACTTGTAAAGTCGTCCGACAACACATGGGAGTACCTCCCAAACTTACTTAATCAGCTCCCTCAAGCAGCAAACCTACTAAGGGAAGGGTATTTTTACATGTACTTGCATAATAGTAATTGTGCAAGTGGTAAGTAACAGTGTTCTAAAACACGCTAGGCACTAGTTGAGCGCCAAGATGGGGCCTAGCGCCTAGGCAGTGTATAAAAAAATTATTTAAATAAAATTTATATTATCCTAAATACACATACATACATATGTATTCATATATATATATCATATATAGAGAGATTATATATATAAATTTGTTTCTATTTATATATATAAAAAAAGTTATTAATATATCTATATATTAATAGAATTATTATATTATATATTATATATATAAACCAAAGGAGCGAGAGAGAGCAGAGCAAAGGTTGAGTCTCAGAGAGAGAAAGAGAGCAACCCTCTTCCTACAAGCGGCGATGGCAACGTTGATGGCGGCTGCAACTAGAGAGAGCAAGCGACGGCGGCGGCAAGTTCACTGTCCACAAGAGGGGCAGCGGCGACATGCAACGAGAAAGTCTAAGACAAAAAAAGAATGTGGCGAGAGACGATCGGTGACGACGGTAACAAAGATAACAAGAGGCGATGGTGAGACGAGAGAGAGAATGGGTAAGGGACAAAAAAAACCCTAAATCAACTTAGGCGCCGCAACAGAGAGAGCAAGCGGCTGAGGCGGTTCATGGGGCTAGGCAACCCATGCGGCTAAGTGACCGCCATGGCTGATTAGGCGCCGCTCAGCACCGATTAGGCCAAAATTGCAGCGATCAGGGGCCGCCTAGGCTAATTTTTAGAACACTGGCAAGTAGTAGGTGTGGCAATAGCAAATAAAACAGAATGTGGTTAGTGCTTATTTATATTTGGCAGGAACCTATGTGCGCGGGGGAGAGGTTATAAATTGTAGCCTACCCCCACCTTGAGAAGTATCTGGATTATTGAATGAACATTTCTGAATTTCCCTCCCCACTCTCTCTCTCTCTCTCTCTCTCTCTCTCTCTCTCTCTGCAATTCTATTCTCTCTCACTTTCCTTCGGTGATTCTCTTGATTTCCCTGAAATCACCATCAATTCGGAAGAAGATCTGGATTGACCATTGCCAGATCCAGTAGGATCTCACAATTTAGTATGTGTGCAGGTCCCCAAATGTCACTATGAATTAAGTAAAAGGATTTGGAAGGGATGTGAGCATGGATTGGGTGATTGTTGTGGATTTGTTTGGCAAAAATACAATGTTCACACTAAAAAGACACTTTCTCTTTATTGATAAACAAATGTGGGTACAAAAGTCTTAGATATGAGAAACTTGGATGACCAAGGCGTTTGAGAGAAAGCTTATGTGGTGACTAATGTCTTGGAAAAGCATCATCTTTTGAAACATAATAGAGCCCATCATTTTCCTCAGCACTGCCAATCATCTTCTTCAAAAGCCAATCTTGAAATATGTATTGAGAAAGGAAGAATATCACAATACAATTCATGTCCTTAGCTGGCTTACTAACAAACAGCAAATTGTATTTCAATTTAGGCACCATATAGAATAGATTTAAGTTGCAAACCAGATACATAAGCAGTCCCTTGTCCCATAACTGAAGATATAGTACCATCTTCCATCAAGACTGGCAATTCTTTATCACTAGGCTAAAGTTGATTTATTGTAGTTATAGAACCTGTCATATGATCAGATGCTCCTGTGTCTACGATCCAATAATTTTCATTCAGTTTTCTAGATAATAATGAGTATTTCAGATAACCTTCTTGGGCCAAAGAGACTAGGGGATTATTGGGCAGATAACCTTTGCCAGATGGGTACTGCTCAATAGCTTCTACAGAAAATCTAGCTGCTCAGTAGTCAAGTTCAAGTTTGTACCTTTTTTCTAGTGTGGGGGCAAGTGTTGTAGTATAGGCTGGCCGCTCTTTCTCCCTTTTATTCTTTGGCTTCCAATTTGCTAGCTTCCCATGTATTTTCAAGCAAGTTTCCTTTGTGTGATATGGTTTATTACAGTACTCACACCATTGTTTGTCCCTAGGCTATTCTTCACGCTTAACTATAGCAAGAGCAAAGCTAGAACTTGGGTCCACAAATGAATGGAGCATCACACGTTTTTTGCTTTCATCTCTTCTGACTTCTGCAAATCTCTTCTGACTTCTGCAAATACTTCCCGAAGAGATGGGAGTGGTTTGGTGCCAAGTAGGCGACCACAAACCTCATCAAAATCAGCATTGAGTCCTTGAAAAAAGTCAATTTGGCTATCGGTAGGACATTCCCAACTTGGATCATAGAAAAGATCCATCTCCTACCATAGTTACATCAAGGTATTATAGTATTCAGTAACACTAAGATTACCTTATTTAGTGGTATGAATAGCATATCTAATCTCAAAACACTATGACGTGCTTTTAAGATTAGAGTATATCTCCTAAACTGCCTCCCAAACTTCTTTAGTAGCCTTGTAAAATAGGTAGGTTCGTCCAATCTTTGGCCCCATCAAGTTAATAAGCCAAGCCATGATGATAGAATTTTTTGCCTCCCATATTTGATAATCTGTTGTATCCTTTGGTGGAGTTGAAATTGCTCCTGACAGATAGCCAAACTTGCCTTTGCCTTTGATTACCAAAATAGCAGATTGAGATCATTACCGAAAATTTTTCCTATTCAATCTATGTTGAGTAATCTGCAAGGTATGACTGTCAATTGATAGAGGAATGGATGAGATGGTTGCAAATGGTGAGTGGGAGATGATAGAGGATTCTGCAGTTGTCTGGACTACATTCTCAAGGTTGGAGGAGGCCATAGTGTCTGGTTATTCCAAGCTAGGTAAAACTAGACTCTAATACCATGAACAAAATAGGGTTATATATACAAAAAAACATTACCTAATCTAGGATGTTAAAGATTATATAGAAATAGAATAGGTTTCCTATTTTAGGAGCAAGGTTGTTAAAATCGGGATTTTAAGTGGGATCGACAAAGGGTCCATAAAATCGTATCGTAAAATCGAATCGTAAAATCGTAAGATTTTAGAGATAATTAAAAATACCCTTTAATTTTTGTAAATATATGTTTATAATAACATAATTTTGTAGAAAATGAATTAATATCATTTAATAACCTAATTATTCCTTATTATAATTCAAAAGATGATATTTCCAAAATATAGCTCAAAAACTAGCAGGTTGGTATAGGCAATTTAAAGGCAAAATATAGGTAATTTAGAGGTAAAATATAGCTTAAAATTCTTTAGAGGATGCTTCCAACGTCTTCCATTAGATTTAGATTGTAATTTTTTCTTGATTTAACATTGATTAAATCAAGTAATATCCCGATTTGGAGTTGGGTGGTCCATTAATTAATTACTTGTTTGTCTTGATTTACTTATACAATCAATGTTAAATCAAGTAAAAATTATAATTTAAATCAAGTAAATTGGAACTTATGCAATTAATGTAGATGCTATGTGACATTAGAACTTATGCAATCAATGTTAAATCAAGTTCTAATTTAGAGGCAAAATATAACAATTCATTGCATAAGTTCCAATGTCAGATGCTATGTGACATTGAGACGTTGGAAGCATCCTCTAAATTACAACTTAAATCAATGGAGGTCTTTGAATCGTAAAATCGTTTAGGGATTTTTGAAGCGTAAAATCGTAAAATCGTACATGTAAAATCGAGATTTTATAGGATTTTATCCCAAATTGGATTTTACATGGGATTTGAATCGTTTGAAGGTCTTCGAATCGTAAAATCGTAAAATCGTACGCATAAAATCGGGATTTTAACAACAATGTTTAGGAGAATGTAATATTTACAGGGTTTCTTTCCTAATCTAGAAGGTTGACTGAGAAAATTAGAAAGATTTCCTAAGCTCTAAAAATTATTACAATAGGAAAGGAATAAATACTAGGATATTGTTGTCACCTAGATTCTCCAACAGAATTGTCATTGACACAAAGGTTATAGATGGATGTATCCTCATTTCATATTAAAGCATGGTGGATCACGTGTTTCCCTAGTTAGGGCTCTTGTGGTATTCGCCCACGCCGAGACCATGGGATACCAAGATATCCCTATATGACCTTATCACCCCCGTAAGATCTATTGAAATCAAGCTAGCAGATCCTATCATGGACCACACATCTACCAGATCCTCAAGCTAGGTTGCATGGAAAAGCAAATAGAAATAAAAAATGGATACGATATGAAACAAAAATGGAGAAACAAATGCCATGTTATCTTTGTTGTTTTCAAGTCGTTTTCAGTTTTCAGTTTTCCAAAACAGTGAAAACGTGTTTATTTTCATATTTTAAAAAACACATTTTTGAAAACAAAGAAAAATTTTGTAAAGAAAACTCAAAATAACAAAAAGTCATTTTTGTTGTTTTTATCACACTAAAAATTTTCAAAACGCAGAAAACGTTACAGACAAAAAGAATGCATTTTAACAATCTCAAAATAGACATTCAAAACACAAAACTGAAAATAAATTCAAAACTCAAAACTGAAAATCGAAACATGAAGAGAACAGCCCCAAAATTTTTCAAAAAGGTAACAGATATATACGTGGGGGAAACATGTAAATAAAAAAAACATAAAGGCCTTTTTTGTAAATATAATTTTTAATATAGAAAATTATAAAAAATAATTATTCAATCAAACATAAACACAAGTTCTATTATTCATGAATCCAGTGTTCTAAAACGCGCTGGCGCTAGTCGGGCGCCAGCCTGGCGCCTAGGTGGGGCCTAGGCGATGCATAAAAAAATTATTTAAATAAAATTTATATTATCCTAAATACACATATATACATATATATTCATATATATATAAACAAATCGTATATATAAAGGTTATATATATAAATCTATCTCTATTTATATATATACATATAAAGTTATAAACACATCATATATATGATATGCCTATATATTAATAGAATTATTATATTATATATATAATATTGTGCATATATAAACCAAAGGGGCGAGAAAGAGCCAAGGTTGAGACTCAGAGAGAGCAACCAGAGAGAGCAAATCTTCCTGCAAGCGGCGATGGCAACATCGATGGCAGCTGCAACTAGAGAAAGCAAGCAGCGACGACGGCGGAAGCGAGTTCACTATTCATAAGAGGCTGCGGCAACGTGCGACGAGAGAGGCTGAGACAGAAAGAGCAAGTGACGAGAGACGGTCGACGGCAACAGAGAGAGCAAACGGGGATAGCGAGATGAGAGAGAGAATGGGTAAGGGGGGAAAAACCCTAAGGGTGTGTTTGATAACATTTAGTTGGAAATGAAAGCATTTTCCAACTTACATGAAAAACAAAAACCATCTCCCCCCTAGATGGAATTTTCCATGGAAAAGAGGCAAAAACATGCTTTAATGATTGTACCATGGAATTCAATTCCATGGAAAATATAGTGTGTCAAACACTAAAGATGTAATTCAATTCCTTGGATGTGACATTTTTCATGTATTTTTCATGCTATCAAACACACCCTAAATCAACTTATACTAAACTTAATGTGCGACGGAGGCAGTTCATGGGGCTAGGCGGCCCATGCGGCTTGGCGGTCGCCGTGGCCGATTAGCCGAGCCAGCACCTAAAGGGGCCGATTGGGCCAAAATCACGACGGTCAAGGGCCACCTAGGCCGATTTTTAGAACACTGCATGAATCATGACTTAATAATTAAAAAACAAACAATAAATCCAAAGAAAGAAAATAATCAAATATAATACAATTTATGAAAGTTCTTCCACTTCGTCATCATTCTCTTTCTCTATGAAACATAAACTCTATTTTTTTAACAATAACAACCGCAACACACACACAAAAATCAATCAAACCTATCATTCCAAAACCCAAAACAAAATATTTAGATCCCAAGAACAAAACAACAAAGAAACACCTATCAAAATTACTCACAACTATATATATATACATACATTCACAACTATATATATATATATACTCACAAATTGTTGTTCTTGCGGTCGAAGACGAGAAGATGGACGGAGTTGCAATCACCAATCGAAGAGCTTGAATGTGGTGGTGGTTACGGTTGCCAGTCGCTGATGAGAAGACAAGCAGATGACCAAATGACGAGAAGATGGAAGGAAAATGATAGAACAACAAAACGACAACAAGAAGACTAAAGGACGATGGCAACTGCAACAAAGGAAGGTTAAGGCTAAAAGTTCTCCCAAAATGGGGGGGGGGGGGGGGGGGGGGGGGGGGAAGAGATTTAGATTTAAACCCAAATCTCGACTAGAGACATAATTTTTTCCATCTCTAATATGATCACCAAATACAAGAAATGTGTTTCCAAAGCAAAAATGTGTCTTCAATTTTTTTTTTCAAAATTGCAAAACGGCCCCGAAACATTTTCAAATTTACAAAAATGGCCCAGAAACTTTGTGTGTGTGTGTGTTTCTTGAGGTTTTGAGGTATGAAATGTTTTGGAAATGCCAAAACAACAACGTTTCAGCATTTCCGTGCATCAAAGTCCTCAAGTCCATGCACGTCATTGATTGCACTTATTGGGCTATGACAAAGGGAGTAGAACAACATGGATCCTATTTGTTGATTGTACTAGCAATATGTGGCCTAGAAGCTAGAATTTGTGGGATGAGGGGTATACAAAGGTCTTCAGGTGATAATAGAGAATATATTGGTGTACAAATTAAGACCAACTCTGAAAATGCAATAAATCTTATCCAAGGTGGTGCTATGAGGAATCATCCTCTCAAAGCAATTATTGAGGATTTTCATTTCTTGGCTAGAAGATTTAAATGCAGTATCAATCACACATTGCAAGACTTCCCAGCTAACAGGGAAGTTAATTCTAACACAAGTCTAGAAGTTTTGGAGAGAACCCTAGTGGAGATGGTTAACGTTCTCAATGGGGATATGACTGGAGTTATGTTCAAAACGAAAAACGCCCACCTAGTGTAGTGTTTTCATTTTTCTTTGTTGCTTAATTTCCTTTTAACCAAAAAAAAAAACAAGAAAAGATATAGAAATAACTACCAAGGCATCCCTTTTCCCCTTACAACCCAACATCCCTAGCCTAAAGGTTTTGTTGTGTGCATTTTCATATTTATATTCATCTTCTTAGCTCTTAAACAATCATATGTAGTGGAACAATTTCTCAACATATATACTGTTAACCACAATAACAAATTGTAATAAAATTACTCAAGCAACACACTAGGTATTAAGAAGATCAGCATATATGTGAAAGAAACTCCATGATCTAAACACAATCCACCCCAAAAGATCCATGTTACGATTTTTGAAACAGCAATACATCAACAAGGCAGCCATAAAAAGGTTTTCTGAGAACATATACTACAGAAAAACAGGGAACCTAAATTTCTAGAGTACCTTTTACACCAAACAGCTATCAGATATGTACAATAAGAGAAGGCAAAAGTTTCTTTCACCATGAAGCTCTTTCTCCCATACCTACAGATTAACTGAAGAAAGAAAATAACAATTCAGAACAGAAAGAATCATCTTGTTATGAAGAAATATCCAACAGTGAAATAAATGCCTTCTAGAGATAAATAAATTTCTCAGTGCATACATTTGCTTTTAAAGACTATGCCTAAAAACGAAAGATTTCCTATAAATTATCTCAGTTTTCCAGCTCAACACAAAACAAATCTCAGCAGTTGAAAGGTCTAGGGCCCCAAGGTTCTAAAGTAAGTTTAAAGATCAGTACATGCATTTTTGTTTCAAATCCAGAATGTGGAAATTGCAAGTTAGGACATAACAGTGAGAAATTGCAACTTAGGACATAACAGTGAATCAAGAAATAAAGAGGTTGAGTACGTCCCTGCTGTAGATTAGATAACATGGGTATCAATATATTCAAGGCAGTTTCTTTATTCTTTTTTGTTGGTAGTATTATCAACAGTAAAGAAAAGAATCCACAACACTGATTAAAATATAAGTTAGCTGCAGAGATTAAAATTCTACTGAGTATTATACTTGTAGGCATAATCCAATCAAGAGCTCAAGTGTTTGTGAGAGCACTGAGAGGGGAGAATAAAGACCAAAAAAAGTATGCACAAATAATTTGAAAAGCCACCCAAGAGAAAACAAGGCAGGGAAGATACTACCATGCACAGTTAACGATTATACTAAATTTAGTCATTAAAAACAATTGTACCATGAACAGCCCAGTTATATATATCAAGACTTCAATTGTTCAACAGAAGAAAAGACCAAAACTTCTCAACATATGCATGTAGGAGATGCCTAACCTTAGTCTGGGAGAATTAAATAGCAAGCAACATCCAGGATCAACTTCAGAAAAGAGCCATCAAGGAAAATGACCTTGGCACTTCAACGATCCACATAAGCATTTTTTCCTCCTCTGCTCTGCATTGCTGGACCGAACTGACCCATAATCATATGTCAACTCTTTCATAGGTGGAATGTGAACAATTGCAAAAAAAGCAATATGGAGATAACTTCCACCATTAGTCTGTCGCAAAACTGGTTGCCAATGTACATTTGGGATACAACTGTGGTTCATAAATCTAGCTACATTACCACCATTTTGTGCACTTATAACAAGCGGAAATGGCATTTTTTGAGACTCATTCAAATTTCCATGTATAAGTGGTAATGGTTCGCTGATAGAAGTTGCATCAAAGATGTACTCTTCATTTTCACTCTCAAACTCCTCTCCCGTGGATTTATCAATGGCTTCTCCTGCATACTCGCAGATAAATGCCTCTGCACGGATGGGATCCCAGGACCTCAGACCCCAACCCTTATCCTTTGTTTTGAACACCTCAAGACGGACTTTCAGACCTGCCTGGGACATTCGATTCCGGCAGTTAGGAGGGCATAAACAGGAAGGACCACACTCATAAATTAGAGACTTAGAGCTCAGAAGAACCCCAAGTGTAGAGTAAGGGAGAACTCCATTTGTCTGAATGCAAGGGCAATTGAGGTCACCAGGTTGGCATCCACCTCTGCAAGTGCAGCTCAAGGAAGTTTGTGGTGAATTAAATGGTTTCAAATATTTGAGACTTGGAAAGTATGTGAAGTGAGCAGGGCCTTTTTCATCATCAACGTCATTTACAAGAGAAACTGGTAAATTTTCTGCCCCAGAAGTAAGATCCGGCAGGATTAGCCCAACCCTTGAAGCAAGACCATCCCTCCATTGCTGAATTGATTTCCACATCAAAAATGCTTCAGGTTGGCCAGGAAGTCTAACCAATTTGTACTTAAAAATATTGATACCAGACTTCCCTTTCTCTATCCACGACTGCTGGATTTTATAAAGGCCATCATAGACATATACTTTCCCAGTTGGATGTGCAACATCCTTCACACCCCGAATAACTCTTACCTCATTACCCCTCCGCAAGCTCTTCTCTAAGGCAAGATTGCCCCTTTCAAGCTTCTGATCCCGAAACATTACATCTTTATCTTTCCGGTAAATATTCCCACCTTGTCCACTGTAAATTAACACATCTCCATCCTCAACATTATCCTCATACCCTCCTGATGAAACAATACTGACAGCCACAGGCTCATCATCTTGACTAACCTTGAGGGTCATGTAATCAATCCCAGCCATGGATGGAGCATGCAGACCCACCAAGCACAACTCCATCCTGAAAAAGAAAATATCACCTATTTCAATCCCTGGTACAGCTCCAACCCTCTTCTTGATGTTTGCCCGAAATCCTTTATTCATCAGGATTGTGCCAGCCCTCAAGTCTGGGCGCCTTGTAATGCCTGGAGTTGTATCCTTTCCATCTTCAATTTGGGTAATCCTTCGTCGAAGCAAATTAAATATAATGAGTATAATTCTAACCGACTCCTTGTCACCATCAGTTTGTCTGAGGGCATCAAGTACTGCAGGGCTTAACGACGCCAGGAAACTATTGGCCACTGAATCAACATCAACGACAGGTGATGCAATGATGTCAGCACCACTCCTTGTCCTCTTTTGGTAATTCCCTCTTCGCTTGCCTGACTTACTGTTATCTTCTGCATCAATAACATGCATACTGAAGCTACTCAGATACTGGTCACTCTGATTTTGGGAGTCACTATAACCATCTTCATTGATGACTGCAACGTCTGACTGAACACCAGCAGCACGGCTTCTAGTACTCCTCCTCCCAGACCCTGTAACTCCATTTGCAGCACCAGAATAATGGGTAGAGTTTGTTACTGCCTGTGCGTCCGGTGTTCTAAATGAATTGATGGGAACAGGTGACGCAATGGCATTGTTAAAACCAGAATGCATAGCTTGGTTGGTTACACCAAATGGGGCTTGAGGATTTTGTTCATCAGTCCTTTGAGTCTCAGAGAAGGGGTAAAATGGACTAATCCCAGGTGGGAAAGGACCATTTGGAGGAATACACATAAACGGCCCACCTTGGGGAGATGAAGATGAGGATGGTGATGGGAAAATTGGAACAAGGCATCGTAAGGGCCTTACAGTCAAAACCCTAGACTTATCAACAGACCCAGGAGCAGGGACAGAATCAGAGCCAAAGCCTTGCTCCATTTTCAGTCAAACTGTAAGCCACTTAAATTATGATCCCACAGGCGCAAATTCCAGAAAGAAACAGCACTCTTTGCTCCTCCTGTGTCTTCTTCTTCCACACTCTCACCCCTTGCAAAGGCTACATCTAGTCACCAAGATCTGGACTTGAACAACAGAAAGAGTACCGCTTACCACAACGGGATACTATAAATTAAAAATGAAACGTATTACTAGCAAGGAACGAAATTAGCAAAACCGTCAAAAAAAACTCAAGCAGAAATGGAGCGGAAATGCTTCCCCCAGTTTGCAAGTTTTGACATTTAGCGAACAGGGAAGCAAAATCAACAAATACAAGAGCAAATAAATAAAAAAATCCCCAAACCAAAAGGAAACACTATACCCCTACAAGAAAGCAACCGAAGAGCACGTGCATGGTACCCCAAATTCACGAAAGATGCTTCAATATGCGGGAAACAATACGAAATTACAGACAAACAAGAGAACTTGAAGATAGAACCGACGAAAAACTGCAGTAGTAGAAGAAGATCAGAGATGTCGCCATGCTTACTCAGACCAGATGGTACTTCAAATCGAAACCCTAAACCACATCTCGGGAAAAGCTAAAAATAGCTAGCAAAAAGGAACTACTCGTGTGATTCTTCGGGGAAAGAGCTATAGTCCATGGAGTAAGCAAAAGATGGCGTCTTTTTAAAACGCACCACTTGTGTCGGAATCCGGCACCATTCCTGGATTTGAAAAATGTCTTTGCCCCGGCTCCATTGATTGAATTGTTCTTGCTTCTTGGGCCCTTTTTCATTCCTTTTTTTTTCTTTATAACTTCATTCTTTTAAGCTAATTTTTCTTTTAGAAGTTAAAATCTTGAGTTTTTGACATGGCACTAACTGAGTAAACTAAAAATTGATAACAAAATATATTTTCTGTTCATTTTTTTACAAATTTACCTTTATTTCCTCCATTGAATTGAGAAAAAATAAATGGAAATGAGACTTAAAAGGCAAATTTTATTTGTAAGTAACTGTTTTGCTTTTCACAATCACCTTTTATAATTTCATAATTATTTTTTAAAAATATTCTTGTACACAGTCATTCACTTGTATCATTCATTGTCGCCCATTATCGCCGACGGCCCAAACTCTGGCGACCATCATCAACTCCCACCCATTATCGCACTCATTCTTTTTTTCTCGTCAATGTCACTCCCACCAAACTCACTTTCCTCTTTCTCTCTGTGTGTCTCTGTCTCATCGACATTCCTCACAACTATCATTATTGTACTTGAACTCTCAGACGCTTTCAAACCATGGGGTTCGAGTGTGATGATGGCAATCGCAAATAATGCCAACGAGAGAAAAATATGAGAAAGTGAGAGGTGGGAGTTGATGGCGACCATGTTTGTTGCAGTCATCGGTGGAAGTTTGGGTTGCCGGCAATAATACGGTCGCCAATGATTATGGGTGGCAAATAAAGTGAGATGGTAAGTGGTTACAAATAAAGATAAATATAATTTTGTTCCCAAAATATAGATGTTGAGAGCAAAACAGTTAGTTGCATATAGAATTTTTCTAAAAATAATTCTATAATCCGGTTGAATTTGGTACCATTTTCAATTTTTGTGTTGTTTTGAAAATTTTGAAAATCAAAACAAGAAATGTTTTTTTGTTTTTACATTTTTGTCCAATGCATGACCTTTTCAACTCTAGAAATAACTAGCAAATGCGATAATTGGTGCAGTCACTGAATAGCACTCCAATAATTAATGATCATTCTTTAATAACTTGTAACTTATTGACTCTTTGCCCACCACTGTCCCTTTTTTTTTTTTTCATCCAATACACTGTTTATCCGTGCCCGTCTCTCTCTGCAAACACTATTGTATTAGTTAAAATATGATACGCGGAGTTCGCCCAACAGAGTTGGAGATTTTAGGTAAAAGAATTTGTTGAGCTTTTCGAGTATTAATTTTTTTATAAAAAATTAAATAATATATTTTTTTATATAAATATTTTATTATTTTATTAAATAAAAAAAACAAAGTTAAAATTTATTTAACTACAAAATATAATAATCTCTTAATGATAATAAATTTTCAACTAAAATATAATATATTAGATATAAAAAAAAAAACCAAACAACTTATAACAATAAACAAAGAAAAATAAAATTAATTTTTCTTGAAACTCTAAGAAGGTCAGAACGAGTAAAAAACTATACATTCACAATTCTCTTATAGAAAGAAACAAAACAAGATATTAAACTGATAGTATTAAAAAGATAAAATTCACCAATAATGAGTAACTTTTCATTCTATAAATATATGAGTTTTATGGGATATTGAGATTTAGGAACATTACATCAACGGTTAAAAATTAAAAAATAGTGAAAGAAAGTTAAAAAAAATTATAATATTTTGTATTTAATTTTTGTAATAAAATATTAATTTAAAATATATATATACATAAATATTACAAATTTTTAAAATTTAGAGCCTCAAAATTTTGGGGGCCTAATACCATAGCATACATGGCTTAAGGGTTAGGTCGCCCCGATAATACCCAGCTCTAGTCACCAAATCTACTAGAAAAAATTTATGATGTTTTTTATATAACATGACTTTAACCGTAATAAATTACTATTCTTAAAAAATAATTGGTCCCACTACAATTGCTATGAAATTAAAAGCAAATCACTTTATACGATTTGCATGTGTCAATTTCTGAAATTTTCTTTTATAACAGCTCAATGTATTTTGCAGATAGAAACAGATAGAATATTAAAAGTCATTTTTTCATTACCACGGATTCACACATTTATAATAAGCATGTTGCTTTTAATAAAATAACACATCTAGTCGTAAATAAATTATTTTCCTTAAATATACACATGTATTATAGTGGTGTCTACCAACTTTAGTTTTTAGTCAAATTAAAACTTCCCATGTAACATTTAATTAAATACAAAATCTGTAAATAGTTATTACCGTTTATAAAAGATCATGTCCCTTGAAGCATAATATTAATGTTTTTAAGACAAATTTCCTCAATTACTAACACTTTCTTCTCCAATTTAATAATGTAAGTCATTCCAATTAAGTCTTATAAGATCTTTATGATTTATCTGTTTGCCAGATTATTCTTTAGCATGTAGTCTTGTTTCACACACATTGTGTGCAATACCCGAGAGGCCAGAGAAATTAGTATACATCGAGAATAGTGTAAGAAAGAAAACAATACCAGCTGGATACCTTTTGGACTGAATATTGGCAAAAAACTCATAAATTAAATGTGCTTGACTTGGGGTAATCCAGGGATGGGTGACCCCTCTAGGAAGTTCGTGTAGGCCCATCAGGATAAGTTGTTTCGGTCCTTCATATCGCTCGATACGGGATGTTATAGGTGATATCAGAGCCGACTCTTAAAGAAGGCGGTCCGATGAGGGCGGGGAGTGGCGCCGGGGCTCGAGGGCCTGATTAAGGAACGGCTTCTAGCAGGCTTCTAGGATGGCAGCCTCCAAAGGGGATAAGGTCTGGGACCAGTTGTAAGGTCGCATGATGATGACGTCATGTGCTTAAGGAAGGAGAATGTAATACCCCAGAAGCCCGGAGAAGAATAGTATATATCGAGGATAAGTAAGGAATGAAACAACACTAGCTGAATACCTTTCCTGTAACATCCCGCTCGAGCGATAGGAAGGACCGGAACAACTTATCCTGATGGGCCTACGCGAACTTCCCAGGGGGGTCACTCATCCCTGGATTACCCCAGGTCAAGCACGCTTAACTTAGGAGTTCTTTGCCAACATTCAGCCCAAAAGATATCCAGCTAGTGTTGTTTCCTTTCTTACACTATTCTCGATATATATTAATCTCTCTGGGCTCTGGGGGTATTACATTCCCCCCCTTAAGCACATGACGTCCTCGTCATGCGACCTTACAACTGGTCCCACCTCTCCCCCGTCCAGTGTTCCCGGTCCAGTACCCCCAACCTTGGGCTAGTACACGGTCCCCAGTCCAGTACCCCCAGCCTTTGGCTAGTACACGGTCCCAACACACGACCAGGGTCGGCTCTGATACCAACATTGTAAGAACCCCCGCCCGGATATCCCCAACTACCAAGACTACCCGAACGGGAGCGCCTACGGGAGGAGAAAGAATGAACCACAAGACAAAAACCACCCTGGCATGCATATACGAAAATAAGGACAGCGAAAGCAAAGCAAAACACATGCATGCACTACGGGTACCTCGCTAACACAACGGTCACATGAGAAATAAATAAACACAGACTCCTGTGTCGACATACACGAGACTCGAAAATGACCTGGTACAGTAAAAATTGTAATACCCGAGAATGATTTGAGGTCATAAATAATATTTGATGAAGGGCATAAATGGACTTTGTGGAAAATAAGACTATAGGGTACACTAAAGCAACTTTGGACGATCGAATTAGTCAGAGGGAGTACCCTGGACCCTAGATAGCCAAGGAAAATGGTATAGTATCGACAAGTAATACGAGTTATGATTTTAGGCATCAAAAGAAGTTAGATCGGGAACGGTTCCCGGTACAGCTAAAAAAAGGCAATTGTGATTTAGGCTGAAATACCGAATTATCGTACGGGGCATCCGGGAAGTCAATGGAACCCTAAGGAAGTTCATATTTGGCATATAGAGTAACCCTTCAGTAGTTTTTGAAAGAAACAAAAGGGTTTGTAGCTAAAACGAAGAGTCGGGCTTAAGTGCAATTTTTTTTTCCGAAATTGACAAAGGGAGATCAAAACGATATTTTTTCGGAATTTTAAAGAGAGTGTTTTGGGATATTTCAAAGTGTTATAAAGGTCTTTAAAGAGAAGTTCAGTTTTTGAGCTAGGAAAAAATCGTAATTTTTGAGGTTGGGGTAAAAGTGTAATTTACCTAAAAATTAGGGGCATTAGCACAATTAGTCCATTTTTCAGGGACTAAAATGCAATTAAAAATTAGCCCAGGGACCATGTTAAAAAGGGTCTAAGTGCAATTATCCAAAAGTTCGGGTCAAAGTGTAATTCTTGAAATCTTTTTACTATGGGCATTTGGGAAATTCAGGAAAAAGCTTCATAAATGACTTTAGAGATAAGGATGAAGTCTCATGATAACGTTAGAGATAAGATGAAGGCTCATGATGACTTTAAGGATAAGATTTGTATAAGATTTGATTGGATAAGAAAAGATTTGATTTGGATAACAATGATTGCAGAGAATCTTAGAAGATTTTGGAATGATTACAAACGATATTAGAAGATTTACAATGATTGCAGAGAATCTTATAAGATTTTGGAATGATTACAAACGATATTAGAAGATTTGGAATGATTATAGAAGATTTACAATGATTGCAGAGAATCTTAGAAGATTTTGGAATGATTACAAAAGATATTAGAAGATTTAGAATGATTATAGAAGATTTAGAATGATTATAGAATATTTACAATGATTGTAGAGAATCTTAGAAGATTTTAGAATAATTGCAAAAGATATCAAAAGATTTGGAATGATTATAGAAAATCTTAGAATATTTGGAATGATTGGAAAGATTTTGAAAGATTTGAAATGATTGCAGAATATATATTTCTTGGTGGCTAAGTTTCCTAAACATATAAATAGGGGCTCAAGGCTAAGGATTCTCTCATTCGAAGTTGTGATACATTTGTGCTAGACGAGAGTGCTTCGGGTTTAGTGGATGGAGGGTTTTTTAAGCATACGCGAAGCATCACACGCGCAGAGCACTTGGGCAGCACGTGAGGACGTGTAAGGAGGTGGTTTGGTTAAAAGACTCGAGGAGTTACATGAAAATTGAGATTTGACACAAGATTCGAAGTGTTCTGAGTTTCGTTCAAGGTGAGTGTTTTACCGAAAAACTTGGTTTTAAGTTGTGAGTGGTTCTCCTCCAAAACTTGATTTATTGTGAGTGTTCTACCTGAAAACTTGGTTTTAAGTTGTGAGTGGTTCTCCTCCAAAACTTGATTTATTGTGAGTGTTCTACCGAAAAACTTGGTTTTAAGTTGTGAGTGGTTCTCCTCCAAAACTTGATTTATTGTGAGTGTTCTACCGAAAAACTTGGTTTTAAGTTGTGAGTGGTTCTCCTCCAAAACTTGATTTATTGTGAGTGTTCTACCGAAAAACTTGGTTTTAAGTTGTGAGTGGTTCTCCTCCAAAACTTGATTTATTGTGAGTGTTCTACCGAAAAACTTGGTTTTAAGTTGTGAGTGGTTCTCCTCTAAAACTTGATTTATTGTGAGTGTTCTACCTGAAAACTTGGTTTTAAGTTGTGAGTGTTTGCCCCCAAAACTTGATTTATTGTGCTTGTTCTATCTGAACATATGGTGATTTCATGCAAAATGGTTTTGTGCATTAAAATGGTAACCGGTGACGGTTGGATTTATGAGGGAGGTTTGTCCCTAAACGTTTTGAACTGTGCATTGTATTTTATAAATGTTGTTTATACGATGCATTGAATTGTGAATTGTGGCATTATCTTGAGTTTTATGTGTACGTATGGAATGTCAGCCTCGGATGTTGTCTGGATAGTGTAGCCATAATTCTCCAAGGGCGTGACGGAATAATAGGGGTATCTGATGCTGGTGTGCATGTCAGGATAGCCGCCTTGGTTTCCGTGCCAGACCGTTTGGTCAGGGAAATTGCACTAGGACGACTAGGTGGTCCATACTGTGTTGTTCATGTGGGATGTCAGCCTAGGATGTTGTCTGGATAGTGTAGCTGTAATTCTCCAAGGGCGTGACGGAATAATAGGGGTATCTGATGCTAGGAATGCATGTCAGGATAGCCGCCTTGATTTTCGTGCCAGGTCGTTTGGCCAGGGAAGTTGCACTAGGATGACTAGGTGGTCCATGTGAAATTTTGGAGTTGGGATTGTATGGTGGTTCCTGGATGCTTAAGGTGGGAACGTATTCTGGTAAGATGCGTTGGCAACCCCATTTAAGCTAGAATCGCGTCGCGTCGTCGTGTCGTCGAGTCGGTGTGGTGGCATTGCTTTTAGAGAGATTGCTCTTTCCCTATGGTAGGGTTAAGCACGTGGGAATTCTCTTGAGTTAGGGCTTACCGGGTGTATTGGTTTATTTCATGTCTTGCATTATTCATGAAAATTGTGTTTTGAACTCTCACTTAGATGATTCATCATTTAATTTGGATTTTGTCCCTGGAATATTCAAACGTTCCAGGTGAAGGCAGCGGTGCAAAAGGGAAAGGAATCGTCGAGGAGTGATGGCGATTAGCGGATAGTTTACATTATGTTTTTTTTCAGTTATGTTATTTACTTTTGAAAACGTCATGTAAACGTTGGTGCAACTTTATATATAAATAAAGTGGTTTCGGTTATGACTTGTTGAGGTTTCGATCTAGCTTCCGCATTTGTGTTGGTGAACCTGTCTTGGTTTATTAATGGTTCATAGTTGATATACTGAGAAGGTGTAACGGGATCTTCGGGGAATGGTTTTTGTGATGGGTTTTTGTTTGAAAAAAAAAATTTATCTCCGGAATCTTACGTTACGTTAACGTTCCCGGGAATTGGGGTGTTACAAAAATAATAGAGTAAATCCTACTCAACCATCAGAGTTGTTAGGGATTGACGGGACTATTTGTACACTATACCGACTCTGTCGCTAAAAGATGACTCCCTTGCCATGGCCCACGCTGCCACTACCTAGAATGATGAAAAACAAAGTGAGTCGAGAGACTTAGCAAACATAAGGAAAGAAAGGCTGAAGACTGCACAAAACTAATAAATTTCTCCTAGAACACCAACCCCCAAATACATACAAGTCATGAGACGCTACAACACAATAGTATAGTATAATCATAGCACATACCGGTCCTTGGGGCCCACATAAGACACCTGGCACCCAAGTCCCATACCAACTTGTCGCTGCCCTAGACGGTAACAAATACCTCCAGCATTTTGTGCGTGTCATCCCGGGTCGGTGCTCCAGCCACCCGTATGTCCGTGTCGGTACTCCCGACACCCATCCATGTCGGTACTCCCGACACCCGAGCCATAGGCTCCCTCAGAATGGTACTCCCGTCCGAGAACTAAATACTACCAGTAACCATGCAATGCACATAACAATGTAATAGCGTAGTGAGCATCAACGTGATACACCGGCGCCCATACATCCAGGCATTAGGCCATGCTCCGCCCACATAGGAAACCACATGCGATGCATATGCTCGTGCTGGATGCAACCTAACCAAGCTAGAATGTCCGTGTCCAAGTATACTCAATAAATGAATATCCCAACATGCAACCCGTACCCATGTGCATATCAAATCATGAACAATCATATAATGAATCTAAACGTGCAGTAAATCACATATTGGCAGAGCTAGTCAGCAGTGCCCGGCACCGGTCAACGGTCAGTGACTAGGAGTGTCCACCCGACGGTCTACTTCAGGGCCGTACAATAGTCTACCCCAACGTCACCAACAACCGACCCATGTCCTACTGCTCGATAGCTCTAACCGAACAATAAATAAATTCGAGAAAAACTGTAAATAAACCCGATAAAATCGTAAATAGACCCGCACGTCTAGGAACCTAGTTCTCATGCTGGTTCAGCATCATTTCCAAAAGGAGTGGGGGCGGTACAAACCCCCATAGGCTCACAACGAATAAAATTTTAGAAGCCTTAGATTTAATTTAAATTAAAACAAATAAATAATAATTCAACAAAGAAAGCTAAGCGTCGAATTAGAGTAAGAGATGTGATAAAATACGAGAAATCACGGGGTCTTTCATGGGAATTAAAGAACATGGGAAGAGGGTTAAGAACTTGTTGTTATACGGTCGTTTCCTGCCTTTCTTGCACTCCCGCTGCGAAGTAAAACATTTAATAGCGAATAATAAAACCGTAGCTCGCATTAATTAAATCTAACCGTGTAATATAAATAATTTAACCACCTAAAATCCTACATAGGCGCACCTCAAATAAAATCTCAATAAACCTCATATTTATTTTAAATTAAATAATGCCCCAAAACATCCTTAATTCATATAATTAATATGCAAAATCGAACCGAATTAAGGGAAGACAAGGGATTCACCAAATGGAAAGAAATTGTAAGGGTAGATGAGAGTTTGCCTGTATCTAATCGTTTACGGTGTTTCCCCGTTTAAACACCACCAAATTAATACACGCTGTAAATTAGAATAACTCTCAAAATTAATAAAATAAGACTCAAAATAAAATTCTAACCGTAGAAAATGTTTAATATATATTTATTTACGTACCTGATTAATTAAACCGCGATTAAACACATTAGATCTTTAATTTTTTCCCAAAATTTATCTCTTTTATTCACTGCGCGACTGTTCCTTCTTCTCCATTTTTTCCTTTGTTTTTACTGCTTCGGAGATGCCCGATTTGGGTTTAAAAATGGCCAAAAATGAGTGGCCAGAAAGCAACCACGTGGCAGCCTGTGGGCTGCGTTGGGAGGCCACCGCCTCAGGGACGAAACAACATCGTTTCGGTCCCTTATTGACTGATTAAAATCAGCCCATTTCCTCTCCCACGTGCGCCTCCCTTCGCTCGAACCCACGACCTCACCTCAGCCCTCTCGCGCACGAATCGCCAGGCTAGCCATCACCTTCATACATATAAGTGCCTTCTATTAAATTTAAGGTGATTTGCGGCCACTTTCGCAAATCACGTTTCAACACCCTTAGATTCCTTTAATTGCACACATACCCTGGACTCTAATTTTCCTTTATTGCACTTACACCCGAAAACTTTCAAAAATTAACTAAATTAATTTATTTTCTTATTTTCATAAATACTCCAATTAATAATTATTTTCCTTAAATCCTCAAAAATTTAATAATCACATTAATTACAATAATTAATAATAATTAACCATTCCCAAATAATTTAATTAATTACCTAAATTTTCTATTTCCTCAAAACATCATAAATTACTATCTTACTTTAAATTAACCCAATAAATAATTATTTTTCTTAAACAATAAACACAAATAATCATCGAGATAAAAATTAAATCAATATTTCCTTTAAATCCACAAATATTCAATAATATCCTCAAATACCGGTTTGAATAATTATTATTTATTTCTAAATTTTGGGATATTATAATTCTCCCTTCCTTATTAGAATTTCCTCCTCGAAATTCAGGTTTAATCTATCTCCTCAAGATATGCTCTCAACTCTCTTGATATTATTCATCAATACCTCTGGAACATTCCATATCATCATTTTTCAGTTCCCACAAATCTGAGTCTACTATGTATCGTACTTAACTTAATACACTAGCACATCTCTGCAATCCATCACCTCTATTGGATCACGTTATGACCACTGATACTTAACCAACTTAAGGAACATCATCAATCATATTACACACACCAATATGGTTCGCCTATTACAATATCATAATCCAATTGTTCCCCAAAGCCATATCGCGGTCTCCTCGCACTTCCGTTTGGTATTATCTCGACTACATATCCACCTAAAGGCAGGGGTCGGTTGATTAAGGAGTGGAGATCTGGTGACATTTTAGATCTCGAGATGTATTGAGTGGGGAACGTTTATTCCTTGATAGTCCTGATTGACTACCCATATTTATTAACGGGACACCTAGCATACGCGACAAATTATGGGAGAAAGTACTGTCGAGAAAATGTTGTGTACCAGATTAAGAATCAGTTGAAAAAGTCAGACTAAATGATATTGTTGTTGAATTCATGATTGACTATGTCATATCGCTTCCATGTTCTCATGCTTTGTGAGTATGTGGCAGGTTCCGGTCGCGTTACTGAGTATTAGCCTCTCGTCACGTGCTTAAGGAGGGGAGAATGTAATATCCCGAGAGACCAGAGAGATTAGTATATATCGAGAATAGTGTAAGAAAGGAAACAACACCAGCTGTATACCTTTTGGGCTGAATGTTAGTAAAGAACTCCAAAGTTAAGCGTGTTTGACCTAGGGTAATTCAAGGATGGGTGACCCCTCTGGAAATTCGCGTAGACTCGTCATGATAAGTTGTTCTGGTCTTTCCTATCGCTCGAGCGGGATGTTACATTATGTTTTTTTTTTTTCTCTTTTAAGGACTATCCAAATTACAACAAATGTGATTCAATACAAGAACAGTGCTTAAATTATATTTTCATGAAAGGAATCACATAAAGGGCTATTGTCTTTTTCTCGTGGGTTTGCACAAAATCAATGATGCGTGTGATTCCTTCTCTAACTTTATCTTTTGAGTTATTTTTAAGATCGTTTTGATAAGTTAAATAAGATAATGTGTCTAAATATAAAAAGTTAAAAATTATATATACGTCCATATAAAAATGATATTAAAATTTTATTTTATTATTCTCTTATTATAAGATCTTGTTAAGAAAGATATCGGTGTAAAAGTTTTTCACGTTATTCTTTTAAAATAAATTTATATTTTCAACAAGACTTTTATAAATTATTTGACATTGTAATTGTACGTTGTGTACACAAAACTATACATATATATGAAATATTCTATTATTTAAGCCAACAAACACATTTAAAACGAAATCAATTATATCATTACATTCAAACTCATATTCATATAAATATTATCTAAAAAGAAATTAAAAAATAAAACTAAACTTTAACTATCAAATATATTTTTTAACTTACACTAATTATATAACACACACAAAAACTGATAAGGTTTATTACTTTATATATAATTAATTAAGTTACCAAATAATATAATGGTAAAAAAGTCAAAAGACGAGTTCAATTTTGAAAATTTTAACTAAAAATGAAAAGTAACATAGAAAGGGTATTAATTTGTCCTAAACTTTATAGCACCTATATGTTTTCATTAAAATGTATTAGTTGTCCTCTATTATTAAATTTCTTTTCATTTCATTCATTTTGATTACTATTCCAAAAAGGAACCATATTCCTATTAACTAATGCTTTCTTTTAACTGTATGATAATGTAATATCCCAAAACTAATCAATGTGTAAATTATGTTAACTTAATTTAAAATAATATATAAATACTCATATACATATATATATTCATAAAAATAATAAGTGAAATTAATTAAATTAAATTAAACTAATTAAATTGTGTATTTTTTTGTGGCTGTGGTGCACGAGCTTGGAGGCCAAGCTATCTACAGGGGCCAAAAAATCTGAATTGTTCTCTCACATTGAGAGTTGTGGCCGGAAACAGAGAAGGAGGGAGGCTTGATGTAGCTTCAACCATGGAAGCTCGGCCGAGAGAAGAGAGAGAGATCGAGATGGAGAGAAAATGAGAGAGATTGAGAGAGAAGGAGAGACCGAGAGAGGGAGAGAGAGGCGAGGTGCAGGGCAGCCATGGAAGCTCCGTGTGAGCTCGGCCATGGCAGCCGAGCGAGGAAGCAGCAGCAGCAGGGGGCGGAGCGACGCGAGCAGCAGCGGCCAGCAGGTGCGCGGTGGCGCGCGGTGGTGCGCGGAGGCGGCAACGGAGGCCAGCAGCTGGTTGTTGGAGCGCGCAGGCGCTGTGCGCGCCAAGGAAGAAGGAAAAAGAACAGGAGCACGCGGGAAGAAAAAAATGAAGAAGAAGAGGAAAGGAAGAAGGAAGGGAGAAGAAGAAGGAAAAGGAAAGAAGAAGAGAAGAAGAGAAGAAGAAGAAAAATGGTGCGCAGGAGCAGGAGCAGCGGCGCGGAGGAGAAGAAGAAGAAGAGGAGAAAAGAAAAGAAAAGAAAAGAAAAAGGAAAGAAGAAGAAAAGAATAGAAAATGGGGCGATTTTGGGATTTTGTCGTCATAGGAAGTGATCAGGTACGTGGGTAAAAATTAGTAGAAGCATTACGTGTTTAAATTATAAATTTTACGCAATTAAAATTAATTAATTTGGGTCCCGGTTGTGTTATTTGCTAGGAAATGATTTAATTTGTATCGGGAGCTCGAGTGAGGTCAGAATCAGCTAGTTTCAGGCAAGTTCCAATCCCTTTCCTCATATTCTTTAATTCCTGTGAGAAACCCTGTGATTTCTCGTATTTTATACCCTCCCTTCGTCTGTTTCGACTCGTTTATTAATTATGGAATTTTGAGTCGTTGATTTAAATTTAATTTATTAAGCTGGCTTCGAGGACTTTATTAGCGTGATTTAATTTAAAATAAATATGAGACTCGTTGAGATATTAATTGTGGTGCGCTTACGTGGGATTTTAGACTGCTAAATTAATTATATTACTCGGTAGATTTATTTAATTAAAGCTGCGATTTTATTTATTGCCAGCGAACGTTTTACTTCGCAGCGGGTGCGTAAGAAAAGCAAGGAACGGCCGTGTAAAGGCAAGCTCCTAACCCTCTTCTCGTATTCTTTAATTCCCGTGAAAGACCCCGTGATTTCCTGTATTTTATCACATCCCTTACTTTAATTCGGCTCCTAACCTTATTTGTTAAATTATTATTCATCTGTTTCAATTTAAATTAAATCCGAGACTTCTAGCATTTTATTTGTTGTGAGCCTATAGGGGTTTGTACCGCCCCCACTCCTTTTGGGAATGATGCCGGACCCAGCTTGGGAACTAGGTTCCTAGACGGGCGAGTTTATTTATGATTTCATCGGGCTTATTTACAGTTTTTCTCGGATTTATTTATGATTTGGTTAGAGCTATTGAGTAGTGGGGCAGGGGTCAACCGTTTGGTGACGTTGGGGTAGACTATGGTACGGCCCTGAAGTGGACCGTCGGGTGGACACCCCTAGTCACTGGCCGTTGACCGGTGCCGGGCACTGCTGACTAGCTCTGCCAGTATGTGAATTACTGCATGATTAGATACCTTGTATTACTGTTCATGATTTGATATGCACATGGGTACGGGATGCATGTTGGGTTATTCATTTATTGAGTATGCTTGAACACGGACATTCTAGTTTGGTTAGGTTGCATCCAGCGCGAGCATATGCATGGCGTGTGGTTTACTATGTGGGCGGAGCATGGCCTGATGCCTGGATGTATGGGCGCCTTGTATCACGTTGATGCTCACTACGCCATTGCATTTCTATGTGCATTGCATGGATACTGGTAGTATTTAGTTCTCGGACGGGAGTACCGTTCCGAGGGAGCCTATGGCTCGGTTGTCGGGAGTACCGACGGATACAGGTGACGGGAGTACCGGCCTGGGACAGCGCGCGCAGGTTTGTTGCAGATATTTGTTGCCTTTCAGGGCAGCGGCAGGTTGGTATGGGACTTGGGTGCCGTGTGTCTTGTGTGGGCCCCAAGGACCGATATGTGCTTTTATTTTGTTATGCTATTGAGCTGTTGTGTTGTAGTGTCTCATGGCTTGTGTGTACCTGGGGGTTTATTCTGGGGTGAGATTTCTGGTTTTGAGTAGCCTTATGCCTTTTCTTCCTTGTGCTTGCTGAGTCTCTCGACTCACCTTGCTTTCCATCATTCCAGGTAGTGGCGGCGTGAGCCACGGCAAGGGAGTCAGCTTTAACGGCAGAGTCGGTGTGGTGTACAGGCAGTCTCGTCAATCCCTATCCACTCTGATGTCTAAGTAGAATTTACTCTATTATTTCGTACTGTGCCAGGTGTTTTCTCGAGTCTTGTGTATGTTGGCACAGGAGTTTGTGTTTATTTATTTATCTTGTGACCGCTGTGTTAGCGGGGTACCCATAGTGCATGCATGTCTTGAGCTTTGCTTCCGCTGTTCTTATTTTTTTTGTGTATGCATGCCGGGGTGGTCTTTGTCTGGTGTTTATTACTTTTCTCCTCCCGTAGGTGCTCCCGTTCGGGTAGTCCGGGTGGTTGGGGATATCCGGGCGGGGGTGCTTACAGATAACATTGTCATTAACCTTTCAATCTTTTTAAATAATTGATTCAAAATAATTAACTTTTTCTTAATATGATTTGATCTTCAACTTGTGACATGACATCATTCATATCATATGGACAGTCTTACTATAATTTCCAGTTCGTATATTTGCCTTAATTTTCCATGCATGCTGTTATTGTTGAGTTGATTGGGCATTTACAATGAGGTGATTGCCCTTTTATTTTAACGAGACAGGCACAAATATGGTAATATAGAAACTGTTTTAATTTGACATCTTCTGCAGTTAATGAGTGAAAGTAAAAACTGTTTAATTCCAGAATCCTCGTTCCGTTTGCAGCAAGGGCTGGTAGGTACGGTCCAGGATTAACAATATTCTTACTCAATTATTTTATTCCTCTTTAGTTTTTAGCTTTCCTTTTTACGTGGAGAAAGTTCAGTTATAAGTTTATTTGAAGAAGGAACTTACAAATTTATCTTTGAAGATGAACCCATGTCTTTAAAAAGTAATTTAGATTTGATTTCCACTCTTTCTCTCTACGAGGCATGTATTCGCTTATTTTTAGCAAAAGACAAAAATGTCCCTTAATTTTAGGTTAAAAAAAATCATTTAGCCCCTTCAACTTCAAGCTCAACCTATTATGCCACTTAACTTTTAATTTTGAACATTTTGTACCCCTTAATTTTCAATTTTATAATAATCACACACTTGAGTTTAGTAAGTATAGCGCATGAGTTACACACGTAGTTTGACGTAGCCCCCACACTGACTAGGCCAATGAAAAAGTGCCACGTGTCTTGATGCTGTAAGAGAGGAGGCGAGGTCGATGGCGAAGGTCAAAGCTAGCAACCCTAGCCTTGTGAAGGTCGAAATCGATTACTATAGCCCTGCGAATGTTGGAGCCGGCAACCCTGACCCTAATATTCGTCATCGATTCACAACTCTGTTTGCTTGGTGTCGCCGTCGATTCACAAACACAAATTAGGCTAAGCTACCATCAATTCACGAACACAACTTGACGTTTTCATGCTCAATGCCACAATTTTTTGTGCAATACAAATCGTCACTACAGAGAAGTAAGGTGAAGACAATGGATAAGGGACGTGGTACTCAATGTTGTCGATTCACAACTCTGTTTGCTCGGTGTCACCATCGATTCACAAACACAAATTGGGCTGAGATGACGTCAATTCATGGACACGAATCGACGTTTCCATTGCTACCCATTGTCATCTTTGATTCACAAACACAAACTTCAATTGCTCGATGCCACCATTGATTAGGTGACAAGGAAGACGCGACCAAGGGTTGGTCGACGGCAAGAAAAGACGGATCAAGGTCGGTCAACGACGAAGAAGGCAAGATGTCACATAGAAGGTGAAAGGTTGCCAACAACAAAGAAGACGACAGGTTACCAACATTATAAATGAGGAAAAAGAAAATGATAGTGCTGCCTTCACGCACGTCAATCGCGCGTGTAACTCATGCGTTCTATTTGCTAGATCCGGGTGTCTAATAAGTTCAAAATAAAAACTTGAGGGACATGTTAGGTTCTCATTCAAGTTCAGGCCACAAAACAGCTACAAACCTCAACTTGAGGAGCATGTTTGTGTCTTATGCTTTTTTTTTTTTTTTTTAAAGGAAAGAGAAAAGGAGCAGAGATATAGGGGATAGTATTATGGATAAATTTGAAAATTTTTAACAGCTATTTTTGAATGGTAAGAGATAAAATGGTACATAATTTATATAGTTAATAGAGGTCTTTATAATTTTTTAAAAAAGTAACGTGTTTGTGTTTTTTTATCAAACTTTAGTGATGTTGCGTGTAATTTATTCAAAATTATAATATTATAATAATTGAAAAATAATAATAATAATGTCGATGATAATAGTTACTAACTATAAAAATATCATAATATATAACAAAATTGTGATTTGGTCAGCTGGCGGCCTTGTAGTAAACGCAAGGGATAAGTGTTATCCACATGGGACAGACAACATCATCTGTCATCCACAACTCTTAACAAATTTAAAACACAAACACTTTGTTGTGTATCGGTATCACTGTATCACACGCACTTGTCCTTTTATTTATTTATTATTTTCTGAAGATCCGAAAGTGTCCTTTGCTGTTAGCGTGTCAGTATCATCGGCATTCTTTGTACTCCAACTCTATCTTTAGAAAATAGGTTCGTTCAGATCAGTGGCTATAAATAGAGACGGAATAATGATCAAGGCACGCAAATTCTACTTTCTTATTTTTTTAATATTTTAAATCATGTTTGTTAAATAAAATTATATTATAATAAAATTAAAATATTTTTTAAATCAAGATAAAATAAAATTAACAAATATTTTAACATTTTTATCAAATTATTTATTAAATTATTTGAGATATACTAAAAGATAAATGAGTAATTATTCTTGGTAAGGAACGAGATTAATTTATTTAGAATGAGAGAAATGATAAAATTATTTAAAAATATCTAGATAATAAATTATGTGACTTATTTTTCAAGCGTCATCAAATAAATTTAATATAAAATATTTTTATCTATAATACTTTTTATATCTATTTTTTCTGTCTATTTATTGGTTAACAAATGCTACATAATTACACAAGCAATAAGTTAGGATATGCATTTCCCAACAATAAATAAAAGTTTATTTGATTACATACTTATGTAGCATTTGTTAAAATGGATAAGATAATATTATATCAAGATAGAGTTCGAATACTTTACGGAGTAAAATATGAAATGAGTAAAATAAGATTAAAAAAACATTACAAAATTTTTATCAGACTACTTATTAAATTTTTTTAAATAAATTGGAAGAGGCATGAGTTATTTTTTCTTATTTGTAAAGTTCAAAATAAATTTATTTGAATAATTCCATATAAGAAGTCACACGATTTTTTTTTCAATAGATAAATTTAACTGATACAATGGAAAGCACTTTTATCTAAAATTCTTTTTATATTCCACTTTTTTATACTTATACATTGGTTAACAAACACTACCATAATAAATTAGAATGAGAGTTAATCTACAATAAGAGATGCCTCAGATTGAAGCCTTTTTTTAAGCATAATTTTTATTTTATGAGTCTAATTAGTCACCTATCAACAGATTATTAGCGTTATTATTCAATTTTAACAGTAGTATTATCAATCTCACACACAAATAATGCATGAACATAGTAAAAAAAATATTCATTAAACTCGGTTTTCTCAAACTTAATGAATGTAGTGAAAGTTTTATCATTCCCTCTCTATGAAAATCAACAAATAATTTTTGACATTAAAGCTGAGTCACAATAATGATATTAAAACTAAAAATCCCATGTCTCAATATCTCAAAAAAAATAAATAATAATAACAATAGTTTAAACAATAATAGTAATGTGGAGGAGGGAGAGAAGTGCACATCTCAAAAATAATGAGTACACGTCTCAAGAACAAAGTAGGAGTGCAGGAGTGCATCTTTCCTGAGTTTTTGTACAAAATGAGTATAATTAGCTTATACTTCAAACCATTAACTGCCAAAAGAATTGATTAAACTAGGGTGGAACCATGATGTGCATGGGACCTAGATGTACAACTAAGTATTTTAAATCAAAGCCTTCCCATACTATGTTGGTGGTGAAAGGGTTTCAAGTTTATTTTATGAGTTTTAATTGTGGGTTCGATTTTTGTTCTTATTAATATTTAAATCATTACATGTTATTAATTTTATCAGTGTAACAGTTAATTATTACAAATTATTAAATTTTAATCATGTTTTTCAATTTGGATTGAGTTTTTATCTTTTAGTAGCTATATTTAATTATTATTTTTTATTTTCATAATGGACTGTCATTTATTTCTCAAGTGTTATGACTTGTAAGTTTGTATGAAACCAAATTAAAAATACTATTGACGGTATTCTTACTTGCCACCTCATTTTTCAAGTAATTTATTTAAGTTTATAATATTATCATAAAAAAAAATTATGAAGGGAACAAAGACAACCTAGTATTGAAATTAAAAAATAAGTTGAATGTGAGTATTCAAAATTTAAAATATAGTTAAAATTTAATATTTTTAAATAATTACACTAAATTTAAATAAAAAACTAGTAATGTTGTGAATAAAATCATACAAAAACACGATATTTGTTATAGTTACGCTTAAATTTATTTGATAACGTGATATTTAAGTCATTTTTTTGTTTTTCAATTAAAAGAAAAAAAAAAGGTATTTCAAAGAGTAACATTTGTTAAAATAAATAAAATAAAATTGTATTAAAATAAAATTAAAATACTTTATGAATTAATGAAGATTAAAAAAAAATTAAATATTTTTATCAACTGTTTGTTAAATTTTTTGAAATGTATTAGAGGATATATGATTTATTTTTTGTAAAGTCAAAAATAAATTTATTTACAGAAGAGATAGTCTGAATAATTCTAAATAAGAAATCACGTGATTTCTATTTTTAGAATTACTTGATAAATTTAATAAATATAATAAAAAATATTTTTCTCTCAAATACCATCAATTTTTACAACCCATAACTTAATTAACAACAATGCCTAGCTAAATTAATCAAATGCAAGAGATCCACAGGAGATATTATTTGGGCATGGACAATTGGCAAACCCGTGACGATGGCTCTGTGAGCACTGCAAACCGGCGGGAATGGAGAATCAGGAGATTGGGGTCGTCAGCTTTACAACAACCGGAAGAACCAAACAGAGAATTTAAAAAAAAACAAAACAAAACAAAAAGAAAAGAAAAGAAAAGAAAAGAAAAGAAACGGTTCCAAACTTCCAAACACCTCAACGTAGTTGTCGCTGTAGCAGCTTCAGTAAAAGCAAAGTAAAAGCGGATAGGTTCGCCGTTTTCTTCTTATCGGCGCCAAGCAACCAACAGAGTCAATCGGCATCCTAGTGTGTGTGTGTGTGTCTCTCTCTCTCTCTCTATATATATGTATATTTATATACGTAATTCAATACACCACTCATCCTAGCAGTCAGTCTTCTCTCTCTCCGTAGAAGACTATCGGTTCTTCACTTCAGGTTCAGTGTTATTTACTTAGCATATGCTGGAAATTTGTTATTTGCATCTTCAATTGTCGGAGATTCAAAATGCGTATTCAGCGCTTTCTGTTCTCTCTATTGATTCTCAATCTCTTCTTAATTGATCTTATCAGTTTCATCTTGAAAGTCAACCACACTAGGTCTTGTAAGTTACCCGCACAAATAGCTTTTATCCTTGGCAAATTACAGAATTTTTGAAGTGTCACTTCTTGCTTGCTATCTGTAATTGTTCGTTTCTAAGTAGTTTAATGCAATTAGTCGAATTAAACTCTTACCATCTCCGGGCAATTCTATTTCTTCCTTTTCCCTCTTTGTTTTCTTTTTCTATTTTTTCTGTCCAAAGATCATTTCCCCCTCCCCCTCTCTGTGCTGATGTTGCAGTGTGATCTTTTATACTGTAGCTGGGTTGAAGGTTAATGAATAAATTTACACCATTTTTTTTTTAATCAATGTTGCAATGGCCATCACATTAAAGAGCTAGAAGTAGATGACACTAGATTGTTGGGGGGAAGTCAATGCTGTTTGTAAATGAATTAGCTTCTTTTTCCTCCATTTGATAGGGCCGCGGAAATAATTTGGATGTGCTGAAGGTAGCAATGGGTTCTTTCCTTAAAGTTGTACTGGCCTTCCATGTTGTGCTATCTGTTCTATATCGATGTTCTGCAACTGGGGTTGATGCAAATCAGACAGCATGGCTGTTTGTAAATGCTTCTGAAGCTTCAGCGAGGAAGATACCGGAAACTCTATTTGGCATATTCTTTGAGGTGATTTTTTCACTCACTCTGTTACATTATCTTCCCATTAAATAAAGACTGTCATTTCTTTTATTTTTAACGTTTCACTAAATAAGGGGTCATGCTATTTTTTTGTAATGTTGGTATGCAAATTGCTTCTATATCAATTGTCGTCTGTACTTCCCATCCATCTCTTGTCCTATGCATCTCTGATTGAGATGATACTCAGTCACCTTTTTGCCTTAAAAACTGTTGCCCTGTGTTGCTATCAGATAGAGTCGAGCTCCCTATCCATGTTACAAGTCCATGTCATACTTTTGTATTATTTTTTTAAATGAAAAACATACAAATCTACAGGTCTCACAAGGTCATAGATGTTGTGACTTGGGACTAATCATCCAAGTATGGGCTTAGAAAATATATGAACCCAATTACATAGAGGTTCATGTCAAATGTAGAGTTACTTTGTGGTGTTTCTGTAGAGTTACTTTGCGGTGTTTTTTGTCCTTTTCCATTTTTGTATAATTAATAGTGGAGAATTCTCTGAAATACCTTCCTGCAGGAAATCAACCATGCTGGGGCTGGTGGGTTGTGGGCAGAGCTTGTCAGCAATAGAGGTCAATTCTATTTCCTGTTACTAGTTCTACTAAGGAAATAGAAACAAAGAAATAAGAACGAGTATCTCTTTTTCGTTTGTGGTATTTATTTGGTTGATAATATCATTTGCCAACTTCTCAAGGAGCATGAAAAAAGACTATGACTTAAGTCATAGACTGCAGGTGGAAATTTTAGAACCTTTTAAAATATCACCTGGTAAGGGTACCTGCCAATGCTCATGTGATTTGGTTCACTCTGCATATTCTAAAGTTATTATTTTTTATTTCGTCTCTGAATTTATTTTTTTCATATGACATATTGGGCAATCTTGGACTTTTATTTTTCCTCCTTGGACTTGGTATTTGTGGACATAAAAAATGTGGATACACTATGATGGAGGTCAGCATTCTATTATTTAAGAGCTTTATAATTTGTTGAGGAACTTTAAGGATTATGATTTTTTGATTTACTTTTATCTTAATATATTTTAGTTTTATCGTGACTCTTAATATATTAAATGGTTGAAATTTAATTGGTAATATTAGGTAGGAGTAGTTTTATATGAGTTCCAGGCATTTTAAGAGTTTCATCAAATGTATAAATATAGCTTGTTCATGTAACACACAAAATTATGGTTTTAACTTTTGAGTATAAATAAAAGTTAAGGGTCTATTTACTTATAGAGAATGTTTTCTGTTTTCTGCCTCCAATTTTCATCTTTGTTTCTATTTTTCCATTTCTACAAAAAGCAGAGAAAAATGAAAAACGTGTTCATTTCTACTAAATATGAAATCAGTCTTAGACTTCAAAAAATGAGAGAATGTGTTCAAAATCATGCAAAAGAAGAGATGTAGAGATTGAATGACAAGGGGAGAGGAGAATGGTGAGGGTGGCCTAAAGAAGAGAGGAGTTGTTGCCGTTGCAGTTGTAGAGGGAGGTGTGGTGGTGCTGGTCGAGGGATGAGGACAACAAGAGGAGAGGAAGAGGGTGGCGAGGTAGAGGATGCCAGTGGTGCTCGTCGTTGTAGTGGCGGGGATGAAGATGACAACAGAAGAGGTCAGTTGTGCTCGCTGTTGTAGTGACGGAGGGTGGTGGGGAAGAGGAGAGGAGCGTGTGGTGAGTGGATGGGTGGGTGTGAATGAAATGCTAGGAAAAAAAGAAGCACAAGGGGAAAAAATATTGTTGACAGAATTCAAAATGGGACTTAAATTAGAAAAGCGTGTTTTCTTTAGAGAACATCTTTAAGACGTTTTCTAAAGTCTAGTACAATTTTAGAAAACAGAAAATTTGTTTTCTATTCTCCAATTTAGGAAAAAAAACCATTTTGAATATAGTCCCCAATTTTCTATCTCTGTAGAGATATTTTTTGGAAAACTACTCTAGTTTTCCATAAGTAAATAGGAATTTTTGGAAGACCTTTGCACTGTCTCTCTTCATCCCCCTCATTTTTCTCCTTCCTCTTCTCAGCTGCATCTCTTTTCTTCATGTTCTTCTATTTTAGTTTATTATGACTCTTAATATATAATATGGAAGACATTTAGGTGGTATTGGGGTATAATATTAGGTAGGAGTAGTTTTAGAAGAGTTCTAGGCATTTTGAGAGTTTTATCAAACCTATAAATATGGCTTATTCATGTTACAAAATTATAGTTTTGAGAATAAACCTAAGTTCAAATTTTTGAAAGAGCTTTGAACTCACTCCCACCCATCCCCTCTTCTTCTCACTTCCTCTTCTTTGCCCCTTCTCTTTTCTTCTTGTTCTTCTTCTCTCACCTGCTCCTTATTTTCTCTCTATTTATTTTCTTCTTTCTCACTGGTTTCTTATCATTCTATACGTCTTCTGTAATTTCTTCCTCCTCTTTTTCTCTTCTTCTTTCATCTATATCACACTCTGGACACACAAAGTATTCCTCTGTACTTCTGTATCACGCGTTCTTTACAAGGCAATTGGTAGTGATGTTCTTATTAATGTATTTGTTATTTGATCAATCCTAAATATGGTCTATCCATTTTTTCACCAATACTACAGGAACATACCTATGATAAACCTATTTGATCAGTTTGAAGATTACATCGTAGAAATTCTTAGAACTTTCATATGACACTAACTACCTGGACTGTAGACTGATGAGACCAACTAGACTTAACTGCAATGTGTGAAGTACAGATTGTAAGTTGGGATGCAGGTTTTACATTCACTTCAAGCGCACCTCTGTATCGACTGAATCACTCTAAGGGTCTAGTCGGTGGAACCGGTGAACCACGCGAGCTGGTTAGATGCGTGGGTGTTATCTCTTTGTTTGTCGGTTTGCTTGAAACAAGTAGCATTGGCCCTTCATTTACTTTCTTTTTGTCCTTCTCTTTTTTTAGCAAATGTGAAGGACCTGTAACATTGCTTCATCTGTTGTTACATTACTTTGTTGTGCTTAACATAGGGCTTTGCATACTTTCATTAGATGGAACTTGAGGGGTGGCTTGTGCTATGTATGTGCAAGGAAAAACATAAGGGTTATAAATGAAGGCTCACTTTCAAGGGTGGCACTTAGTGGTTGTAGTTTAGTTTTTGTTTCTTTTTATCAAATTTTAATTGATGATGAACCTTGGTGTAACGGTAAGGTTGCTCTTGTTCTATTGTGATCATGGAGGTCATAGGTTCAAGTTAGGAAATAGCTTCTTTGGTTGTTATGCTTTTCTTTTTTCAAGCAAAATATATAAAGGGCATTTTGGAAAAATGAAAAAAGACTTCAGAGGTTGGTAACACCAAATCTGGTGTTCATTTATAAATAGAATAGATAGATATACTTGTCTTATGTTATGTTCTCATGGAATAAAGAAACTCATGGATTTTGATGAAAGTTGAAAAATTCAGGTTTTGAAGCTGGAGGCTATAACACTCCCTCCAATATTGACCCTTGGTCAATAATTGGAGATGAGTCATCTCTTATTGTATCAACTGACCGGTCATCTTGCTTTGATCGAAACAAAATTGCACTTAGAATGGAGGTACTTTGTGGTAGTGAAGGCATCAATGTCTGCCCACCTGGAGGTGTTGGTATTCATAACCCTGGATTTTGGGGCATGGTAAGAAGTTCCACGTATTGTACAAGAATGCTGCTGACTTTTCTCCTCATGCTCTGTCTAGAAAAGATACTTGTTAAGCCATCATTGGGAGTATTTTTCATACATAAAAAGAATATATTTAAAAAAAAAATGTCCAGTTACTAATTGCTATAGTGTGCATGACGTTTTATGGATATGAGGTATTTTTGAGCATCATTTGCCATGTGGTATGAGAGGGAATGTGGATGTGTTTGACTAACCTCATTGCATGGCCTTATGTTGAGCTTATGGAGGTTGTAAGTTTATACTAGATGAGATGTTGAGTGTTAATATGTTTTAACGTAGTTTCTTGTCAACATTAGAAAATGCACAAGTTCTTGTTCAATTTTGGATGCATATTTCACAAACAATCAGTAGATCACCCAGCAAAGCCATAATGGTTTCCAGCTAGGATTCCCCTCAATATTCCATCAAGTAATTTTTCTGTTATCCCTCAAACATGATATCTGAATAAGTTCTCTTTCTCTAGAAGACTATATTTCTTTTTCCTAAAGGGGGAATTCTTATTCTTCAGTTTGTTGTCTTGAAAAGAAAGTCTATTCATTTGTGAACTGTAGCACCATTACATTGCATTTTTGTTGCTGCAAATTCCTCCAGCTTGCAGCCTTCAGCCTACATTAAAGAAGCATGTTGAGTATTATAGACAATTTATCTATTCTAAATAAGTTGACCTATTATAGACAATCGTCCAAATCTGGTTAGTTTTACGTTATACTTGGTGTTAACGATTAACATATCCAATGAGTGTTTAGGTTACATTCTGCTCTCCAGCATTTTTTTTTTTTAAATCTTGTCTTGACTGTTCTCACTAATTTGTTGCCATTTCGATCCTTCTTCTTTTTATGTCTTCAGAATATCGAACAAGGGAAGGCCTATAAAGTAGTTTTGCACATGCGTTCATTGCTGCCAGTTAACATATCTGTATCATTGACTGACACCAAAGGGTTACAAACATTGGCTACTGCTAACATTCTGTGAGCTTCGTTTGGGAAACTTTGAAGTTTGGATTTTTTTTTCTTTTTCTTTTTTTCTTTTGTATGGTTATAGTTGTCTTTTTGGATATTTAGTCACAATTGTCTTCCAGAGCCACTGATGTTTTGAAATGGACAAAAGCCAAGGTTCTTCTAGAAGCAACAGGAACTAATCATAACTCAAGACTGCAATTGACAACGACCGGAAAAACAGTCATATGGTTTGATCAAGTGTCAGTAATGCCTTTGGACACATACAAGGTTTGTGATTTTTCTTTGCTTTGACTTGTTTCTAGAAGCTCAGATACTTTGGAAAAGTAGGTTTTTGAATTGTGTGATGTTAGTAGCCTTTAATTTCATATATTTAATCTTTTTATTCTAATTTTCTTGTAGGTTTATTGCTATATCATTTTCTTCTGAGATTTTTAAGTTACAGGTTACATCTCAGGGGCTTCATATATATCTCACAAGAAGTCAATATTTTCCCTTTTACTAGAAAATATATATGGTGTTTGGACTTCTTACAGCAATTTCTGCAGTTAACTTATAATTTTCTAGGCTTTTAGCAAGAAATATTTTAGGTTTGAATGTGGGGATGAAAGGAGGTCTAACAAAAGGAGCCATCTGCTAGCAAGGGGCTTTTGTTGAATGTTCCAATCACCCCTTTCTGCAACCCAATAGCATACTTGTGCCTCACAATGCACTTTTTCCTTTTGGTTAGTATTTCCCCTTGCAATGGATTGGCCTGCAACAGCCAGAGTAATAGTTGATTGGTACAAAGTTTTATGTCAAATAAAAAAGTTAATGGGTATGACTAACATTAAACCCAAGTGCTTATGATAGTAAGTAAAACAAATCATATATGATGTACCTTTCTGATTCCGGGCTTTATCATCCTTTGATTGAAAATAAGGTATATTTCCTTTGGGAGGACAAAAACAATATTCTCCTAGCTTCTATAATTCTATGTCATATAGCTTACAATGCTATAAGAATGAAAAGAAGTATGGTGTCTGCTAGAATACTGCAATGAAAATAAAGACATCCAAGGGAAGGGGTAAAATCATGGTCTTCTTAGATTCCAAGATTCACAAAACTCTGTGACAGCACCTCAGAGCCAGCTATTTCATGAGTCCTTATTCCTAACCAGTAACCACTTCCCAATGGTGCTTTTATAAAAATATAATCACCAGTGTGATGCCTAATCCCTTTGCAGCACTATCAGATCTGAAATCCATTCCCAATCACTTAACTTTCTTTAGTGGGTAGGAATAGTTTTAGTGTCTTGGACTTGGGGAATGCGAAAAGTGCCCCATCTGCATTATTGTGATAGGGAGCAGTGCCAGTTGTTTGTTTCCAAGTCTGATACTGACATATGGATTACATTAAGTTTAATGCTTCAAATTTTAATTTTTAATACTGCACTATGATTGAGAGTAATATTTTATGCTGATAATGGTGTTCAAGGCCCAATTTATGCAAATAATTGGTGGGCCTGTCCATTTATGACTTCCTCACTTCATTAGAGTGGAACATGGTGATTTAGCACAAGTAAAGAGGAGAGAGAAAAGAGAGGAGACTAAAAAATATGAGAAGTACATTAAAGAGAGAGAAGAAAAAAGCAGCAAGGGGAATAGAGAGAACAGACAGGAAGAGAAGAGAGAGAAAGAAGTAACAATCTAGTAAGAGAAGAAAGAGATGAGAACAGGAAATTATGGAAGAGCACAGAAGCTACAGATGAAATCAGGGTAAACCAGGAGAATACTGAATTCTGGACTCAAATCATTGCAACAAGACTTAGAAAATATAGGCATTATTGTACAAATAATTTATTCTGAACTGTTTATGTGTGTGTGTGTTTGAAATTTTTGGTGAGTCTAATGTGTAACTCATCATTGTTTATTGTCAAATACAGGTCCAGTAAAATTTGTTAGTGTTTCATCCATTCTATGGTACTGAAATAACATTCGCTCTAATTAGTGTATGTTTAGTTTAAGGCTGAACCCAAACAAACTGAAAGTTCGGTTGCACAAAATGCACATAGTATGGGTATGCCTATGAGATTTTCTAGAAAAGCCAATTAGGCTTAACCTCCCCTCTGAAACTATCCATTCTGATGTTTTATGTTTATGTCTTCAACTTCTCTGTCTGCTTGAGTATTTGTTGTTTGATCTTTGAACTCATTTTCCATGCAACTGGAATTAGCTCTAAACTGATACACCTTTTATTTCAGTTATATCAGTCCGAACTTCACTATTTTGATGAGTTTCATTTAATTAAAAAATTATTATAGTACAATTCTAGTAGAAGTTATTTCCATATGAGTACTAATTGTGGAAAGGTCCATAGTTGTTATCCTAGTTGAATGCTTTTTACATTAATTTTTTTTTAATTTGCTTTGAGGTAGCCATAAGATTTCAGCTAAGCACTTGTCAGAATCTGACCTTTTACATAATACGGAAATTCAGTTGTCACAGGCAATCTGACCTTTTACACAATAAAGAGCGTAACTTTTTAGTCCTAGTAGTACATCTATTTTCTTGAGTTTTACTGGCCTTTTGATAGTTCTTTTTTTTCCTCTTTTTATATCTTCACAGGGACATGGCTTCCGAAATGATCTTTTTAAGATGCTTGCAGATTTGAAACCCCGATTTATCAGATTTCCAGGTACCTGTCTTATTTGTCTCAAGACTGTAACTTGGTTGTTTCACTAGCACCTAAAAATATATAAATTTCTGGAAATACTTTCTATGGTTTAACATTTGTAACTCTTCTCATCATTTCCGTACTGGTCATGCATCGACCAAAGAGAACACTCCCAGATGCACCTCTTATCTTCCATACCAGAGGTTGAACTCTAAGCATGTTATTGTTGTACAGAATTTTCATCCGGCTGTGTAAAAGTTTATGCAAAGATCAGTCCTTCCTAGAAGTAAATTTATTGAGATGTGCATCAGAGAATGATCTGTTTTCTTGCGATTAGTGCAACTCAAAAGGCTTGCTTTGCTGATTCCTGTGAAAAAAGAGAGCCATCTGATCACTTTGGTATCATAATAGTGGGTCCTTGTAATTCACAAGCCAGATATCTTGTTTAGAATTCTTAATGCATATTTCTTGAATGTGACATAAACATTGAGTTGCATTGTGTTGGAAAACAATTGAGGTTTGATTGTTTATGATTTTATCCGACTTGTGGTCTTGACTTTTATGCAAGTGATGTTACACTTTGAACTTATTGCTTCATTAAATCTTTTGAATCTGTTCAATGTGGCCTCATTATATTTCCGTACGACTTTGTAATGTCAAGCTAAATGATGCAGAAAGTATGGCCTAATATATATTGCATTAGGTGGGTGTTTTGTTGAAGGTGAGTGGTTACGGAATGCATTCCGCTGGAAAGAAACTGTTCTGCCCTGGGAAGAAAGGCCTGGACATTTTGGTGATGTCTGGAAATACTGGACTGATGATGGGCTTGGTTACTTTGAGTTTCTTCAGGTGTCATTTCATGCTTTTGTGTGTTTTAAATCTTGGTTTTGAAGTTGTTTTGGTCCTTTACCTTTTTGCTTCTGCAGCTTGCAGAGGACCTTGGGGCATCACCAGTATGGGTTGTCAATAATGGTATCTAGAAATGCTTTCTATTGTCCTGGCCCCCACTTTTGGTTTTTTTATTAATCAATATTTCTTTTAATTCAATTTATTTTATTTGTTATTTTGGTTTCAATGTTTGACAGGAATTAGTCATAATGATCAAGTGGACACCTCCAGTATTTCACCTTTTGTGCAAGTATGTATCACAGTTTCTGTTTCCAATGTATGAGATCTGAATTCGTAACCAACTTGACATTGAAGTTATAGAAATTACTCCTTTGAATTTGATGAGCATGAGTGTTACAAAAAATTAAGTGATCATTTATCTAATTAAGGCCAGGAAAATCAATACATCCAATTAACAGAAAGAAATGTCAAAATTCCTGCCTTGTCAAAGTAGTACCAGAAGTTTACTTGTCATTGGGTTATATTAGAAACGAGCTTAATGCTCTTTAATTCATGATAATTCTCTTTTAACTACTGATAATCCAATGTAAAAACCATTTGAGTCATCTAAATTGGTTGCTAAACTTGGGTTGGCATGGGAATGAATACTATCTGTACTGATGATGGTCAACCTGCTATATTTAGTCATGTGGCTAAGCTAGTAAGCTGGAATCTTTTTAATGTTTAAAATCATGAATTCTTTTTCCTAAACTGTTGGTGAGGGAAATGTGATATATATCATATCCAGAAACTTTTAATATTATGGTATAAAAAAGATATAGTGACCTCTTCCATAACATATTTTATTCTTCGGTATCAAATTCTCTTGATTTAGGAAATCCTGGATAGTATTGAGTTTGCTAGGGGTGATCCTGATTCAGAATGGGGTTCTATTCGAGCTGCAATGGGACACCCAGAACCTTTTGACTTAAGATATGTTGCTGTGGGGAATGAAGACTGCTCGAAGAAGAACTACCGAGGTATGCATTTTTTTGTAGTCTACCATTATTATCTCCCAACAAATTTTAGTTGCCAAACCACATCTGTGATCCATCTAATTATGAAAGATAACAGCATAAAAGATCTTTCCAGCTTAGATATTCTTTAGAAATTCATGCATAAAGTGATGATATATGAAGATAGTTTCGCTTACACCCCCCACTGTTGTTCTTAATTCTCCTTCTCTGAGGCCAATTATTTTGTGCCAACTGTGCCTGGCTTCCTTCCATCACTTCCCTACAGAACCTCCACTAGCCTGGTCTCCCTCCAACTCTGCTCAAGGGTTGTGCAGATCTTTTAGCACAAAGTTTGTAGCTTCTTCAAGGATAGTCAATGCTTTTACTCCCATTCTTTCTTAGCCTGGGGAATGATGGAAATTGCCAAGAAATTAAGTACGCATTGGTAATGGATAGGGATGATTGGCAAGCTAGAACCCATGTAGCTGATCCCACTTAGTGGGATTAAGGCTTGGTGGTGGTGTTTGTTGTTATGTAGGTCAATGTGTCTTTTGGTTTCTGAGTTGGCTTATGCCTAAACACATTTTTATGGAACAGTTTGAGAGGTTATCCAGACTTTCTCCGTGTAAACAGAGACATAGATCGATTAACTTCTTCTCTCAGAATGAGACATAGATTGATTAGCTTCTTCTCTCAGAATCTCTCTTTGTTGGCAGTATTTTCTTTTTTCTCTTTGGTTATCCCTCTCTACCTTCTTTAGTTCTTCCTCTTCCATCCTCTCTCCCCCTTCTTGTTCCTATATATTACAAGTTCTTCAGATTGTGAAGGAGACACTTTGAGAAGATTCTTTTAATTTATTCAGGAATTTTATTTTTACAGGTTTGGAGTTTATTTTTGTTTTTTTTCTATTTCCTGATTTTTTGTTTTCTCAATTTTTCTCCTAGCTGGATATGGTTTTCATTCAGTGAGAAACTAAATGTGCTACACATTCTGGTGCCCCTAATTGCATAATTTTGATATAATCTTCTTCATGCCAATAAAAAAAATTTGTGTTAGCTTATATGATTTGTTACTGTATTCATTTCTCCAACAACCTCTTTAGTGGCCACTTTAGTGCCAATAATCAACCCTCTTTAATGGAATTTTTTTTAGCAATAACTTATTTGTAACAAGTTTTTGTGAATATGAGATGTTATTGTAGCCATTTCAATCGCATTGTGCCTTGTGCTCTAATAATGATTACCATATTCCTCAGAATCAAATCTCCACTTTAAACAGTAAATGTGCAAGTATGTAAACATTTGGAAGATAGATTTTTCTCAATGTATGGCTTGTGCGTCAGGAAACTACCTCAAGTTCTATCATGCTATAAAGGATGCCTATCCAGACATGAAAATAATCTCAAACTGTGATGGTTCCGCTAAACAACTGGATCATCCAGCGGATATGTATGATTATCATGTAAGATTTTGACTTTGTCACATATGCGATAATTTCTGTTTTGTATTCTTATAGTTAAACAGTTATTATTGGTTTATTGATTTGGCTACATGCAAGGGTACTAGTCTTATATTTTGATTTTGGTGGTTAGATTTACACTGGTGCAAACTCCATGTTTTCTTTGGCTCACACATTTGATCATGCATTGCGTAGTGGTCCAAAGGTATGTTGGTCTTGCTATTGTACTTCTAACTGAACTTGTTCTGAAATATATTTGAAAAGGGAAATGAAAAGTGAAGTTCCGAACAATGCTAGTGAATAGTCTTGGCATTGAATTGATTTTCAGGCTTTTGTGAGTGAGTACGCTGTTACTGGAAAAGATGCTGGTACAGGAAGTCTTTTAGCAGCAATTGCTGAGGCTGGTTTCTTGATTGGGATAGAAAGGAACAGGTCTATACTCTTCAATTACTTTGTATTTCTATGCTATTTATTAATGGGTGCCCCTTTAGCTTAAATTGTGCACATCTGTCATAAATTTCTTTTTCGTCTTTGGCTGAAAACTTGTTCATGAAACAAGATAAGTGGGACCTATTAGATACATATTAGTTTTAATGAGTAGGACTTTCATTTTTATCTTGTTTATGTGATTTTTTTTTTTGAATTTTAAAAGTTGTATGGTACACTTTAAGTAGCATTGGGTTAACCTTACATGGGATTATTTTGAAAAGTTACAGTTGTTTTAGGAATTTTTAGCCTATGGCTGATGGGTGTAATCTGAAAATATAGTCAAGTTTGAATAAAATTGATTTTTCCTCTCCCTGATTTTCTTTTCTATCCTGGTACTTTCTCTGTGTTCTTTCCTGTCTCTTTCCTTTCTTCCCTATGTCTTCTTCTTCTTCTTCTTAGTCTCTCCTCTCTCATATTTCTTCTTCCTCTTCTTCTGCTTCTTCTTGGTCTTTCATCAAATTTGGTATCAGAGCCCACCTTCCCACCTTCAATCCATTGTCACCATCTGCTTCAGTGATCTTGCTAAAAACCGCACCCAACATTGTCTTTCCAGCATCCAGATTATGTAAAGGTGTCAATAATGCATGAAGCTCCCTGCCATGTGAGGGTCGGGGAAGGATTGTCTTTATATGTGGCTTTATCCTTGTTTTGCATAAAGGCTGCTTTCATAACCCAAACCTATGATTAGTCATAAAGGAGCAACCTTACCAAATTTATGATAGACTTTAAGTAGTTCTTAAGGATTTTTTACCTATAAATTTGGCTGATTGGTATATTCCAAAAAACATGATTGAGTTTGAATAAAATGATTTTTATTCCACCTAATTTCTTTTCTTCTGTCTCAGTTCCTTCTCTGGATTTCCTCCCTCTTACTTTCTTCCTCCACCATTATTTTTTCTTCTCTTGTCTCTCTTCTCTCAGATTTCTTCTTCTGTTACTTCCTCTTTATCCTGCATCACTTGTGAATATTCCAATTGGACATTTTCATATACACTCAATACAACATCATAGATGACAAGACAGTCTATTATTGATTGTCTGTTCTGCAAGAGCAGATATTTGACTGTGTTGTACACCATGTTTTACTCCTGACCTTTGGTTTAACAATATTGATAGTGGTGTTACAAAGATATTGATGTTTTTGCATTTTGTTTTTAAGTATTCGGTATTCAGGATTAGTATTTGTCAAAAGGATGAAAAAAATAATCTCCAATCTTATTCATTAAGGCTGAAGCAACAGTCGATATATACACATACACTCCTATCATAATAGGCAACATTCCTAAGTCTAATTAGGAATTTAGATGATATCTAGATTACATTAGGAAACATATACAAAAGGAAAAGAATATACAATTGAACAAAGCAATCAAGCAAATAAGGAAAGAGCACCTAAGGAAATCAATCACATTGATCTTGCATAATATCTGTGTGCACTAAATTAGGAAAGAAGAACAAATAGGAACATATAGGTAAGAAGAACCAATAGGAAAGAAGTAGCTGTCCGCCAACACTCCCCCTCAAGTTGGTGAGTGTATGTCATACATTCCCAGCTGAAGGATCATGAACGAGGATCAAAAGCATGCAACGGAAGCGTTTTAAAATAAAAAACGATCCTCGTATTGGTTAGAGTCTAGGAGACTTACTTTTACGGCGGATTACCGGACGGAATGGAGCGATGGGAGCTTCTTCGCGTGGAGGAGACGACGGCTGTCCTGCTAGCCTTCGGCTCCGTCGCATCAGAACTCAAACGCCCCCTTTCGATCTTCCGGAGTATGACTCGAACTCGTGGCCTCTCTTCGGTGAAGAAGAATGAAAAACGACTTAGACGAAAAAACAACTAAAGAGAGATATATATAGGGAGAACCCTAGGGTTAAAACCCTAGTGGGCCAAACCCTAATGGGCCAAATCTTTTAATTAATTTCCTAATTGGGTTAGCCCAATTAATTAATTAAAACCCTTATGAACTATTATTTTATTTTAGCCCAATGGACCATTCTAAATAAAATAATTCTCTCTTAATGTAATTCATCCAACAAGCCAAATGTATTAAAAATACATGAGTTACATCGAGCTACCCCGGGGACCAAAAGACAAATTATTCACGGCTACTAAAATGACCAAAATATCCCTGCTACCTAGTAGCTATATTTTGTCATTCTAAGTGTTCCAACTATCACCATATGGTAACACTGACCCCACGAATAATTTTGCATATGCCATGTCTTTGACCTACTAGTGTAATGACGAAAATACCCCTCTGCGTAACACCCATCATTTAGAAAGGAATATTGTACTAACACCTTTCTAAATGACTTCTACCATCCTTAGATCACTAGTCCAATAATCCGTGACTACTCGAATGTACTTGCTTATCATTGGGAGCTACCCAGAAGCACACACTCATAAGTCACGTTCCCAGGGCCCTGGATTATTCGATTATTCTTGGACAATCACAAGGGGGTGAATCACAGAAACTATCTTGTATTAGTCTGTCTTAGCTAATTAGAAACCATACTCCCAACTCAAAAGGATATTGATCTTTGATAGACCTCACCTGCAATGAATCTAAGAATATAGCTCTAGGTTCACTAGACCACCAACTAATACTCAAGTATTAGAGTACTCGTCCACGTAGTAGCAGTGATAGACTAGCTCCATGATAATTAGTACTTTGTCATTAGCTTCTATCACAGGTCCACTCTACGCATTCCAAATGCGCTTGTACAATTAGAGTAAACGGACTATTTACTGGCTAAGGCAAGCCATCCTCCATTAGGATCTATTGCACAATGATCTTATCATGATAGAATGCCCAGTTCTATCAAAAGATCAAGAGTTATATTTTCTTGCTTATTAAGTACCCATGATTCATGCCTATCTGTGAAGAACGACCCATCACATGAATCACTTACTTAATAGCATGGACACCTTTCCAACAATTAAATGCAAATAATATATGTGCCATAAACTGAATAAAAGAAACATCATTACCATAAATTAAACAAAACGTGTCTTTAGGGCATACATTTCCAACACCAGCTTGCTCAAAAGTTTGTGAAACACTTGGCTTGATAATCCTTTGGTCAAAATGTCGGCCAACTGTTCTCCTGTAGGGACAAAAGGAGTACATATTATACCACTTTCAAGCTTTTCTTTGATGAAATGTCGGTCTACTTCCAGATGTTTAGTCTGGTCATGTTGACCCGGGTTATGGGCTATGCTGATGGCGGGCTTATTGTCACAATAAAGCCGCATAGGAGCTGTCCATTTAACCTGCAGATCGTTCAACACAATTTTTAACCACAATAACTCACAAACACTTAGAGCCATAGCTCTAAACTCAGCCTTAGTGCTTGATCTTGCAACCACATTTTGTTTTTTACTTCTCCAAGTGATAAGATTCCCCCTTAAGAATGTGCTATAACCGAAAGTGGATCTTCTATCCACAAGAGACCTAGTATAGTTTGCATAAGTGTAAGCTTCCAAAGTTAAGGCTGCGTTCTCTTTGTTGTTTTCAGGTCATTTTTAGTTTTCAATTTTCTAAAATAATGAAAATGTGTTTACTTTATCATTTTCAAAAACAAGAAACTTTTTTATAAAGGAAACTCAAAACAACAAAATGTTGTTTTGGTTGTTTTCAATCAAAACAATCTCTAAATCCAAAATATGAAAAACACAATTTATTTTCCATGTTTTGCCTCTAAAAAAGAAAAGAAGGAAGAAAAAAAATTTTATTCTTAAATTTTAAAAATAAAAAAATATATTTATTTAAAATTTAAAAAATATAGTATATTTATATTATAATTAAAAATATGGAATAACATATAGTATATTATTAAATATATTACACATATTATGTATAATAATATTTAATATAAATTATTACTCAGATATCAGTAATTTATTAATTTATTTTAATAGTAAAATTTTATTAAAAAGAGTTAATTTTATCATTTAATAATTAAATTCATTAAATAAAATATTATAAAATAATTTTTCTGAAAATTCTAAAATAAATGCATTTTCTAATGATGCAATCTTTTCATTTATAATCACATTATGTAATATTAGTTCACGTCTTTAATTTTTATTTTAATGCTTCTTATTTATAATCACATTATGATCGCACTTGCTATTTTTTTTCAATTTAATTTATTTATTTATTCAAAATTAAATAGTTTTAATTTTTTGGATAATTAAATTTATTTAATAAAATGTCATTAAAAAATTATTTTCAAAATTTCAAAGAAAACGTGTTTTCTAGTTTTCTGTTTTGAGAAATAGTTTTTTAAAATGACAAAGAAAATGCATTTTCAATTTTCTAAAAATAAACTACCCAAACAAAAAACAGAAAATGAATTCAAAACTCAAAATTAAAAATTAAAAAGCAAAGAGAACGCATCCTAAGATTTTCTGCTTCTTAAACAAAATTCCTTTACCTGGTGTGTCCTTTAGATAGTGAAGGATCCTTTGTACTGCCTTTAGATGACTCTCCCTAGGATTATGCATGAATTGACTGGCCACACTTACAACATAGGCAATGTCCGGCCTAATATGTGACAAATATATAAGCCTCCCAACCAGCCTTTGATAAGAGCCCTTGTCAACTGTACCTGTGTCAAGATCAACCCCAATCCTATGGTTTTGTTCAATTCCTCCAAGTAAGCCGATTTCTTTCAATAAGTCAAGTACATATGTGCTGAGAAATAAAGATCCCCTCCTTAGATCTTGCTACTTCTATACCTAAGAAGTACTTTAATTTTCCCAACTCCTTGATTTCAAACTCCTTTTCCGAACACACTCTTAACCGATCCATCCCTTCTAGGTTGTTTCTGGTTACAATAATGTCATCAACATACACAAGAAGCACTATTATCATACTTGTAACCGAGTGATGGATAAACAAGGTGTACCTTGACTTTGTTTGAAGCCTAACCCGAGTATGACTTTGGTAAATCTCCCATACCAGACCCTAGGTGACTACTTTAGCCCATAAAGGGCCTTTTTCAATCTGCATACAACATTTTTCCCTTCTATTTTGCAGCCCAAATCCCGGGGGAACCTCCATATATATCTCTTCCTCTAACGCCCCATGTAGGAAGGCATTTTTTACATCAAATTGATGTAATGACCAGTTATAGTGAGTTGCTAAGGACAATAATACCTTGACAGTATTCATTTTTGCCACAGGGGCAAAAGTTTTTAAGTAGTCCACCCCATTGGTTTGGATATACCTCTTAGCCACCAACCTAGTTTTGTACCTATCTAAAGACCTATCAGATTTGTACTTGATTATGAATACCCATTTGCATTCTACCGACCGCTTTCCGTTTGGCAAATCCACCAACTCCTAGGTCTGATTTTTCTCAAGAGCTACCATCTCCACTTTCATGGCATCCTTCTAATTCTCACGACTTAAAGCTTCAGACATACTATTACGAATAGGTATGGCATCCAGTCTGGTTAAGAATGCTTTATGTTTAGGAGATAAATGAGAATAGGTCATAAATAAATGGAGAGGATGCTTGGTACAATTCTAGGTTCCTTTTCTAAAGGCAATAGGGATATCTAGGTCATTAAACTTAGTTTTAGATTGAGAGTTAATACCTGAGTTAGAATCTGTCATGGCTACATTAGAAGGCTGCACTTGTTGAGTTGGTTCATCATTAGAATTCTAGGATTCAAAACTAGGTTCCAGTGATTCAACATGTGTAGGTTGAGTATTTGGAGTCTTTCTTCTTGAATAAACCTTTAATGGACAAGGAGGAGACTGATGTTGTTCTTCATGTGTCTTTTCTAGTGACTTGTGCGAAATATCCCGAGGGGAAGCAGGAGAATGATTCGAGGAAGAGGGAAAAAGAGGAAGAGACAAATCCCTATTTTCCTCTTCTAAGAAACTAGTCTCCCCCTGAGGATAAGACTCTCCAAAATAGGATTTTTCTTCCATAAAACTTACATCCGTTGAGATAAAAAAACGTTTAGATGGAGGATGGAAACATTTTTAGCCTTTTTGAGTAGATGAATATCCAACAAAAATGCACTTAAGGGCTCTAGGATCTAACTTTCCTCGAGTAGGTGAGTGATTGTGAACAAAACTCACACATTCAAACACTCTAGGACAAAGACCATTAGAAGTCATGAAATCTGGAAAAACTTTAGGAAGAAGCTGAATTGGGCTATTTGATTCAAGATTTCTAGATGGCAGCCTATTAATTAGATAGGTTGCTGTTAAGGCTGCTTTTCCCCAATATTGTTTAGGAACATTATTGTGGAATAGCAATGCCCTTGTGACAGCAAGAATATGCCCATTTTTCCTCTTAATAACCCCATTTTGCTGAGGAGTATACACACACAAACATTCATGAATTATTCCCTTTTGAAGAAAGAAATGAGAAAGGCTATGACTTAAGAATTCTTTGGCATTATCAGTTCTAACCCTCTTAATTTCAGCCCCAAATTGAGTTTTAATCATGTTGCAAAAATTGGGGAAAATGGAACATATTTCAAATTCAGCTTTTAGAAGATAAAGCCAAACTACTCTTGTACAATTATCCACAAATAACACAAACCATCTAGCCCTGAACAGGTTAGGGATGGGAGATGGGCCCCATATATCATAGTGAACAAGGTCAAAAGGAAGGGAACTTCTTTTATTAATAAGAGGGAATGAAGCCCTTTTATGTTTAGCAAGTTCACATACATCACATCTCAAATTTCTAACATCAAACCCCTTGAACAAAGAGGGAAACATAAACTGAAGTATTCTAAAAGAAGGATGCCCTAACTAGAGATGATGAAGCCAAATTAGGTCTTTATTAGGTTTAACTAAAAAAGATGTAGGAGATAACTTCCCTTTTCCAAGTTGTCCACTATAGTCTTCAAGATGATAGAGACCATCCTCAACCCTAGCACGCCCAATCATCTTCCTCAAGTCCTTTACCTGAAACTCACAAAACAAGGGGTAGAAGACAACCCGGCAATTAGTATCCTTGGTTAGTTTTTGGATGGAAATTAAATTGGCGAACAACTTAGGAACATGTAAGACATCTCTCAAGATTAGGTAGGGATTGATCAATATATCCCCTTGTCCAACCACTGTTGTTAAAGATCCATCAGCAAGAACAATTTTTCTGGTACTAAGACAGGGCTTGTAGGACAAAAAATTAGTTGGTAAGGGTGTCATGTGATGCGTAGCACCAGAATCAAGAATCTAAGTTTTCCTAAGAAATAAATCTGAAGCATGAAAGTTAGATGAGTTGAAAGTAATACCTGTGAAAGCCAAATTTGAACTACCTGTTCCTGGGATTTTTTCAAGAGATCCCAACAACTTTCTTAATTTTTCAATTTCCTCTTGATTTAGCCCCATAGAATTAGGCTATTCAGAGGCTTTCTCTTCCTCACTCTGATGGCTACTGGCTGTAAAAACTTGGCCTTTAGACTGTCCTCCAGGTTGTCATCCTCTAGCTGGTTTGCCATGAAGCTTCCAGCACTTGTCCACTGTGTGTCTGGGCTTCTTGTAAAAGGAGCACCATAAGTTGTCTCCGGTAGATGGTTTCATTGGATCTAAGGGCCTCATTTCTTCTTAAACCCCTCTCTCCTTCCCAAGCCCCTTCAAAGTCAGCAGTGCTGAACTTTCCATAGAGTTTGGTTCTAGCATCACTCCTCTTCTACCTTCTTCTACTCGGACTATTGAAATGGCTTCATTTAATGATAACTCAGATTTGCCAAGTATTTGAACCCTAACAACATCATATTCTACATTGAGACCTGCAAGGAAATCATATGCCCTCTCATTTTCTACAAATTTCTTTTGGATAGTAGTATCCTCACTACACTTCATTTGGATACACTGATAGTGATCTAATTCTTGCCACAAGGTTTGCAAAATACTTGCATACTCGGTTATAGATCGGGTACCTTGTTTAGTGGCTACTACCTTAGTCCTAATTTTATGGATTTGAGCAGTATCATTTACCTTAGAATATGTCATCTTCACAGCATCCTATATTTTCTTGGCTGTGGAAAGGAACATAACTGTGTCATTGATCTCTGGAATCATTGAATTCTAGAGCCAGAACATCACAAGGGAGTCTTCATTGTCCCAAGAAGCGTATGAAGGGTCTCCTTTTTCTGGTCCCATTCCAAGCAAGTGGCTGATCTTCCCCTTACCTTTCAAAAAAGTCTTGATTAACTGTGACCACTTGAGATAATTCTTCCCATTTAACCGGTAGACAGTTTGAACATTCTGCGACTCGCCATTGGATATAGTCCCTCCATTGGTACCATTTGTAGCAAAAGCCTCGCTAGAACTTCTAGACTCTAGGGTTTCAGACATGACTCAATTTGAATGAAGGAGATTGGATCAGTAGAAGATAGGTTAGGGCACGGGTTTTGGTTTCAAACCCTAGGAGATCGAACCTAGCTCTGATACCATGTCAAAAGGATGAAAAAAATAATCTCCAATCTTATTCATTAAGGTTGAAGCAACAGCCGATATATACACATACATGCCTATCATAATAGGCAACATTCCTAAGTCTAATTAGGAATTTTCCTAATTAGATGATATCTAGATTACATTAGGAAACATATACAAAAGGAAAAGAATATACAATTGAACAAAGCAATCAAGCAAATAAGGAAAGAGCACCTAAGGAAATCAATCACACTGATCTTGCATAATATCAGTGTGCACTAAATTAGGAAAGAAGAACAAATAGGAACATATAGGTAAGAAGAACCAATAGGAAAGAAGTAGCTGTCCCCCAACAGTATTCAACCAATTTTGTTGTCTAATTAACGAGAAAAAAGGCTTCTACTATGGATGCAACCAGGAGGGAAATGCTATGACCCTTTTTTCTCCTTGCCATTAGTTTTAGAAAATATTGTGTATTTGCAAGAAATCTATTCATTATTTAAGTTTTTGTTTAGAGAAAAAAAAATTCAAAATGCTTGTGGAGAAAAAGTTTATTCTATCTAGAATTCAATTGTAAGGAAAATAAAGAAAGTTTAAGAAGAAATTCAATTGTATTTTTCCATAAGTTTATCTGTGTCATCATAAGTCATATTGTTCAATATCCTATCACTGGCTTTTAACTTATATGATGCAGTGTAAAGATATTGAAAAATTGGAATTATAAAATATTTTGAAAAACATTTGTTGGTAAAATTTTTAATTCTTATTTCTAGAAGTTAAAATGATAGATAACCTTAGCTATCCAATTCCAATTTAATAGTGACCTTCAAAATTTCAAATCATTGATAAGACTTCATATTAACATCTAGACAAGCTAAAAGACTGGGTCAACTATGTGGCTCAGATGTTTTGGTCAATGAAGATGATTGATCTGAAGTTATCTTGAAATCTTATAACTTCCACTCTTCCTTTCATTTCATCCGTAAGAAAATTACTCTGCTTGTTTAAACTGAGAGTGGCCTAGTTGTTAGTCAGTAATTCTTGACCTTGTTTTTGTGACACAGTTCTCTTCCCCCCCCCCCCCCGGGCGCACATAATGTATGTAGACATATATATATAACATGTTTTCTTTTTTTGCATGCTCTCTTGTCTTGCTTGTAAATATATAGTGCTTTGATTATTGAGGATTTGAATTTTGTCCTCTCTGCAGTGATCTTGTTGAAATGGCAAGCTATGCACCCCTATTTGTGAATGCCAACGACAGACAGTTAGTGTTTCTTCTCTCTAGAACTTGTTTCTTATCTACTCGTAGATGTTCTATTTAATCATTTTCCTGATACGGTGATATTTCTACTTAAGGTGGAACCCAGATGCAATTGTTTTCGACTCCTTCCAGCAGTATGGAACTCCCAGTTACTGGATGCAACATTTTTTCAAGGAGTCCAGTGGTGCTGTTCTGCTTAATTCAACTTTACAAGCCAATTCTTCAAGTTCTCTAATTGCTTCTGCAATTGCATGGGAAAACCCAGAGGATCAGAAGAACTACTTAAAAATAAAGGTTTAACTTTCTTATATCAAACCTCTTAACCTCTAGTGTTCTATAATGACTGAAAAGTACACATTACCAGCTGATCTAGATTTGTCGGTCTAACTCGTAAAGTGAATCTTTATGAAAAATATTGCTAGAAGTCTGCTGGTATATGATTCTTCTAGATTTTTTTTCTTTTTTTTTTTGGGGGCATATTTTCATGGTCTTAAAAATTTTGAATACCTATTAGGATGCCTATCAAGAAATGATAGATGAATTTATCCCCCGATCCACAACTATTCTACTCCAATTGCCAGAAATGCCACAAATTTTTTGTGCCTGAAATCTAATTTGTCTGTAAATTTCATTCTTCCCGGTGGTATTTTTCTCAAGATAAAAGTATTTGATAACAAATTCCTGTATGTTGCATCTCTTTTATCAGAATGTATAGATACGCCAAATACACCTGTACAACATGCACAGCATATGCCTTACATGTCAGCTTAGCTAATGATGTGTCTCTTTCACTCGAATGAATAGATTTCCACATGTCAACATGTAAAAGGGACATGAGTGACAGATATGGACAACCTGGCATCTGAATTCTTGTCTGACAGACTGAGTGCTTAGACTGTGTTATGGTTCAATGCCTTCTTAACAATCCTAATCAAGGAGGATGGAATACAAGATTCATTAAGCACTCTGGCATAAGAGCAAATAAATTATTTCACCTACTCTGAGTAGGACTAGCACATCCAGGTAGAATTGACTTTCAGGTTTTGCCCTTTTATGATTTGGGGGCTCAGGATGAAGGTCTTACCACATCGAAAGTGAACAAAGCTTTGTTACTTATACACCAGTTTGATTAGAAGAGGGAAATTTTGCCTCTGAACTAGTTACTTGCTCTATCAGGAAAGAAGCCTTTAGAAAGTATCTTATCCCTGGAAGACTGTAACATTGGCTCTACCCTATCCTTAATAGGCTTTATCACAACTAGGCTCTATGATCCTGATAGGGCTATCCCAGTTGGAGAAAAGGAGACATTAATTTCTTCACCATTCCTTCTTTTTTCTCCATCATATTGTTTCTTCCTTCACCCCATCCTCAGATTGTCTGATCATTGTACTAGTGCCTGGTTGTCCAAAATGACTTTATGGAGAAAGAGAAGAGTAAGAATCAGTATCTCTTATTCAATATTATTTTGGAAGCTGCAATATAGTTTGTTCCTTGATGGGAAATAAGTTTTTTTTTTGCAAAATGCCTTTCTAGCTATTTGATGTCTGACTCAATTCTCATTCTGTCCTTTTAGTATGTTAATGCTGTGCCTATGGTTTCTTCCTTTATATTGCTTGCCTTGCAGATTTCATTTATTGCATTTAATGTGTACACTACTTGTGATGGGGTAATAGTTTTACTGCATTAACTTGTAATGTTGGTTACCTTCAAAGATTTGGCACATGTGCATTGCATGCATTATGTTTATGAAAACAAACATCATACAAGAATTTTTTTTTTTGTGGAGGGGGGGGGGGGGGGGGGGGGGGGGAGGGGGGGAGCATAGAAAAATGTGTAAGGGTACCCAATATTAAGTGTGAAAAGGAACAGGAGCATTGAGGGTTCATGGGCTTTATTCGCATTGACGGATTGACATGTTGACTAATCTCATGTGACTGCACGTCTCATGAGTTTTCGTGTAGGTGCTTGTTCTCTGTACTTTTGTTTAAGTAACATAGTCAAGAACAATTTTATGAGTTCAATTACTTGATTCTGAGTTTTTGCATTGTTAACATCCCTCTTGTATCTACAAATGAGAAAACAGTATGCCTGCCTTCATTTGTTATTAGTTAAAGTGAACAATTTTGGTCCAATCTTTCATTTACAGGCCTCTATATTTATCTTGGCCAAATATTTGTCTTCCAGGTAGTGAACTTTGGGGGTAATACTGTGATTCTGAAGATCTCTATTGATGGATTGGAAAAGAACTCGCTCCAATCATATGGCTCAACTAAGACTATACTCACGTCAAGCAATCGGATGGATGAGAATTCTTTCAAAGTGCCAAATAAGGTACCCGAGTCATCTTAATTTAATAATAATTGTACAAAAATTGGAAAGCAGAACCTTTTCTATGTGAAGGAAGTTTTCTGTTTTTTCTCTCTCTTAGACATGTTTTGTTTACATTTGGCTTGGGCCTGTTATCCTGATGCTCCATTTCAGGATACTGGATATCTGTAGAACATCAATGATACAAGTATACTGAAGCCCTTCACTATGTAGTGATTAAACTGGTGCACTTTTATTTCCTTTTATGGCCAAAGTGAAAGTGAGTAGGCCATCTAAGACTATTGCCCTTATGATAGTTTACCTACTAGTAAGATCTTGTTGACTTCACTGATGCAGGGCTGGAATATAGACAGCAATAACCAATTCAAGTCCGCAAAGCCTTGTGCTACGTTCTTGTGATTTGAGAAAATACGGATCATCAACTGTTGCTTGTTTCTTTAAAAACTTATAAGAGAAAGAGGTAAAGGAACCATGATGCTTAGATTTCCTATTGGGGAATGCAGAGGAAAAAAGAGCTCAAGTAGCAAGACATCTTTTAACCTTAGAAACTCATTCTTACCTCAAAGATAAAAAGTTCGAAGTTGTAGGAATGATAAATGACAACCTGTCTAAATGGATCCTAATATGTTTCTCACACAGCCACAAACCAGAACCATCTATGGTTGATGAAATTCAACTGATCGCAAGAAGACTCCATATCTTCCTCTTTGCCCTAATTTACTTCTTGTGTCCACCCTTACCCTTTTCAGAACCTGTTCTAGATCATTTGCTTAACCAAAAGGCAAATGTGAACTATGAAAATAAAGGCAATAAATTGCAAATTACTATGGGGTAACATCAGAGACATCTGTTTCATCTTTAATTGGCACTACTACTATTTCTATGTGCATATTCATTTCTAACACATTATTTTCTTCCATTTCTTGTCCTGTTACATATTGCAATTAGTATTTTCATTTTTAGTGTCACTAATTTGAGATGCTTATTAACCTTGTTAAGTTCCATACAGTAAAATATAATTGACCATGTAATCATGATTCACTTGTCTCTCATTTGGTTATGTGCTGACCATAAATTAATCTGAGTGCTTATGCATTTCACTGGTCTTCTCTAATATTCACGGTGTTCTCTAATGAATGGCTAGTGGGATCCTAGAAGCAACATTCTCCCTTACCTTTCTAGCATCCCACCAGCCATTCATTTCTATAGTTTTAACTAATTTTGATATTTTCCATGCCATTTGGTATTTGCTAATTCATCAAAGAGTGGATATATGTGCCATAAAATGCTGATTACCATCCATAGTCCATGTATATATTTTTGTTTCATAGGATTGATCTCACTTGGTTGGATACACTTAGATTTGATATTAATTATATAGACCTTATAGAAGATAAGACCATAGATAGAAATGAATGGAAAGTTATAAGTAGCCAAGTCCTGGGTCACATAGTCGGATAAAGGCTTAGTATGTTGTTGGTATAGGATGAATCGCACTTGTCTGCAATAGTTGGTCTAGTTTCACAAGTACTTTCCTTGGTGATACACCCACCTAATCTAAGAAGTTCACATAGAATTCAATATGATTTTCTCTAGGGCCGAAGCTGATACTCACATTCACTTGGATTACCTAGCTCCATCTCTTTTATAATCAATGGCATTCACCCTTGTGTTATTTTGTGCTAATACTGAGAACAGGCAACTGACATGTCTTTTTATTGGAATCAGAACCATGGTTTAATTAAAGAGCTTAAGGAACCATGAAAAATTGGAAATTCTATGGAGGTGGCTAGTAGGCTGCCATGTTACTCAACATAATATATCACCTAGCAGATGAATAGCAAAATTTTGAGCTCTTGACCTCTAGATGAATAACTGTTGAAAATTTAAAATGAGTAAGCAGAGTTGTCGCAAGTGCTAAATTTCAGGGACTAAATGAGTGATCTAGTAGCACCTGCATACAGAAACAGTGATTGAGAAAGCATATTGGGTAAATCATTCGCCTGCTTAAGCCTTCTCTTTTCCAGGGACTAAATGAGTGATCTAGTAGCACCTGCATACAGAAACAATGATTGAGAAAGCATATTGGGTTAATCATTCGCCTGTTTAAGCCTTCTCTTTTCTGATCCTTTGCAGGTAGCTCCTATCCAAAGTAATTTCGAAGAGGCTGCTGAAAACATGGAAGTCGTTCTTCCTCCAAATTCTTTCACTTCTTTCAATTTGTTTATAAAATCAAACAAAATCCGTCTTCCAGGAAATAATTATGTTGGGAAATCTTCAGATTGAGAATTTGAGTGATACGAGGAGTCAATTGTAGCGACTGCTAGAATGCTTTGGCGCCTTTGCCCTCGTTTCTAAGTTGTTAAAGCTATGTAATAACGTTCTCTGAAATTTTACTATTGTCATGAAGCAGCAAATCTTATTTTTCTTATCCTGATTTGGGCTGTCTCTAAGCATATGCATCTAAACTCTGAAGTACAGCATGAGGATTGCCCCTTCTTTTCTGCATCAATTTTATTATTGCATGTTGTTTGCAATCATTTATTGGTGGCTTCGCTCAGTGGTCAGAGTAGGAGGCTTGGTGGTAAAATATTGATCTCTCTACCCTTCCGTCACTGCAACAATTAGGCCACACGGAAGAAAGTTCACTACTGGCTATGTTTGGAATTACAGGAAGGGAAAATAAATATTCTTGTATCTAAACAAAATGATATTTTCATATAAAAAAATATTAAATGACATGATAATTGTAAATCTTCTACAATTATGAATTAGTCTGATGAGTGTCTTGTTTGTCAAATCATGTTCATTAATGAACTAAATTATTTTCTATAAAAGTTCCATACACTTGGGCCGCCCAGGGCATAGGCTGTCTAGACAGCTGTCTAAGGTCTATGGCCCAGGGCATAGGCTGTCTAGGCAGCTGTCTAAGGTCTAATTTTTAGTCACTTAGGTCATGTTTATTTTAATTTTTAATTTTTAAATTAATTAAAAATAATAAATTTAAAAATTGAAAAGACTTTAAGGCCATACACATTTCAAATTATTATAAATTTTTAATTAATTTCAATATCGTCTCTTTTTTTTATCAATAATTAATCTCATCAGTATTAATATAATTTTTAATTAATCTCAATCTCTCACGTTCCTTTATTAATAATCAATCTCATTCTTATATGCTTGGCAGTGACATCCATCCCCTCATAATTATTTTATATATTTTTAATTAATCTCAATCTTTCTCTTATATAATTGTATCACAATTATTTTCATGCGTCTGCCAGTGGTTACAACTCCATTGTCTTCCTTAATTCCTTTCCTTTTTTTTTTTTTTTTATCTATCTATTGTCACTAGCATCTATCATCAATTTGTGCAGGCGTAAGTCCTTAATTTAATTGATTTTACAACTACCTCTTCTCTTCAGCAATTTCATTTTCGTCTTCATCATCTCGTTGTGTGACTTATCAAGTATATCTTTTGATTTTTTTATTAGCCCTTAAATTATTAATTAATTATATATATATATTTCAATATTTTGTATCCCTAAGATATTAGTGAATCTATACTAACGTATTGACAATAGTATCTATTGAAAAATATATGTTAGAACAAATTAATTGCTGATTTTTTATTAAAAAATTGTTAAAAGAGTAAATTTAAAGTGAAATATTAAAAATTTTATATAATATATTTTTTTATTCATATTAATTTTATTTTTGAATATTGCCATAATGGCCTCATAAAAAATTTCATTTATGGCCCTTAAAATTTCAAGGCCGTCCTGCTTGTAGGCTTGAAAATTTGAGAGACTCATCTAGCAAGGCCAACTCATAGTACCAAATCACCAATTTGCTCTTGGTATGAGTTCATTTCTTCTTCAGGCTATCATCATATAGAACTTTATGCAACTATTGCGAGTGTGCGACTATACGTAAAAGCCACAAAATAAGAAACAATATCACATGCAATAAAGTTAAAATTGGAGTGTACTAAAAATAATATATGAGAATAATAATTAAAATGGTTTAAATATATAAAAAGACTGATAAAAACACAAATGGAATCTATTAGCAAAGAAATACCAAAAAGAAACGTTGAGAGGCAAGTGGATGAAAAGATGAAATAGAAAAAAATTGTAAAAAAGAAAAAGGAAGATGAAAGAGAACTTGATGGAAAATTCTTAAAATGCGAGAAAAAATAAATTGATTTTATAAAGAATGTGACCATCGATAGAGATGGCTAAAGATTTAAATTTGTCCAATTGACTCTATATAATGGGATTAAGATTTGTAATTGTTACTGTATTACCATTTACCATACAACCATTCTAGAGGAAGTTTCTCCCTCAAAGCAAAACCCTTGTATCATCCCATTCCCTCCACCTTTCTTTTGTAACGGCAGATCTTCCCCATCTTGTCAACCACTTCTCACTAGCTCCCCATCCCATTACCAAATCCCTTCAATTCATAACAAACACACATTTTTGTTGGGGTTTGTATGATATTACAAATCCTGTGATTAATTGAACAATTAGCACATGTTTAGATACTGTCAAAGATGTTCAGGAGAGTGTTGAAAGTGATGGAGACGGTCATAGTCTAAGCATCTTAATGAGTAATTAGTATATATGTGTTACCAGCTATGTACCTCTACGTTAAAAACTGAACGCAGGTGAAATTTCCAGAAGCAACATAAGGTTATGAGAAGGGAAACTTAGCCTATGTTTGGAACTGGAATTATTCTTACATAAAGGAAACCGAAAAGAAAAAGTATTATGTTGAAGTGTTTTTGCACGGTAATTCCTTCAACAAATCCAAGTTCCAAAAAATAGTATTAATCTGTAGCTGCTACTAGCCTTTGTGGGGAAGACTGGGGAAGCTGAAAAGGAAGAAAATGGCAAAGTGTGGAATAGAATCCAGAAGCACCACTAGCACAACTAGGACAAAGAGCTGCAAAGACAGTGATCTCTTTGATTCAATTTCTAACAAAATGCACCACCTATGACAATTCAACTGATATAGCAACAAAATGATAGGTCAATAGAGACTTGATTACATTCAATTCAAAGGAGGAGAGGTTGATTCAAAGTGCCAAAAACAGTCGAATGGTCAGAACAACAGATTTGTCTGCAGACCGCACCTGGAAGAGAACTTCAGGCTAAGTTACACATTTTTGTTCTTGCTCATCTTTGAAGGTGGCCACCGGCCCTTCTTCCTCATGCGGCGCTTCCGCACAAGCTTCTTCCTCCGATGTCTAATCTTCTTTGCCAATTTCATCCTCATCTTCTGCTCAAGCTTCAGTTGCAGCTTGGACTCCAAAGGAAGATTCTCAACCGACACGGCATTATCCTCGTCTTCTGAGGGGGGATCAGCAGCACCGTCAACCCCTAAGGATGATGATGCCTTAACCATCACTGGGCTTCTTTCTTTGAAGAAGATGGACTTGTGTCTAGGCTGAAGAAGATCCAACGATATTGGGCCATGCACGCTGCTGAATTCCTTGTGCAACCTCTTAAAAACTAAAAGGAAAATACCACAGTTACACTTGTACCTTGATGACCTCCTTTACAAACACAAGAGAGCAGCTAATAAAAAGGATTCTTCAAAAGAGAAGCAATTTATCTTTGATTAAAGGGGTTCACAAACAGGGAGATTACCTGTTCGAACAAATGCCTGAATGAAATCCAAGGCAGACTAAAGCTTAAGAAATTTTTTTTTTTTTTCAAAAAAAGTAATAAAAACCAAATAGATAGGTCAGAGTCAGACAAGCAGATGAATGAAGATTGGCGAAGGGTGGTGGGGAGGGCATGCAAGATGATGAAGAGATAAGAAAATGCAGAAACAAAAATGAGACTACAATTACGATTGTGTCATATGAAAGCAAGAAAAGCCTAGAAATAAACGAATGAAACAGGGAAACCGACAATATGCATCTGGAGGATATAAATCATAATGCACAGATAGAAAAGAGGATACATAGAACGAAAAAAATATCAGAGAGAAGAAAAGGGACAGTTGTTGACGCAGTCGGAGCAAAACCCCAAACGAGTGGGAACAACAGCCAATTAATCTCAATTAGGTCAAGGAAAGCTTTCAGGAAATGGGATGAATTGCCTAAAAGACAGATAGATTCCGGTGCATACATTCAGGAACGTCTGAGGTGAATTCTGTTATGCTGGATGGAGACATGGATACAAAAGGAGAAATGAGAAAGAATCGATCATTCTTACGCGGATTCGTGGAGATCATGGCCAAAGTTGATGATAGACATAGTGACGATGATGGCGATGACAAAGAAGAAAGAAATGCCGGATGACTGCCCGTGCCGGTGCCGAAGATCAGAAGAGCCATCTCACTCAGTTCCTCCGGCTTGCTGGCGCGGATAAGATTTTGCACGGAGGAATCCAACGAAAATGGGAAGGAAAAAAAAAAGGCTAAATTGACTTCACACCCTTATACTTGCATTATTTACTCTACATCCCCTTATGCTTCTAACTATAACACACAATACCCTTAATTTCTTGCTTACCGAAATTAAACTGTCAACTGTTTCCATTCTTTCAAAGTTATTTTTATATATTTTTTTAAAAAAGATCTAAAAAAATAAAGGCTATAATCCTCAAATATAGTCTTTCTTTTTGTGAATAATTCAACATATTTTTTCCCATATTTAAATGTTGTAGCCATCTTCATTTTCTATTTTTTATCCTCATTAACATTCTTATTTTATTGTCATTTTTTTTTAATATTTTACGCATGTTATTCATAACTTTTGAAAGATTGACAAAAAAATCCTTAACAAATTATTTTGTGAAAAGTTACTGTGTTGAATATTATTATTATTATTATACAGATATATAATTCAAAATTACATTTTTATTCAAAAATTAAGCAATTTTTCTCGAGATATCCACTTTGATTCATGTAAATTACATCATACAGTAACATTGATGATTCAAAAATCACAATATTACCCAACAAAAAGAGGAAATAAAAAAATCTCATTGTGAACGTTTACATTAACTAATCACAGATGCCCCAAACCCATTCATCGGTACGTTGAAATAAACTAACATTTGATGAAATGGTTGGTATATACAAATAAAAAAAGTGATGTTTTTTGCTGTTTTTGGAAGCATAATTCATGCACTAGCATAAAGCTAGTTGAGTCACCCATGGTGGTACCATTTATGGGTTATTTAAATGAATTAACAGTTGAGGGAAAACAGTATTTAAATTAAATATTCTTCTACTAGCAACTGGCTCTTATAACATATTTTATTGGTAAAATAAATTCTATGTTAGCTTCGCTATATAACTAAACCAAGAACATGAAAATATTTATGTATTGGATTGAACTCAGATATTTACTTGCTCTGATAAGATAATATTTTCTGTCCACCGATACAAACAAGGTAGATTGACGTTTAAACATTAAGAAAGATGGGATTGAGATCAACATGCAAACAGTTGGAAAATTAGAATATTTTTCAGTTCCGATTTAAAAAATCCTACTCGCTCAAATGGACCAGCAAAATTGAAATATAATGGGGCGACCTCTCAGTGACGTAACAATATGCAACATCCAGTAGGGCAGCTGCCAAATTTGTGTTAACAGTTGCAACATTGCAATCTCTGAAAATCATACACCTGCAAAAATTGCATTAATCCAACACAGCCTTTATAAATACAAACTCCTTTGATTAAAATAAATGTACGTAAGACAAATATACAATGCACACATAAAACTGCAAGCACATCCTTGTCTGAAGCTTCAAACAGAAAACCAGAAATATTCTTTATCCCATAAAACCAATCAAAAGCATCAGCTAGTCAAAACATCAATTGGAAGAAAAAGATGAATGAAAACATCAATTGGAGAACCTATCAAAACTACGAAAAAAGCATGCATGAGAGAGAAATAAAAACAACCTATCCATCATAAAGCATCGGTATTTCTATAACAGACTTTACCTGTCTTTAGACTGATACTCTTCCAGTCTGCTTCTAGTGCTCCAAGCAAATCACTGGAAGGTATTTTTTCGGCCTTGTTCACTAACAGCATCTACAAGTATACGTGATCATTTATTATTTTCAGTAAAGACGGTAAATATGAATCAAATCAAAGTTCTTACATTAGTATATAGCACTTTCTCCTTCAAAATGCAAGAAAAACCGTACTTCAAAAGGCCAAAGGCAACCTTTCCCCATTGAAATTTAATGAAGAGCAGATGTATTTCATGTGATACCGCATCAATATGCTTTGTCGAGAACAAAAATCACGATGATAAGAAGTAATTTGATTAAGGGACAAACAACTGAAAAAGATAGCATGAAATACCTTGACTAGGGAAGAACATGTGAACGAAATATAAGAGGATAGGTACAGCAAAAGCCACTGCTCCAACACTGCAAAACGGGACTTATTAAAATCTTGTAATACAATCAATGTCCATGGACACCTCTCATACAGAAATAAAAAATCATTTGCTGAAAAATGTGCAGGTCTCAGCACAATGTAATTTACAGTTTAACCAGTTTAATCTCTTTTTTTTTTTTTTTTTTGGGGGGGGGGGAGGTGAACGCAATGACCCAACTAGCCAAGCGAAAACATAAAAACATACTAAATACTAAAGAACAATGTAAGAGATTTACCACAGACAGCAATGGTCCCTGTTTGAACTTGTTATGAAATGAAAATGAGATTGGCTTTGTATTTTCTCCAGGCCCTCTAATGAAGCCACTGCAATAATACCACAAAGAAAATAGATTAAAGACAAGTTAAAGGCATCATTCAATTATTTATCAAAAGACCTATGAAACTAAAAAAATTGTGAAAATCAGTATCTGCATGAATATAAAAATTAAGAAAATAGATTTGGTGGGCAATTTTCAGATGTGTTAGTTAAAGCTGCCCCAGCAATAGGATCAAACTTATTTAAGTGACAAACAATTTGAAAAATACCGCTGTTAGTTACTATGGTGAGAAAATAGACTCACATTAAAGAGACAGAAATCAGGCGAGTTCTTCGAACATCATAAATGGCAATCAGGCCCTTGTACAATTCGTCCCCATCTTTCCATGACAAAGCCAACCTCTCACCTGAACCATCCCATGCTATCTTCTCAATGCCTCGACTGCATAAATAACAAGAAATTACAATTATAATGACAAAGCCCCTTCATATGATCCATGCCTGTGGCAATCTGAATAAAGATAACAAACATAGCTCCCTGCAAGAAATTGCTGACTTGCTGTTCTATATAATGGATTTACCCACGCACAAGACTAGTTATAGCATGTCAAACAAAACTGCCCCAACATCTGCACATTCAGATTCTTTCTGGAGCAAGACGAAGTTGTCTCATCCAATGATATAACAATTAAGTGCACTGCCATCAAAATGGAAGTCCTAACATTCACTATCTCTTAGCCCTAACAAATGAATGGGTGGAAACACTAGATCTAGTATCCAATGGGTCACTTATTAAAAAGCAGATTTTGGAGATGTTCATCAATCTTGTGGCTGGCATTAATGGAAGAAGGGCAAAATTGCTAAGCGGGTTGCTGAATAATCACAAGCGTAGATAGTAATAGATGTAGGGGTGCCTCAATGGAAAGAAAGATGGTAATAAAATGCCCGACTATAAGTAACAAGCAGGCACCTCAGTGTTTCATCTGTCCAGAGCGACTCCTTGAAATGATATACAGGGGAGGTGTGTTAGAGGATGAAAAGGGACCAACTATGGAACCAAGCCATTTTATTACAGAGCGATCATAGAATAGGATGCTGAGACACTAGAGGAAATAAGGAGAATGAGACCTGAATAGATTTTCAAAATAAAAGCAGCATTGCTAAAAACTCTTATTAAGCCATGTTGTCTGGCTTGGATTTTTTGCAGCAACGAAGTCCCAGTATGTTCTAGATATTACCCTTGATCACCAAATAGGCCCTATCTGATTCCTCATCATTTTCCCCTAGTAGAAAGACCCTCCTGATGGTCGTTATGCCTCACCAAGCAACAGAACAATGTCCAATGTCCTAAAAGCCACCGAGAATGAAACTACAGTTGAATCATTGCATGTTCCCTTTGCAGCAAAAAGAACCACCATTATAGGAACTGAAGGACAAGATGGCTTCCAGTCACCCTCCATGGTTTTGACAGAAAGTAAAACTTCAAGTCACTCAATACTTGCAGAGATGAACTGGTAACTCAGAATCACATAATTGAGGCAAAAGATTTTGCATATTCTGCACAGATAAGATAATCTCCACAAGCCCCTCCTAAAAGGGTCCATCCTCCATACCATACCCAGTAAAAGTGAAGAATCTCTCCACCATGACCCAGCCAATCCTGAGATACCTCTAAGGGATTCCCTCCAAATTAACTTACACAAGGTGTCAGTGTGTGGGGGAACTTTCACCAAGGTGACCAATAAATTGTGTTCAAGTAATAACTGTGCAAATCTATTGGTGGCTAGATTTAAGGGTTTCATCAAGATACTTGAGCCTATAATGGTGGTATGGCAGCATATATTACAGGGGCAGGATGGCCATTCCCTGTCCTCATCCCAATCTAATCAGGGATTCTCTGTGGAACCCCAAATTTAACTCTATCCTTCTAAAACTTCCAACCAACCTGTGCCAGTAGGTTTGAGTTGTGTGGGGAACCCACCAACTAAAGTTGTATTTCCCCATCCCATCTATTGTCAGCAGCCGAACACTAATCCCCAGATGGCTCCAGCATATATTACAGGGGCAGGATGGCCCTCCCCTGTCCTCATCCTAATCTAATGAGGGATTCTCTGTGGAATCCCAAACCTAACTCTATCCTTCTAAAACTTCCAACCAACCTGCGCCAATAGGTTTGAGTTGTGTGGGGAACCCACCAACTAAGGTTTTATTTCCCCATCTATCCTCAGCAGCCTATCACTAATCCCCAGACAGCTCTGGTAACTCTCTTAAACTCTCCATAATGATGTGAGCAAAATAACAAGGTAAATACTCACTTCTTAAGATCGTATGAGCAAATCTACCAAAAAAATAGTAATATGATGACTCCAAAAAAGTCCAAGAGAAAGAAACCAAATAATATCACATAGAAAATAAAGATTAAGTTAGATAATAACTTGCCAAGCACAAGGGGCTAATTGGATTTGCCAATATGTATGAACGCCAAGCCTTCCAACATGCTAGAATTTTCTCATTGACCAAGGTCTACTTTAAGAGTGAAGTCCAAAATTTTGAAGCATTGAAAACAATAAAAAAGATTAAAAAATTAAAAATAAATATAGTTCCACCTGTGAGTCAAGGATTGTATCTCTGGTAAATCAACTGGTAAAAGGTGTGCATCTGAGAAAATCAACAGGCATAAAGAAATGAATCAGAAAACTTGAGAGGCTACTTCAGTAAATTGAGTGAATAACCATGTGCACTCAGCTCAAAGTTCAAAGCACAGAATAACATTGCAGTACCAAAGAACAGTTAAAGAATTTTTTTTTTTGGGGAGGTGGGGACAGGGCAGGTTTCTTTCATTCAGGGGCATTTTTTTATGTCCACTTATTTATGTCATACTACTTAAGTGATGACTTCAATCATATAGTACATGTCTGCATGGGCATGGGCATGGGCATGAGAGACATAGAGAGAGAGAAAGAGCCTCCACATTTTACAAATGGCAGACTTTTGATCAGAACATCCCAGAATGAAAATAGGATAATAAACTTCTCAAGCCATATATTCTCCGCCCATTTTCTAATTCAATTACTTTATATAATGAATTGCAACAATCTCTCTAATTTATAGCTATATAATCTTTTCCAAACACGCACAATTTTGAATAGCAAGAAGAACTGTCACAAAAAACAAGAAATTTGCTCACATACCTAGTGATGGAGGCTTTGATGCAAAATGAATAGAACCCAATGTCGAAGATTCAGAAAAAGCAAGAAGTATCATATGCCCATCAGGATCCCATGCGGCTCCCTGATAACAAATAATATTGTCACCCAAAACAACTAAAAGACCTCATCAATAGTATGATTCTCAGATACTACTAAATCCATCAGTAAAAGGGACAGAAGCACTAAGAATAATAAAGCATTAACAATCATAGAAAAACAAATGTAATTTCTGCAACAATAAGGATTTAAAACTCCAACAACTCAGATAAATATTTGTTGTACAAAATAGAACAAACACAAATGTGAAGTGGAATAAACCATAGGCCTCCTTTTGATTGTAATTAATTGTACATGGGTGGAAAGGTACCCTTGGTACCTTTTTCATACAATTACTCACTTATCAAGGAAAAGCATAGAGTTCAAACAAAACATTTTGGCAACAGACTTGGAGCACATGAGTTCCAAGTTCCCAAAGTTATAGTCACTAGGTTAAGCAAAACATGGTAGGCTTTACTAGTTTAACCTTCCAAACTACATAATAGGAATGATATTGAACTACTAATTAATGCTTAGAAGTTTCTGAATGGCAACAAGTGTTAGGTGACAACTACAATGACAAAGAACTGCAATGAAACCTATTACACTCATCCTGTAACCAACTTCCTGGCGATGATTCTGCTGAAGTGAGATGATGACAAATGTTGACTACAGCTAGTTGGACAACCGTTTCAGTAACAGAAGCAGCTGCTCTGTAGTGGTTGGTTGTGTATGCAAGACAGTCTGCCATGACAATGCTGTATTGAAGAGGGTCTTCTTTTTTTTTTTTTTTTAAACTTTTTTTGACATTCATGTAGCCAACCACATATAGTGGAATAAAGGCTTGGTATGTTTTTTTTTTTTTTTTTGGCTACCATTTCTGTTTCATGGTGTTCTGTGGTCATCGTGCCAGATTTGAAAGAGTTAATGGCATAAGATACATCTTAAGTAGAGATGGCAAAATGGGCCCGGCCCGGGACTGGGCTAGGGCCAGCATTTTGCTGGCCCATTTAAGGCCGGGCCGATTTGGCCCGGCCAGCTTGGCCCGCTAATCGGCCAAACCCCCCCCCCCCCAACCTCGCCTCTCGCCCTCGCCCTCTGTCGCCCTCACCCTCGTCTCGCCCTCGCCCGCGCCCCTCTCGCCCTCGCCCTCGCCCTCGCCTTCACCCCTCACTCTCGCCGTTGCCCTTGTCTCGCGCTCGCTCGCCCTCTGTCTCGCCGTCGCTGTCGCCCTCGCCCGCGCCCCTCGCTCTCGCCCTCGCCCCCGCCCCTCGCTCTCGCCCTCGCCCTCGCCCTCGCCCTCGCCCTCGCCCGCGCCCCGTTTGGCCCGTCGGGCCCGTGTAGGGCCGGGCTAGGGCCAGCAATCTGCTGGCCCGTTTTTAAGGGGGCCGATTTGGCCCGGCCCGCTTGGCCCGCGGGCCACTTGGTGGCGGGCCGGGCCGACCCGACCCGTTTGCCATCTCTAATCTTAAGGCCTTGTTAGAGAAGACTGATGTTTGCATTTGATAGTAGCAAGATTAATGTGCAGTGACAACGCCACTGGTGATCGACTGTGAATATCTGGATCGAGGGTTGCAGAGAAAAGGATGGAACGAAGTTAGGCTCTATACCAAATTGGTGTAGGACAAACATAATGAGAAAATGATACAATAAATAGAAAAAAAGGAATTAAGAGTGACGGTGCAATGACCCCTTTTTTTTTTTTTGCTAGAAAAAAAATCTAAGTGAAAATTAAAGGTCTCAACCCCTTACTTCCGGTAGCTAATTGATTAATTAAGGGTGGTAATCGAGCAATGGGTCCTCACAGACCAAGATTTAATAGAAAAAAAAATAAAAGAAAAGGAAAACTCTGGGAGGAAGGTAGAGAGGTAGTAGACAAGGGAGAAATTAAGAGGCAAAATTTTAATTATTTTGCATTCCATTCAATTATCCAACAACTACATAAAATCTTTACATTAATGAGAAATTTATATATTAACTTGACATCATAAGCTAGGATCAAAATTAAAGTAGGGAAGAAGATCAAAGCTAATATGCATAATCCATTACAGGTTCCTAAATATATTAAATTCTAAAATAACTAGAACTTCTAAAAGCCACAAGAGGTTACCGCATAAGTTAAGCCCTTGCTTAGGAAGCCAAGGAGTAACTTAGTCTGGTCATTTAGATGGACCAATAAAGCACTAGTGAATCAGACTTGTACTTCAAACATTAATAACAGAAAAACCAAAAGGGCTAGAAGTTTTTTGGAAAAAAAAAAAAGAAAAGAAACTCACTTGAGTTTATTCATCATACTATATATGTGACAAAGAAACACTGCTTGATCTGTTAAAGCAATACAAACCTTAAAAATGTCAAAACTAAGCCTAATTGAATAAGATCACTATCAGACTTGCCAAGAGAAATTTCATGCTAATTGATGACTTCTCATAGGATTCTCATAATCTCGTCACTAAGATGTTACTTGGGAAAAAAAACAGCAAAGAAGAAATAAAGAAAGAACATTGTTATCCTCTTACTAACCGTGACAAGGCCACTCGTTGATGACCATGGCTCTGATGTCCATGTGTTTGTCTCCCAGAGATAAAATGTCCCATCACTGTAAAAGAGGATGGTTATCACTTAGATATAGGATCAAGGTTAATTGCATACATATAAAATGTGTTGTGAAAGTAAATCACAGTACATCTTGGCAGAAAAAAGATAATCCCCAGTTGGTGACCACTTTAGCATTGATATGCCAGATAATCCCCGTCGAATGGGGGTGCCTAGCCCTGTTAATTACATGAATTCAGATAAGCAAATTAGAAACAAGAAAACAGCACCTGAAAACACAGAAATTGCATATAAATTTTGGCATCTGTGACTTGATCCAATTAGAAAACAAATAACAGGTCTGCAAACAGGAACATATTCTAAGGCTCAATTGAATGCTGGCACTGAAACACTACAGCACTGAACCTGGAGATTTGTAATGCTTTGTTGTTATTATTGATGGAAAATTCAGAACAAAGAGAATATAATTGGGAAAGGCTTACAATTGAGCAGGAAGACAAGGAGAAGCAGATCACTTATTAACATGGAGATGCCATTTGAAGCACAAAAGTAAAGATGAATGAGGCCAAGACTATGAAGGTGCATTACATGCGTGTACAGTGGCAGGGATGACCATATTGTTCAGTGTGTGGAGATATGCATTTGCCTGCCTGAACAATCAAAAGGCTTAATTAATCAAATTCATGGTTTGTTGCACCGTGTTGAGTAAAGTTTAGCAAGCAATAATCAGATAGATGGGCTGTTCAGGAGCAGCCGGTGATTGTTGGTGTAAGGCTGAATCATACTCTCATAGTAATCAAGAGGCACTATGCGAACATTCGACCTCATGTTGATTTTGTACCTGATGAGATCTATAATGTTGAGATATATTCTTCCTTAGTGTCATTGTTTCCATGAATTTGTAAAGCTCCACAGCAAGCCAACTTTCAGATATGTAAAATTACTAGTATATGAATTGCCACAACAAAAGCCCACAGAAAAAAGGAGAGTGGAGAAGGGATGAAAAACAGAATGGTTATACTGAAGAGAAAGTTATACTAAGATGCTACTCACGAAGTCTGAAGTATAAACCCTTTGTTGTGGAAATGCACAATGTATAGAGCATGGCTACCCATTCCTCTCCTAAGATATGGTTTCCGGAAAAGATAAGGATAATCCCAACATAAACTGGTTTGGATTATTTAATAATATGAATTGTCTAAAACTTAACCAAATAGGATTGAAGCAAGAACTCCCTAGCCAGGTCAATTTGGCTGCCAACAACTGAACTATTTGTTCAGCTGACGTCCATGGTGAAACCCATCTCAAGCCTTTGAGTCACATAACCTTACAATTCCCAATTGGTGTGTCCTGAGGTGTTTGGTATACATGTTTTCAAGGGTAGGTTTATCCTACTCATCTTTGTATTCCGAAGCAGAGTTGTTCAACTGCCAAACAAAGTAAGACACTAACCAGGCTTCTTGGTTTCCCAAAATCCAGTTCAGATAACCCTGAACCCATGCATGCCGTTTCGTGGCCATAGTAAATATCCCAATTCAAGGATGCATGTTTGGAGTTGTCAACTCAACACATAATTTTCAGCGCAACTAGCAATCAAGTGCCTACAAACAAAAAACATACTTCTCAATATAAAATTTTAAAATCATTAAACCCCAATCTCTTCATGCGCTTTCTGAAAAGAGATTTGAATTTTTTTGTCTTACATATTTTTTTTGTTGAAAGGAGTCCAAATTTCTTATATACAAGTTACTAAAGACATGTATCACAAAACAAAAATGTGTGCTAGAACATGTGGAGGAGATACTAAAACTTTTTCAATTACAATTGGATATTCCATCAAGAATCTGCTCTGAGCCCTTTCTCTTTACCCTTGTGATGAATGAAATCACCAAAAAAATCACCCTTATCTCTTTGCCCTACTAATGGATAAACTCACTAAACACATCAAAGAAAAGATTCTTTCAGGTATGTTATTTGCAGATCGCATTACCTTGCTGCATGAGACAAAAAGAAGACATGAATACCAAGCTCAAGATATAAAGGGACAATTTAGAATCTAAAGGCTTTAAGTTGACCAAATAGAAAATCAAATATATAGAATGTCAATTTAGTAAAAATACAAGTATGGATTATATTATTTTGAGCATTGAAGATCAAGTCATTTTCCAAGAAAAGATTGGTCCAAATATTTTGGATTAATCATCCAAAAATATGGAGAAATCATAAAGAATGTATCATAAGATTAAGGCAGGATGGTTAAAATTGAGAAGTGCATCTAGCATGCTATGCAATAGTAAAATCCCATCATAGCTAGAAAGAAAATTTTATTGAAAAGCTATAAGATCAGTTTTGTTATATTGTATAGAAAGCTAGGAAATAAAGCACCAATATATGCAAAATATGAGCATAAAAAAGATGAGGATGTTACAATGGATATGCAGCCATACAAAAAATGATAAAAATTAAAAAAATATACTTAAGTCATAAGAACAAAGTGACTTCTATTGAAGATATGACGTGTGAAACATGGTTAAGATAGTTTGGTCTCGTGAAAAGAAGACCAATAAATGCTCTTCTAAGAAGAATGATAACACATAATAAAATAAACTTTTAACAAAAGAGGTGGGGCAAGACTAAGAGAAACATGGTGGGTAACCCTTAGATATGAAATGCGTTAGAAAAACCTAATAGAAGATATGGCCATAGCTAGAGATGATAGACGAGTAGTCTACCCCATCTAGTAGGATTAATGATTTGTTATTTCTGTTTATATATTTTAGGGCAAATGAAAATATCCTTTGGAAAAAGATGTCCTAATATTTGGTGTGCGCGTGTTGGAGAATCTCAAATTAGTGGGATTGACAGCAGTATTTTTAGTATTTATCTTCTGGTTCTCTTTTCCTATTGTATTCAATTTACAGCTTAGTATTTATTTCCAATTTTCCTTACAGTCAACATTCTAGATTAGGAAATGTATCCTGTAGATATTACAACATCTGTTGGGTTTTTGCATGGAGTTTTCTGTCTAGAAGATGAAGATAACAGAACCTGTTAGAGGAATGAGTGCTGCTGGTTTTGTCTAAGTTAGATTAGTTAATTTAGATGTTATATTTTGAGAGATATTTTAGTCTTTGTATAGGCAAAATAGTTGGTCTTGTAATTACCACCCCTATAGTTTATAAATAGGAGGCGAGGGCTGGAAGTCGAACATAACATTTTTCATTCACTCAAATTCTGTCTCTGAATACAAGTGAGACTGCCGAGAGGGAGAAAAGGCTTTAAGTGTTGGAGAGTCTTTGTAATCTCTAGAGGAATAGGCGGTGAACTTGTGTGATAGAGAGTTGAGGGTTTCTTGTAATCTGTTTCAAGGTTTCTAGTGGATTTGCTCTTGGGATTTGTTGCTGGATGTAGGACTGATCTTTGATCAGTTCGAACTAGGATAACTTCTTGTGCCTGCTATTTGGTTTGAAGTTTCTTACTTAATCTCTTTTACTGTTCTTGCATTTTCAGTTTTACATTTTCTGTTGTGGTTGTTTTCTCGGGTGAGGGTGTGAGAATTGGCAAGAACGATCCTATTGTGCACCTAATTTCTAACAACATCCTAGAATAGGAAACCAATTCTATATATTCTATAGCATCCTAGATTTGGCAATGTCTCATGTATATATTTCTTAGAGAATAATGAAATCGTGTGAAAGTTATTCACCTCCAAAGCTTATCTTGTTCAACATGTATGCATAATAATTTGTGATGACAAGAAAAAAAAAAGAAGTTATCGTTTTCATATATGCATAAAAAAGTAAATATTTTACTTGTTGACATTGTCATTACTATGTTAGTGGGCTCATATCACGTGTCATGTGGTGTCTACACATTGTGTCCATCTATAAAAGGTTGTTTCCTTGTCCTAGTCTCACAATGTCAAGTCAAGGAGAAGAACCATGGAACTAAATCAATGTTTGCCCTTCAATCATTACAATGTCTCTTGTATATATCATGGATAAGTTCCTTAAACCAAAGTTCCCTAAAGTTTTGAGTATGGAGACTATTGATCATTGTAGGTCACATAAAATTATATGAATAATTCTCCAACGTTTGGAAAATAAGCCAAAGCCCAATCAACAAAAAACCTAATCAAAGTATGTGGACCTAGTTAAAATTCAAACAAAGCAATTACTGGCCATCATCTCAAGGTCTCTTGTAGAAGCGCTACACTACAATCATCAAAGAATTTGGCTTTAATTGAGTTTGGCATCTTATGTGACAATAAATTTTCATTAAGGCTAAAAGGAAAATGTTATAGCACGACCAACTTTGTTCCATGGCATGACATGTTGGGCTAATAGGGTTGTAAATAAGTTGAGCCGCTACTGAGCGACTTGATGTTCGGCTCGACAAGAACTAGTTCGTATTCACAAGCCAGGCTTGAGCTCCAATTTGGAGCTCAACTCATAAACGAGTCAAGCTTAAGCAAGGCAAAGCTCAACTCGATTAAGCTCGCAAACAAAGCTCATGAACTGGCTCGCAAAATAAATATTTTTTTATTATTATTTTATGACGCAGCGTGAAACGTGTGTGTGAAGAAAACACACCAAAATAAACCCTTGAAAGAGCAAACTTCAATGGCCGAAGCTTGGCTTTCAAGAAGATGCAAAAACAAGACTGTTTTGCTAAGAAAACCCAAATAGGTTGCTGAAATTTGATTAAGAAAAACTTGATTACAAATTCTAGATCCTAGACATATTTATAGTATTTGGCTAATCCAAATCCATCTAATATTTGGAAAACAAAATCCAACTAGAATCCTAATAGAAATAAATCCTAATCCAACATGAAATTGAATCCTAAATCAAGTAGAATTCTAAAACTTAAGAAGTATTAAAATATTGTTCTGGCGTGGTCGGGTTGGCTTTGGGCTGGGTCTTGATTGGTGACTGCATCATTCACCTCCACTTGAGAAGAATTCGTCATCAAATTATGATCTGGGTATGACAACTCAACGTCTGGCAAATACAAAGAAAGATCAGCAACATTGAATGTTTTGGAAATACCCATATGATTTGGCAAATCCACAACATAAGCATTATCATTGATCTTCTTTGTAATCTTGTAAGGACCATACTTCTTTGGCTTGAGCTTGTTCTGTTGTCCTGTAGGAATCCGTTCCTTCTTCAAGAATATCATGACTTCATCTCCAACCACAACTACCTTGTGCTTCCTATGCTTGTCAGCTGCTGTCTTGTACTTCTTATTCGCCTCGTGCAACTTTTGCTTGACATCTTCCTGAACTGCTTGAACGTGTTCAGCTAAGTCACTAGTTGCAACACTGAAACCTGGTACCTTTGGCAATTTTACCAAATCCAATGCATGATTAGGAACTTTCATGTATACGATAGAGAATGGTGATCTTCCTATTGAGCTATGCACGGCGTTGTTGTAGGCAAATTCCGCTTGAGCTATGACTAGGTCCCATTGTCTTGGCTTGTCTTTGCAAACACTGCGAATCAAATTTCCTAAGGTACGATTCACCACCTCTGTCTATTCATTAGTCTGGGGATGTGTTGTGCTACTGAAATTCAAAGATGAAACGAACATTCTCCACAAGGTAATCCAGAAGTGACTCAAAAACCTTGTATCACGATCCGAAGTAATAGTTTTAGGGACTCCATGTAGTCTAACAATCTCCTTGAAAAACAGTTTGGCTGTAGCTACTGCATCTGCCGTCTTCTTGCATGGGAGAAAGTGCGTCATCTTGGAAAACCTGTCAACCACTACAAAAACAGAATCCATACCTCGTTGGGTTCGCGGTAGACCCAACACGAAGTCCATAGACAAATCTTCCCAAATAGCATTGGGAACAGGCAATGGCATGTAGAGACCGGCGTTAGAAGAGTGCCCCTTAGCTGTTTGACATATATGACACATCGCCACAATAATAGAAACATCTCTCCTTGCTCTTGGCCAATAATACCTTCCCATAACAGCTTCAATAGTCTTGTCTCTGCCAAGATGCCCTACTAAGCCACTACCATGCAAATCCCGAATAATTTTCTCACAAAGAGATGTGCAAGGGATGCACAACTGATTTCCCTTCATGAGAAACCCATCATGCACATAGAAATCTCCTGATGGTTGCTGAGACATGCATTGTTCCCACACATGTTTGAAATCCTCGTCTGTCGCATATAATTCTTTCAAGCACTCAAACCCAACAATCTCAACACTAAGGGTCTTGATCAAATCCACACGCCTACTTAAAGCGTCTGCCACTCGATTATGCTGTCCCGACTTATGTACAGTTTTATACGAAAATTTATCAATAAAAGCAGACCATCTAGCATGCATATCACTCCTCAATTGCCTTTGGCTACTCAAGTACTTAAGAGCTTGGTGATCCGTGTAAAGAACAAATTCTTTGGCAATCAAGTAATGTTCCCATGTCTTAAGAGCCCTCACTACTGCATAAAACTCCTTATTATAAGTAGACCACTTTCTTCTGGCTTCACACAACTTCTCACTGAAAAATGCAATTGGTCTCTTCTCTTGGGACAACACAACACCTATACCCACTCCACTCGCATCACACTCAACCTCAAACAATTTGTCAAAGCTTGGCAAAGCTAAGACAGGAGCGGTACATAATTTCTTTTTTATCAAGGTGAAACTTTACTCTTGTTCTTCACCCCAATGGAACTTTCCTTTCTTTAAACACTCAGTAATTGGAGTCACAATACTACTAAAGTGTTTGATAAACCGCCTATAGAAAGTTGCTAACCCATGGAAACTTCGCACATCACTGACATTTTTAGGGGTTGGCCACTCTCTAATAGCTCGCACTTTTTCCTCATCTACCTTTACGCCCTCTTTACTTATAACAAAACTCAAGAACAACAAGCTCTCACTCATAAAAGTACACTTCTTCAAATTAGCATAAAGTTTGTTTTCCCTCAACACACTCAACACCTCTCGAATATGCCCCTCATGCTCATTAATAGACTTACTGTATATCAAAATATCATCAAAATACACCACAACGAATTTACCAATAAAAGGGTGTAATACTTGGTTCATTAGTCTCATGAAAGTGTTTGGTGCATTGGTTAGTCCAAAGGGCATGACTAACCACTCAAACAACCCATCTCTCGTCTTGAAAGCTGTCTTCCACTCATTTTCAGGTCGAATTCTGATTTGATGATAACCACTTCTAAGATCAATTTTGATAAAAATCACAACCCCATCAAGTTGATCAAGCATGTCGTCGAGCCTAGGAATTGGAAATTTGTACCCAATAGTAATTTTGTTGATGGCTCTACTGTCAACACACATCCTCCAACTCCTATCTTTCTTTGGTGTCAATAATGCTGGCACTACACATGGACTCATGCTAGTCTGAATGTGCCCTTTTCTCAACAATTCCTCTACCTGCTCACGCAAAATCTCATTCTCCCTAGAACTCATCCTGTAGTGTGGTAGGTTAGGCAAACTAGCACCAGGAACCAAGTCAATGTGGTGTTGAATATCTCTCATAGGAGGTAGCTCATTAGGCAACTCCTCAGGAACCACATCATGAAATTCCTCCAACAATCCCTGCACCTCCACTGGAATTTGATTCACCTTCAGTAGCTCACTTACACTCTCTCCCTTGATAACCAATAAGTGAACCTCTCAAGTATCCTTACACTCCCTCACAAACTCAGTGTGTTTATGTATAATGGTAAGAAAATTTCGCCCCTCCACTTTAGAAGTTTTGGTTTGATTCTTTTCCACTATGAGTAACAAAGTATAAGAGCATCTCCAATGTTGGACACCAATTTGGTGTCCAACAGTAGATTACACCAAATATTTTAACACCAATTTGGTGTTGTCTCCAATGTTAGAAACCAAATTGGTGTAAAAAAAAATCTTTAAAGAATATTCTATAAATAAGTATTTAATAAATATTAATAGTATAATATAATTAAAAATAATTAGTTATATTTTATAAAAAAAATTAAAAATTATAGTCATAATTTTTTTAAATTTTTTTCAAAATATGTTATTCTAATTAATTTTTTTACTAAATTTTTAATTAATTATTTTCACATAACTTTTATCAAATTAATTGTTTATCCACCTAATTATTTATCCATCTCATTTTTCAACTAATATTTTAAATCAAATAAACTATTTTTCCCATAAATATTTTTTTCACTAAATATTTCAATTAATTTTCTTATCTTCTTTAATCCACATATTTTTTTCCTATTTATTTCACAACTAACTTTACTACATAACACTAACTTTTATTTAATGTATGATAACCTACCTTTCATTAAGTTTTTTTTTTTCTAATATAAAAGACAACACACTACCATCTATTTCATCATCAACCTTCCACAAAAGTGAGGGAGAATTCATTTGGCATTCATCATCAACCTTTCATCGGTATATATATTTTATGATAATCTAATTTATATTTTTAATTATTAATCAAAATATACAAATATAATAAAAGTGATAAAGGATACAAAGGGAATAAGTTATTTTGAAGTTATACAAAGAGGGATAAAATTGGGAATAAAATGAAAAAGAAAATTTGGTGTTGGTGAATAGTGTAACACCAAATTTGGTGTTACACTATTCACTCAACACCAAATTTGATTATAGAAAATTGTGCCCAACACCATTTTAGTGTATTCATTGGAGAGACTTTCGGCGCCAATTGGCCAATTTGCAATTGGCGCTGCAATTGGTGCTCCATTGGAGCTGCTCTAACGCACACCTTCTTTCTCAAGCTGATATGTGTTCTTCCTACCCGAGTGCTTAGCATCCACATCAAATTGCCAAGGCCTCCCAAATAAAATATGGCAAGCATCCATATCAACAATATCATAATAGACTTCGTCGGAGTACTTACCAATAGAGAAAGGCACCCTGCAACGTTCATCCACATGTATGCCACCAATTTCTTTGATCCATCCAATCATGTAAGGGCTTGAATGTTTTTCAGGAGTTAACTGCATCTTTGCCACCACGTCTCTTCCTGTGATGTTCTCCTGACTTCCACTATCAATAATCAACTCAAAGATTTTTCCTTTCACCGTACACCTCGTGCGAAAAACCTTATGCCGTTGAGTAGTATCTTCATTCTTTTGAGATAGCATTAACTTCCTCACTACACAGGTATATTGCCCATGTCCATAATCTTCTTCGTCATCCTCCTCATCAGGCCCGCAATATACTTCCTCTTCCTTTTCTACAATGTTAACTGTTTTCCTCCTTGGACAATCACTAGATCGATGCCCAACCTCATTGCACTTGAAACATTTTAAAAGAATAGGCTTTGCATAAGGATTAGGGGATTTTGGAAGATTAGAAGTAGTACCTCGAATGTTTCCCCCCGTTGTAGCCTTATTAGGGTTGACTGTATGGGGTGGAGTGGAGGGTTGCGCTCCTTAAACCGACTTGCCTTTATCAAAAGCTGGTTGTTTATTTTCATTCCCACTATACTGACGATAGTTGTCATTACGAGATCTCTCACTCAACATTAACTCAGTCTTTAAAGCTAAGTTCCTTACTTCTTGCACACTCAGAACCATCTGAACCCCAATTTTATCACGAATAGCAGGTTTCAATCCATTCAAGTAACAAGTTGTTTGTTGATTGTCACTTTCTGACAATTGGTTTCTCTCCGCTAATCGTAAAAACTCAGAGGTATATTCATTCACACTCTTCATTCCCTGTGTACATCTTTGATAAGCTTCAAACATATATTGTTCATAGTCAGGGGGCAAAAACCTACCTCTTAACAGTTGCTTCATTCATCTCCATGTCTAAACTGGCTGTCGGCCTTCCCTCAATCTCGTTTCTCTTAATCGCTCCCACCAAACAGATGCACCGCCCTTCAACCTGTAAGCCACTAACTTTACTTGTCGTTCATCTAGGATCTCCATGTATTCAAAAAAACGGTCAACCTCAGTGATCCAATCCAGGAACCCCTCAATATCAAGATCTCCACTAAAGGTGGGAATATCAACTTTTAGTTTATACTCATCGTTGCCCCAGTGGTTGTGCTGATGCGCATTCCTCCTAACCCCTCTACCACCAGGGTTAGCTATTGCTTGACCAAAATCATCCTCTTCATCGCTATCTTCAATCATTGGTCTTCTAGGATTAACAAGGATATGATTAATGGGTGGTCTTCCCGCTCCGGCTTGATTCACCCCATTATTCAGATTCCTGTCATCATCAACTCGTAGTAAGGTGCCCAGTTGGTTGCTATGTTGCTCCAATCGCTGCTGGATAGTACGAGTTACTTCCCGCTGTTCTTCGATTGCTCTCCAAACTGCGGACAACCCCTGATCACCGTCACGAGGCTGGTTGCTACCGTTACCTTCAAGATTGGCCATCTGATTGGTTGATTAACTGCTCTGATTCCACCTGATGCAGCGTGTAGCGCGTGTGTGAAGAAAACACACCAAAATAAACCCTTGAAAGAGCAAACTTCAATGGCCGAAACTTGGCTTTCAAGAAGACGCAAAAACAAGACTGTTTTGCTAAGAAAACCCAAATAGGTTGCTGAAATTTGATTAAGAAAAACTTGATTACAAACTCTAGATCCTAGACATATTTATAGTATTTGGCTAATCCAAATCCATCTAATATTTAGAAAACAAAATCCAATTAGAATCCTAATCCAACATGAAATAGAATCCTAAATCAAGTAGAAACATGAAATTGAATTCTAAATCAAGTAGAATTCTAAAACTTAAGAAGTATTAAAATATTGTTCCGGCGTGATCGGTCGACTTTGGGCCGGGTCTTGATTGGTGACCGCATCATTTTAATATTATTTTTTTTCAATAGAAACGGAATTTTTTTTGTCTATTCAAATTATTATTTTTTAATTGAAGATAAGTCAAAGACATATTTGTAGACGAAAGTTTTCAATCTCTAAGAAAAAATCTATCTCTAAGCTTAGTTCAGGTTTAATCCCGAATCTCCTCATTTCTTCTCCATTTATTGATTTGTTAAGCATATCTAATAGGTCATCTCAACTGCCTCCACCATCCATCCCCCTCGCTATCAACGTTGCCGCCACTATCTTTACCATTCGACGTCTCCCTCACCGTCTACGCCTCACTCTTGCCATTCTCTTCATCGACACCATCATTCTCCACCATTCTAGCTGCCTCAGCCATCTGTCTCCCTCATCATTGATGCCTTCTCCGCCATTCTCGCCACCTCTGCCATTCGTCTCCCTCTTCATCAACGCTTCCTTCTCGCAATTGTCACCACCTTCGTCGCTGCCTCCACTATCCGTGTGCACCACTACCCTATTTTCTTCTAAGTTTCTAGCAAGCTCAAGCTAGTTTAACATGACAAACAAGCTTCTGGCAAGCCAAGCTTGAGCTCAATAAATCCTTGGCAAGCTTGAGCTCAAGCTGCCCTTTTTCCTAATAAGCCAGGAGCTCAAACTCAGCTCGACTCAATTACAACCCTATTGGGCAATACATGTGAAAAATATGAGCCTAACATGAGAATATTAAAATGGAGGTGTGGCCATAAAAGAAGGATATACTTAAGAATAAGGTTAATCATAGTATGATCAAAGTGACTCCTATTGAAAATAAAATCTGGGGTCGACAAATAAGAGCATAGATGAGATGAAAATGTTAAGGAAGATGTGCAAACCTTAAATAAAAAAGAACGGCCAAAATAAGAAATGAGATCATACATAATAGGATTGAAGTGACGCCTATGGAAGATAAAATGGGGGCATCATGGTTAAGATTGTTTGAACATATGTCAAGAAGACCGTTAGCTGCACTTGTGAGATGAGTGAATGAAATAGAGGAAATTTGTGGCAAAAAGAGAGGAAGACCAAAGAAGACTTGGTAGGAAACCCTTAGACATGACATGGGATATAATGGCCTTACAAAAGATCTGACTAAAAAGATGGTTGGAAGTCTAGTATTCATATAGCCAATCCCACCTAATGGGATGAAAGCTTGATATGTTGTTATTCTTAAGATAACATGTCATGAAGTTGAAATTTTGCACAGAAAGAATAAACAGTTCATATAATGATGAAATCCCATTGATGCTTTTAACAGACAACTACAACAGCAGAATTTGCATTTTCTAAGGACTAAACCAAACACAATTTTGATGCAAAACAAAAAGGTTGGGAATCATTTCATATACCTTGCGCAACATCCCAGATGGTGAATGATGAGTTCTCATATGAACCAGATGCCAAATATGTGAAAACAGTTCAGGAAACACTCAGCTTCAACCATTCACAAAATAATGAATTGCAAGCATAAAAAATATATAAAATAGCTCATTAAGAAATGAGAATGCAACAACACTTTACACTAGATCACGGAAAAACAATATCTTTAGCTTATTTTCTGTTTGGCAAACAAATAGTATTTATCTAAACATAGACCGAGTGGGAGCAACCACGTGATATATCCTCCAACACCTTCCAAAAGAGAAAAAATTAGAAAGGGTGCAGTATATGGCAAGGGACAGTGAAGGAAACTCAAAGTAACATTATTGGCTACATATACATCTAAAAGCAAATCAGTTGATAAAAAAAGAGATTGGTGTGATGAAAAAGCTGCAACGGAAGTGATGATATCTCAAATTCAGTTACTTATTTTCCTAGCTCCAACAATATTTGAATCACAATTAATTGATAGAAATCCATGCAAATGAACATTAGTTAGGATATCTTCCATCTGGGCTCCAGGAAAGTGCACTAATTAGTTCACCATCAGGACTTCGAAGAAAATCTACTAGAGTCCAACGAGTTCCAGAGCTCCTAGAGAGGGTGCCAGAAGCAACTCCAGATCTCACAGATGCTGGGTTGCCAGGATAAGAAGCTGACCATAAGCAGATGCCACCCCTGCTCAATCCAGTAATTGAAAATGCAACCAATAAGAATCAATACAAAAATGTCGGTAAATCTACATAAAATATACCATATTGTTGAGCAAGATGTACAATCATAATGCAGCAAAGTTATCAAACTTGCCTGCCCGCTACAGAAAGTGTCCTCCCGTCATTTGGCCTCCATTCAAGGAGTTTAACATCTCTCTGAGACTCATTTGTCAAAGTGCATGGATCTTTCCCATCTGGTAGAGAAAAAAAGGTTCAATTCACCAAAATAAAATATCATTAGGCAGCATAGAAAGGAGCTTCTGAAGTGCTCTTTGACAACGCAAACACCAAAGACAAGCAAAAATACCGTTCAAAAAAAAGGTTCAATTCACCAAAATAAAATATCATTAGGCTGCATTGAAAGGAGCTTCTGAAGTGCTCCTTGACAATGCAAACACCAAAGACAAGCAAAAATACAGTTCAAAAAAATGGTTCAATTCACCAAAATAAAATATCATTAGGCTGTGTCGAAAGGAGCTTCTGAAGTGCTCTTTGACAATGCAAACCCCAAAGACAAGCAAAAATACAGTTCACATCAGTGGAAATAGGTTACAGACCTGAATCCTCGTAATCACGAATAACAACACGATTTGGACCAGCAATAAATGCTAAAATGTGCTTATGTTGATGCCAACTCACACCATGAAGATCAACCTCTGGCAACAATTTTACCTGCAAGAAACAAAACATAATGCCAGACAATCAAAATCATTTAAAATTTAAATTCACCAGCAAGGCAGCACCTTGAAATTTCCTACCACCATATGTGCAATAATGCACATTGATAATACATATACATCCACATGTATTATATGATATAAAAATAGGAGTATGGCAAATAATCGCAAAACAAATATAGCACTGCAAGTCATTGTCATGAACAAAATCAGTTATTGATTGTGAGAGAAGGTTTGTAGACTTCATTTTATTTCCCAGCAGACAGATGAACAGAGAAGCTCTCTGCTTCTCTCCATTGGGGAAAGAGAAGCTGGGAGCCTTCTCATGAGAGAGAGAGAGAGAGCTCAGCTTGGATAAATTCAAATTTACTAAAAATTAAATTTATTTTGCTAGCTTTGTCAGTTATTTTTTTTTTGGAAAAAAAAAAAAAGATATGATTAAAGATCTTACTATTTGATTCTGGGAGAAGAAACCATAGAGCTGCTGCTCAGAAACCAAAAAATTTCAACCAAACCCAAACAACTAAAACAGAAAATTGAGCACATTTCAAAAATCTAAAACTCGATAAAAAATAAAAATAAAAAATCAACCAAAGCACAGAATGACAAAAGGAAGCAAAGAGTTGAGACAAAAAGTTAAGAACACAGAAACCCAAAATAAAACAAAAAGGAACTGTTGAGAATTTCTATTAGCTTGGTTGTATAAGGTGTGCTGTATATATTAGTTGTACCTTGCACCTAGCTTAGGTAGCTTGTACATAGCAGTTACAGTGTTTTGGCATAAATACTTGTAACCCTAGCTTAATAGAATTGAATTGTTCTTTTCCCTCCAATCTCTATTATCCTCTCTTCTTTTTTCTCAATTTTGAATACAATTTTTCAATAACTATGGGCCATAGTGTGGGTTTGTGCATACACCCTTAGGACATGAATGTAATTTAATCAGAGACATCCCAACCTCCAACCCAAACCCAACCAACAAGCGTTTGTTACCTCCCCAATCAAGACAGGGCCAAGTTAAATTACCATCCCTGCTTCTTTTGTCTCATCCTTTAAAACAATATTATCTACAAATGGCATGCACCAAGCTAACTCGGATTAAATGTGTTTAGTGAATTTATCCATCTCCAAGGCAAAGTGATAAGGGTTGTTAGTGGATAATAATTAAAGTAATTTATGTTTTTAAACCTTACCATTCTAAAAGTAGTATTTTCTAAAATAAAAGCCAAACCTACATCTTTCTTTTTATCTAACATGACAAAACAACACAGTTGCACCTCTTTTATGGCCCATGCTCTATAGTGTGTCATCATCCCCCTACATCCTAAAACAAAAGCTAGAAGCCTAGAATAGCATCATGAAAACAGCACCGTAAATCCCACCAAATCAACACTGACCTTATAGCATGAACAACATTACTAATGCTATCATACCAGTCCTTTACGATCAATCAGCAACCAGGGATGGGGGGAATAAAAAAGCTTCAAAAATTCCATATAACATTCTATCAATTAATTACTTATCAGAAAAATTACATTCGTTAATCATTTCAAAATCTATTAATTTTTAGTAAAGCCATGCAGGGTACTCCTACAATTGCCAAATAGGACAATGTTCGTAACATATTAACAAACTAATCATGTTAGAAATGACAAATTAAATCAAATGCAAGCACAAAAGAGGTTCTCAAGTAATTCCCTAAAAAATATCGCATCATTGGGGACCAATAGACTCGGATCAAATAATTGAAAACTCGACTCCAATTGATTCAATTCAGCTGAAGTGGTTACTTCCATTCAAACTTGTTGGATAGTGGATACAAAGTTCTTATATAGGGGTGAGCACTCAGTTATTTCAATCAGTTCTAGAGTGATGTAGTAACCAAACTCATTAAAAAAAAACTGAACTGAACCGGAAGTAATCCAAATAATCAACTTTTGTTCAAAATAGCCATTAATAAGAAAGTTTAGTGGGAATTTAAGACATTTTAGTAAGCCCGATTATTGTGATAGACATCAGTTTATAGTGGTAGCAATTTTGTAAATGAACTAAAATTTAGTGTACTTTTGTACAATAATCATATATTTCAGTCAATTCAATTTATTTGGTTAAAAAGCAAAATACTAGTGCTAAATCAAAATGAGAACTTTTTTCTTTTGTAAACTAAAACTAAATCAAAATAAAGTTAGTTAAAAAAAGAAAAAACTGAATGAACCAAAATTAATCTGTTTCAGAAATTTGGTTTTAACCAAATAATGCCCCCCCCCCCCCCCCCCCCCCCAAATAGAGGGATTAAGACTAGATATGTTGTTGTTTGATGCTCACCCCTACTTGCAATCTAAATCACTTAGATTAATACCAAAATACCAAGCTTTTACCCCACTATGCAGGGAAATCACAGATTGAAAATAATAACAATAAATTTTGCACCTCATATACATAATTGTCTCTTTAGAAAGTAGAAGTAATCAACACAATTTTTTACCATCAAATTTCTAAGAACTAAAAAAGATCAATTTCAATATCTTGGACTGATTGTTCAAAAAGAGATATTATGGAAAATGTTACTCACAAAATTAAGGCATAATGGTTCAAGTGGAGAAGTGCGTCAAGCATTTTTTGCACTCATAAAATCCCTTTAAAGCTAAAATGAAAGCATTATAGATTGGTTATATGAGCATCATTATTATATGATTCATTAGGTTAGACAGGTAAACTCTAACATGTAAAAAATTTGAGCATACCTAAAATGAGAATGTTACTGTGGATGTGCAACCATAAGGTTGGATAACGTCTATTAAAGATAAGATTTGGGAGTCACGATTAAGATGATTTGGATATATGAAAAGAAGACATATAGAAGCACTAGTGAGATTAGAGAACGAAATGGAGGAAATTTGCAACAAAAAAGGAAGAGGAAAACCAAAGAAAACTTGGTGAAAAGTCCTTACATAAAATGAGGTATCGTGGCCTCAAAGAAAATATGGCAATAGATACAAATGAGTGGAAGTTTAGAACTCATGTAGGCGACCCCACCTAGTGTGATTAAGGCTTGTGATTGTTGTCGTCGTTGAATTTGTAAGAATTAAAGGAAGGCATGCATAGGCACCAAACTCCTAAGAATAGGTTATTTAATTTCTTATGATCTCACAAAAGTTTAACATCTTATAATTAGTTAAAACACACCCCTTTTTCAGTCAAAACAAATCCTGCGAACTCCAAGTCATTGCTATATACTTTGAGGACTTGTCAACAGCCAGATGCTGGGAGCTCAATAAGGATTTAAAGGATTGAGATTTTAATAAATTCAAAGGTGAATGAAATGCCAAACAGACAGCAGTCAATTTCATGTCTTATTATCATCAATTCATCATATTTCACCCATATAGCTTTAAGATGAAGGTCATGAGAGGATAAGCATTATTATTTGACATCAAACTCACAAAACTAACTTAAAAAGTATATAAATACCAAAGGGAAGCGGGCAGTTCAATGTGATAAGATAGTTCTGCTGCAACTTTGAAATGGATAATTGTAGAGCCCTAGAAGCTAGTATGTGAGGACTAACGAGGCTTCCAACATTTCATTAATTGCTAAACTTAAGTAATCCCAAAAGTATTCATAATATTATATTGAAGTAATAACTCACGTGGTTAGGGACGAAAAAGCGTTTTAGTGAATTGCTCAGTAGCAGATGAAGTGGTCCTGACCAGTGATTCTGCTGACCACTCTCTTCAGTTCTGTCTTGGTGATCAGTCCCCAGTTCAGCGCCGGGTGATGATAACAGATGATCCGCCTGAAAAGAAACCGGACTGAAGACAATTCCCTGCGATTACCCAGTACCGTTCAGTATTTAAAAAACAAAAATTAACAGCGTAAAGTCAACAGTATCAAAAGACAATTAAAGACGAGAAGGAAGGACTTACGAGAATTTTGGCATAAGTGCTCTTGGCCAGATCGTCGGAGAGGGTGTCGGCCGTTACTGCATTTTATATTGCGTGAATACAAAATACATATATCTCAGTATAAGCTCTAAGTTGTGATCCAGAATCAGAAGGTATTCGATTCGATTGCAACTTGTAGAAAATACACCCAGGGAGAGAGAGAGAGAGAGAGGACATACTCAAGTCTCTGTTGATCTCGCAGATGGTGACTGAGCCAGGCTGCGGAAACGACGGCATTTTCCTAATTGATCTTTGAGAGAGAGAGAGAGAGAGAGAGAAGGGGGGGGATTAGGTTTCAGGTTTCTTTTCTTCTGCTCTATAATAATTGCTATTAACAAAATTGCAATTTCCCGCCATCGCCATGCTCCCTTTCTTAGGGTTCCCCCTCCCCCTTCCCATTTTTTATTTCTTCGAAAAAATTCTTCTTTTTCTCCTCTAAATTAGAGTAACTTAATTCTTATGAAATATATATATATATATTATAGAAGACAGAACATATATTATATTTTTTAAATTAAAAATTAATATATTAAATAATAAAATAATCATCACTTCATTCACACTTATCTAATATAAGAATAGAGACAGTCACCATATCACTCCATATTTTATGAGAGATAGAATAATTATTTCGTACATCTACTGCTAACATAAATATAATAATTTTCATTCACTTTTCTCTAACTTTCAACTCTAATTTCATATATAAATAAAAAAAATTAAAATTCACTAAATTCTCTTAAAATTTATAATTCATAACATCTAATTTTTTATAATCTTATTTTTAACTAAACACTCTTTTGAAATTATTATATGGCTAGTAAAATTATATTTATTGGTCAGAAAAAAATAAACACAATATCCAAATTAATTTTAAATAATTACAAATAAATATACTATTATAAATTAATTAAAACATAAATTTATAACTTATCGTAAGTAAAGAAAAGTAAGGTTTGAAAAATGAGGAAAAAGAAAAATGAAACCATTAACACTAAACAATTCATAAAACTAAACAAAATTTTAATTATTGATTTCCAAAAAAATATAAAGACAATCAATATATAATATAAGTGAATATAATTTATTTTTAAATCACGAAAACAAATTAGTATTCAATCTATCTATGATAGTAGAAATAAAATAATCGCTTATGAATTGAATTTTTCTCAATAAATATAATTATTTTTCAATAAATACATTTTTTGATTAAATTTTTAAATACACAATTCTTTGAATTTTCTTATTTTTTTAAAAATAAATATAATATTTTATTAAATTCTTAAACTTACTTTTAATTCCAAAAAATAAATTATTTCTATTTATCTTTTAAATTAATGGTTATATTCTCACACTTTTTTATTTTTTCATCTTAAATCATTAATTGACATAACTTTTCTTCGTGTAAAAGTAAATATGATATTTTTATTTTTAATTCATTTATAATAATAAAACTTATATAATTATTTAAAATTTAGGTATTTAAATACCTAAATTTTATAATTTATGATGATATTATGTATTAATATTTTATATTAATTAAAATATAAATACCTATCAACTTTAAGCATAGGTGTGTGAGCGCGCGCGTGTTGCTGCTCTCGAAGCTAAGCCTTCCCTCCGTCGCTGAACCTGGGAAAAAATGAGAACATTACAGAGTATTGCAGGTGCAGCCAAGGAAACTGCAAGATCGTTCGAGGAGATAATCCAGTTCGGGCCGTTCAACTCAGCGGTTCAACGCAGATGGAAGAAGAAGCCCACTGTCACTGCTCAGGTCCGCTTAGAGACTCATCGAACCAGGGACCACAAGCTCGACAAGCTCACTTCCCGTCTCAACCAGCTCAATCTCGTGCTCGGCCTCCACAAGGTCATGTCCACTCGGAAGCGAGGCCCCTTCGTCTCCGTCCAGCTGGTTTCCCGCTGGAAGAACGTCGTCGGCCTCAACATCTCCGCCGGCGCTTTCCTTCGGAAATACCCCCACATTTTCGAGACATTCACGCATCCCGTTCGACGAAATGTCTGTTGTAGGATAAGGGCGAAAATGAAGAAATTGATTGAAGAAGAAGAGGCCGTAATTAGGGAATTAGAATCGGAAAATGTAGGGCGTCTAAAGAAGCTATTGATGATGTCGGTGAACGGGACACTTCATATTCATGCCTTGAGGCTGGTTAGGAGAGAGTTGGCATTGCCTCTGGATTTTCGAGAATCAATACTCGGAAAATACGCTTGTGATTTCCATCTGGTTGATGTGGAGATTGTGTCTTTGGCCTGTAGTAGAGACGAGGATTTGGGCGTGGCTGAGGTTGAAAAGTGGAGAGAGAAAGAGTACAGGGAGAAATGGTTGAGTGAGTTTGAAACGCAGTATGCATTCCCTATCAATTTCCCCACCGGGTTTAAGATCGAGGCAGGTTCTAGGGAGAAACTGAAGAATTGGCAGAGGCTTCCTTATGTGAAGCCATATGAGAGGAAAGAGGTGGTTAAAGTCCGTACTTGCGGAGGGATTCAAAGGTTTGAAAAGCGAGCTGTTTCGATTCTTCACGAGTTCTTGTGCTTGACTGTGGAGAAAATGGTTCCAGTTGAACGGTTAGTGCACTTCAGGAAGGATTTTGGTATGGAAGGAATTAATGTGCTCGAGCTTGTTCTGAAGCACCCGGGAATTTTCTACGTATCTACCAAAGGAAATAACCAAACTGTTATCCTGAGAGAAGCATATGGTAAAGGGTGTTTGATTGATCCAAACTCAGTTTATGTTGTCCGGAGAAAAATGTTGGACCTTGTTTTCCTGGGGCGTCGGAATACTAGAGAGTTAAAAACTTGGAAACAAATCAAGGACAAGAGTAACAATGTAGTAGGCAATAACAATGGAGGGGGGACAAGGGATGGTGACTGGGTTATTCCATTGCTTGAGAGTTCTACTGATTAAAATATTGGCAATGAGCAGAAAGAAATTGTTGGGTAAGTTTATTCAATGAAAAATGACTTATCTGTGCTCAGTTGCAGCTTCTTGTGTGCTGACACCAAGAAGATTTGGTTACTGTAGTTGACTTCTCAAGAGAACTCACTTTAAAGAAGCCTAAATTTGGTAGGTGTTGTATGTGTTTATCCTTCACTGTTCTAAATGCCCAAGATACAAGATCTGCTTTAATCATGTTTTATACCTACCAGGTTACATTAATTATGCTAATATCTCCTTAGATTTATATATGCCCTCCCCTGGCTGTTCGCACCTCGGGAAAAGAGAAAGGAAATGGTCTGGAACTTTTGTGTTTTCCTTTCAATGGATTCTATTTGTGTCTGTCTATAATGACATTCCATTTGATGATTCTTCAACATAGTATCATGCATCACAGGTTAAAAGAGATTGGGGAAGGGGGACAGAAGGAAAAACATGGGTATTCGCTTAGAATCTCCTTCCATGTTGATTTGATATAAAATCTTACCTCTGCAATGTACGAATGCTAGAATATTGTCTTGTATTAGAAGAAACAACATTTTTATCATTATTAAATGAAAGCTGTAAGGTGCTCGCGAACTACAGCTTCTTCTGAGGATGGATTCATTTTGGTCATATTTAACACGTGAGTTATGATATGATTTCATATACTTGATTCATCCAACAGAAATGAACTTGTTTGATCCAAATACAATTATGTCAAACTCAGTGAATTATATGGTTGAATTCTTGGTATCGAAAATGGGGTCTATGGTGGTTCAATTGCAAATTACTAACCTTGTTAAACTGTTTTCATAAAGATCGATTATGATATTCTGTGTCTTCTCATTTAATATAAGATCCAGGAATGATGATTTTAAATCGTTTTAGTACCTAAGAAGCCTGCTATTCTGGAGGGGTTCTTGGAAAGATTATCCATTGATTGATTTATGGAAGTTACACATATCCTATTTTATACAGGGTTTTTTTGGACTAGATTTTATTATTGGTGAGCTAGTCTGGGCTCGTAGGACGTGGTGAGCACTGAGCCTTAATAGGGCTGGTGGAGCCAGAGAGCAGGAGAGCCAAGACAACCACAGAGAAAGGGAACGCCTAAGGTTGTCGGAGGATAGGATGTGGAGCTGAACTATGTTTAACTCATCACAGATTGTTACTATTTCTGTAGATGAAACCAAGCTAGTCGGTTGCTCCATAATTGCAACTGCCCATTAGTGATCTCATTGGCGGCGCTAATAGATTTGTTGGCGGCATTCCTGGATTTATCAAACATGTTGAAGATTATTGCGGTCGGTACTAGATGGATGCATAAGTACCAAGGTGAAATCCATAGTTCCAAACCCTAATCCATAAGTATATGGAGGTGGATTTGCTTCAACCTAGGTTCTTAAGGTCGCTCCATTTCTGATTGCAAATTCTCAGCATGTCACACAAAAAGTCCATTATAGGTTGCAACGCCGAGCCTTCTTATTGAGTTGGTGGTCCTGAATATTTAGTCAAATGAAATCTTAGGTCCTAAAAAATTGTGGTAGTGGTGTTGCAGCCGCCTCTTTGTTCAAAATTTGGGATTATTAACGCAGTACCCAGACTCTTTGGTCTTCGCTTAGCAGCAACTGTTAGATACTCCACTAATTGATGCTCGAAGGTTTAACTGCGCAGTGTAAAAAAGGAAGAAAAAAACAAAAAGAGTAAAAGTACATTATCAAACAAAGAGATGTTAGGTAAAAATAAAAAGATGCGTACACGGTAACTTGGAGTAAGGGCAAAGCTACCATGGCTTGTAGCTTGTTGTGGAGGGGGTTGATGATTCCCAATGCCAGCGCTGCACTTATGGAGCACAATTGTGCTTTCCCTAGTAGTGGTCTAGGCTGCTGGTGCTGTGTATGGTTATACCGCACTTTTAAACACAACTTACTTTGCTTTGACGAGAGAATTTTGATTATATTGCCTTACTACTTCGTTTCTTTTTGTGCAGTTATGATTTACTATTTGAAGAACACTAACTTAGATTATGATGGTTGAAAATATCCAATCTAAAATGTTATTATAACTGAATATACTTTTTCTTGCAGGGGCAATGCTATTCCGGGCAGAGTGCTTAGGGCCACTAATGAATCAAGCAGTTGTGGAGGTATTTGACGTTATCACCCGCGCTTAGTAGTCCTGAGATTCCAGTTCGAGTCCATACAACACTCTAAAAGAAATGAAAAACAAGCACCAGTTCAAAAAGAAATGCTCATTGTGATGCTGATTCAAAATTTGTTTGGTAGGGGTGCGCATAATCGGGTTGATTCCGATTCGGTAGGAGTGTCCGCTCAATTCAATCCGGTATGCCACTGGGTACCAACTTTTAAACCCAAAACTAAATCATAACACACAATCAAATCAACCTTGAATTTTCTTAACAAAAAGAAAATCAAATCAAAAGTAAAATCCAGTCGGCAGGGGTCTTGGATTGGAAGATGGGTGAATGATTCATTAAGAGTTTTAAAGTTGAACCACTGTAGCAACAATAGGTAAACAGGGACTTTTAAGAAAAATCGTGACAAATAGGTATACAGGAAAAAAAAAATAGTTCGAATAAAAGAAATGCTACATAGATTGGATATAGTTCAAATGCAAGAAATAGGAACATAGTGACATCTGCAAGAAAATATTATGATAACAACATTGATAAGTGAATCAAGTATCAAAGTAAAATTGATAAGTAGCATTTCTTTAATCCATGCAGGATGTGCTACATAAAATTCTTATAACATTTCTTTTATTCGAACTATGAACTATCTAAAATTATTATAATAAGTGAAATCAATTTCATGTAGCATTTCTTTTACTCGAAGCTATAATATAGTCATGAGAAACATTATCATAATCATCTACCTTTATTATTACCAAACATCTTGTGAGGATGTTTTGTTGTGGCCAAAATAACCAAAGCATAGCTTGATTAAGCTTTTATAAAAAAACCCATCGGTAAGTTTACGTCCATAAATCCTTGAAAGAAAACCCAAGCCGATTCCATTGGGTATCCCATTTTTGGACCCAAATATGAACCAAATTAACAAGAGCAGATGCCATAAAACTTTCACGAGTCAAGACCACCCTCAGATTTTGTGCATTCGGTGACTTATTAGTTCATGTTACTTTGCCCAGTGGGCTCAAGAGAGCTGCCGTCGAAAGGCATATGCTCAATGTTAAAGGGCAATCTAACACCTAATGACAAAACTGATTAATGAATCAAGTATCAAAGGGAAACCATCCTATTTCTGCTTCCAAATGTTAAATTCATCTCTCCAAACCAAAATAGGAACATAGTGAAAACTGCACGGGTGGAGCTCCGGTCCCATGCTTTTCTAGACAATCAACTCTCACAGGAAAAGATTCATCCAGGATTTTGCGTGATCACCGAGGACAACCCCTATGTCTTCCACCTTTTATCATTAAAAAGTGATTTGAAAACAAAATTATAGAAACAATTGCAAGGCAAGGGAAATCCTGTAAATGACAAGTTACCTTCCACACAACAAGCTATGATTCAGCAATTCCTGTAAGTGACAAGAGACAGATGGCACATGAAACCAAGTTGGGGTTCTGTATACCATTAGAAGAGTAGTTATAAGCATAAATTTGAAATATATTTGAACAATTTATGCATGATCAGAGTTCACTTTTCCTCTTTTTTATTTCTTCTTTTTTTTTTTCTTTTTTTTTGGGGTGGGTGGGGGAGGTGTCACTCAGTGAGAAATTTACATATTCCCGAGCAGCTAGCAGGCAATGACAAGTATCCAGTTCAGTTCAACCTCTAAGAGCATCGTATTTCATTTGTACTTCAATTAAATTGGATATTGATTATCAATATCATCAAGACAAAAATCTTCCACGTTTTCCCCCTAAAGCTCATGCCAAAAAGAATAAAATCACACCCTCCCCCATTCTGTTCTTAAGGGGAATAAAACCACCAACAATGGGTAAACAAATCAGTTAAAAACCCTAGTTTCTAGTTTGCTGAGTAACCTCGTGGAGATCAAGCAAAAATAGCATAAAATTTCATGCACATGCAAAAGGAGATGGGGATAATTATGTAGCAATGAATATAATTGCAAATTAAGAACATCATATCAATTAAAATTATACAATTCTTTTGGGGATAAACGTACAAAAATAGGGCCTGTTGATTTCAACCAAGAAAGGCCAAATATGCAACCACCCATTTCATATTCAAGTGCACTGTCCTAAGCTTTTCAGGTAAAGCAGCTGAAATGATAACGCCAGACTTGCATCTGAAATGAAACTTTGAACGGGGCCTAGTAAAGTTTTAAAGGCCATCTCTATTAATGTCCAGCAAATGCCTTGCTTTATATCATCTAGTGCCCTGCAGAGTTGGATTGCCCAAAAACAACCTGGTTCCTATACTAAAAAAACAAATATGTTTCATCATTCAGACTAACTGTCCTGTAACAATACTAGTAGATTCCACTCAAACTAGTAAGCATACACCACTAGATCATAGTTATAACAGTAATAACCAAGTTGTGCATGAGCATAACACCATAAAACATCGTATGTGCCCAAGATTCTTTACTGCAGCCAACTCCAAACAAAGTAATGCTTTGCAGTTTTCAGACAAGAGGTCAAATTACCATTTTTGTGAATCTCATTGGTTCCAAAAGCCACCTACAACTCATGAGCTGCCCTTGATACCTCTAACGTAAGTCTGCAAGAGAAATTAATAAAGGAAATTCAAGAAAATCAAACCAGAACATAGACAGTGCAAAAACAAAAATACATTCATAAAGTTCTGAATCCTCACATAGTCAGCTAAGATTTCTTAAAATGAGAAAACTAAGATATATAAAAGCCTAGAGTTTTAGACACAAGGCAGCAAGCAAAATATGGTTCAAATATCCACTCAGATAATTGTCCAAGGCACCTTTCGTAGCTTTAACCTGCATCACATAAGCTGGAACTCAGACAAACATCATCAACTCAGGCCTACTGTATACATTATGGTCCTCATTGTCCAGCATAGGATATGCAGCAACAAGTGCGTCTTGAGATCCAATATACAGCGAGTTATAGATCTTCCAGTACACTTCCCTGACCTTCCTAGCAGGATGGAATAGTCCCTGAAGACAGTAGTTGAGCACTACAGCTGCACCCAGTGCCACCCTCATCCCTTCAATGGCTTCCATAACAGCATTTATAACATGGGGCGATGTCTCAAAAATGTTTGGCCAGACATAGTTCAGCAAGTGAACTAAAGCATCCTCACATCCTAACCCAGCAACTCCTAACGCCATGTGCTTCACAGCAGAAGCAGCAGTCTGTCTATGAACCAGATCCCTGTCCATTAAGGCATCCTCAAGTAATGGAGTCACTGCATAAATATAGTCCTTCCCCATTTCACCTATATACTCAAATAGAAATGAGAGGGACTTCAGAACACCATTCTGAACATTAAGCTCTGGCACACGATACTCATTCATCAAGGCAGGTAGAACCGTAAAAGGAGAACATGTTTCTGCAACAATTGCAATTGCCACAGTAGTGCAGACACGATTTTGACGCTCTTGCACCTTGAGGTTGTTCAATAATGTTGCCAGGACATCTTGTGGCCCAATGGCTTTTGCAATGTACCCAAACGTGTTAACAGTAGCTCTTCGGATACCCTTCTTGTGTGCTTTAAGCATCTCCAGAAGCTCAAAACAGATTCTCATCCACTCTCTTGCAGGTACAAACTCAGCACCACGATCAGCAATTCGACCAACAAGGTCAATACAATTCTCCTGGACTTTCTCATGACGATTCTTCAATATGGGTGTTAATCGAGGGAGCAAATCCTTTATTGGAGGAGTCATCTTTGTCATACCAATAACGTTAACAATTGCCTTAAGCGCTCCCAGTATTGATCCCAAAACTTCTGGGTACTCCTCCCCCAAATACTCATACAAGACAACCCCGAGATGGCCCATCAGCTGCTCTTCTTGGCACTGCTTCATGACCACAGCAATCCTGGAGATGAGATCAGCCGCTTGCTGTCTCACTTTCGCACTCTTGTTGTTCAGGCGCCACTTTATAGTACCACATATCTGGGGAAGATATGGCTTCACCCTCTGCCCCAAGGAATTCACAACTGCACCAAACCCATTAAGCATCACATTTGCATCATCACTGGTTTGCTCCTGGAAGGCATAGAGAATGCCATCAATCAGAAGCTCCTCCAATCTGGCATCAATGTCAGATGCACCCAAATTTGTAACCACCTTCTCAATTGTCTCCATAACCATACGCCTATATGGCTCACTCTCATCTTTAAGGTCCTCAACTATTCTTCCCACTATATCTGCCACACCAACCTTGTTAGCAATCTCCACAGTTGTTTCCACAAGCTGCCTATAGTTTCTGCGATCCAAAGCCATTCTTCTGACCCAGAAATTCCGGAAAAACTCGGGAAGAATATCATTTCTGATGTAATCTGCCTCCACACCTTCCGTGCTCACACACTGCTTGACCACCTTCAGCACAATTTTCTTCATTTCTTCATCAGGGGACTGAAACTCCCGAATTAAAATAATCATCACTTCTTTTGTATAGTAACTGGCGTATATTGCATCCATCAGAGGGATGATGAAACCAATTGCCTTCAAGAAAGCGGCCAATACTTTCCCACGGTGTGATCTAATACCCTTCCACAATGGCTTAAGAACTGAGTCAAAGCTTTCAATACCATAAGGTGCAGCAGCCTCAGCAAGAGCAGCCAAAGACAAAGCCGTAATGGTTCTGACCTTCTGGTTCTCATCATTGAGACCGTGTTCAATGATTTCAACAAGAGATCTCAAGTGTGGAAGAACAGCACAACCAATCAGAATTGCTATCTGCTGAACAATTTTGATGCCAGTATGACGAGCTTGCCAAGATTTCTTACTTTGACACACAGCTTTCAAGAATGGCAGCAATGCAGGAATGCCAAGCGCTGAAGCAACAACACTAAAGGCTCTTGCAGTGGTGTTCCTCACATACTCATCTATGTTATCTATATCTGGACGCATAGCAGCAATCATAGTAGCCAAACCAGCTGCCTTGCTGAGATTGGAAATGATCTCCCTACCCTCTACACGAGCATAATAATCTTCATCAATCAACAAGGGCTCAATCACGACCAGAATTTTGTGCACATAAGGACGGACTAATTCATCTAACTTGTATAGCACCCTATCAATTACCTTAACCAAAAGGTGTCTCTCCTGATCCTCCAATGTGGGTTGCATAAGCAGTGGCAAAATCCGATTAAATAATGGACCAGCACCGAATTCTCGAGCCTTGTCAGTAAGCTGTCTCAGAGCTGTTTTCCTCTGAGGAGGTGTCCCATTCTTGACCTTGAGCAGAAGCTTCATGATCTTTCGCTCTTTTTGCTCTTCAGGGGACATCTCCTCTTCATTTTCTTCGTTCAACAACGCACCAAAGTACTGATAATCTTCGGGTTTCATCATTGGCAATCCACCTGGCAACTCTTTTGGAACATCAAATTGTTGACCACGGTTTTCCTCAGGAATAGAATAAAGAGGTGTTCCCAGTGGAGTTGGGGTAGCGAGAAGCTTTCTAGCAGGTGTCCTGATAGGTACATAGGTTGGTGGTGGCTCTAGAATCTTATAGCCCTCCTGTGGGAACATGGCATCCAGCTCTTCATCTGTTAAAGGGCGGTTTCTTTCTTCAATATCCTTCTCCCACCTCAACAAATTATACTGCTCGGGAGTTATGGCACCACGGAGATTAATAGCTCCAGGAGTGGGTGTAGCAAGTTCAACCCCTCCTACAGGAGTCACCCCAGGGGTATATGCAGCAGCAGGGGTAGCACCAGCTATTGGTGTGGCACTTCCCATTGTAGCCGGAGTCTCATCCCACCTTGATCTCTGACGTTTTGGGGTTGGAGTAGCAAGTCCTGCCAATTTAGGGGTGGCATCCCAGGTCATCCCAGCTGGGGTAGCACCAGGAGTAGCCCCACCGGCTGCAGGGGTTGCATCTGAATCAGCCAAACGGCCAGGCGTGGGGGTCTCATCCCACCTGTTCCTCCTAGACAGGGATGGAGTTGCATCACCAATTCTTCCAGGAGTTGGTGTCGCATCCCACCTTCCAATCCCAGGAGTGGAATCAGGCAAATCCCAATCTGAAGCAGTCTTAGCTTTCTTAGCAGAGTTATCATCCTGGGATTGATCCCACCTATTCCTCCTCTTTTGCTGCTGAGATGGTTGCAGTGACGCAGCAGCAGGTGGTGGTTCTCTTTCCTTGTCTGCAGCCTTATTCTCCTCCTCTTCTTTCTTCTTTTTCGCAATTGCCCTCAAAGTATCTTCCTTCGCTCTCTTCAAAGCCTCCTCCCTCATTACATCAGCATAGGTCCTGACAGACACGTCAGGGGTCTTATCCCCGGCAGCAAACGCATCATGACGGTCTGGAGAGATAACCCGGTTCAATCTTCTCCGCCTGTAATCATCCTCCCTATCAATAATCCTCTGAGGTTTCTTGAACCCGCCCATGGAAGCGTCCTCATCCCCACCCCTGGGCATGTCCTTCAGCAAGGACTTGGGGGCTGTGTACGATGCCAACTTTCTCGCGACCTCCGAATCCATTGAATCAAAGTTCTCGTAGTCCTCGTCATTGACGGGAATCGATTGTTCGTAGCCCTCAAAGGGGTTGTTGCCGCCATATAGATCGGTGTCGAAAGTAACTGAAGTTAGAGACGCAAGCTGTTGTTCCATCTTTTTCCTTTCTTCTTGGGTCTTCGCAATCTCAGGATCCACGGAAGCCATCTTGCTTGGATTATGCCGAACTCAATTTCTCCCCCCTTGAAAACCCTAACCCTAAAGCTCGTAAAAACTTTCAATATTCCTCCAGCCAACTTGACTTCACAAACACAGATTCAAAAACAGTAAATCAAACACCCAGTCCTGCAACAGGAGCAATCAAATCCGACCATCAATCGATAAACAAACAAACGAAAATGAATCCAAAAAGAAATCTCGAGAGCTAGAAAACAGTCTTATGAACAATATCTCAGGAACTGACCTATTTCTTCAACTGAGATGACTACGCTTCGCTTGCTAGGGAATTTCAGATCGACAAGCCCGTCGGTTCTACGCCGTGAGAAAAGAGTCTCTCTCTGATTTTAGCCGAGGACGAAGTGACGATGTGAGCCACAGGTCGGAGGCACGGAACGGAAGCGGATGATTCGTCCTATAAATATTGGGAACTCGGTCTGAAATGATCAGGGTCCACTGACTTATATTAATAAACCGACTCCAGAGAGAGAGATATATATATATATATATAATTATATATATAAGGATAAATTAAAATTAAAATTAAAATCTTAATCAATTTTATTTCAATTTGAATTCTAATAAAATTATAATTTTAAAATTTCATTTTATGGGGCGTGATTGCTGTATTTTGGAGAAACATTTAAAGGGCTAGAAGTTTGGTATGCAAATAATAGTATATAATTTAATTGTAGAAAGTATTTATCTAATTTTTTAGCTCATAAATTTTACAACAAATACGGCCTAATTCATAGTATATAATTTAATATTCCCAATTTTATCCCCACTTTCGTTGTCGTTTTACAAACTGACTTTTGCAATCAAAATTCAAAACACTTGACTTTAAAAATAATAGGGTTTATGTGAGGTTGTATGAAGAAAAATTTATACATTTGGTATTGGTATGATATATATATGTGTATAATAAGAATATTGAGATGTGTTTTTAAATTTAGTAATGTTATTGGGACATTTAAAAATAATACTTTTACCTTTATGTATTATATTATGTATTTATTCAATATAAATATACTATATCTAAGTATGTAAATAATATTATCGTTTAAAATTATATAAGAATTAAATACAATTTACCTTTTTTTAAGATGGTACAAACTTAAAATTGAAAGGCATGTTCAATCTGTGTTTATTTCTAAAATGTTATATTAGTATCTCCCTAAACGTGTTGTTTCTTCTCGGGTAAAGTTTTTTTTAGACTCGTTTTTTTTTTTTTTATAAGACATTTCTCCTAGGTATGTCATTTATTCTCAATATATAATTTTTTCATAGACAGAGTCTTCTTCCTAGGTAAGATTTTCTTCTTGAATGCAATACACTTAGCCTTCTAAGTTCTCGAGATGCAAGATATGTGACACTTTGAGGTCTCAAGGATGTGGGACACGTGATCCTCAAGAATCACGCATATAAATACCCAGCTACAAGACAGAGAAAATGACTTTCATTTTCGGTAACATCTACACTTATTTGTTGCATATATTCTACAATTATTTTCATTTAATACTGACTTAAACATCATAGGATAATCGCGGTCCATTTAACTGTTGTTTATGATCACAATTTATTAGGAAAAAGCTAATGCCTTCCCAGAACACAAAGCATTTCCTCTGAAAGCATGCATCTTACCCTCGAGTTCCCAATTTTTTTTTTTTCTCAAAATGTCCATCCTTCTTGGAAGTTGTCTTCCTAAAATGCCTATTGTTCTTGGAAGCCGTTTTCCTGGTACATCCATTCTTCTCAGGGCAAGTCGTCTTTCTCAAATAATGCATCATTCTCGGATCGTGTTCTTCCTAAGTAACATGTTATTCATAGACAATTTGCTATATATGTGGTGAGTATTATTTTCGGAATACAGCTCTTCCTCCTAAAAGCCACATTTATGGAGTCTCTTCTTTCCTCTTGGAAACTTCATTCCCAAAATCAACTCATATTTCAGTATCCATTATCCCCGAGCTTAATCTTTTCTCTCGACGAGCATGAGCACTATCGCCTAGAACCAAACATATACGTCAACTGATTGTTCCCACACTATAAATCTTCAATTGTTATATTTTAATAACAACAAAAGCAATTAAAAAACTAAATATTCTCCCAACTTACGAAACTTAAACTAAATATTACTTCATTTATGAAACCTCGAGTTTAGTAAATTAAATACTTGACACGCTAATAGTATCCAAATTTTGAAATAAAACTTAAAAATATATTTGACACTAAAAATGAAAATTCAACCCCAAAAAACGGTAAAAACAAAAATGGCCAAAGCTATGTGCATGATTAAAATGACCAAATTTTTCAATTTTTAATTATTGAAATATCAAATGTCATCTTTATGTATTAAATTGTCAGGACTCTAAAATGTATAATAGCTTATATTATGATTGAGTATAGCAAATTATGCCTCAGGAGGAATAGTTAATTTTATTAAGTTGCCAGTGATAGTTATTTTGCTTCTTGTAACTTATGGGTGTTGTATCCCTTAAATTATAATTTAAATTCATTAATTTCCTCTCTTTGCCTCTCGTGCGTGTTTTTCTCTTCTTAAAACTTCTCTTTTATCTCTTTCTTTCTCCCGATTCTTCCTTTATTCTCCATCTGCATCTCCATGTTTCTTCAATTTTTTTCTATTTTTTTCTCTATTTCTCTAATTATCTCATAATTATTCTCAAAATCAGTCTCATTCACTCGTTAAACCCTAAGAAAATCTTAAAATCATGACATGAGTCTAATATGTTATGTCTAACTAACATGGTAGTGTAGTTAATAATTTCGTTTACTTTTAATTTTAATAAAAAATTAAAATAATAATTAAAATATTAAATCTTGACATTTTATATAAAGATTAAATATTATATTTTTAATTTATGGAGTGATGTAGCAAGCCCATAAAATTATTGATGTTCAACTGGTTACCTCGCTTTTCACTGCTTCCTACATTTAATTATTTAACATTAAATGTGCCACCTTTTCATTAAATACACCATCTCCTTTTTGTTTTTTTAAATCGTGGAATACTCTATATTATTTTTCCCCTTTTGTCTCCATATATATTATACATATGTATAAATTATTTTTTTTCAAGAGGATAAGTATTGCTTTTAAAAATTTGGATAATAGTTTTCTTTAATAAAAAACTCTCTCTAAGATTCTAAAAACACCTGGGGTTAATACAACAGAATCTAATGGCATATTTGATTGGTCATCTTTTCTATAAAAAAATGATAATTTTTTATCTAAATTTTAATTTTTGAAGTGTTTGATTGATCAGATTTTTCATAAAAAATCTTTTTTCATTTAGGGTCACGTGACCCTCTTTTCTCATTTTTGCTCAAAAATCAATTCTCACAAGAGATGAGAGAAATTGTTTTTCAGGCGAATCTATTATCGTTCTCGACCCTCATTCATCCTCAAAGCAACAGTGAGTCTGCAACAGTTGGGAGATGGAATCCATCTTTAACATCGAATGGGGCGACGATGATGGCTGCTCTATAATTCATTTCAACAACAATTGAAAAATGGATATATAATTCATTTTAGCTAAGAGATGGAATCCATCTCCAGATATAATTCATTTATATTTAGGAGTTTTATAATTCATTTATGTGTGTATATATATATACACACACATATATATATATTGAGAGAGAGATTGACAGAACAAGCGAGAAAGAGCGACAGTGAAGGCGATGGGGGAGGCATAAAGAAGAAATGCGTTTGGAAGAGGGGAGAGAGAGACATGGGAAGCGAAGATGGCAACGGCGGCATTAGCCACTATAGCCAGCAATGGCTGTTGCAACCAACGATAGGGGGAGGCAATGAGGATAAGTGAGTTTGGGAGAGAGAGAGAGAGGGGGGGAGGGGGGGGGGGATAGGTGGTGGGTTTGGAGAGAAAATTATATAAAAAATAAATTGTAGTCAAACACCCTCACTTGGTAATTTTCATGTAAATAATTTATAAATAATTAAATTATCTAAAATTTATTTTATTTTCATGTAAATTCTATATTTGTAATTAAACCCGCCCTAAATGTAGCATGGAGGGAACGTGTGCCACTGCCACCCATTGATGAATAACTCTAATGTGGGGAAGCATGCCTTTGATCATCATTTATTATCTTAAAGTTAAAACTCCTCTATATTAATCAAACCATATCACCATTGAAATTAAATTGGGTCCTCAACTCAATCTTCTTCCTGCACTTGTGTAGAAGACATTATTGTTATTTGTTAAATAGTTGTTGGCAAATGTACTGTGCGTATATGTAACCATGATATTTTTAAATAAATTTATTAAAAAATAATTTTTCTTAGAATAACTATTATTGTATGATCTATATGCTGATGTTTTTAATTACGTTAGAGAAAGTAAATTTATTAAATAATAAATTTTCTTAAATTATATTTAAATATAAATAAATAATCAGCATTACACCATTTTTATTGTTAAGCATTTAATTCAATCGAATTTAATTCATTTGACCATCCATCCATCTATTCGGCATAAAATAGAATAGAAAGTAAGAAACATTTAAAGTACAAGTTAAGTGGTTAGATTACGATAAAATGAGATTTGCATTAATAGGTTATGAGTTTGATTTCTTATTTTATGTAATAAGGTAAAATATTTATCTATGATTTAATTCATTTATTAAAATAAAAAATATGGGGGATAACCACGTATATATTATAATCTTAGGAATAATAATGTAGGGTAAAAAAATAAAATAAAATTAGAATCTTATCCTATATGATTGACGCAGGGGGAAAAATAAGATTCCAACAGCTCCTTCTTTACAAATCCAGTGCGTTTGCCATTTGCCATTTGCCATTTGCGAAGCACCGAGAGCTTCTCGTTGCCCGCGTTTCGAGGCATACAAGATTACAGCTGCCGAAACCCTTAGAACCGCAGCGAAAATGGTGCCAAATTCCGCGACCATTACTCGTATATCTTCGCCCTTATTCAGGTTCGCGCGCTTCTCTTCCAGGCCCCCCCACAAGCAGGTCGAAATCCCTCCAAACCCGTTTCGGATCAGTGGTATCGGGAGCTCTTCTTCCTGGAATTTCCGACCGTTGCTTCTGAATTACAGTCGTCGTCTCGGCGTGTTTAAAGATATGGATGCCGCCGACGGCCGGTATAGATTATTGGATGCTGATTATTTTCGAGTGTCAGCCGTTTCGGGTGGGGGTTCTGGAGGAAACGGAGGCTACGGCAGTTCCGGCGGTGGAAATTCCGGTGGCAAAGGGGAAGGTGCTGCAGGCGATGGCGCCCACGGCGGCGGTAGGAGTAATTGGTCGTTTCTTTCATGGTAATGGTTGTTTGTTCTTTCCATTTGTTTTTATTTGATGGCAACTGGTTAAAATCGCGATGTTAATAAACGAACACGAGGAAAAGACGAGCATTTCTACTAGTAGTTTACTCGCTGGAAAATATACAGAGACCAAAAATCCAAAACCGAATTGTTCAATGAGGCTAATCAATGCCATGGTGAATTTTAGGATAGAATGGAAATTTCAAAATTTATTTATTAGCGAAGCCTTTTGCTTGATTGTTAAATTTATATTCCGGGTCATATTATCTCACAGTTTCGTTTTCTTCTTACTGATTGATTTTTGTTTATATTAGTGCACGAGGTGCTTTGGGGTTGCTGGTGACTATCGTTATTTAATCTGATATATGTTTAATTATGATTTTCTCTGCTATTTTTCCCCCCATCATTTACTTGTTCATTATGTTGAGTTCTACAAGGAAAGATAATTTAATTTCCGACCTCTAATGGAGATCATCCTTTAATTACATCGAGGTTACCAAGTACAAAAAGGTGTATCATGTTTGACAGTCCCATGTTAATAGGCATTGTTGAGATAAGAAAACCAGTGCCTTAGAAACTACTGCCCTGATGTTTCATTTGTATTTTCTTGGGTAGCATTTGTTAAAATGAGTAAGATAAGGTTGGAATGTTTGTTGGACTAAGATATGAAATAGTTAACATAAGTGTGGGAAGCATTTCAAAATTTTTATCAAACTGTTTGATAAGTTTTTTGGAATGCACTGGAGGTCATATGCGATTTTATTTTTTTTTTTAATTTTTAAGATCCAAGATATGCTTATCTCGAAGGGATGGGGGGGGGGGGGGGTAAACATATCTGAAAAATGTTAGATAAAAAGTCACGTGACTTCTTTTTCAATGGTCGCCAGATAAGTTTAACAAACACATTAGAAAGGACAAAAATCTGGAATATTTTTCATATCTTATCTTTTTTGCTCTATATCTTGGTTAACACGCACTACATTGAGGGGGAAAAAGTATGTATTGTAATATCCCGGGAGCCCAGAGGAGGATAGTATATATCGAGGATAAGTAAGGAAGGAAACAACACCAGCTGGATACCTTTTGGTCTGAATGTAGGCAAAGAACTCTGAGGTTAAGCGTGCTTGAGTTAGGGTAGCTCAAGGATGAGTGGTCTCCTGGGAAGTTCGCGTAGGTCCATCAGGGTAAGTTATTCCGGTCCTTCTTATCGCTCGATGCGGGATGTTACAGGTGGTATCAAAGCCGACCCCAGAGCCTTTGAGCGCAGTGGTGGGGCAAACCTCAGCAAGGACGCTGAGTCCCTAAGAGGGGTGCGTGTAGGCACCTTAGGCGAATCTCACATCGGCCATGCAACTGGGGGAGATCTGGCACCGGTTGTAAGGTCGCATGACGAGGACGTCATGTGCTCAAGGGGGGGAGAATGTAATACCCCGGGAGCCCAGAAGAGAATAGTATATATCGAGGATAAGTAAGAAAGGAAATAACACTAGCTGGATACCTTTTGGGCTGAATGTTGGCAAAGAACTCCCAAATTAAGCGTGCTTGACCTAGGGTAATCCAAGGATGGGTGACCCCCCTAAGAAGTTCGCATAGGCCCATCAGGGTAAGTGGTTCCGGTTTTTCCTATCGCTCTATGCGGGATGTTACAGGTGGTATTAGAGCCGACTCTTGGAGAAGGCGATTCGATGAGGGCGGGGAGTGGCGCCGGGGTGTGAGGCCTGATCAAGGAGCGGCTCTTGGCAGGCTTCTAGGATGATAGCCTCCAAAGGGGAGAAGGTATGAGACCAGTTGTAAGGTCACATGACGAGAACGTCATGTGCTCAAGGGGGGGAGAATGTAATACCCTGGGAGCCCAGAGGAGGATAGTATATATCGAGAATAAGTAAGGAAGGAAACAACATCAATTGGATACCTTTTAGTCTGAATATAGGCAAAGAACTCCGTGGTTAAGCGTGCTTGAGCTAGGGTAGCTCAAGGATGGGTGATCTCCTGGGAAGTTCGCGTAGGTCCATCAAGGTAAGTTGTTTCGGTTCTTCTTATCGCTCGATGCAGGATGTTATAGGGTATCAATGTAATATCTCGGGAGCCCAGAGGAGAATAGTATATATCGAGGATAAGTAAGGAATGAAACAACACTAGGTGGATACCTTTTGGGCAAAATGTTGGCAAAGAACTCCCAAGTTAAGCGTGCTTGACCTAGGGTAATCCAAGGATGGTTGACCCCCCTAGGAAATTCGCGTAGGCCCATCAAGGTAAGTGATTCCGGTCCTTCCTATCGCTCGATGCGGGATGTTACATGTATTATCTCGAGTGGTTTGTTCTTTACACCCTTTATTTGGTATAAGTTCCTTGTACTACTGACCACCTGGTCCTGGTCCAATTCTGCTGCTAAATAAATGTCTTGCATGTTGCTTTCAGTAGGCTGTTGGTTCCAGGTTCTCTATTGGCTGGTCTCTACTTAAATTTTTTTTCTTAGTATGGTGCTGTATTTGGGCCTGTTACGGGATTATATAACATCTTATTATTTTAACTGGAACTTATTTGGAATTACGAGGTGTTAAGAGTACCTCAGTCACCATCCTCTTTTATCTGCGTTATTTGTTTCGTTAGTGGTGCTATCTGCAATGAATACTGTTTTCTGGTTGAAGAAGAAATAACAAAAATATTGCTCTGCTTGATGTTATTTTATCCCATGCACTTTGATGGGGTTGGGAAAATGATTCCTGCTCTTCTTCCCAACTTGGTTTAGTCTTTTGTCTCTGATTTTTGTTTCAGGTATTTGACTCTTCTTGAGAAGCACCCTGTGTTGACAAAGGCCATTACATCTGCATTCCTTACTTTCATTGGAGATTTTATCTGTCAGGTAGATCTGTTTTAAGTTTTTATTTCTTTCTCCTTCCCTTACACTTCTTTTCATCTCTTTTTTTTTTGGGGGTGGGGGGGGGGGGGGGGGGGGGGGGGGATAAGTTGACATTTGGATCAATGTGTGGTTTCACTTTGGATGATCAATATGTTGTATAATGAAGGATTTGTTTACATATTTGATCATGCTCTCAACATCTGGAGGTTTGCACATCACATGAGCTTTGTCATTTCAGTTTTTGGTCTTCTTTCTGTGTATTATGTATAAATGCTTTAATCCATTGATGTCCGGACTGTTTTTGAGGATGCTGCCTACAAGCTTCTCAGCATTGTAGTGTTCAAAGGTTTTGGATGTCTTTCCCTTTTTGTAAATGCTAGCATTGTTGCTCATGTTAGTCCTTTCAGCTTAGTGGGAAGCTCTTAGGGATTATGGTATACTAATAGACTTGCAGTCAGTGGTAAAAGAAAGTTTGATCTGCTCTTAATGAAAGTTGATGGAGGTTGGAATGTTAAGTTCCTATTATGATGTTTATTAACTGAAAGGCAATATAGGAAGTATAATTCACAATCTCTCCCCCATCTTCTATAAGGCCATATATATTTCATGAGATAAGGATCTCATGTAGTCATGTTTTTCATTGCATTTGGTATGAATCTTCCATGACCCTCTCTCATGCATATGGGATACACACTCACGCACATGCATGACCCTTTTCTCATGCATATGTAATTGGATGGCTGATATCTTGGGATATAGGGGGCTTGATTCAGCAGAATTAGCATATTATCCTCATATGAAACCCTGAATGATCAAAATCCTCTGGTATGTAGTATACATTTATAATATGTTATTACATACTAGCATTATTATACTACTGCATGTACTATATCTCCTGATATATTGTTTGTCCAGATCAAGGGAGGAGATTGTATCTTACCATATTCCAATCTTGTTAATCAAACGCTCTAGTGCTTGCTAGTCACTTTTTATCCACTTTGTCAAGTTATTAGGCTAGTAGGCCATGTAAATAAGACTGTGTTTGGCATAGCTGGAGGAATGTTCTAGCGTGTCAAGTGGGGTAAGTTGTATTAATCAAGTGGGCAAGTTGGGTAATTGTTTTGGCGCCCAAACCAAGCTATGGATCAGTATAAAAAGCACTGACCAAAGCCAATACCCACACAATAATTGAATTGAAGAATTCTGTTTTCCCTCCTCAATCCTCTCTTCTCTCTCAAATCTTCTCCCTCAATTCCTAATTCTTTCACCTCAACCCTTCTCAACAATTGAGAACCCACCTTGTCAAATCGGGGATCTAACAACTTGGTATCAGAGCAAAGTCCTGGTTGGTGATCTGTGGGGAGTGATCAGACACCATGGCTGACGATACCTGGATGAAACACATGGAGACTTAGTTGCAGCAAATGTTAGTTTCAATGGCAGAGATGCAAGCAGAGTGGATTCAATGGAAGGGAGGTTGGAGTCAGTGGTAGATTAAAAATTGGAGACAGTTGCAGAAAGGTTGTGTGCTGACATGCACGAGCAGATACAGGAGGAGATGTAGGAGCAGGGGAATTTGCTGCATGTTCAATTGCAATAGTTCATGCTTATGTTCTCTAGCTAAAATCAAGTAAGGATCTCTCCTGATTTTTCCCCCTAGAGATAGGATGGAACCAATCCTACCCGGGACTGGAACCAACAGCTAGAATGCTAGATCTTCAGAATTGGAGGGGGATCTGGCAATTGTGGGAGAGAATTTGGAGGATATAAGGTGGGAGGCTCAGATTCTCCCGCACCAAGCTGGTTTCCCAGTACCAAAATTGAAATTACTAGTATTCGAGGGACAGAAGCCTTGATGGTGGATAAGAAGATGTGATAAGTTGTTTAGTATCCACGGATGATTAAAGGGTGACCTTGGCGTTGGCCTACCTTAATGATGTTGGAGATGTGTGGTTTCAAGGGTGGTCTAAGGTGAGAGACAACTACACTTGGGATGATTTTACGAAGGGACTATGTGAGAGATTTGGTGAGTGGGGGATGATGGACATAGTGGACACAGTGGAAGAGTTTAATAGGTTGAAGCAGGATGGTACAATGCAAGAGTATCAATTGAAATTCGAAGAGTTGAAGTTCCTGATGTTGAGTAGGAACCTATTCATGACTGAAGAATACTTTGTATCTAGCTTTGTGGGGGGTTTGAATGATGAGATACGATCTGCAGTTAAGATGTTGAAACCACAAATTGTATAAGAGGCGGCTAAGGAGGCCTCTTTGCAAGAATTAACGGTAGAGGCCTTAATGAAGAAACAGAGGGGGCAGAGTAGAGGAGGAAATCCAGGTGTAGTACTATTTGGAGGAAGGGTGCAAGGGAAGGATGTCCTAAAGGGAGGAACAAGAATGAAATACCAGTCAACAACACCATCTAACCTGAGCCTATAGCCGAGGGATAAGCTCATAGAGCAAAGGAGACATGTCGAGTTGTGTTTTAGATGTGGGGATTGATGTTCTGCTGGACATCAATGCAAGAAGCAGCTACTTCTATTAGAAGGAGAGGAAGAGGAAGAGGAAGAGGAAGAGGAAGAGGAGGAAGATCTAGTCATAATCGAGGATGTGGAAGAATAGGACAATGCGACTATTTCCTTGCATGAAATCAAAGGAATGACCAGCAGCAAAATCATTAAGGTGAAAGGAAGAGTTAAAGACAACACCCTTATGGTCTTGATAGACAATGGAAGCACCCACAATTTTATTGATGAGTGAATGACTAAGAGGATGAAATGCCAATTGGCTAGCACTCAACCCCTATTCATCACTGTGGCTAATGGGAATAAAGTGGTCAGGAGATCCGCTTGTTCGGGGTTCTGTTGGGAAATTCAAGGTGAAGATTTCCAAGCTAATATGAGACTGCTTAAGTTGGGGGGCAGGGGGGCTTGCCATATCGTATTGGGAGTTGATTGGATGAAGGGAGTTAGTCCAATCAGCTTTGATTTCAACAAAATGGAGGTGACCTTAGAAAAGGATGGGAGGAGGGTGGTGTTACAAGGAAACATGGAGGTGGGAACTTGCAAATTAATTAAGGGGAAGAAGTTACAATAGCTATTCAAGAGGAAGATATCTCAAGTGGCAGAATTGTTTTCGATTGAGGCCACTGAGCACCTTGAAATAGGGGAAGGAGAAGGCTCTAGACCTAATTGCAAGCCACCTACAACCACTTGGTAGCTACATGAACTGACCCTACTTGATTTATTACACGTTGAATATCAGGACCTCTTTGTAGTGCCTAAATCACTAATCTCGAAAGGTCTTTGGACCACACCATACCCTTTCAACCTAATGCTAAACCAGTAAACATCAGGTCCTATAGATACCCACCCAAGCTTAAATCTGAAATTGAAAAACTTGTGAAAGACATGTTGAACCAATATGTTATCAGACCTAGCCATAGCCCATTTACTTCCTCCGTCCTCTTGGTTAAAAAGAAAGATGGCACATAGCGTTTTTGTGTTGACTGCAGACAACTTAATGAAATTACCATAAAAGATAAGTTTCCAATCTCAATCATTGAAGACCTACTAGATGAGCTTAAGCATGCTTTTGTATTCTCTAAACTGGACCTAAGGTTGAGCTACCATCAGATCAAGATGGACCCAACTGACATACCCAAAATAGCCTTCAAGACACACCATGGCCATTTTGAATTCACCGTTATGCCTTTCGGCCTAACCAACGCCCCTGTTACATTCCAAGCCCTTATGAACCAAATTTTTAAACCATACCTCATAAAATTTGTATTGGTCTTCTTTGATGACATTCTAGTCTATAGCCGCTCGTTTGATCAACACCTAGAACACCTTAGGACCACTTTTGAGATCTTGAGATGCAACCGATTGTATATCAAACGGTTAAGATGTGTCTTTGCATAGAGATAGGTAGAGTATCTTGGGCTTATCACCTCTAGGGCCAGAGTTGGCACATATCCCAAGAAGATTGAGGCCATTTTGGCATGGCCTACACCCATCAACATCATGGCACTAAGAGGGTTCTTCGGGCTCACCGGGTATTACCGGAGATTTGTGAAGAATTATGGGTTGCTTAGTAAGCCACTAACTGAATTATTGAAGAAAGATGGTTTCAGGTGGAGCCCTAAGGTTGAGGAGGCCTTTAAACAACTGAAGAAGGCACTAAGTGAGGTGCTTGTGTTGGGCTTGCCAAATTTTAGCAAGCCATTCACGTTGGAGACAAATGCCAGCAACTCAGGAGTAGAGGTGGTTCTTTCACAAGATGGCAGGCCACTAGCCTTCTTTAGCCAAGCCCTAGCCCCCAGGCACCAAGGACTTAGCATCTATGAAAAAGAATTGATGGCAGTCCTAATGGAAGTGGAGAAGTGGCGACACTCCTTAGAAGGGGGAAAGTTTATCATCAAAACATATCATGAAAGCCTGAAATTTTATTGTAGCTGAGGTTGCATACCCAACTAAGAAAGAAAGGTATGACTAAACTCATGGGTTTGGATTATGTGATACATTTCAGGAAAGAGAAGGAGAATGTGGCAGCAAACGCATTGTCTCGCTGCCGAAAGGAAGGGATGATTACAACCATTTCAACAGTAGTATCGGATTGGCTCCAAGAGGCAACAAACAACTATCAAAAGGGAGAGTGGACGAAGGAGTTATTGGAACAGTTGAGCATTGATGTTAATAGCCGGCAAGACTATGCCCTGATCAATGGAGTGATAAGGTACAAAGGAAGAATGGTGATTGGGGATTGTGAGGACTTGAAGGACAAAATACTGTAATGAGTACATGGATCACCTATAGGAGGCCACTCGGGTATACAGAATTCCTACTGTAAGGTGAAACATGTATTCTTTTGGCCTTAGCTAAAAAAGTATGCGTGGGATTATGTGTTGAATTGTGACGTGTGCAGACGATGCAAACATGAAACGGTGGCTCATTTCGGTCTCTTACAACCCTTAGCCATTTTGGAGCAGGTGTGGACTAATGTGACCATGGACTTCATAGAAGGACTCCCAAGGTTAGAAGGAAAGGATTGTATTTTGGTTATAGTAGACCAGTTTACTAAGTTCAACCACTTCATGGGCGTATCCCACCCGTTTACAGCACAAGAAGTTACTAGAGTGTTCATGGAGAATGTAGTGAAGATGCATGGAATCCCTCACTTCATAGTATCAGACAGAGACAAAGTATTTACTAGCCTATTTTGGAGAGAACTTATGAGGTCTTTAGGCACTAAACTGCATATGTCCACTTCATATCATCTTGAGACGGATGGTTAGTCAGAACAGGTCAATCAGTGCTTGGAATCCTACTTAAGATGCCTAAGTTTCTTGCAGCCAAGGGGTGGGCATAAGTGGCTGGCAGTTTCTCAATGGTGGTACAATTCGAGTTTTCACAGCTCAATCAAAATGACCCCATTTAAAGCTCTTTCTGGCTATAAGCCAGCATTACTACCTGCTATTGGGGGGCAGACTATAGTGGCTGCGGTTGGGGCATATTTGCAATAGAGATAAAACACTATACGGCTAGTGAAGGCAAAATTGGCTATGGCACAAAATAGAATGCAGCAATTGGCTGACAGGAAGTGCAGTGAGAATGAATTTTTAGTAGGGGAGGAAGTCTATTTAAAACTAAGCCAGCAACACCTCAAGGCTCTGACCCACCAGCCAATATTCAAACTAAGCCCTAAATACTATGGACCATTTACTATCCTGGAGAAGATAGGAACAATGGCCTATAGATTGCAATTATCGGAGGAATCACACATCCATCCAGTCTTTCACGTTTCTCTCCTCAAGAAAGTTACTGGAACACAAAGGGCCAGCCCAACACTTCCTCCTATCGTGGGGGAAGAGATGGAAGAAGCAGTGCCTACAACTATCTTAGACGGAAAGGTGGTTCACAAGCATGGGGTTCCTCTCACTCAGGTACTGGTCAAGTAATCGTCCCTCCACTCGGACAACAACACGTGGGAGTACTTTCCGGACCTTTTAAGACAATTTGCCAACACGGCCACCTTACTACACATTTCTTGAGGACAAGAAATGACTTAAGGGGAGGGGATTGTCACGTTATTAGGCCTTGTAAATAAGACTGTGTTTGGCATATTTGGAGGAATGTTCCAGCATGTCAAGTGGGGCAAGTTGTATTAACCAAGTGGGCAAGTTGGGTAATCGTTTTGGCACCCAAACCAGGCTATGGACCAGTATAAAAAGCATTGACCAAAGCCAATACCCACACAATAATTGAATTGAAGAATTCTGTTTTTCCTACTCAATCCTCTCCTCTTATCTCTCTCACTCTCTCTCTTTTCTCCCAAATCTCCTCCCTCAATTCCTAATTCTTTCACCTCAACCCTTCTCAACAATTGAGAACCCACCTTGTTAGATGGGGATCTGACACACTCTTACTAAGGTTTAATTTCTGCTAGTTTTCTATAAGATTCAACTTGTCTCACTTACTAAACGTGGGAAAAAGTTAATATTCCACACATTTCTAGATATATTATTCCCAGGTCTGAGGAGATTGTATCCTACCATATTCCAGGTTCCTAATTGTGAGAAAATAATTATGAGAGAAAAACCTAAGAGATTAGTTTCTTAGTGTGTTATTTATAATAGGCACAATGGGCCTAATAACCTACGGGCTTAGCCTATGGACTTAGCCTAATTACACATAGTTGTAACAAATAAATAAATAAATATGTAATATATCTAATTATACTAATAATTCTAATACTCCCCCTCAAGCTGGAGCATAGATATCATATGCACAAAGCTTGTTACATATATATTCTATTCGAGAACCGTTTAGAGACTTGGTGAAGACATCGGCAAGTTGATCACTGGAGTTAACAAACTCTGAAATAATAACATCTTCAACCAGCTTTTCTCTAATAAAGTGATAGACGATTTCAATATGCTTAGTCCGCTCATGAAACACTGGATTGGAAGCAATGTGCAAGGCAGCCTGATTATCACAAACAAGCTTCATAGGAGACACTTCACAAAACTTGAGTTCCTCTAGGAGTTGCTTAAGCCAGAGAGCTCACAAGTTGCATTAGCCATAGCCTGATACTCTTCCTCTGCACTGGATCTAGCTACTACATTTTGTTTCTTACTTTTCTAAGAAATCAGATTTTCTCCCACAAGAACACAATATCCAGAGGTTGACCGACGATCAGAAGGAGAGCCGGCCCAATCTACATCTGCATAATAACAAATATATGTGTGCCCCTTATCCTTATAGAGTAGCCCTTTACTCGGTGCTTGTTTGATATATCTCAGAATCCGGATAACAACATCCCAGTGAGAATCACATGGAGAATTGAGAAACTGACTCACCACACTCACAGCAAAAGCAATGTCGGGACGAGTGACTGTGAGATAGTTCAGTTTGCCTACCAATCTTCTATACCTTCCAGGATCTGAGTAAGACTCCTCCTGGCAAGAGTTTGGCATTTGGGTCCATTGGGGTGTCAATCGGTTTGCAGTTCACCATACCAGTTTCTTCTAAGATGTCAAGTGCATACTTCTTTTGAGAGATCGAGATCCCATCTCTTGATTGAGCAACTTCAATACCCAAGAAATACCGGAGTTTGCCTAGATCTTTAGTCTGAAAGTGCTGATGGAGATGTTCCTTCAGATTTTGTATACCAATCTGATCGTTTTCTGTGATAACAATGTCATCTACATAAACAACGAGGTAGATACATAAAGAAGAAGAATATTGATAGAAAACTGAATGATCAGCTTCGCTTTGAGTGAGACCAAAGGCTTGAACCACAATGCTGAACTTGCCGAACCACGCTCGTGGAGATTGTTTTAGGCCATAGAGAGACTTCTTGAGTTTGTAGACTACATTGGACTCCCCCTGAGCAACAAAACCAGGTGGTTGCTCCATATAAATCTCTTCTTGCAAATCACCGTGAAGAAAGGCATTCTTAATGTCCAATTGATAGAGCGGCCAATGACGCGTGGCAGCCATAGAGAGAAATAGGCAAACAGAGGCCATTTTAGCAACCGGAGAGAAGGTATCACTGTAATCCAACCCATAGATCTGTGTAAAGCCTTTGGCAATCAAGCGGGCTTTAAGACGTTCCATCTGTTCGTCAGGGCCCACTTTAGGGGTGAACACCCACCGACAACCAACGGGAGTCTTTCCTGGTGGCAAAGGCACCAAATCCCAAGTGCCAGTAGAATGCAAAGCACCCATCTCATCTAACATAGCCTGGCGCCAACCAGGATGGGACATGGCTTCACCTGTTGTTTTAGGAATAGAAACAGAAGAAAGGCTCGAAACAAAAGCACTATAAGCAGGTGACAAACGGTCATAACACAAAAAATTATAAAGAGGATGTGGATTGCGAGTAGACCGTGTATCTTTGCGGAGTGCAATAGGAAGGTTGTCGGGCTGAGGATCCATGGCAGGAGTGACCACTGACGGAGAGAGTGAGTCAGGAGAGTCGCAGTCAAGAGGAATGTCGGTGCCAGGAGCAGGATGAGGACGGCGGTGATAAGTAAGAAGTAGAGGAGTCGGGGAGTGTGGCCTGGAAGATGGAAGTGAAGGGTCCACCGAGGAGGAGACAAACGGATCTGATAAGGGCAACGGAAGAGAAGGAATAGGCAATACCTGGTCAAGGCGTTGTGAATCGGGCTGAACAACCGAGAAGAAGGATTCTTGTTCAAAGAATGTGACATCAACAGACATAAGATAGCGGTTCAACTCAGGAGAGTAACACTTATAGCCTTTCTGCAACCGGGAGTAACCGAGAAAAATACACTTGAGGGATTTGGCAGCAAGTTTATCATGTCCCGGTGAAAAGGAATGCACAAAACAGATACATCCAAATATACCAAGGGGAACAGAATAAAGGGGCTAGGAGGGGAACAAAAGAGAGTGAGGGATGTTGTCCTTTAACATTGAAGATGGCATGCGATTGATCAGATAACACGCAGTAAGAATAGCATCTCCCTAGAATTTGGTGGGAAGATTGGCATGTAAAAGTAGTGTTTGTGCAGTTTCAATGAGATGGCGATTTTTACGCTCGGCAACACCATTTTGTTGAGGTGTATAAGGATAAAAAGATTGATGCAGAATGCCACAAGTAGTCATAAAAGTAGTAAATTGAGAAGAAAAGTACTCAGGGGCATTATCACTACGTAAAGTACGTATAGAAACTCCAAACTGTGTTTTTATTTCAGCAGTGAATGTCTGAAAGATAGAAAACAACTCAGATAGACTCTTCATGAGAAACAACCAAGTGCAGCGAGAAAAGTCATCAATGAAAGTAACAAAATATGAGAAACCAAGAGTAGTAGTGACACGACTGGGCCCCTATACATTAGAGTGCACAAGAGAAAAGGGAGCCTCAGCCCTATTATTGACACGATTGGAAAAAGAACTACGTGCATGCTTACCACGCTGACATGACTCACAATCAAAAATAGACAACGATGACAAACTAGGAACTAATTTCTTCAATTTGGAGAGGCTAGGATGACCAAGACGAGAGTGGAGGAGATCTGGGGAAGCAGTACTTGTGCAAGCCATTGGCACAACAAGATAATAGTGACCCTGTGACTCACACTCGACGCCAATCGTCCGTCCCGTACCCTGGTCCTGTGCACAAACAGAGGTAGGAGTGAAAGTGACTGAGCAGTTAAGGGTTTTAGTAAGCTGGCTAACTGAAATCAAATTGAAAGGATTGCCAGGGACATATAAAACCGAATTTAAAGATAAAGACGAAGTAGGCATGGTTTGGCCTATCCCTTTAACTGTAGTTTTGGTGCCATCAGCCAGGGTAACTGTAGGCAAGGTATTAGAATAAGTAAGTGAAGAGAAAAGAAGTTCATTACTACACATATGATCAGTGGTGCCAGAATCTATAATCCAAGGACCAAGAGATGGGCTTTTAGCAATGCAAGCAACGGGATTACTAGGATGAGATTGTTGGGTGGTCTGAAACTTCAAAAAAACATCATACTCAGCTGCAAACATAGGTATCAATTGTGAACCCGGTGCAGATTGGGTAGAACTAGGATCACTCTGGAATGCATGAGCGGCACTGGGAGATGATGTAGGCGGAGCAGCGGGCCGACCATGTTTCTTCCAACACCTGTCCTCAAGATGACCCAGTTTCTTATAGAAGGTACACTGTGGACGTGTTCGATTATTATTACGGCCTCTATTTCCTTCTGAGGGAGAAGCCTGAGATACAAGGGCTAAAGATTCGGCTGGAGGAACAACATGAGAGGAAGAGGACATATCATGTGTACCGGTCATGTTCAACAACCTTTTAAAAGAGTCCTTCATGGTAGGATTAGTGGAGCTGGTCAAGATTTGATGTCTAATGGTGTCAAACTTTGGGTTTAGACCGGAAAGAGCAATAACCATAAAAAACTTCTCTCTTCGAGCAACCTGTTCGGTCTTGGTCATAGTAATGGGAAGAAGAGCATCAAATTCTTGCATGAGAGCTCGAACCTGTCCCAAATAAGATTCCATAGACGACTCTTGCTTCAAATTCTTGATATTAGAGACCATAGTGTACAAACGTTGGATGTCATTCGTATAACATTCTTCAGCTTCCTTCCACACATCAACACAAGTTTCAAATGGCCGAAAGAGCTGCATGATGGATGGATCAATGGACTGCCATAGGAGACTGCATAATTGGGCATCAACTTGTTCCCATCTAGCCCGATTGGCTTCCGGCACACTTTCAGCATTTGTGGTAAGATGATCGACTTGGTCATGCCCTTTGAACCACATTTTGACAGAGGCTGCCCATGAGAGATAATTGGCAGACCCTATCAACTTAACCGTGGTGATATTCGCTGTTCCGAAATTGGAGACAGTAAATGACTGAGAGGCAGCAGGAGTAACAGGTGCAGTTGCGGGAGTAGCACCAATAGAAATTGCATCACTGAGGTTAGACATAGCAAGGATTTGACACCGGGAATAGGCCTAGGGAAGGGAGGCGAGTTGAGCTGGAGAAGCCGGAGGAAAACGAACGACGAAAGCGCCTTCACGCGCCAGCGCGTGGGGGCGGACGGCTGTGCGTGGGAGCTCCGGCGGCAACTCGGCCTGAAGGCAGCGAACCCTAGGGTGGGGTCAGTTCTAGCAAACGACAGCTGGAAAGTGATGTTCCGGTGTGAACAGTGACGGTGAAGGGAAACTTGGGTTTTTTTTTTTTTTTTTTCTGCGTGAACAGTGACAGTGAAGAAGAAAACTAGGGTTTTTAGGCCGCTGGAAAAAGATACACGGCGGTGACTTGGGTTTTTCTCACCGGTGGCTCTGATACCATGTGAGAAAACAATTATGAGAGAAAAATCTAAGAGATTAGTCTCTTAGTGTGTTATTTATAATAGGCACAATGGGCCTAATAACCTATGGACTTAGCCTAATTACACATAGTTATAACAAATAAATAAATAAATATGCAATATATCTAATTATACTAATAATTCTAATACTAATCTTGTAAATCAAACATTCAAGGGCTTGTGACTACAATATTGTCAGTTTGTATTTTCCCTTGGTCATCTTATCAATTTTAGCCTGTACATACAAATTATTTGTCTTGGATTATTGATTTGAATTGTATTTTATTTGCTGCTTTGTGGTTTACTACTTATGTGCTTTGTTTTCTTTTGATGAGTTAGCCTTTCAGCATAATTTTATGTTCTCTAAACATGTGGCCCAGGTTATGGTTGATCAAGTACCTTCACTAGATGTGAAGAGGATTTTTCTATTCACTCTGTTGGGGCTGGTTTTGGTGGGTCCTACACTACATTTCTGGTAATTACTATGTATTTGGTATTTGTTTTTTCTTAATTTTTGTATGTATGCTGGACTTGTATGTTTCATCATTTTTGCATATCCATTTTATCATGCCAAAACATAGGAGGTGCTTAGTAGTAGGTCTATTTTTTATTTTTTTAGGTTTTATTTTTCCCAGTACTTTGGGAACAAATATCATAGACCTATCTCTAAGAAGGAAGCAGGGGATTCCTCCAAAACAATAGGCTTGATCTGGATCAGTTTTCAGGTTGGTAAGTTTGTTAGTGCACTAATTCCCTTCCCTTGATCAGACTCTTTGAACTTTCAACAAGGGCTCTGAGGGGAAAGCTCTGTATTTGCAATGGTTTTCTTTAATTTTATTTTTTATAATTGTGATGGTCAGTTCATAATCAGTTTTTACTTTTAATGCTGTTGTTGCTAATCTCTAGGATAATCACCAGCCTCAGTAAATGCCCTGAAGCTCTGCTTTCAAAAACTATTGTGAAAATAGCTTTTTGCCAAAAAAAAAAAAAAAAATCAAAGAAAAGTTTGTGAACAAATATGACCCTCTTTTAACCCTTTTAAAGCTTGGAACCTTGTGCACTGGGAATGTCCTTTTTAGACTCTTCCATCGAGGTTCTCATGTCATTCTTGTTCCTATATTCACCACTTGACCCCAAGAAGAGGGCATTCTTCTCTGTTGGGAATCGGGATCAAAAGATATTCCTAGTCTAGATTTTCAGTGTGATGACGTTCAACTGCTCCAACATATTGAATAACTTGATTAAGAGGTGGAACTTCTATTCAAGTAGTTTTTCTTTCCTATCCCATGTATCCTTATCTCAAAAGGTTGGAGAAGAGGAGGCTATATCATTACTTAAAGAATGAGAAGGGAAGTCGGAGAAGAGGGTGTGGGGCTTCTATTCTCGTAGAAGGCAGGTTAGGTGAACTGGGGGTCTGGGAAGTCCTAAATGTTAACTTTCAATGGCTTCAATCCCCATTGGGCACTCATTCTGCTTCTATCTGGGTGATTTGAGGATGAGTTTTGGCTGGTAGAGATCTCCTTATCAATACTGCATGTCTGCATCCCTATCTTTAGGAGCAACTGTTGGATCTGATTGCTGCTCTCTGTATAGTTGATTCTTGATGAACCAGCTTTGTTGATTAGCTGCTGGGCCTACCTGGGCAGGGTTTATTTTTGATTTACATTATTATATCTTATCAGTGAAGTCCATATGGCCCTTAGGCCTAACCTGTTTATTTCTTTCATGTCGTGCTTTTCTCTGCCTTCTTTAAGCCATTGGCTTGTTATTGTTTTGGATAACCAGCATGTAGAGATGGTTGGAGGAGGTCTGGAATTTATATAGTTGACAGGATTAAGGCTTGTAATTGTTGTTGCTATTGGATAACCAACATGGGTGGGCCTTAGCCCAATTGCTTTGTATTGCCCTGACATTTTTTGATTTGGAGAATATTGCTGCCCCCACGAGTCATTCACCAAGCATGTGGTTTCTTAATGTTCAAAACATGGGAGTCAATCATCTTCTGTAGCAAGGAATTTCTCAATCATGGTAGCTCTTCCAATTGACATACCTCCCATAGGATTTTAGCTATGATTTTCTGTTGGAGCCCATTTCAACTATCCTCTATCAGTGACAGCTTCTGTAGAGCACTTCATTTCCATCTTTATGTTATGTGATTTACTTAGGAGATATTTCATATTTTTATGCCTTGTATTCGTTTACTCTATTCCAAATTCAGTTTATGATTCTATATCCTGGGGGCTGCCAGAAGCTCATCATTAGTCAGGGCTTCTCAGAATAGGTCCCTTTGCTTGGATGGGATTCTGAGCATAATGATTCCACTCACCTGCGAAAGATCTGCCTAACTCATTATGCAAAGTCAGGTCAGTGATACCAAGCAAGAAAAATCCAAGAAAAACCTAAGGCCTCTTATACTTCCTTCTGACTTTGTAGGCTAAAATGCTACCAAGGGAAGCATCAATCCTTTTGGACACTATGTAGACAATAATCTTAAGGAAATATAACCTACAAGAACCTCTACATCTGGAAACTATGCTTCCTATCCCTGAGTTCACCATGACTAAGAAGGCATCATTCTAAAAATAATAATTGAACTACAGCCTCCTCCTTCCAATCTTTGATAATTTGTTAGTTGCTTCTACTTCATCATTCTATTAGAATGAGCCTCAATGACAATGTTATTGCAGAAATTAATGTTCTCTCTCAGTGATCCAAATTGTCAAAATCACATCAATCTTTGGCAATAGCAGCCTTCAGAGTAAAGTTGGACTGTTAATCTGTCATTTGGTTTTCCAGTGAACATTCTAGAGTTGAATAGTGTCTTTTAGCTATTCAAATATATTCCTCATCTTCACTTTTTCTTTTGTTTTCTCCCTGCCTTTTGCTGTGATTATCTTGATGTAGTTGGATGTATGCTCAGTCATTCTTTCAGTTGAGTGCTTTTGAAAGAGATGTAGAAAGGAGATCTTTGTTGATGTTGTTGACTCTGAAATCCTTAACATGTGCAAATTATTGGGTGGTATAGATCTATGAGCATGAACTTCAAGTGTACTGGTTGAAAACCCAAGAATGTCACTCCACAAAGTTCTGTTATCATCAATGGCATTATCTTTTCTTTATTCCTTTCCCATTCTTGCTTCTCTGTTATGTATAATTATTTGGATTGTCTTTTGTATGCTGGCTGACCCCACATTGCATGATATTAGGTATTTGTATTTGAGTAAATTGGTAACGTTGCCAGGAGCATCAGGTGCTTTTTTGCGCCTTCTGCTAGACCAGGTGACTTAAACTGCCATTTAATTTTTCCTGCTTCAACTAGATCTTGTGATTCATCCACTGGGCTTTTCTTTTACTGATAGTGGTTCATTAATTTGAATTTGGAGCAGTTCCTATTTTCTCCGGCATTCATTGGAGTTTTCCTGTCTACATTGGTAACACTTGAGGGGAGACCGTCACAAGTGGTGCCAAAGCTTCAGCAGGTACATACTAAGTTCTAATTCTGTTATTATTATCTCTTGAGGCATCAGTTAACAGAAAATTGTCCTGTTTACAGAAATTAAATATGCTTATGTTAATAATGATTGTCATTTGTAAATATGCTTATGTTAATGATGATTGTCATTTGTAGGAGTGGTTTTCTGCTGTGCTTGCAAATTGGCAGCTGTGGATACCTTTCCAATTTCTCAACTTTCGATTTGTACCACAGCAATTCCAGGTTTGGATGACATAATCAATTTTGTACTTGTTGGGATTTTATCCTAGAGTGAAAGAGGAAAAATTTTGGTCTTGTCATTTATGACTCCTGACATCCACATAGAATTGCATTAAGTTTAGAAAGAGTTCCAAATTTGTATTACAACATGTTTTATTCATGAAATAAAATGAACTAAGAGCTGAACTGTGCAATATAAAATTCATATTTTGAGCGTTTACAAAGTGACTTGTTAATGCTAATTGATATAGTTTTGTTCTCTTCATGATTTCAGATTGTTTAATTGTTTTTGCATTTTATTCGTTTAGTTCTTTGAAACCAACAAACCATGGATAGATGCAGGGCATACATGTATTGCCTGATCACTTAACATGAGTGCTTGTGCCTGTTTGGGATACCTAAGCTAGTTTTACTGAAACAAATTATGGAGAAAACTTGACTTCAGAAAAACTATGGATTCAAAAGGAAAGGTATAACTACCAAGATAACGAGTATGAAGCTATTTCCATGAGAGGATGAGGTTAGTTGAGTTGTAGCATAAGTTCTTAACCTCCTTTGCCTATATTCTTTTTCACCATAATCATGAACTACACTTGATCCTAACTAAGTTAGGGTTGGGGGAATGGCATTTATAATGTTAATTGATTTCTAAAAGTCACATTGACAATATATCCATGCAAAAGAATGTGTCAAGATTTTACTCGGGATGCCCTTCCTGATGCAACCATCTGGCGAGGGAATGATGAGGTAAAATTCCAACACTATCTTCATATGGAAAAATTTTATGAGATGGTGCTGAATAAAGATAATTGATATGTCATGTTCCATCACATAGTTGATATTTTAAACCAACTTATACAACATGGAAAGATGTATCTTTTTCCAAATTCTATACTATTTTATAGATTGATTGTAATTGAATTTCTATTTAGTTTTCTACTACCTACAAAACTTGACCAACTCTAGTTTGTTTCTAAATATTTGAAGTTTGAAGTTTTTTAAAGCAGTCAGTTATTCTCACCTGTCTTACATTAATAAAGATTGGGATATTGATAAATTGGTTCTCCTTTCATATGCATAGATAAAGATTTATCTTTTATTGTCTCCTTGTCCTGTCTTGTACCTTTGATTTTCTGGTAATTGTTCTGTTGGCATGCCTGAGGATCCTTGGTTGCAATGGTAAGATGTTCCTTGTGTCTGGGAGGTTATAGGTTCAAGTTGTGAAAACAACTTCTTTACAAAAAACCAAGGGGAAGGCTATGTACAAATACAACCCTCTTCTCTTGACCCCCTCGTTAATTGGGGAGCCTCATGCTAGGAATGCTTTATTTTGTTTTTTTGCATTTTTATGTAGCCCAATGACATCCTTGCTTCATAACCTTAAATTTATTCTTTGAAATATTTTGGTGTTAAGACAATTGCATTTGGTGTTAAGGAACACTCCAATCTACCACAGTTGTCATATAATCCTGATTTGGATGTTTGGGACACATTTCATAGCCACATTCCAGGATTTGAACGTTAGTGAGACTTGACTTCTTAACTTCAAGCAATAACAAAACTACAGTTCTGCACATTGTGAGAGGTAGGCGCTGTTAGGCATCCAATTGAGTCTCCTACCTGCAGCTATATTGTTACTTTGATCGCTTTCTGCATCTATTTGTTAAAAAGAACTTGAAGAAAGATGACCTGACATGCCAACCATCATTGGGGGCAAAAGTTTTCTCAATATTTTCTTGGCTTCTAGGTAATTGAACTGATCTCTAGTAGTGTCATGTATTTACTTTCAGTGTAGACCTCATAGCCGGCTCAACTAAACAGTAACCTCTACTTTGTCTATTGTCATGATGTGTCAAATGTCTGATGATGATGTCAGTCATCTAACATTTTTAGTATCTTTCACTCCTTTCTCAGCACACTTGTCTTTCATTTTTTCCTATATCTAGTTGCCAACTCTTCCTTCATTTTCCATTTCAGGTCCTTGCCGCTAATTTTATTGCCTTGATATGGAATGTGATTTTGTCATATAAAGCCCACAAAGAGGTGCTTGCAAAATAGGTATGTTTATAGTGCAAGGGGATATTGATGGTTTTACATGGATACTGGAATTGGAAAACTAGACCACATAATGAATGCAATGTGAAAGTAGAATATGTATGAATTTGAGAATCAGAAATTCATCAGTATAATTGATGGAAACTGCTGAAATTGCAAATTCACCAAAGCTATTTGCACTATACTATTTCCATAATCAGAAATAGGACCTTGATGAAAGATTGGCTGTCATCATATTTAAGGGTCTGTTAGTGTTTGTTTGGGGGGCTCATCCGCCATAAATTCCATATTTAAAGAGATGTGAGACCCTCCAAAAAATTTAGCAGAACAAAGATGAAAAACTACTAATGCTACAAGACAGTAATTGCTTGTACAGATGTCTGGCAATGCTGATGCTACATATGGAACTAGAATTGTGAAAGGAAAAGAAAAAAAAAAAAAAAGATGTTCTTATGTGGATATAAAAATGCAGGTTTATAAGTTATGCCATTTTTTCCCTTTTGTTGAAAAATCTTTGTTCCAAATATAGCCCAAAGCAGAATTTGGTTTCTTAGATTAGGACTGCTTAATAAGTAGAGGGTCAGCCTTGGTAGCAATGAGAAAGTTACTGATTTTTTATGTAGTCTTTGATACACTATTGACACAAATGAATGAGCTAGATGTGAGGTGCAGCATTTATTTGTGTGAACTAAAGAAAAAAAATGAATAATTATCCATAAAGATGAAATAAAAATGAATAATTGGACAAGTACTAAATTTACAAGAAAATTTTTTTAATAATTGAGAGGGAAAAAATCACAGGACAAATATGAAGTCTCCACTAGTAACAAAATAATGGATATAAAAACTTTTCAGAAATTAGATAAAAAATAATCTCTCCCAAAAGTGGATACAAAGCCATCAGAAAAATTGAAAGCAAAACTGATCTTCATGAACATCGGGAGCTCCCTCTTCATATTTAGGTGCTGTCAGTAGCATTTGTTGTCAGGATGCCTTGACTAGTGCCCCTTCAACTGATTGAAGGCGCAATTGGCCAATGGATCCACCCGCCCCTTTTATGAGTACGGACTCATCAAATATCTTTTTATCTGTTTTATGGTAATGGCTATGATTATGGGAGGGAGCTGGTATAAGATCTGATGTGCCAAAACTAGATGTCCCATACGGTGTTAATGATGAGTGTATTGAGTAGGAGCAACCCCCTTAACTTCAATGAAGAAGATCAACTACAGAAAACATATGTCACCAACCAGGGATCTCCTCTTTGAACATAACTTGCTTACTAGGGGGGAGGGGGAAGTTTTAAGAATTTTTAGAAGGTCAAATTTCATAGTCGGATGAAAATTATGCAAGATAAGCTGAATTTCTTGCCAAAAAATAGTACTTATAAGTTGGTGGAACTTCTTGCGGGTAGAAAAGCACTGAAGGACAAATGAATTCTCAAGTTAAAGAAAGATGGCAGTGGAAGTCTAATGAAACAGAAGACTCAGTTGTTAAAAATTTTGGCACAATAAAGGTACTAACTTGACTAGATCTTCTTGTTAGTTTGGAAAATCAAATTATTCAACTGGAAGAAAAAAATCACAGTTAGTGTTGACAGCTAGCATGATTGAACTGAGCAGTTGATGTGAAAACTGTTTTTCTCCATGGTGACTTGGAGGAAAAAATTTATGGAGCAACAGAAAATATTTGAAGTTAAGAGGAAAGAAAACTTTGTTTACAAATTGAAGAAGAGTTTTTACAACCTTAAACAAGGGCCAAGCCAATGGTACAAGAAATTAGATGAGTCATTTGTACAAAACAGCTGTAAAGAGAAGGTTTCTTGATGGTAATTTCAGTGCATTATTATTTTATGTTGATGACATGCTAATTATAAGGGTGACAATTAAGCATATGCCCTGCAAACATGACACGAACTTGACCCAAAGTTTGTGGGTTTAGGTGACATAAATATGTTCATGTTAAATTTGGGTATTGCCCAAAGTAGCCACAAAAATAATCGAGTTAGGTTTGCATTGACTTGCTTAACCTGAAGATGACATGCATTGGACTTGTTTATTAAATGTGTGAATTGTGTGAATCCCGATTCATTTAGCTTGTTTAATTTGAAAAATTCTATATACTTGGATTTAGATATTTGACTCAAATCGTTTATAACATTAATGATTTAGTTTTAATTGTAATTGTTTAATTGCTGAGCTGACCTAACCTAACATGACTTATTTATAAAATTGGTTACGTAGATGATATTATATCTACCTGACCTAATATGACTTATTAAATGGATTATATGGGCCTTATCGTGTCAACCTGACCTGACATGACCCATTTATTAAATTTAAATAGGTTGTGGGGGTTGTTCTGTGTTATTTGTTTAATAAATGAATCATGTTCAAACTAAGGTATTTGACATGATTATTTATTTGGGTCATGTTCAAGTTGATCTGATTACTATGATATTCCTAGATTGAGATGACCCAAAGCCAGTCTATGAACACGAATTTATCGTTCTTAATTAATGGACAAAATTTTAAAATGATTGTTGACTTGAAAAGGGAGTTGTTCAAGTCCTTTGATATTTAATACGAAGGATTTGGGCCCAGTCCAACAAATTCTGGAGATGATAATTTGTGACAGAAAAGCTAGGAAGTTTTGGTTGCCATAGGGGAATTGCGTTGAATCGATAATTGAGAAGTTCAACGCGAAGAATTTTAAGACAATTAGCAAATCTTTAATTGGTCATTTCAAATTGAGAAAAATATTGTTTTCCTTTACCAAGGAATGAAAAATATTGTTATACTTTAGTCTTTACTCAGCTGTTGTAGGAAGTCTAATATACGTCAGGGTATGTACTAGTTTAGATATTGTCCATACAGTTGGAGTGATGAGAAAATTACTTACTATTTTATGACAAGAACACCAGGTAGCAATCAGTCAAGTGGATCCTTGGATATTTGAAATTGTATTTGTGTTTTGGAGGTTCAAAATCAGTCGTATAAAATTATTTGTCTACCTAATCCCTCGGAAAGTTTCTGTACGCATTATTTTTTTAAGAATAAAGAGTTTTTGTGTGTATTATTTTATTAATTAATAGGGGAGAGAATTTATATTTGCCCTGCCCTGCGATCTCTCTCTAAATTACTGGAGGTTTTTCACATAAAATATGGTAGTAAAGTTGTTCAATTATTCATTTTTCTTGCATCTTTATTGGCACCTAACAATTTCTTTTGAGTTCGCTCACCACCCACCCCATTTTCAGCACTCGACACATTCAAGTATTGGTGGTTTGAAATGATCTGCAAATATTGCATTTGAAATGCTACTTTTTAACGATTAATGCTTCCTACAGTGACTTGGGAAAGGGTGTTCAATATTGTTGTTCATTTGCTCATAAAAAGTTGGGATTATTGTATTTCTCTAGACGATGAAGCATTCACCAAAGCTTATTTTGGTGGTTTGGATGAACTTCCTTTTGAGCTGTTACTTGGAAAAGCAGAATAAATAATTTTAGCAGCTTCAGCTTTGACAGATTTAGTTCATTCCTATATAATATGATGAATTCATTGTGAAAATTCTTTGAAGATGTAGGAGTGCAGCCCCTCTAGTAATCAGGCTTTTCATGCTGCTGCTAAAAGAGTTTAGGTGTTGGTCGGCCCGCGAACCCAGAGACGTGCAAACTACTGTGTAAGTGTTTTGTTCTGGTAAATGATCCTTTAAGGTAGGTTTTGAAGGTTTGAGCATGGGGGTATGGGATGAACGATGAACGTGATATCACACTCACACGCCTTATGAATTTTGTAGATTTTGTTTCTCCTGCTTTCCCTTCCTGTAGGGATCCTTTGGATTATTCTCTAGACAGCGTAAAAGCCCACTTTGTTTTGATCTAAATAGTTACCAATTTCTACTGGGAAGATTTTCACGCAAATGAAAATGAAAATGTGAGACTTGGGCCTGTTCAATTGTATCTTAAACATTTTATATTTATATTTCAAAAAGATACGTTATTCATTTTTAGAAAATTTTTAAAAAATAAAAAATAATGTTTATATATATATATATTTTAGTATTTAGTAAAAATTAAAATTATAAAAAATGTGTTCTACATTTGTATACACCCACACCCTGCCCTTGATTTCATAATTTTATAAAAGTTTAAATTTGTTTTTTCTCCGAATTGGGAGAGAACGAATAGGGAAGGAGTGGTGGCTTCGTCTTTGGTTTTTGCCTTGGTATCGCTAAAAGTAAATTGTTTTAAGTCGTCTATTATTCACTGTCTGATTTTTGGGAAGCCAAAATAAATAAATAAATAAAGAGTGAAAAGGGGTGGTCAGGTTGGATCAAGATGGCAGACAAAGCCAAATCGAAGGACGATGGCGATGGGAGACGGGCGATGGGTAAGGGATGACGTACTTACTGAAGAAGATGGGGAAGCGACATGTAGGTGTCACACCGTCGTCATTGAACTTTATGATTATCTTGCAAGATTATTTTTGATTTTTTTTCTAGGAAAAATAATGAAAATTAACGAACATTAAAAGAAAAAAGAAAAAAGAAAAAAGAAAAGGTGAGCCAAACAAAGGTGGAATTGATATGCTGCTGCTGCATGTACACAAGCAATGAGATTTCGGCAGGCATCAACAGATTCTCCTGAGCCCCCTCCCATTGCGTCCCACTAAACCCAACCCCCTCCCCCCTCCCAAAAAAGAAAAAGAAAAAGAAATTACATAATACTTTTAAGATTAAAAAAAGAGAACGATATTACATTACATTACTCTCCCAGACTCCAGAGTGGGAAAGCTTGAGAACGAGTCAAAATCGAAGCCAATGCCACCGTCAGCCAACAGTATCGCCTGATCTCCCTCCGTCGCCCCCACGACCTCCGAAGGAGCCTCCCCCTTAGTCACCTGCGGCTGCTGGTACTGGTACTGGTACTCGTACTCGTACTGCTGGTGGTGGTCCAGCACAAAAGCCGAGGTGTCCAGGGTGGGTAGACAGTAGGACCCATTCAGAACCCGCTTTGCCGCAGGCCTCTGTGGCTCCGGCTTCACCACCATCGGCGGCGCCACCTGCTCCGGCGCGTTTCCGCCGAACCTCACGCCCGTCACCTGCTGCACCATCTGCCGGAAATTGGTGGGATCCGCCGCGATAAACGTCGTAGTCGTCGTGCTGCTCCGCTTCGACTTCCGCTTCGTCCTCTTCGCCCCGCTGACTGGGGTATCAGTATCACTCCGGCGCCGCTTCGAACCCATCCCTTCTGCATCGGAGGCCGAGCCCCTGGGACTTCCGGTCGCCCCCCCAAAAGCCGAGAACACGGGAGCCGCTGCGACAGCTTGAGCTTGGCTCCCGGTGATCGAATCCTGGAGGGCTTTGGTGAACGAAGCCTCGGTGTCTCGGGCCAAAGCTTCCAGAACCCAGGAGTCGGCTAATGGTCCCGACCGGAACGCCCACGGCTCCAGGCTACCGCCGCTGCTGCCCAAACTGTTCGAGGATGCCATGAGTCGCAAAATTTTCTCGAGAAAAACACCAATTCACAGAAAAACGATCAAATGCGAGGAATACCACATTTTCTTGTGTAAATAAATGTATTATTATTCTGAGTGAATGAGAAAGATAAAGGACTGAGAGAGAGAGAGAGAGAGAGAGGAATTAAATAGGACGGTGGAGAGAGGTGGGCGTTGGCAAGGAATCGGATTACAGAGGGATGGACACGCGTCCGCTAAATGTGTACGGAGGCGGTTAAGACTTGACCATGGTTAATTCTTTTACTACAGACTCTGGTTTACTTGAGAGAGTCAGACAGACAGACACTCTGGTTTACTAGGGGCAGTGCAGTGTGGTAGAGTAGTAATTAACTGAGGTGGCACCTGTTGATTGACGGTCAAACCGCGTTGTCTCAAATTGTCAACGCGTTAACTCGCTTCCCAACCAGCTGATGATTCTCTTCTCTCTGCCCCTTTCCGACATTTCATCCCCTCGTAAATTGCATTTTTCTTTAATTTATTATTTCTTTTCTTGGACACTGTAATTGTTGCCTAACATTTACATTTACACGATGCCAATGGGCTAAAACTAAATCTAAATGCAATTTATTTTAAAAGAATAAAAAATTTATTGTGCAGGCTCGATAATATAATAATATAAAATAAAATTTAGTTATATAAAAATATAGTATTAATTTTTTTTAAAAAAAATGAGTTTATATAAACAAAATAAAATGAGAAAAAAAAAGTTTGAAACTAGCTTTTAGGTAGGACAAAAATTCAGGACACTACTACTACATCTATATATAGGACTGTTTGTTTTTATGATTTTAATTTATGATTTTATAGATTAATATTTATTGCAGTTGCAGGAGAGAAAGGAAAAAAGAAAGAGAGGAAAAGTTTAATGAACGGGAACCGAGTTTACGCGTGATTGCGTTAACTCGGAGAATCTTTTTTTGAACTTGGTAGGGCCCAGGCCCAGGGTCAAATCAGCCCCTCTGTAAGGCCTCTCTGCCTTTGCGGTCGGAATGGGGCCTTGTTTATGACTGGATTTACTGGCGGTGCCACTAACTTTTTACGGAAGAAGAAGAAGATGATCGGAGTCGGAGGTAACATTGGTATTTGGTAATGATTGTAAATTGGGCGAAAATCATGGCGGGAGATGGTGGAGAGAGTGAAGACAAGCGGTTACTTTTAGGGGTCGGATTTCAAATTGGGCAAATGCTGGGCGAGTGGGGCGTGTGGCGTCATGGGTTACGGAGGCATGGCAACAGCGTGACGCACGCACAACCGCGATGGAAGAATTTAGGGATGAGATTTGCTCCTGCGGTGGATGAGTGGATGGATGCACCGAAAGCTGCACCCACTCAGATCACTGAACTGATCTGATATTCTGATTTCCAAACACGCGCTCAAGCTAAAAAGCTTTTGATCCCTCACTTCACTTTTCTCTTTTCAATCTTTATTTTTATTATTATTATTATTATTATTTTAAATTATATTAAATACACTTTATCGAATATAAAAATATTAAAAAAAATTCCTATTTTAAAATTTGGCCTTTTACTCTACTCTACTCTACTGTACAATTTTACCCATTTTTAATACATTAACTTCATTTTTATTTTTTTAAAAAAATAAAATAAAATAAAAGTATTTTAAATTATATTCTAAAATTAGAAACATTATTAATGTAACCTTTTTATATAAAAATAATGTATATATTTAAACTGGCAGATTTACTAGTGTACATGAACATAATACGTAGATCCATCAATCACTTATTCGCTTTCCACTGGATTCTTATCTCCTAGCCATCAACGCAAGCGAAGCAAACCAAATCAATTCTCCTTCTAGAAGAGGCTTCTCTGAGAGATTGAGAAGACAATAATGGAAGCAAGCCGGAGACAACAAAGCTCCCCCATTATTCATTATTATTGGCTTGCCTCCCTTTTAACAATTTTAATTCAAATAGCAATTGTATATCCATCCACGAAAGCACCCTTTCTTGGTTTGATTTCTAGCGCTATGCGAGGCGATGGCCTCGTACTTGGGCGACACTTGTGGGCCGCCGTAGCCATTGGCTTTCGCTTTTGGGCGTTTTTTTATAATCACTTGGACAATCGGCATGGGATTTGTTGTCGCTGTGGAAGCCCTTTGGCCATTCAATCATCGGCGTCCAATTGTGGTCCGGTGTCTTTTTATCATTATCTCCTTGAGATCGCCACGACTCAGCATCTCTTTTTAAATGTTGATAGCGACTTCGATTTTGAAGGACAATTTCATGATTTAAGCAAGAAAGTGGTCTCCATCAAGTTCAGTTTGGCTGCAGAGAGGACAAAGACAAAACCTAAGGTGAAGGCTAGGGTTTTGAATTTGGTGTGGATTTCTTCTTCTATTTTGCTTAACTTGCTTCTGAAACGTTTCCTCGAAGCAGAGTAGCAGAGTCTGGATATGAACCATATTGAAATTCCCTTTTGATCTCTGGAAGAATTTCCCAGTCGATGTTACTGTTCCCATTCTTTTTTCCGCTTGGTAGAAGCATCAATTCGCAGCAATAATGAATCTCAACACACAATCAAAGAAATAATCAAACAGTACTGCGTACTTAAATGGAGCATTATTTTAGGCCACCTAATTTATTTCCTTTTACAGAAGTAGCCTCTAGCCACGAGTTCTGAAAATTAGACAGTGTATATAGGGCACGAGTTTATATATATTATCACAGTAGCCTTTCCAGACAGATAGAATTGTGATTATTTATCAAACTCTGTAGCAGATCGCCGAGTCTTCTGTAATCTTACTTGGCTGTTTGATCATCGCTAGCTCGTCATCTTAAACAGATTCAGGGGGAGAGAATTCTCCAATGTCGAGACCTTGACTTATACGTGTTAGACCAGCCGCCACCTGCAGCATTAGAAGCTCCTGTGAGGAGAATGATGGAATGGGGCATTTATCTAGGAAATTGAAGGAAGAATAAGAAAAATTGAACTTGGGTACAAGGGCGTTATAAATAAAGCCATAAATTTAAATAATTGTAAGCTAAAATTCATCTAACTGACCCTCAGTGGGATAAAGCCTTGGTATTAAAGATTGTTGTTTATTTAGAAGTTTTATTCGCTTTTTAATTGTTTGTTTAACAGGCTCATACCTTGTCTATTGAGAACCTTCTATCAGGATCCCAGCTGAGGCATTTTTCCACCAGATGGACTAGGCAAAAGAGTTGGTGAAGATCATGCGAATCCATCACCATTGGATCGATCAAGTCTCCATAGATCTTCTTTTTCACCAGCGGTCTTGCCTGTAATTAAGAAGTAAGATCAAACACTAATTGTATCTTGATAAAGTTTTTCTATGAAAGAACATGAATAAGATGCATAATTTGTTCATTACCCATCGCAGGAAACTGTGGCCATTTGTATCTTGAGTAGTTCTTCGGCCAGTGATAAGCTCTAGAAGAATCACCCCAAATGAGTAAACATCACTCTTGCTTGAATCTTTCCCGGTTTCTGCATACTCAGGCGCTACGTACTCAAAAGTTCTTCTGGCGTCACGCCCTAGTGTCTGATCAGCCGGTTCATCGTACTGATGTCTTGTGAGTTCAAGATTCATAAGCTAGACAAATTCAAAAATGGGTGGAATGAGATTATCATTGCTTTTATATCATTCTGCCTTTGATTAACTCAGAAGTTCAAGTTTCAGATTCTTACCAAAGGGTGGTGGTCATGTGTTAGGAAGATGTTGCAGGGCCTCACGTTTCCATAAATTCTCTTTGTGTGCAGATACTGCAAGCCTTTGGCTGTTCCGGTGGCTATTTCCACTCTCTTGTCCCATTTCAGCTCTCTCTTGTCTGGGGCAGTTGAAATGAAAAATCATTTCATTTGGCAAAACTGATCTAGCAGTAACACAGAAAGGTGATGAATATTGAATATTACTGATCGGGAAAGATGGTCTTTACTTGAGAGATATTGTTCCAGAGAACCATCGCAAACGTATTCATAAACAAGCAGCCTGTGACCATCTTCTGAGCAAAATCCCACCAGCATAGCGACGTTCTCATCTCTGATTTTTCCAAGGAACCGAACCTCCGACTTGAACTCTTTCTCTTTCGGATCTCTTACAGCATGTTTTCTGACCATGTCAGAGAAGAAGCTGTGCTCTTTCACAGTAATCAGCATTCCATTAGCTAGCTGTCCCATGTGGATGTCCTTGCCACTGCCCCCGCCGTCAGACATCAAATTTTGAGGAGAGAAAGAATTTGTCGCATCCTTGATGTCCTTGAACTTGAATTGTTTGAAGAATCCAATGCTGGGCCGTCTGTTGTTGCAAACAGAACAAACCAAGTTCTCGAATGCCCGTTGTTGCGGTTGCCCTACAAGTCCCTTGTGTCAAAAAACTTCTCACTCGTGTTGCTAGATGATTAATTGATTAAGAAGCTGCAGACTCATGATGTCATGTTATTCAAGAGCTAAAGTTGCTGCTGCTTACCTCTAGAAGAAGTTCCTTCATGGATTATGTGAGAGCAATCACAATTGCTGTGGCTGCTTTGGCCTCTTTCAGTATTGCTTATACTGATTCCCAGTCCCCTTGGCTGCCTCAGATACTCTATGGTATTATCAGTTTTCAGCCTTAATATTCTGCTGCATGAGAGATTCTCCATGACATATTTTCCATCTTTCTTCATCTGTCTGTCCAAATACAAATCAAGCAAAGTTTAGTTTCTATTGGATGCTTTGAAACATTCCAGGTATCAAATATCCAGGCCATGTGTTTTAGAAGCCATCATATCTTTATGTCAATAATTATTCTCGGTGTTTTTGACAAATGTCGGGCAAAATTATTTTCATAGTTAGTGAGTTACATTGATATTCTTCTTCTACACATGCTCAAATTATTTTAGTTGTGTTCACATATCTTATTGATTAGCATTCATTAATCACTCTTGAAGTTTGATTTGAAAACAAACAGTACCTATAGGACATGAGAAGCCATAATGACTCTTGTTCCACTTTATTTCTTATTGTTAGTTAAGCTTAGTTAATTATTTTAAAATGATTAAAATGCTCTTGCATTTTAAAACTCTCTCTCTCTCTCTCTCTCTCTCTATATATATATATATATAATTGGAAACCAAGGTTGAACCATTTGACTATATATGGGTGAAGCGGAAGAAGTTCATCGACAACAAGGCATCCATAAAAAGTAGAGGTGGCCAACTGAAACCACTCTTTTTGTGTGTGTGAGATAGGTTTATCTTCCTCTTTCTTTCCTCCCTTTTCTCTCTTGCATCTGACAATCGACAGAATCCCATGAACTTTGATAGAGGTATCGTACTTTCTCATACCTTAGAAAGGTACAATAATCTATGCTAGTTAAGAGGAAAAAAAAAAAAATTATTATTGGAATAGAATATTGTTGCTGTTCCATAGGTACTTGCAATTTGCTGGTTAATTGAAAATACCTATGATGATGAATGAATATTCCAAGCTCTTCGCCTAAGCATTCTTGTGGGGATTGCATATTCCTAGGATTTCTTCAGGGCTGGTTCATGGAGATCAGTGGTCCATAGCCACCGGGACCTAGACGAGTATCTGATACTATTTGTTCGACAATTTTATAATTATGAATCAAGTTAATATACACAAATTTATATAAATTTGTGAAGTTATAAAGGAGATCACTATAATTCTTTATCATCATGCATGTTTTCTTTTTTTTTTTTTTCTTGTTTCATCCAATAAGTAGGATAACCGTATTGTACGTAATACCTGTCAAGGATAACACAAGTCGCTCCTATTTTGCTCGCAGCTTCCACTGTAATATCCTTCAACGAGTAGCCTATTTGCACGTGCACATCGAACTCGATCTGCAACCCAATGCAAAAGTTAAAAACTAGGGTGTTGCAGCTGACATATTGATCATTTTTCTCATTTGACTTTATTTTTGAATAAAGATATATCTAAAGAGTACTTGAGAATTTGATCAGATCAGATCAGTTTTAATTTATATATATGAAGAAGAAGAAGAAGAAGATGATGATGATGGACCTGTTTCCTTCGGCAGAAGTCAGTTATTTCCCATACTTCATCCTTGTTCCGGTACGCATCCATCTTCCTTTCCATTTCTTGGTCCGAGAGTTCCTCTTTCTGTTTTATAGTCGAGCTGGAGTCCAGTTTTCGCTTGTATCTGGCTGTCAAAAACAAAAAAAAAAAAAAAAAAAAAAAAAGAAAAAAGAAAAAAGAAAAAAGAAAAAAGAAAAGAAAAGAACAGAACAGAACAGAAGGTTGATAAATTGATCTCAACAAGACTCAAATCCACAACCTTAGACTCGCGGTCTTACTTAAAAATCCACAGGCCATTGAGGGAGGGGTGGTTGCCGCAGAACGCAGCGGTGGAATGATTCCCAGAAGGGTAGTCTTGTCGAGGGGCCTGAGGAAGAGGCCATGCAGCGCCGTTATGATTGCAGTTGAAGGGAGCTCCTTGGACGCGTCCAGGCTGATCATCACCTTCTCAACTTTGCCCGCCATTTCTATTATCAAACCACCCAATAATTAATTAATTGATTCGGATCTCAAATGAATTAGCAGAAGCTAAGAAACATATACAGAATTAAGCAGCATACATACCTAGCTAGCTTGGAGAAGAAATTAAGGTGACAACAACTGATGAAGTAGGTAGTAGTGAAGCACACGGGGAGGAGGGTATAACTTTAGCGGCGCTAGTGGAAAAGGATGGGTTTGGTTTGGATATGTTGAAGCTGCTAATCAAGGGGGTTTTGGGCCAACCCATGTTTATAAAACCAAGTTAGGTACTGCCTGTCGATATAGACAAGGCAGGGATTTATATATTCTCCTAGCTTTGTCCAATAACAGTGGCCGTACAAATTAAAAGACCCATATATGTGCTTAATTGTGGCGACGGAAACTATTAGGCCAACTCTCTTGGGTCCTGTGAAAATTAAGTGTGTGGATGCTTGGCCTTTAGTTGTGCCCAGAATCCCTATGCCAGTGTGTTTGGCTTGGCATAGTGCTCACTCTCTCGTTTTGTTTTGATGCTAGCAGTTATATATATATATATATATATATATATAGTGCTGATATTTGTTCCACACCTAAGCCAAACTCATTTAGCCTCTTTCATGAGCTTGGACTAAGATGTGTCCTTCAGCTTTGTTTCCTTCCCTGAGAACAAGGCAGCAACCTCATATATATCTCAAAAGACTCGGTCACTCCCATTCACATCATCACATATCACCTATGTATATCTATATATCACACCTTTATTAATTATATACAAATATGCGTAACCAAAATTGCAATGACTTGTCCCCTCTAATTTCGATTAATTATTAATTGCAAGCTCAATAATTAAATGTGCTTTTCTTCTTCAAGAATTGTTAATTTCACAATTGTATATGTGGATGCTCTCTTCCTATATGAATCTTTTGTATTGCTCATAAAATATAATGTATGTGATAATGGTAGAATGATTGTTTGCGATTATTTGGAATAAACAACTTGTGATGTAAATCATATATGCCATGGTGCGACCGAGCGACACGGTCATTTATTCTTCAAGTGCCCTTACTCTAGTTGTATGGTGGCTATTCTATGTCGTTTCTCATGGCCGTGGCATAGTTGGAGACAGGGTATTCTTTGGGCAGTGGCATGATGGAGTGGTAAACTGCCTTGATAGGTTTCTCATCGGTTGGTCCTTCAGGCCTTAGTATATTTTTATGGCAGGAGTGTTCTTAGAGATGTTTTTCGAATTTGGCTCGGTCAGAGGTTCAAGTGGCCCAGCTATGCGGTGCAGTTTGGATGCGTCTCTCTAGTCTCTCTTTTCCTTGCTCCCTCCAAGGGATGGCTTTGGTGCGATGCTGGATATTGCCAGAACACTCTTTGTCTTGATATGTTGTTTCTAACTATGCTTATAAGTTAAGTAGTCGGACAAATAATATATCAGTGTTAGTTCGGTGGATCGTGAGTTCGATTTTTGCCCTACGCAGTGAGACGAAAGCTCACATATGCGATTTACCTTCCTTGACATAATAAAAAATACGAGCGCCGAGGGCCATGTAAGGACGTTTCAATAGTTTTTATGTTTGTTTCTGTTGATTAGTTAGTGAATTTGATATTTCTAATTTGTTTTATGTGCCGATTGGGCTAATTTTTGGGTAGCTCAAAATATGTCTCAGTCGAATTTTGTACTTTTTATTACCTGTTAATATAATTGTTTGTTTATTTAAAAAAAAAAGTGGTCAATATATTTGGGAGAGAAACATTTTGTGATATTTCACATTTCTAGTTTCTTCTATTTTCCTTCCCTTGCTCCTGACCTTTTTATGATCACTCATTGATGGTAAAGAAGATGAAAGAAAAATATATACATATATATACAAAAAATATTAAAAAATTAAAATTAAAAATCTATAGTTACTAACTACCATATTAAGTTTTATTCTTTAAATGAAAACAAAAAATTCAAAGTTAAAAACCCAAACCAAAAAAATATTGGCTCTTCCCCTATGTTGTTAAATGATTGGCTAAAGCTTGGCTTACAAACAGAACAATTTGAATCCACTTGGAAAAGCGAACATTGCAAACATCTTGGAAAAATATTATTGTTAGATCATAACTCACGTATTGTACTATATATTATAATTAAAATATTTAAAATATTCTTCATTTAAAAAGATAAGGTGGTGAGACTCATGATTAAAATATTTCTCATATAAAGGGATGAGGCAACGCAAGATGGTGAGACATGAGAGGTATTTATATCATTACGATACATTATATAGTTTAATATGTAACTCAAAAAATACCAATAAAATGGTCCAATATCTTATTATTGTGCTTGAAAAGCCTTAAATTAGCTAGGCTGTCTTTATCCAATCCAATATAATTGTTGAGGAGTAATACTGGCAACCTCGTATCTATCTATATCTACTTAGATAGATACAATTAAGTTGGAGAAAGGGTTAGTCGTTAGAAAGTTTCTTGTTGGTCACGTGGCTTTATTATTGAGCATTATTTAGTTTTTTTAATTGGGAAAATTTTGTTTTTTAGTTTGTTTATTTTACACTATTTAGTAATTAATTAATTAATAACGAACATAACAATTAAGGGTGTTGAATAGAGACACTCAAAATATTGTTACTTATACTATTACCGGAGTTATTTGATGAAACACAACACATGAGAGCACTTCAATTTTTCTTTTGGTCCTTTTTCTCTCTAGCTAATTTTTTAGCAACCATTTTTGTTGTACATATTGCATATATATATATATATATATATATAGTAGCATACACGAACGAACATGCTTCCCTGCATTCAATTGTCCAATTACAGCTGTTTTCCTTATAATTGCACATAACAATTGTAGATCCAAATCTAGATTTGGATCTGGATATAGGTTTTGATTAGAAGCATATTATGGGTGGATTGACCCGAGTGCATAATTCAGATTTACAACAATTAAAAACAAAGTGTTATTATTGCATTAATAAAATAATTCACTACATTTAAATATTTATTTATAAGTACATATAGGTTATGAAAAAGTTCGTGAACATATTAGTGAAATCTATTAGAATACCTTAAAATAAATATACTTAAACGATAACAATGAACATTGTTATGTCCATGATCTCACTTTTAGAGTATCATCGTAACCCACGGTTATAACCACGCCTACTGATCGAATTTGAAAGTTGATTATGTCCCTAAAGGTTTGGGTGTCCTAGGTGGGATTCAAGTTTCTCCGCCTTCTTTCGTCGAGAACTCGAGTCCCAAAAGAAAATAGGCAGCAAAAGGCATTCGAAACTTAGTTAGGCAACACGCTTGGAATGTTAAAACTATTTCAGAGATAAGATGAGATCATGTGAGTAAAACTTACATAAAACCCATTATTTTCTAGCAAATAGTCAAAATCCCAACATTATAATTATTATTCGATCACCTCACACAAACGTATTACAAACCAAAAATACAATCATATAACTCATGTCCAAATGACAAAATAAACAATTATACGAAACCTCAATCATTGGCAACTAAGTTGCTGGGAACAAGATACCATATCGGCCTTTCATTATTGTCAAACGGCGATGCATTCACCATTATCGCCATTTCCTTGCTAAGTCTCGGGCTATTTGTAAAGTTAGCTATGAGGGGGTGAGTCCTAAAATTTAGTAAAAACAATATATGTAAAATAGCAAATCACAGTTCATAACAAATATGGAAAAGAAAACATGAAGTGATTTATACATGTAAGCCCATCTATCTCATCCATTTTGGACTCTTGTGGCCCCTATATGATTTCCTATGGACTCTAACATGAGCTTGTTTAGTCCCCAAAATTTATAACCTCATGTCTAAACACTTTCTTGTCATCACATGTAAGTTGTGATAAAAAAAAATTTGAACATAAAATATATATTGACCCTTACACTTGTTTTTCTTTGATATCTTGAAGGACTTCTTGAATGGATCTTTTTAAAGTGTTAAAACACCATTGTCACCTCTCAATTTTTTTTTAAAAATTAATTATAATAAGATAAAAAAATTATTTACATAAATATCACTAAAATTATCTTTCATATTTAAGATGATTCAGATTTACCTTGCAAATTTAGCTCGCCATTATTTCTTCCTTAGTTTCACTATTTCTTGCGTATTTCTCCTTTTACAAAGTGTCTTATTTATAGATGATTTCTCCTACCCTCAAGCCTCCCAAAGGGTTCCTCAATAGAAAATTTTCATGTGCCTATTATGATGACTCTGCGTAGTCGTCAAATCAAAGTAAATTGATATTGCCCCCCCAAGGCACAACCGAGTTGGCAAATGCTGAGGTGGGGATAAATCCTGCTAGGTTGATGGCTACCAGCGTGGGTTCAAACCTTGGGGGCAGCAACAACTGCTTTCTGGTGTTGAGACTTGGCAAGTGTCAGTATGCGTAACATTTCAGACTTTAGTCGGTTCGAACATATCCCGTGATTTACCTTCGCAGTATTGTCTCATGGGCGGGGTGACTGCGAATGCTCGTAATGGTGCGAAAACTAAAAAAAAAAATAAAAATAAATTGATATTCTCCCTTATCATTTGGTTAACTTCATGTTTCCTACATTTCTGGCGATTCCTCACCCTTATTTAATGCTATACCATCTTCAATTAATACCCTTTAGTGCCGTGGCTTGCTCCCCTAATTGCGGCTGACACGTGGCGAAACGGGTGCCTTCTTGATCGACACGTGGCTCGTAGGACAGCTCATAGCCTTGCCTTCCCATTCCTTGCTAAAACGACGATGTTTTGGTCCCTGGTTGCTTCCAAAAATTCAACCTTCACCTCCCCAACGATTTGAATTGGCGACCCTTGCGCCTACATGTCCGCACGCCACGGCTTGAACTATATGCCACCTCATTTAATTATATGCAACCATTAAATTTATACAAATTCGGCTTTCTAGTTTCTAGAATTACACCTGTATCCCAAAAATTTTCAGAAATTCAATATTTTCGTATTCCAAAATATAAAATTTTTTAATTTCTCCCCTTAAATTTCTCAAATCCACAAATTATCAATAAATCATAAATAAAGTGTCTCAATTATAAAAATTAATTTTTTTCAAAATATCAGGATATTATAAACATGATAAAAAAAAATTATCAACTTTCATGTGCTTCTAGTTGTGCAGTAAATATCTTACGACAGCTTGGACTTCTTGTTTATCCATAAAATTGACGCCTGCATCTTTTCAGCTCATTGACCATGTTGGTCATTTTCCTAAGGTGTTGTCTCATGTTATCAAAGTTGTTAAAATTAGAATTTTAAATGGGATCGAAAGAAGATTTATATAATCGAATTGTAAAATTATAAGATTTTAGATATTATTAAAAATATATTTTAATTTTTATAAATATATATTTATAATAAGAAATATATGTTTTCAATTGTTGTTGGATGATTACAACAATAAATTTTTAGATGGAAAACTATCGATAGATAATCCATGTGTGGCTTATCTGAGCAATAGATGACTCATATGTGGTGTATCTGAGCGATGAATGACTTCTTCGGGCGATAGGCGACGTGTTGATTATCCAAACTATGGGTGATTATCGGGAGAGATGGAGGACTCTTATGTGGCGTATCCAAGCGATGGATGACTCACATGTGGCGTATTCGAGCGATGAATGACTCACTCGGGGGATGGATGACTTCTTCGGGTGATGGATGACGTGTGGATTATTCAAACGATGGGTGATTATTAGGAGAGATGGATGACTCTCTCAAGATGGAATGACAGCGATGAATGAGTCTCTTGGGGTAGCAACAGTGATGGATGAGTCTCCCAGGGGTAACAACAGCGATGGATGAGTCTCTTTGGAATAGCAACAGTGATAGATGAGTCTTCCAGGGGTAACAACAGCGATGGATGAATCTCTAAGGGGGTAGCAACAACGATGGATGAGTCAATTGGCTAGGTTGAGAGCGATGAATGATCTATCCAAAAATAAGATCGGTTAGGGGCGCGGGTGAAGACCCCTGCGCAGACATCTGATGCCTAAATTAGTCTCTCAAAAGTATAAAGTAGCCGAATGCAAAAAGGAGATGTGAGTGTGAGAGATTGCGTACTAAACGAGGGAAAAATGTCATATTATTTATAGCAATGAGAGGGGCATCCATGTGTTGAGTGACTCGATTTTCTCAACAAACATCTCAGATGTGGTTTTAATCGAGTCTTACGGAGTTATCGACGCTAGGGTGCATGGCTGAGTGCGCACGCGGGTGCGGGCACAGAGGCGTGCATTAGGCACCCCCAAGGGACCTTTCTCGGGGGTGTGAATGTAATACCCAAGAACTTTGGGTTATTATTTTAAAGAAAAAATAGAAATTCGAAGAAATTAGGAATCTGAAAAATTCGAAAAATTTATCGAATCAGCCGAAGGGAGTACCCTGAAGCTTAAATGTCTAAGGAAATAGGAAAGCCTCTAACGAAAATCTCGAGGCATGATTTTTAGTACCAAAAGAAACGCAATCAGGAACGATTTTCGGTATAGCAAAAATGTAGCCGCCATTTAAGCTGCAAAATCGAATCCTCGTAGAAGACTCCCGAAATGATAACGGAAGTTGTGGGAAGCTTCGGTTTATTGAGTAGAACAATTATTTGGAGGTTTCAGGAAGAAACGAGTAGGTTTAAAGCCAAAACGGAGAAACATGCCTAAGTGCAGTTTTTAGAAAATGCCCGAAGGAGGTTTAAATGTCACTTTTCTGAAATTTTGGGGTGTGAATGTCAATCTTGGAACCTTGGGGTCTTAGAGGAAGCAAGGAAATCATCAGGGGCTTGAAAGAAAGGTCAAAGTGAAAATTTCCAAATTTGGAAGGGGCAAAACGCAATTTTTTAAAGTATGAAGCTGTCATGGCTGACAGCTTCATGCACGCCTCCGACCAGGTGGTTCCGAGCTCGGGGAAGTCCAAGGGAGTGGTCGGAGCATGCGAGGGGGGCAACCAGGGCCGGCATCGAGGCCGCGTGCGGCCAGAATTTCAAGAAATTCCGACCGAGGGTGCGTTGACCATGGCCAACCTGTAATTGCAGTTTCGAGGGGCTTGGTCGATGCTTTTTGGTCATCCAAGGGCGGTTTGGGAGGTTTGAGACCTCGGTGAAGACAGCCATGGGCGTTTTGAGGGTTGATTTCGGCTATAAATAGGCCTTCAATGGCCGAGGGTTTTTGGAAGTTAGAAGCGAAAAATAGGAAGTGTTAGAGGCCGAATCGAGTGTCTATGATAAAGGGCTTTTGATCCTTGGAGGTAGTAGGTCGTTTCTGGAAAGTTTGGAGAGCAAATGAGCCAGATCGAGCGGGTTTCGAAGCTCGCCAGAGAAGCGAGGCGGACGAGACTTCAAGCTTCCAGTTGGACCGCTTCCGGCCATCCTTTCGAGCCATTTCAGGTACCCCTGCGATCGATTTGAAATAGGCTTTCGTTTGGTATAGGTTTTGAAATTTTTCGGCAAGCCATGGCCGGAGAAGACGACCGGCGCGTGGGCTCTACGAGCAAGTCTCACTCCCCCTAGCACGTGCTAGCTCGTGCGGGCTTAGGTTTTTGTGCAATTTTTTTTAAAATGTTTAGAAAAATATTTTAGAATTTTCTATGTAAAAATATTTGGAGAAAAATAGGTGTAGGTATTTATTTTAGAATTTAAGTAAGAAAAAATTGAGGAAAAATAGAGAAAAATGCAAGAAAATTGAGGAAAAATAGGTTTTTATTGATTATTTAAATAAATATCTTGCCTAGGGTGCTTTGGGAAGTGAGGTTAAATATTTGATGCCAATTTCAAGGTTGGCACACAAATCGAGGTAGTTTGCACATTTTTTGAGGTATCCCGATAACTGCAAAAGGTGAGTGATTTTGTCCCTATATCCCATATATGATATAATTTCCTTTCTATGCATGATAATTTCATATGTTATGATAATTTTTGTTCATATACTATTTCATGGGAAAACGTGATATTTGCACGACACGATATTTTTGTTATATTGAAACTCGTGCATGGGTTGGAATGTTACCCTTGGAGTGTAGCCGTAATTTCCCTAGGGCAATTAATGGAACAACGTTAGGCTTATCCTGCAGAGGTTCGGGATTCTGCCTAGGGTTCCGTGTCGGGCTGGTGGGCCTGGGAAGTTACATTATGTGTATATGTTTATAAATGTCCATGCATCATGCATCATTCATTCATGTTTATCTAACCCTCACTTAGAAAATTTCATCTTCTAATACTGGACTGTGTCCTTGGAATATTCCACGATCCAGGCGAGGCAAGCAGCCAGAAGGGCAAGGAAGTGGTCGAGGCATGATCGTGATAGAGATTTTGTAGATCCCTTGTGGGACTATGAGTATCTATTTTATTCGGATGTATTGTTTAGATTTTAATATTGTTGGTAATGTTATGTTGGGTGAACGATATGTATGTACCCTCGTATGTTATGTTTTCGAGGTTTCTTACAGGTTCTAATTTTGTTTCCGCTATATTTAAAGTGTATCATTCCTTTACTATGTTTGGGAGTGTTATTAAATAAAAGTTATGTTGATGATTTATTGCCGATTTATATTTGATGTAAAAAAACAAAATCCTAGCATATATTAACGCCCTAGAAGGCGGGGTGTTATAGTGAAGTATGACTGCACTCTCACCTTGCAATTAAAACACAATAAAAATACATTAAAATTTTTATATTTTTTTCTTTATTTTGGTGAGAGGTTTATACTCGTCAGTGTACGAGTGTAGTTGTAGTCCAAATTTAAATTTATAATTTCTGGATGAGTCCAGGTCGTTCACCGAGAGATTTATTTATGGCAAAAGAAAAAGAATGTCACACACACGCATACACATTTGAATTGGCAACAAGATTTTTTTATGATTTTTTTTAGACAACAGATACTAGGAAATAAAGCAAGACAGAGGTTGAAATAAATACTGGACGTGAGAATATAAAATTAGATAGCACTTGAATTAAGATAATTTCAGCACCAACCCGTTGATTCTCAAATTTAGCAGAAAAGATTAGCGACATTAATTTAATTTCAGATATGAGGGTTTGTTATTAAATGCAATTAAAGATGATGATAGTTCTAGTTTAAGCAATCCCCATACATGATATGCGGGATTCTAATTTAAGCAACTACTATAAATTCAATTGCAATTAATACACAAAATAACTAAATTAATCATCCGGGTTTGGGTATGATAGCGTTTCCAGTTCTAGTAACTCTCATACATGGCATGAAAACTCTAAGTTAGGCTTACGCTCCAATCCAAACCTAGTGATTTCTCAATAATTAAAACACACTCATATTAAAATTTAAATTAATGTTACTCATTTAAAGCGCAACTTTCTTTGGGAATCATTGGCGTTGGACACTGTCCTTGCCTTAACCCAAGATTAGATTTAACTACTCATTTTCATTTAAAAGTTAATTGACAAGAATTTAAATGGCGTAATTTAAATAACAAAATTTAAATGACAAGAATTAAAATAGCATAAACTAACCAGCCATTTAGGCGGTGGATAATTAAAAGACAAGAATTAAAATTACAGAAATTTAAAGGCAGAAATTAATCGGCAATTTAGGTGATGAATAATAAAGTAACAATAAATGACATAAGAATTTAAAAGAAGAAAGAAATGAAGTAAGATTACAAGAGAAAACAAGAGAGAGAATAAGAGCAATTCTCTAAGAGAAACTCTAAGAACAAAACTAAACTTTGATTCAAATAATAACCTCTCACAAATGCACCCAAGTGAGCTATTTATAACCCATAAGATGCAATAAAATCCATACAATTATTCAACCAAACATAATTATATCTAATGGGTACTCACAAAACATTCACCTAATTAATGGAAGAAAATTAAGTAAAAGACAAAAAATACAAAAGACTTTAGGTGGTGGACTACTCATAAGAATACAAAAGACTTTAGGTGGTAAATCACTCATAAAAAAAATACAAAATAAAGAAAAGTCTTCTACAAATTGGGCTTTTAATTGGTCTTGGGCCTTTGGTTGGTCTTGGACTTTTCTTATGTTGGATTCTTTTTGATAGTTGGGCCAAGTGCACTTGAAATATCATCTAGACTCCATAGTTGGCCCATGAATTTGAGCAACAATAATGGGTAACCCAACGTCTTCGATTTATGCCCCCTAATTAATTGTAGAAGTCAACTTTCTTGCTTTATTCTGTAATAATATATAATGCAAATAATTATTTATTTTAAGCATAATTATAAAGCCAAAATGGGGATATAATTCATTAAGATTTAGGTAATATTGACCTCTCATCAAAGTACCCCCGAGAGAGGTCTCTCGGGGGTGGGGGGTGGAGCCCCTTTCCTTAGCCACGTTGCTACGTGGCAGCGTGGGGAGGGGGGAAACGCCTCGCCCCTCTTTTTCCTTGGCCACGCATGGGGAAAGGGGGGAAGTGGCCACTGTGGGCAGTGCCGGCCCTGGGCATAGGCTGCTAGGCAGGCCGCCTAAGGCCCTCCTCCTCAAATCCAATGGTCAGGGGCCTTTCAGGTAAGCTCAAATTCAATTAATATAAAAGATTAATAATAAAAAATTATTTTGGTGTAAGAAAGTTGCAATGTCAAATTTAATTAATATAAAAAATTAGCAGTAAAACATTATTTTGGCGTGAGAAAGTGGCAATTAATACATTGGAGTGAACTGTGCATAGTGGCAATTAATGCATTGCAGACTTGTGATTAGTGATTAATTTTGTAAAAATTCTGTTATAATTACATATTTCTTTTGATCTTAAAAATGGTTTAAATTAGATATTAATATATATTTTATAGTTATATGCAAGTTTAAATTGAAAAATGAATGAAATGAAGTTTTAAAGTAAAATTTTAAAAAAAATAATAATAGTAATACATATATAAATATATATAATACATATACATCAATACATGCGTGCATGCTATATATATATAATATAATCTAATATATATGTGTCATGTGTAATACATATATATATAATATAATTTATTAATAACATTCAATTGCTTGTTTGTAGGAATGAAGAAGGTGGGCTTGGAGACTCAAATTGGATTGAAGAATTAAAGTTTATGAAGAATTAAGACCCAACTTGAGCAAGTCCATGGAAGATATCATTTGGAGAAGGCCCAAGTATTATTTTTAATCCTAATGAAGATAAAAAAAAAAAAACTAATTGTAGAAATCTATTTTTATTTTTTAATATTTGTTTTATAAGTGCTTTATTAGGTATGTATTTTAGCTAAAATCTATTTAACTATTAGGTGTGTATTATAGCTAAAATCTATTTAACTTTATGAGTGCTTTATTAGGTGTGTATTTTAGCTAAAATCTATTTAATTTTAGGTGTATTATAGCTAAACTCCATTTAACTTTAAGTGTGTAAGTGCCCATTAGATATAATTATGTCTAGTTGAATAATTTAAATTGTGTGGTTTGTATTGCATTTTGTGGGCTATAAATAACTCACTTGATTGCATTTGTAAGAGTGATTATTATTTTTGAATCAAAGTTTAGTTTTTTTTTTAGAATTCTCTATTTGATAATTACTTTTGTTCTCTCTTATTTTCTCTATTGTTTTTTCTTGTGATCTTATTTTTTTTTCTTCTCTTGAATTCTTATGTCATTTATTGTTACTTTATTATCCACTGTCTAAATGGCCGGTTAATTTATGCCTTTAAATTTCTATAATTTTAATTCCTGTCTTTTTATTATCGACCGCCTAAATGACCGGTTAGTTTCTACTATTTTAATTTCTGTTATTTAAATTATGTCATTTAAATTCCTGTCAGTTAACTTTCAAATAAAGATGAGTAACTAAATCCAATCTTGGATTAAGACAAGGATAGTGTCCAACACCAATGATTCCCAAAGAAAGCTACGCTTTAAATGAGTAACATTAATTTAAATTTCAGTATGAGTGTGTATTAATTATTGAGAAATCACTAGGTTTGGATTGGAGCGTAAGCCTAACTTAGAGCTTTCATGCCATGTATGGGAGTTATCAGAACTGAAAACGCTATCATACCCAAACCTGGATGATTAATTTAGTTATTTTGTGTATTAATTACAATTGGATTTATGGTAATTGTTTAAATTAGAATATCAGATATCATGTATAGGGATTGCTTAAACTAGAACTATCATCATCTCTAATTGCATTTAACAACAAACCCTCATATCTGAAATTAAATTAATATTGCTAATCTTTTCTGCTAAAATTTGGGAATCAACGGGTTGGTGCTGAAAGTGTCTTAACTCAACTGCTATCCAATTTCATATTCACACCTTTAGCGTGTATTTCAACTTCTACCTTATTTTATTTCCTAGTATCTGTTATCTAAAAAAGCATAAAAAAATATTGTTACCAATTCATCCAAATGCATGTGTGTGACATTTTTTTACTTTTGCCATAAATAAATCTCTTAGTGGACGACTTGAACTCATCCAGAAAATAAAAATTTAAATTTTGACTACAAATGCCCTCGTACACTGACGAGTATAAATCTCTCACCAAAATAAAGAAAAAATTATAAAAGTTTTAATATTTTTTATTGTGTTTTAATTGCAAGGTGAGAGTGCAGCCAACTTGCAGTGAGCTGCGCATAAGGCAGTGTGCTTCAAGTGCACAAGAAAGAAATTTAAAATTGAATTGCCAATTGGCATCTGGGAGTGGGCTGCTTGCAGCTTGCCTATGTAGATATATATATATATATAATATTTTATAATTAAAGTAAAAACAAGCATTAATGCAACAAAACTTCACTTTTCTTCCAAACTCCAAACTCCAGTGCTTTGCCTCTCGTCTGTGTGCATTCCTCTCATCTTCTTTCTTATTCTGTGACTTTTATTGTCTGTTTGCATTGCGTGGTCCCTCTCAAGTCTCAGCTCTCTTTCGTGGTCCTTCTCGAGTCTCAGCTCTCTTCTTCAGTTCTTCTTCTTCTGTTCTGTTAGTAGCACACAACAGCTACCAGTACCAAGCACGCGCGTCTCATTTACTTTGCAGAAGAGGGAGTGGAAATAATCTGATTATATATATATATATTGATGCACATAATATTTGCATATTATTTCTTGAATTCTTTCTCTTGTGTTTTTCTATTAATTTGTTTTGCAGATTTCAATTCGAATATCAAATCTAATCAGGTTCTATTGTTTCTCGTTCAATTACATTTGAATTTGATATTATATTGATTTTCATATTTAAATTGCTCAATTGCATTTGAATTTGATATTATATTAATTTTTGCATTTAAATTGATTAATTATGTCCACTAAAAAATATTTGTCTAGAAATGAAAAAAGAAAAAAATAAAAAAAAACTCAAGAATTTATTCTATCTCAAGCAGGAGCATTGGATAAATTTGTTATTAGGAACATTAGTAATACAATAGTAAATGAAGAATGTGATAATTTGATAGATAAAGAGATTCAAAACGTCATGCAAGAACAACATGAATTAGGAGATGCTGAAAATAGAAATAAGGAAGAATATAAAGATTTAGATACATAATGCTCAACTTACCCTTTGGACATAACTAATCCAAAAAATTGGAAAAATATTGGTCAAAATTTTATAGACTTGTTGGTAGAAAAAGGTCCTATAAGAGGTCAAGTGGTTGATTTTCCTAAAAATTTAGAAAATAGGTATTTCCTTTCTACTTATTACACTCGTCATTAATCAAATGGTGATAAGAGAGATAGAAAATGGTTGATATACTCCATTTCATTAGATAAAGTATTTTGTTTTTGTTGCAAATTATTTAAACAAGAACAAACAATATTCAATTAGCTAATGAAGGGACAAGTGATTGGAAAAATCTTAGTTCTAAACTAAAAAGCCATGAAACAAGTAGTGGACATATGGATAACATGAGAAAATGGATTGAATTAGAAAAACGATTACAAAAGAATTTAACAATTGATAAAACTTTGCAAGATCAAATCAACAAAGATATAAAACATTGGAAATAAGTTTTTGCGAGAATAATTTCAATTGTTAGCTTTCTTAATAAGAATAATTTGGCATTTCATGGAAGTAGTGAAAAATTATATGAAGAAGATAATGGAAATTTTCTAGGTTTGATTGAAATGATCGTTGAATTTGATCAAATTATGAAATTATGAAAGAACACGTTCGACGTATTCAAGAAAATCAAATTCACTATCATTATCTAAGTCACAAAATTCAAAATGAATTCATACTCACGTTGGCAGGTGAGATCAAAAGTGTAATAATTAAAATAGTTAAAGAAGGAAAATATCTTTCAGTGATACTTAACTGTACACCCGATATAAGTCATGAAGAAAAATTGTCTCTAATTATACGATGTGTAAATGTCTTAACAAGTCCAGTTAAGGTAGAAGCGTTTTTTTTAGGATTCCTTAAGGTAGACGATACTTCAGGGCAATGACTGTTTGAGAAATTAATAAATGCTCTACAAACACTTGAAGTTGATATTGGTGATTTAAGAGGTCAAGGTTATGATAATAGTTCTAATATGAAAGGAAAGCATAAAGGTGTGCAGAAAAGAGTATTAGAAATAAATCCAAGGACTTTTTACACTCTGTGTAGTTGACATAGTCTTAATATTGCAGTATGTGATATAACAAATTCATGCATAAAGGCTAAATCTTTTTTTGGAATTGTACAATGCTTATATATATTGTTTTCATCTTCTACAAAGCGATGGAAAGTTTTGCAAGATAATGTGGAAGGCCTAACACTTAAGCAATTATCACAAACTCGTTGGGAAAGTCGAGTTGAAAGTATTAAAGCAATAAGATTCCAAGCTCCACAAATAAAAAATGCTTTAACTCATTTGATGGAAACATGTGATGACTCTAAGGCATTTCGAGATGCTAAAAGTCTATTAGAAGACATTATGGATTTTGAGTTCTTGTTTGGTATGATTATTTGGTATAATATATTGTCTGCTATTAATAAAGTAAGCAAAATGTTACAAAGTAATGACATGGTTATTGATGTTGCTATAAATCACTTGAAAGCACTTATTTCTTTTTTTGAAACACATAGAGAAACTGGATTTGAATCTGATATGATTATTGCTAAAGAAATTACTACTCAAATGGAAATTGAACCTATTTTTCAAGAAAAACATATTATTCGTAGAAAGAAACAATTTGATGAAAATGTCAATGATGAGATAACACATTCAGTTGAAGAATCTTTTAGAGTTGATTATTTCTTATATGTAGTTGATCAAGCTATTTTTTCGCTTAAGTGTAGGCTTGAACAACTTCAAGAATATGAAAATATTTTTGGATTTCTATTTGATTTGAAAAAAATTATATTCTACAGATAATGATTGTTTAAAGAGATCATGTGATAAGTTAGAAGAATTTTTAAGATACAAGACGGATTTAGATATTGATGGACAAGAGTTATTCTCTAAGTTGAAAGTTGTGAGATGTTTTCCAAAAGAGACCAAGAAGGCAATTGAAGTGTTAGACTACATGAAGACAATGGATTATTATTTTCTGAATGTGTGGATCGTGTATAGAATACTTCTGACTATACCAGTTACAGTTGCTTCTGCAGAGTGAAGTTTCTCAAAGTTGAAATTGATAAAATCTTACCTTTGGTAAACAATGTCACAATAAAGGTTAAATAGATTGACGATGGTGTTTATTGAAAAACATATGTTGGAACAAATTGATTGTAATAGTTTAATTGTTGATTTTTCATTTAAAAATGTTAGAAGAGTAAATTTAAAATGAAATATTATGAATTTTAAACTATTATTGTGATAATTTTGAATGTTTTTATATAATAAAAAAATTTATTCATATTTGTTACATGTAATTTTATTTTTAAATGTTGAGAATTTCATATAAAATTTCATGTAAGCCCCTAAAATCAAATTTCTCTTAGGGCCCTTAAAATGTCAGGGTTGGCCTGCTCCTATGTTGGTAGTTGCCAATCTTCAGGCTGTTCCATGATTTGTTTAAGAGCTTCAAGAGCCTTTTACTTTTCTAGAATATATTGATTTTTCATACTTTAGATTTTATAACTATTTTCATTCAATTTTTCATCTTTGATAAAGTCAAAAATAATATTTTTTTTAAAAAATATTGTTTAAAGGATAATCTTCTAGATTGCAAGGAAATGGATAAAAAAAATATTTTTGATATAAAATAAAAACGAGAAAACAATATTTTTTTTTTCAAAAAAGTAAGAAACAGAAACACGGAGTAAAGTATAAATTAAAAAAATATAAGAATCTTTTTTATAAATATATTATTTAAGATATATACATATATATAATCATATTTCTCTTATTTTTCAACAATCTATACCTACATATCATATATTATTCCTTTACCCAAAATATCATGCTTCTCTCTCTCTCTCCCCTTCTATTACCCTCTATTCTACTTTTTCTCCGGCAACTACCTCTCATCGTCGTCTCGCCATTAACTCTCTCGTTGCTTGACCCTAACTTCTTGTTATCGACCGTCGCAACACCTTCTATCTTCGTCGTCATTGCACACCCTTCCCTTTGTTGCCGTCACCTCGTCTCTTGCCACCGACCATCTCGCTGTCGCCTCGCTTTTCACCATCGACCCTCTCATCCCTACATTAGCTCTCGCTGTCAACGACCGTTTCATTTTCTCACTCCACTGCCTTTCATTGTCGCTGTACATTGCTCTCTCTATTGTTGTATCCTCCTCTTCGCCACCTCTTGCGATTGGAAATGCATCTTCGACCATTTTATGTAATTTATGAAATGACCCCAAAATATTTCTCAAATTATAAAAACGGCCCGAAAAACGTTTCGAGCAATTTTTTTATTTTTGTAAAGAGAAACGATTTGAAAACACCAAAATAATGTCTTCAAGCCATTTTCGTGCTTCAAAGATAATGTATATCAGATATATGCACCAAATCAATGTCTTGCTTTATGCATGCTTATCTTGTTAAATAAAATTAATAATAAATATAAAATTGAATATAAAATCAAAAGTTCACTATCTTTTCAATTATCATCCATATTTTAACTGTCTAAATATTATTAATTTTATTTTTCTTTTATCACTCCAAAAACAAATGTTAAGGTCATTCCTCCCACTTGAATAATTATCAATAGAATATGCAAATATTTAATCAAAAAAGAATTGAATAGTCAACATTAATTATGTTTTTGAAAATAAACAATATATTCCTTTCATAGAAAGAGAAATATCTAATATACTGTTCAAATATTTATACCTAGTACATAGCTAAACAATTACTAGATGTGAAAGCTAATTGAGGTGTTGGTTAGAGGTAGTCCCGAGTCATACTAAAAATAGAGTAAATGATCTCATGATAGAGATATTTAGAGGCCCCATAAGTAATATCCAATGGCAAGCCACTCGAGTACAGTATTCTCACCAACTGTTTCCTCTTATGTTCATTCAAAAAAGAATACACCATCCATCTATATGTCTAATTTTGGGTTGCAGCTTCCCAAATTATACTCAGAATTTCTCTATTAGGTGGCATGGCAAGCAAAGACTAATAGATATTTGTTTCTTGATTCCCAAAACCCTGAAAGTTAGCAAATATGAATTCTTGAATCATATTAAACATAATAATGATATATTTACACATATTTTGTTCAAATGTCTATATTCATTCAACTATCTCTTGGGATGATTGTTTTTACGGAGTTTTTGGTGCTTGTGTCATCGATTACGCTAAAGAAAATAAATTATAAGTTAAGCTTTTGACCTTTGCACAGAGCAAAAATCGAACTCGCAATTTACTAGATTAATATCGACATATTACTCATCCGACCATTCAACTTGTGCCTTGAGACTTCATTTAACTATCTTTCCATCTCTATAACAATAATTGTTCTTTGAGCAAAAGTTTGAATACAAGCACTATATTGAGATTTTTTTTAAATTAAATTAAAAATAAGATATTAGAACTTGATTATCACATTCCTTAAAAAATATTGTTTAGTAAAGAAGCCATCTTTATTAAATAATGATAATTTAAATAATAATAATAATAATAATAATAATAAATTATATTAGGAACCGAACCACTTGTATATAACTTCAAAACTTTGCAGAATATATATTTTAGTTATATAGACCTTTCTTATATTTTTAGAATTTTTGGATAATGAAAAATATTTTTCTAATTTTTTTTATTTTAGTTACAAACTTTTTCCAATATTTTCAGATTTTTTTAGTTTTTTTTTTTTCTATAATTGAAAGGAGAGAAGAAGAAAGGTCAGCCGCTGCCAACTTCCGTCCACTGCCGCGATCGTCGCCGATGGACAATCGTCGAAGAAGGATGAGAAGGAAGGTTAGCCGCCGCTAGAACTCCACCATACTCTGTTCATCGCATCATCGCGATGATCGTTGCTCGATGTAGTGCTGTAGTCACCGGAACCGGAAGAGACGAAGGGTCCAGTCGTCGTTACAGATGTTGTTCTTCGGTGACTCAACCGGAGTCCGCATTGGCGTTCCCTGCAACCGCCTTGGCCTTAGCAAGCAGTCATTGGCGCTAGGGAAGACGAAGGGTGGTAGCCCAGCCACCAGTACAGTCACAATCATTCATACCAGGCGTTGGAGCCTTGTCACCGTCACCGGAGAAGATGAAAAGATGCAACCGTTGCTGTAGGTATCATCCTTTAGAAACTCCGCAGCCGTCATAGCCAGGGTCTGGGCAAGGCATCGCTGCAACTGCCGCACACTGCAAGACTGCAGTTGCCGTTGTCGCCGGAGAAGGCAAAAAATGCAGTCGTCGCTGCAATCGTCACCCTTTAGTGACTCTGCTACGCAGGGGCGGATTTAGGGGGGGGCAGGCACGGGCTGCAGCCCCCCCCAAGATTCAGCCCTCCCCCAGATTTGCAAGGGAGGAGGGCTGAAATGGGTTATGGATCTGGGGGCCAGCCCTCCCCCAGATCTACTCCTAGATCCGCCCCTGCTGCTACGGTCTGTGTCGGAGCCTGGGCAGGTCCGTACTACAAGTCCCTTAGTCGTAGAAGGTTGAAGATTTACAGTCATTGGTACCGGAGAAGATGAAGGGACACAGCGCCATAGCCGGAAAAGATGAAGGGACGTAGCGTCATCGCTGCGCGCGACCATTATCCGCTGGCTACTCAGACTTCCATAACCGTTCGTAACTGCTGGCAACGGCCACCATCATCGCCACAGTTCACCTCCATCGCCTTTCTGACGAGCATCTGTCTTCTGATGGCCCCAGCACTTCTCTGACGGGTCGTTACTTCTTGCAACCGTCGTCTTCTTCCCTTTCCTCTTACTTTATTTTTTGAATAACTAGTGTTCGGAGCTGCAATGACAACAAATTTAAAAATTAAATTTTAATTAATATTAAAAAATTTATATATTAGTCTTAAAAATATAATATCTTAAATCTTAATTAGTATTGAAAAATTCATGCATTAGTTTTGCATTAAATTAAAGGTAGTGATTGATTAATTATTAAAGTAAAATTATTTATTATATTATATATTTATTTATAAATTATAAATATAAATATAAATTAAAACTAGAAAACATGAATTTTTCAATGCTAATTTTACTTTCTGATATTGAAATTTAATTTTTACAATAATAACAAAACTTTAAAAATATGAATTTTGACTTATTTTTCTTTTACTATGTATTAATTTTCTTCCATAGTCTTACAAATGTGATATGTTAAATCTTAATTAACATTGAAAAATTCATATATTAATATTTATTTTTTAACAGTTGAGGAATTAATCAAAAATAATATTATAAATATTTTTTATTAATAATATTTATAAAAAATATTTATTTTTAATTCATTGAAAAATTATATATCTATACATGACATAATTAATAATTTAAATTGTCTATACAAATTTTCTATTAATAATATTTATTTAATTGATAGTGAAAAATTCTAAAATATTTTATAGGAGATCTCTAATTGTTTTGGAATAATAAGTACTAAATACAAATTATTTTTATTTTATATAAATGAATAATTTTTTATGACTTAATTAATAGTTTAAGTTATCTATTCATATTCTTAAAAAAAAATATTTATTTTTGATTGATTGAGGGATTAATTGAGGAATTAATCAAAAATAATATTATAAATATTTTTAATTAATTGATGAGAAGATTAATTGAGTTTAAAATTAAGTTATAAATAAATATTGTAAATAGTATTGGAAACCCATGCTTAATTTCTTACTTTAATTATTAATTATAACTATCTTTAATTTAATACAAGTTTTAGAGGTAAAAAATACTTTGACAAACTATCGGAGGAAAAAAAATGCTTGGCAAACTATTTAATAACTAAATATTTATATACAAATAATAATGCATTAAAAAATTCATGCTTAGAAGTTAATTAACTAAATATTTAAATGGGTGGATAAATAATATACACATTATAAATGATTTTTAATAATTTTTCGCAAGTAAGCTGGAAAGACTATGGAAAATCAATATAAAAGTGATCTTCTGACTACATTTTGTGTAATTTCTTGGTGTGTATCCATTCTTGCAGATTAAAAATTACTTACGTGTATATGTATATTCATCTATTTAATTGTGTCCACAACAAATTATTTACTAATTAAATATTTAATATACACATAATAATACATTGAAAAACCCATGATTAGCATTGAAAAACTCATGAATTAGAAATTTTATTATTAATTTTATAGTAATTATTAATTACTACTACTTTTAGTAATAATAATTTAATTATTATTAATGCAAGTTTTGGAGAATTTTTTTTTTTGCAAACTATCCTACTTTAATAATAATAATAATAATAATAATAATAATAATAATAATATAAAGATAAAGATAATTTAATTATTATTAATGCAAGTTTTAGGAGAAAAAATTCTTTTGCAGACTATCTTACTTTATTATGTGTATATTAACTAAATATTTAATATACACAAAGTAATGCATTGAAAAACTCATAATTAGTATTGAAAAACTTATGTATTGAAAAATTCATTATTAATATTACAAGAATGAATACTTTTAGTAATTAATGCAAACTTTGGGGGGAAAAAACTCTTTGCCAAACTATCATACTTTTATATATATAAAGATGTTAGGAGTCATGATTGATGATAGTGTTATCAATTATGTGATCCTTGTTAGAGGATGTTAAGGAGATCATGTATCATTATCTCTTCTACCTAACACGTCATCTAATGAAGATGCAACACATAACTAATATTTCGTTATTAGTCATGACTCCTAGTATTGCTCTTATTTTTAGGCAAAGGGATAAAAATGCAACTCAATTTTGGGTAAAAGGCCATTTGGTTCCCTCAACTTCAAGTTGAACGTGTTATACCCTTTAACTTTCAATTTTGTAACAATCACACACATGGGTTCAATAAGCATAGCTCATGAGTTACACACATGGTTTGACATGGGCCCTTCATTGACCAAGCCAATGAGAAAGAGCCATGTGTCTTGATGTTGTAAGAAAGAAAGTGGGGTTGGTGGAGGACGATGTGGCAGAAGTTGGAGTCAGCGACCCTAGCCTTGTAGAAGAGGAATGTGAAGACAACGAAGACCTTTAGCGGTACTCGATGCCACCGATTCACAACTTCATTTGCTTAGTGCCGCTGTCGATTCATAAACACAAATTGGGCTGAGTCACCATTGATTCACAAACACGAATCAACATTTTCGTGCAACATGAATTGTCGCTACCCCTTGCCACATTCGATTCACAAACACAAAATTTGATTGCTCAGTGCCACCATTGATTTGACAGCCAAGAAGGCGATACCAAAGTTTGTCAGAGACTAGGAAAAATGGACCAAGGTCAGTTAATGGTGAAGAAAGTAAGAGGTCAGTCAGCAGCGGGGTAGGCAAGAGGTTTGTTGACGACTACAAGGAAGACAAAAGGTCGCCGACGTAAGGAATGAGGAAGAAGAAAATGATGGATGCTGCCTTCATACTCCTCAACCGCACATGTAACTCATGTGTTACGTTTAATAGACTACAAGTGTGTGATTGTTACAAAGTTGGAAGTTGGGGGGCACAATAGGTTCAAAATTAAAAGTTGAGAGGCACAATAGGTTCAACTTGAAGTTGAGGGGGACAAATGACTTTTTACCCAAAATTGAGGGGCATTTTTATACCTTTTACCTTATTTTTACAACATAAATCAAAACATGGCATAAGGCATAAACATGATTCTCAACTTGGGGCTTTTAACCGTTTGTGTCCTTAAACTTGAATGGGGACCTATTATGCCCCTCAAGTTTCAAATTTGGACCAATCATGCATTTCGTGTCTAGTCAGCACTGCGCGTGAGTTACACATGCGGTTGAGGTGTATGGAGGCAGCACCCATATTTTTCTCCTTCATTCCCAGCATCGATGACCTTTCACTTTCCTCCTTCTTCTTCGTTGACGACCGCAACACCCATCTTCTTTTTCTTTCTCATTCCTAACACTAGTGCCCTCTCGCCTTCCCCATTCCTCGTTGTTTACAACTGCAAAACCCATCTTCTTTTCCTTCCTCATTCTCAATGCCGACGACCTCTTGCCTCCCTCTTTCCTTGCTATCGCCGATTAACCTCTCCCCTACCTCATTGTTGTCGCCGACCTCTTGCCTTTCTTATTGTTGCTGATTGACTCCTCGTAAACTAAAAATGAAGACGGGAAGATAGATACAACAGACATCAAACTAGAAAAATAATTGCCCACAAATGGCTTTTCATCTCTCGCTTCATCATTTCTCTTATCTAGCTAACCCCACAACTCGATCTTCTTCTAATAGTTGAACCGATGAAGCTGTCGCCACTAACGTCAGTTTTTTTCTTTATTTTTCGACCCCCAAAAGCCAACCACAAATTGCCATTGCAAACGCTCGTTTCCAACTTTTTTAATCTCGATTTGGCCCTATTGTAGACCTCGCCATCGCCCCAATCCAAGCCATCCAAAGCCTATCACTAAGTCTGTGTTTGTGATTTGAGGACGGTACTGACCTTCGCAAGGCCAGGGTTAGGGTCGTTGATTTTGACTTTCACTTCATAGTCTACTACCGACCCCACATCCTCTTTTGCAGTGTCGAGATACGTGCGCGCCTTCTCATTGGCCTAATCAATATGGGGCCCACGTCAGATCGCACGCGGGTTTCACCCATTATACTTGCTGGATCTAAATGTGTGATTGTTATAAAATTGAAAGTTGAGAGACACAATAGGTTCAAAATTGAAAGTTGAGGGACTAAGGTTCAATTTGAAGTTGAGGGGACCAAATGACCTTTTACCTAAAGTTGAGGGGCATTTTTATGCCTTTTTCCATCAAAACATACATACATACATACATACATACATATAGACTTTGTAGCAAAAAAGACTTATATATGCATACATACATACTAAAAAGCATCATTCAAATCAAAAAACAAATCAACTTAACTTTGACACGGAAAGTAGAAATTATATAGAGGAGAAATAATATACAACATTCACTGTTTCTCTAATTTTCTCCGGTAGAAGTGAATCAAGTTGGTCTTAAATGTAATCACAATATGTTCTAAATTCACAGCCTAAAAATATTTAATTTAATCTATATACTGATAGAGAATATCTAAAGAGAGTTTGCAGAAAAAGTATTTATCCATCGATATCATACCTTTTCTCTTTTATTTTTCTTTATATATACACACACATACATAAACCATTTTTTTGTTCCACCACTTCTCTTCACTTTTAAAGAAGATCAAGTGGGGAGTAACAATTCCATATTACTTTCTTCAACCCATCAACTCTTCATGGGTGAATTTGATTCCGATAGGTGACTCAAATCTAAGTCCATATTTCATGTACTATTTGTTAAACTTAGACCCAATCTCGATCCAGAAGAAAAAATTAGCCCTAATCATATTTTAATGGAATACGAGATTTTTGTGCGAATCCATTTTTTGAATTATCTACCCAAATTATACTAATTGACACTAAATATATCCCAAAACCATTCCAAACCTTTTCTACACATATGATTAACCTCAAAACAATATTAAATTATCAACAACTTGCAATGTCTAATTAAAATATCTACAATTAAGATTAAAACATTCAACAAAGGAATATTGTAAAATTAAAATGTAAAATTAAAATAATAATTTTTTTTATGTATTTTGATCACTTATAAACTTAATAACTTATCTATGAGTTAAAATATAAATAACGTTAATATATAAATAATGTTTAATATATATATATATATATATAGGTTTAGGTTTATAACTTTATACCCTATAATTTTGAGTTTTTATTGAACCTGAACCCAAACCCAAACCCAAATTGACCAAAGAAAACATTGGAGTGGGTTTGGGCATAAACTCGTTGGATGGGTATAAATTAAGATCCGTAATTGGGACTGGGCTATTACTAAAGTTAAAAAGGTTAATTTAAATTTAAAAATAAGATTAAATTTTAATTAATTATAAAAAAGACTCATATTTTACTATATTTTTAATCATGTATCGAACTTTTAATTTTTCATTACTAAGAACAAAATTTTAATATATTTTAAATTTATATTGTCATTTGCTTTCTATTAAAATTATTCATTAAAAGACTAAGAATTATAAATGCTCACATTGGTGAAGATATCAGATTCTTTGTTAGCATACTTAAAATGTCTAATTTGTTGTAAATTATGGGTGAATGACTATTATACCTCTGCAGCCCTAATTTACCTATAAATATAGGATTTTAGTTCTTAATAACACATAATCTTTTAAGGGACGTTTGGTATTAGAGAAATTTTAAGATTTTTAAGAATGTTAGGTTGAAAATCTATATTCCCATGTTGAGTACAACTTTTTCATAAAAAGAATTTTAGGAAATAAGATTTTCGGGAATGATTTTTAAACAACTTTCCTACAAAAAGATTTTCATTGAGGGGGTTGGGAATCCAAGTTTTCCGTAGACTTGAAAATATTTTTAACAAAGAAAAAGACTATAACACTCTTTACCTTTTTATAACCCCATATAAATATATTATATATATATATATATTAAAATAGATATTCATACAAACATATATATACACACACATATATATACATAATGTGTAAAAAAATAATATTTTTTTGACTTCCTAAAAATGTTATGGATCCTAATATTTTATATAGTAGAAAGAATTTATCATTTTTAAACAAAAAATTAAATAAGGGTAATTTTCAAAAAAGAACATCAATTCCTAATAATATTGTATTTAAACCAAACATATGAATGTAAAATTTTCAGAAAAGAATACTCAACATTCTTAAGAATGTTTAAATTTAACCAAATATAGAATTGCATAAATCCTGAGAATCAAAAATTTCTAAGAGCATTCCCAAGAATCATGAATTCCAGGAATTTAAAAACTTCTCTCGTACCAAACGCCTCCTTTGTAACACCCGAGGATAATTTGAGGATAAAAATGATATTTGATAAAGGGTATAAATGGAATTTGTGAAAAATAAGACTATAGGGCACACTAACACAGCTTTGGACGATCGAATTAGTCAGAGGGAGTACCTCGGACCCTAGATAATTAAGAAAAATGGTATAGTATCATCGAGTAGAATAAATTATGATTTTTGGTGGCGAAAGAAATGGGATCGGGAACAGTTTTCGGTACAGCAAAAATACAGTTGTCAATTAGGCCGTATTACCGAATTGTTGTAAACGACGGCCAAAAAGTCAACGGAGAGTGCCAAGGACTAGTATTTGATGTATAAAATAACCCTTAAGTGGTTTCAGATTGAATCGAATGGATTTGAGATCAAAACAATCAATCGGGCCTAAGTATAATTTTCTAAATTTGCCTGAGGGAGGTCAAAACGGTAAATTTTTGGAAGTTTCAAGGGAGAAATGAGAATTACTAATATTGAGGGCTCTAGTGATGGTGCTAGAAAGATCAGGGGCTTGAGGTTAAGGGCCAAAATGCAAAAGAGAAATTTTGAGGGGCTAAAGTGTAATTTTTAGAAAATTGCACATACATGGCCGATTTGGCCGTGGATTTGGCCGGAAAATCTGGCCGTTTGACAGGCTAGGATCGTTAGGGAGTGGCCTAGGGCGGTCTAGGAGGCGTGTGGGAAGAGCTTTGGCCAGAAATCGGCCACGTAGGGGTGAGTTTTGGCCTATAAATAGCCAAGGGTTTCGGCCGAATTGAAGCACCAAATCGCTCAAGTTTGAGAGCGAATCAAGGAAATACAATAAGGGGCTTTTGATCCTTGAGGCGAGAGGAGCTTTTCTGGAAATTTTTGTGAATTTTGGAAGTGGTTTGAAGGTGTTTTGGAGCAGATCGGAAAAGGGAGGCGGACGGCCATACCGCACCTGAAACGGCCCGATCGAGGGCCTTGCCGGAGGTCTTTCGGCCTGAAAATGGTAGCATCGGGATCGACTTGAAGTAAGTTTCCAGGAGGTGTGATCGGCACCAAATTCCGGTCACCGGCCGGCGACCATCTCGCCGGAGAAGAAAGGGCGCGTGCTGTGCACGCGCAGCACCACTCGCCCACGCGTGAGGGCGCGTGAGACCTCAGGTAATTTTGAATTTTTTTTATTATTTTAAGAAAAATAAATTATGAATTATGGTGGAAGAAAATTTTGAAAAATGTTGGAGAAAATGGTCATTTTGAAATTTTCAAGGTAAATAAGGCTTATGAAAAATAGGAGGAGATATTGAAAAATTTTTAGAAAATTCCAGAAGTTAGGAAATATTTATTTATGAATTTTTATGAAGATAAATCAAGAAAAAATCTTGATTAGGCATTTATTAGCATTTTTGACGAGAAATATAAAGAAAATAGGAAGAAATTATGGGAAAATTGAAAAAATAGATATTGATATGATTTTGAGCAAACGTGATGACTAGGGTATTGTTGAAGCTCGAGGTTGAAGTATAAGAGCGTCGGGCGCGAGAATCAAGGTCAGGCACACAAATCGAGGCGGGCACGCAAATCGAGGTGACTCGAGCTCTTTAAGAAAGTTGGGTTACAAGGTGAGTGGTTCTACCCGAAAAGACTTTAAGTGACATGTGAATGGTTTACTGTGAGTGTTCATCCCTGTGGCTTGGTTTATTGTGATGGATTGTCCAAACGGTTATTTACACATGCATTAAATTTCGTACGGTAAATTGCATACATTGAGATGCTGATTTTTTATGCTTGTTAAGATTTTTCAGCATTGGCTTGTTTTGTGTCGTCCATGTGGGACGTGGATTGTTAACCTGTGGCGTAGCCCAGAGTGACAGCACTCGGGATGCGTACCTAGGATTAATGCTAGGTGACCCACTTGGGACGGGGCTGAGACGGACTTCACCCTACGGGACCCAAGTGGCGGGGCTGAGAGTGGACACCACCCCGGTTGTTGGCTCAAGTGGCGAGGCTGCGAGTGGACACCACCCCAGGTTCCTTTGAGCAATAGCATTAATGCCGAGGTGACGTTGATTCCGAGGATAGTGCTGATGTGGCACTCTTGGGGCTAGGGTTGCGTTGGGTTTTGGAATGCTTTTGAGTTGGAGTGTAAAGCCTAACGATGACAATGGGGTGATTCCCGGGTTCATATGTCGAGGTTGTCCCTCTTAAGCAGGACTAGTTTGCCAATGGGTCGTGTGGTCGTGTCGCCTTTAGAGAGATTGCATTTTCCCCGGTTAGGGTTAAATGCTGTGTGGGATTCTCTTAGGCTGGTGCATGTCAGGATTTATCGGTTTATGCATATGATTTTGCATATCTGCATGAAAATGTTTTTGAATTCTCACTTAGATGATTCAGCATCTAATTTGGACTACGTCCCTGAAATATTCAAACGTTCCAGGTAAAAGTAGTGGCGCCAAGGGAAAGAATGTCGTTGAGATGTAGCTGTTATGTTCAGTTTTCGTAGGTTTTTGCCTATGATTACGATGTTCAAAGATAATGTAATATTTTGATATTTTCATGTGAAACATCGATTTGGTTATTGTAAAAGGAATTTGTCGGATATATATATCATTGAGGTTTCGATCTTGCTTCCGCTGATGTAATTGATAATACTTGTCTTAGTCTATTAATTTTTAAATTTTGATATGCTAAGAAGGTACGATCGGGATTGTCGAGAAATGTCTATGATGAGGGTATGTATGTCGAGAGGTTTATGTTGTATAAAAAAAAAAAAATCCCGAAATCTCGAGGTAATGCACTTTGTGGGAAAACGGGGCGTTACATCCTTAAGGTAAGATTATATTAATCTCTTCTCTGTGATATCTCTTTCTCTGTACTGGTCTCACCGTTGGTTGGAATTGGTTTCACTTTGAATTCAGGTATGATTATATTCATCTATTCTTTTTCTATCTATTTTACAATACGTTATCAACACGATCTCAACTTTTTGAAACCACGATCTCAAGTTTCTTTTTTTTTTTTAACTTTGTTCGTCTATTGATATCTCTCTTCTATCATGAGTCTTATTCTCAATTGTTATTAAGAATCCAAAATATTATTATATTATTGTGGTTCTTGAAGAATCATAATTTCATCTTGTTTCAAATATTTTAGAAGAATATCTTGGTGTTGCTTTTGAAGAAGCACAATTTTTTTTATATTTTTTAATATGTTACTTGTTCCTAAAGAACATGGTTTATTTTATTGAATATGTTGTTACTCTTGAAATACACAACTTATTGCAATATTCCAAAATAATATTATATGCTCTTGAAGACCAACTTTTATCAGATCTAATATTATATGTCATTATAATTTCAGGAAATGAATTTTCATCATAGTAATATTTTCTTTAATTGATATGATCATGTAATATTTCCTTTAATTAATATGATCATGCAATATTTTCTTTAATTGAATGATCATGCAATATTCTTTTCAATTGATATGTTAATTGGATCTTATCTGTTCTTTAATTGATATATCAATATTTCCTTCATTAATTCATACAACATTTAATTACAATATTAATTAGATCTTATTTGTTCGTTATAGAGTTATTCAAATGGCAAGCATCACCAACCTGAATTTATTGCACTTGACATATGTGACAAGAACTACTTGTCTAGGACTCTTGATGCTGAGATTCATTTGATCTCAATGGCTCTAGGAGAGATAATAAAAGAAAGAAATACTCAATCTTAGCAAAATTGTGCAAAAGCAATCATTTTCCTTTGTCACCATCTTCATGATGGATTGAAGATTGAGTACATTACTGTGAAAGATCCACAAGTCATTTGGAAAAATTTAAAAGAAAGATTTGACCATCAGAGGACTGTGGTTCTCCCTAAAGCCCATTATGAATGGATGCCGTCTTCAGGACTTCAAAATTATGAGTGAGTTTAATTCTGAATTGTTCAAAATAACTTTTAAATTAACTTTTTGTAGATAAAAAATTACTGATAAAGATATGTTAGAAAAAACTTTCTCCACTTTTCACGCCTTGAATGTGCTCTTGTAGTAGTAATATCGTGAGCATGGGTTTAAAAAGTACTTAGAACTCATTCCCTGCCTGTTTGTAACTGAACAAAATAATGAATTGTTGATGAAAAATCATGTGTTATGTCCAATTGGTTCCATAACATTGCTTGAATCCAATGGTACTGCATTGCTTGAAGCAAATGCAACATCATACCATGAATGTGGATGTGGATACAAACATGGACGCGGGCGTGGACATGGATGTGGAAGAACCCATGCACAAAATAATCAGCAATAAGGCAACGGATTTAAAAGGTACAAAGCAAATGAAAATAATTCATCCAAAAAAAAGCATGAAGAAAATAGTTATAGATGTGGAATGAAAGTGCATTGGTCACATACTTGTTGTACAACAAAATATCTTGTGGATCTCTACCAAAATTTAATTAAAGAAAAAGAAAAAGTGGAGACAAATTTCTTTGATTGAGATGGTCCAGTTGATGTGACTCACTTGGATGTATCTGATTTTTTTCTGACCCAAATGGTAATATTAATCATTTGATTGGGGGCGGTGTGTTAGAAGATATGGACTAGTTTATTTTTAATGACTTAGTATTTCTTGTTTATTCAATAGTTTAATTTAATTTTTTTTTAATTTACTCATTGCTACTATTTTATAAAAATAGTTTAAGTATTTTTCAATATTAATGATTATGAATTTCAAATTTTAAAATATGTTTCTAGATTCATGATGAATTGTTGTGATATTTGTCTAGTTGATAGTGCAACTACACATACCATTCTTCAAGATAAAAAAATATTTTTTTTGAAATTAACATTAGCAAGAAATAATGTTAATACAATATTAGGTACATCAAACATTATTGAAGGCTCTAGAAGACCTTGTATTATTTTTCTAAATAATATAAAATTACATATAAATGATGCATTTTAGCAAATTCAGAAGAAATTTGCTTAGTTTTAAAGATATCTACTGTAATGGATATCACATTGAGACAATGCAAGAAAACAATATTTAATATCTTTGAATTAATTCCTTTGTATCTGGCCATAAGCTGATATAAGAAAAATTCTCAGCATTTTCATCTGGAATGTATTACACATTTATAAAAATAATTAAGTCAAATAATGTCACAAACCCAGTGTTTGTTGATTCAAAAAGCTTTATGCTTTGACATGATTGACTTAGATATCCAGAAGTAATAATGATGCGTCGAATAATTAAGAATTCACATAGACATCCTCTAAAGAATCGGAGGATTCTTGTATCTAATGATGTTCCACGTGCTACTTGTTCACAAGGCAAGTTAGTTATCAGATCTTCTTCTATGAAGGTTCATATTGAATCTCCAACTTTATTGGAAAGAATTCATAGAGATATATGTGGATGGATACACCCACCATGTTGACCATTTCGTTATTTTATGATTTTAATTGATATTTCTGGCAGATGATCCCATGTTTGCTTGTTTTCAACAAGAAATGCAGTATTTGCTAAACTATTTGCTCAAATAATAAAATTATGAGCTCAATTCCTTAATTACTCAATCAAGATAATTCGTATTGATAATGCTAATGAATTTATATCCTAAACATTCAACAAGTATTGTGACGATTCGGGATTTCCTCAATTTATACGAGCTAAGATCCCAAATACACAGGCTGGGGTTCTGCCCCAAAATAATACAACGGAAGAAAAATCAACTTGAGGCACCCCACTCAGGAGCTTAATCATACATAACAACACATCAACCAATCAAATCAAACCAACTACGATATCTGATCCTCTGATCACAACTCGCACCCAAAGGATCTTTTCAGTCGGGATTACTCTGTACACACAGCCACCTACGATTGACACGCCAGACAGTCTAGTCACGATGTCAGCTCCCACACCTGGAATGATGATAAAAACAAGATGAGCCACAAGGCTCAACAAAGCATAACAAAAGAATATAAATAAGGCTGGGTATAGACCTTCCACACTAGAGTACATCCCACCAAATGTAGATAAGACAGAATAAAACCAAAAATAAACCACAATTGAAATACCCCTCACAACATAACAATGACAATGTTGGGAATACATCCCTACCCAGAATGCACCCACACAAAGTGCTATGTTGCATATGAACATGCCATGTCATACCATGCAATAGGGTAACCAGTGCTCAATATCAATATAACAATGCACATAACAGTCTCTGGGGCCCACATAAGAAATGCACATCCTGGCACCCAAGTCCCAACGTACAAACCTGCCACAGTCATGAGCTAGTTGATATAAAGTCCATGAGCCTAAGGCTCCCATAACATGATCCACACGAGCCCAAGGCTCCCATCAAAATCACATACCGGAGTCCCCGAGTCATAGTTATCTGGAGCCCAGCTCCCACTCATAGCTATCGAGGGTCAACTTCATATCACAATCCACAATCACATACCGGAGTCCCCGAGTCATAGTTATCTGGAGCCCAACTCCAACTCATAGCTATCGAGGGTCAACTTCATATCACAATCCACAATCACATACCGGAGTTCCCGAATCATAGCTATCTAGAGCCCAACTCCCACTCATAGTTATCGAGGGTCAACTCCATATCACAGTCCATATCGAATGATAACCATGTAATGCAACAAATAATAAATACAATGACTCTTGCAGCATTAACGTGATGGCAAGGCCCCCATAAGCCAAACACCAGGCCATGCTACACCCACATAAGAACTCACACAGGTAAAATATTTTAAATGCACATGCTCACCTATCATATCCAAGTCAGCACTCAACAGGCCAACCGGGTTATGTTAATGTGCACACTTCCCCATACATACAAAGCATGACCCCCAATGAATGTAAACCCAATCTCATACACTGTAATGTCATGCAATATGCCATATAATAGCAGAGCCAATCGACAGTGACCATATACTGGTTGACAATCCGTGATTAGGAACAACCAGTCGATAGCCGCCCTCGGCCCAATGACGATTCACCCCATTGTCACTATGCAGTCAACACGTTACCTCACCGGACGATAGCTCACGTTGCTTGTTATTACCACTCATGCCTACAGGAAACCATAATCACATCATGATAGACACAACACCAAGGGTGGGTGTCCGGCGGTACCAGCTTGCCCGACCCGTCTATAGTCTATCATAACAGTTGATAATCGGCGCTCATACATCCAATAATCATCTGCCACGATCCAACAGTCGATGGTCAGTAGCTCTGTATCCCACACCCTATGATTCATACAAGCAAATTCCAAAACTCTTGGTTACAATAACTCACCTCGGAGGGTACCCACAACCACAACTAACTCACTAAGAACCTAGCCCCAGTCAGGTTCGACATCATTCCCAAGAAAGTAAGGGCGATACAATACCCCGTAAGTACTTACCGAATAAAATCTCAAAAGTCTCCTATTTAATTTAATTAAATTTAATTTATACAACAGATACCCATAACGCATGTAAATAATTTCTAAAACCAAATCAGGCTAAAGAAGGAGACGGAATCCACAAATCGAATGAGATTTACAAAGGAAGTAAGGAGCTTGCCTTAAATTAACTGATTCTAGTGTTTATATACCCATACGCCACTAAATTACTACACACTCCAAAATAACTTAATTCAACCAAAAATTAATAAAATTCTAACTATGCAATATTCTCAATATAATTTTCCTACTCACTTGGCTACTTTAATCTTCAATTATATTGAATTTCCTCCCCAATTTTACTAATTTTTCCCTGCTGCGGATAACCGCCTTCTCTCCCAACTTCAATCTTCAATTATACTGAATTTTCTCTTCAATTTTACCAATTTTTCTCTACTGCGGATAGCCGCATTCTCTCCCAATTTTCTTCTTTTTCTTCTTCTTCTTTTGTTCTCTGGTTGTTGCCCGACTTCATTGTGAATTACTCCCAAAATCGAGAGGTAAAAAGTTGAAGAATGAAGTCGCCAGAAGTTGCCGCATGGTGGCCCAATTTAATCCACCGCCTTGCCCAAAACGATAAATTCTAGCAAAAATCCTCCTTTACGCGCGTGCACCCGGGAGCTTGATCCTGCGACCTCACCTAGCATACGAGCACACAGGCCCACCCACCTAAGCTAGCTATCACCTTCAACCTATATGCGCACCAAATTAATTTTAAGATAACCATACCACAGTTTTTGAAAATTACACGGAGACCCCACAACTTCCAGAAAACAACACATACACACTAACTACTAATAACTCTTAAACCCCTAATTCCCAATAATTACTTACCCATTTCTTCAACACCCATAATAATTAATATTTGTCTTAAACCCACAAATATTTGATAATTACCTTATACGCAATAATTAATAATTATCCATTGTCCACTAAATTATTCAATTCCAATAAATAAAAAATCACTTCAATTGCAGAATTTAGTACTTATATTAACTACTCCCACATTGTCGGGATGTTACAAGTATTGTACATTAATTGGGATTGAAGTTGAACATTTAGTTGCTTATGTCCATACACAAAATGGTTTAGCAAAGTCTTATATTGAACGTATTTAATTAATTGATAGACCTTACTTATGAAATCAAAACTCTCAACTTTTGTTGGGGCCATGCCATATTATATGTTGGGACATTGGTTCATATAAGACTAATTGCTTTTCGTCAATACTCATCTTTGTAGCTAGAATTTTGTTAAGAGCCTAATATTTTTCATTTACGAGTTTTTGATTGTGCTGTTCAAGTACCAATTTCACCCCCACAATGTATCAAAATGGGTCCCCAATAAAGACTTAGAATTTATGTTTGGTTTGATTTATCGTCTATTATTCAGTAACTTTAACATTTAATGAGTGACTTATTTACTATACGTTTTGTAGATTGTTATTTTGATGAAATGACTTTCCCAACTTTAAGAGGGACAAAACTACATCCTAAAAAACAACATAAAATTTCTTAGAATGAGACAACTCTGTTAGTCCCTTAGGTAATGGTCACTCAAGAATGTGGTGAATTGAGTGATTAATTTTTTTTCTTATTTAACTATTTATATGATTATTCAAAATCAATCTTATCTTATACTGAATCTATATTACGCCAAACAATAACACAAATAAAAAAGTAATAAAGAATGGGTAAAGAACACAACGATATATAATGATTCGATGTATCACAAACACTTAATCCACTATCTCGAGATCTCAACCACTATTGAGGTTCCACTAAACCAATCAACGCCAAGATTTTCCCTTAGTTTACCTTGTAAACTACACACAGACACCTAGATTTTCATCAGATCTAGGAAATCGAATCAAACCACACAATAGTTTGATGATTACAAAGATTGTCCTCACAGGGACACAAGTAAATCATAGAATCAAAATATTACAAGGCAATGATAAAATAAACCGATTATACCCTCAGTTAATGGAGATGAAAATGGGTCTCTTTTCAGCGCTTCAACCTCCGATTGCCTTGGGCTCGATGTTGATTGAACAATAGTGCATGCAAGCCTTGCGGATCTCGAATGAAATAGTAAGGGCTTTGAAGACTCTTTTTGACGGCTATTTGAATATTCAGAATGTAATTAAAGAGGCTTCCATCCATGCTAAAGACGTTTATATACTCCTTAGGGCGACTTACTTTCCTTTTAAATTTTTTTGCCCGTTAAACTTGAATAGTATACCAATCAGATCTTTAGTCAACTATTGTTGAATCTTTAGTTGACTAATAGAAATCAATAGTCGACTTACTTGAATCTTTAGTAGACTAATGAAAAACCCTTCTCGACCCAGTCGACTAATGCTGCAAGAGAGAGAACATTTATGCAGAGATGCTCTCTGCCTAGTCGACTAATGCTATGGGGATAGTCGACTAATGATCAACAAAAAGCTAAAAATGAATTTTCTCCATTAAATCATATTTGAAAAATAATTTGAATAAATAAATATACTTTACTTGAATTAAAACCATAAAAAATATTAGAAAATAAAATTAGGGGTTAACTATTTGTACACATTTCAAAATTGATCTTTTTGTTAATTATCAAAATTTCAAAATAAATTAAATATGTCAAGTTGGCTGAACAAACTCTATCTCACTTTGATACCCCTAGCAATCAATGTGAGCAAGAGGTTGGAAAAATTATTCACCTCCAAAGAGTTGCAAATCAACTCTTTGATGCATTTGTTGATATCAAGAAAGTGACAAACTCATACATACCAATAGAAAATATTCTAGCAAAGATTGATGTCCCTATAGGATAATCTAATATGAATCTAAAGCATGAAAAAAAAATGGTTTACCAATTGGTGTAAAAGATTCTATATCTTGAAAGAGAAAGGTACAAGAGAAAAACCAACTAATAATGTCAGAAGAAAAGATTGATCAATCAAATGAAAATATTGTAGTACCTAAAGAACTACAAGTGTCTGAAACTAATGAAATTTCAATAAATTATTGGAACGAAATGATATTGTCATAGACAATATTTTCGCCTTTAATGTGGCTCTTGATGTCATGCAAAATGAAGGATCATGAACCATAGTCTGTTAAAGACTGTCAAAATAGGAATGAATGGCCAAAATGGAAAGAAGCCATACAAGTGGAATTGGTTTCCTTAAAAAAATGTAAAGTATTTGGACTTGTAGTTCGAACACCTAAAAATGTTATTCTTGTAGGATACAAGTGAGTCTTTGTCAAAAAAAGAAATAAAAATAATGAAATTACAAGATACAAAGCCCAGCTCGTAGGCCAAGGCTCCTCACAAAGACCTGTGATAAATTATGAGGAAACATATTCTCCTATAATTGACACTGTCACATTTAGATTTTTAATAAGTCTAGTTGTGTCACAAAGGCTCAACATGTGCCTTGTGGATGTAGTAACTGCTTATCTATATGGTTCACTTGCTAGTGACATATACATGAAAATCCCAAAGGATTTAAAGTTTCAAAAGCAAATACTACATATCCTAAAAATATGTTTTTAATTAAATTGCACATGTCACTATACGGATTGTTCAATCCGAATGTATGTGGTATAATCACCTTAGCGAATATCGATATGTTGAAATATGACTATAAAAATAATGATGTTTGCCCTTGTGTTTTCGTTAAGAAAACAAATATTGGATTTGCAATTGTAGCAGTTTATGTTGATGATTTAAACTTAATTGGAACTTCTGTTAAGCTCAACAAAATTGTAGATTATTTAAAAAATGAATTTGAGATGAAAGATTTGGGAAAAACCAAATTTTGTCTTGATTTGAAATTGAACATTTATTTGAAGGATTATTTGTTAATCAATCTTTATATACAGAAAAAGTTTTAAATGTTTTTATATTGATAAAGCACATCCATTGGCATTACTTACGGTCATTCGATCACTCGACATGAAAAAAGATCCATTTCGCCCACTTGAAGGTGGGGAAGATCTCATTGGTCTTGAAGTATCATATCTTAGTGCAGTTGAATCATTGACTTATCTAACAAATTGCATTTGACCAAACATAACTTTTTCTGTAAATCTCATTGCAAGATATAGCTTTACACTTACTAAAAGACATTGGAATGGTGTTAAGCATATTCTTAAATATTTGAAAAGTACTAATGATATGAGATTATTTTATTCAAAAAATTTGAATCTTCTTTAGTAGGGATATGCAGATGCAAGTTTATCTTTCGGATCCAGAATAAAGCTAAATCACAAATAGGATATGTGTTTATGCGTGGAGGAACAACCATATCTTGGAGATCTGTGAAATAAACATTGATTGCAACTTCTTCAAATCATTCTAAAATTATTGCAATCCATGAAGCAAGTCAAGAATGTCTATGGTTGAGGAACATGGCCCATCATATCCAAGGGTTCTGCAGATTAGCTTCAACGAAAAATAGCCCAACAATATTGTATGAAGATAATACAGTTTGTATTTCACAACTCAAATGAGGCTACATAAAAGGGGACACGTACGATAAAACACATTTCTCCAAAGTTCTTCTATACACACGAGCTTCAAATGAATGGCAACATCGATGTTTAACAGATTCACTCAAGTGACAATGTGGTTAATTTATTCACAAAGGCATTACCAACATCTATATTCAAGAAATTAGTACATGGGATTTAAATGCGTCAATTGAAAGATCTTTAGTGATCAATATCGGAGAGAGTAGCTATACTCATTTTCTTCACTTAGGTTGTCCCACTGGGTTTTCATGACAAGATTTTAATGAGGTAGCACATTGACACTCTAAGTTATTTTACAATTTATCTATACTCTTTTCTTTAATTTAGTAGTTTTTTTTGTTCCTTTGGATTTTTTTCAAATAAAGTTTTTAATGAAATAGTTGTTGTATAGAAGTCATTCAAGAGAGGAGTGTTGTAAATTATTGGTGAATGACTATTGTACCCATGCAACCCTAATTTCTACTTATAAATATAAGATTTTAGTTCTTAATAAGACACACTCTTTTGATGTAAGATTATATTAATCTCTTTTCTGTGATCTCTCTTTTTATATTGATCCCACCATTGACTTATTGAAGTTGGTTTTACTTTAAATCCATGTATGATTATATTCATCCCTTCTCATTCTATCTACTTTACAACATAATTCGACGTTTAACATATTGGAGATTTTAAGAGAAGAAATATACATTTTAAGTCATTTTATTGAATTAATTTATTTTTTTAAATCACGATATTTAATTGGAAGTAATATATCAAAAATTAATAGTTTCTTTTAATAATAGACTAATGACAATGTATATTTGATACAAATTGAAAGTCTAGACATAGTATTAAAATGATTAAAAATTTAATACATAATTAAAAATACAGTAAAATGCGAATTTCTTTTAATAATTAACTCTTATCTTTTTGATTACCCAATTTTTATGTAATTTTCCAATTTTATCATTTTCCGCCGCTGACGCCGCAAGGAAACAAATAATGTTCGGGTGGTACCTAATATACAAACAAATCGGGTACCGAACCCGTTTCATTCTCTTTTGGGTTTAGGGTTTGCCTCTGCCTCTATATTCTCTCTTTGTCGGTCTCGTAGCGAAGCCTCCCACTCCCCCCCCCCCCCCCCTCCCGCCTCGCTCTCTCTCTCTCTCTGCGTGTTGAAATGACTGCTCAGACGCAAGAAGAACTCCTAGCCGCCCACCTCGAAGAACAGAAGATCGATGTAAACTTTCTCTCTATATCTTGAATCCAATTGCAGATCAAATCTGTTTTCAGTAGTATTCTTTTCTTGTCTTTATACTACTCCTATTCCTTCTTGGGACTTGGAACTGTGTATGATCGCGTATCGTACTGCTTAAACTTGGGGCTGAAATCCGACACTCAATCATGAATTAAGAGGAGGGAAAAAATCGACAAGTATCGATCTCATGTGGAATACTGTGACTGCGGTGTGCCGGTGTTCTATGTGCTCTTAATCTTAGATTTGTACTTGAATCTGTCGGAACGTATGTATAGGACTGAAAATTGGTTACTTAATAGAGAAGTACAATATCAAAGTAACATAATGAACCACTTGCTATAAGGAATTCTATCCGATCGCCTTGACATGTATATCTATGGAGTAAGCCTAAAAAATGTTCTTTTTTGGTCTAAAATTTGTGTTTATATGTTGCATGTTTTTTTTTTTTTTGGTTGCAGAAAATTATTGATTAATCTGCTGCATCGTTTTGATTTTTGTAAAACTATGGAATGACCTTGAATCCGTTTGTCTTTTGTTATAGTAGTTGCTAATTGTAATTTTCATCTGGTCCGTCCTTCTATTACTTCGCATGTTTGACCTCTGTTGTTTTGAAACTTATTTGAGTGTGCTTTCAATATGTGAAATGTCGTTTTGTTGATTGCTTGCATAGAAGTGTCCCCTTATAATTTCATGCCATGTTAGTCTAGGAACATACGGGGGGAAGTGATTTATGATCCAATCAAAAAATATTTGGGGACTAGGAAATTAAGTTGCATTTTGACCTGAGCTTTAATCCTTTAAGCTTTGAATGGTTTCCTCCAATTTAGTGAGCTTGGGCTTTTCATTCCAAAATAAATTTCCAATATGATCTTTGCAATTTTGATTGATAGAACCAAGTTGTGAGGTAGTATTGATGTTCCCATGTACTTGTTTCTTGGTTTACTTGGTCTATCTATAGTGTTAGAACATTTAATGCTTATTTTTCTTCCACGCCTCGAAGGTCAATTTAACAAGGGGGAGCAAAATCTCTATACTATGGTATTAGGGAATATACATGCTGGGCATTGTTGATTGGTTCACTCAAAAAGACTATGATCCAGAAGCCTTTTTGGCTTCTTACCTTGGTTTTTTTTTTTATCTCTCAAGTTTTCTTTGCTTTTTTCTGTATAACAGGAATACTTGAGAAGTAGAAAATCTAGGATGCAATGTAATTTATTAACCAACCAGATCAATGTTGAAGAACTGCAAATTAACTGTAATTTGAGTGAACATAGACTGGATTAAGATAACCTAATTTCCAGTTATCTGCACAGTGTAAGAATTTCCTTTTGCTCATAAGAGGACTACAAATATCGTAAGGATTAAGATAGTCAAGATTGTAACAGGATAAAAATTTCCTTCTAATTTAAACTTTTTATTGTTTCTTCTTGTTGTTTATTTAATGTGTTGTTTCTCGTATTAAAATTGATCTCATAGAGGAATTTGAAAGATTGGGGGACCAAATGAGTTACCCATCCCTCTTTTTTTGTGGACATATTGACTATGCAGACAATTTTTAGTCTAGCACTAGTTTTGACTTTGCAAGATGCTAAAGAAGAACTTGGAGCATGTTTGTTGGGTTTCTTGTCAAATTTTATTTTTCTTCTTTTCAGTAGTGTTTTTTTTTTTTGTTTTTTTTTTTGTAACTTTGGTTTTTGGTTAGCTTGGGGCTTTCAATTAGACTAACTCTGGTTGTTGGCAGATTGGTTGAGTTCTAGAAAATTTGGTAAGATGGTATCATTCTGACTGGTTTAGTGATGGGTCTGGAGGTGTTATCTTTTCGCGTTGTCCTTGGTATCACTGGTTTTGACAGTGCTTATTTGCTACCATCGAGAACTTAAGCCAAATGCTTTACTGTATTCTGAAATAGTTTTATGTTTGATACTTGTTGAGTAAATATCTTTAGTCCAACAAGAAAAATATTGGGTAAATACATTACAGCCCGACAAGCTTGTTGTTGAGGATGAAGATGATGAGGACGAAGAAGACGAAGATGATGACAAAGATGAAGATGATGTTGAAGGTAAATTTGTAACCAACATTATGATTTTCTGCTTGCCTGGTGAATGTAGTGAAATAATATGGCACACAAGTTTTCACTTCTTCGTTTTGCATGTAACTTGATGTTGTTGTGGCTACTAGTAGTAGGTTATAATAGTGCCTCGCCTTCATTTTTAGTGAACTTCATTTTTAGGATGCCAGAACTTAATACATGGGGGTCTATTTGCATGCACTACACAAATTTGAATTCTTTGGCTGTTCTGGGTCTTTAACAAGGCCCTCTGATGAGAGGCCTCAAAAAAGCAATGAAACAAATACATCAGGAAACAAATAATAAATGCCAACTAAACATAATCAGTTCCATATATTTTGATTGTAAACATGAAGGCAACGAAGTTAAACAAATTCTAAAAGAAAAGAGAACACCTAAAGGAAGACAGTGTTGTTAATCTGATTGTGGAGGGGGGAAACTAATGGTCCCATAGTTCTGAAAGGCGCGAGGCGCAAAGGGTCCTAGAGCCTGAGGCGCGAGGCGCATGAGGCAAGGCGCGCCTTTTAGAAAAAAAAAACTCAAAATCTTGTAAAATCATAAAAAAACTATCAAATTATCAATAATAACACATGCATATTATTAATGATTCATTATCTTCAAATTCTAAACTAACATCATCAAAGTTGATTCATTCATCATGCAAATTCTAAACTAGAAACATTATCAAAGTTCAAACTTAAAGTTTCAAACTCAAACAAGTACCAATCATCATCCAAAGTTCTAAACAAATATATAAAACACAAGTCCACAATCAATAAAAAAGTTTTAATCAATCATCATCAAGGAAATCATCAACATCAAGGTCAATATCTTCATCATCCCCTTCAATCAAGAAAATGTTTTCATTTTGAAAAATGTTATTTTTCTAAGTCTGGAAGATTAGCGCATTATAAGGAAATATATAAAAAAATGTTTTCATTTTGAAAAACTATCTCCCGTTATTTTGATAGCTAATATTTATTGTTGTTAAAATGATTTTTAATGAATTTTTCAAGAAATAGTAGGTATGTATTTTTGGGGTGATAAAATCGTTAAATCTTGAGTTTGTACTAAAATCAAAATTCTATTTTCTTATTCTGATGGATTTTGATTTTTTAGATATTTTTATTGAATCCAAATGGGAGGTACTTTCTTATTTACATTTATGTATTAAAGTAAATGGAAGGTAAAATATAAATAAAAGAAAATGTGGACATTTACTTAAACTAAAGAAATGTAAATATGTTGTAATGTATACATGTTGGAACTAAGAAGAGGGGGAGGAATTGGGCTGCCTAGATTTTAATTAAAACTTAGGTTTCATACCTAGGTTTCATGAGGCGTGCCTCTCGCCTCGGCGCCTCACCGTGCAAGGCGCGCGCCTCACTGAAATCGCCTTGCCTCTGAACTAGCGCCTAGGTGCGCCTTTAACAACTATGAATGGTCCATTTGGTATCCGGATTAAATAGTGATGTGATAAAATTATTGGATAAAATAGTGATAGAACTAAATAATGTTATCCTATATTTGGTGTCATAATTTTAATGAGGCATAATAAACTTGAATTAACCATATCCCATGTTTGGTATTGTAAATCTTGAATGTGATATAGCTTAACATTAATGGGGAGAGAGGGGGGGGGGGGGGGGGGGTACAAAATTGTCTAATCCACAGAAAACTTTAATCCTAACGAAGTGAGATGATTAATACCTGGCAGGATATGGTATAGATTTATCCCACTTTGGTGGGATAAATTTATACTTGGCTTAAGTTATCTGTCATCTTCTCAGATGCTGTTAAGTGGTAATACCACTCTCTTAACAAACTGGCAGTAAGAGGTTTTGATGCTTTTGAGGTGCTATGTGTCCATGAAGGATACTTGTATAGACAGGAGACACCCGTGGGACACTTTCTTGCAATTGTTGAACAAACCTGCAAGCTTATTTGCTTTACTTTTGAGATACTTAATTGCTTATATATGACTAAAACACGTCATGAATTTAATAAAATAATCTAATAATAGGATAAAAATTGTATGAATTTGTACCTCTAAATCCCTTCTCATGCTACTTGGCAGGAGAAGGAGATGCAGGTGGCAGGTCAAAGCAGAGCAGAAGTGAGAAAAAGAGTCGCAAGGCTATGTTAAAGCTTGGAATGAAGCCAGTTCCTGGTGTCAGCCGTGTTACAGTTAAAAAGAGCAAGAATGTCAGTTTCTCAGTTGGCCAATATTTTTCCTTTTTCTCAATTCTGATATTTAATGAATGTACTGACATTTTGCGTTTGCCCAAAAATATTGACTTGTGGTATTATTTCAGATTCTATTTGTGATCTCAAAGCCAGATGTTTTCAAGAGCCCCACTTCAGATACATATGTTGTAATTGGGGAGGCAAAAATTGAGGATTTGAGTTCACAACTGCAGAGTCAGGCTGCAGAGCAGTTCAGGACTCCTAATCCCAGTAATGTAGCACCAAAGCCCGAGTCATCAGCCGTGGCTCAGGACGATGAAGATGTGGATGACACTGGTGTTGAGCCCAAGGATATCGAACTGGTGATGACACAAGCAGGAGTGTCAAGACCGAAGGCCGTGAAAGCTCTCAAAGCTGCAGATGGTGACATTGTCTCTGCCATTATGGAACTCACAAACTAGGAACGTTCTCGTATGGTGTTTTTTAGACCATAAGTAGCAGTATTACCTTTTAAGCTATTGTGAGACATTTGCTGAGGATTTGAATTTGAAGTTTTCTTAACCCATAAAATTATGGCATCTACTGGTGCTGTTGTTGTGTACTAGAATGTGAGTTACGTGATTGAGACACGTTCCGCTAGTCATGGTTTGAGAAATGATAATGCAGCTAGTGTGCTAAAATGTTATGCGGCTCTGCTTGATTTCGGATTCTTTGTACTTGTTTTTAGCATTGTTTGGTAACGGTTTCAGAACAATGCTGGAACAGTTGTAACAGTGAACAGGTGTTATGAATGCAAAAGGCCGCGCCCATACAGGTGAGCTTGAATTGGGTCACGGGCATGTGGTGGCGGTGCGGCCCAAAAGCGACCTTTTGTTTTGTGTCCCCCGTGACTGGCGCCCAGCCTATACCGCAAATATTCAATGTATGTACTCGCTCACTATCCACAATCGTATTGTATATATATATATATATATATATATATGTACATTATTAAATAAGTCATAATAAGTATTCAAACTTGTATATTATGTATTTCCGATTTAAATATATAATAATAAATAAATTAAGCTGGGAGTTGTCATTTTTGTAATTGTGTGTGTATATATATATATATATTAACTTGGAAGTCACATTATTGTAATTGTAATTGTATTTTTATATAATGGCAAACTAAAATTGACTCGGTTCCAGCTCTCAGGCTTTTACAATAAGAAAGAAAGCCCCGAGCTCCTCCTTGTCCCCATCACCTTCCTAATTACTCAATTTCATATTTGTTCTTCTATCCCTCTCCCAGTTTGTATACATGTCTTTTCACTACCATATATATATACATATATATATATATATTAAATTAGCATAATAAAAAAACATGATTAAAGTTGCAATCAGTGAGAGGGCGTTTGTGTTCATAAACATAAAGAATGGAATTATCATATATATATATATATATATATTTCTAACTAATGGCAATTAGCAAAGAATAAAAAAAAATAAAGTTGTAGCATGTATTATATTTTAAATGATTTGGTTGGATGTTTCAATTGGAGCATGGGAATTGACAAGCCACATAATTTAATTCGAAATATGTATATGATTGACTATCAAAATTCCTTGTAGGTTTACCAATAACATGACAATGATCGCACATCTTTTTCCAATTTGGAGCATTGTCTTGGTTTGGTTGAGCCCCCATTTCCAATGCCCAAATTCCCCATTTTATTTGAATCATGTTTTCTTCCACATTAATATCCCCAGATATGTTCCCAATTAAATATAATGGTGTCACATCAAACCTTAGTTTCCACCAATTTTCATTTATATTTTTATTTTCTGTGCCTACCACCCGGTTGCTTGCTTGCTTGCTTATGGCCCATGACCAGAGTTTGACGAGACGAGACGACGAGACTTAATTAAGTGATTGGGCATGTTTTAAATTTTAGGTGGAATTACAGGTAGGCCCAGACATTTCAAACTTTTAGCATTCGGACCCATTAAATTTATGAAATATCATGAATACCCATTTAAGTTTTGGAGACGGGCATGGACGCCACTTAGGCCAAAAGATGATTTTGTAAAGGGACGAATATAGCGGCCTACTGGCAATTTTGTCAGCCACTTAGGCCATGGAATCAATCAAGACGCCTTTTAGAAAGTATTAGAACTGAGATAATTTTATGCTAACTTAATTATCATTAATAAGATCATCATCTCATATGCAAACATATTATAAAAATAAAAATTAGATTAAAGACATTAATTTTTAGTATATTTTTGTTATTGCTATAACCATTTTTCCAATTTTAATATCTAATCAAATATAAAAAAATTTATGTTCAAAACTTGATCGATTTAAACTCTGAGATTTAGTTTAAAATGCTAAACTTCTAAATTACGAGATAGCTAAATTTTTATGTCGAGACCTGAGATAAAATTATTATGGTTTAAATTGTAAAAATAATCTCTTTAAGATTAAGATTATGTGTAAAGACAATGATTTTATAATCTTTATAAAGGAAGAAGGAGAGTGGCGTGGTGGGTTGAGAATATTATTTCTGTAAAAATATGTAGTAAAAGGATACAGGAGGTTGGAGGAGGGAGGGGCCAGTGGTAATTTACTGGGAATTTGATTGCAAGTGGAGAATCGGACAGAACAGAAGCGAAGTGTAGCCGACGCAGGGGCGTAAGTGTAATTCATGGGAAATTTTATTACGAGAAAGAAACACAGAGCGGATAATAAGCGAACAACAACTAATCACTTCTTACTAAAAGAGTGATTCGCTCAAGTTACTCCACCACTCTTCCAAACCCTAAAATATTCTAAATCTCTCTCCCCCCCTCCCCCCTCTCTCTCTCTTCCAGTTTCTCTCTCTAGCGGACGCAACACAGCGCACAGCGGAGATGGGGCTTCTCTCGCCAAAACCAGGAGTCGAGCACAGCCATGGGGACTAGCGGAAGCCAGCCACATTCCCAATGGGAAAGGTCGAAGAAGAAGAATCGTCTCTCTCCTCCTCTACAGCTGTTGATTCCCAAAGCTCGGGGCGAAATGGTGAGAATGGATGCAGGGGGATTCGTAGGTTTGTGAGGTTCAGATGCGTCTTAGCTTTGGTGCTGGGCGTCGGCGTGTTACTTTCTGCCCTCTTTTGGCTGCCGCCGTTCTTGCACTACGGAGATCAGGGGGATCTGGATCTGGACTCGCGGTTTGGAGGTGTGTTTTGGATTTACTTGCAACTTGTTTACTCGTTTATTTGTTTTTCTGGTTTTGTCGGTGTCAACATTGCTTGTGAATTTCTATGTTGTTGAATTTCCCCGTGAATATGACTTAACGATTATTGTGGGCTTAATTGTTTAGGAAATTAACTCAAGTTGTTTACTTTGAAATTTAGTAGTTGAATTTGGCAGGTATACGAGTGCGTAGACAGCACAGGAAGTTAATTAACAATCCTAATTTTGGATGTCTTGCGCTTGGAATTTGATGGGTAGAGGCTACTGTGTAGTTTTAGATTTTTGTGATAGTGGTATTTTTGTTTACGTATGTTCGACTGGTGATCTTTACGTTATCTGCATAAATATGTCACACAATGAAGAAAATTTTCAAATATGTCCTCTCTGCCGTATTTCTCTTTGGGGTTGAGTTTGCCCCCCTCTCTCTTTGCTGATAGAATGATGCAAGTGCATTTAGAGCTTCCCGGTGAATTTTTTAATATATGTTTCTTATCTTTAATGGTTGACAAATTGATTTTTTAACTTTGATCCTCAGGTTTGAGTAATGGAGACTTCTTTTCAGTCATTTTTGTTCTATTTGCTTGGATTGTTTCACTTGAATTATGTTGTTCGGGCAGAAACCCTTAACTTTTCCTTTTGATATATTTACTTACTACTAAAATTGGTGGCTCAAATAGAGAGCTGTTGTGGTGATTGTGCTAGATGAAATTTAATTTCCACGTGCTTGACCATGGCTACAATTTTTTGAAAACCTAAATACGCAGGAGCATGACCTATACTTAGAGACAATGACTAATAATCTTTGTCTCATACATTGGGTCGATTATCAACTGGCAGATTCAAGGTTCAAGCTACAGGATCTTCTATAGTTATGTGGAACAAGTAAACAGTTTGAGTTGTTGAGAACAAGAAGAAATTATCTTGCAAGGTTATGCTAGTGTTTCTTGTTGGAGAAACTTTTTTTCTTCTTCCAATTCACGTTTTCTTGAAGTTTGATTTGTTATTTAATAGGTTTCTTTTTTAGCATTAGAAGTATTTTGATTGACTTAATATTTTTCTTAAATTTTCTTGCTTTGTTTTGTACTTGGGGCGGGCAGATGTATCAGCTGGCAGTTTCAACTTCTGAGCTACAGGATATTCTATAGTTGTGTGGAACAAATATACAGTTTGAAGTTGTTAAGAATAAGACAAATTTAGACAAGTTTATCAAGAATAAGACAAAGTTGTCTTGTAAGGTTATGCTACTGTTTCTTGTTAGAGGTTTCCTTTTCAACATTGAATTTTGACCTACTCATTGTCTTTCTTAAATTATCTAGCTTTTTCGTGTACTTTGGCTGGATGTATCTGCTGGCAGTTTCAAACTACACGGTCTTCTATAGTTGTGTGGAACAAATAAGCAGTCTGAAGCTGTTAAGAATAAGACGAAATTATCTTGTATGGTTATGCTAGTGTTTCTTGCTGGAGAAATTTTTTTGTCCTTTCAGTTCACCAGGCTTTACTAAAGTTGGATCTTCTTATTTCATCGGTTTCTTTTTTAGCATTAAATGTATTTTGATCAAGTTAATGTTTTTCTTAAATTTTCTAGCTTTATTGTGTATTTTGGATGTATGTATCAGCTGGCAGTTTCTAGGTCTGAGCTACAGGGTCTTCTATAGTTGTGTGGAACAAATAAGCAGTTTGAAGCTTTTAAGAATAAGACAAAATTGTCTTGTAAGGTTATGCTAGTGTTTCTTGTTAGAGATATCTTTTTTTTTTTTTTTTAAATTTACCTTTACTTAAGTTGGATCTTGTTATTTCCTAGGTTTCTTTTTTAGCATTAAATGTGTCTTTGATCTACTTAATGTTTTTCTTAAATGTTCTAGCTATTTTAGCATTAAATGTGGTGCTCACTGATGTTTTGTTGTATGAAAGTGATGATTTATGCAAATATGTTTCAGATATGTTTGCTAGTCAATGTTTGCTGCAAATGGTTACTATATTAACCAAAATTGTGTTGGCCTTACATTCAGTGAATTCAGATGATCAGTATTTTGTGTAAAAAGTTTAGTTATTTAATAAATTTTATTCTTTTATTTCCTTTATTTTGTTAGATGGTAGAGTTGTATGGAGCATGTTCTTTGACATGATTACTTGTCGCCATTCTTCTCTGAATCTTTTGGCTGGGTATAGAATTTTCTGGATGAAACAGAATCTGTGCGACACAAGTGTATTATAAGAGCCCAAGTTATTCTTTTGCATAGCCATAAAATACCTAGGCTGCCAAGTCACAGGTCTGAGTTGGGATACGACGACTATGGTTTGATGATAATTCTATTTGGTAGCTTCACAACACACGGCATATTTAGTACTTTTAATTTCTGAAATCTAGAAAAGGAATATCTTTTTCTCATTTCTGGAATACGTTCCACACTTTCTTTGTGGCCATTTATCTTTCAGAAATGAGATCTCACTACTATTTTCATTGTGGGTTGTAGCTTTTGTTTGTTGGGGGTGGGGCTTACTTGACACACGGGTATCAGATATTGGAAATGGTAAAAGCCTGATATTTCGTGATCATTATAAGTGTGGTTTCTTGGAATGTGATACTTGAAATATCCTCTAGGGCTTTAGTTTGTCAAAATTATTTCATGTGCTGCAACTGGTAAAGTTATTGATGTACACAATGAAGTTTTTCTCCCATGATTTGAGATGCTTGATTCTCTGATTGAGAGAGAAGTTTGATTGGTGCAGATTATGACATAATAGCAAGCTTCATGCTTGAGAAGCCAGTTTCCTTACTGGAAGACAATATCTTGAGGCTGGAGGGTGACATATTTGATGAAATAGAAGCTCCCACCGCTAAAGTAACTGCTGTCCAATTTTCTTGATATTTTTTCATATTTACTTATTTAATTGTTCTCTTTCTTGTTTCCTTGATTGAATTATTTTTGTTGCCTATTTATGTAACGTTTTGTCAATGCAGGTGGAGGTTATCTCTTTAAAGCCTTTGGATGCGTCTAACAGGACAAAGGTTGTCTTTGCTGTTGTCCCTGATGAGAAAAATTCAAGAGTCTCTTCCACCGCTCAAAGTTTAATCAGGTCTGGTTTTGTATCTTTGGTCACACGGCAATATCCTCTCCGGCTTACTGCATCATTATTTGGAAACCCACACTCTTTTGATGTGCTGAAGTTCCGAGGAGGCATTACTGTTATTCCCCCACAGAATGTATTTCCTCTGCAGAAAAGTCAGATTATTTTCAACTTCACCTTGAACTTCTCCATTGATATAATACAAGATAATTTCAATGCATTGGCAAGCCAGCTCAAGTCAGGGTTACGTCTTGCATCATATGAGGTCTGCCTACAAATATCTCTATTATCATTGTTGATTTGTTGTTTTGTTCTTGGTTATGGTTGGACTACCATCATCTGATCAAATGCTTTTATTTTTCTGCAATTATTTTGTTATTGTTATACTTATTAAAAAATTGTTACTTTTATTATTACCACCGCCATTATCTGGGCCAATTATTTGCATGTACATGCAATTATTTGTCATGGTGCCCTGCTGTTTTCTTTGAAGATCCTTTATTATTTTCATGTGTGTCCATTCTTGGTATGGGGATTTTTTTTTTCTTCAGCCATTTGTTTTCTTGAAATGAGCAGATCTGCCATCCATTATCAATATCTCTATGCCAGTTCAGGAGTCTTGCTTATTAACCTTAAAATGATGATGGCTGTATTGATTTTTCTTCTTTCCTTTATTTCTTGGCTTGGGTGCAATGCAGAACTTGTACATCAATTTGACAAATTCCAGAGGCTCAACGGTGGCACCCCCCACTACCATTGAGACGGCAGTTGTACTGCTAATTGGGAATCCTTCTCTGACAAGGTTAAAGCAACTGGCTCGGACCATAACAGGTTCTCATGCAAAAAATCTTGGCCTAAATAACACAGTATTTGGTAGGGTTAAGCAAGTTCGCCTTTCATCCATACTGCAACACTCCCTTGGTGGTGATGCCAGTCCTTCTCCATCTCCTTTGCCTCATCCCCATATCCATCACCACCACCACCACCACCACCGCCACCATCACCACCATGAGCTTGCTTCCCCTGTTGGTGCTCCACCTGCATCTACTCCTGCACCCACGCCTAGATTTAATGCTCCTTCAACAGGGAAACATTCACTAGCTCCTGCACCTGTGCCTTCACCAGAGAGGAGTCATATCGCCAAGCCTCCTCGTTGCCAATTTGGCCAGAATAGGTTTCCAAGGAAGCCCATTATGCAGCCTCCAGTGGTTCCTCCTATTTTACCACCAATTCCTCCAAGGAATAAAGCCTTCTCACCAAGCCAACAAGTCAACCCACCTCCACCTGTCCCCCATCAAAGTCATGCATCAAGCCCATTGCCAAATGTGGGACATACTCATCATCAGCCCCCGAAGAGTAGTGAAGTGGATGCTGAGCCTCCTGACAGCATTGCTCCATTGGTTTCACCTTCACTGTCTTCATGTGAGTATATATCTAATCATCCTACTTTATTTACTTGTTAGAGGCTTAATTTTGTTATGTAACAGATGGAAAGCATTTTCATTGTCTGTTTTTCTCGGGATTAAGGGTTGTGTGATAAACAAGCCTTTGGTCGACCACTTAATAGATCTACAATTGCAGTTTTAGGTCAATTCTCTATGCACACACTACTTGTTCCTTTCTATTCCTAATGATACATATTCTGTAGGCATGCCATTAGCAGGTTATGTTTCTTAAAAAGTAATTCACATGACACATTATACTTATGTTAGGAATTGATATTGGACATCAATGAACTGTTTTGCAGCTTCTGCGGGTTTTGTTCCCTCTGCTTTATGGGCAGTTCTGCAGTTACTAGTTCTCGTATTTCATCTATAAGAGCGGTGAAGGCAAAGCATTCTGCTTTCCCCCGTTAAGTCTCTTCTCTGGTAATCCTACGAACTTATTTGTATCGTTCCGTCCAAATGAACAGAAACTGAAGGAGCTTTAGGAGTGGGAGCAACGAAAAAGGGTTTGCCTCACAGCCGAGTGAATATTTGTTGTTTTTGTGCATGTAAATATTTCGTCCAAATGGGAGGAAAAAAAAAAAAAATGCTGTTGGCAGATGCATGTATGGGTCAAAGTCACAGAGGTGACAGGCCGTTCGGTGACATGCACAACAGTTGTTTTCTGTATTATTTTCTCAGTTCCCTAAATCTAAGGAGGAGGAAAGCCAACAAATGTACAACATTGCCTATTTTGTTTCCCATAATTTTCAAGTCAATCAGGTATTATTTTTTTAACACTGATTTCCCCCCCTTTCCCGCGTGTCTTTTGAATCGGTGGGTGTTACATATGCATGCATGTATGCCTTTCGAATTGAGGTGTGTGGGGGATTGTTGGTTGCGTATAATGAATTATGAATTATGTCGGGTTATATTGAGGATGACAATGAGTCTCAATTATTTATTTAAAATTAAGATAGGTATAAAAATAGAGATATGGATGTGAAGTTTATTTACACAAGTTTGTAAATAGGTAATTGGACGACTATTATTTCTATATTATCCAGTCAGTCCATCACCGGTGATTGGGAAGGGTGGTGGTTGTTGGCCTATATTTGAAATAACTTGCAATTATGTTCATTTGAAAGCTGGAAGTTAGCTGGGAACAGGATTTGCTTAGGTCACATCTTACTCTTTTTTTTTTTTTTTTTTTTTATGTCACAGAAAAAGTGCAGTGCAGTCCACTTACTATAGCTGAAATTTTGATTGAGTAACTTGGAAGGAAGTGTATTAAATTAAATTATATATATATATATATATATATTTGGGCGGGGGGTTGAGATTTGGGAAGGCATGAATTGACACAAGTTAAAAGAAAAGAGAATTGCATGGTCAAACGTTGGTTGATCGAACATGGCGATTCGCTTGCACTCCAATGCATCTTCTGCTTTATAACATATATTATTCATGCACTTTAATAAATTATTAACAAATAAGCCTTTGAAGCTTATAAAATTTTCTATTTTAAACTAAGCCAAAGAGGCCCTTAGTTGGTCTGATCAGGTGAACCCAAACATATGGACCACCTAGTCCCAAATTAATTTGAGTTAGCAAAACCCATATAAGCTTTGGCAAACCTAAACAATAATCTTACCCAAAGATCTGTTTGTGCTTTGGCAAAATCTAGCTATTTTGAATTTGAATCCTTCTAGGAATTTCACTCACACATCATAGTCTAAAGTTCGTTCTATATAACTAAGCAGTAACGAAATTTATTAATTGCATATCTAATTTTTTTTTTATAATTTAATTTTATAAAAAAAATCAAAATGTAATTGCATTTATTACTAAAAAAAATACATTTTCTTTTTTAATCTACACTTGTTTTTTGTGAGAAATCTTGTGTTATATGTTGTGTTTTACACCTTACTATGTAATTATTATTATATATATATATATTTGATTATGATTTTTTATTTAGTCATAAAACTATAAATTTAGTTAATTTTCAAGTAACAAATCACAATATAAGATTATTTATAAATGTTAACTTAGGATTCACTGAATTGAATGAATTAAAGCCTTGACAATCTTACATAGGTCACGGATTGATTTCCAATAGAAAAACAGAAAACTTAAAACAATAAAATTTAAAAGAGACGAAATTAGAGATGCGAACCAACAAGAACACTAGATTTTATTTTGATTCAGATTGTTCTTGAAACGATCCTACATCCAGCTTTAAGACCTCCCACCGAGAGCAATTTCTTTATTCAGAATGATCAGTACAGACACTTATAATAGTTCATCACACGAATACAATCTTCTCTCACCCGAGATTACAAAGAACTATTCAATTCTAATCTTTCCTCTCAATAGAACAAAAAGCACTCGTAGAATGAATCTCCCAAGCATCTACCCCTTGTCCCTTATTTATAGAATAAGACAGACTACTCAATACAAATTATTGGGTATAGACATTTTACTAGTTTGCCTCTCAATTTAACTAAAAATTACAGTTGATAAAATCGTCTATCCATATAAAAGACACTTGAAACTTTGACTGCTTTCAATCGAATTCTAACATCTACGCAAGGCAACCATTAACAAGAAATACAAACCATTATTGATAAATTTTAATATTTTTAAGAATTAAAGTATCTTCATATATTAGCATACTTTTTATAAATGATTGAATAATTTTTAATTATTTTCATATCTTCATGAACATCGATGACTAATTATCTTACATCTCTATATTTATTTATGATATATATACAAACTAATTACTAATATGTTACATATTTTCAAACTATAAACTATAATTTTGGTGATTTAGTTATAGAATTCACTTTTGTGTTTGTATGATTGCCTGCTGAATTGACATGCGATGGCTGAGCCTCCAAAAATGGCCCCCGACTTCCGTTCAAGATATTGCCAACGTGCGTTTGCCGCCACACATAGGGGAGGGTCAATTTTGAATAATACAAAAACAAATATAAAATAAAAATGAGACAAATTCAAATTAAGTGTCAACAAAATAATTTTTTGAGAAACAAAAAAATTTATAATTAATCATAAATAAGATTTTTAAATCTTATTAAAAAATAACATACCTTTTAATACATGCGATATTTTGAATGGTATAACATTGTTCTTTCATCAATGATATTAAGTAGAACTATAATTGGAGAGCCGAGTATTGGAGGTCGCGCAAGAGAAATAATCCCAGGTAGAACTACACGATGCACTCAATAACTTCATCAAACTGGAAATAGACTTCAAGTGAAAATTCCAACGACTGTATCCAACTCATCGTAAAGTTACAATTTGATTTAGTACTTTCTCCTGTTCCAATTCATCAATGGCAATACATCAAATAGGCAATTTTAACAGCTTTTGTAGCAATCAATTCATCATTTGCCTTACATGAAAACACCAACAATAGTGACGATAGAAGTTAATTTTGTCAAAAAATGGTAGATGGGGATGAATTCTTTAGAGATGCAACCACTCATGCTGATTGTAAGTGATAAGTCAGTCAATGAACACAATAAGCATAAGGACATTCTTTACAAACCAGAGCTTGTAGGTCCATTCCATTCACTCCTTATATTACTTGCACTATCATAACTTTTCCTCAGATATTTTGAACATCTAATTTATAATTAGAAAAAACTAATTAAGAATATTGTTTCATTTAATGTTGGTGCTAAAGTATCTTGAACATAAATAAAGCCAAAAAAACATTTTTTGATGAACCGTCTTTCTCCACAAATCTCAAGTCAATAGCCATATTTTTCCCTTGAAGGTACTTGGCTACCTGGCATGTCGAATAGCTAATAAGTGATGATAGCACTAAGTGACATCATCAAAATTATTTTTCATTCGTATGCATGCTATGGTCAACCTATCCATGCATTTTGACCAAAGGATTGCAAAAACACTTATTTATTTATCAATTGAACCTAACATTATGATTTGGAGTAATTAATACTGTTTATTCATTGATAATGAAATATAATCTCCCCTTAAGTCATCGGGTCAGAAGATTTTTAAAAAATTATGCATGCTTTCCTGAAGTTTTCTAAAAATTGTGCACGTACCTTTTTTTTTTTCTTTTTAATCACTTGTGAGCTTTTTGCCTACCCTCACACCAATCTTTTGGCCACATCCGACCATTGGAATCGATCCCTATTGTCTTCTGAGCACTACATTATTGTCCCCTTACTAAAAATTGTTGGAAACTGCTATATAACTTATTTTCTTGTGAACTAGTTGTCGGATTGGTTTTTCCTAGTGAACTCGATTTTCTTTCTCTCTTCTTGCTTTCTCTTGCTCTATTGGAAACTCTCAACCTCCTATATCATTCTTCCTTGATTTGTGCCTTAAAATCAAAGAATAAACTTGTTATTTGTAATGAAACTCCCATTTGTCCCATCATTGGTTGCATCCAAAATCCTTGCTAATCAGTCCATTGTCACCACCAACATCATGCTATTAGCTTCATTGATCATCCTCGCCGTCTAATTGCTTGATTCATAACAATTTTGGATCAATTTTTTGCAGTGAATCTAGGTGCTTATCATCCATCGATTCTTTTCCTTTTTGGTTTAATTTGGCTGGTTTTCTTCCAATTTTCTTCCCATTTCTAGTTTTAGGATGAACTAGATTAGATTTGGATCAAATCCTAGCAAGATTTGATCATTCCATGGCTTTAACCAATAGTTGCTTGGTGTTCTTTTAATTTTTCCGTTGTGTTGTTTTTTTAATCTTTTGCCTTCGATTTCTTGTTTATTTCTGACCAAAATTTCATATCGAAATCACCAAATTGCTATAGTTCATGTTGTCTTCAAGAACCATTCCATGGTTTGTTGTGATTGATGAATGATCATTCTAAAATCGAGTTTAAAGTGGGCATTATGAACTAGTTTAATGTTTTCGACATATTCTCGACCAAGCTTGGCGCTTGATATCTTAGACTTGGTTAATTGAATTTGAGTGTTGAAAACCTTGTTGAACTCCTCGTAACCCCTACTTCAAATACCCTTTATTGGTGTACTTCATTTTCCTCTGGTTTGTATTTTATTCGAGCTTAAAGTCAAATCAGTAGTTTGGTTGTCTTGAGTTGGTTTCTACTTTGATTCTATTCAATATTTTTCAATGAGATCGAATCCAACAAATTCACCTCAATTCCTCTACAAGACCCAATAATGGGCTCAGAACAATTTGATTTGGTTTGCTCAAAGTTTTTGCATCAAAAGTGGGCTTTTTATTTGGTAAAATTAACTTATTTAGCAATTTAAAATAATTACTATTAAGTACTACTTCTTTATATAATTACCTTTGGTTCCCATAAATTCTTCTTGAGATTCGATAATTTGTCCAATTATCATTAGATCCCCTCTCAGGTATAAATTAATTTAAAATTTATATTTAATATCCAATTTTTTTTTTAAAAAAAATTGATATTACATAATTAACATTATGAGGAGAATTTTCCAACACATCTTTTGCAACCTTGTCATTATATGGTGTTAAAATATTTAACATCTCTTGAAATGCAAGCCACCTAATTGTATCAACTATCAACTAATGCCTTTAAGCCATAAATAATTAATCTTAATTTATTGAGAAGTGAACTTTTGATAAATGTTGATTGATTCATAAGATCTCACATATACTTTTGAGAAATTTTATGAGGGGATTTTGGATCTTCCCCTCATGATTTTTAAGAAGGCACAATTTTTTCCATTTCGCCTTTTTCCAACTTTGAAATCTTTCAATTGTAAAAGTAATTTGTCTAGAATGTCCTATTGTTTTACTAAATAATTATAGCATGACAAATAAAAAATTACATCTTTTTTGGGAGAATATTCCAACCATCATGGATATAATGAAAACCAAAAATACTAGAAGATTCTTTTGTGGTCCTCATTTTGGATACTTTGAAAGCTTACATTGATATAGAACCAACCTTGTCGAATTTTTCATCTTGTTGCTCAATTGGATACTCCCAGAATTGTTGATGTAATCCTATATATGTCACACTCCAAACAACTGATATCAACTTCTTTGGTGTCAATTCTTGAAGATTTATTGGAATGATTTTTAGGATTTCCATCATTGTGTTGGACTTGGGCCATGTTACACCTGTATTTGGACTTGTAGGATTTTTTCTCTTGAAGAAAGCAAAAATTGTTGCTGACTTTTGCTTCTCTATCTAAAAATGAAACAAAAATTCACAAATCATATTGTTATAAAAATATTCTCAAAAAAAATTAAAAATCCAACAACTAAATTTTTTTTAGAAAATAAAAAAATAATTTGTTGACACACACTAATGATCGTTGGATTGGGGTCTAGATCTAGAACATTGATGATCATTGCTGGGGTTCTATTATTGGAACCCCTGACTCGATAATAAATGATTCATCATCATTAAGGTTGCAAATCTATCTAGATTTGGAACTGTCGGGTTAGGGGTTTCAGATCTAGAATCTTGATGGTTCATCATCGATTTAGTAGGGTTCAAATATGATCCTAAACCTTCATACATCAATCACTGGGTTTGAGAGAGAGAGAATTGACAACAGACGGTTAGTGGTGCACAGCAACAATAACAATACTGCTAGACTAGAGATGATGAGAAACCCAGAAGAATATAGAGATAACTCAGAGTTTGTGATCAAGATGGAGAAAACCAAAGGGATATAATTGAGGCAACAATTGAATTTGGAGCTCGTGTGGTCTATCAAGTTTGTCTAGTTTTGGACTTATTAAAATCGGGTCTAATGGATTTGGACCAAATAAATTTAGTTTGGACCACTATTTAAATGAACCAGATTTTATGGGCTTGAATTTTTAAGATTTTGTCTCTCTCAAATAACACAATTATATATATATATGTTATACAAAATTATCAGGGGGGGGATGAATTAAAATTTAGTGATATTGTATTTATATCATATTATAAACATAATAATCTAATAAATTTTGAAAAAAAAAAAAGAATGTGAAGTTCATGCCTCCCCCCCTTTTCTCTCTCTCTCTCTCTCTCCACCAAGCCCTTGAAAAGCTTCGTTCATGGGCACACCTACGTCTTAGACTCCTCTCTCGTTCACCTTTGGGAGCTTGTTCAACCTTAGCTCACAATCACCCTCTTTGATGGATAAGTCAGACTTCTTCTTAGATTGCACTTGCCTCGAGATCTTCTCGCCATTGAAACCACCGACACAAGAGAGCAAAACAAGATAACCAAAGAACACAAGAGTTTTAAAGAGTAACTTCGAAATGAATACAACTAAGAGGAGACTCCTTATTTGTAGCATTCAGGTCTATGTGCAAAGGACAAAAATGCCCTTGCTATCTTTATCTACAGGGGTATAATTATAAATTTGATTTAGTTTCTAACTAACCAAATAATAGTTTGATAACACTCAAATCTTTCGAAACTGGTGCCACAATTGTCCTCGCAGTGGGACCAATCATGTTTCCTCATTTGACACATATTTTGAGGAGTTTTATCAAAGGATAATACTATTTATATAGAAATAATTTTACAAATGGGTTTACAAAATTATATTATCCCGATAAATTGAGGATTTATCACGAGAATTTCGAGACTTCTCTTCTCTCCTCTCATCTCTCTCTCTCCCCTTCAACCTCTGCCTCGCCTCTGGCTTGGCCACCTCGCCTCTCACCTGGCCGACCATTGCCTTGTCTCTCGCCTGACCAACCGCCTGTTGCATCCTTGCCTAGCCGCCTCGCCTCTCAAGGGGGCAGTTGGCCAGACAAGAGGCGAGGTGGCGGTCGACCAAGCGAGAGGCGAGAGGCAGCTATCGGTCAAGTATATACTTCGCTTGGCTATTGAGAGAGAGAATAAAAAGGGGTAAAATGGTCATTGAGATAAGAGAGAGAGGGACAAAATAGTATTTTTAACTTACATATAAACCCACCTATAAATAAGCTTATGTACAAATAGCATGACCCTTTATCAAAATGGTCAATGTAAATACTTCGCTTGGCTACATCCACATGTGCAGCTATCTGCAGCCTTGCAACATGTAGTTTAAAATCCAGTCACAACCCTGTCATCCCCCAGTCATCTGAATCATCCATAAGACACCTTACCATTACCACATGCCCTCTGCATGGCAAAGCCTCTGTTCCTGACAAATTGGTATAGTCTCCAATTCAGCAAAGTGAAACAACTAGGCCTGTATAAATGAATGAGTGAAGAAATGGGCTAATTTGAACTAGGTTTTGTGTGTTCTTCAAAATTTGAACTGGTTTCAAATGTTACATCTAAATCTTTATTATCTGTTGTGTTGTCTTTATTCGTGCTTGGTTTAGTGGAGCAAGAGTGAGGAAAAGGGTAGCTGCCTTACTTCTAGGGTTAGGGCTTGATATTTTGGAGGGGATTGAGGAAGGCATTGGAAGTAGAGAGATTGAGCAGGTTATTTCGGGATTGACCATGGTGGGATTATAGAAGTTGAATTGGGTAGTCTTTTTATGGAGTAAGTTATTGGGTTAACTATGGTCATGGTGGTTGTTACTGCCAATGTAGTGTCCATGGTTGGGCTCTAAATAGGCCTCAAATGTGAATTAGATCAAGCTTGGAAACTCAATTTGGAGAGGAACATGTTTGCATAGGGGGGAACGATTTGAAGAGGAATCCAATAAGAAGGTTAATCAATTTAGAGTTGTATACTTATTATTATTTCATAATGAAAATGAATAATGTTATAAACCTACTCGCAATTGCAATATTTTTAGTGCTTAATTCATAAGTTAATATTGGCCACAACTGTTGTACTATTTCATAAGTTGGGGGGGAATGATTTGGAGAGAAATCTAAGAAGAAAGTTAAATCATTTTAGAGTTGGATATATCATAATGGTAGTGCATTATGTTATAAACCTACTTGTTATTTGTTATATTTTTAGTGATTAATTCATAAATTAATATTTTGCACAACTATTATACTATTTTGTCAAGATCTCTGAAATAATTAAGAATTCATATGTGAAATAAGCAACAAATTGGAGATGTCACGTGGGTTGGCCATCCCATGAGCTCAACCAACCCGCTTAGTTACTAAAGTGAGGTGGGCTAGGTTTGCCTCACACATCTATACAGGGTTGGGTCGAGTTGGGCTGAGCCGACCATTTCTAGGCCGATGACCTGGCCAACTTGTAAGGACTTGGCTTGACTTGAACTATGGGACTATAGATTTTAATAGTGATCGTGATTGGTTAGGTTTAGTTGAATTTTAATTTTATAAAAAAATAAAATTATAAATAATTTAATTTTAAATTAAATACATTATATACAAAAATACCAATCTTCTGGCTTACTTTCAACTTTAGAATAACTTTTAAAATTTTCCAGCAAGCATAGTGAACTTTATTTTCTTTGTTTTCAAAACTATAGTGCTGTGAACTTTCCATCTGTTCTCAGAGTTGAAAGTGATGACTTGGATTGCACTTGGAACTCGTTTCCCTCAGGGGTTGCTTTTAGAAACCCCACAAACACAGTGCTACAGTTGGGGGGGCCGGGCCGATGGCACCAATCACCGACTAGAAAGCCACGAATAGAGCCGACTCAAAGAGAAAGGATAAAAGGCACTCCATTGTGTTGGAATGTAAAAGCGATACCGTCGCAAACACAATCACGAAATTGAAGGAAAAAGCTCATTCAAGCTTAATTGGGATTTGTTGTGGTGAAGCTATTGCCCCAGAGAGAAGGAAGCTTTTGGGAATAAGATATGTGCAACAATGTGTTTGTTGTATATCTAAATAACAGAGAGAGAGAGAGAGAGAGAGAGAGAGAGAGAGAGTAGCTACGTACGTATACATACGTGGACCTCATCGCTTCCCACCAGACCCCTAGTCTAGTTCCCTATGCCATGTCGCCTTTCTCGATACCTTGACATTGGTTCCTTGACTTAGTCCCACTATAACGAATCCCGTTTTCGCAGATGGATTAGTGGATGGTAGTGTGGAAGCAAGAGAAAGGTCAATTGGTGACGAAGGCGGATTGTTGCATCAGGTGGGTGGGAGGGTGGGTTTTGACGACATTATTATACTTTCAAAACAAATAACAAAGCTGAATATGACTGTTAAAAAATTAAAAAGTTAATCTAAAAACACCCTAAAAGAACCATACTTCTTATGTAATTTCCCTTTTGAATTTCAATTTTTAATATTTAATTCAATAACTCTTTTAACATCTTAAAAATTATATAAATAATCTCACAAATTCACAATGACAATTAATAAATTTTAAATAATTTTTATCTCAGAACTAATTTTATACTTTTTACAAAAAAAAAAAAAGAATCTATATTTCATACACAAAAAGTCACAATCACCTCTAAAAAATTCAAAATATATATTATACGCCACTGTTGAATTCTAATTCAAAACATAAAGTAATTTCTATAATTTTTAAATACTTATAAAATTTTAGAAGTAGATTTGAAAACTATTAAAAGTTTCCATTTTCAAACTTTCTGCTTCTCTGTCCGAAATTTTTATTTGAAAAGTAGAATTTACAAATATTTTATATATTTTTTAAAAAAAATTCAAATTATTTTAAAAATAGGAGAACAAACTTCTGTCAAGCTCAACCCGTTAAGATTTACAAGCCTAGACCCTACTCAACTCAAGAACCAGACCGGCTAGCTTGGTTTCAACTCGCTCTATGGAACCTCGTGGTCAAAATCAAATTTGGTTTGGTTAATGAGTCGGGTCTAAGCTCATTGAACTAGGGCCGAAAGACGGGCCCAACTTTACCCAACCCTTTTGACATGTTTAAAGCAAGTCACAATTCTTACAAACTAAACTCATCATTATATATGGTCCCATCCCATATCTGATCCATCCAATCCAATAGCTTGTACCATAGCTAAGTCTTATAAAAGCCAGAAACATCAGTATAAATGGTCCCTTCCCATTGAATGGAAGGGCAGCTCTTAACTCTTGAGCAACATTATCTTTGCTGCGCATAGCTAGAAAATTTTAATTCTAGTTCTAAAACTATTTCTAAGTCACTTGCTTTGATCCTTGTTACCAACAAACAAAATAAACAATCCAACCGACATTGGAAAGTATCTGACAGTGATAGTCAATTGACCTCGAAATATTATTAGAACTCAATTTCAGAAACAGCAATAATACACTAGGTTTACCAGCCAGGCCGTCCTCTCATTCTGTCTTGCATTTCTGCTGCCTTGTCCTGTTTCATCTTCTCAACAATTTTCAAGATCTTTGGATCAAAGAAACGGTCGCGTACATACTTCCTCTCCTCAGCCTGTATCTCCTTGATGGCGCTAGGATACGGGTTCGGTGGAGGTCTCTTTCCTTGGAGGCGTGCAATATGTTTCAGTCTAGCATATGCATTCTTTTTAGCCTTCTTTTCTGCTCGATATTCCATCTGTAAAATAGAGATGAACAGGCATAAAAAAGATTCAAGAATTTGAATCCAGAAAACAACGTGACAGAGGCAGACATATTCAGGAATCCAGAAAATAAATACATACATCAGCCACAGCCATAGCTTCTTCCTCACTCACTCCTTGTTCCTTTAACTCAAGAACCCGGCAACCAAATACACGGGCTGGAGGCGGATCAAATCCACAGATCCTGTCAAGATCAAAAATACAAAGGTTAATGATTTAAATAGAAAATTAAGTTCATTTTGTGCCATAAAATAATGATTTGTCTTTAAACTTCTAAGAACTGTCAATGCCTCTACAACTTCAGCACATTACAGTTTCCTAGGCTATGTTTGGGAGAGATTTAGTAATTGAATGGGATGTAATATAATGAAAATGAGTGGAACGAGAATAAGTGGAATGGGATGAGAAATCGTTTCTCCTCGTCTGAGGGAGGGAGGGATGGAAAGTAATGAAAAATACTCTCCATTTGGAAAAGCTATGGAAATGGATGGAATAGAATACTATTAATCAAGTGTCAATTATACCCTTACAAAATTTGCTCACAAAATTATAAAAAGATGAGATACATAAAAGTAGTGGAGATAGATTTGTTCAAACATTATAACACCAATTTGCAAGAGAAAAATTGTTGATTTGAAGAAGATTGCATGGAAACCTTTCCCGTCCAATTCCTTTCCATTCATCGCTAAGAACCCCCTCCCAAACAAGGTGATGAACTACATCCCATCCTTATACCATTCCATTACTAAGTCTCTCCCAAACATAGCCAAAAGTTAATCTGATATTATGCAGACAGGGGGGTGAGTTTATCTGATATTCAGGAAGATTAGGAATCAAACTTCCACTTCTCTTCATTGAGGTTATATTGCCCACTACTGCTATTTTCATTTTTACACCTCATGGGTGATTTTCTTCCTTGTTCTTTATTTGCTTAGCATACTTCTTTTTTGAAAACAGAAGTACAGGAAAAAATTTTGAGCCACCTCCAGTTTACTTTTCCAATCTAGTCTCATTAGTTGGTGAAGAAACATGTAGATCAGATGATCCAATACATCATCAGTTTCTGCTCTAGCCTAGCCTAGCCTTAGGTCCACAATTAACTAAATGGTTTCCCAGTAATATTGGAGAATAAAGATCCAACGAACAAATGGGTTTAGCTCAAAATAACAGCTGGTATACCATCAAAGAATAAATTAATGCATCAAAAGCATCTCATATTGACCATTAACAAGCAGATAAATGAGAGCCAACATTTGAAATTGGATTTTTTGGACTCTTCAAATGCATAAAATTTCATCTATGTATGCAAAACTATATTCACATGTAAAGACAACTCAAAACCAGCAAAACAAAAGAGTAAATTTCATACATTATATTTGACTGCTGACTAAGAACAGCAACCTATTAAACTTTAGATATGCATATCAACCTAAATACATTTTAAAATGAAGAATCCCAATTTATAATATAATGATTGACAATATGAAATGAATAGTGTTAGAAAAAGGCCTCCCAATGAACGAGGCTCTCCATTTTGCAAGGGTCAATGAAGGGTCATTTTACCAAGAATTGCTGTTGTTGAATCAGCTTCAAGTGGTGGGATCTTTATATATAAGAGTGGAATCCCATCTCTTGAAAGGAGCCATCTTCTCCTCAAAGTAGAAGGAGCATAATCAAAGACAGATGGTAGCATATTTTAAGTAGTTGATCTCACGTGCTATCCTAGAATCTTCTTAGTCTTCCCAATCCATGTTGATTTCATGTCTTGTTGGCATTACAGCATCTGGAGTAAGAGAAATAGGGGGAAATCTTGTTCAAGCTATGTTGGTCTTCTCTTTAATAGCATAGAGGTTATTTCCACATAATCTTGTGACCTACCGGTCACAAGGGAGGAACCTTACCTTTGCTACAAAGCTCACCCTCATGAAATGAGTCAAAAGACTAGTATTAAGGCAAAAGTGTTATTCCCAAATCCTTGCTATAGCTTCTAAATTCTGACTATCAACTTTTAAAGCCTGTAACTCTGAATATCAACTTCTTCGTATTCCTCCATGCATGCCAATACTATCTTTATCAAACAAACTAAATTGAAAAGACACTTCAGAAGCTTGCTTAGAATCAGGAGAATTTTTAAGGGATAGAAAAGTTACTTGATAGCATCTTCATGCTTAGAATCTGGATGCTTTTGAAAGAACTTCTTTATATACACATCTTCAGGGAGAGTGATCTGATTAACCTTGCTAGCAGCACGAGGAAATGTCACAGGTGGGGCCCTGAATGACAACGCAAATAGTAACCAGTAACCAAATGTCTCCCATTGTAACTCATAATCCAGCCACAGTAAATGTCAATGGCACAACTCAATAAAATATATCATTGAAAAGATATTAATTTTTCAGGTTGTTGCATCAAATAAATTTGAGCCACAATCTTTCAACTAATTCTGACGCTCTGGTTCATGCATATCTATATATTTCCCAGCTTATATTATATGGTCAAAGGAAATGAAACTCAGGCTTGTATCTTTAGCATATATAGGGACTTTAAAGATCTTATAATATGAGAGGTGTGCATGCACAAAAGTATGGTTTCAGAGTGGAGAACTTCACTGAGAATAACAGACAAACTCTCCACTAGATGCAACAAACAATTGATCTAGGAAATATGCAGTAGAAGAAGATGATGATGAGTTGGGAGTGCATGCTCTGGGCATGCTTTACATGTATATGTGCAAATGTATACTGTTGAATTGTTAACCATCTGTTAGGACCCCCTGTTAGTCACACTTACCAGCGACGAAAAAGGAGGGGAGAAGCAAGGGCAGCCAAGAAAATTGACACAAGGGCAGAAGAGTCACATTCAGTTAGGGAGGGTATAATGACTCAAGTGGTTGCAACGGACTAAGGAATACATATAAAAGGGAGGGGGAAAGGAGAGAGAAGGCATCTGGAAAATTTGGAAGAAGTCGTGGGAGAGAGAAGGCCCTCTTGAATAGGCCGATACTTGCTTTCTTTGTTTTTGTATACATTCATAGCTGCTGTAAGCTTCTGTAACTGGAGAATTCCTATTGTATCAATTGCTAGATTCAATCAATTTTGTGAGGGTTCTACCACCATCATCTAATCTAAAATCTTAAATTGTTAGATAGAGGATAAATTTTTATCTTTTATATTATTACTTTACTCTCAACATGCCCACTCATGTGTGGCCAAGCTTCACCCATAATTGGTCCAAATGTGCAACAATTTAAATTTGCCTACTTTGATACCATGTTGAATCGTTAACTAGATCTAAAAACTTAAGTTGTCAGATAAAGGGTAATTTTTATATTTTATACTATTATTTTAGTCTCAACACATACCATCAAACAATATGCAGTATAATTGCACAACTTTGATCTCAAAAATTCCCCATATGGACCACATAACATCTATTATATAATATAAACAAACACCATCTTTTGGTATTATGAAGCTCTGTCAATAAATTTAGTTCCCAAAATACCCTTTATCTATTTTGTTTAGAAAAACTAAAAGTTGCTATACCAAGTTGCCAACAAGATTTGAACTCATAACCTACACAACTGCAATAAATTTGAAAATACCTTTACCACTACACCAAGACCCCTTTATGTTTATATTTTACCTAAAAAAACTAAAAATTAAAATGTAATTGTCAAAGACCAAGATCCCTTTATGAGCATTTATTTAAAATGTTTTGATTTTTATTTGCACGTGCATGGCATTGGCCACCTCTCCAGTTAAAAACATAAACAAAACAAATGATTGCATGGATGTATTTGACAGATATACCTACATACACACACAGATAAACACACACTAACATTTTGTAGCACTTACAGTTCCATGGCTTTCAGCCAAGCAGGCTCAGCTTTGGCCAACCCTTTCACAAGCTTTCTTGTTCTTGTAAGCAAATCACCCCGCATAAATGACATGGCTCCTTGATTTGTAAAGACAGTTTATGAATGAATGTCTTGTCTTATTAATATTTTAGTTACTCTGCAGCTCCTGAAAATTAAAGAAATGAGATACACTATTTCCATGAGTTCAAACTTGCAAGAGAAGAGAAAGAAGAATAGAAACAAATACTAAGCTGGATGGGACATGACTTCTTGTTCTGAAAACCTAAATCTATATGCTCAATAAGAAACAGTGACTGATAGGCAGTAATAAGTATGACAGCATCTGTGTTTAATTTCAATTCCTATTTTGTTCTGAATATTAATGCTCTCCTCTTCTTGATATAACTAAAACCACTTTCACGGATGCATTTACTCAGCAAAATAGAACAAGTTTCGTGGACACTTGATCAAAGAGAAAATTCTTGAATGAAACTTCAAATTAATTGAGCATTGCCCATTGTCACGGTAGAGACTGATCGACAAAAAGGGCATCCCAAATGTACAAAGTTTCCCACTTTGTGAGAGTTAGGAGATGGTCGTATTTGTATGCAACTTTCCCTTGCTTTTTTGCAAAGAAATTGATCAACAAGAAAAAAGAAAAAAAAAATGTGTGTGCTAGTGATTGAGACTCCCCACTTTGCAAGGGTTTGGAAATGGTCGTCTTTGTACACAACCTTGCCCTTACTTAGAAAAATGATTGTTTTTCACAATTCGAACTCGTGACCTTCCAGTCACAAAGGAGCAACCTCACCCTTTTTACAAAGGCTCACCCTAACCAAACATAAAGATTAAAAAAAAAAAGAAATAAAAAGAACAAAAACAATGAGTAACATCCTTATGATTTGCTTACTCTTCATGAAAACATTGATCTGTTAGTGCTCATACTATCAACATTTATTTAACATCTCAATGTTATTCAATAAAGACACCATACATGAAATATGCTTCTTCCAACATCTTTGGGATTGTGGACTGTTACACATGTGAATTAGAGAACTCCTCAAAAGGAACATGAAACATCATAGTTACAAACATTGAAGTTCTGTTGAAACTCTACATTAAAATTCAACAGGATTATAATAAGAAATATATTCAAAATACAAATGTTCTAATGATTGAGAAAGGTCACCATGATTTTGATCATGTGCTATGAGGTATGAATGCATAAATTCATGAAGTCTAAAATTCTTCCTTTTTATTCTTAAATTAATAATGTAAGATGTTGTATCATGTAACATTCGATGAGGAGAATCAGAGTCAACAAAATGAATCCCTATAGAGTCAATCACTTGGCAGATAAAATCAGATGCAACTAGGGATGGAATAAGGTCTTTCTTTCCTCCAGGAGGGACGAGCAAAAGCAATTATTCTAAACAAATTTTAAAAATACTAAAAGGTGAACCCAATACACGAGGTTCCTGCATTACGAGCTCTGGGGAGGTCAATTGTAGGCAGCCTTACCCTTGCTTCGAAAGAGGTTGTTTCTGAACCCAAAAAAATAAGAAACTGAGTCTTAAAAATACTAAAGAAATTAAAAAAAAAAAAAACCTAAATTCTACCTATTTATTTAATACTAAAGAAACTAACAGGGGAAAAAGTTCAAACCAGAAATGAGTTTCTTTTACTCAAAAAATAAGAAACTCCCTAACAGTCAAAAATTAAAAAAAAAAAAATCTACCTATTCAAATAAAGCACATTCAATCCGGCAGCAAATAGTATTTAATATTCTAAGATCAATTCATGATTGCATTATTGACCATTAACAGCGTTACAATGTGAAGTTGAAGACACTACATTGATGAAGAATTTATTGCCAAGAGACAAAAACAAAAAAATACTGATATGCTTGCATGAAAATTGTCAAAGGAAAAGACATGATATGATGAAAAACAATATCATATTTTAATATATAATGATCCTTGCAGTTATAACTACATTTTATGTAAAAGGTAAAATTTGCATTTCACAAATCAAAAACAACATATTTTAAATATTGAAAAAGAAGTGTAAATAAAAGTCTTCCTGTCTATTTAATAGAAATTCTAAAAGTAAATATTTTGGCAATGTTAGTTCAGAAGGTTCCTTAAAAGCCTAACGAAGGAGAACTAACTGCTATAAGTTCACATTATTTCGATCTCAATAATTGGCTCCCAAGTTATTTTCTTGCAAATCATGAAGAGTTTTATTCATGAATAAGCGACATGATCGGGCTCTTAAGTGTTTAAATGGTGTCCCTTTAAAAAACCTGAAAAATAATGAGGCCCAAACATATCAAAGCATAACATAAAAAACAAGATACAGGGGAGAGGCGTATTTGCATTAGGAGAAAATTGAGATGAAGCAACAATATGGAAACTAAGGGCAGGCAGGCAGCCCCCGTTGGGGGGAGGGGGGCGGGGGGCTTATTTTATAGCAAATTTGCAATTCAAACAAGGAACAGAAAACCAGATTTCCACTTCACTCCAACAGCACAAAACTGCTACTTTGTCCAAAGGTACAAATACCTTAGAATCTAATACACCAATTACTTCCAATCATTAACTTCCACAAATTATCTGCTAAACACCAGAGTGACCAAACCAGTATATGTCCTAAAAAACACGGAGGGACAAATGATTTCAACTGGAAAATATACTGACAAATTGCATGCCTATTAACAGAAGAAAGAGAGGTCGTAGTGCAGGAAAATTAACGAATTCCACCGCCATAGCTTAAATTAACAGAAAGACAAGCAAAGGGACTAAAGATGTGTTTGATAAGTTCCTTTAAGGAGAACATATTTGATTGGACGGAATTTAGGGATGCCCATGTGAAGAATTTCAAGAAAACATGGGCATTCAGGAATTCTGGGGTAAATGGACTTTTTTTTTTTGGGGGGGGGGGGGGGGAGTCTAAGGTTGCAATCGAGGCGAGGCGAGGCAAATATGAGCTCAAGCTCGAGGGGGGAGAGAGAGAGAGAGAGGGAGAGTCTGGGGTTGCAATCGAGGCGAGGCGAGGCAAATATGAGCTCAGGCTCGAGCTCGGTTAACATAGTCCGAGCTCGAGCTCGGGCTATCCACCATGCTTGAGCTCGCCAGACACTTGGCGAGCTCGAGCATATATCACATATAAGCAAAAAGTCCCAAAATAGCACAATCATACCTTGACAAGAGTAGAGGATATAGCAACGAGAGAAGCGAGGCAACGGCGAGAGATGGGAGGCGACGACAGAGATGAAGGATGCAACGGCGGTCAGTGGCAAGAGAGGCGAGGCGACGCGCTGACGGCAAAAGAGGTGGCGACTGCAACAGAGATGGGAGGATGCAACGACAGTCGACAGTCGGCAGCAATGGGTCTTTCTCTAACTGCTCCAAACCTTCAGCAGGCTAAAATTGCTTTCCAAATTTGCAATTCAAATTGAAATCGCTCAGTACAGGGTTTATAACTTACAATACTACTTATATCCTACTATTTATATTCTTTAATATTTACATCTTACTTGATTAAAAAAAAAATTGAGTATAATATTTGTTAGTTATTACTCAATTAAATATTTTTTTACTCAATCAAAATAATAATTACTGTATTAAGTTTCTATATTAGTTAATTAATTTTTAAATCACAACATATCTTATTATCAATACATTCTATTAATTATATTATTATAATAATATAAACTTTGATAATTTTATATTAAATAATATTTTTATAAAATTATGACTAAATTTATTAATATATTTATAAACAAGCATATTCACGAGCCAATAATCGAGCCTACTTGCAAGTCTAAACGATCCACCTCACGAGTCTATAATCAAGCATGTTTGTAAGTCTTTAATCGAGCCTGCTCACGAATCTATAATTGAGTCAACTCGCGAGCCTCTATTCAAGTTAGCTCTCGAACTACTATTCGAGTCAGATCGAGAGTTACTAAGCCGAGTTTTACAGAGTTCAAACTCGATTCGTTTACAAATCAAGATTTAAAATTAAACTCAAACTTGGCTCGCTTATTTTAATGAATAAACTCGAACAAGCTTTTAACAAGTCAAGTACCGAGCTGCTCGCGAACGGCTCGGCTCATTTACGACATTAGGGAGAGAGAAACGACAAGAAAATTATTTACTTTCCTTTCTTCTTCACGTGCAACAATTATTTGTGTATGGATACATGGAGTTTCAAGTGACTAACAAACCCATCCATTCTGTTAATTTTACCCCACTGAGACAATTCATCAAACTGACGGCACACATGTACATTTAAACATCAAAACAAGTAGAAACCAACTCAACCAACACCAAGAAAACCTAACCCACCTAGATTTTGACTCAGAAACGTGCGTAAGTAGAGACTAAATCAGTTCTTCGCATTGCCTAAGAAAGTTTAGTAAACTGCAATTAATAAGCCCAACAAGCACGATCTCAAACAAAAATAGAACACTATGATACACATATAAACTACAAATGACACATTTACATCTATGTATGAATCCTGCAAAGAATTTCATGTATAGGTTACCTTATTGAAATGAGAACAGTGAAATTGGGGGATCCTTGATGCTCAAAAGTGAATTCAAGCAGAACAGAGCAGAGAAATAAGGACGAGATTGGACTTTGGACCAAGAGAATGAAAAAATTGGGGGCTTTTTAACCCAAAACTCAAATTTTTGGACCAAGAGAAGCCCATATTTTGATTTTATAACAAGATTCAAACATAAGACATTGTACAATTTTTGGTTTTATAAAACTTCACATATATGACCTGTAATAGGGTCTAAGTTAAAACAGGAATGACACAAATGAGTTATTGACTTCCCAAAAATAGGAATTGTATGACTTCGGCTACTACTATAAGGATTGAATATCATTTCACAAAATTTTGTGCTGCACAGGTATTTCAATATAAGGACTGAATTTAATGCAAGAGATAATAAGGCTTTGACTTAGGGATTTCAATACAATTCCATATAGGAAAGACAATGTCTAATGCTATCAGATTTAACTAAAATTGGACTCAATTTTTTTATAAAATTAATTCAACATTAGATTTAAAATTCAATCCCTCCTGTGAAGCTAAACATAACTAAGCGTATCTTGAACAAAAACTATGCCCAACTTGAAAGATCAATGACCTGGAAAAACACAAGGCGTGTATGAAAACTATCCCCAACAGAAATTTTCATTAAAATCTGTTTACAGCAATAAACCCAACAAATCACCGTAGCTAAAAAGTCTGTTCACAGAAAAAATCACAACAAACTCCAACAACAAAAAATCACAGAAAAATATCTGTTCACGGCAAAAATCACATCAAATCTAACAACAAAAAATCACAGCAATAATCTGTTCACAGCAACAAATCACATACCTCTCAAATATGAAAATTCTGGAGCAGAAAAGAATCAAAGATCAATTCACAGCAAGGCCAAAGCAACATGCAGGAGTGGGGATGCCACGAGGCCGGAGATGACAGGGCAAACAAATGGAGCGAGGAAGACCGAACAGCAGCCTGAGCAGCTTCTCGATCTGGGCAGCGACGATGGACAGGAACGATGCCAGAGAAGAACGACAGACGAGGGAGGCCAGAACTGGATGCGAGAGAGAAACAGGGATTTGTCTGAAGGGAATTTGGGTCGAGTGATTTGGGGACGTGATTGTAATTATCTTGGGATGACCCTCCTTGCAAGGTTCCAACACTCAGCTTCTTGATTATGTTGAAGGAGGTAAATCGTAGGATATGATTCAGGAAGGTCAGGGTTCGAACTTGCGATCCACCGAAATGACATCAACATATTACAGGCCGTCTTTTATCATCCGAGCTATGCCCGAGGGGCCATGATTGTAATTATCTGTTTGATGGTAAAACAACTTTTTACTTTGCTCAAAATTAAATTTTTTTTTCTAATTTTAAATTTCAAAAAGTAAAAGCTAATCTTATAATTTTTTAGAAACGTTATTCCTATAACTTTAAAAAGGGGTTTGGCTAAATTTAAAATCTAATTGATACTAACTTTAAATTTATGAACCAATTTTCAAAATCTATGAGAGGTTAATTTTTATTTTTAAAACTTAAAATATACATAAAAAAACTAATATTGACTAATAAAAAGATAAACATATATACTCTTAAACAAATATGAAAATTCCAATCAATGTTTTTATCTTCTTCACTAGTGTTCACCATTATCGTTGCGTTGTCTCCACGCAGTCGCCACTTCCCTTGCCAAGCCAAATTTTTAGCGAGGGGGATGATAGCTACCTGCTCCAACGTAGCTCGCCATCTAAATAGTGAACAACAAAATCCTTGCCTTTTTTGGCTAGCCCGATATCTACAGCATCCATCGCCATCCCTTCCCACAACGGTCACTGTCGAAGGAGAGGCATCGCTGTCGTCACGAGCGAAGCACGAAGTTCTGTTGGGGAAGATGAAGAGGCATTGTCATTGCCATTGAAACACATTGCAACCGATTTGCCATTTATCAGAGGCATCACCATCAACCATGGCCAGATAATACCTTCCGCTAGTCACCATCGCCCAGAGCCAGAGAAGATGAACATACACGGTCAGGGCCGTGCCTGAGATTTTGAGGCCTTGAGTCGAAATCTAAAAATGCCCCCCAAATCATAGAGTGCATTCAAATTTTATTTTTTCATAATAAAGCATAAAAAATAAATAAATATTTATACCATATCCAAGAATAAAATTAATTTTTTTTTAAACTATCAATTAAAAACCACTCTCCTTACAATTTTGGAGGCAAAAATATCAATCAAGTTTAGGAGGCATGATTTATGACTATTGCTTAAACCTAACAAAAGCCAAAAGGAAAAAAATATTACGACAATACAGGCACACTTAAGTAATAATAATAAGAAAAATAAAATGAACAAGGCATCTCTAGACTCTAGTTCTAACTTCTAACAAGAAAACAGTTGTCATCATGTCATGTGTCATAAACAAAATGGAGCAACACCAATAAAATTAAATTTGCTTTTACCGGATTCAGCAAACATCACTAAAATAGACTTATAGACATAGGCAAGCAAGCCAAATCTCCGAATGCATCATAAACGAAACGAAATGAAGGAGCAACTAACCGCTAATTAAGAAGTCGGACAGAAAGAAAGTTGAAGCAGATCTGGAGACTGGAGTCAGAGCCACCGAAAAGCAGATCTGAAAGACTGAATCTGATGACTGATGAGCCAATCAGCAATCGAGAAGCAGCGAGCGACCAGCGACAGTGAGCGACGGAGCAAGAGACAAGAGGCAAGAGCAGCGAGCCACCGGCCACGAGGGCGAGCCGGCGAGGGTGCGAACTGTCACGGAGCGAGAGAGAGGCAGCGAGCGACGGAGAGCGAGCCACCGTCCACCGGCCACTAGAGCGAGGCGAGCCGGCGTGGGCGAGCGACCGACGGACCGAGCGATGGAGCGAGAGAGAGGCAGCGAGCGACGATCGACGAAGCAGGCGAGCAGAGAGAGGCGAGAGCGAGGGAGAGAGGCGCCGACGGCTAGGGCAAAGACATGAGTGACGGAGCGAGAGAGAGGCTGGGCAGGGAGTGAAAGCGAGAGAGGGAGAAGGGCAGGGGCGAGCCAGGTTCGCAGAGGGGGAGGGGGTGGACGGCTGGACAGCGGGCTTTACAAAGAGGGAGGATTCCCAATTTGATGGGCCCCAAATAATCAAATATTCATGGGCTGAGCCGAGTGCCAACCGCCTCATAGGCCTCATTAAAGGTCCGGCCCTGTACACGGTATTCTTTTAATTTCTGTAACTATAATTTTTTATTTTAGTTGTGGTTGTTAGGTATATCGGATCAGTTATGTAGGAGATTGAATGAAAATAAGTAAGGTAAAATAAATTATAATTGAAATTTATCAATAAATAAATAAAAGAAAGAGACAAATAGAAAGTAAAATAGGAAATGTGGTTGGAATACACATAATTTTTAAAATAAAACAAAAATAGAGAGTGAATTATTATTTATAATATAATAAAAAATAAAATAAAAAATGTGGTTAGAAATAGTCTCACACATTATTTTTATTTAGCAGTCGCCTTTACCATTGTAGTTGTAACATCCCGTATCGAGCGATAGGAAGGACCAGAACAACTTACCCTGATGGGCCTACACGAACTTCCCAGGGGTCACCCATCATTGGATTGCCCCAGGTTAAGCACGCTTAACTTGGGAGTTCTTTGCCAACATTCAGCCCAAAAGGTATCCAGCTGGTGTTGTTTCCTTTCTTACACTATCCTCAATATATTCTAACTTCTCTGGGCTCTCGGGGTATTACATTCTCCCCCCCTTAAGCACATGACGTCCTCATCATGCGACCTTACAACTGGTCCCAGACTTTCTCCCCTTGGGGGCTGCCATCCTAGAAGCCTGCCAGAAGCCGCTCCTTGTACAGGCCCTCGAGCCCCGACGCCACAGCGATAACATACATCTCGACGTATCTCCCGACACTGCCCCTGGTGTCTCTGCCCGCACTGTCGGCACTATGGAAACCCCGAACTCTGGCTGCCTGCATCCCACTTCCTCTTCTTACTGCTGCTCCCTGCACCCTTCAAGACTAACTGCTCTGCTCGGGCCTCCAATCGATCCCTCTCCACCGCGTGGGCTCGCTGAACAGCCGTAGGGAAGTCAGGGGCCTCAATACCAGCCATGGCATGAAGGATCTCTGGTCGTAACCCCCTCTGAAACTTGCTAACTCGACGCGACTCAGGGGTCACTAACTCAGGAGCATAACGAGATAATGCCACGAACTCGGTCTCATACTACGTAACTGTCTTACTGCCCTGCTGTAACTCAATGAACTCAAACACCTTCTATTCTCTGATCCAAGCCGGAACAACTTACCCTGATGGGCCTACACGAACTTCCCAGGGGGTCACCCATCATTGGATTGCCCCAGGTTAAGCACGCTTAACTTGGGAGTTCTTTGCCAACATTCAGCCCAAAAGGTATCCAGCTGGTGTTGTTTCCTTTCTTACACTATCCTCGATATATTCTAACTTCTCTGGGCTCTCGGGGTATTACAGTAGTCGTCTTTACTTAGAGGTGTCAAAAGAGTCGGGCCGCTCGCGGGTTGGCCGGCCTGGCTCGACCCGGGATGGGCCGAGCTATGGCCTGGCCTGTCACTGTTCAAACGGGTCGGGCCACGCCCGAGCCCTATAGAGGGGCCGAGCTGGGCCAAAGAATTTGGGCCCACAGCACGGCCCGTTTAAGGCCTCGGCCCAGCCCGGCCCGGCCCGTGGCCTACTGGGCTCAACTTGTTGGGCCCTTATGGGCCGAGCCCCTGAAGCCCTTATGGGCCCGGCCCGTTGGGATCTTATGTTATTCTCAATATTTCTTGTTCATTTATTTGTTTAACTATGTTATTTTTTATTAATTATTGATATTGAATGCTAAAATTTTACATTTCACAATATATATAAATAATAAACATTCTCCTTTTTATGTGCGTTATTTTTATATCAATTCACAAGAAAATTTACAAGGTATATAAAATTTTGAAATATAAAATGATGAAATAATATTTAAAACTTAAGGTAGAAAATTGTTTAAAAAGAAAAAAAAAATGATTTTTATATATGCATTATTTTGATATTTATATATGTATTATTTTTTAAAAAAATTATTTAAAAAAAAAATCGAACTTGGTGGGCCCGACTTACTAGGGCCTGTGGGCCAGGCCGATCGAGCTCGGCCCTGTGGGCTAAGGCCCACAAGCCCACTAGGCCCATAGGCCTGGCCAGGTCGGGCCCTACTCACAGCAAAAAGGGCCAGACTAGGCCCGGCCCTTTTAGTAAACGGGCCGGGCCGACCTGTTTAAAAAGCCTATGGGCCGGGCCGGGCTGGACCGGCCCTTTTGACATCTCTATCTTTATTGCCTTCCATGGGAATTCACTATAAGGACATTGATCACTCAGAATTATAGAGAAGGTAAGAGAAGAGAGGAATAAAAGAGAGGGAATTCTTTGAAAATTTTCATTCATGCCTTCGTTACGTCAATTGCATCTTATACCCACTTACACATTGGCACGCACTAATCACAATTGCATTCCCATAACCCATGTGCCCACTTTCTGTTATTGTCACTTGAGCCTAAAATTGCTACAAATTATAAAGTAATTAATTGAAAACGTAAACAAACAAGCCTCAACTTTATTCTTCCATCCCTGTGCCTCAAGCTACAGTCATAGTTCTTTATATTTCCTGCTAATCCCGCAACCTAGCTAAGATTTTCTTATATCTCCTACTTCTTGAGATTATCATCCTTGCACAGTATTCCGTCGTTCGTCGCTCGTGCTCTCAATTTCGATAAAAAAAGTAAATCACAAATATATCCCTCATACTTCTTCTCATTACAGTTGGTTGTTCACCATCTTCCTAAATTACTCAATCCTCTAAAGCTAGATCAAGCTAGTTGTTATTAATGTCTTTTCCTTCAAAATCAAACTTGTCCTCAAATTTAAAGTAGGGGTGGAGGAAAGCAAATTATTGATAATCCTCCCAAGTTGCCTCATCTACAGATAGCCCTTTACCATTACACTAGCATTTGTCTCATTCCTACTCCTTTATGCAACACTACTCTAGTATGTCTAGGGGTTTGATGAGGGGTCTGTTGCCAAACCAGTCCTTCAGTAAGGGGTGGGCCTGTTTAGCATAAGTAGTGTCCCATGAAAGGATTTAAGTTGAGACACATAAAAAATATGATGTATCTTGAATCCTGTTAGTAGTTGGAGTTTTTAAGCTATTGTTCCCATCTTCTTAGTTACTAGGTAAGGCCCATAGTACTCAAGACTAAGCTTGTAATGCCCTTTGTGAGCCACTTGATATTTTACTCTTAGTAATAAAATGGTTTTGATAATGACTATATGAAAATCAATCTCTACTATATGGATTATATGAATGAGAAAATAAATTTGTAATATATGAATTTTAAAGCAAGGTATGAAAACCTATAGAAGAAATATTGAGTATGGTTGAGTGAGGTTCGTTTCAAAATATACTTTTGATAATCTCAACTTGCTTTCAAAAAGATCAAAATGAGGATTTATTAAATTTTCAATGTTTTCAAAAGGATAGTCGACTATGTGGTTTAATGCTGTTGACTATGCCTAAAAATAGTCGACTATGTTATAAGAATAGTCGACTATACATAAGGATAGTCGACTATGTTGGTTTGATCTGTCGACTATCATATAGGGATAGTCGACTATGAGATTTTTGTGTTAGAAATAGTCGACTATCATTTTCTGTCTGTCGACTATGCTCAGCTTTATTTGATAAAATAGTCGACTAACCTATTTTCTCTGTCGATTATATCTTTTGCAGAAAGCTTCCAACGGCTAGTTTTTCAATCTCTAACGGTCACAAAACGGCTACATTTGTCTTCAATCTTTTGGGAAGCCTATAAATACAACTCAAGGATGATCAAGAGAAGACTAATGGATGGAAATGAGTTGATCTAGAAATTACAAATCATTTTAGTCGAGCTTACAGTGTTCTGTGCTTTCATTGTTATACTTTTCTTTCCAATGCTTTGTTCTATTATTGATGATATGTTCATTTAAGCCTTGTTTAATCTTGAGAGACATTGTAACTAAGAGATTCATCTCTTAGATTCTCTCATATTCTATATTTCTTATTCTTCCTAGCTTATGTAGCTAGATGACCCATTTGAGTAGGAGGTTTTGTATTTTCCTAGTCTTGGACTAGAGGACCTACTTGGTTTAAGTAGGGGGTTAATAGTGGATGGTTTGAAAAACCCTTAGTGAGGAGCTAAGGTAGTGGATTAGGCTTGGGTTAAGCCGAACCACTATAAATCTTTGTGTTCTCTCTTGCTTATGTTTTTTGATTTGTTTATCATTGCTAGCATTTCATTATCCTCACTTGCATTGAATTTTTATTTTCAATCAAAAGTATTTCAAAGTTTTAAATCAAGTTTTTAAAATAACCAATTCACCCCCCCTCTTAGTGTGTGCCATAACATCTCCCGTTCTAACACCACTAAATGTTGTTTGTAAGAATAAAGCTTCATCCACACCAAGTCACCCGTAAAGAACTAAACTTGCCTATTATCTTTGTCATGTTACTTCTTCATGGCTTGTTGAGCTTGTTGCAAGTTTGTCTTAAGGGTGTGTAGCAGGTTGGTCCTATGAAGAAAGTCCTGCTCAACCGTTTCCACCATAGTTCCATTCTTCACATAATCCAAAATTCCTAGTGGCTTTCTCCCAAATACGGCCTAGTAAAGAGTCATCTTGATGGCTGACTAATAGGAGGTGTTGTACCAAAGCTCAACTCAAGGCAGTAGTTGCATCTATATAATCTATACTGACCTCATTAACATAAGAAAATTTTAGAGACGGAATTAGAGAAGAATTTTAGTTCGTCTCTAAAAAGCTTGCTGCTAATCAATTAGCGATAGAATTTTTGTTCCGTTACTAATTAGAGAAGACATTTTTTTCATCTCTAATTTTGAGACAGAATTTTTTTCATTTCAAAATAAAAAATTTCATCTTTCATTTGGTTATGCAATTAGTCTCAAAATTGGTCAAAATTTACATTTAGAGACTGAATTTTTCCACCTTTAAAGTTAGAGAGGAAATTTTTTCGACTCTATTTTGGATTAAAAACAAAAAAAATTGCCCCTAAAGTTAGAGATAAAAAAAATTTTGTTTCTAAATTTAGAAATGAAAAAAATTTCATCTCTAAGATGAGCTACAGACTATAAAAATTTAGAGACGAAAATAATTCTATCTCTAAATCAATTATGGAGAAAAAAAATAATTTTTATTTCTGCTGCCAATCACTAGCCATCATCCATGGCAGATTTTGACTATTGGGAACGATCATCACAATCATTTTGGTTTGGTGACCAAGATATTGAAAAACCAAATTGATCTGAAAATTATTTTTTTGAAAAAAGGCTACCCTTTTTTGGAAGGGCATTGTAGGCCTCCATCCATGCAAATTTTGACAATCAAAATGGATCATCGAAATGGCCTTGGTCTAGTGATCGACACATCCAAAAATCGAAGTGATCCAACAATTGGATCTTAATAAATCTAAAAATTAATTTTTTAAAAAATGTTATTCGTTTTTAGGAGAGCGTCGCTGACCGTAGTCCATGGCAGATTTCGACGATTGGAACCTATCATCGAAATGGTCTTGGTCTGGTGACCAACATATCTATAAACCAAAATGATCCAATGATCGAATCTTAATAGATGTAAAAATAATTTTTTTGAAAAAATGCTACCCATTTCTAAAAGGGCATCATCAGCCACAATCCATGACAGATTCCGATGATCGAAACTGATAATTGGAATGGTCTTGGTTTGGTGACCGACATACTCAAAAATCAAAATGATCCAACAGTTAGATATCACTAGATCTAAAAATTAAAATTGAAAAACTTTAAATTCTTATATTAAATTGGAGAAACAAAGATCGCTAGCATTTGGGAAAGCAATTAGTGGTTGAATGAGAGAAAAAGGACTATCAAACGAGATGAAGAAAAGGCAAGCCAACAGTTGACGACTGTCGGTTAGGGAAGGAAAAAAGAAGAAGACATAGACGAGAAGGAAAAGAAGAAAAATGAGTAACAAACGAAGGCAAGCATACATATATATAGAGATTTAGAGATGAAAATTAGAGACAGAACTCTTCAAATTAGAGAGGGAATTTTTTGTCTCTAAGTTAGAGACAAAAAATTTTGTTTCTAATTTCTATCAAAGATTGAAATTTTTCATCTTTAATTCTGTGTCTGATAAAAAAAATTCAAAGATTATAATTTTTTTCTTCTTCTTTGAGAACAAACAAAATTCATAGATAAAAAAGTTATGTCTTTAACTCCAAAATAACTTTCAAAGATGGAACCTTTTTTGTCTCTAAAACAAGAGGCAAAAATCTTTCGTCTCTTATTCTATCTTTAATAAAGAAAATTCAAAGATGGAAATTTTCATCTCTAAAAGCAAACAAAACTTAGAGACAAAAAAAAATCGTCTCTAATTTCGAAAAAGACCTTTAGAGGCGAAAATTTTTCTATATCTAATTTCATCTTTGATTAAAAAAATACGTTTAAAGACAAAAAAAAAAAAATTGTCACTAATTTCCTCTCTAATTTAGAGATAGAAAATTTATATCTCAAAAGCCATTTCTAAAACATCAGTCTCTAAATCCATCTCTAAAATGATTTTTTTTTTTTTTTTTTTGTAGTGGATTTGGTTAAGCTCAATATGAAATCCATTGATAACTCTTTAAACACCTATTAGGGAATTGGCAATGGCTGTAGTAAGCCCCTTGGTTTAAGAGTTGAATATTTCACTTGTTGGTAAATGACACAATCTCTGACATAGTTTTGCACATCTTCTTTCATATTTGCCTAGTAAAAATTAGATGAGGTCCTCTTATGTGTTTCAGTTACCCCAGCATGCCCCCTTATAGGAGACTTTTGAAATTCCTGCAATATGATTTGTTTTAAGGGTGAATTGAAAGGGATGAGAACCCTCCCTTTGTAGGTTAGCAATCAATTGGTTTCCTTACAGAGAGACCTTGGGGACAAGCTCTATCATGTATCTTCTACTTTCAAACCAATATATCTACATTGGTGTTGTGCTATTCTAGGACTTACTGATATAGTACTGTCACTGGTCTCTATTTGGCTACCATAATTATCATTTAAAGGGGCGTTTGTTAAAATGAGCAAGATAAGGTGGTATCAAGATAAGATTAGGATGCTTTCCGGATCAAGATATGGAATGATCAAGATAAGGCCGGGAAGCATTCCAAGATTTCTATCAGACTGTTTGTTAAATTTTTTAGAATTCACTGATAATTGTATTTTTTTTTTCCATGTGTTTGTTAATACATATGATAAGCACCAATATAAGGGTTTTTTTTACCAAAATATCTCTATTATCAAATTTATGATTAAAATAGTATTTTATGATTAATATGAATTGTCAAAAAAATTAAGATTAAAATTAAAAATAATATTTTATTTTTCAAATTCATGTTCAAAAATAAATTTAAAAAGAGTTGAAAAGAGTTAAATAAAATATATATTGAGAGAGAAATTTAAATTTTAAAAATCAATGAAATGAATAATGTCATTTAAATTTTAAAAATTGTCAAAACATATAATAATTTAAAAATATATTAAAAAATATTAATTATAAGAGTTAAATAAACAAATTTTTTTAATAAATTTAAATCTTTAAAATGCACTAAATGACATTAATTATCTTACAAGGGGCAGATAAGTAATTCAGCCTTATCTTGAAAGAGCAAGATAAATTTATCCGAGGGGGGAGGTCGGATAAATTTATCTTGAAAGGGGGAGATAAGAGGTCACGTGAGGCCTTTTCCGAAAATGATCGGATAAGGTTAACAAACACGTTGAAAATACCAAACATCCGGAATGCTTCCCATATCTAACTTTTTCTCCCTCTTATCTTGGTTAACAAACACCCCCTAAGTATATTAATATCCAAAATTCCCATATACAAAATTTAATAAAATTATCTGATTCAAATAGATTAATATCAAAATTCCCTTCACGTTCTACAAAATTTTCAAATTAAAGAAATTAATTATAAATTTTAGAAATATGAAAAAATAAAACTAAAAAGTATATGCTCAGAGGTTTATCATATTTTCTCATTTAAGAAAACAATATTTAATATTTATATTTACCCAAATAACTTAAATTAAAAATGAAAACCAAAAATTTAAAGAGGGGGGAGGGAACTGTACATGAAAAACTAAAAAAAAAAAAATAGAAAGAAATTATTTTCTTTTTCTTGGTCTTGCAATGAAAAATTCAATCCATTTGCAAAAAAATTAAAATAAAATTAAAAACATAACAATAAAAATAACTAATTTAATTTTAAATTATTTAAGTAGGTAAATTATTTATAACATAAAAAATAAAAATTTTAGGTAGAAAGAGAGGTAGTAAGGAGTAATTGTCACGTGGCAATTCTTTCATGTACGTGGAACTATTTTAGTATATAGTATATAGATGGATATATATTTTAGATAAGTTAATTTAAGATGATATCATTTAAATTTTTAAATTCAAATGCTTAAATATAAAATTTATTTTATCCAGCTAATTTAATTTTAAGTGTAATAATTTCAAATTAAAAATTTTACATTTAATTATAGATATAAATTATGCTGATATACCTTACAATGATAAAAAGAAATAATTTAATTTTAAATTATTTGGATAGGTTAAATTCACTCAAGTAATTTGAAATACTCAAATTTCAAATTCACTGATTTAAATAAATGTTATCACACCATAATATTTTCCTTTCATTCATATATATAATTAATAAGTTCATATCATTTAATTTGATTTATTTATTATTCACATTATAAACTCTTGCAGGATAAAATTTATAAAAAAACGCAAAAGCTAATTAGTCCATAACCTAAGTGAAATTCAATTCACATTTGAATCATAAAAATAAATTAGTCTCTAATTTATCTTTCCAATTGTAGGAGCAAAGAAATATCCAAATAATTTTTATTTTTTTATTTTTTCTAGTAAATATAATTTTTTTGATTGAATTTTCAAACACAAATTATTTGAATTTTGCTTATTTCTTTTCTCAATAAATGGGATTTTGATTGAATCTTCAAACACTATATTTTGTGTTTTTAAATTCCAAAGGCAAAAATTAATGACTTCTATGATTCAAAGATAAATTGAGGACTACTTTACGTCTATGATTCAAAGATGAATTACATTTATCCCCAAGGCATAGGTTAAGTGGTACATAAGTGATATACTGGGTTTAATACTAATAAGTCATGAATTTAATACTTAACTTAAGTAAGGGCTAAAAGCCCAGGTCTACAATTTACCTCATTTGTCGAAAATGAGAGCACGAGTGGAGGGAGATCACGCAAGAGCAATAATCTCAAAAATGAATTACATTTTACTTAAGTAGTGCTTGTTAATCAATGTATGGGTTGAAAAAATTGAAATATGAAAACATTATAAATAAAAGTATTTTTTATTATATTTATTAAATTTATGTAACAATTCATTGAAAATAAATCACATAATTTCTTATCTAAAATTATTCAGATAAATTATCTCTTTCCTCTCCAAATAAATTTATGTTAGACTTTATAGATAAGAAAAAAATGACTCATATACTCATAATGTATTCAAAAAAATTTAACAAACAGTTTGATAAAAATTTTGAAATATTTTTCAATCATATCTTAATCATTATATATCTTAATAAAAAAAATATTTCAATTTTATCTTAATACAATTTTATCTTACTCATTTTAACAAACGTTACTTTAGGCTATAGATTGATTGGATATTGTACTTTTGGAGATAAATTGAGATTTTACTTGACTTTATGGGTTAACTAACGTTATTAGTTATATTTTTTAAACTTTTTTTTTCTCTTTCAAATCATCAATTAACACTACTTTCCACCATTTAAGGGTAAATTTGGTATTCTCATTTTTAATTGAGATATTATGACCATTTTATTTTTTTTGACATATAAATCTAGTTTTTTTATCAAAAAAAAATGTTAAAAGGAATTCTTTGTAAAAGAAATTAATAAAATGACTTTAGAGGAATTTTTATATATATAAAAATAAATTTTAGGAGTCTTATAGGATATAGCAATATTCCATGCAAAGAAATTATTTGTAAATTAGAATTCATATAATCTAACACCATGTAAGAATTAAGATTTAATATATTGTTTTTTTAGTTTGTATTTTCAATAAAAATGAAAATTAAAATATAAACACACAATATATAACCATTGCCCCCATTGTCTTAAAAGTAATTGTAAAGATGTAGTAAATATATATTATTTTTAAAAAATACATTTATTACACCTTATTTTTAAATTTCAAAATAATTATAATAGTTAGTGATAAATAGGTAGAAGTTTGAAATGTTTCAACAATTAATAGAATTGTTAAGGTCCAATACATATATGTTTAATAAAAATAAATACAAAAAATATGCATTATTTGAAAATAAAACACTTTTATACTTTAAACATTGTCTTATTGTCAACCATGAAATTGGTTCTCAAAATAGAGAGACTAATACGAATAAAACATAAATGTTTTATACGAACATTTTATACTTTGAACATTGCCCGTAAATGAAGTAATGCCATTTAATATTCACGTTTCAAACAAGACAAATGGCATAGTGACCCCACAATTAAGACACAATGGGCATTTCATTCTAAGCACGGATGGACTCTTGTCCAATCTATTGGATTGCCCACCAACATTATTTTTTTTTTAATAATTTTTGTATTAAATGAGTGATATTATCTATTTATATATTTGATTATTAATTTATATATGTGTGCATTTGATTATTTTATATATTTAATTATTAATTTTATGTATGTGTAAAAATTATAAATAAGGTAAAATAAATAGAATTATAATTTATTAATAAATAAAACGAAATAGAGAGGAGGTTTCAGAGATTGATTGAATCAATTACAGTTTTCACGTCAAAATCAAAATAGAGAAGGAATTGTTTATAATATAATATGGAACAAAACAAGGAGTTGTGTTAAAGTTAACCTTATGTTATCTCTACCGTTATTTTTTATTATGTTTTTTATTATATTATAAATAATTCATTCCTTATTTTGATTTTATCTCAAAAACTATGTTTGCTCTAATCATATTCTCTATTTGACTCATTATTTTATTTATTTATTAATAAAGTTTAATTTTATTTATTTTACTTTATAATTTTTACAATTATAAAAATTAATCAAATAGATGCATATAAAAAATTAATAATCAAATAGACAAATCAAGAATCAAATATACAAAATAATTAGATACACATTTACACAAAATCAATAATTAAATACATAAAATAATCAAATACACATATGCATAAAATTAATAATCAAATGCACAAATTAATAACTAAATACATAAATACACAATATCATTCATCCAATACAGAAATAAATAAAAAATTCAAAAAAAATCACAAATCCAAATTTGTGCAAGATGATGAACAACAAGCTGCACAAACACCCATCGTCGCTCGTTCTGCTCGTCGTTATTGTCGTCGCTATTGCTTTCGTTGGTCATTGCAACCGTCGAATTTGGTGGCCATCACCCCAATTTCGTCTTTTGCCACACCTACAACTTGTTTTCTTCGACTGTCTTCTCCAAATTTGTTGTCGCAGTGCCTATAACTTCTTTTCTCTAATCATTATGGGTGAGATATGGTTAGGATAGCTTGGTAAATTTAGATTGCCACATGTGACAATGATTTTAAGTTTCGCTAAACTTTTTACGAATGATTTTGAAAATAATAAACAACGTCGGAGACATCAATTTAGATTTGGCTTGCTATATTTGGCTTTCACGAACAGAATAGTAGGCCCGGTGGACATAGTCTTAGAACCCCACACGTTTGTAATGCCTGACGCATTTCCCCAATACGTAAGTAAAAAAATATTATTTAAATTTAATACAATATTTTTAAGAGTAATACTATAGGGCATGACTGATGATCATCATCAGTTCATCTGGCATGGATCCCATTTTTAATTTATTAATAATAAAAAAAAAGAAGTAAACCCACGAAATGAGATAGTGTCTCCAACTTTCCTACACCTGTTTCTTCTTTCAAACTCATCTTTTCTCTCTTTGATAAAATTTCCTTTGCAACTTTCCTCACGCCGTTACGCTTGTTTTCATTCCTTGAAACCTATCTTCTCTCTCTCAGCTCTCTAATGAGAGTCCCCAAAATCGTTGATTGCCACCGCAAATAACCTCCTGCCAATTGCCTTCCACCACGACTGACTCCACCCATCGAAAAAAAAATTTTCATTGATTGTGCTCGTCCAAGGATTCCATCCTGTTCTCTTTAGTTAGTACGATTGGTCGTGAGATTTTGTGGCATAATCTTTCTGTGAGTCTATAGGTTAAATTGTATTGTCTACAATATATTTGCCTATACTTTAAAAACTATAGCACAAGCTCTCTTGTGGATTGATTTTCTCTCACATATACATACAATTTTTTGTTATGCAGTAATGTAAACAATTATTGTTTTCAATTTCATAGATTATAACATGATCAAGATGCAAGCACCTGAAGTTGGAATGCATTTTGATTCATTGGACATCCTTTTTGAGTACTATAAAGAATATGGGAAACAAAAAGGCTTTGGAATTGTAAAGAGAGCATCATGATCATTTGAGAATTTAAGATTTATTACCTTATCGTGTTCACGAGCAGGAATTAAAAATCCTTAAAAGCAAAATTACCTCAATCTGAATCCAATGATGAGAACTGGGTGCAAAGCTAAGGTTAAAGCCACCATTTTTGGAGATGGGAAATGTAACATCAATTTTATTATACTAGAGCATAATTATGGATTGAGTCCACAAAAATCACGATTTTACTCATGCAATGGGGAAATTAGTATTGGTACTCGAAGGAAACTTGAATTGAATGATCGAGCTAGGATTGGTGTGGCAAAGAATTATCAATTTTTTGTAGTGGAAACTAGGGGTCATGATAATGTGTCATTTTTGGAAAATGATTGTAGAAACTATATTGATAAGAAAATAAGATTAGACTTGGTACTAGAGATGCTGAAAGAATCCATAATTATTTTGTTTGGATGCAACCAAAGAATTCAAACTTCTCTTATATGATTGATGTAGATGACAAATCTCGAATTTGATGATGTAGTTACATTTGATATAACCTACTTGACAAATAAGTATGACATATTCTTTGCACTTTTTGTGGGTGTAAACCACCATGGGCACTCAGTTTTATTTGGATGTGGGTTACTATCAAATGAGGATGCTATTACATTTATTTGGTTGTTTCGTACTTGGAAAGCATGCATGTTTTGGAAATGCACTGAGTGCCATAATTGCATATCAAGATAAAGCAATTCAAAATGCAATGGAGGTTGTGTTTCCTAATTTTTGACATCATTAGTGTCTATGACATATAATGAAAAATGTGCCAAAGAAGCTAAGAGGCTATAGATTGTACAAAAAAATTAAAATTGTGTTGCACTATGTTGTTCATGAATCTTTGGAGAAGGAAGAATTTGAAGAAAAGTGGGAGCAGTTCATTAATGAGTTTGATCTTCATGAAAATGAGTGGTTTAGTAGTTTGTACAAAGGGAGACATCGTTGGGTTCCTACATTTGTAAAGGACATATTTTGGGCTCCTATGTCAACCACACAAAATAGTGAAAGTATGAATGCATTCTTTGATTGTTAAATAATTCAAAGACAACATTGAAGCAATTTGTGGAGCAGTACAATAATTCTTTAAGAAGCAAGGTTGAAAAGGAAAATCGTTATGATTTCTAGTCTTTTACTTCTTGTGTAACACATTTTGAAATAAAAAAGCAATTTCAAAATGTATACACTAATTAAAAATTTAAAGAATTTCAAAAAAAGTTAATTGAGAAATTATACTGCGAAGTTTCATGTCTTGATAAGATAAATGGATTATTTGATGTGGTTGAGGACAGAATGGTTGGAGATAGACATAAAATGTTTAATTTTACTGTTTATTGTGATGAGTGGGAAAGTGAAGTTAAATGTGTTTGTCGATTATTTGAATTTAGAGGGATTTTATGCAAGCATATTTTGTCAATTCTTATTAAACTAAATATTGAGAACGTTTTAATAAAGTATATCTAAGTATACCTTAGTACGTTGGAGGAAAGATTTAAAAAGATCTCACACAAGGATAAAAATTGCTTATGATGATTGGAAATGCGACATTGACTCTCAACACTATCATAAGTTACAAAAAAAAAAAAAACAATTAGATGATATTGGTGACTTGGCTGTCATTTTTTATGAGAATTATGTATTATTGTTAAACATGATGGATGAATTTCAATCAAAATTAAACAAAAATGAATCAATCTTTAGGAGTTATTTTTATGACAAGTACTAATATCACTAGTGACCTTGGTAAGGCTCTTGGTGAAAACAATGGGCTTCATAGTCCTCTAGCTATTCGAAGTCATGGGCGTCCACCCAAGATTAGAAGGGTTTCCAATGTAGAGAAGTTTGTTTCGAAGAAAAAGAAGAAGAAATACAAAGACAAAAAAATCAAGAAAAAGGGAGAGAAAATTGAGGTACATTTCATCTCAAAATTCTGTTTGAAAAATTAAACATATTAAATATTTATTAATTTGAATTACTGTTAGTCTCAGGCAACTGAAGCAGATGTTAGCATGTCCATTGGAGTTGGCATACAAGAAAGTTCAAGTATCCAGATAATGTTATATATTATTTTTAATAATCTACAATTTTTATATTATTTTGATGATAATTTTTATAATCTTATTTTCACTTTTTTAGCTTATAAGCAGGATACACAAGTATTTACCTCTTATAATACACAAGCATTTACCCCTTATAACTTTCATATTAATGAAGTTGCAAGATTCCAGTAACATGTTCCTTACTTTCAATGCCTACCACCTTACCCTTTGATGTCTCAAGCTTTACTAAATTCTGGGTTCAATGCTCAAGGAAAATACAATGAACTTGTGTGCTATCTTTTGATTATATATTAGTGTGTTAAATTTTTGTCCTTGTCAATATTAGGTGGTACCATACATTACTGCAATTCATATATGCAGCAAGAAGACGTCACAGTTTGTAACTTAAATCAAGTAATGGTAATTGAATCAAACTACGTATATATTGTAATAGCTCAAGAGTTCAAAGAATAATAATATATATTGAGAATAAGTAAGGAAAAAAATAATACTAGCTAGATATCTTTTGGACTGAATGTAAGTAAAAAAACTCCTGAGTTAAGCGTGTTTAAACTGAGAAAGCTCAAGGATAAGTGACCCCCTGAGAAGTTAGCTTAGGTCCACCAGGGTAAGTTATTCCGGTCCTTATTATCGCTCGATGCGGGATATTACATGTGGTATTAGAACTGACCCCTGAGTCTCTGAGCACGGTGGTGGGGCAAACCTCAGCGAGGATACTAAGTCCCTAAAGGGGGTGCGTGTAGGCACCTTAAGCGAATCTCACATTGGCCATATAAATGGGGGAGAAGATCTGGAACCTATTATAAAGTCGCATGAAGAGGACGTCATGTGCTCAAGGGGAAAAGAATGTAATACCCCAAAAGTCCAGAGAAAGATAGTATATATCGAAAATAAGTAAGGAATGAAATAACATCAGCTAGATACCTTTTGGGCTGAATGTAGACAAAGAATTCCTGAGTTAAGCGTGCTTAAGCTGAAAAAACTCAAGAATATGTGATCCCATAAGAAGTTTACGTAGACCTATCAAAAAATTGTTCTACTCTTTATTATCACTTGATGCGAGATGTTACATAGATGACATATTAACTTTTTATACTTCACTTATACCAATATATTTTTATTTTTGCATATGACAAGACGAGCAAACAAGAAGTTAATAATGTAGTCTATGAGAATCAAAGTTATTTAGTGAAAATTTAGTCACCAGGCCCTACCTAAGAAGTTATTTTTTTGCAGATGTTATGCAGAGTGTCTCATATTTATTAGAAAGAGAGTTATTTTTTATTTATCCATGGTATCTTGTTTTGGAATGCAAACTACCATGTGTCTTTATCACTTGACTTGTATGCTTTAGCAGAGGGTTAATGGCAAATTTTTTTTTATATATATATATCAAATTTTCTATTAAATTTTTTTTGCCTCCATGGTCGAAAATTCATATATATCAATTTTTTTCTCTGAAAAGTGTAGAGAACATAGAGAGAATAATGTGGTGTTGTTTTCTTGTTTCAATTTTGAATTTATTTTTAGTTTTGTATTTTGAATGTCTGTTTTGAGATTGCTGAAAACGTATTCTGTTTGATATTCTGAAAAATTATTTTTTAAAATTGAAAACTCAAAAATGCATTCATTTTAAAATTTTAGAAAAAAATATTTTATAATATTTTATTCAATAAATTTGATTATTCATTAAATTCAAACAGTTTAATACTAATATATTATTAATAATATATAATTTTAAAATTAGTAAATTTGATATTCATTATCCTTTTTTCTTATTAGCCACCATTTTCTTGTGCATCTATTCATTTGACACACACAAAGACACATAATTAATAATAATGTTTTTGTGCATCTAAAATTTTTGTGCATCGATTCATAACAAACACATGTAATCAGTTATAATGAACATGAACCAATGTCATCTTTCAAAACTAAAGACACAAAATTACACTAAAAAAAAAAAAAACCACCATAAGAATCCCATCTATCATACCAACAATCACCAAGCAAACTCAATCAACCCAATAGCCATTCCAAAAATCTCATACCAACAATCACCAAACAAACTCAATCAATCCAACAGCCATTCCGAAAATCACTAAAAGAATCAAGAAATATATCACATATTTAAATTTTAAAACCTTATTTCCTCGTGAGAACGAATTCATAGATCTCAAAATTATAAACATATATCCAAATTTAAGTATCAAATTAGAAACAAAATTACAAATATGGATCCAGACTTAAGCATCTTAGAAACAAAATTATTGAAATCAAAATACAAATCAAATTATTAACAAAATAACTGAAATCAGAATACAAAGGGGTTGATATGAATACAAGAGTCGTAGGAGGAAGTGATGAACGGCATAGGCGAAGGCAAGGTGCGGCGAATCTGGGTTGCTGGTCGTGATGACTTGCGACTGTGGTGATGGCGGTGATAGGAACTATGATGATGGCTAGAAGAGAGAAAGAGATGTGTGATTGACAACCGAGATGGAGTCAGATATGTTCAGATTTGGAAGAGAGAAAGAGATGGTGGCGACGGCTAATAACGATGATGGCCATGGCAAGTGTGGTCAACGGCCAGAAAGATCTAAGTTGATGAAGTTTTAAAGAGAGAAGGAAGATAGAGTGCTCGAGTTTTAGGAAATGAGAAGATAAAGAGTTAGAGTCAGGAAAAAAATAAAGTGTTTGCTCTACATGAGAAGGAAAAGGGAGTTGTTTTTTTGTGTTTTTAACTTTTTAATAGTGTTTTGGTTGAAAATAGTTAAAATGATTATTTTGTTATTTTGAATTTTTTATAATTTTTTTATTTTTAAAAATAATAAAAAGATCATATTTTAAAAAATTAAAAACAAAAAAACTTGAAAACGACGAAAAAAACAGGCCAGGTGTTTGAAGTAACGGATAGGTGTAAGGGAAGTTAGAGGAAAAGTTGGAGACACTTGGCAGGAGGTGATTTGTGGTGGCAGTCGGCGATTCTGACGGGCGTCATCAGAGAGCAGAGAGAGAGGAGATGGATTTGAAGGTATGAAAACAGGTGTAATGGCGTGAGTGGATTTGGAAATGAAATCTCATCAGAGAGGGGAGAGAGAGAAAAGATGGGCCTGAAGGAAGAAACAGGCGTGGCGGGGCGTGGAAAAGTTGGAGGGAAAGTTAGAGAGACTCTCTTGTGGGCTTACTTTTTTTTTCTTTTCATTAATTAATAAATTAAAAAGTGGGAGGGATCCATGCCATTGCCACATGAACTGAAGCATTACTCTTTCTTTTAATTAATCATGTGCGTGCGGAGGAGCCTTAACACAGTCTCTACTCACTCTAGTGTTACACAGTTAATAAAGCGTGTTTAATATATATATATATATATATATTTTCCTTCAAAAACAATGCGCTTACCATTATAATAATGCAGTCAGTCCCGCACTCCCCATAACCATTTTCCTTGTAATAAAGAGTGGGCCTGCCTCTTTAACCGCCTTGCTATATCAGAAACTGTCCTTTTAATTGACAAAATCCTCTCGTCTCGCTCCATGCTCTCTCCCCGCGGAATTCCCTCTCCGTTTCTTTGTCAAACCGTCCCTAAATGATGCTTGCCAACGTTGTGAGATGTGAGTCGTCGGACGACGACCAGCAACTCTACAACGTCTTCGTCGATGACGACCGGATCATCACGACAGTCACCCATTCGCCGGGTTCCGTCAACTCTTGGATATCCGAAATCGAGCGCATCCACCGCCGCCGCCTCCACAAGCTCATTGTTGGACTCGACATCGAGTGGCGGCCACACAGCCGCTACCACCAGAACCCAGCCGCCACGCTCCAATTGTGCGTCGGCCGCCGCTGCCTCATCTTCCAACTCATCCACGCCCCGTACATCCCCCAGTCCCTCGTGGACTTCCTCGGCAACTCTAGTTACACCTTCGTCGGTGTCGGAATCGACGGAGACGTCGGTAAGTTGAGCAGGGATTACGGTTTGGAGGTGGAGAGAACCTTTGAACTCCGCGACTTGGCGGCGGATGAGTACGATATGCCGGGGCTTCAAAACGCGGGGTTGAAGACTTTGTCCTCGGTGGTGCTCGGAATATCGGTTGAAAAGCCAAGGGAGATTACGATGAGTCGGTGGGACTATCGGCAGCTTTCCCTTGAACAGGTACGGTATGCAAGCTCCGATGCCTTCCTTTCCTTTGAGATTGGAAGGGTCTTGAGTGATTAATTAGGGTTTTTGAGTCTAGCAAAATGAAGAAATAAAAAAGAATTAGGGTTTTGGAGAAGTACATCAATAGTTGAACGAAATGGTTCTTGTGGGGATTTTGATCGATCTATCGATCGGTTGGTGGGTTTTTTCTGTTTTCTTTTTTCATGTTTCTCGCTGCAGGTTCAGTGACTGGATAGTGTCTCTGTTTTTGGAGTGGCGATTCGTCTACTCGTCAATCTTTGCGACGTTATGACGACACCGTTTATTGTCTCCCCATCGTATCGTATCGTATCAAGAACAAATGTTTGTTGGAATGCTTTTTCGTTGTTATTGCCCTGCTTGCTTGTTCTGCATTGGGAGCCTTTCTCTCTCACGTCTATGATTTACTAAGCTTCCTCCTCTAAACTCGGTAAAACATTGCAATCAATCAACGCCACTTCGAATGGCAAGATGCATGAATTGCTTAAATTAAATATGCCTGATATCATGAGCTGTTTAAATGGTTAAGATCAAACCTAATTATGGAATTAATTGAGTTGATTATTATTTTGAAGAAAGCTATATACATGAGTGTTTATTATTATTATTATTATTATTAAAAGAAATTAAATGAGATACATTGATTATTGTTGAAAAATTGACGCAAATAAATATTGTGACATATTATAGTAAGTTTAAAATTTAAATGGTACTTTTTAAAATATTTTAATTGAATCAAAGTGAATTTTTATTATTTAGAATATTCGTATAATAATAATAATAATAAATAAATAACTAAATTAGAAATTAATGTTTGTTTAAAATGTATCAAATGTATTAAATCGGGAGTCGGTAAGCTGTCGTGCATATATAATCTATCTAATAATATAAAAGTTGAATGGACCAATAATATAAAAGTTGAATTGGGGAATGTGTAAAAGGTGAATCGAGAAATGTGTAGATGTCTTGTACATATAATATATATATATTTTTTGAAGAGGCTAGAGTGCTCCAGATGGATGGGCCACGCACTGCCCTTGCAGGAATTGGAGATTAAATTGGCCACAGTGCACCAAAAGCTTCACTCCAGATTTTCGGGCGCAATTTTCTCTGGAATTTCAGGCGGGCGAGTTAGAGCCACACATGCCACATAATAGCCAGCACCACTCTTTTTAACTTTTAAGCTGCAATTTCAGCAAGCCTGTCCCTAACAGACTCCTTTAAATTGAAGTTCTCCATTCATTTTAAAAATACGAACACACTGCATTCTCAAATCATTCATTTCATATGAATTTTTTATAGTGTGTGTTTAATTGGAGTTTTAAGTTCGTTGTTAGGGTTTGAAGCTTGTGTTATCTTCACTTCATGGCTTGTCAATCGTTATATTTTAAGTAACAAACGTCAACTGTCAATCGTTATATTTTAAAAGAGACGTTAACTATTCATAAGTAATTTCGATGAGAGAACAAATTTGTTATAAAAATACTATGTCACACAAACCTTAATTTTCTATGCCTACACTATTTGATTTAATTTTATATGTTTTAACTCCAAATTTTGTTGGTTTAATTTTATATTGTTCAATTTTGTTTGGTTGTATTATTATCTTAATTTGTGTAGTATTTATATATATATATATATCTTCTAACAATTATTGGGGGTAGTCGTGGTACATGACATGAGCAGATGGCAAAATGTGTAAATAATGGAGAGAGAGAGAGAGAGAGAGAGAGAGAGAGAGAGATTGCGGTGTACGGGTGAAGAACGTAGGACCGCGACAGCGGTGTGACAGTTTCGGGGATGGCAAGGCTGCCGTTAGAACCCCTAGAGAGAGAGAGAGAGAGAGAGAGAGAGAGATTGCGGTGTACGGGTGAAGAACGTAGGACCGCGATAGCGGTGTGACAGTTTCGGGGATGGCAAGGCTGCCGTTAGAACCCCTAGAGAGAGAGAGAGAGAGAGAGACTGCGGTGTACGGGTGAAGAACGTAGGACGGCTACAGCGGTGTGACAGTTTCGGGGAAGGCAAGGCCGCCGTTAGAACCCCGAGAGTGAGAGAGAGAGAGAGAGAGAGAGACTGCTGTGTACGTGTGGAGAACGTGGGACGGCGACAGCGGTGTGACAGTTTCGGGGATGGCAACGCCACGCCTTTGTAGAGCCTGGCAGCAGTAACCGAACACCCCACGCGTTTGTAGCGCCTGGCGCATTTCTTTAGTACGGTAAGTAAAAAAATATTCTTTAAATTTAATTCTTTTTTTAATGATATGCTGAGAAGGCTTTAAAGAATTTTTTTAAATAAATATTAATTAATTTATTTAATTTAACATAATATTATTAAAAATAATTAGTCATATTTTATATAAAAAAAATTATTCTCATAATATTCTTATATTATTAAATTTTTACATTAAGAATATTTTTTTATCAAATAATTATTGAAATATATTAAGAAAGTTAGTTTATTTTATATGTGAATATATTATATATTTTAAAATATATTTAATATTATAAATTTTAATAAAATGTTTTTATCAATATATATTGTTTTTAATAATTTATTTTATATTTTTAATTATTAATTTAAATATATAAATATAATAAAAGTGATGCAAAATATATAGGAAATAAGTTATTTTGAAATTATAAAAAGGAAGGTCAAATTGAAAATAAAGTTAAAAAAAATAATATTAAATAAATAATATAACATCAAATTTAATAATTAAAGTTTGTGCCTGACCAAAATGATATAATCAATGAAAAGCAATTTAACACCAAATTGACTTCGTCCCTGAATTTGATGTGTCTCTGACACTAGCCCACTCTGCCATTAATATATATTTACTAAATTGATATATATTTATTTTAGATTAATATTTAATATTATACTTGTTAGATGTATTTCTCGCATCACCCCGCATGGGCCAGACTCGGTCCGATAGACCGGCCCAATCACCCAAGGCCAAGAAGGCCCGGACGACCTCGTCAAGGAAGGTCCAGCCTCCACCAAAGATCCGGAACTCGTAAAGCGAGCATATGGCGAGCTCCCGGTAATCCCCCAACGAGCTCGGAGCAATTGACTAACGAGCTCCTGAAATATCCTCCAGATCGCTGGACCATCCAGGTCGCTGGCCTAAAACCTCCAGCTCGCATGAGCGGCAAAGCTGCTGAGAAGTCAGAGGTAGGGTCCGATCACTTTATCTGTAACAGCCCATGCCCCTCGTAATGAGGATCCCACTCCCGGTCTTGCGAAGGCGGTAAGAACTGTTTGTCTCCCATTATACAAACACTGTATTTTTATATATTATCTAGATTGTAAAAGCCCCTCAAGATAAATGGAAGTGAAAGAGACTATGAGAGGCAAAGAGGACAAATAATATATAATCAGATACCGCCACTCTGGGAGAAGAATCAAATGGCGGTCGTGGACTAGGCATCGTTCTGGCCGAACCACGTAAAAGATTTTGGTGTACACGCTTGGAACTTTGGGGGGGAGGGGTTTTCTTCCTTCCTTCTCGGTATTTTTGGATTGACTCACCGCGGCCCAAAACGAATCACGGTCGGCCGAAATCAAACGTCGACAATACTTATTTTATAAATCTTAATAAAATCTTTTTATTGGTATATATTTTTTAATAATTTAATTTATATTTCTAATTATTAATCTAAATATACAAATATATTAAAAGTGATAAATGATATAAAAAATAAGTTATTTTAAAATTATAGAGAAAGATAAAATTAAAAAAAATTACAAAACAAATTTAATGTTGAGTGAATAATATAACACCAAATTTACTATTCATTCATCATCAAATTTAATAATTAAAATTTGTGTTTAGTACCAAAATAATATATTCAGTGAAGAACAATTTAATATTAAATTGACATCGACCTTGAATTTGATGGTCCATTAGAGTTGCTCTAACACTGAGCCCAATCTGCCGTCTAGACCATCTCATTTTCATTCAATAAAATTAAGTTACATTACTAAATTAATATATATTATTAAATAATTATTATTTTAAATTAGTAGCAAAAAATTTAACCATTTTTATAAAATTTATTTTACAATTAATAGAAAAAAATTATCTCTTTCAGATAATAAGACAAATTTTTTCGAGTAAAATATTTTTTTTTCAGACAATAATAATTTTTCTGTTAATTACTAAATGATTTTTTTAAAAATATTTTTATTATTATTTAATAATTATTGTTTTATAATGTATATTAATTTAATAATATAATTTATTTTTATTAGTGAGACAGTTAAGAGAAGAGAGAAGAGCGCAACAGATATGAGCTCTTTTAACACTAATGTTATACAATTAATAATAAAGCGTGTTTAATATATTTTCAAAACAATGCTAACCATTATAATGGTTATATTTATTTGTTATATAATTATTTTAATTACTAAATAATATAGGGATTAAAAAATGAAATAGATACACACTTGACATAAAATTGATGCTTTAATTATTTAAATATTTATTTTATATATTTTGATATTTACGATAAAGGTGTCATACTCATTTCGGGCGCCCCACCCCCAACTCGATAGGAATATGAGAAGAGGTTAATCATGATAATTCAGCCAACCAACAGCAGCTAGACCAGTGCACACTGCGCACAAGAACTCTCCCTCATTTGAGAGATTACTCCCACACTGTCACTGGTGAGACTTGATCCTGGGTCATTTGTTCCAACTTCACTATTGCTGACCAACTAAGCTACCCATGCGGGCATTCCTCGTTAATTGTTTTCCCTTGCTCAAGGCAGTTCTTAAAATAGTGATTTGGATTAAGATCAAATACAAAAACAAAATAACTAATTTAATTGAAGCAAATTGTCCATTAGATTTAATTTAAAAAAAATACATTTTAATGATAATATAGTATAAACTATTTTCATGGCTGTTCGGTTATTGGGGCTGCCTATTTCACAGTTTCAGTTCAGTTATTCATTGGTTGAGAGAGAGAAGTCCTTTGGAATTACAACTCTCAAGCATGCATGCATGCAATCTCTGGCAACACAAGTAGATCAGAGACGTGAGAGATCGAAAGCCTCCCAGTGCAGAACAAGCAGAGGGCAATAAATAACAACGAAAAAGCATTGCAACAAACATTTCTTCTTGATAATGATACCATACGATGGGACGATAAACGGTGTCGTCGTAAAGATTGACGAGTCGACGATTCGCCAGTCCAGAAGTAACAAAAACAGAGACACCATACAGATCGAGTCATTGAATCCGGAAGAGCAGCCAAACATGAAAAAGGAAAACAGAAAAAACCCTGAATGTCCCACAAAACCCACCAATCGATCAACCAATCCCACAAGAACCATTTCCTTCAACTATTGATGGATGTACTTCTCTAAAGCCCTAATAATTCTTTTTTTCTTTTCTTGTTTCATTTTTGCTAAGACTCAAAAACCCTAATTCAAGACCCTTCCAATCTCAAAGGAAAGGAAGGCATCGGTGCACGCATACCGAACCTGTTCAAGGGAAAGCTCCCGATAGTCCCACCGACTCATCGTAATCTCCCTTGGCTTTTCAACCGATATTCCGAGCACCACCGAGGACAAAGTCTTCAACCCAGCGTTTTGAAGCCCCGGAATATCGTAGTCATCCACCGCCCAGTCGCGGAGGTCAAAGGTTCTCTCCACCACCAAATCGTAGTCACTGCTCAACTTACCGACGTCTCCGTCGATTCCGACGCCGACGAAGGTGTAACTAGAATTGCCGAGGAAGTCCACGAGGGACTGGGGGATGTACGGGGCGTGGATGAGTTGGAAGATGAGGCAGCGGCGGCCGACGCACAATTGGAGCGTGGCGGCTGGGTTCTGGCTGTAGCGGCTGTGTGGCCGCCACTCGATGTCGAGTCCAACAATGAGCTTGTGGAGTCGGCGGTGGTGGATGCGCTCGATTTCGGATATCCAAGAGTTGACGGAACCCGGCGAATGGGTGACTATCGTGATGATCCGGTTGTCATCGACGAAGACGTCGTAGCGTTCCTGGTCGTCTTCCCACGACTCATATCTCACAATGTTGGCAACCATGGTTTAGGGATGGTTTGACAGAGAAATGGAGAGGGAATTCAGAGAGAGAGAGAGCATTGAGGGAGACGAGAGGATTTTGTCGATTAAATTTAAAAGGCGAAGTGAGCAATCAATACGTTGACAGTATCTGATATGGCAAAGGTGGTTAAGAGGCCCACGCGTTCATAGCGAGTGGGAAACAGTTGACAGTGTTGTTGGGTGGCACGTGGACTACAAAGGCGGTGGTGCCAAACATGATTTTCTTCTGCCACACCCCTTTCGTTTCTTAAAAGCTTCATTATCTCCGCTCCGGCGGGTTTCGGAAAATATTCTTCATTTTTAATACGTAACAACTGCATTTGTAGCTCATGTATATAGTTTTCATTCTTCTAGTTATTTTCTTTCAGATTTTAATAAATAATTATTTTTAAGTAAATTACAGAATAAATAATAAATGTACAATAAGATAAAAATATATTTGGAAAAATTACAATTTGTCGAAAATACTAAAACCGGTCCTGTATTTTTATTACTTACAAATCTTTTTCTTGATTTTTTAAAATTTCAAGCAACACTCGCATGATATTTAGTAGAAAATCAACCACTTTATGTTTGAAAATAAAACTTATCTCCACTATCATTAAAAAATTATCCAAATTAATCATTTTACCTTTATATTTAAACTCGCACTGTTTCACCTCTAAGCTTATTCCTTCACTTTCATTTTCTCGTTTCCCCTCTCTCTGTCTATATTTATATTCATCTTCCTGGCAACAGCAAACTTAATCAAAGATGATAAACCCCAATGCTTTTCTCCTTTGCAAGAAACACTACTGACATTGTGATAAGTGAAAGCATTTAGTTGATAATTACAATGTGATAAGTGAAAGCATTTAGTTGATAATTACAACTGTGACAGGTGATAACTCCTTCTCTTTCTTTCCTTCTTTCGTCGTCTGCCATGACAAATTTGAAATCTCTTGTTCCACACACACTTGTCCGACTTTTTCCATATATAAATTCCACTCCTCTCTTTCCCTTTCTTCTCATTGGTCTTTGAATGATCAATAAGGTTTCTCATGGGATATTACATGTTGTATTTTTAGTATAATTGGAAGTAGTTAGTTATTCTCTTATATTAGCTCTACCTATTTAAACTTAGTTTGTGGACGATGATGATTAGAAATGAGAATTAAAAGATATTTTTTTTATATTTTATTTCTTAACATGGTATAAGAGGATATTTTGAAACTCTAGGGCTTTCTTCTTCGTCAATCTCCGATGTTGTGCCTTAGATTTCCTTTCTGCTTTCTATTTGTTTTCTTTTCATTGATTCCGACGACCGTGAATCTTGCAAATCTCCTTTGTTCGAAGATATGCAATTTCTTTCCGATTGCTTATGAATCTCCTTTGTTCGTAGATTCGCAGTTGATTATCTTCTTTAGCAATCACGAATCTTGTGATCCCCTCTGTTTTGCATCTTACTATTTATTTTGTTTCTTTCATTCATCCATACTTGTTCTATGGTTGATCTGTCATCTTCCTCGTCAAGGCCAGTTATATCATTGATAATAGATTGAGCCCCTATTTTTTTCATCATTATGACAATCTTGATTTTATTTTGGTCTCCAACCTCTAACTGGAGACAATTATTGTAATACCCCAAGAGTCAAGAGAATGGTATATTGAGAATAGGTAAGGAATGAAACAACATTAGCTGGATACCTTTTGGGCTGAATGTAGGCAAATAACTCCTCAATTAAGCGTGTTTGAGTTGGGAAAACTCAAGGCTAGGTGACCCCTAGGAAGTTCGCATAGCCTCATTGGGATAAGTTGTTCTAATTCTTCTTATCGTTTGATGTGAGATGTTACGAGTGATATCAGAGTTGACCCTTGGTGAAGGCAGTCCAATGAGGGAGAGGAGTGGCGCCAGGGCTTGAGGGCCTGTATAAGGAGCGATTTCTGGCAAACTTCTAAGATTGTAGCCTCCAAAAGGGAAAAAATCTAGGACCAGTTGTAAAGTCGCATGACGAGAACGTCATGTGCTCAAAGGGGGGAAGAATGTAATACCTTAAGAGTCCAAAGAGGGATAGTATATATCAAAAATAGATAAGAAAATAAATAATATCAGCTAGATACCTTTTGGGTTGAATGTAAATAAAGAATTTTCGGGTTAAATGTACTTGAGCTGAGAAAGCTCAAGAATGGGTGACTCCCTGGGAAGTTCACGTAAACCCATCAAGGTAAGTTGTTTCGATATTTCCTATCGCTCAATACGGGATGTTATAATTATGCCTCTTGGAGTTGGACAATGATTTTTGCCTCGGTATCTCAAAAAGAAAATCATACAAATGTTGTGACTAGTGGTATTGATTTTATATTATTTACTGTTAAACATGATGTTAATAAGGGGAATACGGTAGATTTGGAAAGAAAAAGAGGCATGTGTGTACTCAGTGTAGGTTTTATGGTCTTACTGTTAATAAATGTTAAAAACTACATGGCTACCCTCCACGATATAAGTCTAAGTAGAGTTGGTAATGGTTCGGTTTGGTTTCGATTTTTGTTAAAACCATAACCAAACCAAATTTAAATTACTAAAATCAAAACCAAACTATTACCCATTTGATTTTAAAAATTTAAAACCATAACCAAACCATTCGGTTTCGGTTTAACCATGATTTTTTTTGTTTAATCCATATCAACAAATAAAGACAAATAGCATTCATAATTTTTTTTGATAATTTCACAACAAATAAAGATAAATTCTAGTAAAGTTACCTTATTCTTGCATAAAGTTACAAAACTTATTGGATATAAAATCACATTTCCAAACCTTCAATTGTTAAGATCAATAAATTAATATGTGCATAATTAAATTGTAATTTAAACTAAAAAAAATTAATTACGAAAGTTAATACCTTCATCAACAACATTAATATATTCTTCGTAAATTGATGCATATCCATCTGAAATGAATGAGCCAACTCCATCTAACAAAATTATAAATATAAAAAATAAATTAATATGTAGAGAAATGAGGCAGAGAGCGAGAGGCAGCGAGGGTGAGAGAGATTGAGGGCGAGTAAGAGCAAGAGGGCCCGAGCCCTAGCAAGCAAGAAAGATCTAGCGAGGGCGAGTGAGAGCAAGAGAGATGTAGAGAGCGAGGGCGACTGGCGAGCTCACGCGGAGGAGCAAGAGAAATGAGGTAGAAAGGGTGAGAGAGATCGAGGGCAAGCAAGAACAGGGGCCGAGCCCTAGCGAGAGCAAGAGAGATCCAGCGAGGACGAGCGAGAGCAAGAGAGATGCAGAGAGCAAGGGCGAGGGTAGGCGGACGAGCGAGAGGCAGCGAGGGTTAGAAAGAGTAAGAGCGAGGTTGAGAGAGGAATGAGAAGAGAAGGGGAGAAGGGTTTGCAAGCAAGGCAATTGGGCTGGGGTGGGCTAAGCTCGGGTGGGTTGGGCTCAGGTGGGTGGGGTTGTATATAATATATATTATATATATATTCGGTTTGGTTTCAGTTTGGGTTTTGGTTTGATTTTAGTGAAAATCATAACCAAACTATACCCATTGAAACAGTGTTCGATTTTTCCCCAAACCAAATCATTACCCAGTCAAACGATTTTTAACCGCGTTGATCGATTCGATTTTGGTTCGATTCCCCACAATTTCTATTACAACTGCCATCCCTAAGTCTAAGCGAAGGAATCCCACTCACACAAATTATGTCCATGATCAAGTGGCCTCTAAATGTTGCTAGTCACTTGTTGGATGTACATCTTACTCAGCCTAATAACCCTGAGATGTTGGCCTAGATTGAAAATTTTAAATTAAATTATTTAAATTATTTCTTTTTATCATTGTAAGGTATATCAGCATTTATATCTATAATTAATTGTGAAATTATTACACTTAAATTTTTATGTTTAACATTAAATTAGTTGGATAAAATAAATTTTAGATTTAAGCATTTGAATTTAAAATTTTAAATGATATTATTTTAAATTAACTTATCTAAAATATATATCAATCTATATACTATATACCAAAATAGTTCCACGTACATGAAAGAATTGCCACCTGACAATTACTCCTTACTACCTCTCTTTCTACCTACAATTTTTATTTTTTATGTTTTATTTATATATTGAATTTATAATAAAAACAACTATTTGGAATTTAAAACTTAATATTTTCTAAAAAAATATAATTTCAAATTAACATATGGAAATACACCTTATACTATTTTTAATTTGAAAACTTTACATTTAGAGCTGAATTGTTTTTATAAATAAGTTTGTAAGTCTAAACGATAAAATGTGAAATTAAACTATCCAAATATGTTTTATAAAAATTTTAATTTGAATTACTTAAATTTGAAATTATTTAGTATTTGGATAAACCAATTAAAAAATTTGAATGATAACATTTCAAATTAACCTATCTAAATATATTATATAAAAGTTTTAATTTGAAATATTGATGTTTGAATTTTTGACAATTAAAATTAAATTGTTTGGATAAGTGAATTTGAAATTTGAGTATTCCAAATTATTTGAAATGATTTTACATATTTAAATAATTTAAAATTAAATTATTTATTTTTATTGGTATGTTTGTAATTTTATTTTTATTTTCGTAGAAATGGATTGATTTTTTCATTGCAAGACCAAGTAAAAGAAATTAATTTCTTTCTATTTTTTCTTTTTTAGTTTTTCAAGTATAGTTTGCTCTCCCCTCTTTAAATTTTTGGTTTTTATTTTTAATTTAATTTATTTGGGTAAATATAAATATGAAAGATTGTTTTCTTATATGAGAAAATATGATAAACCTCTGAGCATATACTTTTTTGTTTTATATTTTCATATTTATAATTTTATAATTAATTTATAATTAAAAGTTTTAATATCAATTTTGTATAAGTAATAAACTTTCTTGTATCAAGGGCTTTACTAATTTTTCTTTTTATTTTGGCTATTTATTTTTTTACGTGTACTAAATATTTTTATATTACAACAAATTAATTTATATTAAAAATTTAAAATATATGCATTTTCAATTAAAATGTAAATGGTTAATTGCTATAAGGATATGATTTTTCTATAATGTAAGCTTTTTTATTTTTATCTTAGTTATTTTAAAAAAAATTAAAAATTTATTCAAAAATTAAAATACAAACCATGCATCACTTGGATGTTTTGCTTAATTAGATATATCAAAAAATTTCGAATAAATTTTTCTTTGTTCACTTTGTCTTTGATAAAGATTTTTTTTTAGCCTTAATACATACAATGATTCCTCGATAATTAAAAAATATGATATTTATTTTTTAAAATATAAAATATTAAAATTTAATATCTCAACTATTAAAATTTATTATTTTAATTCTTCCAGTGATTGAGAGTAAACATATTTATTATCTATGTCATGTAGGACATTGCGTCATATAAAAAAAGTCACATTAGCAAGACATATTAGATTAGACGTGGTATATAAGTATAACATTTGTTTTATAACTAAGAAATTTGATATTTGGTCCATAATATGAAAAAAATATCAAATTTGATAAAGAAACATAAATTTTAATAAAAAATAAAAAAATGGGGATTTCATTAAAAAATGTAAAAGTATTAAAAAAGACATAAATTTTGTAAAAAGGCACAAAAATTACAAAAAAAAAAAACCTAAAAATATTCACAAAAGACCAATTTTTCATTAAGAAAACTAAAAATAAAACATATAAGAAATTTAGGTATTTTTTTGATTATTTTTAGGACTTTTTAATGAAATTTTTTTCTTTTATAAAATTTAGGTTTTTTTTAATCAAATTTAGTCCTTTTTTTTTCATATCAGAGATCAAATGTCAAAATTTTTAATTATTAAATATTATATTTATGTATTAAGTCTAATATAATGTAGCAAATAAATTGACCATATACTATCTTAACTTTGGACTTTTGATCTAAACATTCCTTTAATTTTATTTCTTGCAAAATTGATCCCTAAATTTTACAAAAATGGCTAGAACACTATTTTTTGTAAAAAAAAAAAATAATAATTAAACTAAATAAAGAGAAATTATCCCTAATGTCTATTTAAATTAGTTTAATTAACTTCAATTTTTTTACATATTCGGTGTTGTGGTTTTTTGAAAATGTTTAGAGATTAATTTTACAAAAAAAGAGAGGGGATATTTAAATCAAAAGCCTAATATTTAGGGAATGTATAATTAATTTACTAAATGTCGTTAGTAATGAAGGGGATTTCTGGCTTTTTTTTTTTTTTCTTTTAAGTTGAGGGACTAATTGAGTAAATTTTTAAGTTTAGAAAATATATGTGTCTAAAAGATAAATTTTAAAGGGGTGTATAACTAATTTATTTGGAAAGAAATGAGTTCGACTAAAGTTACATGAGAATAGACTATGGAGAATAATAAGAGTATTGGAGGTTTGAATGCTTATGATGTTTTAAAAGGTAAAATTATTGTTAGAAGACAACAATAAGAATATAAGACAAATCACTCACGTGAGGGCATGGTCATGGTGCACCTTGTCGTCCCTCTGGGAGTCTTGTTCACATGACGTAAATGTAAAATTTATCAGAAGAGTAATTATTTTTTGACAATATACTTTGAATGTGTTTAGGCTGTGATCGGATCCAAATTTACTCAGAAGATGAATTAAAAGAGAATGTCACTCTTTTTAGAATTATTCGAGCAAAACCCACATACTTTTAAATCATACAAAAAATCTCAGATTGAGATAGAAATTATTTGAAACACTCCCCATGTAAAGATAAGTCAACATAAGGTGATCCAAGAAGAATGCAATATACAATTGCAGTCCGAACCCAACCCCAGCCAAACTTTGAGTATCTGGCAAGACAAAACCCGAATTTGAGGCTACGGAGACAACAAACTCATACTTAATCATGGAGGGATATGTAACATCCCGATCGAGCGATAGGAAGGACCGGAACAACTTACCCTGACGGGCCTACACGAACTTCCCAGGGGGTCACCCATCCTTGGATTGCCCCAGGTCAAGCACGCTTAACTTGGGAGTTCTTTGCCAACATTCAGCCCAAAAGGTATCCAGCTGGTGTTGTTTCCTTTCTTACACTATCCTCGATATATACTAACTTTTCTGGGCTCTCGGGGTATTACATTCTCCCCCCCTTAAGCACATGACGTCCTCGTCATGCGACCTTACAACTGGTCCCAAACCTTCTCCCCTTGGGGGCTGCCATCCTAGAAGCCTGCCAGAAGCCGCTCCTTGTACAGGCCCTCAAGCCCCGGCGCCACTCCCCGCCCTCATCGGACCGCTTTCGCCAAGGGTCGGCTCTGATACCACCTGTAACATCCCGATCGAGCGATAGGAAGGACCGGAACAACTTACCCTGACGGGCCTACACGAACTTCCCAGGGGGTCACCCATCCTTGGATTGCCCCAGGTCAAGCACGCTTAACTTGGGAGTTCTTTGCCAACATTCAGCCCAAAAGGTATCCAGCTGGAGTTGTTTCCTTTCTTACACTATCCTCGATATATACTAACTTTTTTGGGCTCTCGGGGTATTACAGGATAGGTGAGTGGTATATGGGGTTACAATAGGATCAAGTGTCCTCTCTTCTATGATACTGGGCAAAGATAATAATTATTGACTTTACGACCACAATTCAACTTTATCTTAAACTCATGTAAACAAAAGAAATAAACTTATTCTCAATGATAGGGGGGTAGGACCAAAATTATCATTATCCTCCCTTTAAAAGTATAAAAACTAAGAGGAATAATGGTACCATCTTTTGAATTCTCATTCCTCTCAAGTATGTTTTTAATCATTTATTAACTTAAGTATTAAATAATACTTTCGTATCATTTTTGTTGTTTTATTTACGTAGACTTTTGCTTAAAAAAAAAATTTGTGATTCACCTCATCTTATTTAAGTCATATAAATTTGAATGTTAATTAGATCTTAAATTCATTTCATGTAAATAGTGTTTATTAGTCTTAATTTGTATTTCAAACCTTTTATTATTAATTAAAATAATTCCAATTTCATTACAAATAATTTATATATTTTTTGAAATATAATACATAAGTTTAGAACATATTCATTTCTATTAGTTTCACATTCTTGTACAACTGTCAATAGCCCGCCCGTGTCATAGAACGGCACTAATTTCTTTCATTTCAATAGAAAGCAGCAGGTCTGTAATTTTAATTTCTTTTTTTTTTATTTTTTTTTCTGGTGGGCAAGGAAGGATGTAAATGGTAATATTCCAAAATGGCGATATAAAAAATAGTCAGTCAGATAGAGAAATATTGTTCACACGCACTCTTCCTGCTGTAACCTAAAATGGCGGAAGAGAACATCGACAAAATTCCGGCCACCTCATGCTCGATTCCCGGCGAAGATCCACCCCCTCCCCCCGCCGAAGAAGGCGGAGACAAGCCGAATAAGAGTGATTTCGACGCCGCTCGCCAGCCGAAGAGGAGGAAGAACTGCCCCGCCTCCCTCGACCAATTGGAAGCAATCAAGCTGTCCTCGCTCAATTCCAGCTTCTCCTTCACCTTCGATTGCAACTTCGTCAGCACGCCAGAATCCACGCCCAGGTTCGGGTCATTCAATTCCGCCGCCATGCCTGAATTGGAGCGGTGCCGTCAGGTTCCGGCGACGAGCAAGGGGAAAGCGGAAGAAGAGGATTCGAAATCGGAGACCAGTGAGGAGGCGAAGGAGATTGAGGGCTCGGCCGATGCAAGCGAAAGTGCGGTGGATTGAAGGTTTCGATTGGAGAACATGCGATTCAGAGCAGCGTAGAGAGTTGGGATTGAAAATTGGGGATGATTAATTAATGCCTTCAAGCGCTGTATGATAATATCTATGGGGGCCAAGGGTTTGGTGTGATTGGAGTTGGAAATCCACAAAAGGCGAGTAATGATCATGCTCCCAATTTAATTGTATTTATTTATGTAGTTTCACTTCAACCGATATCATCATTGGGGTTGGGCTATTCTTTACATTCTACATCTGTATCGCTTTCAACTGTTCAATCCCTCAATATCTCTTTCCTTCGAGTTCGGGTCATGCGAGCTACTGTTAAGCAATAAGATATACATTTTTACTTTTTTGGAGATTTACTGCTGAAGCCTGTGCCTGCCATCAACGAGTGGAACCCATCACAGCTTCCGTAATCCTAGACCAGATCTGTGTAGAGCTCAGAGAAAACTTTTATATATATATATATATATATAATATAATAATAGATACATAGATGGACCCCTACTTTTTCAGGGTTTAAAATCTAAACTAATAAGCAAATGTGAGATAATTAGCCCCCCAGGGGGGGTGTTTAAGTGAGTTGGTTGAGTGATGATAAATTGAAGTTTGGACAGTTAGATTGTGGGTTTAATTTTTTGTAAGATAAAATTTTATTTGTTATTTATTTTTTTTATCAAAATTAAAGATACGAGCGACTGAGGTCGCACCAGATAATAATTCTAAATGTGAAATAGTTATGGCAATAATATGATATAATTTGTATATACAGCTTGTGTCCATCACACTTTTAAACTACAAATAAAAGTCTCAAATAAATTATAATGCAATTGTTATTCGTTTCTGTCTCTAATTTTTCTCAAATGCAGCAACAAATGCACTGTAATAGGTTGAGCGGTGGCAATTTTCAGAAAGTGCGGTGGAAGCAGGTGGGCGTGGAAGTAAGTCCTAAGGTGATGTTATAACGGTGACGGCGACCTGTCAAGTGTCAAAGTGTCTCGAGTGTGAGTGGCCTGGCATGGTATGGTGGCTTCCAAGAAATGCCTCTAATTAAATTTGTGGAATTAGTCGGCTGCCTATCACAAATAAATTAAGCAGCCTCCGTTTGATTTTATTGTTCATTTTAAAACTTTTGTGTACAGTTTTTGTTTCAAATTAGATAAATAAAAATTAAATTTGCCATTCCATTTTTGTAACACAACAATAACAATGAATGTATTTATTAATAGCGCTGTTATAAAATTATTTACACTATTTAAGAAAGAGAATAATTAAAAGATACACCACAATTCTCACGTAAATTTCTTTGATATTTAAGTTAAAAATATATATTTTTAAATATTAGTATCAAAGATGTATATTTTATAGAATGATAATTAATTTATTTATAAAAAAATATGAGAGTTTCGACTATAGAATTAACATAATGTTGAGTTTCGACTTATTTGTTATTACTTTTCCCTATCCTAACCACACTATTAACTTATTATAGATTTTTTATTTTTTGGGTTGGTAATTAGTATAGAATTTTAACTATACTTTACAAATCACAAATCATGTCTTTTTTTTTTTTTTTTGGTCTTCTTATAAACATACATGATCAAGCATGTATAAATATAACACGTGATATCTTCTCCAGCCTTTAAATATATTCACGGCGGAGGTCGTCGACGTTTGGCACTGTGGGTACGCCGAGAGAAAGGGACCCGTCCTCTGTCGGACGTAAATGTTCAAAAATCTAATTTTACTTTTTATCTTTTATCCCTTTATTACTTAAAATATGATCACTTATGTGATAAAGTATGTAATTTTCATTCTCAGCGTTACGATCAAAAAACATAAAATCTGAGTTAAGTGGAGGAATTAATGATTAAGTGTTTATCATGAGAGTAGGGATGCCAATTATATATTTTTTTAAAGTTTAAAATATTTTATCAAAATAAGAAACACCGTACAAGATCACGGACTAATAATATACCTTATGATCTTATCAATTTCATGTGCCTCGCACATGCATTTTATGGGGTACAGTAACGCCCATTAACATTCATGCATCTAAAACTTATGTATATTACAATTGATGTCATCATTATGTCACTCAAATGTACAAACATTTCACATATATATTTTTCCTTCCTATCCTATCCTTGCCAGATAAATATTTACCTAATATCTCATTTCTATCTGGGTAAGGTAACAACTATAAACCCATTACTTGATCAATATATATATATATATATATAAATTAAAAATCATTTATTTGTACACGTTAATAATTTTGTTTTTGTATTAATCTTAATTAAATTAAAAAAAAATTAAACTTATGCATATTAATGTCTTATGTTTCAAATTAAAACACTTAACATTTTAACAAATGAAGGACAATTTAATTGCACTAATCATTCCAAAAATGTAGAGACCATCCAATCGTTAAAATGATTCTTCAATCAAAACAAAAGAACCTAGCTAGCTAGCTAGCTAGGCGGCCTAGCAAAGCATTGTAGCTAGTGTAAAATGGCGGGACATTTTGAATGATTTAAAAAATTTTACTGTTATAAACACAACCGTAAAAGTTGGTCAATCGAAAGGAGACCAAAAAAAAGAAGGAAAAGAAAGGACCCTTAATTTGGGAAAAAAGCTCTAAATTTAATGGGAATACTGAAGCATATTAATTCAATTACAGAAATGGAAATTGAGCTGGACTAAATTTTGAAAAATGAATTCATGGAATTGTTAGTAGTTACTAGTTAGAAAATTGAATTGAATGTGCTTATGCTTAATGCTTCAACTACGAACTATACGCTACCAACTTCCTTCCTTCCTTCCTTCGTAGCAGCATGGCTATAAAGCGCGATGAGCTCCAGTCGATCTACCCAAACCCAGAACGATGAAGAGATATCTGTTTCCATCCGCTGTGCTTCTGCTAGTTCTTATCATCATGGGCTACTACGCAGAGGGTAGAGAAGCGCCGCCGCTCTCCGCCGGTGATCGGCCTCCGTCTACTCCGACATTCGGGTCGATGCTGCCTAAGGGGCCGGTGCCGCCATCTGGCCCGAATTGGCCGCCGGCCTTTGGGGCGCTGCCCGTGCCCCCACATGGGCCAATATCTCAGGGACCGCCGGCATTAGGGACGCTGCCTAAGGAACCTGTCCCTCCGCCTGGCCCATCCTATACCACTGCTTCAATTCCCAACTTCTAGATCCATTTCAGTGATAATGAAACTCATTACATGTTCGTTACAACCCAATAAATAAATTGCTAGTTCAGTTTTCTTGAACTTCATATATACAATTAAATAATTACTTTCTTGTTCATCACTTCAAATCTCTCTCTCTCTCTCTCTCTCTCTCTCTATATATATATATATATATGCATATATAACTTCCAACGATTTGTGGGCCTAATGGAAACTCAATCCACGCATGCGTGGTTCTTTTTCAATATGAGCAGTAGAGATAATCGGCAAGTCTCCGATGACAACGAGGTGATAAGGTGGTTTTCGGGGTAGACGGGCAGTTTACCGGCAGGCTTAGAAGACTAGGTTTTGCATCCCGGTGACAGGGTACAGGTGGGGGTTGGCTATATTAACCAGTAGAGGCGTGGGACGTTGAGAAGTGGTTTTGGTTTCAGTTTCTAGTTTCGAGCACTGGAATTAAAGAGCAGAATGGGGAAGATTTTTTTTTTGCTTTTACTTTCACTATGAAATATGAATAGAGAAGACTATAATCTATTAATCTTCTGCGCAATTTATACAAAAAAAAAAAACAGAGGCACCATTCCTAGGCAAAGTTCATCCAACACAAATACAATTCCAAGAAGGTAAGATATTGACGTACGTATCATCATTTGTAAGACACGTACGGCATTGATAACAACACTTTTTAACAAAATGTTACATGCACCATACATTGTATCTGAAATGAAAATGATTTTCTTTTATTAGATTAATTAGTAGAATGAAATTGGTTTGATTTAATTGTTTGAAAGAAGACACTATATATATATTAATAGGTTTGAATGAAAATAATAAAAAAAATACTTCCTTTAAAGCTTTATTTTTGTAATTTTGTATTGTCTTCTTTAAATGGTACGAGGGCCGCTTAAGGCATAGACTAGTGAAGCCTTCCCTCACCCACAACCGTCCCATCTTGCCATTGCCATAGGAGTGAACAATAACATCATGTTGGTGTTAAACTTCATAGTTTTCATGTGTTCCATTCACATCATCGCCTTTGGAATCTAGTTGGCCTCCAAGTCGGACAACGAGTGGCTCCACTGGCTCTGGTGGTCCGTCGTTTTCATCGGCCTCACCATCCTTTTGGTGTCCTAGGTGACTTCTTCGGCGCCTATTGGAACAAACAATCCCATCTTGCCCTCTACCTCTTTTCCATGACCCTCCTCCTTATCGTCCTTGTTTTTATTGTCACTCGTCCCTATGGTCGTTCAGGATTCACGTAGAAACAAGTCGGGATTACGCCCTAAGAGAGAGAGGGGGTCGCGTGTTACGCAGCTACTCGTTGTTGGTCGCCGACTGTTGAACTGTCGCCTAAGGCCCCAACAACCCTTGAGCCGGCACTGGATATGATAAAGTTCATCAAGATCCCATATATAGCTACTTATTAGGGTTTTTTATTCATGAGTTCAGATGGATGAATCTTTAGTATAATTGCCTAAATAAAATAATTAATGCCGCAACAACGCAATATTTCACTCTAGTTGGGCAGTGCAAGGATATAATTCCCTTAACACTAACTTCCTTAAAACCCAAAGAGCTAAGCTAAAAATGAGTTTATTTTCTGTTATGACTCAAACAGACACATCTCGTCAGTCAAGAGAAAGTAGTTATTTGATGACTAAAACTAAAAGCAGGTGGAGAGATGGGATGAGGGAAGCACGTGCAGGCAGTAGCTCACATCCACTTCCCCTATGAAAGAAAGGGCCTTAGCCTTTATCCAAGCTATGAATGCCCCGCCCATTAAGATTGATTGGCCTAATTATTATTTAATAATATTTTTTTCTACTTTTCTAAAAACAGAAAATATTTATTTTTATTTTATTCTCCATCCACTATCTCTCTAATGAAAAAAAGATATTTTGTCCCACGGACATAACATGAATTGTTTTCAAATAATAAATTACACCTAAAGATACAGATTCGAGTCATGACAATCGTAATGTGAAAGTTTTACTCTCATGTGAGGTGATTTCTTATAGGTATCATGCACTGTATCTCTTACTTGATGCATTATCGTGTACCATGATTAACCCCTCCCATATGCTTGAAACAGTATACAAGGAGCCCTTAAAATGAGGGATTTTATCTTTTACACGCAAGAAAACATATTTTATATCTTACAGTACAAACTTCTTATGCAAAATAAGGAGTTAGAATAGGGATGTGTCAAGCGACTCGGGCCATCGCTGTGCTTGTCTTGACCTGTTACTGTGCTTGGTAGGTTGGGTCTGGTCAACCCACTACATGGGTCATGATACCAAAGGCCCAGCCCATTTAATTTTTTTTTCTAAGGCTCTCCTAACATTTTTAAATTCTATAGCCAAAATTTATAAATATATACAAAAATACTAAATAAAATAAATATTAAGATAAGCATTTGATTTTTTATTATAACATTTTTATGGGATTTGATTAACATTTGAAATTTTGAAATAAATATATTTGAATCTAAATGTTTAATATGTATAATATAAATTTAAATAGGTGCAGACTTTAATTTTAATATTGGAAAAATAAAAAAAAAGGAAGGTTAGCCCTGTCCATGTTGGGCCATCTCGCCAAAAAAAGTTGACTTGGTAATGAAACTGAATATAAAAATGAGTAAAATAAAATATAAAATATTTATTCCTCATTCAAGAAAACAATAAAAATTAGAATTATAAAGTTAACAGAGAAATTTAAAATTTTAAAGGATAATTAATGTTAAAGCGGTAAAATAAATTTTTCTTTCATTTTAATTTATTATTACAGTCTCTTTTATTCATTCTCATTTAATTTATTTTATCATTATTATACTCCCATCCCAAACGCCTTGTTTAGTCAAATTGGGTCAACCCGACCCAATTCTTGTGAGCAACTGGGTTGCCACCGCCCTCGACGCGATTGGCCACCTAACATTCAAATAATCCTTAAGGACAAAGCTAACGTATAATCTGTCGGACCATGGGTTTCTAACCAAAGATCTGATTTTTGTGGAAGGGAACGGAAGGAAGAAACCTGGGAACAATCAAAGGGAGAGATGAAGCTGAACAACAAGGACACCAACTTGGTTGTTTCGTGGATTATTGCGGTGGCCCTGCTTTGTGCGTTCTGTGAATTAGGGTTTTGCAGGGAAGACGATCGCTTGATAAAAATGAAAACTCTCGGCGGAGTTCATGATTGCAAGGGAATGAAGAACAGTGCGGAGATGGAGAGCATCGGCCGTTTCGCTGTCCAAGAATACAACAAAAAGCAGGTATGAATCTCCATCCATATTTTTTTAATTTTTCTTCAGTTATAAATTCCCCAATTCTTTACAAGTCGATTTATGCATATAGGTATGCGCACCTGTGTATATCCTTTTTGATCTGTTTTGATAATTAATTCTTTAATTCTTGATCTTGATCTTTAATTTGAATGAAAGCTTATCGTTTTGCTTAATTCCTGGTTTTTTTTAGATTAGGCAGTTAAAGTTCCATGTATGGATGTTGATTTGTTCTAGACGTGTCAGGCCTATAGTTGTGCATCTTGGGGGAGAGTTTTCTGTTTTCTTTTTCCATAATTTGTCGGCTTTTCTTTTCGGACTATTTTTTGTGATTTACAGGTTTGTCATTTTTCTGTCGATTATTAACATTTCTTTGTAAATTCTCTCATATTTTAGGGTTTGAATTTAGATATATGTACACAAGTTGGTGACAGCAGTCATACTGGATTTATGATTTAGATTATCTTTTAGGGTTTGTAAACTCTCTCGTACTCTACAGAATGCTCTTCTTGAGTTCGGAAGAGTGGTGAAAGCCAAAGAGCAGGTAGTTGCTGGTAAGATTTACCATCTTACTTTGGAGGCAACGGATGCTGGGAAGAGAAAGATATATGAGGCAAAAGTTTGGGTGAAGCCATGGATTAACTTCAAGCAGCTGCAGGAGTTCAAGCATGCCCATGATGGCCCTTCATTCACTTCCGCTGACCTTGGTGTCAAGCGAGGTAATCAATTATTCTTATTTAAACACACAGTGCATCAAGAATTTGTTGAATATCCATACTGAGATAGGCTACTAGAATTGCTTTGTTGCTGGTCAGCTCTAATGTCAAGTTCCCTTTACTGTTTTAAGACGTATGGAATGCTTTTCCGGAGCAAAGCTGAAGTGGATATATATAATGAATGTGAAATAGAGGCATTTTACAGAGAGAGGAACTGGTCTAGAAGTATGAAAACACTGAAAGTAGAAGAAGAAAGATAATGAAAATTGTAATGGAAGAGAGCATAGAAAATGGAAGGGGAAGAAAGAGGAACATAAACTATTGGAAAATCAAGATCGAATGAGATGAGACAGCACAGAAAGGTAGAAAAGAAAATAGAATTTGGGGATTAGAGTTGCTGAAGGTTATGGACTTACTTTCTATTAGGATTTAGGAACCAGTTAACAAATTAGAGTCAGCTTATAAATTCAGTTAATGGATCATTAGTAATGAAAGTAATCACATGATATGCACTTACGACAGTTAACCTCAGAAAGGGCATGTTACAATATTTTTGGAATAACCAATTAACCATTCCATTCTGTCTTCCATTAGCCATCTGAGTGGATTCATGAATGAAAAGCATGGTTGATGTTAAAATAGGTTACTTTCCAGACAATTTATTAATATGGAAATGTTTTGGAACTGCATTTTGTATTTGAGTTCACTGGCAGTACTTTCATCTCCTTGTACCGACTTAGGGACAGAGCCTTGTCTTTCTTCTCACCCTTAATGCTACTAAACTTTCAAATGCCAGCCTGCTTAATTATATAGCTTTCTCATGAGACTATCCTTTTGGAGTTGTTTCTATCCATTAAAAATGATATGCCCGATTAGCAAGTAATCAGGCCCTGTGTACTCATATGGCCATGGACCAGGATGGCAAAAAGTGCCAACTTTTGATCAAGTGATCCAGCGTGCAGCACTTCATGCTGTGAAGACCATCCAGCAAAGGTCCAATTCACTGCTCCCATATCAACTGCTAGATATCCTTCTAGCTGAGGCTGAGGTCCGGAACATTGTCTTCAAATTGTATTTTCAAATTCTTTTGTTATAAGTTGACAGATCCCTCTGTCATGTGCACTTGTAGGGTCACAATTGGTAAATGAATTTTGCTTTTGTTGATAAATACAATATTAACGAAGGTTCATCGCTATAATGCAGGTAATTGAAGATTCTACTAAATTTTCTATGCTTTTAAAGGTCCTGAGGGAGAGCAAGGAAGAGAAGTTCAAGGTAATCGTAACTAAGTACATCGAAGGAAAGTTTTATGTGAACCAGATGGAACAAGGTCACTCCTGAAATGTTGGTTACGTATTACATTAAAATTATGTAAACAATACAGCCCAGCATGTATAAAATATGGATAAAGCTACTTACGTACTAATACCACGGTGTGTAGGAACAAAGCCTTTCGGCGAGTGTTCTGTTGGTTGTAATTAAATTTGTGATCTGGAACCATGTCTGAGCTTGTTATTAACTTATTATATAGATATGTCTTTTCAATGATTTATTCTCCTGTTCTATGTTTTGGTTGATTCTTAGGTTTCTAAAATTGTTTTCTCCATTTTGCCGTTACCCAGTTCTATTGAAGAATTCCAAGTTAATTCATTAATATTATATGTATGTATGTATGTCTGTATTTGTTTGGGGGTAAATCTGAGTTCCTGCTTCCCATCACTAGGCATTCTCTTGACCGAAGTCCAGCCAACCCCTCTGCTTTCTTTCCGTCTCCTAAAAACCATCTTCACCTTGTTCTGTCATTCTCATTCCATGAAAGTTCTGAATGGCAACTAATTGTCATGAGGAAAAGGGAACGGAAGATTCTGGAATTTGCTCAAATATTTTGCCCCCTTCCCACACCCTCTGCTAAATCTTTTTATCTTATTGAGTGTAAACAGGGAGCAGGAAAAAGAGACGTTTTACTGTTACTGAAACAGAAAGCAAATATATGGTGTTCTTTATGCTCTCCAAATCCCTGCCTTTTGTATTTACCATTTTCAATATTTCCCAGCATCCAAACATAATGAAACTCATTTTGACTCTTATGAAAAGAGGAGTTGATAAAAAAAAAAAAAAGAAGACATATAGAGGATGATCAGAGCAACAGGCATGGCAAAATCACATGTCAACAGCAACGCGTTTGTACAAGTGAGCAGGCAATCTTGGTTTAGCAACTGCCTGCAATGGTGTCTTCATGTAAGTAACCAGCCCGGGGTTCTCCGACATGTCGATCTCTTCCGGCTTCACCCCCTCCGGCGGCGACCATGAGAAGTGGTGCAGAAGGTGGCCAAGCATCGACGTCACCAAGTTGATGCCGAGCTGAGCACCGGGGCAGACTCGCCTCCCGGCACCGAATGGCAGTAATCGGAAATCATGACCCTTCATGTCAACGTCTTCCTCTAGGAACCTCTCCGGCCTGAATTCAAGAGGGTTTCGCCAAACCGCCGGGTCCCGAGCCACCGCCCACACGTTGACGTGAACGTTGGTGCCTTTCGGGATATCATAGCCGCCGATCTTGACGTCGGCGTTGGCCTTGTGGGGAAGCATGAGCGGGGTCGGGGGGTGCAGCCTGAACGCCTCTTTGGCCACGCATTGGAGGTAAGGGAGGCTGGAGAAGTCAGCTTCCGTCATCACGCGTTCGTATCCGACGACTCGGTCCAGTTCTTCCTGAGCCTTCTGTTGCACCCTCGGGTTCTTGATCAGCTCAGCCATCCCCCACTCCGCCGTAATAGCCGTCGTGTCCATCCCTGCCGTAATCATGTCCTGCAAAAACTCAACAAGTTTAGTTAGTTCCTACGTAATTCCCTATCTAACAATAAGCGACAACAATAATCAATTAGGTACACACTTACCCATAAGAGCCCGATAATGGTATCTTCGCTGAGATCGTACTTGTCTTGGAGAGTGAGCAAAGCATCGACGAAGTGCTGCTTGGCGTCGCCGCTGCTCTTGCGGGCCAGGGTGTGCTCTTCCATGATGGCTCGGGTGAGGCGGTCGCGACGGGCGCCGTGCTTGGCGAAGGCGTCCTCCTCGAGAGGGAACATCCAGCGGAGCCAGGGGATGTGCTCGGCCATGGCGAGGGATGCGCCCAGCTTGAGGCCGTTGGCCACAATGGCCTTGAACTCCAAGCCCTGCTCGTCCATCACCCCCACTGCGTTCACAAACCGCTTTCCGAAAGCCAGCCTTGTTATGTTGTTGAATGCCACTGCTCCCAAGTATTTCTTCACTGTCACACTCTTCCCATAATTCTCTGCATTTTTAGTAATATTTTTATAATTGTAAAGTATTATAATTAAGTTTTGTACCCAAAAAAATAAAAATAAAATTCTTTTTTTTCTCTAAAATATAAATCACTTTCATAAACTTATTTTGCTGATAACATTGTACTTAAGCTTGTGGTTCAAGGCTTTACCTAATCAACTGAAAGCGAAACTTGGACACAAAATACTAAAATAATTAAAATTCAATCCTATTACATTGGATAAAGTAGTTGGCCAGAGTTTTTGCTCCAAAATATATATTATATATATATATTATCGTAATTATTCATCTCCCAGATCCAATCTCTGAAGTGGGATCATGTTTAAGTTTCTTTTGTTTACGTCAATAAGATTCATTCATACAAGGTATACCTTTTGTTTACTATCAAAAGTTATTTAATTCTCTTCATGATTATCTTTTAAGCAATGGTTATTCTAACCAAGATTACACCAATAACATATGATCCAGTCATCTTATCTAACCCAATTATGTCTAATCAATTAGATTTTCATCCACAAAACATTTGATGAAAATGTGAAATTACGCCAATAACGCCACTAATTACAACGTATTCACCGATTTAAACACATGATGATAAATATATAATTAGGCCGTCGATTAAATTTGATTGAGAGAGAGAGAAAGGTACCAGGGTTGGAGCAGTCATTGAAGATGGACTCAACCATGGCGGTGACTTCATCTTCCCTGATGGGCCGAAGGGCTTCAATCCGCTTGGGAGTAAACAGCTCGAGAGTACAAACCTTCCTAACCTTGACGTAATGAGGCCCATAGTCGGCCCATATCAGATCCTTCCCGTCTCGGCTGAACTTTGCCGCCGACCGGCTCCGGTGCCGGTCGGCCAACTGCTGGTCGTGCTCTTTGAGCACCTCCTTGGCCAGCTCCGAGTTGGAAACGATCACGTTCAGAGTCGAGCCGAACCAGACCGATATAACCGGGCCATAGCGCTGCGCCCACTCGGCGAAGCACCGGAACCTTACCGGCTTGATGTCATAGAGGTTGCCGACAATCGGCAGCGGGCGGGGCCCCGGCGGCAGCCTGTATCGAAGCCGCTGGTAGAGGTAGTAGCCCAGGAAGACGGCGAGGATAGAGATGGGAATTAGAGGGAAAGCCATGTTGAAGAAGAAGAAGAAGGAAGAGGGCGTTGAGTTTTAATTTCTTCGGTTGGAGATGGTTGATATGTTTTGCATTTATAAAGGATCAAATGGGAGTTGGTGAGCCACTGTAAATAGCAAAGGCAATATATACATTTTTTTTTGTAATTTATGAATTATTATTACTGTTATTAAATAATGAGATTAATTATCATAATATGTGGGTGTGGGTGTGGTTGGTGGGGTGAAACAATGATGAAACACATCGACTAGAAGAAGAAGTTTTTGAAGGAACCAAAGGTTGGTGAGGAGGGAGACCCTTCCATTCTTTGTCAAACTCAGTGGGCCAAACCTTAAAACTATTATTATTATTATTATTGCCTTTTTATGATATTCCATTACGTAAATTTTCAAAGTAGTTTTAATGACCAAACAATATAAACCGACTGAAGAGACTTAGAATTATATTAGGATATTGAAAGCCATTTGGGATGGTTGTTGAGCTTAATTGGAATTTGGAATTGCAAAGAGAAAAATACAGAAACAAGGAAAGCGGTGGGGGAACCAACCAGAACCAGACCACTACCAGGAGATGGGGCCTACAAGGAGTTGGTGAGGGCGGTTGGTGAGCCGAAAAGACGGTGCAAAAGGGCATGCATGCCCACCGTTTAGGGCTTCGGCTTCGTCGGGAATTAAGTAATTAAGACAATAACTTGGGTCATTTCACATTTGCATGACCCAACCCACCCAACTTTCGGATAACATCCAGTTGCAGCTGCTATGACGAATGCGTGACCAAATTAATCACCTTCTCCATCCATGTTCATTGATATTGTCACCCGTGGTTGTTGGCTGTTACGGGTAATAATGTAATGATGGGTACTCATGATTTTATTTGTCCATCCATCATCATACTAATTTATCTCTATTCTTTTTTTTTTTTTTAAAAAAAACAAATTAGCAAAGCCTTATATAAAGGGTGTTAGTCCATAATTAGCGTCATTTTCTCCTGCGACTCCCTTATTAAAAGAGTTGTGTGAAGTTATCAAAGCCTTGTATGAAGCCGAAGATGAAGGCAAATTAAGGAGATTGTTTAGTTCAAGCCGGATCTCTTCTAATTTCTGCCGCTCAAACATGGAACCAATTCAGGTAGTAGTTAGGTGAACCAACGTTTACGAGCTAATTTGGATTAGTGAGCAGAGCCCTGCAGGAAGGGAGTCAGGTGAGCACTGATGATATGGTGTTTATATTACATACTTGTTGGGTTTGTGTTTCTTAACGAGGTTGAAGACGATGATGACGTTTCGAGTTGATTTTATAGGTTTTGGCTCGGGATTGAAGTGACGGTTCAACACTCTTATTGGCAGCCCAAATAGAAGTCATGCCATAACCCCTTAACCTTCTCTTTAGATGAGAGATGGGCATTGACCCATTTGCTCAAAAGAGGGAGAAGCCCATGAAACCCAAGTCCTTATGTCTATTACCCCTTTGCCCTAGGGTTCCCATATATAAGGGATTTGTTCTCTTATTTGTGCCCTGTTTTGTGGCGACTGATTGTGTTCTCTCTTTCCCCTCTTCTCGGCCGATCATGTCTTGCCTCATTCCTTGTATGGTTGATTCTTCGTGGGTTGTTTTCCTTCTTGGTCTGGCGATCATTTCTTTGTTGAGTGATGCACCTTTCCTTGTTTCGCCTTAGGCGATTTGTTGATGAGGTGTATTTATGGGGATCGATTGCCTCTTCCATGGTAAGTTGTTCGTAGCTATTGTTGAACCCATATCTTCGTGATTTCTCTCTGTTCCTTGGTGAATCCTACTGTCTGGAAGCTTGTATGGCTTGGTGAAGGGTGTCGATCAGCCGAAAGGGTTGGGGGTTTGAGGTTTTCGGTTCTTGGGGGTTTGGGCTCCTTTATGGCTTGATGTCCCTATTCTTAGAGTTACCTAAGTGGTGTTGACAAGTCCAGAATTGAGCCTTGACCCATTGTCTTCGTGACTGCCATTCGTTGGTCGAAACAGGGAGTTTACTTCGTGTTCTTCTTGTTGTTGTTATCGATTTTACTCTTTTGATTTTGGTTTTGTGCACTAACCGTATTTTGTAGGTGTTTTCATCCCAACAATTGGTATCAGAGCCTCGTGTGGCTCTTGGGTTGTGCGGAATCAAAACCTAATTGAAAAACCCTCTGGTTTTTCAGTCGATTTTTTCACGGTAAGAGTTTTAGGATTTACGTTGAATCCGAATCGTCTAACTTCAATTGCTTTGTGCAGTGGGTGATTCGGGGTAAACCAACCTTGTATCCGTGATCGTCCGACCAAGTAGCATCCCTCTAATCGGTGCGTGCCAGCCTACTCGCCATTTGACGGTGGCGCGTGAAGTTGCAGGTGATGGCGCGTAGAGGCCGACAGGTGTTTCATTCAGATCTAGATCTTCCCAGATTCGACCCTTTTCAGTTCCAGATCTCAGATTTGAGATCTATTTTGGTAACCTGTGTGGTTTTATATATTATTTTATGTGATTTACTTGTGATTATTTAATTGCTTGGTGCCTTTAATTAGTGCTAAGTAACTTTGTGATATCTATGTGATATTTGTGAAAGTTGCATTTACTTGTGGTTATTTTGTTGCTTAGTGCTTCATTATCTTGCCTAGTAAATTTGTTAGGTATCAGAATTTATTTCTGATTTTTATTCAGTATCAGTTTGGTATTTTGTTTGATATCTTTGTGATTTACTTGTACCTATTTAAATTGCTAAGTACATTTTAAATATTGTTAATTTTTTTGTTGCTGCTAAGTGCTCGAACAACCTGTTCCTAATTGAATTTTGATTATCTGTAAATTTGCTACCTAAGTCTTTTAAACTAAAACTTTGTGTTTTCTTAAAGTCTCCTTAGGTTGCATCCTTAGTGTGATTTATTTGTGGCAATTTTTTACTTGCTTAGTGCTTTAAAAAATTGTGCTTGATAAATTTGTGTTATCCTTGTTACAAATCTACCCTAGTTGCTTTGTGCATACCTATTGTGAAACCCTAGGTTTCTATGATCTTGTAAGTTGGATATTTTGTATTGAGCATATTCTTTGTGAACATAGCCACACATTATGAAATAGGAATTTTCAAAGGGAAGAAGGATAAGAGAAGGCCTAACCTACCTTGAGTGAGGTGGAGTCATTAAACCCAATCATCCTAAGTGAGAAGATAATGAGAGAGCCTAACACTAAGTGGGATTAGAGAAAGAAATCCTAACCCTAAGTGGGAGAAGGAGAGAAGGCCTAACCCTAAGTGGGGGAGAGATCCTATCTTAAGTGGGAGGATGAGGTATATCCTAATCTAAGTGGGAGGATGTGGTCCTAACCTAAGTGATAGGATGAGTGAAATCCTAACCTAAGTGGGAGGATGAGAGAAAACCTAACCTAAGTGGTAGGATGTGGTCCTAACCTAAGTGGTAAGATGAGTGAAATCCTAACCTAAATGAGAGGATGACAGAAATTCTAATCTAAGTGGTAGGATGAGTAAGAAATCCTAGCCTAAATAGGAGGATTAGGGAGATCCTAGTCTAAGTGGGAGGATTAGAAAGATCCTTAGCCTAAGTGGGAGGATGAGTTAATAGATAAAGATTATGTGTCCGTTATTCCATTTTAGAGAAGGGTCGAGTATCTTTATTTCCACTATTGAGCCAACTTGCTCATATTAATTAAGTTTTGATGATTAATAAAAAAAAAAATTTAATATACAAATTATAATATTTTTGGTGATTAACAAAAGAGTATTTTTCTTAAATATATTAATTGTAATACCGAATTATTTTTTATTAATTTATAAAATATTTTTTTATAGTATATGTATTACCAAAATTATTATTTTCTGTTAAAAATATTTTTAAATATTTTTTAAATTAATTTATAAAATATTTTCATAACATATGCATTATTAAAAATATTATTTTCTATTAAAAATATTCTTAATATTAATTTATTAAATATTTTTTTATATCATATGTATTATCAAAAATATTATTTTCTATTAAAAATATTTTTTAAATTAATTTATATAATATTTTTATAGCATGTGTAACTCAAAAAAAATATAAGAAACTAGTTGAACCTCCCATGTCTTTAACCCTAGACATCTAGCATGTTCCAAGCCTTCCTTTGCCAATTGATCTACAAACCCTCTTGGATTTTTGAGTGCATATATTAATTTTAAATTATACTAAGTTTTCTTGCTATAACGATCAAATTTTTTATCATTAAAAAAATATTCAAAATGACTATAAATACCCTCAAACTCATTTTTTTAGCATTCAAGTGTTTCCATTGCATATCCAAAGTATCTGAAAGCTTTCAAACTCTCTTAAGTAAAGTATTCAAGCAATACGAGGCTCTCAAAGTATTATTACACATCCACCGAAGAGCCACAAGACAAGAGGAGAAAAGTTTTTCAAGTCTTCTACAACAAATCTAAACTTCTCCATTTGAGATTATAAATTTATTTATTTATTTAAATATTATTAGCTTGTATAATTTGTTCTTAATTATTTATTTGTGTCGAAATGTGGACAAATTATTTGTAACATTTAAATTACCATTGTGGATTGTATAGATTTCCTAGAACTATTTAAATCTAGGTGAATCTAGTTTCCAAAATAAGTTAGGAAAAAAATCTTGGTATAGTGGTTGCCTATAACCCATTGTAATTTAGGTGTGTATATAGTTTTCAAGGTGAGGTAGTGTGGAAACCGTGGTGATTTTGATTTAGTGGAACCCCAAGGGTGGTTAGACCTTGGGAGAATAGATTAAGTGGGTGTGAAAACACCGAACCACTATAAATTATATTGTGTCTCTTATTATTTATTCTTGTTATATTTTGTGACTTGCATTAATTATTAATCTCAAATATAATTTATTATATTTATCAAATATATATTCTTAAATAATTATTAATAAAAAATATTCATTAAAAGGGAGAAAAATTTTAAACACTTAATTCACACTCCTCTTGAGTGGCCATATCTTAAAGGACCAACATCCACCACCTGGAGCAAGGTGGAAAGTCAATCCTAACCTAGGTGGGAGGATGGGGTAGATTCTAACCTAAGTGGAAGGTTGAGAGAGATCTTACCCTAAGTGGGAGGATTAGTGAGATTCAAACCTAAGTGGGATGGAAAGAGAGCTAGCTCATGTTTATATATTCGTTGTAAGTTTATGCATTTGTTATATGTTTATGAATCTATTTCTTGTGTGGATGAATGCATTTGTTGCATGTTTTTTTGCATGTGTTTGTTTCTTGTTGCTTATGTGTGCTGGCCTTATTAGGAATCAAGATGTAGATTGTTGGGTTTGTGTTTTCTAATAAGACCTAAGGTGATGACGACATTTTGAGTTAACTTCATAGACTTGGACCCGGGATTAAAGCGGCGGTTTAACAATACTCAATGCAAATGAAACTTTGCTTTCTTCTATATACTCTGCATTTTAATTTTATTCCCTACTCTCGTAGTACTGATTTTGTAACCACTTAGGCACATTCAGTTTAAGTCATTATTGAGAATCATTATATTCTCAAATAATTATTGATGTGGGCAAAATAAGGTCCTCAAGAGAAAAGGCCCTTGTATCTCATTGATTTAGCATCAATTGAGATTACATCTCCCACCACTAACTTCTTAGTCAAGGGTGAATTATGTATATACATAATTAAGTTATCTTCTACTTATAAGATATATCTTATGGGCTTAACGAGACTAGGATGAAGATGTCTTATGGCTGGTAATCAAATGGATATCTAAGTGCCCATTGTCTATCTCTCACAATTGTGTATTGTCTTTGGTAAGCGTGGAAGCCCTTGCTATTATCAAGCCAAAAGCATGATAAATGCGACACACCTTCAAAGATTAATCTCTCAATCTCATCATTAATCACATGTGTGACTTTGGGTGGTGGTGGATGCAGATATGTCATTTGGTACATTAATGCCTACATTCCATTTTGGATGCCTGGGTAGTGTCCAAGTACATGTCTCGAAACTTTTTCTCTGTTCATTATTTTCTTTTTTTTTTTAAATGTATTTCTTAGTTATCGAAAAAAATATATATGGAAAGCTGTATTATCTAATCATGTGTGTGATTATTCTTTAATAAAGATGACAAATAAAATATTCAATGCAACGTTTTTATTATATTATTATTTAATAAAAATAACTTTAATCCTTTTCAAAACAAAAATAAAATAAGTGGGCCAAGCTAACGGGGTCGGACACAACCGTAGAAAATTAATATTGGTGGTTCAATTTTGATCACGGCAACTACATTAAGTAATATTATATTATTCGAAAAGGTAATTTAATTCTAAATTGTATTAGCTTTATGCTTTAAAGCATGGAAAAGTCGAAACTGTGATGTTTTGACATTTTTAAAACGTTTAATACCTCCAAAATTTTAAGAAATAACAAAAAATTATATTTTTTTTGGTTGTTTTTGTAATTTTAAAAATGTTTTAAAGTTGTTATGCAATTTTTGAAAAAAAATTAGGAACTTGTTTCTTGTATTTAACGACTACATTAGAGACAAAAAAAAAAAAATTTCGTTTCTAATTTAGATACAGATTTGTTCTTCCTTATTCATTTTAGGAAAAATTTTAACCTTAACTTTCCTCAATTGCTATCATTATTCTTCTGTCTTTTTATCATTTTGTCGTCTATATGTCTTCTCGTTGACAATTGATAACAGTGACAACTATCATTTCCAAGCTCTTCGACTGAAGACCACAACTCCATCCATCTTTGTAAGCACCCCTGCCCGGATATCTCCAACCACCCGGACTACTCGAACGGGAGCGCCTACGGGAGGAGAAAAATAATGAAACACGAGACAAAGACCACCCCGGCATGCATACACGAAAATAAGAACAGCGGAAGCAAAGCTCAAGACATGCATGCACTATGGGTACCCCGCTAACACAGCGGTCACAAGATAAGTAAATAAACACAAACTCCTGTGCTGACATACATAAGACTCGAGAAAACACCTGGCACAGTACGAAATAATAGAGCAAATTCTACTTAGACATCAGAGTGGATAGGGATTGACGAGACTGCCTGTACACCACACCGACTCTGCTGTTAAAGCTGACTCCATTGCTATGGCCCACGCCGCCACTACCTGGAATGATGGAAAGCAAGGTGAGTTGAGAGACTCAGCAAGCATAAGGAAGAAAAGGCTGAAGGCTACACAAAACCAGAAATCTCACCCCAGAATAAACCCTCAGGTACACACAAGCCATGAGACGCAACAACACAAAAGCTCAATAGCATAACAAAATAAAAGCACATACCGGTCCTTGGGGCCCACATAAGACACTTGGCACCCAAGTCCCATACCAACCTGCCGCTGCCCTGAAAGGCAACAAATGTCTCCACAAACCTGCGCGTGCTGTCCCAGGCCGGTACTCCCGTCACCTGTATCCGTCGGTACTCCCGACAACCGAGCCATAGGCTCCCTCGGAACGGTACTCCCGTCCGAGAACTAAATACTACCAGTATCCATGCAATGCACATAGAAATGCAATGGCGTAGTGAGCATCAACGTGATACAAGGCGCCCATACATCCAGGCATCAGGCCATGCTCCGCCCACATAGTAAACCACACGCCATGCATATGCTCGCGGTAGATGCAACCTAACCAAACTAGAATGTCCGTGTCCAAGCATACTCAATAAATGAATATCCTAGCATGCATCCTGTACCCATGTGCATATCAAATCATGAACAGTAATACAAGATATCTAATCATGCAGTAAATCATATACCGGCAGAGCTAGTCAGCAGTGCCCGGCACCGGTCAACAGTCAGTGACAAGGAGTGTCCACCCGACGGTCCACATCAGGGTCGTACAATAGACTACCCCAACGTCACCAACAACCGACCCCTGCCCTACTACTCGATAGCTCTAACCGAACCATAAATAAATTTGAGAAAAACTGTAAATAATCCTGATAAAATCATAAATAAACCCGCCCGTCTAGGAACCTAGTTCCCAACTGGGTTCAGCATCATTCCGAAAGGAATGGGGGCGGTACAAACCCCCGTAGGCACTCAACAAATAATACTCTAGAAGTCTCGGATTTAATTTAAATTAAAACAAATGATTAATAATAACAAATAAGGTTAGGAGCCGAATTAGAGTAGGGGAGGTGATAAAATACAAGGAATCACGGGATCTTTCACGGGAATTAACGATTAGGAAGAGAGGGTTAGGAGCTTGCCTTTACACAGCCGTTTCTTGCATTTCTTACACTCCCGCTGCGAAGTAAAACGTTTAATAACGTTTAATAGCGATTAATAAAACCCGAGGCTCAGATTAATTAAATCTAACCGTATAATATAATTAATTTAGCCATCTAAATTCCACATAGGCACCTCGTAAATAAAATCCCAATAAATCTCATATTTCTTTTAAATTAAATCATGCCCAAAACATCCCTAATTCGTATAATTAATACGTAAAACCAAACCGAATTAAGGGAAGACAAGGGGTTCACCAAATGGAAATAGATCGCAAGGGTAGAGGAGAACTTGCCTCGTTCAGCTGATTACAGCGTTTCCACGCTTAAACATCACCAGATTAATACACGCTGTAAATTAGATTAAACTCCCAAAATTAACAAAATTGGGCCCAAAATTAAATTCCAACCATACAAAATGATTTATACACATTTATTTACTTACCGGAATAATTAAACTGCGATTAAACTTCTTTTAATCTGAGATTTCTCCCACAAAAATAGCCCTGCGCGCTGCTTCTTTTTCTTCCTCCTCTTTTTTTCCTCTGATTCTGCTTCGAATTTGGCCGAAATCGGCCTTAAAATCGCAGCAAAAATGCTGCTGGCAAATTGGGCGACCCACAGCGCGCCACGTGGCGCGCCCAGCAGCCGCACATGGCTACCACCGCCTTGCCCCAAACGACGCCGTTTTGGGCAAGGATTTTGGCTGAAAAATCAGCCAAAATTCTCCAGCGTGCGCGCACACCCAAGGGGGCTCGAACCCGCGACCTCACCCAGCACACGAGCACTCGCGGCCGCCCGCGCTAGCCGACTCCTTTAACCATATAATGCCTTCACTTATATTTAACGTGATTTGCGACCACTTCGGCAAATCACATTTCAGCACCCAGAACTTTCATTATTGGCACACACACCCCAGACTCCAATTTCCTTTATTGCACTTACACCCGAAAACTTTCAAAAATCCATTAAATTAATTTATTTTTCTTATATCTCCAAATTCCCAAATAAATTAATAATTTCCATAAATCCAAGAATTAATAATTATCTTATTTACTTATTTTCTCAAAATAACATAAGTAAATATTTTCTCTTAATTTCTCTAATACTCCAAAATGACATCAAATGCCAAAATTATTAATCATTATTTATTTCTCAAATTTTCGGGATGTTACAATCTTCTTGTTTTTGATTGGTGATTAGCAATCGATGATCACATGAACTACCTTCTATGAATATATATATAGTTATAAATGTATGTATATATATGGTTATAAGTATATTTATGAATGTATGTATGTTTATGAGTAATTTGATAGTGTTTTTCTATTATTGTGTTATTGGGATCTAAATAAATTTTTTGGGTTTTGGCATAATAGGTTTGAATGATTTGTGTGGGTGTTGTGGTTGCTATTATTAAAAAAAAAAAAACATGGAATTTATGTATCATAGATAAAAAAATGATTGATCTGGTGAACTTTAAAAAATGGCCAAAAGTATAAATTCGTCTTTGAACTTATTTTTTTATTTTATTTTATTGTCAAACTCTCAACTCTTTGGAGTTTTATTTATGCATTTTAACCTCTATTTTCCAAAACAAACGCACACTTGTGGAGTTATGGGGAGTGCAATTTTGTGCACCCTCGGTGACTATACCCAGGGGCAAAATAGGTCATTTTGGGGGGTGGCCCCATTTCCCAAGGGGAGAGAGAAAGAGATAGAGAAATGGGGCCCACCCCCAAAATGACTGTTTTGTCCCTGGGGTAACCCAGAGTGCACAAACAAACAACTAGGGTGACATGACATTTTTTTTCCTTGTTTCCAAGAATTTCTCTGTGTAAACTATAAATCTCTCTCTTCCTCTCACTTCTCGCTCTTGGTAAAACGAAAGCATAAGACTCACTCTACTACCAAAAAGTCTCCTTCCTCTTTTTTCTCTCCACTCTAGTTATCTATTTAAAGAGTTCTATTTGTGTGTGTATAATCTATATAATAAAGTAGAACGATTTTTAAAAATATTCAAAATGTATCAAAAATCTTATGATTGAGATGAGTTTTGAATATTAATCAATGATTATGATGAATTTCACTTCCCGCCCAAATGCAAATGAAAAACATGGGACATATGTAGGCGGCTCAATGGCTGAAACGAGATGTATGGCTAATTGATGGACATGTGGGCGGCTCAATGCATTACTGTCTCTCTTTTTCTCTCTCTCCCACTCCCTCACTCACTACCTCCCTCTCTTTTTTGAACCGAGATCTGCTGTCTTAAAATGCTGTCCTATTAGTTGTCCCTCCAATCAAAACTAGCCACGTCATCATATAATTAAACATAATAAAAAATCTGTTGTATCTCCAACTTAATGGCAGTAAGTAACGCCATCTTCTAAAATCTGTTCTGCGGACCTTCTTCTTGCTGTCTTCTTCTTCCACCTCAAGGTCCAGCTTCACAATCGCCAACGTCGGCCGCAGCACCGCCTTTGCCTTCTTTTAGGACGGTCGTTGCCACACCAGCACTAGAAAAAGAAGCCGATCAACACTGCAACCGCCGTCGTCAACACAGATCGGGTCGAGATTCTCTACCAGAGCTCGCAACAGCTTGTCCGAATGGTTTTTCCAAAGATGGCGTCTCATTTCAAGCCCGTGGTCGTCTTCTTAACCTGTTGATGAAGTCGAATTCGCCTGCGACAGCTTGTGGGTACTGTAATGAAATTTTAACATTCTGATGTACAGCTTGTGCAAGTAAAATGAAAGAAGCCCAGTTGATTTTTAATCAAATTGGGAAGTGGGGTTTGAGGCCTAATGCTGTTAGTTCAATAAGTTGATAAATGATTACTGTAAATTGGGAAATTTGGAAGAAGGGTTTCTTTTCCCAATGCCTATATTTACAGTGTCTTGATTAATGGATTTTGCAAGAATAGTAGGTTAGATGATGCAAACCAACTGTTTGATGAAATGTGTGACAGAGGATTGGTGCCAAATGATGTAATTTTTATTAATTTAATTGATGGAAGATTGGTGCCAAATGATATTATTTTTACCAATTTAATTGATGGGAACTACAGGCATGGAAGGATCGACTTTGATTATGCTGCTTGTGAAATTGTTCTTGATTATGCTTTGATGATTTACGCCATGAGAAAGGGCTAGTTCTTGATGATGCTGCTTGTGAGATTGTGATTATGGGTTGGAGCAGACAAAATGAACCCACACTTGTACATATATATATATATTAGGAATTAGAGCAAACTCTAATTATAGATTAAGAACTCCATAGAGTTCATTTTTTTATTTACTCTTATTTCATTTGTTCATTTAAATTTATGAACTTTTGAATTTTAACATGTGATCTCTCATGTTGATTTCTCATATAAGGAATTGTATAAAAATTAATTCAAAACTAATCCACAGTTGTTCAGGCAATAAAAAGACTGGCTGAGTAATAAATTACATCATCTCTTCTTCTTCCTTGTTTGTGCTGACTGCCTTCTGCAACCAAATTAAGCCAAAAAGTGGGGAGGGTAGAGAAAGAAGAAGGACACGACGACCTTCACAAGAGCAACAAAATGTTCTATTTATCATCTTCCCATCACTACCTTTGTTTCCTTTACTTCTCAGAATACTAAAACCTATTTTGTAAGCATAAGCATTATAAAAGTTATAAGCTTCTTCTTCTGTTTCAAACTCCATATCAATTTTTTGAATTGCTTCAGAAGGAATTTTGGAATGAATGGAAGTAATATATTCATTACTGTCAAATTTAGCTTGATTGTCTTCGTTCTCATCTACATCTGTTCTCGTGGTGTCAAAAAGTATATCATTCTCTCCATTGTCAAAATCCAGCTTCCTACGAGATTGATGTTCTATAAAATTATTGGCCTCCATAACCTTCAAAAACCAATACAAAGTAAAAAGATTATTGATTTGATCATATTTCAGTTTCTATATCATAAATTAGATGAGCCCATAAATACAAGCATAAGCATAAAGACAAATTTTTAAAAGAGAACAATTTTTTTTTTCCTGTAAGTATAAGAGAGAATCTTTCAGTACCCATTTAACAACTTTTTTTTTTCCAAGAATGTGATTTAATAGAAAAAATTCTACAAACAAATAAACACCCCATTCTTTCCAGGGACCTAAATCAGCCAATTTTACCTGCTGATGGGAAATGGACACCACGAGCAGGAAGCCTGGGGCACACTACAAGAATTTCTAATAAGCTTGTTCAACTGGAGACCAGTGATTATTGCATTCAGGCATTTCTTCAGGTGGGTTATGGGCTAGACCAGTTTTGTTTTATGTACTTGTTTATTTCGATGCTTTGTTTGCATTTAATAATTGATTTTTATTAAGACCATTTTCCTGACAATCATTTTTGGTTACCAGGTAAAGGAACAAAAGAGAACAATTTTTACAACCATTTAAAATGGAAAAACAAGATTATTTGAGAAATTTCATACCTTGTTCATACCTCAAACACCTGGTGTGCATTACTTTCCTATCACTCATTTCCTCCCCAAAGCGCCCCAGCAATGCCCACAGCTCCTTCAAAATGAGTTTTGATCTTTGAAACAACCATTCGGATGTTGTCGAGACGTTGTTGCGGGCTCTGGTAGAGAATCTCGACCGGATAAAATGTTGACGACAGCGGTGGCAGTGCCGATTAGCTTCTTTTTCTAATGTTGGTGTGACAGTGATCGTTCTGAAAGAAGGCAAAGGCAGTGTTGCGGCCGACGTTGGCGATTGTGAAGCTAGACCTCGAGGTGGAAGAAGAAGACAGCAAGAAGAAGGTCCGCAGAACAGATTTTAGAAGATGGCGTTACTTGCTGCCGTTAAGTTGGAGATACAACAGATTTTTTATTATGTTTAATTATATGATGACGTGGCTATTTTTGATTGGAGGGACAACTAATAGGACATCATTTTAAGACAGCAGATCTCGGCACCTCTTTTTTTCCCTTTCTCCCACTCTCTTAATTATCTGCCGAAGTTGTCTGCCGCCTCCTGGGCACTGCACATGAAGCTTCATCGCTGCTCAAAGTATGTCTCTCTCATTCACTGTGTATATCCTCTGTAATATCCCGAGAATTGGAAAATAAATAAATGATTATTAATTTGGTCGGGAGTAATTAATAATTGTTAAATATTTTTGGGTTTAAGAGAAATATTGATTTAATTTTTATTTGTGGTGATTATTGAATATTTGTGGGTTAAAAAGAAATATTAATTTATTTGAGAAAATAATTATTAATGGAAGTTTTGGGCGTCGGAATGCAATTTTCGGAAGGCGGCTGAGGGTTCCTTTAAATTTAGTTTGGTGTGTTTATATGCTGAATGGAGCAGCTGGCCGAGTGGCACGCGGGCGCGAGGGAGGCAGGTGAGGCGCGAGATTGAGCCAAGGAGCGACGCGCACGCTGGGAAGAAAAATTAATTTTTGGGCAGCAGAGGCAACCCAAAACGGCGCCGTTTTGGGGCGCCAGTGCCAGCCCACTGCGCAGTCAGGTGGCGCACACTGGCGCGCCCAGCGACTGCCTCTTCCACGCCTCTGCCTTGCACGCAATTTAAGGCCAATTTGGCTAAGTATTTGATCGATTTTTTTTAGGTATTGGCTGGTAATTTTGCTGCTATAAATGCTTCTAATTGAAACTAAAATGGGGTTAAAACAGTGAGCGAAGCAGAGAGTTCGGAAGAAGAAGAAGAAGACGCTTTGAGGCTGGAAATTAAGAGAAATTTTCGCGGTTTAGTTAGCTGGGTAAGTAAGTTGTTATGTATTAATAATTTTATACGGTTAGATTTTAATTATAAGTTTGATTTTGTTAATTTTGGGTGATTATGCTGTGTTAGGTGTATTAATTTGGTGTACATATATATATAGTATATATATATATATGTGGAGGTGTGAGTTTTAGCGGTCATTTAGTTGTGGAGTGTGGGCAGTAATTGAATTGGGCTTGATGGAATTAGACTTGATGAGGTGATAAGCAAAGGAGTGTTATATATGTATATAAATATATTATGGATGAGGTAGCAGTGAGTTGTGGGGTGTCGCGAATGTAAGAGAATGGGTTTAATAATATATATAAGTGAAGTGTATGTTTATTGATAATATATAATTGGGACTAATGATTTTATTAATTATCAGGAAACGTTTTACTTCGTAGCGAGAACACAAGAAGGGTAAAAAAAACGGCCGTGTAAAGGCAAGCTCTTAACCCTCTCTTCTTGATCTTTAATTCCCTTGAAACACCCCGTGATTTCCTATACTTTATTCTCTCCCTTACTCTAATTCGGCTCCTAACCTTATTTGTTATTCTTATTCATTTGTTTTAATTTAAATTAAATCCGAGGCTTCTAGAGTTTTATTTGTTGTGAGCTTATGGGGGTTTGTACCGCCCCCACTCCCTTTGGGAATGATGCCGAACCAGCCTGGGAATTAGGTTCCTAGACGGGCGGATTTATTTATGATTTTATAGGGTTTATTTACAGTTTTTCTCGGATTTATTTATGGTTCGGTTAAAGCTATCGAGCAGTAGGGCAGGAGTCGGTTGTTGGTGACGCTGGGGTAGACTATTGTACGGCCCTAATGTGGACCGTCGGGTGGACACCCCTAGTCACTGGCCATTGACCGGTGTCGGGCACTGCTGACTAGCTCTGCCGGTATGTGATTTACTGCATGATTAGATGCCTTGTATTACTGTTCATGATTTGATATGCACATGGGTACGGAATGTATGTTGGGATATTCATTTACTGAGTATGCTTGGACATGGACATTCTAGCTTGGTTAGGTTGCATCCAGCGCGGCATATGCATGGCGTGTGGTTTACTATGTGGGCGGAGCATGGCCTGATGCCTGGATGTATGGGCGCCTTGTATCACGTTGATGCTCACTACGCCATTGCATTTCTACGTGCATTGCATGGATACTGGTAGTATTTAGTTCTCGGACGGGAGTACCGTTCCGAGGGAGCCTATGGCTCGGTTGTCGGGAGTACCGACGGATACAGGTGACAGGAGTACCGGCTTGGGACAGCGCGCGCAGGTTTGTGGAGACATTTGTTGCCTTTTAGGGCAGCGGTAGGTTGGTATGGGACTTGGGTGCCAAGTATCTTATGTGGGCCCCAAGGACCGGTATGTGCTTTTATTATGCTTTACTATTGTGTTGTAGCGTCTCATGCCTTGTGTGTACCTGGGGGTTTATTTTGGGGAGAGTTTTCTGGTTATGTTCAGCCTTTAGCCTTTCTTCCTTATACTTGCTGAGTCTCTCGACTCATCTTACTTTCCATCATTCCAGGTAGTGGCAGCGTGGGCCATGGCAAGGGAGTCAGCGTTAACGACAGAGTCGATGTGGTGTACAGGCAGTCTCGTCAATCCCTATCAACTCTGATGTCTGAGTAGGGTTTACCCTATTATTTTGTACTGTGTCAGATGTTTTCTCGAGTCTCGTATATGCCGGCACAAGAGCTTGTGTTTATTTATTTATCTTGTGACCGCTGTGTTAGCGGGGTACCCGTAGTGCATGCATGTCTTGAGCTTTGCTTCCGTTGTTCTTATTTTCGTGTATGCATGCTGGGGTGGTCTTTGTCTCTTGTTTCATTATTTTTCTCCTCCCGTAGGCGCTCCCGTTCGGATAGTCCCGACGGTTAGGCTATCCGGACGGGGGTGCTTACATCCTCATTCACTGTATATCTCTCTCTCCTCATCCCTTATTTCTCATTCTCTCTCATCCCTTATCTCTCTCTTGTCACTGTATGTATATCCATCGCGACTATGTATGTATATATTATATATATATATAGTCACTGTGTGTATATAGTTCCTTCGGTTTTAGTTCATGTGGTGGTGCTGCTGCTTCCAATTTGGTTACCAAGTCTTTTCGCTCCACTCAGCCACGCCTCTCCTTCCTTTGTCTTGGTATTGTTCCGTTTTCCGTGTCATATCACGGCTTTAGATTTTGTGTTTGTTTAAACATGTGCATTTCCTTTATGCTATGTTCTTTGTTTTTTTGTTATTCTGTTGTCAAAAGTTCTTTTCCTCTCTTTCTGTATCTGTTTGATGGAAATTCCTGATCTAGATTTATTTCTTTTTTTTTTTTCCTGTTCGTTTTGCTCTAAGGTTGCTGATCTTCATTTCCAGACTATGGTTTTTCAAGAAAAAAAAATTAAAAAAACCGTTGGAATTTCTTGGTCCATTATGGCTTTAATTGTAATTTCATGTATATGGATTTGTTTGATATATTATATAAAATCAGATAATATCATGGATATAATAAATATATTAACAAATATAATATCACTTTAATTGTAATATCAGATAATAAAATTTAATTGTAATTTCATGGATATGGATTTGTTTAATTGTAATTTCACTTTAATTGTAATATTTTATAGTTTGAAGTAGCTAAAACTGTGCTCACAATTTACAATATTTTCATTGTGCTCATTTCTACAATAGTAAATACCATCATTTTATGTAACATTATTTAATTAAACTAATTGATTAGATCGAATTCATACATTAATGATCTTATTTTTTTCTTGAAATTTTAAAATAAATTACAAAGTTAGTCTTTTGAATTTTGCATTTCATAAACTGTAAACGTATTATATTTGTTAATACAAGAGATGTCACTTTTTTTTGTTAAAAAAAGCAGTAAAAAAATAAATCAAAGATATTTTGAAGAACAGATTTTTTGGGATATCTTTGTGATTGTGAAGTGAAGTGCATTTGAGTTGTGTGGATATAAAAAAAAAAGTAATTTATGGGGGCTGCAATATGGGTTTACGATATTCACTTATGTGTCCTGTGCAACAATCAATGCACCGCTAAAGTTAAATTTTAGTCTCAATGACAATTTAAAAGCATTGTTTATGAAACTGCGCAATTGTTGTAATTGTCAAATCTTTCTAGGATTGTGAATTTGTGATCTCAGTGCTGGTGAAGTTATTTACACCGTGTTTCTTATTGGAATATGACATAGAGGTGCTAAATTTTTTATATATTTAATTTATAATTTTAATATTAAATTTTACTTTTCCCTTTATCCCATGTAATTTAGCTTTAGTTTTAATTAAGAATTTTTTTGTAAATTTATTTTTAATTTCAAATTTTAATGTTAAAAATAGTCTGTTAATAAAATAAAAATAGAATTATTTTTAGTGTAGGATGATTTCTCTATTTTTTAATTTCAAATTTAAAATGTCTCTATTTTGTGTTAAAAATAAAATTATTATTATTATACCTTAAAAACTTAAAATTTAAAATCTAAAAAATAAAATAAAATAATGAATAAAATGAATGAAAAAACCTTATTAATTTTAAGGTATTTTAAGTTTTTAAGGTATCAAATAAAATGAATGAAAATCTGAAAAAATTATTATTATTATTATTATACCTTAAAATTATTATTATTATTATTATACTTTAAAAACCAGACAAATACTTTATCAAGGCCCAATTTGCTTATAACTCACTTAACCCAGCATCAAAATTATTAATTATCATGTGCCAATTTTTCACATTATGTCATCTTATTTAAATTGTTCTTACCCATGTGTTGTAGTCAATGGCAACGATGACAGTTGAAAATTTAAATACTTTTACCATTTAACTGTGCCCAAATCTCCAAAGCCTCTTTCTTCTTATTGTCATTGCATCGAATGTATTTTACGATATTTATGTATATTTCTAACAAATGTACTAATCTATATTTTTTTTTGTTTCTACAAATTACCAAATTGTTGTGCATGTTCCTCATTGGGGATATATACAAATTGATATAAAGACTTTTTGAAAAATAATGAGGAGGAAGTTTGGACAAACACATGTTTGAAGACATGTTATTAACACATCTTTTGTAAAGCATATATATTTTGAAAATGTTTAACCCACTTTTTATAAAGTTTTAATTCACGCTTTTGGTATATGACAATGGGTCTGTTTGTTGCAGTTTCAAATCTACAACTTTTAGCTTCTAGCTTAAAAAAAGTGGGAATGTAGTGTTTGTTCTAACTTGTAGAATTATAGCATATACCTTCTACTAGTTTTTAGAAGGGGTAGAAGCTGGCTTTTTCAAAGCTGGGTACCCCATCTTCTACAATTTTTGATTAAACGGTCACATTTTAATGACATTTTTGTGACAATTTTGCCCCTATTTTTAACAAAGAATTACCCTCATGTCCACGCAATCAAGCGTCTATTTTCTCCACCGCTATCTCCATTTTTAGATCTCTTCATCTCTTTCGCCATCTCCCTCTCTCTCGCAATCAAGCGTCTCTTTTCTCATAATTTATTAGTTATAACACTTAAAACTTATACATATACACTAATTAATTTTTAAATTATCATTCTATAACTACTAAGGATATTATGGACAATTATATAAAAATAAGCTATTTTACAACTTATGGTATCAAATACCACAACTGCTTAACCACAACTTAGCAGTAAATAGGTTTACAACTTATTCTAAGTTTTAGAAACTATAATCTAAGAAGCTGGAAAATATAATTTCTCTAATTAAGCTACAACAAATGGGGCCAATATAATGTTTGTTTTTCTTATATAGTTATAATTTGATGTCAGTAGCACCAACTGATGTGTATTTTAATTTTAATTTCTTTTATATTGTAGAGTATACATATATTCTGCATATCAGCCTGTATTCTACTATTAAATATCAGTTTGTATTATATAATTCCAAACAAATTAAATATAAAAAAAATTAAATATAAAATAATACATAATATATTTAATTTGTTTGGAATTGTATAATACAGACTGATATTTAATTGTAGAATACAGATTGGTATTTAATTATAGAATATAAGCTCGGAAGTATGCAGAATACATGCTGATACTTTTTTTTTTATTATAAAATATTAACAAGTATACAATAATTTTAATTTTTATTTTTTGTTAGGTGTTTACAATTTATTTTTACTTACTCTTATATGTTTGTTTATTATTTGATTTGATAAAACGTTTAATACGTATAAATTTTAACATAATATGTATAAATTATAATTATTTTTATTTATTATTTATATCATATCTTTAGACATGAGCATACATTAATATATATATATATATATATAAACTTGTCTTTTGAGTATGGTTCCTTTTACCTATAATCTCTCCCTTTCACTTTCACAGGAAAAAGCTTTCTGACTTGTCTTTCTTGTCCCCTTGAGTGAGTGTAATAGATCTCTGGAATTGACTCAATCACAAACCATTTTAAGGAATTGGAAAACTGAGTACGCAGTGTCTTCAAAGTTTAAAATACCCGTGATTTCTGCAATATTTTTGTCTATATTTTCGTAAATCAAGAGTACCAATTAGATAAGAAGTGTAATATTCTATCTGTCAAAATATTCTAGAAATATTAAAAAATATCTGTGATATTTCTGTAAAATATTATTTCCATGAACTTGTAATATAAATTTTTACAAAATATAGAGAAAATATTCAAAAATATTAGTAAAATCTCCAAAAAATATCAGTTAAATTTTCATAAATGAAAAATAAAATTTAAGCTTTTTAAATAAGAATTTGTTATCAAATAAATAAAATAAATTTTCAATCCACGTGATAAATCTCATTCTCATTAAGAATCTCATTATTTATATTTTATTTTAATAGTCAAGTATCTCATGATTGAATATTTTAATTTAATAGTCAAGTATTTCATGATTGAATATTTCCATGTCACTTGAAATCTTAAACTGTTATTTAAAAACAAAAACTCCTTGCTATGTTTTTCTTTTCCATTTTAAAGTGTTATTCTCGTCATTTATTTGTTCAAATTACAAGCTAATTTGAGGAATTTATTTACGAGTTACAACCAAAACACAAAACACAAAACACAAAACGTAATTTGAAGGTTCCTCTTGTAACATCCCGTTCGAGCGATAGGAAGATCCGGAACAACTTATCCTGATGGGTCTACACGAACTTCCCAGGAGGTCACCCATCCCTGGATTACCCTAGGTCAAGCACACTTAACTTGGGAGTTCTTTGCCAACATTCAGCCCAAAAGGTATCCAGCTGGTGTTGTTTCCTTTCTTACACTATCCTCGATATATACTAACTTCTCTGAGCTCTCGGGGTATTACACCCCTTGTAATATCCCAAAAAAAAAAATAATAATAAGAATAATAATATAACTAAAATAATAATAAACTAATAAATTAAATTAATTAATTTGTTAAAATTTTGTGGCTGTGCGCGTGTGCGTAGGGGTTAAGCAAAGTGGCCACTTTTCTGTCAAATGGAAACAGAGAAGAACAGTGAGTAGAGAGTGAGAGATAGAGATCGGGTGAGAGAGAGCAAGGTAGGCCGAGAGATTGGGAGGAAGGGAGTGATCGATAGAGGGAGAGAGAGAGAGAGATTGAACTAGGGAGAGAGAAAGAGGTGGAGGCCATGGGAGGCTGGCCAAGCAAAGCTCGGCCATGGCAGCGACGAGGAGCAGCCACAGCTTGAAGAAGTCGCGGCCATGGCGATGTGAAGCAGCGGCAGTCGGGGCGACGCGGTGGCGCGCGGTGATGGCCGGAGGTAGGCCCGGCGACCAGCGGAGGGCCGGACAGCGAAGGCTGGCTGCAGCCATGCGTGGTTGCAGGCGGCCGGACGCGTGGGAGGAGAAGAAGGAGGCAGCAGCGCGGGGAAGAAGAAGAAGAAGAAGAAGAAAGGAAGAAGAAGAAATGAAGAAGAGGAAAAGGAAGAAGAAAAGAAGAAGAAGGAAAGAAAAGGAGAAGAAGAAATGGAGTTGCAGGCGCGGGAGATGCAGGGAGGAAGAAGAAAAGAAGAAGAAGAAAGAAGAGGAAAGAAAGAAAAGAAAATGAAGAAAATAAAGGAAAATAAAATAATTTCAGGATTTTTCGGCATGAGAAGTGATCAGGTACGTGGGTAAAAATTAGTAGAAGTATTACGTGTTTAAATTATAAATTTTACGCGATTAAAATTAATTAATTTGGGTCCCGATTGTGTTATTTGTTAGGAAATGATTTAATTTGCATCGGGAGCTTGAGAGAGGTCGGAATCAGCTAGTTTCAGGCAAGTTCCTAATCATTTCCTCGTATTCTTTAATTCCCGTGAGAAACCCTGTGATTTCTCGTATTTTATACCCTCCCTTCGTCTGTTTCGACTCGTTTATTAATTATGGAATTTGGAGTCGTTTGATTTAAATTTAATTTATTAAGCTGGCTTTATTAGCGTGATTTAATTTAAAATAAATATGAGACTCGTTGAGATATTAATTGTGGTGCGCTTACGAGGGATTTTAGACGGTTAAATTAATTATATTACACGGTAGATTTATTTAATTAAAGTCGCGATTTTATTTATTGCCAGCGAACGTTTTACTTCGCAGCGGGTGCGTAAGAAAAGTAAGGAACGGCCGTGTAAAGGCAAGCTCTTAACCCCCTCTTCTTGATCTTTAATTCCCGTGAAACACCCCGTGATTTCCTGTACTTTATTCTCTCCCTTACTTTAATTCGGCTCCTAACCTTATTTGTTAAATTATTATTCATTTGTTCTAATTTATATTAAATTCGAGGCTTCTATAATTTTATCCGTTGTGAGCCTACGGGGGTTTGTACCGCCCCCACTCCTTTCGGGAATGATGCTGAACCAGTTTGGGGACTAGGTTCCTAGTCGTGCGGGTTTTATTTACGGTTTTTATCAGATTTATTTATGGTTCGGTTAGAGCTATTGAGCAGTGGGGCAGGGGTCAGTTGTTGGTGACGCTGGGGTAGACTATGGTAGGGCCCTGATGTGGATCGTCGGGTGGACACCCCTAGTCACTGGCCGTTGACCGGTGCCGGGCACTGCTGACTAGCTCTGCCGGTATGTGATTTACTGCATGATTAGATACATTGTATTACTGTTCATGATTTGATATGCACATGGGTACGGGATGCATATTGGGATATCCATTTATTGAGAATGCTTGGACACGGACATTCTAGTTTGGTTAGGTTGCATCCACCGCGAGCATATGCATGGCGTGTGGTTTACTATGTGGGCGGAGCATGGCCTGATGCCTGGATGTATGGGCGCCTTGTATCACGTTGATGCTCACTACGCCATTGCATTTTTATGTGCATTGCATGGATACTAGTAGTATTTAGTTCTCGGACGGGAGTACCGTTCCGAGGGAGCCTATGGCTCGGTTGTCGGGAGTACCGACGGATACAGGTGACGGGAGTACCGGCCTGGGACAGCGCGCGCAGGTTTGTGGAGACATTTGTTGCCTTTCAGGGCAGCGGCAGGTTGGTATGGGACTTGGGTGCCAAGTGTCTTATGTGGGCCCCAAGGACCGGTATGTGCTTTTATTTTGTTATGCTATTGAGCTGTTGTGTTGTAGTGTCTCATGGCTTGTGTGTACCTGGGGGTTTATTTTGGGGAGAGTTTTCTGGTTATGTTCAGCCTTCAGCCTTTCTTTCTTTATGCTTGCTGAGTCTCTCGACTCACCTTGCTTTCCATCATTCCAGGTAGTGGCGGCGTGGGCCATAGCAAGGGAGTCAGCTTTAACGACAGAGTCGGTGTGGTGTACAGGCAGTCTCGTCAATCCCTATCCACTCTGATGTCTAGGTAGAATTTACTCTATTATTTCGTACTGTGCCAGGTATTTTCTTGAGTCTTGTGGATGTCGGCACAGGAGTTTGTGTTTGTTTATTTATCTTGTGACCGCTGTGTTAGCGGGGTACCCATAGTGCATGCATGTCTTGAGCTTTGCTTCCGCTGTTCTTATTTTTTTGTGTATGCATGCCGGGGTTGTCTTTGTCTGGTGTCTCATTCTTTTCTCCTCCCGTAGGCGCTCCCGTTCGGGTAGTCCGGGTGGCTGGGATATCCGGGCGGGGGTGCTTACACCCCTCTTTCCTAATTCATCAAAAGTTACCTTGTTTATTGAAATTATATTGAGTAATTAGTTTTTAAATAATTTGATTATTGTTGTGTTTTTTTAAAGGTAATTTGAAGGATTTTGTTTCTACCCACTAATTAGCAACTTGTTACAACCAAATGCAAAAATTGCTCTTGAGGTAATTTGATTGTTGTTGTTTTTTTTTTTTTTTTTCATTTATACAAAAGTTACATTGTTGTTGGTGATATATTTGAGTAATTAGTCTTTTAATGATTATTATATTATTGTTTCATTTCATCTTCTCCTCCTTCAAATCTCTAGAGTTCAGTCCAACTTTCTTATATTTGATTTCATCTTCTTCTTCATTAGCTTTGTCTACTTAAATAAATAATTAAACTTGTTCTTTTTGCCCAATTTTATATAGCAGATTTGCAATGATGTCAGGACCCGTAGATGAACTAATTGAATTCTCATTTAGTGTTATTAGGTGGGGTATTTCAACTTTGTATTCTGAAATTAGCTTTAGACACTTTCTTAGATCATTGAGTTCAGATTTCCTTAGCTTTAAAATCTGTAATGAAGAGGATGAGAATCAACTATTTCAATGGATTCGTCCACTACACCTTGATGGTGATGAAAGTAACCCCAATCCTCAAATTGCTACAAGTGCTCGTGAATATGAAATCAATGTTGATTAAATGTTATCAGAAAAGGTTACGAGTAATAGTGGAGATGACCTGTAACACTCCTGACTTTAAAATAACTAATTTACGGGTTTACATGTAATTTGTATTATATAATAAATTATAAATGTATAATATATATATATATGTGTGTGTGTGTGGCAGTGCATGTGCTTGGAGAACAAACATAAAAAACTAGATATTTCCTCTCACATTGAGAGCTTTGGTAGAGAAGCAGAGAGAGGTTGGGGGAGTGAGAGATGAGGGCTCGGGAGAGAAGGGAGAATGATTGAGGGAGATGGCCGGTTGTAGCGTGAAGAGGCAGTGCTGACTGCGTGCTGGTGAGGTTGCTGGTAGCCATGGAAGCTAAAGTGACAGCAGTGGGAAGGCGATCGGTGGTGGCTTCCAGCGGCCGGAGGAGCCCGATTGTAACAGCCCGCCTTCTCGGACGTGTTATATCTTAGGAAATTTGGTCTATATTTTTTTTTTGTTACATTATTCCCAAAATTCCCTAAGGCCTTATCTAGTGTTTGACGAGATGTTTACACTAGAAATTAAATACAAGCGGAAGCTGAATCGAACCTGCTCATGGTAATGCATAATTTAATAATTGTACATGGCATTTAATACAAGTTAATACATAAAGCGTTTGATGATGGTACAATATACATAAATCTTACACTAATCATATTATAACATGGTACATTTACTCGCATCTTGGTGTCTCGTGTCACTACACATCACCACTCTCTAAATCATCTCTGCAAGTCCCGGCTGGAACATTGAATGTTCCAGGGGCGAACCCATGTTAGATGATGAATCATCTAAGTAAGAATACCAAATGCAATGCTATAAGTGTATGCAATGTCTTTCATCGTAGGTGTCAACTACACCCCTCATGCTGCCCATCATTTTAGCGGCCACTTCTTTGAAGCCGGGGTGTATGGGTGCACCTTTGATAGGCCAGCGGTGTCAGTTCGTACTCCCTACGGCCTCATATGCATGTGATCAACAGTATCATTGTGCATGTATGCATTTCATAATCATGCCATTGATGCAGTCTACGTAATGATTTCATATCATAGCATGCCAATATGATAAAAGCATTTACATTTATAACTGTATTAAATTCAGGCAGCATACTTACGTATCTTGCCACACTTTTCTTCATTCCCGGCCACCAGTACACAGCTTTCAAGTCTTGGTACATCTTGGTGGCGCCAGGGTGTATTGAGTATCTGGATCGATGGGCTTCTCCCAAAATTACTTGTTGCAATTCTCTCACACGGGGTACATATATTCTTCCTTGAAAACGAAGGATATTTTCTCTTACCTCAAATTCTGGTTTCTTTGTTCGCCCGTGATCATCCACCCACATCTTTATTCGAGGGTCTTTCGAGTAGGCTTGTCGTATCTGGTCCATTGATTCCGGTTGCAATGTGAGACTAGCTGCGTAGACTGAGTTTCCTCGGGAAACTACTCTTACCGCCATTAAGCTGAAAGCTTCAACTAGCTTCCACTCTGCCATCATTATTCCGGCCATACAGGGGGTTTCTTTTTTGCTCAGGGCGTCTGCTACGACATTAGCTTTACCGGGGTGGTATTGAATAGTACAGTCGTAGTCTTTTAACAGCTCCATCCATCTTCGTTGCCTCATGTTTAATTCTTTTTGTGAGAAGACATACTGCAGACTCTTGTGATCAGTAAAAATCTCAAACTTCTCACCATATAAATAATGCCTCCAAATCTTTAAGGCAAATACTGCTGCCGCCAGCTCCAAATCGTGGGTCGGGTAGTTCCGCTCGTGGGTTTTGAGCTGTCGAGACCCATAGGCAATGACCCTATCGTGTTGCATCAGCACACACCCTAAACCGTTTCTCGAGGCGTCAGTGTAGACCATGAATCCTCCTGATCCATTTGGCATAGCTAGTACTGGAGCGGTTATCAGCTTATCCTTAAGTGTCTGAAAACTTTCATCGCACCGCTTACTCCAATCGAACTTCACCCCCTTCTGAGTTAACTTGGTGAGGGGTGTTGCAATTTTGGAAAACCTTTCCACGAACTTCCTATAGTATCCGGCTAATCCCAAGAAGCTCTTAATTTCAGTAACCGACTGAGGTTGCTTCCAATTTGCCACAACTGTTATCTTGGCTGGGTCGACCGATATTCCTTCAGCAGATATAACATGCCCCAAAAATGCCACCTGGTACAACCAAAATTCGCATTTCGAAAATTTGGCATACAGCTTATGTTCTTGTAATGTTTGTAATATTATCCTTAAATGTGATTCGTGCTCTTCTTCAAAGGGAGAATATATCAGTATGTCATCTATAAACACGATCACGAACTTGTCCAAGAATGGCCTGAAAACCCGATTCATAGTGTCCATAAAAGTTGCTGGGGCATTGGTTAGTCCGAACGGCATCACCAGAAATTTATAGTGCCCATATCGAGAGCGAAAAACTGTCTTAGGCACGTCTTCTGCTTTAATCCTTAATTGATAATACCCTGATCTTAGGTCAATCTTCGAGAAGACCTTGGCTCCTTGTAATTGATCGAACAACTCCTCGATCCTGGGGAGTGGGTACTTATTCTTGACCGTTATTTTGTTTAACTGTCGATAGTCGACACACATTCTCAGGCTCCCATCCTTTTTCTTAACAAAGAGTACTAGTGCTCCCCATGGTGACATACTTGGCCTTATGAATCCTTTGTCGAGCAACTCTTGTAATTGGGTCTTTAGTTCCCTTAACTCTGCAAGGGCCATTTTGTACGGGAGTATCGAAACCGGTCCTGCCCCTGGCACGATTTCTATTGCAAACTCAATCTCTCGCCTAGGTGGCAATCTAGGCAATTCGTCAGGAAACACATCCCTGAATTCTCTGACGATTCGTACTTCCTCGATCTTCAATGGCTCCGTGCCTTTCTCTAGGACACAAGACAGGTATCCTCGTGCTCCTTGTCGTAATAATTTCTCAACTTTTAGAGCCGAGATCCACCTCCGATCACTTGCCCTCTTTTTCCCTTGAAACTTGACGTTCAGGTCTCCACCCCTGAGACCGACTGTTTTAGCTTTACAGTCCAATGTCGCGTTGTACTTAGTTAGGAAGTCCATTCCTAGGATCACGTCAAAATCTTGAAATTCCAGAAGGATTAGATCCACCAGGAACTCGATTTCTCCTATTCGAATCTTTCTATCTTTGTATCCCGATGAAGTTTCTAGAGATTTCCCCATTGGGGATGCAACAATCATACGACAATTAAAACTTTCTGGTTTATCTCCTAATACTTTAGCAAATGCATGTGAGATAAATGAGTGACTTGCACCTGAATCTATTAATGCATGCATGGGAATACCAGATAATAGCATGGTACCTTCAATTACGGCTGGGTCTTCTGCCGTATCTTGTTGTGTCAGATGAAACACCCTTCCCTGTTGAACTCTAGCATTTCCGGTCGTCCCTTGAGGTTGATTCGTCAGTCGCAGCTTAGGACAATCCTTTGCAAAATGACCAGTCTGCTAGCAGTTGTAACAGGTGATTCTCTTCTTCGGGCAGTTCTGGTTGAGATGCCCTATCTCTCCACAATTGTAACACCCCTTTGTCCCGAGCCGGCACGGCCTCCCTGGGTGCTGCTTCTGGCATTTCGCGCATGGGGTACCAGGCTTGAACTTCGGCTTCTGGGGTTCTAGCTTCTTGTCGGCTCTATGACTGCTCCCCTTCTGACTCTCTCCTTGGATAGCGTCAATCCGGCTCAGGTTAGCCTCGGTGGTATAAGCTTGTAGCACCACTTCTGAATAGGACTGAGTATTTATACTACTCAATGCCCTTTGGAGTTTCAGGTTCAACCTTCCTAAAAACTTTTGGGCCTTGATCCTTTCGTCTCCTTCATAAATGGGCATATACCGGATCAATCGACTAAAAGCATCTTCATATTGAGCAACAGTCATGTCTCCGGTCTGTTTTAACTCCATGAATTCTTTTTCCTTTTCATTCTCACATTCAGGGGAAAGTATTTTTCATTAAAGAGTTCCTTAAATCGCTCCCAGGTGATGTAAGGTGCCCTGGCCCGAGGGTTCATTGCCCTCTTGACTCCCTTCCACCACCTGTCTGCTTCGTCTTGCAGCATAAAGGTGGCACAATTGACCTTCTCTTCTTCTCTGCAGTGCAGGTGGTCTAGTAGCTTCTCCGTTTGCTCGATCCAAAATTCTCATTCACTAGGGTCTGCGCCAAGCTTCCCGTGAAAGATGGGAGGGTTCTGTCGACGATAAAGATCAAGCATACTGACTGCATGGCTGTCTCGGGAGTGTGTTTCTTGTATGAGTCCCACCACACTCCCCAGTATTCGCTCTATTTGATCTAGTCGACTACCTCTGGTCTCTTGACTGGAGTCACCTTCTGGATGCCTACTGGTGTTTCCTTCGGTGTTGCCAACTTGTGGGTTGGGCGTCCTAGGCCCAACTGCTAACCGTCTTTGAGTGTTCACCATCTGAAAGAAAAGTAGCATCCTGGATTAGAGAACATGATCTTGCCATCCGAGTACCTCTATTGATATTATACATTCAGCTGCAAAATATTATATGTACATGCTACATAGTCCCATAGATTACAGACAACACTGTATGTAAATAGTTAGGGGTTTCTGAGATGGGTCTATTTTGGTCCTGATGACCTCCAGATCCAAATGTTCTTTTCATCATCAGATTCGTATGGGGGTGCCTCGGGGTCATTCATCATCACTTCTGTCTCTTCCTCGTCTTCAGAATCGGTGTCCTTGAACTCAAGAAGGTCATCCTCAGCCCAGAATATGGGTATGTCGTCTTCTTCTTCTGCTTCTATTGGATCTGCTATCTCTTCTACTTCCCCTGGCTCAATTGGGTTTTCCATACCTTCCCCTTCTTCCTCTAGCGGGTCCTCCATGTCTTCGTCGTGCTCCTCCACTGGTACTGGCTCGTACATTTCTATGAGTAGCTCGCGAACACATGTGCAGTAAAGGCGGAATTCGGGGAACTGTTCACCTTGATGTCGGACCCAATCTGCAAATTCCTACAGCTCATTTTCCAATACACCGACCATCATATTTATCTGAAATTGAGCGAGTTCCGGCCAAAGTCGGTAGCTTGGGGGCACATCGTCGATAATTTCTTCTATTTGGACGAGGTATTCCATGATCCCCTCGTTTGGTAGCGGAACTCGATGTTCCAAATGGTGTGCCCAATGGTCGACTAAGATTTGCTCTGAAAAATTTCCATCCATCCTGTCACCACAACTTTCGTTAGTATCCCTAATCGTTCTCATATTGATACTCTCGTCCTGCTAGGCTTAATCCAAGTTTTCCTTCCTAGGTATTCTGTTTGAGCTCTGATACCAACTGTAACAGCCCGCCTTCTCAGACGTGTTATATCTTAGAAAATTTGGTTTATATTTTTTTGTTACATTATTCCCGAAATTCCCTAAGGCCTTATCTAGTGCTTGACGAGATGTTTACACTAGAAATTAAATACAAGCGGAAGCTGAATCGAACTTGCTCATGGTAATGCATAATTTAATAATTGTACATGGCATTTAATACAAGTTAATACATAAAGCGTTTGATGATGGTACAATATACATAAATCTTACACTAATCATATTATAACATGGTACATTTACTCGCATCTTGGTGTCTCGTGTCACTACACATCATCACTCTCTAAATCATCTATGCAAGTCCCGGCTGGAACGTTGAATGTTCCAGGGGCGAACCCATGTTAGATGATGAATCATCTAAGTAAGAATACCAAATGCAATGCTATGAGTGTATGCAATGTCTTTCATCGTAGGTGTCAACTACACCCCTCATGCTGCCATCATTTTAGCGGCCACTTCTTCGAAGCCGGGGTGTATGGGTGCACCCTTGATAGGCTAGCAGTGTCAGTTCGTACTCTCTACGGCCTCATATGCATGTGATCAACAGTATCATTGTGCATGTATGCATTTCATAGTCATGCCATTGATGCAGTCTACGTGATGATTTCATATCATAGCATGCCAATATGATAAAAACATTTACATTTATAACTGTATTAAATTCAGGCAACATACTTACAGCTAATTTGTCTCGAACTACGTGCCAAGCGGCTATCCCTTAATCTCCTTGCTCACAAGGACCCCTACAACATAGATTTATTTTTAGAATACCATTTGCTACTTTTTCATAATTTCTTCCATTTTTCTTTTATTCCTAAACTTTATTTCTTTCAAAATTACATAATAATTATCTAAACTTCATAAAAATTTACTTTCTTTTTACCAATATTCCTTAAATAATATTCTTAGTATTCTGGAATTTTTCTTGTAATTTTCTAACTTTAATTCCTAGTTTCCCTTATTTCATAATATCTAAATATGTAATTATTACATAATAATTACCTAATCTTTCAATTTATTAAATTTCTCTTCACTAATATTTCTTAAATAATACTTATAACATTCTGAAATTTTCTTGAAATTTTCAGACTTAAAAATCCTATTTTTTCTTTATTTCCATAATAGAGAAATCTACTTAAATTACATAATAATTACCTAATCTTTCATTTTATTCAATTTATTTTCACTAATATTTCTTAAATAATACTTCTAACATTCTGAAATTTTCTTGAAATTTTTTGAATTAAAATCCTATTTTTTCTTTATTTCTATAATAGAAAAATCTACTTAAATAATTAATAAATTTATCATTTTCAAAAAATTATACATTAAATGAATCATAAACAATATTTCAGACTTAGTAATAAAATTTTCAAATTTTATTTCATCTATTTTATTTTATTTTATTTTTTTTATTTATTTTCTTTTCAGTCGGGCGCGTGAGCTGCACGTGCCCGCGAGTGGGAAGAGGGCGCGTGCAGCTCAGGCGCCCAACAGAAAAGAAAATAAATAAAAAAAAGAAAAGAAAAAAAAAAGAAAATAAAATAGATGAAATAAAATTTGAAAATTTTATTACTAAGTCTGAAATATTGTTTATGATTTATTTAATGTATAATTTTTTGAAAATGATAAATTTATTAATTATTTAAGTAAAATTTTCTATTATGGAAATAAAGAAAAAATAGGATTTTAATTCAAAAAATTTCAAGAAAATTTCAGAATGTTAGAAGTATTATTTAAGAAATATTAGTGAAAAGAAATTGAATAAAATGAAAGATTAGGTAATTATTATGTAATTTAAGTAGATTTCTCTATTATGGAAATAAAGAAAAAATAGGATTTTTAAGTCTGAAAATTTCAAGAAAATTTCAGAATGTTATAAGTATTATTTAAGAAATATTAGTGAAGAGAAATTTAATAAATTGAAAGATTAGGTAATTATTATGTAATAATTACATATTTAGCTATTATGAAATAAGGGAAACTAGGAATTAAAGTTAGAAAATTACAAGAAAAATTCCAGAATACTAAGAATATTATTTAAGGAATATTGGTAAAAAGAAAGTAAATTTTTATGAAGCCTAGATAATTATTATGTAATTTTGGAAGAAATAAAGCTTAGGAATAAAAGAAAAATGGAAGAAATTATGAAAAACTAGCAAATGGTATTCTAAAAATAAATCTATGTTGTAGGGGTCCTTGTGAGCAAGGAGATTAAGGGATAGCCGCTTGGCACGTAGTTCGAGACAAATTAGCTGTAAGTATGCTGCCTGAATTTAATACAGTTATAAATGTAAATGTTTTTATCATATTGGCATGATATGATATGAAATCATCACGTAGACTACATCAATGGCATGACTATGAAATGCATATGTAACGGCCCGCCTCCCGGAGCCCCCGAGCACCAAGAGATCCGTGAGAGGGTCATTACTAAAATGATATCGAATAATGACGCACCTACAACACACACATAACCCTTTTTGAAATCATAATTTTTCTTTATTACAACATCTCATCATAATCTTTACAAACCATTCATCAGTTGGGCCTACCTGGGCTTACATAACATGCGACAAACTCTGAAAACATTAACCTTATTAGGACACGATGACACCCAGGATCTAGTTTTGGGAGAGCTCTGCACTGGCTACCATGACTTGACGGTTTGGACCCAAACCCCGATGAACACACCTGCGATCTCAGGATATGCTGACCTGGAATGATGTAAAACAAACATGAGTCGCGAGACTCAGCAAGCTCTAAAAAGAAAGGTTACGGGTTTAGGATATGACTCTTCCCATGACACCCCATGCAATTCATGTCAATGAAATCACGCCATGTCATGAGCTATACGTACCTTACTTCTACATGCATAACATAAAATAAACTGCACATAAGGAACCAGGGGCCCACATAAGTCAAACATTGGCACCCGGGTCCCGCATACAAACCTGTTGTAGCCTAACATAGGCTACCATATCATCATTCTCTTAGACCAGCCTTTTCCTGACATGGTCGGCTTTTCCTGATACTTGTTACATACTTTTCCTGATTCCCATCATATTCTCATGTGTTCATCATATCATACATCACATAATCATATACTTCCGCGATCTTGGTCTTCCCTCGGGCCAACCCCGAGCTAATATCTAAGCCGAGCCGAAGCTCACATGAGTCGGTACTCCCGACACCTGGCACGGTACTCCCGTCCAGAATAACAGTAACATTAGAACCATGCAATGCAACACATAAGAAATGCAAGGGCTTCTGTAGCATAAACGTGATGACAAGGCCCCCATAAACCAAGCATCAGGCCCTGCTACGCCCACACATAAGAATTCACTCATGCGACATGCTCTAAATGCATATGCTCATCTAGGGTACCCAAGTTGGCTCTTGGACCAACCGGGTCATGCAAATGCTCATACATCCCATCACACACAAAGCATGTCCCCACGTGAATGCAACCCAGCCCTTTGTAGCACACACATCATGAAATGCACAAACCAAGGCGGGAATCTGGAGTACCAGCTCTTCTGGCCGTCTAGCGCTTATCGTAACAACCGATGACTGGCGCCCATACATCCAGCCATCAACTGCCACGACCCACGGTCAACAGTCAGTGGCTTTGTATCCATACCCTTAGACACACTTACTGACCCTATTAACTTTAGATTCTCTAAACTTAACATTGCACAACATTTCTCCATAACTTTTCATGTACATAATCACATAGCATCATGACATCATTCTCATTCATAGAAAACCATCTCAACATACAAAATAGACTTTTTAACACATTTTCCTAATTCAGACCATAACCAATTTCTCTAAGAACCTAACCCCAACGGGTTCGGCATCATTCCCAAGGAAAGCGGAGCGATACGAAGCTCCGTGACGGTTGAAATAAAAGACGCCATGACATCATTACTTAGCTTATCCCATTAACAATAATCTCATTAATAAAATAAAAGTCATAAAATGGTTACTACGCGGATTATTATTATTTATGCGTAGAACCGAGTCACGGTGAGGGAGGGTTTAGAGTAGAAGAAACCTCAAAGACTTTCAAGGGAAATAAATAACGCGAAGAGAGGGTTAGGAGCTTGCCTGTAGATGGCCGATCATAGCTTCTCTCATACTCCCACTGCGAAGTAAAACGTTTAACAAAAAAAATAATAAGTTTACGGCCTATATTAATCAAATCTAACCGTATAAAATCCGTGATTTAAACATATGATACTTATAATAATTTTACCCACTTACCTGACTAATTTAATCATGAAATAATCTCAAGATTCTTAAATTTCTTCCCCATTTTCCTTCATTCCTCGCGCTGCTCGAGCTCCCTCTTCTCTTCCATATTTCTGCGAGCGCAGCATGCTTCAATTGAAGCCTTTAATGGCTTCCAACCCAAGATTGCATTATATATATATACCAAAGTCAAGTGGCTTCTAAGCCACAAAAAGGTAATGGCCAACATAAGGCCACGCACACACATACATACATATAAATATACATATATATATATATTAAGTAATTAATTTAATTTGATTTACTTTATTATTATTACTATTATTATTATTTCTATTATTATTATTATTATTGCTACTATACATTATTTGATTATTCTCATTAATACTTTCAATTAATTTAATTAATCACCTTAATTTCCTATTTCTTCAAAATATCATAAATAAGTATTTTCTTAAAATCTCCAAATATTTTAAAATATCCTCAAACACCCAAATTAATTATTTTTACTTATCTCCAAATTTTTGGGATGCTACATTTCTCCCCTCCTTATTGGAATTTCGTCCTCGAAATTCGCGCTCGATCCATCTCCTTAAGACACGCTCGCAACTCTCATGAGATTACTCAACATTACTTCTGGGACATTCCATATCATCATTTTCCAGTATCTCATTGGGCATCTCGCGTCACTAAATCATCCTCAAGGTCTCGCTTCTTTTTTTTTGTACTGAGTCAACTATCAACCTCAATTTTCTTATAGCACTAATGACTTCCAAATCGTCTTATTACTCACTTCAACTATAAGGTTGACCCTAATTTGGCTAGCACCATTATACACCTTGCCCACCGAATTCCCATTTGGGAGTCCTTATTGACCGCAAATTCCCTTAGGTGGGTTCTAATATCCAACTTTTGCTTATTGGCTCACATAACACTTCCTATTATAGCTTTCTACTGGCAATCACTTTTGCTACCATGAAACCACCCAAGCACATCCTTAACAATCTATAACCATTTATCATGCACCTAGCCTCTTTCACCTATATTCTATCTTCCATCGGGGTCGCAAGCTAACACCAATAGAGACACAAACACCTTGATCAACCTAGACGTCAAGCACGTACCTTGAGCGAGGTCTACTCCTACCATTTACTCGTGGCTAACCTTAACGCCCATAGAACCCTGACCTGTTCTTATTTTTCTTCTTATCATTGCTATCCTGGTCACTACTTACCTGGACCTGAGTCGTTAGCCTTCCACCACACATCGGGACATTCCCATCCTCAACGCTCATTTTCCTACACCACAACCAGGCTTTTAATTCATGATTCTAACTGTATGCACCTCGCATTAGGATTACAATCCTAGCCTTATAATCAATGACTCACTCTTAACTCTACCCGACCGTCCTATGCGTGCAGAGTCTCCTTCTTTAAACTTAAACTTGCTCTGATACCAAACTGTAACGGCCCGCCTCCCGGAGCCCCTACCGCAGATAGAGGATCCGTGAGAGGGTCATTACTAAAATGATATCGAATAATGACGCACCTACAACACACACATAACCCTTTTTGAAATCATAATTTTTCTTTATTACAACATCTCATCATAATCTTTACAAACCATTCATCAGTTGGGCCTACCTGGGCTTACATAACATGCGACAAACTCTGAAAACATTAACCTTATTAGGACACGATGACACCCAGGATCTAGTTTTGGGAGAGCTCTGCACTGGCTACCATGACTTGACGGTTTGGACCCAAACCCCGATGAACACACCTGCGATCTCAGGATATGCTGACCTGGAATGATGTAAAACAAACATGAGTCGCGAGACTCAGCAAGCTCTAAAAAGAAAGGTTACGGGTTTAGGATATGACTCTTCCCATGACACCCCATGCAATTCATGTCAATGAAATCACGCCATGTCATGAGCTATACGTACCTTACTTCTACATGCATAACATAAAATAAACTGCACATAAGGAACCAGGGGCCCACATAAGTCAAACATTGGCACCCGGGTCCCGCATACAAACCTGTTGTAGCCTAACATAGGCTACCATATCATCATTCTCTTAGACCAGCCTTTTCCTGACATGGTCGGCTTTTCCTGATACTTGTTACATACTTTTCCTGATTCCCATCATATTCTCATGTGTTCATCATATCATACATCACATAATCATATACTTCCGCGATCTTGGTCTTCCCTCGGGCCAACCCCGAGCTAATATCTAAGCCGAGCCGAAGCTCACATGAGTCGGTACTCCCGACACCTGGCACGGTACTCCCGTCCAGAATAACAGTAACATTAGAACCATGCAATGCAACACATAAGAAATGCAAGGGCTTCTGTAGCATAAACGTGATGACAAGGCCCCCATAAACCAAGCATCAGGCCCTGCTACGCCCACACATAAGAATTCACTCATGCGACATGCTCTAAATGCATATGCTCATCTAGGGTACCCAAGTTGGCTCTTGGACCAACCGGGTCATGCAAATGCTCATACATCCCATCACACACAAAGCATGTCCCCACGTGAATGCAACCCAGCCCTTTGTAGCACACACATCATGAAATGCACAAACCAAGGCGGGAATCTGGAGTACCAGCTCTTCTGGCCGTCTAGCGCTTATCGTAACAACCGATGACTGGCGCCCATACATCCAGCCATCAACTGCCACGACCCACGGTCAACAGTCAGTGGCTTTGTATCCATACCCTTAGACACACTTACTGACCCTATTAACTTTAGATTCTCTAAACTTAACATTGCACAACATTTCTCCATAACTTTTCATGTACATAATCACATAGCATCATGACATCATTCTCATTCATAGAAAACCATCTCAACATACAAAATAGACTTTTTAACACATTTTCCTAATTCAGACCATAACCAATTTCTCTAAGAACCTAACCCCAACGGGTTCGGCATCATTCCCAAGGAAAGCGGAGCGATACGAAGCTCCGTGACGGTTGAAATAAAAGACGCCATGACATCATTACTTAGCTTATCCCATTAACAATAATCTCATTAATAAAATAAAAGTCATAAAATGGTTACTACGCGGATTATTATTATTTATGCGTAGAACCGAGTCACGGTGAGGGAGGGTTTAGAGTAGAAGAAACCTCAAAGACTTTCAAGGGAAATAAATAACGCGAAGAGAGGGTTAGGAGCTTGCCTGTAGATGGCCGATCATAGCTTCTCTCATACTCCCACTGCGAAGTAAAACGTTTAACAAAAAAAATAATAAGTTTACGGCCTATATTAATCAAATCTAACCGTATAAAATCCGTGATTTAAACATATGATACTTATAATAATTTTACCCACTTACCTGACTAATTTAATCATGAAATAATCTCAAGATTCTTAAATTTCTTCCCCATTTTCCTTCATTCCTCGCGCTGCTCGAGCTCCCTCTTCTCTTCCATATTTCTGCGAGCGCAGCATGCTTCAATTGAAGCCTTTAATGGCTTCCAACCCAAGATTGCATTATATATATATACCAAAGTCAAGTGGCTTCTAAGCCACAAAAAGGTAATGGCCAACATAAGGCCACGCACACACATACATACATATAAATATACATATATATATATATTAAGTAATTAATTTAATTTGATTTACTTTATTATTATTACTATTATTATTATTTCTATTATTATTATTATTATTGCTACTATACATTATTTGATTATTCTCATTAATACTTTCAATTAATTTAATTAATCACCTTAATTTCCTATTTCTTCAAAATATCATAAATAAGTATTTTCTTAAAATCTCCAAATATTTTAAAATATCCTCAAACACCCAAATTAATTATTTTTACTTATCTCCAAATTTTTGGGATGCTACAGCATACATGCACAATGATACTGTTGATCACATGCATATGAGGCCGTAGGGAGTACGAACTGACACCGCTGGCTATCAAGGGTGCACCCATACACCCCAGCTTCGAAGAGGTGGCCGCTAAAATGATAGGCAGCATGAGGGGTGTAGTTGACACCTACGATGAAAGACATTGCATACACTCATAGCATTGCATTTGGTATTCTTACTTAGATGATTCATCATCTAACATGGGTTCGCCCCTGGAACATTCAACGTTCTAGCCGGGACTTGCAGAGATGATTCAGAGAGTGGTGATGTGTAGTGACACGAGACACCAAGATGCGAGTAAATGTACCATGTTATAATATGATTAATGTAAGATTTATGTATACTGTACCATCATCAAACGCTTTATGTATTAACTTGTATTAAATGCCATGTACAATTATTAAATTATGCATTACTATGAGCAGGTTCGATTCAGTTTCCGCTTGTATTTAATTTCTAGTGTAAACATCTCGTCAAGCACTAGATAAGGCCTTAGGGAATTTCGGGAATAATGTAACAAAAAAAATATAGACCAAATTTCCTAAGATATAACACGTCCGAGAAGGCGGGCTGTTACACCGATGGTGCGTGGAGACGGCGATGGTTGTCGGAGACTGCAGCCGTGCTTGGGGTAGTGATGATTTGCGGCCATGGCAGCAGCGGCTGCGCGCAAGGGAGGCCGGTTGGGTTACTACTCATGGCGGCTGAAGGTGGCGGTGCAAGTCGCGGTGGCAGGCGTGATCATGCGGTGGAGTGCAGCGATCGGTCGGAGGCAGGTAGAGTGGTGGTAGGGTGTGGCCGAACTGGTGCGCGCGCATGAGGAAGAAGAAGGAGGGAAGAAAGAAAGAAAAGAAAAAGGAAAAAAGAAATAAAAAAATGGAAAAAAATATAGGAAAATAACTAAAAATTCCTGAAAAATTGGAAAAATTTCTAGAAGTTAATTTGGGGCTCGATGAGCGTGCCATAGGCTCGAAAATAAGAATTCAAGCGTGAGGTGGCAGTTTAGAAGGCAATATCGTGTGGATGTTTTTCCAATTTCTTCACCAGATTGATAGGAGTAAGGGTTTAATATGCTTTGTGTGTAAATTGCTTTTGTCATGACTGGCATAAGACATTGAGGAAGTGCCTAGGCATGAGGCTATAGATAATGGACCATGTGAGTCTCAAGATAGGGTTCTAGATGAAATCGGTAGGGCCACCAAAAGCCAGACCAGGGTGCGGTGGACGAGCTTGCATGCATGTTGCACTTCATTTTTATCTATGATGTCATGCTTATCAATTTACTGCATTGTATATTGCCTTTACTGAGTCCCCGAACTCATCCCTTTACCCCCATTAACCCAATAGATGGCTCAGGGTCTAAGAAAAGAAGACGATGTTGGTGGAAGAGACATCGGTTAACCGTGATTGCAAATGGTGGGGACGCGGCTTGAATTCCTGTGTCACTTATGTAATATATAAATGCTTTGTGTTTAACTACGGGTGACGGGTTCGATTTGAATGAAATTTAGCTAAGATCAAGTTAAGGTTCCCACTGTGAGTAATTAAGAATGTGTGTGTGAACCGATCGGTCGCGATCGGAATTGTAAGGTATGCTTGACAGTTGGAGTATTTTATTGGGCACGATGTCATTTATTTATTAGAAATTAGATTTATATTTTAAGGGCCTAATCAGGTATGAGAATCAGGTAAATTTCTGCTGCTTATGCATTTTAAACTAAGTTTTCGACCGCTCAAAGGCAGTAAAGCCTGGACCCCACCTAGGGCGCCCATATTATTTTAATACTTTATGTTGGTAGGGCATAGCCGTCATTTGAGATAGGCCGGGGTTGTATTATGGATTATGGTTGCACCCGGTAGTGGGGGCTGGGGCGTCACAAGGTGGTATTAGAGCCCAGTTATTGTTAGAGCTTGGTAAATATTATAACTTGATAATTATCGGAGCTTGGTAGTATCAAATGATTAATTTCGAATCTTGGGAGATTAATTGAAATTTTGGAGATACTTTCATTTGATAAAATTGGAATCTTGAGGATTTTGAGTAATGATCATTTAGAAAATGATATGGTGATTGATTTATGTCTTTAACATGATTTGTTCAAGGAAATTAAATAGAAATTAAATTTTTGACTGCGAATGAGGGAAATGTCATAGCAATCTGGCAAGACAATTTTTAGAGCCGGAGGATTTTAAAAAAAAGATGACATGGCATAATAATTAGTAATTTGTGTGATTTATGGGCAATTATGGGTTTTAAGAAATTCAATTGAGAATATTAAAGTTTATTATGTTTACAAAATCTCGGTCATTTCACCGAGCTAGGTTGAGGATGAGGTCACAAGGGGGATCTAGGTGCCAGGGGTATTGACTACTACAGAAAGTGCTAAGTAGGCCTAGGAATTCGGGAGGTTGTGAAATTTTTGGGGTGATGAAATTGTTATTGCATACACGAGACGGGGTAGGTCGTAGCCATGAATGGAATAGTCCTCGATATGGGCATATGTTGTGATATGGGCTTGCTTAGGAAATGTGTTTCTCATGATAGCAGGCAGTGGGATGTGTGATTCCCAGATTTGGCTTTTGAAGGGGGAAATGATTATGGTTACTGATTTTGATCTTCGGTTTGGTATGCATATTGTTATACACCCCAGTGATTATGAGAAATCAATTTTGATTTGATTGTCTTGAAGCTTGCCTCTATTGATATTGATGTTGGTGTAGTAGTAGATATATTCTTGTACACCTAGGAACATGAGTTGGCCTTTGAAATGGGAATGAGCCAACGCGAGAATGAGGGTGTCGTGAGTTATGCTTGTTGTGTAAGCCAAGTGTTTGGATAAGTAGAATGTGGGGGTTTTCTCGAGCGACATGCTTTATTTTGTGAGATATGAGTTTTGGCGATCCTAAGAGGCATTGTTAAAAGCATCGTAGTGGAATTTTGTGATCGGGGTTTGCTCGCTAGGTCGTAACAACCGTGAAAGAAAGAAATAATGAGAGCATGAGGCTCCACATCAGTAAACATGAGATCAAAATTAGTTGTCATAGGCACCATGAGGTTTGGAGATTATGTAGGTTTTGATTCAAAGATTGGTAACCTGAGGAAGTGTAACTCTAAAAAGAGATCAAGGATCTGTGAGATTTGAAAATTTGGGGTTGGTACTAAAAGAAGTATCAGAAGTGACAGGAGTAGGGTTAATTACAACTCTCGGAGATGGGACGAGAGGCTCTAGCATGACAATAGCACCATGGGTGTGTGGCCTGTAACAGTGGATCTGAGCATAAGGACCAAGGCATAAGACTAATGATAAGCTCGCGACTAATGGCCGGAACAGCTTGGAGGCTAGCTCATGGTAAGGGTGTGAGGCCCATGAGTCAGAGCTACATAGTGAACTGAGGAGACGATCAGATGTCAAAGTTTGGGCAACACCATGGTTGTTATGCTTGGATTAGAATCCAAGTCCCAAGGGACCGGAGCACTGTGATATGATCCTTAAACTGTCTATGAAATGGTTGAAAGTTTTTAAGATTAGCAGACTGATGTCAAAAATTCGTGAATAGGTTTTCTGGAATAGTTGTATCCATGACAGGGCTCATGAGGGGAGTCAGGTGGGAATGGTCCACCAGAGGCACGAAGAGCTTCCGAGAGCTCAAAGATTTGGGTTACGTGTTAATGCAACATAGATGAGTGATTGCGTATGAGTTATGCAGTTGAAAAGGCATAGAGTGAACTACCAATGTAGACTTGGAGCTAGCAACTGTAGTAGGTGCTCTCAAATGGTAGAGGCACTACTAGTACGATGAGACATTTGATATGCCCATGAACCACAAAGAGCCTGAGGTATGTGCTCTTGCAGAAGGAGCTGAACATGAGGCAACGACGGTGGATAGAGTTCCTTAAGGACTACGACTGCACTGTCTTGTATCACCCGGGGCGTGGTAATAAAGTGCCTGACGCTTTGAGTAGGAGTGTGCCTAGTGTGACTGGGTGGATGGCCATTTGAGTGGCGGTTATTGGAGGCTTTTAGCCTATTGACGGTGAGTGTAGTGCTAATGGAATTGTTCATTTTATCGCTAGTCTGGTAGTTTAGCTGGATCTGGTGAATGAGAGGCATATGTGGTGGGCAAGTATATACATCTACAGATAGATGAACGTGGCCAGCCCAAGGTTTTTGATTTTTGAGATGCGAGATGGCATTCTCAAGATTCAGGGTAGGATATATGTGCCTAACCTTTGAGAATTGAAGCACATGATTCTAGGCGAGGCCTACAGGACTTGATATATAGTGTACCTGGGAGTTCATTTGATCACTCGTTTGCGGACCTTAATTGGGAAATTCGTGAAGTTAACTCTTAAGGTAGAGCCATACAGTGGCATTGTAGATGTGGTACAAATGCACTTGTAGGTTGATTTATGAGAAGAGATTAAGCGAGCTATGGCTCATGAGGGCAGTTAGAGGCAATGGGTGGAGAAGAATGGAGAAAGCAAGAGACTTGAATTTAAACACCAAGAAGGCACACAGACTGTCCGAGTGCACTGCGAAAGAATGTATGTGCTTGTGATGAGCTACAATAGGAAATTCTAAGTAAAGTGTATCGGACCCCGTGTGTGGTGCACCTTGGAACCTTATGTTGGTGGTTGGGAATGAAGGAAAAATATGGGTATTGAGGACTTGTGTAATAGTGTTTATCTATTTATGATTTATTAATGGAAAAGTGAAGTTGAATTTGTGAGGAAAAAATATGATAATCATTGAGGAGATTATGACCTTCGGAGACTTTTGAATGGGAATGAGCATATGTGGCGATAGATTTTCTTGTGAGATTACCCTAAACTTCAAAGAAAATTGGGGTTATTTGGACGATTGAGGATTGACTGATGACATCATCACAAATCTTATCTCTTGTAAGAGCCATAGATTCTGAACAATTTGCTTCATTTTATATTCGGGAGATTAAATGATTATGTGAGATTTTGATGAATATTGTGTTTTATAAATGAAATTGGTTTGTGCCCATCATTTGGAAGACTGTGCGAGATGAACTTCCTTATTTAATCAAAGATTATAGTTAATTTTAGAGAGCATGCCCAATGCATGTGTGTGGGGTTTTGAGAATTTATATAAATGATTGTTAGAAGTTTATGTATGACATTTGTTTAAGGGACAGGTTGGTTCTGAGAACAAAATTTTATAAGGAGGGGAGACTGTAACACCCCTGATTTTAAAATAACTAATTTATGGGTTTGCATGTAATTTGTATTATATAATAAATTATATAAATTATAAATGTATAATATATATATATATATGTGTGGCGGTGCATGTGCTTTGAGAATAAGCATTAAAAACTAGATATTTCCTCTCACATTGAGAGCTTTGGTCGAGAAGCAGAGAGAGGTTGAGGGAGTGAGAGATCGCGAGAGAGAGAGATGAGGGCTCAGGAGAGAAGAGAGAATGATCAAGGGAGATGGCCGGTTGTAGAGCGAGTAGGCGGCGGCGACTGCGTGCTGGTGCGGTTGCGGGCGGCCATGAAAGCTAAAGTGGTCGCAGCGGGAAGGTGATTGATGGTGGCCTCCAGTGGCCGGAGACGCTTGATGGTGCGCGGAGACAGCGACGGTGGCTGGAGGCTGCAGTCGTGCTTGGGGTAGCGATGATCAGCGGCTATGGCAGCAGCGACTGCATGTAGGGGAGGCCGGTTGGGTTGCTGCTCGCGACGACTGGCGGCTGAAGGTGGCTGTGCAAGTCGCGGTGGCATGGGCGGTCATACGGTGGAGAGCAGCGGTCGGTCGGAGGTAGGTAGCGCGGTGGCAGGGTGCGGCCGAACTAGTGTGCACGCAGGAGGAAGAAAAAAGAGGGAGGAAGAAGAGGAGGGAAGAAAGAAAATAAAAGAAAGAAAAAAAAGAAAAAAAGAAAAAAAGAAATAAAGAAAAATAGAAAAAAATATGAAAAAATAACTAAAAATTCCTGAAAATTTGAGAAAAATTCTAAAAGTTAATTTGGGGCTCGAGGAGCATGCTAGAAGCTCGAAAATGGAAATTTGAGGGTGAGGTGGCAGTTTAGAAAGCAACATCGTGTGGACGTTTTTCCGATTTCTTCACTAGATTGATCGGGGTAAGGGTTTAATATGCTTTGTGTGTAAATTGCTTTTGTCATGACTTGTATAAGACATTGAGGAAATGTCTAGGCATGAGGCTATAGATAATGGATCGTGTGAGTCTCAAGATGGGGTCCTAGATGAAATCGGTGGGGAGACCAAAAGCCGGACCAAGGTGCGGTGGACGGGCTTGCATGTATGTTGCACTTTATTTTTATCTATGATGTCATGCTTATCAATTTATTGCACTGCATATTGGCTTTACTGAGTCCCCGGATTCATCCCTTTACCCCCATTAACTCAACAGATGGCTCAGGATTAAAGAAAGGAATGCGATGTTGGTGGAAGAGACATTGGTTAACCGTGATTGCAAACGGTGGGGACGAGGGATGAATTCCTGTGTCACTTATGTAATATATAAATGCTTTGTGTTTAGCTACGGGTGACATGTTTGATTTGAATGAAATTTGCCTAAGATCAAATTAAGATTCCCACTATAAGTAATTCAGAGTATGTGTGTGAACCGATCAGTCGTGGTCGGAATTGTAAGGTATGCTCGACGATTGGAGTATTTTATTGGGCATGATGGCATTTATTTATTTGAAATTAGATTTATATTTTAAGTGCCTAATCGGATACGAGAATCGAGTGAATTTCCACTGCTTATGCATTTTAAACCCGAGTTTTTGACTGTTCGAAGACGGTGAAGCCTAGAACCCACTTAGGGCGCCCATATTAGTTTAATATTTTATGTTGGCAAGACATAGCCGTCATTCGAAATAAGTCGGGATTGTATAATGGATTATGGTAGCACCCTGTAGTGGGGGCCGGGGCGTCACATGACCCATGGGACATGGGAATGTAAGGAGAGGTGCATAGGTTCAAAACTAGCTTTTATCTAGATGATCATATTGATAGAATTGGTAATGAAGATATTGGTAACATCGCAATAATTATTCACAAGAAATTAAAGAGCTTTCAATTTTTGTTTTTTTTGATAGAATTGGTAATGAAGACACTGGTAATAGCTTTCATTTTTTGTTTTTTTTCCATGTAAGCCAGGTAGGTAAGAAGAAATTAAAGTTGGATTTTGAATAATTAAATAGGAGAAGCTCAATGATCTATTCTAAAACAACCAAAAGAGTTATAAACTCTTTTAAAATGTAAGCATTAAGCAAAATGGGATAGATGGGCCTATACTGTTTCGAAATATTTATTATTGATAATTTAATATTTAAAATTTGATAAAATTAATTTGAGACTTTCAACATTTAATAGCTCATTTGGAGTTAATTCCAATGGAATCAAAATTCTATTTATGTAGCCCAAAGGCTATTTTGGGCTACCCATTAGGAGCCAAACCAAAAGTAGCCCAAAGGCTATTTTAGCCAGCCATTCACCTACAAAAATTAATGTTACCCATTGAAAGCCTGACCCAACTAGTATTTATAGCCCAACAACCTTCGGTGGAATCATAGACTGCACTAACCAACCTTCTAGAGTTTTCGTTTTCTTTTCTATTAACTTTAAGTTTATTTTCATTTTGTTTTTATAAAAACTAAAAACTTGACTTCTCCGTTAAAATTATTTTCAAATTTATAACCACATTTTTTTATTTTTTAAAAAATAAATATAAAAATAAAATTTAAAAACTAAAAAGACCCACCAAACCAACATAAACAATCGTAGACGAGAACTCGCATGACTTCCAACATTCCGTCAGACCAGACCGCCATATGTGATGAAGACGTTACTCCCAATTAAAATTCATTCTTCATGAATTAAGCATACCTTTTATGGGTTCCGAAAATCCTTAATTTTTCACAAGAAAATAAAGGTTATATATATATATATGCATATATATTAGTTAACTTGTGGAATAGAATATATCAGTATTAAAGTATGGGAATGAACTGGGTTGTATGGATCACTAGTGTCTATTACAAAGAGAATGACAAGACGAAAATACAGTAAGGTAAAGTGGAAAAGGTGGTGGCATTTGGGCGTAGCAAAGTTGGCTGGTACAATTTCAATTTGGCCACTTTTTAAGAGGGGTTTTGATTTTTCAATGCAACTTATTGCTTGTGAGTTGTGGGTAACACAGAGAGAGAGAGAGAGAGAGAGAGAGAGAGAGAATTGTCTTGTCGGCTTAAACACACCTTCGTCTCCTTGCTGTATTCCAGTGAGAGAGAGAGACTGAGAGAGAGAGAGTTGTCTTGTCGGCTTAAACACCAGGGATCACCTTTGTCTCCTTGCTGTATTCCAGTACCATTTGCTTAATTGCTACATATATATATCTGTTCCATTGGCTTTTCCGTCAACTGTTACTCTATTTATATATTCGTTCCCTTTTTTGCTCTACCCTCTAGTGGGAAAAGCCACCTCTAGTGGGAAAAGCCACCACTTAAAAGATTTGTTTTGCCATTTGTCAAAATCTTTAAAGGTTTAATTTAATTTATTTATTTATTGTTTTTTCTTCTCACAAATTAATTGAAATAAATTTGGCTATAAACAAATACTTTTTTTTATTTTTTTTATTTTATGTTTTCGCCTCCCCTCGAAAATTCTTCATGATAAAAGCCTAAGGTGTATTTTCTTTTGGGCTATTCTCATTCCTTCATCCAGTTTTGTTCACTCGCGTTCTCAATTGCCTTAGAGAAGCATTTTCTTAGTATTTTTATTACTTTTTGAGTCTTGACGTTATTATTATTATTTTTTTCAAATTTACAGACAGTTATCATCTTCTCTATTATTAGTAATATTTCTTCTTCTCTTTATCTCCTAGTGTAATAAGAAGTAAAGCCTTGTTACTCTAGTATTGAAGCTTAATACCATATTCTTCTTGTCTTCTAAGCTTTTGCTTCATTATCTTCTATTGATATGGGTGTTTGAATTTTGATTCAGTTGTACTGCAAAATAGCTAAATATATATTCAATGGAATATATAAACTCCAACCATCTAGAAATAATATTTTTATTTTTTTTCTTTGATTCCGGCCATAATATATTTGAGTAGTTTTATTCAGTGTTAACTAATTAAGATTTCATTGTACTTAGTTGCTGGGGGTAAAGGCCTTTTGCTCTGTTTCCTCTCCTGCTGTGTGTTTGTTGCACTGGTCACTGGAGTTTTAAGACCGTAGAGTCTTTAATAAAAATCAATGCTTATATATAAATATTAAGTGCAATGTACACCGCATATAATAGAGATCTATTGAAAAGCTGGAAAACTAATTTCTATCCTCTTTGTACCTTAACTATGTAATTAGTGCTCTTATTTTTATAGGCTTAATTATATACTGGGAACCAACACGTAAAATTATTCATAATCCCTTAAACAGATTTAATGAATAAAAAAGCAAAGAATTGATACCTGATCTTCTTTCCTGGAACACACACGACCTGACCTCCTTCCTCTATTTGGAATATTTTCGGGTCAAATTGGCAAAAAGCAAGGGCATGGTGTACAAATGTATTACAGGTGACTCAATTTTTGTATATTAATAGATTAGGGATCAATTTTTTTTTTTTTTCTTTTTAGATTTTAGGATACTTACCTATACATATATAATTTGCAAATTAGTGGGTGGGGCCATAATAACACACTTAAAAGAATGGTTAACTGGAAGGTCTTAATGTTTTCCATTATGAGTTGGCTTATGTCGGCACAAAACAAACAGCAGACACTCCACCATTTGATAATGGGGAGTTTATTTTAGGAGTGGGTGGTGGAGATCCGATCAACATGTATGTCACCCTTTTGTATATTTGAAGCAGAAGGAGCCACGTCTTCATGATTTCCATGCTGCTTTGAGCAAATAATTAAAGGGGCATCAAACACACTCACCGAAGAAATTAAGAATAAAAACGAAACGTCAATCACTCTTGTGCTCAGTGGGATCATCAGACGTCAGCAACTTTGGCCACACACCCAAAGAATGAGAGAGAGAGAGAGTTATTCAGTACGAGGGCGCTCGTGGTATCGAAGAAAGCCTACAATCTCTATATTTTCTTTGCATCAAATTTTTCATGGGAATAGCAGCTTACATGAAATATAACAGCTCCCTTGATTTAACCAAACAGGAGGACGCTTCCAAAGCAAAATATGAAAAATCAAAAGGAGAAGATGATATATTATATATATATATATATATGTGCAGTAAGATTGGAAGAAAGAAAAAGCCTCCTTTCTCTGCATCTTCGATGCCCCCATACGCATGCACCAGCTCTCTCTCTCTGGTTTTTGATTTTTGCTTGCTTGATTTTGTGTCGTCTTCTTTCCTAGACTTTTGGAGCTTCCATAGATATCTTGGGTTGTTGTGGAATCGGAGCGGCAATGGCCAGGGCGGTCTTGTTGGCTTCTGCCTTCTGCATCTCAATATCATTCTCTTCAATAATCACCAACATCTGGTTGTTTCTGGTGATCTTTACCGGTTCCCGAATTGTTTCAGTGGCTTCCTTCTCTTTATACTCCTTGTACTTCCCCCACAAAACCGAGTAGAGTCCCACAACAATCAACACTGCGCCGATAACACTGAGCCAGCAGAAAATTATGAGAAAGAATAATGGTTGGAACTATTTTGTAATAATAATTAGTCTAGGATTCGTATAATGATATAATTTTTTTTTTATTTCAAAGAACTACATATATTAAAATAATTTGACAGTAGACAGTAAACTTACCCTCCAACATAGATCTTTTCGGCAAGGATAAAGGACCCCATGATTGCCACAATAATCATCATCAGAGGGCTGAAAGCAGTAACAAAGACGGGCCCTCTTTTCTTCATGACCAAACCTTGAACATAGTATGCAAGGCTTGATGTAACTATACCCTGTAATTTAATCAACCAGAAAATATTGTTTTTAATATATATCTCATACATATTATGCAAATATATATATATATATCGTACATAAATTAATAAATGAGAGCGTGAAAGGCACTTACAGCATAGGCAGCAGCTAGAAGGTTCATATCCCACCCAATTCTCCAAACAGAGGGTTTGTGCTCCATAACAAAGGTGACAGCCATGGATTGCAAAGTACCCAAAAAGCACACCAGAGTTGTAAGAGATAGATGAGCTGTGTATCTTTTCAGAGTAATTGCCTGTCACAAATTCCAATTAAATATCAAAACTTTAATCCATAATGGGAATTAATTTTTCTCTTATTTGCTAAGATTGAAGAAAAAAATTAAGGGTAGTTTTAATTGTGATTAATTACCTGAAGGATGAAGAAAGAGGCCCAAGCAAGAGTGGCAATAATGAGGAGAATGGAGCCCTTGACCCAGTCCTCGTCAGCAGCAGCCGCAGTGGTTTGAGGGACATGGGAACTACGAGGATGGACGATGTGCTCCGACCACACCAAGTTTATGATGTGACCTTTGTACAATGTCATCAACATGGCCCCTGCCACTGTCACCATTGTCCCTATCACCTTTGCTTGGCATCTCACCCTCTTAATATTTATCTTCTCCATCCTTGTAAATGCAAAAACAGCACACGTAAGTACTGATATCCCAACTGATTAATTAATAATAAATGGTATAGTATCAGAGCTGAACACCTAACAGCAGGGAGCACAAACGAGATATACCTGCAAAGGACAGCCATGACGAATGTCATTGCCGGGAGCATGTTACTCATGGCGCATGAGAAGGTGGGCGAGGTAAACTTCAGTCCCGCATAGTAGAGATTCTGATCAATAACAGGTCTGCAAAAACAAAAAGATTCATCGATCGATCGATATTATTAGGAGGCAATATGAGTCTCTTTCTATGGTTCGATTAAGCTACTGTTATAAAGCTTATATAGACTCACCCGAGAAGGCCCAGCACAAATATTTGCATGAAAATGGGGAATGTCATCTTCGGTCTCACTTTTCTGTAAGGCAAGGAGTGAATTCATTAGGAAGATTAATTCATGAAAGCCATAAGATCATGAATTTTGAAGATTAATATTAATTAATTACCTCTCAAGAACAAGGGCAAAAGGAGCAATAACGGCAGTGGCAAAGGCATGCCTGTAAACAACGAGCACGTAGTGGCTCATCCCTCTGTTGAGGGAAACTTTGGTTATAATGTTCATTCCGGCATAGCCGAATTGCAGAGAGATAATGGCTATGTATGGCTTTGCGCTCTGAATGAACTTGCCCAAGCATCCTTCGCCCTCCATTTTCTAGCTACTTAGTACTTTTCTCGAGAAAGTAGGAACTGTGATAATTCTAGCTACTTGAAACTCTTTGTTAAGAAGAGAAGAACTCTCGAGTTTTCTTGTTTCTCCTAATGAAATATGCCAAACCCTGGCATCTATTTATAGTCGACACCAAAGGACCTTTATCCAAATAGTTTAATTAATTCATTAATGAATTGATTAAATAATTCCTTAATAAGGAGTTTCAAGCGTGCGAACTGCGAACCGCACTAGCATGCATCCGATTGAATATTCTTTTACATGGATGAACAGGCGACGAGGGTTCCACGTAGCATCAAATAGAGATTTGTTATGTTGGATGGGAACCACTTTTGTTTTTCTGGGTTTAGTGGCAAATGATAGGAGAGATTAGAGAGCTATAGCTACATGACCAACCCCCCCACAAAAATAAAATAAAATGATGAGATTAGTGGATTCTGATGGGGCTGGGGGCCGGGACCATCTTTTGGTGGTGGTGGGAACTGATTGTGGCCCCTAATTCCGTCGGACCGATCTTTCTCCGGCGAGCCCCAAAGCGGCATTTCGCAGCTTTTAACAGTAGTAGCTCCACCGCGCTTTGATCGATCAAATAAGATAACTCACTGTTTTAGTGCGACTTTAGTGTCATGATTGGGTTTTGTGCATTCTGATATGTACCCAGTTTGGCTTGTCGACTGACGAAACTGCTATCGCAGAAAAACAAATATGTCAGCTTAAAGATCTGCTATTTTGTCAAATAAATTCAATCATCACTAAAGATGAGTAGATAATAAGATTATTAATGTCTTAAAATTATTTTTTTTCCTTTTACTCCATAAAAATTGTCTTAAAAATTATTTCAGTCGCAAATAAGGTACTTATACAATAATGATTTAGATGAAGAAAAATTAAGATGTTTGTTTTTTTATTTTGAATTAAATGAAAAGTCTATTTATAGAGTTGTTTATGCTCTCAAATAGTTACAATATAAGTATTATGTATTACTTAAACAATGATATTTAATTATAAAAAAATAGAATTATAAAAATAATCATCAATATAACTAAATTAGGAATAGTTAATTATTAACAATGATATTTTTTAAATGATGAGGTGTGACTATTGAAATATTCACTAACTTAATTTTTTTTTTTTTTTCTGAAGAGTTGTAATGCTAGTGAATAGTTATTAAGTTTTATTTAATCATTTGATTTTGTGGATTAAAATACCAAACGAACCCTATACAAGGGAGAACGCACTGAGGAAACTCAGGCGATCGATGCCTATGAAATAAAGGCCAAAAAAGCCAACCAGGACAAGCAACGCATTACCAAAGCCAAACCTAACCACTAGAATCAAGACAATCGAAAATCAGAGAAGGAAGTTGGTTAATTAACTAAATTATATGCCTTGTAATGAAGAATGATCATAAATATATGTTTGACTAGTTAGTTAATTAACAAGTACCTTTGATATTTAATCGAAAAGTACTTCATATATCCAATTGGAAAAAGAAAATACTTGATCAATTTTGAAAATGTCACAACAAAACCAAACTATTCTGAATCAAAGGTACACTTCTTTCTCATATTCCTTTGTATGGTTAATTAGGCTGTATTCTGATATACGAAGCATTTTCAGATGGGTCCTTTTCCTTTTTAATGGAACATTACTTCACCACTTTAATTAATTATAAAGAGGGTAGCTAGCTATATATATATATATGTTAGTTTTTGAATTTTCATTGCATTATTTCTTATATAGAAGTAGTAAAGATAAGAATTCGATGTTTACCTGCTTGATATGAAATTTGCCCAACAATTTTGGATACAAAAAGTGCATTATATAGACGCATATATCTCTGTAAGTTGCACAGTGCAAAACATGTAGGAATCTTTGCCTCTTCGTATCATTCAAGTGGGAATGATTTACGTACGAATGCCAAATTTGATTCCAAAATTGCTAAGAACAATGTCTAATTAGTACCTTTATCATGGGATTTTAATCAGAATTTTATTCTCAGTAACACATTGATTCAGATTCCTTTGCACCATCCAGTTGGGATTGGGAGCCGATTGCGCATGCAAGCGGAGGCATTTCAACCCGAAAAATTCCATGACTTTAAATCAAATATTTGCAGGATCTGTTACATCTCTAAATGTTATATATATATATTCAACACTTTCACTTTATCCTATACTTTCATTTGCTGTACATTTCACTAATTATCTCTTCACTCATTTAATTTTTTTATTCTCTTTTTGTATGTGTGTGTGTTGGGGGGGGGGGGGGTTGTAGGGGTATTGTGTTGGGCATTGATGCGATTTCAATATTCTGCCAACCTGCATCTTATACTTATTGCGCTTCTCTTCTGGTGTTAAGTACGATCACTAAAAGAAGATTCGTTTCAGCACAGAGAGTTAAGTTTCAGTATTTTCTGTCTTTCCCAAAGAAAAAAAAAATTATTAATATAAATTGACCCTTTAATTCATTCTTATTAATATTTGTTTATTCTCTCAATCATTTTTGTCGCATCCAGGCCGTGATGTGCTGGCTGACGTCGAGGGGCACTGACATTGTCTTTTCTCGTTTTCATAAATTGGCCAATAAAATCAAGATAAGGCGCGAAGCAATCATCTAGTATGTTGATTGTACCATAAGAAGATTTGAAATCATTTTGTTGGACCTCCACTATGTTGAAAAATAAGATAAAAACGAAAAATCAAATCATAATCAAATATAAAAGATTCTTAGGTGAAAAATTTAAAAAAAGTTATGATCATCAAGACAATAGAAAAAAATATCATTATATAATAAAGTTTACAAGTATAAATTAAAACTCAATATTCTCTCTTTAAATTCAAATCTCAATTACATTCAATTTTCAATTCTCATTTGTCTCTTACAAGTAATTTGTATATTTTGAATAACAAGCCAAACATCCTATTTAGAGATTATTTTCCTTGTTCACTAAGACTAAAGGTTTCATTGCCTAACAAGAAGTAGAAATTGATTAGAAAAAAAAAATTACAAACTAAACAAGAAACTAACTAAAAAAAACTTATTAGAAAAATTTCAAAACTAATTAGAATTTCTTGTTAAAAATTCCAACAAACTACCGTCTCAACGAGAATTCTTAAAAAATTCGTCTATTCTCTAACGACAACCATGACTATATATTATCGATAATCACCATGATCTCAATCACTAAGATCACCATACCTCACCATAAAAGGTGCAATTACTTAGGCACATATCGCCCTGAGATTTTCATGGTATAATGTCAAAAAATACATTATTGAAAAACGATAGTGCAACCCTCATGCTTGGCTTTCTTGGAAGCTCTTCAAACATTGACATTTTTTTCACCACACACCTTATATCATTACCAAGTCAATGTCCGTGTGCAAACTTGTGGACTCACTAGAAGTATCACATATCATCTTTTATGACAACTTTGGTGGTCTAGCGGCATGCCATGAGAATGTATCTATCTTTTTTAGAGGACATTTTCATCTCCCACAAAATTGAGAAATGAACTTCCAACGTCACAATCTTTGAAACCCTTTGCTAGACTTGATCTATCATCACAATAATCCCTTTTTACATAACATGATTGTTTGCACTTCCAACAAATTACTTTACTAGAATTTTCAAAGCCTTCAAGAGTTGGTTCGCCCTTCAACTTGTGTAACCCATATTGGATCAATATATCCTCGACTTGTATTTACCACAAGCCAGAATTGATCTTTCCAACAAACTTTATCATGTTTGACATATATTTTTGTGTATTAGGCAACTTGTTGCCCATAAAAACACCTAAGAAGGGGGTGAATTGGGTTTTTGAAAGATATTTAACTTTTTGCTCTAATTAAAAATTCTTTTTATAATGATCTTTGTGTTGCGTTTTTGCAATAGATATAACAAAAAATAAAATAATCAATCACACAAACACAAGAGAATTTTTATAGAGAGGTTCAACTCTTTAAAGAGCTTAATTAGTCCTCTCTCCCAAGCACAAAGCTTGAGGTTCCACTAGGGAGGGTAAAATAACACTAGCTTTTGGTATGAAGCTAGAACCAACAGAAAATCCCTTGCCTAAGCAAAGACAATATATTAGCATACAACTAGCAATAACTTCTCACATAACAAGTGAGTAAAACAAACAAATTTACAACCAATCTGAGCCAAACTGAAAACAAGCAACCGACTATCTTTCACAACAACAAATCTTCAACACTTGGACTTGTACTATTGTTTTCAGAGCTCTTTGAAGCTTGTTTTCTCAGTCATAGACTACCCATCATTCAGGACATCCCTTATATTTATATCAGGAGTTTTAAGGACACTAGCTGTTACACATGAGGGAATGTGTAGTTTTGAAATTCAAAAAATAAAATAATCTTTTTTAGCCTTTTAATCCATTTTTTTTAGCAACCGTTGGAATGAAATCATCAAAAAATAATTTGTATAGCAGGTCAAAGAGTTAGCAAGAGGGACAACCTGTAGCATAATTAACCACAAGCTTTAAGGAGACAACAATTAGAAAAGATGTTAGAACAAAACAGATCTGCAAAAGAGCAAGCTAAAAAGCAATTTTATTGATCACAAAAAAACATTTCTCTTTTAAACATGAAAATTAGACAAAAAAATGAAGTACACGGATAAATAAAGGTGCAAAAGGAAACAAATGACGTGTAATGAGTAGGAGATACGAAGAGTCAAAAATAACAGAGAGACTGTTGAACTTCGATCGACTGAAGTCATAATTTTGGTTGACCTAAGTTATCCAGAGGGTTAAAGACCCATCTTAGATCAGAGGATCGACCGACCTAAGGTTAGAGACTGACTTTTTGGTCAACTTTGGTCGATTGAAGATACTACCTCAATTGACCTAAGTTATCCTGCATTCTTAGGCATAAGATCAGTCGACTCATAGGTCGACTTAAGATATGAATAAAACTTTCTTACCAACTTCGGTCAACCTAAGAGTAGTTTTGGTGACCTAAGTTACACAGAAACAAACCCAAATAAATTGCCAAACTTTGGTCGACTTATTTGAAGCATTGATCGACCGAAGATGCTTATGTACGTAAGATGGAAAATTTAAAAGTTAGGAGACGTTGAATAGATATAAATAAATGTGAAATAATTTTTGTTATTATCAAAATTATTTTCGCTACCCTTGAGCTTAACACGATTGATCTGATATCACTTGATGAAAAATAAGATGGAAAACAAATGATCCAATCACATTCAAACCCATAAGAGATTTTTACATAAAAAACTCTAAAAGGGAAAAAACCACAATCGTGAGAATGATATAAAAAAAATATCACTATATAGTAAAATTTATAGTTAAAAAACTTAATATTCTATCTTTAAATTCAAATTCCAATTACATCCAATTTCTAACTCTCATTACTCTACACGAGTAATTTGCATACCTCAAATAACAAGTTAAACATCCTATTAATAGATTATTTTCTTTATTCATCAAGATTAAGGTTTCCTTGTATCACAAGAAATAGAACTTGACTAGAAAATAAAATTACAAACTAAGCAGGAAACTAATTAGAAATAAGAGAGGAACTTATTAGGAAATCTTTAAGACTATAATTATAATTTCTCGTTGAAAATCTTAAGACACAATGTGTGTATATATATCATCATCATCATCATCTTTGATGGCTCTTTAAATTAGTCTCTTCCACGATCACCGTACCATGCATTGGAAACAAAATTCACCAATCTATTTTAACTTAATTACGCAAGGATGATATTTTCACTTTCATCATTTTTTTTTCCATTGTAAAATTCAAGAGATCGGTAAACAGAAAAATAATCTGTAACATCCTACCAAACTTTAGTTTCTTTCTTCCTTTTTAGTGGCTGAAAGTTTAGGATTTTTTTTTTTTTTTGAATAAAGGGTCAGTGACTGCGTGCTAAACATATTTTTGTCTAGCTTTGTGTATCAAGCATGAAGTTAGGCTTCTTGAGGTAAATTCGAAACCATGGGCATGGATCTAGTAATATATTATGATGCTCAATCAAAGGATGGGGGGGATCACCAATATTATCTATTGCACTAAGCTAGAAATGAGGATAAAATAGAGTTTTCTTAACATGCAAAAATAGTACATGAGGGCAGATAATGACATCCTAGACAAGATTTATGCGCAGATATCCTACAAGTGATCTTAAAGCTCCCCTTTGAGTGTCATCATTTGTATAGCACACGCTAGCACCATCTGGTTAGGAATATTTACAGACGTGTAGATATCCATAGTTTGGAGGAATTTCCACAAATGGGGTGAAAGAAAAGTATTGATTTCTGAAATCACTAACATTTTTCTTTGCAGATACTATGAATTAAGATGATGGAATATATTGAGTGTACGTACGTGGGCATGTAAAAGCAGGGGGCTTTGATACGAAAGATTTGTGAACGTCTATTCACCGCGATCTGGCTAGCGTCATAGGACACAAATTGTTCGCCTCAAATCCGATACCTCAATTTTATAAAAATAAATAAATTAAATTAAATACAAACTACAAACTACAAAATGAAAATTTGTTTTCTTTTCTCTCCCACCAAAATCAGATTAATTTCTATAAGCAACCAAATATTACGTTATATGTATACCTAAGTGAATTTATTTTTCCTTCCTTTATGTAATAGCGCAAGAATTTTATTGAAAGGTAATGATTTTTTGCCCTCTCAAGTGATATGACTAGGTGGTGTGCCCTTTTAATTCTCATTATTTTTTGACATTAAGTGGCAAAAGAGACTCAAAAGGAGAATTTAAAAATGATAAGAAGTTGGCAATCTATATTCGAACCTTTTCCGCACTCTTCCTTCTTCCTTCATTCGATATTCAAGTGATAATTTCCTATGGGCTGGTTTTCTTTGATAATAAGTTAATAATCGATGAAGGAATTAGAAGAGGATGAAAAGAAAGTGTTATATATTTGTTGCATAAAAATGGATTAAGAATTAATGCATGATATAAGGGTGACTGGCATATGGAATAATATGGAAAGGCACATATGTAGAGCAATGGGGATCGGGTGATTGGATTGGATGATTTTGATAAGTTGAAATTCATGGGATGCATCGGCTTTGGTAGTACATATTCCAATTACTTTTTCCCCAGCATTTGGTAGTGCTTTTTCTTGGGGCCACTAATTAAAGGCCACCACAACTTTAATCCCCAGATCTACTCTATATATTTATTTGTCCACCATTCATCCATCCTGCTTGGGAAATAAATCTGTTTCTCAATTAAAATCAATCTCGTATTAGAATTTTCACAACGAGACTTCCAGCTCCTCTCCATAATAATAATAATAATAATAATAATAATAATAATAAGTACTAAAAAATAGTTATATTTATATAATAAAAGGGTGATACATAGGTTGGTGTAAGCGCACTCAGAGAGCTTGAATTTATAGTTCAGTCAACTCTTTTTTAACTCACCGAACAAGTTAAGTCTGATGACTTATATATATTTACACACACACAGCCACGAGATTTTTGTGTGTGATGACTGCAAATGAATGGAATTAGTACAGTCGACTGTTGCCATGCGTGCCCTAAAACGACCAAACACGATGTCGACGATGTAAAATGAAGTGATCTTCTCACGCTTGACAAGTTGCCAAGCAGACTGGATAGAAATGGAGTCGCAGACATGATGATCAAGTGGAGCACCAGAGAGGACAACGGGGCCACAATCTAATTAACCTATAGCTGATTCCTCTGCAATATATATATATATATGTATATCAACTATCACAAATCGAAATGCACGATTATATATGGGTAACAACTTATGTACGTATAATTACTACTAATTTTATTGAAATAAAACAAATCATTAACTTCAATTAGTTTTCGCCCCCATTATTCTGAGGTCGATGATACTGATTGCCACCTTCTTAAGTAAGTTCATGCAACAATGCGGGTACGAGTAATTAGTAGTACGTAGCGTTGGAATTTAATTATGAGGTAGCTCCTCGCTCGAACAGGTAGTGATAGGATGTTTTTATTAATTGTGAGTGTATAATTAGCTAGGTCGATCAGTTTGCACACGCGGAGAATGGTGCCGGTGGGGTCTTGCTTTGTCGCTTTCTCAGGTGAATTAAGGTAGCTTTAATAGTCCCTCAGATCTCTCGACGATTATTACTACTAATCATCCTAATGATTTTTATATAGTCCTTGTAAATGGTCTGATTAGATAAGTTTTACCCAGCGAAATTTAACATTAAAAAAATGCTAAATTTTTCACTGTCTCCCGAAAAATTTCACCGTTTAATTTATGAAGTAAATAGCAAAGAAGGGAGGCGTAGCAAATTTAATGTACTTTGTTGATTCAGTCAAAACGTCAGGCTAAACCAGGGCCGCCCCAAAGTTGGTGGGGGGCTTTAGACGATAATTAGTTTAGTAGTCTTCTAAAAATAATAAAAATTATTAAAAATTTATGTTTTTATCATTTTGAGATATAAAATTACTAATTAAAATTTTGTATTGTAGTTTAAAAAGTAAATCTTTTTTAATTAATAATATAAACATGAGAAAAAGATTTGAAAATGTAAAAATTAAATAAGTAAAAAATATGAAAAGTTTACGGGAAGTTCTACAAATTAAAAATTCATTGATTTATTTTTATTTTTTTAATTGTTAGATTAGTTTAGATTCTTTAGACGAATTTTTCGTCCTTCAAATAATCATTTTATCAAATTATCTTCTTAAAATAATATTACTTCTTGTTTTTTTTTTTTATTTATTGCCTTACTAGTTTACATCACATTATTTATTGTCTAACATTGAAAAATAATCCATTAATTTAGAAAGTTGGGGACCTCTTATCTAAATGACATCTCATTATACATTGTCTAATATTAAAAAAAAATGATCTATGAACTTGAAGAGTTTGAGAGCCTTTTCATTTAAATGAAATAACAAAATAAATGAAGTATAGATTTAAAAAAAATTATCGTAAAATAAAATTAATAATTTTATATCTTAAAATTAAAAAAATAAATTTTAATTAATTATTAATTTTGGGCCCCTCGTCTTAGGGGCCCTAGGAGCCGGGCCTGGGCTAAAGGTTACAAAAATGGAAGTAATATGATAATACTGAGTTGGAAAAAAATTGAGAATTGCTTTCAGTACTGCCAATCAAAATTTGTTTACATAGAGGACCTTTTGGTTGTGCCCTCTCCTATTCTCATAGTTTTTTATTTATCAATGACGTTTAGCTGAAGGAGGCACCATTAATCTTGTCCCTCTTTTCAATCAGTTTTCCCGTATTTTTTTAATTTTTTCTTATCAATATACAGATATTAAGACGATGAAGTGAATTTTTCTTGTGTTTTTATATAAAGTCGATACTAATAATATATGTGTTAACCTATTAATTAATAAGATAAAACTACGTTAGAAATATTATATAATTATAAAGATTTTTGTACAAAAATAACTCTTTTGACTATATATATATCCTGGTTCTTTCTTTATGCATAATCGTCATTATCTTTCTCAAGTTTACGTGAACAACTAACAATGGATGATAGCATGGTTGATCTCTAGCTAGAACAAATGCCCTAGTGCTCATGTCCGATTGTTAAACATCCAATTGACTAAAACTAAAAGCTTCGTCTTTAATTGGTGTCGGACGGACTTTTGCATGCACTCATCAAAATGCATAATTGGGTCACTGACAATACGCCAAGCAAACACACACAAAAAAATAAAAAAAAAATGCATGGGACAAACCACAGTGCCTTTCCTCCTGGCAAAGCAATTCTTCAGACAACTCTTTTGATCTTCAAGTTGCCCAGTACCTGTTCAAAAGGACTTCCATTATTTGAACCCATAAAAGCAGCTCCGGTCAAAGATCTTTTTTCTCAGAGACCACCATATGGATATTTTCTTATCAATCATTTGACCATTAAGAGCGCGCTCTATCTCACTCTACTGCTTTTTCGGGGGTTTGGCTAATCAGCTTCTGCTGCTTCGCTAACCCAACTTTAAAAACTCCAAAAGCTTTTCGCTTTTCCATTGAAAGCTTAATTTGCTTTGTGACAGAAGAAAACCCAATCAATCAACGGCGTGGAAGAAAAACCAGAAGCCGAGATTTTTGTGAAGTATTAATATTGATGTAGTTGAAGGAAAAGGCGAGCCAAACGTTATCGTGAGCAAATGGGAGTCTGCGAAACTACAGAAGAAAGCAAGGAAAGCAAGTCTTTTCTTCTCTAATTGCATCTCCACGCACGAATTGGGTCTCTATTTTAACAACATCTATTATATGGCAAAAGTGCAACCTTTATAAGTTGGACCGAAATGGGGGCCGTCATTGTTTATGAAAAGGGAATTCGTCTTTTCTTTTGGTTTCTTAATTCCTTCATGGATCTGAATTTCTCGACACTGAAATGACAGTGGCAGCGTGATGGAGTTGGAATTGCTGTGACTCGCCCTTTGATGATTGGCCATGCTACTAAATCTATTTTTAGAGCAGTCCTCACGATTCAACAATATCATCATATAAGTACAAAATTTGTTACGAATTTGAATAGAAAACATATCACAATTAAATCATCAACCACACAATAAACATAGAATTTAATCTAAAAAACTCAAATTGAAAAAAATCACAGACAGAAAGAACAAAATATCAATATGATATTGGTACAACAATAGTGATGTGACTACTATCAAAATATCACTAAGATAATATCGTTAAAACTAATTTTAGAACATTGAACACCTAATTATAGATGTAAAATCATTTATATCTGTATACAGAAAATTATATTCTGATCAAAAGATGATTCATGAGTATACTCTAAATCCCAATAAAAATTGAATTTGACAACATTCTATCAAATTTGAAATCTTCAAATTAAGAATTCTAATTACAGACAAATTTAAATTTTTGAGATTAAAATAATAACACAATTACTTTGGATTAAAAAATAAAATCTATACTAGCAACCGATATCTTTTGTCATCTTATAATCATATCACCGGTTTCTTTCTTCCATTGTTTCTTTCTTTTTGTTTGTTTGTTTATTTTTTCAGCTATTCATGCTATTTTGGTGTCTACCATGTATGCATAATAAACTTATAAACTATACATAGTCCAGCGTTAAATAGAAGTAGTGCACTTTTTTAAGAAGGTTAATTTGATCAGCATAGTCAATTTTTTTTTTTTTTTTACTACTAAGCCAACATATTGAGCGATAACAATTAACAATTAATTCTTTGATTTGATAATACCAACAATATCCCCCGTGTAATTATCACTTGTCAAAATCCTCTTTTGATCAGCCCCACCCCCCAACCAACCAAAAAAAAAAAAAAAAAAATCAATTTTCATGTTTAATTCATTAAAAAGGTCTTTTCATGTGGGATTTCTCCTTTGCGCTGGTTGGGAACAAATGTCCCAAATAACAAATTCAAAGCATATTATTTGATATTGAAAATTAACAGGGAACAAAAAGATCCAGAATTGATTCTGAGGGACATTACGTATGATTCGTAAATGAATAAAAGTTAAGATATTTATTACCACTCCAGTTGGCTGAAAAATATAAAAAATAAAAACTGAAAAATTGAAGCAAGTGGTTGGCAGAACCGATTGGCTTTAGCCTTTAGTAGGTCTGAGTGACACTGGTCTTGCCCCGCTAGGGGTAATTTAAGAGTTTAATGTTGATTTTAGGCTGATTTTATTTATTGGTCCGACGTTATATGGACTTCAAAATCATGGCGGCCCAGACGCTTACCTTTGGGCTTCTGTAGCTCCTTAAGGACACATTGGTTATTAAGGTGACTAGAATACAATTTGCTAGCCGTTGTTTAATTTGGTGGGAGTTAAAACACATTGGTTATCATAACATACGAGAAATCTTCTATCGGGAGCAATTTGGTGCAGTATCATTTGAGTATTTTCGACAGTCTAAGTGCGCTCCTTTAATCACACCTCCATTGTGATTATTCCGAATGTTAGTTCCTCAATTGGCCCCTTCCATTTCAAGCCGATTAGTTTATGCAACGTGATATATAAGTCAGTGGCCAAAGTCCTTGCAAATTAAATAGACTCAAAAGACTAAGCGTTGCCTATTTCACAGAGCATTTGTGCTAGGACATTTAATTACCAACAATACATTGATTGCATATAGACGAGGCCCTAAATTGTCTCAAGAGTCGCAGATGTGGTTGAAAAAGATACATGGCTACCAAATTAGACATGAGCAAGGTATACGTTAAGGTTGAGTGGCAGTTTCTGCATGCATCTGCATGTATGTATTTTGCAACTGGTTTTGTGGATAGAATCGTGCATGGATTGCAAATCACACAATTTGAGTTTTATCACGGAAATGATCAAGAGGAATCTCCTTAAAATCACGGATGGAAATTCTTCTTGATCATTTCTCCTTCACAAGGGCTTTGACAAGGATCAATGCCCATTATTATCGTGTCTGCTCATCCTGTCTGCAGTACCGTACCTAAGATTTGTAACCCTGAATCGAAATATAAAAATGGGCCTTTTGAATCGCAATGTAGATTCAAATTTTATAATATAGTATCAAAAAAATAAATAAATATTCATACTATATCAAAGAATAAAATAATTTTTTTTCTAAATGATCAATTAAAAACTACTCTCCTTACAGTTTTGGAAGCAAAAATATCAATTAAGTTTACATAATTAAGTTGTTTGAGCATTTTTTTCTCAATAGATAATATATCAATCCATTCAATCTGTTTTGTGACATAGTTGAGTGGAGATAAATCTTGATAAACTTCAACTTGGAAAAACTTTTTTCTGCAAATGCAACCGTAAGTAGTATAGTTAGAAAAATTCTATAAGCAACATAGCATTTGGGAAACACCCATCCATTCTCTTCAAATAGTTTACCACATCAATTGATTTTTTTGTTTTTTTTTTTGTTTTTCTAAGCAAAGAGTATTTCAAGACTGTCAACTTCGAAAACAAATCATCTCTATCAATATCGGAATGAGCACTATGCGTTAAGGATTTTTCAAGATTCGTACAAGACCTCAGCAAAGTATCATCATCAGCGCACTTCAACCTCTCCAAGTTAAACAAAAAATCAAATATTTCCTCATATTTTTGAAATTGTTCAAATCTAGTTTGAAGTGAAGAACGAGCTCTAACAATTATGAAAAGGAAATAATTTACTCTAAATGAATCTTCCGCTTAATTGTGTTACCTAATTATTGACATCCTCATCAAATTGTTTATTTATTCGAATCATGCATTTTTCTTGAAATACAACTTCAACTCCCATTTCATTGGCTATTTGTTTTGCTTCAACCATGGCCTTATCAAATCAAGACTCTCTATAGTCATCAAGAAACAAAAGAAGTTATTCTAAAAGACTGATAGCAACATCAATATCCATATTTTGCATGCAACAACTTGTACCAAATTACCAAGCTAAGCAAGAACTCAAAATTCTAAAGTTCATATATATGTTGCTAGGACTCAGTTTCACCTTTTGTTTTAGGATCTTTACTAGCATCTACCAAGTCAAATAAAGTATATCTTATTTGTATAGTTTGCTCTTTATAGGCCTAACACTTTCAATATGACTTTCCCAACATATTTGTGACAATGCCTTAAGTGTGAGACCTTTCATGCGATCTTTGAAAATTTTCCACTGCTTGGTAAAAAAAGAAAACAATGTATAGATGCATTGTATCACTCAAAAAAATGACATAACTTTAGGACAACAATTTCCCATATCACATAATGTCAAATTAAGACTATGACAATCACATGGAGCATAGAAAGCCCTTGAATTTATTTTAAGTATTCTTGTATGTACACCTTTATGCTTATCTTTTCCTTTCATATTAGACCCGTTGTTATATCCTGATCTCTTATATCGTCAATGTCAAGCTCAAGATTGGTCAACATGTTTTTAAGCTCAGTAAAAAGTCCAAGCCCTGATGTATCATTAGCCTTAAAAATTATACCAAATATTCTTTTACCGTTGTAGTGTTTGCTGAATCATCCATAGATCGTATTACAAGAGATATTTGCTCATCATGATTGGAAATTGGATTGTAATTTAATATAATTGAAAAATATTTTTCTTGTTTAACTTTTCTAATAATTGAACTTTTCACATCATTTGCCAACATTTGTATTAATTCATTCTGATTTTTAATTAGTGCCCAGATATGTATAATGAGTCTCAGGTGCTTGAATATGCCAAATGCGCTCTTTTATAATCGGATCAAACTCACCAATCATTTCAATCATTTTCAAAAAGAAACCATTATTTTTCACATAAAGCTTCTCACAATCTTCTCGAAATGCCAAGTTATTTTTTGCCAATCTTTGTACAATAGCTATTATCCTCTTCAACACCTGTCTCTAGTGTTTCTCTTTCTTTATTGATTTCAATCTACACACTTTGATCAATTATTTTATTTTTCTGCAGTCTTGTTTTTAATTTAATCCAACTAGTCATACAATCTATATGATCCTTCTTGCTTCATGATTTTTAAGTCTCCGACTCATATTATGCCAATCTCTATATCATTCATCTCCTAATCGACTAATTTTACTCATTGTTTTTGAGTTTTGAACTACTTGCAACAAAAGCAAAAAATCATGTCCAAATGAACTGAATATACTAGCCATCTCCTATCATTTGTTTCTCCATTTGGCAGTACTCGCTTATATTGTGATAATTCAAAATGCCTACTAGTACTATATTTAGAAAACAAGACTCTATCAGCTCTTTTTGAACCACTCCCTACTAAGAAATCTCTCATATTTTAGTAACATTTATCCTAACACATTGGATCATAAAAATTATTCAACAAATCTTCATATTGAACATTGTCTCCTTCCTTTTCATTCAATTGATTCACATCAACATTTTCTTCTTCTTCTTTTTAATCGTTCAATTCATTGACATCAACGTGATATTCTTTGTCTTCATTCAATTCATCTACCTTTTCACATTGTTCATTGACATTGTCATTCCAAGTTTCTTATTCTTCTACCAAAGCTTCATCCAAGTTTTCAACTATTTTTTCCCTCTCTGTTATTTTGTTACTATTAAAGTATTTAAACATATCATCGTCTTGACATTGAACTAATGATTATTTCTTTGTTTCCTTTTTCTTTTTTGAGCTGTAGACATATGTTTAAGAGACATGATTTGCGATTATTTCTTAAGTCTAACAAAAGGAAAAAAAAATATTATGACAATACACAACATGTTTAAGCAATAATAACATTAAATTTAATTTCTAAATTCTAAAAACTGTAAAAAAGTGAAAATTCATCAATAATCCAACAAGTCAAGAACAATTCACAAATTCAAAAAATATGTTAACAATGATTTAATAATTTGCCTACAAGTCAACAAGTTATCAACAATCTAAAAACTAGTGCATAAAAGCTGACAAGGCAACGCCATTCATTTATATGCCAACAAGACAACAACAATCTAAAAAAAGTGCATAAATCCAAGATCAACAAATATTGCTTTATTTAGCAATCCAAAATTAAAAATAATGATCAAATTAATTAGAAAAGAAAAATACAATATTACTTTTCAAATTCAAGTATCAATCCTAACAATTGAAAAGGGGAAGAGGCAGGCAGCTCTTGTTCCTGCCAAAAAAAAAAAAACCCTCACTTATCCACTCAAACTCAACACCATAAAAAATTCATCTCAAACCGATTGTTTTCTTTTAGTGTTTTACTTTAAAGGGAATCCGTAGTGATATATTTTTAACTTTCATGTAAATATTTCAAGGCATATTTTTGTTGCATCATTAATTCAGACTCATGCTTGTTTTGTAGTTAACAATATTTATGTTAAGAATCAGATTTCTCAATTGAGATTTTGATTGAGAATAACTATAACAGATGAAAAGGTGATATGGAGCTTGCTTTTGGACTCATTGATCTTGACTTAACCATTTGTGAGAATGAGCCCCTTAGGCTTACGGATAATAGCACTATTGAAGAAAAGACCTTTTATAAAAAATGGAATAGGGTAAATCAACTTAGTTTGATAGTTATGAAAAAAATCCATATCCATATCCTTCTAGAGGATTATGCCTATAGATACCATACCAATGTTAAAAAATTTCTTAAGCTCATAGGAAAGAGGTAGGAAGAATCTAAAATGACCAAATCTAGATAACTGAACATACGGTATGATTGGGTTAGTGGGGCTATAGAGCATTTATCTTTGAAACGAAAGACATTGCATACCTTAAAGTGATCATTGTTGATACTTTCCTTGTTCATCAACCCTTGAATTCTTTTTACTTGTTTTAACAGCCTTAAAATCATTTACAATAGTCTTAACGAACTTACTGGGGGTTTGTGTTCAAGAGGAAGAGAGGATGAAAAGAAAGAATATGGAGAATGTGAATTTGGAGCATTAGTCACACCAAAATAAGGGTTACACTAGAAAATCCAATAACCACAAAAAAGGGATGCTCTAATGATAAGAAGAAAAAAAAAAAGAAGAAAAATCCAAAAACAATTACAACCTTGGGGTTCCCAAGCCTGACATCAAGAAAAATTTAAATCGTGATTTTGCAAAATAAGTGGCCGTAGAAAAAAGGAATGGACTAAATATCAAAAGTAGTTAGAGAAGAAAGAAAAGAAAGATAATTTATTTGCTTATGTTTGTTTGAATCTTCCTTGATAGATATTCCACTAAATTTATGGTGGTTTAATAGAGGTACATCTACTCATATCGTTGCTTCCTTGCAGGGGATAAAAAAATAAACGTAAGGTAAATGAAGATAAAGTTAAAGTCTATGTAGAGAATGGCGTCAAAGTTAGAGTTGAATTCATACGAACAGCCGTTTTAAATTTTCGAATTAGTTTTAGCCTTGTTTTAGAAAATACTACTTTTGTTTTGTCTATGAGATTAATTTTAGTTTTAGTTTCATTACTTGACAATAATGATTATTTTATGAAACTTGGCAATGAAAAAGTTGATTAGTTTTTCAATATTAATTTGATTGGGCAGTGTACCTTAATTTACTGCTTATATATTAAATCTAACATTTAATAATGTTTTTATGGTCATTGAAAAGATTGGAACCAAAAGAATTTTGATAAAAGAAAGGTCTTGGTCATATTTCAAAATAAAGAATTAAAAGATTGATGATTACAAATAAAATTTTTCTTATTTTGATTTTTTTTTTTTTTATATTTTGAAACCAGTGTTGATTGCATAAGGGATAAAGTAACTAAAACGAAAGGTACTGATCAACACACAGTAATGAGATTTTAGAAGATTTTAAAATTAATTCATACTGATACTTGTGGACCCTTGTCCCCTATCATGTGGTAAAAAATATTTTATAATATTTATTGATGATTGCTCTATATATGGATATTTGTATTTAATTAATAATAAATTTGAAGTACTTGAAAAATTCAAAATTTAAAAAATTGATGTTGAAAAAAAATTAAGAAAATTAATTAAAGTTATAAGTTTGACTGTGTGGGTGAGTACTAAGACAAACATACAGATGTTAGTTAATTCAAAAGGTTGTTTGCTAAGTATATACAAACTTGTGGTATAGTTGCCTAATATACAATTATAGAGACCTCTAAACAAAATGGGGTGATTGAGAGACACAATCGCACTTTAGAAGATACAATTAGGAGTATGATGAGTAGAACAAACCTTTGGGGAGAAACTTGTAAAACAACCTTGTATATTCTGAACCGAATATCCAGTATAGTTGTTCCTAAAATTCTTTTTAAATTTTGGACAAAAATGAAACTTTTGAGTTTGATTTTGAGAATGATTTGATGATGAATGTTCAATGCATAACTTTAATGAACATCTGAGGTTGTTTTGAGGATGACAAGCTAAATGCAAAACTTTAATGAATCTCAAATGGGTTTAGTGTTAATATATATGTTACTCTAGGTTTTGAAGTTTAAATCAAGTAAGGAATAAATTTAGTTGAGTAACAAGTGTTGTACTCAACTAACTTATTCTTTTAATCAGGTAAGAACTGAATACTCAAGAGTTTAATTGATTATGCACTTGTATTACTCAAATATGTGATGGAATAGAATTAATTGAGTAATCAGAGAGTTAATTGACTAAGTGATATATTAGTCGATTAATAATAGTCTTTAATCAAGTACAAAATTGGGGTTAAAATAACAACTCTTTGTATTTGTATTATTAATCTACAAAGTCAAAATTGTAATTGAGTAATGTTACGTTAAACCTAGACAAGTAAATATAAGCTTTACTCGAGTTATAATTCGAGAACAAAACGTCAAGTTTGTGTACTTAAACATTTAGTCGATTAAAGTGTTAATGTTAATCGAATAACTTTGTGCTTACTTGAGTAACTAAGTGATTTAGTCAAGTAAGAAATTATTGGACAGAGAATGAGCCTGTACTTGAATTATTAATTAAGTAAAGTTTATAGTTAACTAATGTAATATTTTAATCAAGTAACAATTTCAAATTCACAAATGGTTGAAATATTAATCGATTAAGATATGCTTTTAATTAAGTAATATCATTCTTTAGTTGAGTAACAAAACTTTGTAGTTGAACAACGACAACTGTGCAACTAATAATCTTAATCGAGTAAGATTATTCAACAGTTGCGTAACATCCAAGCTTAATTGACTAACATTTAAAAACTTACTCGAGTAACAGCATATCTCGAGTAATACATAGTTTACTCGACTAATACTATATTGAAATTCAAAAAACCAATCATTACAAACAACATTAAATGCGCATAATTTTCAGTTTTAGACAATCAAATCATTATTAATTACAAGATGTCTGAACATTTCTTTTATCAAAATTGACTATGTTTGGGCTTAAAATACATATTTAACTGTCAAAAAACAAAGAATTAGAATTATCTTGCAGGTTTGTAGGTTTTATCCTCTGGACAACTTAGAAAGTGCATTGAAGAATCCAAGACTATAAATATCCAAAGCATGGACAAGAATGAAGTTATCAACTCTAAAGGAGAATTCTCCTGAGGAAAATGAAAAAGAAAAGAAAGACAAAAAGTTGAGCTGAAAGCTAATCTCCGTCATTCATTAATTGTTTCCAAGTCTTCAAGTGATCTTACACCTAGAAAGTGAAGTGCATTCTTTATCCATCTTTTATACTCTTTGTTTGTAATCTTGAAATCCTTCGTGAGCTTTCTTTCTTATTCTTTGAGGGTTTGTTTTATACTGTGTGAGCCTTTGTATTATATGTAGTTGTATTCTTGTATTTCTTATTTCTGTATTTGTATTTTTACTTTCTGTTTAGTGTGTATTGTTAGTCTTTTGGTTTATGTTTGTTTAGTTGATAAACTGAAACAAGACAATGGCATTCTTGTAATTAGGTGATGTATTAGTTCTAGGTATCTAAATGGCTGATATCCATGAATTTCTTTTGGCAAGTTGGAAAAATTGAAAAATGTGTTGCATTTTGAAAATAGTGATAATGATTATCATTGTTCGATTTGCCCTTTAGCTAAGCAAAGGAGATTTCCCTTTATCTCATAATCACATCTCTCAAAATACTTTTGATCTTGTTCATTGTGACACCTAAGGTTCATATTATATTCCTACCACTACAAGAAATTTAGTATATTGCGATAAAAATAATTGTGACAGATTAAATTTTATCACGAAAAGTATATTTTTTGTGACAAAATTGTGACAAAATAGAGTTTTCTCATGCCAAATTCAAAAAGTGAGTAAAATTGTGACAAACTATATTTTGACAAAATATTTTGTTATAATATAGTGATGTAGATAATTTATAATGACAAAATAATTTTTGTCACATGAAGTTGGCGCCACATTTTTTGCACCAATTCAACTTATATAATATGACAAAATAATTTTGTCACAATATTTAATTATATAAGATGTAATTACAAAATTTTTTAGTCACAATAAGTAATAATTTTTATAATAAAAATAGTTTGTCACAACATAATATTATAAAAAAAAAATATGACAAAAATATGTACGTCACAAGAAATTAAATTTTTTGTGACAAAAATAATTTTAATGAAAAAAATAATTTTATTAAATTTATTTTTTCAACTTGTAACGTATCTTTTTTTGTCACGAAAAGTAATTGTGATAGATTAAATTTTGTCACGAAAAATATATTTTTTTGTGACAAAATGGAGTTTTCTTATGCCAAATTCAAAAAGTGAGTAAGGTTGTTACAAACTATATTTTGACAAAATATTTTGTCATAATATAGTGATATAGATAATTTATAATGACAAAATAATTTTTGTCACAAAATTTTGTAACATGAAGTTGGCGCCAAATTTTTTACCCCAATTCAACTTACATAATATGACAAAATAATTTTCTCACAAAAAATTGTCACTATTTAATTATATAAGATGTAATTACAAAATTTTTTAGTCACAATAAATAATAATTTTTATAACAAAAATATGTATCTCATAAGAAATTCAATTTTTTTGTGACAAAAATAATTTTAATGACAAAAATAATTTTATTAAATTTATTTTTTCAACTTGCAGCGTATCTTTTTTGTCACAAAAAGTAATTGTGATGGATTAAATTTTGTCACGAAAAGTATCTTTTTTGTAACAAAATTGTGACAAAATAGAGTTTTCTCATGCCAAATTCAAAAAGTGATCGTAAAGTTATGACAAACTATATTTTGACAAAATATTTTGTCATAATATAGTGATGTAGATAATTTATAATGACAAAATAATTTTTGTTACAAAATTTTGTCACATGAAGTTGGTGTCAAATTTTTTGCGCCAATTCAACTTACATAATATGACAAAATAATTTTCTCACAAAAAATTCTGTGACAATATTTAATTATATAAGATGTAATTACAAAAATTTTTAGTCACAATAAGTAATAATTTTTATAACAAAATAGTTTTTCAGAACATAATATTATAAAAAACAAATATGACAAAAATATGTACGTCACAAGAAATTTAATTTTTTGTTACAAAAATAATTTTATTAAACTTACTTTTTCATAAAAATACATCATATTAGGCATACAAAATAATAATCTGGTGACAAAAAAAATTTAAAATATTTTGTCATAATAAAAAAATAAAAGACATGGAGTGACAAAAATATTTTATTATAAATTTTTAACCCCAATATTAATTAGATATCCTAACAAACATATTAATAAATTATAAAAGAAACACTAGAAAAATAAAATAATAAAATAATAATTAGTTTTTACCTAATTTAATTTTTTTAAAAGTTTCTTTCCATCATTTCCCTCTTTAAAAATTTTATTTCACATTTGTTGTTTTGATTTGACACAAAATATTAAGGCAATGTATCTACATGACTGCACGCGTTGCATGACTCGAAAAAAAAGTGTTTAATTGTTACAAAATTAGATAGTTAAAGGGCACAATAAACCAAAATTAGAGTTAAAAAAGGTGTCACATAGTTAAAATGGCAAAGTTCATAAGTATTTTTATGCTTTAAACAAAAAATAAATAAAAAAACATATACATTGTAAAATTATTAACTAAAAAACAATGATATGCAAAAATATTGGTGTAAAATATTTTAATTGTAAAGATAATGGAGATGAATGTTGAATGGGGCCGGCCATGGTGATTAACCAGAATAACAACCCAGCCCAAGTCTGGAATTTGGTGGCCCATTAAGGTTGTTGGACGGTAGTGGGCATTTAGGCCTCAACAAACCAAGTTTAGTGGTTTTTTTTTGCATCATAGTACAATATACATTAGGGGTGTATAATATTTTGTCACAATATTTAATTATATAAGATGTAATTACAAAATTTATTCAATTAATAATAAAATTTTAGAAAATGTATAAAAAATTAAAAATATATATTAACTCTTCTTTTTAATTTTTAATCAATTAATTTATTTCAATTAATAAACAAACACTACAAATATTATATAATAATCTTGAATCGATAAAACATAATACAGTTATAGTAAATCATGAGACGTTAAAGTACTCAAAATATAATATTTATTCCATATGTTCAATACAATTACAGGAGATCAAGCCATACAATTACTCAAAAGAAAAAGTCAAACCATAGAACTGATAATGTTGCCGATGCTCAGTGACGATGATGGTTGCGAAACACGACGGGTCTTAGCTTATCAATGTCATCCCGGAGTGGCATCTGGTTACTGCTAGAGTCATCAAGATAAGGTAAAGAAGTGGCCTCGGGGAATGGCCACTGACTGCTGTTAGTTTTGATTGGGTAAAGTTGTGAACTAGCCTCTTGAAAATAAGGAAATGACGCATTTTCTTCTTGGATGACTAGGTTTTCAAACTTCCAAATAGGGTTTAGATCATCCACTATGAGAGATTCATTGTCATAATTAATATGGGTTTGAATTGGCTTTTGGGTGAAACCAATTTTGAATATTGAGAGGGTTCGCATAAGAGTTTGCAAATAATAATTCCTCCAATAAAGTTAGATGAAATTGAAGATCGAGGACTTGTTGTTGGAGGGAAAAAATGTAGGATACACAGTTGTATATAGGATCTTGAAGCCTAGCTTGAGCCTCATACAATAGTTGTAATATCCCGAAATTTGAAAATAAATAATAATTAATCAAATCGGTGTTTGGGGACATTATTGAATATTTGGGAATTTAAGAGGGAGTATTTATTTATGTGGTCTTAAGAAAAATAAGGAATTAAAGGTAATTAATTAAATTATTTGGAAATAGTTAATAATTATTAATTATTGTCTTTGTGGTGATTATTGAATATTTGTGAGTTAAAATGAAATATTAATGTATTTGGGTATTTGGAGATTTAAGAAAAATGTTTATTTATGTAATTTTGAGGAAATAGAAAATTTAGGTATTTGATTAAATTATTTGGGAGTATTTATGGAAATGGTAAATAAATTAATTTAGTGAAATTCTGGAAATTATGGGGTGAAAGTGAAATAAGGAATAAAAGAAGTGTGGGGTGTGAGTGGCATTTTCGAAAAGCTGTGGGTGTTGGTGTGAAATCTGAAAAGTGACTGAAAATCACTTTAAATTTAATTGAAAGCTTATACATGTATGAGGGAGCAGTTAGCGCGAGTGGCTACGCGTGCGAGTGTGCAGGCAGGGGACGCGAGATCGATTCTGTGGGCGTGTGGGCAAGGCTGGGTTTTTGGCTAATTTAATTTGGCCAGGGGGGATTGAAACGACGTTGTTTCGGCCCCAAAGGCGGTGGCAGCGTGCGCGGCCGAGCGATTGCCACGTGGCTGCGCTTCTGCCTTCCATTTTTGCCAATTTAAAGGCCAATTTTAGCCTTCTCCAAGTTAGTAAATAGAGAGGAAAATGAGGGGGAAGAAGAGAAGCTTGGGCAACGCGAGAAGTGGGAGGAAAAAGGGAAAATTGGAGAAGAAATTAATGAATCTTAAGATTATTTCACGATTAAATTAGCCAGGTAAGTGGGTAAAATTAGTACAAATATTATATATTTAAATTATAAATTTTAAACGGTTAGATTACGCAAATTTCATGGTTAGATTTTATTAATTTAAGTCATGGTTCTTCTAGTCACAACAAAACATTTTATTTCGCGTTGGGAGCACAAAAGAGGTAGGAATCAGCCGGTTTCAAGCAAGCTCTTAACCCTCTCCTCGTTTTCTTTAATTCCCGTAAAAGTCTTTGTGGTTTCTTGTATTTTGTTCTCTCCCTCACCGTGACTTGGTTCCACGCATTAATAATATTAATCCGCGTAGTAACCATCCTATGACTTATATTTTATTAATGGATTTATTGTAAATGGAATGAATTAAACGGTGATGTCTTGGTGTCTTTCATTACGTCCGTCACGGAGCTTCGTATCGCTCCTCTTTCCTTGGGAATGATGTCGAACTCAATGGACTTGGTTCTTAGAAGAGTCGGTATGGATTATGGATTATGTTAAAGAGTTCAATGAGAAAAGTGAATGGTCAATTAACATGAGAAGAGATGAGAACGTGAATGACATAATGGTGTCTATGTTGTCATGGATAAAATGTTACTACAAAAAATCAGCGTTTTAGCGCAGAAAAATTTCGTTGCTAAAACATCAAAATCCATCGCTAAATTTTTTAGTGACGGATTTAGTGACGGGAATCTTTCCGTCACTAAAAGTGGCATCGCTGAAATTTAGTGACAGGTATTTTTTAGTGACGGAATCAGCGATAGGGGTTGTACCCGTCACTGATTAGCGACAGATTTAGCGACAGGGTTGACCCATCGCTAAATTTGAATTATTTTATTTATTTATTTTTTATTTTTTAGCGACGGGGTTGAGCCTGTCGCTAAATTTAATTTTTTTTTTATTTTTTAGCAACGGGTGTGAGCCCGTCGCTAAATTTAATTTTTTTATTTTTTGCTAAATTTTAATTTATTTATTTATTTATTTTTAGCGACGGGTGTGAGCCCGTCGCTATATTTAATTTTTTTTCACTAAATTCAATCCCAAAATTCAAAATTTAACGCGCGCCAGGGCCCGACTCTCATGACTAAGTTTCGTGCGTGAGCCAACTGATCTGGAAGGCTTCTTGTTTATTGCTATACATAAAATATATTTATAGTATTATCTTCCAAATATTTTAGAATTATATTTATACACCAAAATTTCTTAAACTTATTTAATAATATTAATTTTAATATTAATGTTAGTAAAGGGATTTATATTAATTTTAATTTTATTTCATTATTAATTCAAATAAAACTTTATTAATTATTATATTAGCAGTGAAAAATTATATTTTTATTTTAATTTTAATTTATAATATTTTTAAAAATTATTAATTTATTTTTTACTAATATTAATGTTAGTAAAAATTATTATGATATGATTAAACGTAAAATTTTTAATTTTTACTTAATTATTTTTTACTTTTATAGCGACTGAGTGACCCCGTCGCTATATTTTGATTTTTTTTAATTTTTTTATTTTTTAGCAACGAGAGCACTCCCGTCACTAAATTTAATTTTTTTATTTAATTTTATTTATTTATTTTTTATTTTGTACTGACAAGGTTGACCCTTCACTAAATTTTAATTTTTTTAATTTATTTTTTTATTTTTTAGCAACGGGGTTGAGCCCATCGCTAAATTTTAATTAATTTATTATTATTTTTTATTTTTTAGCAACTGGGTTTTTCTCGTCGCTAAATTTTAATTAATTAATTAATTTATTTATTTTTTAGTGACGGGATTGGCCAGTCGTTAAATTTTATTTTTTTTTATTTTTAGCGATGGGTTGATCCCGTCGCTAAATTTTATTTATTTATTTATTTATTTTTTATTTTTTAGTAACGAGATTTTTCTTGTCGCTACATTATAATTAGTTAATTAATTTTTTTTATTTTTTAGAGACGAGTTTCTGCCAGTCGCTAATTTTTTTTATTTTTATTTTATAGAGACGGGATGGTCCTCGTCGCTAAATTTTAATTAATTAATTAATTATTTTTATTTTTTAGTGATATGCTGACCCCGTCGCTAAATTTTAATTAATTAATTAATTAATTCTATTTTTTAGCGAATGGGGTTTTGCCTGTCGCTAAATTTTAATTAATTAATTAATTTTTTAGAACTAAATTTTAATTTTTTTAATTTATTTTTTTATGTTTTAGCGAGGAGTTAACCCCGTCGCTAAATTTTAATTAATTAATTAATTTTTTTTTAATTTTTTAAGTACGGGGTTGAACCCGTTACTAAATTTGAATTATTTTATTTATTTTTTTAATTTTTTAGCGACGAGTTAATCCCGTTGCTAAATTTTAATTCTTTTATTTAATTTTTAATTTTTTTTATTTTTTAGCCACGGGGTTGAGCCCGTCGCTAAATTTTAATTTTAAAATTTATTTATTTTTTATTTTTTAGCGACAGAAATTCCGTCGCTAAATTTAGTGACGAGGTTTCCGTCGCTAATTCCGTCCCTAAATTTAAAAAATATATAAAAAAATTAGCGACAAAAATTCCGTCGCTAAAATACATTTTTCTTGTAGTGTGTGCGAAATGATGAGCCTAAGTGACTGAGTTTAATGTTTGTCTTAAGGGTATGGGGTATAAAGCCATTGACTGTCGACTGTAGGTTGTTGCAGTTGATGGCTGGATGTATGGGCACCAATTATCGACTGTTATGATAAGCGCTAGACGAGCCAGAAGAGTTGGTACTGCCAGATTCCTGCCTTGGCTTGTGCATATCATGATGTGTGTGCTGCATAAGGCTTGAGTTGCATTCACTTGGGGACATGCTTTGTGTGTGATGGGATGTGTGAGCAATTGCATGACCTGGTTGGTCCAATAGCCGATTTGGGTTCTTTAGGTGAGCCGGTGCATCTAGAGCATATCGCATGAGTGAATTCCTATGTGGGCGTAAAATGGCCTGATACTTGGTTTATGGGGGCCTTGTCATCACGTTTATGTTACAAAAGCCGTTGCATTTTCTAATTGTTGCACTGCATGGTGAGAGTGTGCATTTTTAAGTGATAAGTAGGGGTAGCGGGCGTGGCCCACGGTAAGACCTTGGGGTGAGACTCACGGTGGCGTGGCCCATGGAAAGACCTTGGAGTGAGACCCACGGCAACAACATGACTGGGGTTTAGAGTCTCAGGGCAACGGCAAGTTAAGACGATATGATGACAGGAGAGAGCATGTTTGGAATAGTGATGATACGATAGCCTATAAAAGGCTGCTAATAGGTTTGTATGTTAGACTTGGGCGCCAGTGTATGTTTTATGTGGGCTCCAAGGACCATCTATGTGAAGTTCATTGTTTGTTTATGCATTTAGAAATAAGGTAGGTATTGGGCATGGCATGAAATGATGTTGCATTAGCACGAATTGCATGGGATGTTATGGAAAGAGTCTTGTCTGTACCTTACAGCCTTTCTTTCATGAGCTTGTTGAGTCTCGCGACTTATTTTTATTTTCCATCATTCTAGGTAAGAGAAACGTCTATGATAGCAGATACGTTCAGCGGGGATTGGGTCCAGACTGTCGTGTCATGGTAGCAAGTGCAGAACTCTCCCGAGACTAGATCTTGGGTGTCGTGTGTTTGGGTCAGAGTAATGCTTCTATGTTTTGACATTGACGTATGTTATGTAAGCCTAGGTGGGCCCAAGTGGTAAATGGTTATGTAAAGATGATTATGAGACATATATGATAAAAAGATTATGATTTTAGTAAGAGTTATAGTTGTGTTATTGTTCGGTATCATTTAAGTAATGACCTTCTCACGGATCCTCTTGGTGCACGGGGGCTTCTAGAGGCGGGTTGTTACAATAGTGTAGCGGCAACCCTATAACGGTTACTTACTGAAAGCTGAGCCAGGAGCTTAGAGGCATTACTGGCACTAAAAATCGTGTGGATGGCTGCAAAATTAGTAGCTCTTTCTTCATGATAGAAGTAAGGGGCAAAGACGCACAATTGGGTACATCTTCTTCTCAAGACTTTGCAGGCACCGCACGGAGAACCGAGTCCTGACATGATCTTCTATTTTTTTTTCAAAGATTGGGAAGATCTAGGTAGATTTAGCTAAATCTGTGGGTACTAGGTAGATCTAGGTACTAGGCAGATCTGGGTGGCGGGCGTGGATTTGGGTGGAGGGTGTAGATCTAGAAGTTGGTGGATTTGGAAGGCAGTGGCGAATGCGGGTCTAGGTGGTTGCCGACATGGGTCTAGGTGACACCAACGAATAACTGTAGAACTAGGAAAATATAGAAACTCATCGTGATCTAGAAGGCGGTGGCGGGTGCGGATCTGGGTGGTTGCCAATGGATCTAGAAGGTGGATCTGAAGGCAGTGATGGATTTGGAAGGTGGATCTGAAGGCAGCGATATATCTGTAACTTGAGCAAGCTTGAAGGCGATGCAGATCTGGAAGACGGTGCTGCACGATCTGGAAGGAGAGAGACGATCGATGGATTTGGAAGGCGATGCAGATCTGGAAGAAGAAAGGTGATCGGTGGATCTAGAAGCCGATGCAGATCTGGAAAAAGAGAGGCGATCGGTGGATTTGGAAGCCGATGCCAGTTGATCTGGAAGGAGAGAGGCGATTGGTGGACCTGGAATGAGAGAACACGCAGGAAAAAATGAGAGAAAAAAGAGAAGAAAAGAAAAAAATCTAAAAAAATAGAGACGAATTTAGAGACGGAATAAAATCCGTCTCAAATTTGAGACGGATTAATTTCCGTCTCAAAATTTCCTCTCAAATTTATATTATATTATATTATATATTATTTTTGTGACAAATTGAGGCAACATCATTTATCCCTAGTGGCATCGAATTCTTTGGCTATTAAAAGTGGCTTCAAGCACTTTCTATTTCAAAATATATGTATTTAAATGCCATATGGGTCTTTATGTTTCAAAGGCCATGTATGCCATGATTGAGTCCAACTTAATTTTGGTGCTTTTGATATCAATTCGGAGATCATAAACGAAGGCATGATGATTATTATATTCGGAGATCATATATTATTATTATATTATATAATGTTGACAATTATATTTTTAGTTATTAATTGTCAACATTTATTTTCTAAAAGGTTAATTAAATGTTGTCAACATTTTATATAATTATAATAACAGTTTCTTTTCAACATTATTTTATATTTTATTTAATAACTAAATATTTTAAAAAAATTAAATGCCAAATTTGAAATCACACCCCCCCCCCCCCCCCCCCCCCCCCCCCCTAACAAACATATCTAAGTGTTTGTGGCGGAAGAGAATATTTACGCAAGGAGGCTCAAGAATAAGTGTCAAAAGTGGGTGGGGTTCCTTTTATTGTCATTAACTTCCCGCTTCTCTCCTCATAACTTTCTCTGGTTAAGGCTTCAGTCTCTTCCTCTACTATTGTCCGCAGCTTTTTTGCTTTGTAGGTTCTTTTCTGATTTTCCTGTCATTGCAGAACTTCCCAATTCAAGTCTTTCAAGTGCATATACTAAAGTGTAATATGAATCAATATGCTTAACACTAATTTCTTTGCTTCTGACAATGTTTTCGTGAATTTTCAGTGCTCTTCTATTTATTTATTATGCACGTATGCTTCATTCAATATATATTTATATCACTCACATCACATAATTGCATAAGCAGTGTTATCATCTTCATGAATGCTGACAGAATCTTCCGACTTATCCACATTAATTGTTGGGCAAATGTGTGCTGCATGCTATTTGATTAATCCAATCTATTCTTGCAACTAGATTTTGAGACCGAACATTTGGATTAGCTGTTAGTTGGCATCAGTACGTACTACTGTTAATTAGCTTTGTTTGCCAATATGATTACTTTGGTTGGTTGCACTGAAGGATATATATATATATATATAACTAATTTAGATGCCAAAAGTACATATATAATTAACAAGAATTCACCGTATTTGATCCATGGAGTTTTACGTTAATATAATTTGATTTAATAGATCGATACATTTGAAATTTCACCTTGATAGTCGATAAACAATATTACTATGGATGATTTACATATTTTTGTTCTATTATATAATAGATTTAATTGCTATGACACCTGATAAGAAAAAATCAGTTATTTTGAAATCAAAGTCCACTACTCCACCGTTAAATGTTCCTGTTACACATGTACAATCAAAATCCAATACTTTACCATCAAAGGTTTCTAGTACACAAAGAAAATCCACTACTTTGCCACCTAATTCCAAGAAGAACGTCACTTTGCCAATCATGGTTCATACTACACAACTTGGAGAAAAAGATTCAACACCACCAAGAACAAATGATATGGTGACAATTGAGTCAACAATTGGTGGAGGTTAGTTATTTATTTATCTTTTTTTGGATTTTCAATTAATTATTTATTCATTGATGATATTTCTATTTTATTAATTTTAATTTTAGTTTAGTTTGATAAACTTACCTTATTTGTACGATTTGGTTAAATTACAGAGGGTAATAAAAATAAAAGAGGTCGGGGAATAACTAGAGGATTTGAGGTTAAAAAGCGGATGAAAGAGGGCAAAAAGATTGGAGGAGTTATTATCAAAAAATAATACATCTACTAGTAGGCCCTGCTGAAAAGATATTTAAAATGAAGATAGGAGTTGTCAGTTGATTGTTGGCACCATTAAGGGTGTTTTATTGGAAAAAAATGACAGATGTTCTTAAGAAGCCCATTTTCTCAAAAATCGAGGTGAGATATATTTATAATTTTTATTTTCTTAGAAGAATTTTTATGTGTTAATTAAGTTTTATAATATAGAAATAACTTCTTTTGAATTAAATATTTATAGAGTGAGTTTGATATAGACTTGAGTGATCCACATACAAAAAAGTAGTGGATAAGATTATGGCTAGGCGTTTTATGATTTACAAATACCGATGTCACATGCATTACAAGAAATTTGCTACCCTAGAAGAAGCACGCGAAAATCTTGTTGATCACATGAAATCGGATGATTGGAAAGCTTTATGTACTCATTTTGAAGAGGAAAAATTTAAGATAATCTTTTATTTCTAATAAATTTAGATACAATAAATAAATTCTCAATTTTTTTCATCTGTGATTTAATTGTTCATAGTACTTTTTTTTTTCTCTTATTATTATATATTGTATAAATTTATAGGCTCAAAGTGCATCAAATACAAGTAATCGAGCGAAGATGCAAGTTTCACACACATCAGGCTCAAAGTCTTACTGCTAACGCATGTATGAAATGGTATGTTTAATTAGTTATAAGTTGAAGTGTAGTTATTTAAACTACTTTGTAGTTCATATTTTTTTTTAAAAATATCTTGATATGTATGCTTTTTTTTTTTTTTTTTTTTTTTTTACCAATTTTAAATATAGGAACTTATTGAAGAAAATTTGGAAGAGATTTTAGAAGAAAATATAGAAGAAAATCAAGAAGATAAAGTTGATAAGCCTATTGAAGTAAGGCTTTATTTTGAGACACGTCATAAAAGTGATGGTACTTGGACCCACCCATAAGCTCAAGAAAACTATGTAAGTAACTTTATTTTATTAATTTTTAATGATACATTATTTTAACTATTAATTTATATAAATTTTTATGCCTGAATTAACTTCTATTTTTATTTTTATAGGAGCAAATGAATGCTCTTTGGGTCAAAGCAATGGAGGATGGTATTGAAATGATTGGGCGTGGGATTCTTGAAAAGGTTTTGAAGCCAAAATCTGGATATATTCGTGGACTTGGTTATGGGGTGAAACTAAGTAAATCTAGAGAATTGGAACTAGAAGCTCTTTTAGAAACTGAAAAAATTGAATCCGAAAAGTGAATTACTGAATTAAGAGAGCAAATACAAAGCCAACAAATCAAAATAAGCAGCTTAGAAGAATCTTATGATCAACTTAAATTTTTGATTGATGAGTTAAGACGTGAACGAAGTGGTGAAGTGAATACATCTGCTTCTTTTCATGAAGGTAATTAAATATATAATTTAATTCTTAACTAAGTGCTTTATTCAATTCAAATTTATTTAATTTTTATTTATTTTAATGATTTTCTTTTTGGTAGATTGAAATTATGGAACAACAAGAGGAATTATGGAGCAACAAGTAGATGAAGATCAAGGATGTTTGGTGCCAAGTAACTTTATTTAATTTGTATGTTTGGTGAAAATCAAGGATGTTTGATGAAGATCAATGATATTTGATAAAAGTAGTATTGTTTTGGAGCATTGTTTTTATTTCAGAAATAATGACTTTCCATATATGAAGTTTTTTTATTTATATTGTTGATTTTATTTATTATATTTAATATTATTGACTTTAATATATTTCAAGCATTTTTTTAATTTTTTATTTGATATAAGGATGAATAAGATATGTCTTAAAAATAATTTCATCAACATGACTTTTATTAGTGTTAATATTTTCTTACTAAAGAAATTCGCCAGTTATGTGAATTATTGACACAAATATTTTTGTCATTATTGGGACATTGAGAATATGACAAAAATATATGCCACCCTTTTATAATTTTGACAAAAATATTTTTGTCACATTTTTTGATTTTATGAAAAATAATTTCATCAATATTAATATTTTCTTACTAAAAAAATTTGTCACCTAAACTAATTACTAACACAAATATTTTTGTCACTATTCACTATTGGGACATTAACAAAAATATTTTTTCACTATTTCTATTTTATCAAAAAAATATTTGTCACAATATTTGATAATTGACAAAATTAATTTTATCACATTAAAAATTATGTCAAATAATTTCCGTCACTATTTAAATTGTGACAAAATATTTTTGAATTTTATGACAAAATAATTTCATTAGTATTAATATTTTCTTACTAAAGAAATTCGTCACTTGTGTGAATTATTGACAAAAATATTTTTGTCACTACTGAGACATTGAGAATATGACAAAAATATTTGTCACCCTTTCATAATTTTGAGAAAAATATTTTTATCACATTTTTTAATTTTATGAAAAATAATTTCATCAATATTAATATTTTCTTACAAAAAAAATTTGTCACCTATACTAATTACTGATACAAATATTTTTGCCACTATTGGGTCATTAACAAAAATATTTTGTCACTATTGAATAATTTTGAGAAATTTATTTTGTCACTATTTCTATTTTATCAAAAAAATATTAGTCACAATATTAAATAATTGACACATTTAATTTTATCACATTAAAAATGATGTCAAATAAATTTTGTCAGTATTTAAATTGTGACAAAATACTTTTTGTCACAACATACATTTTGTCACGATAAAACATATGATTTTTATCTAAAATTTGAATTTATTGTGACTAAATAGTACCTATTGTGACAAAAAAAATTTCTTTTACAACAAAATAATTTGTCATAATAAGTTGGTTTAAGTGACAAAATATTTTTTGTCACAATAAAACTGTTGAGTTTTGTCACAATATCCTTATTAAGAAAAGCTTGTTGTGACTAACATGATGACAAACCTTTTCGTCACAACAAGTATGTTGTGACAATTTTCATAGTTATTGTGACAAAATATTTTACCACAAGAAGCCTAATTTCTTGTAGTGTACACATGCTGGTTATAGAGACTTCTCGGCCTTGGTTGATGATTGCACACATTTCACTTGGATATTTTTAAGAGACATAAATCTGAGGCTAGAGACATAATTCCCAAGTTTTTCAATATAGTGGAGGCTCAATTTAAGGCTAAGGTGAAAATGTACCTGAGTTGAGGTGTTAAGATTACTTTGATTCTAAGGGAGTATTACATCAATTTTCTTGTGTCCAGAGACACTACAAAACCGCTGCAAAAATCATATTTTGCGGCGGTTTCAAAACCGCCGCAAAATTCCATGTTTTGCGGCGATTTTTAAAACCATCGCAAAATAACCGCCGCAATAAACCCTTTGTTTTGTAGTGAGAATTGAACATAACTCAGTAGTTGAACAAAAACATCAGCACCTCCTTAGTGTAGCTAGGGCATTGTTGTTTCAATCTAGAGTTCCTATCCAATTTTGGGGTGAGTGCATTCTCACAACCACTTTTTTGATCAATCATACTCCTACCCCAGTATTAAGTCAATAGTCTCTATTTCAGCTTCTTTATCATATACCTATTGATTATAGCTGTCTTAGAGTGTTTGGTGGTCTCTACTGTGCATCCACATTATTATCCCAGATGACTAAATTCTCTCCTAGAGCTTCTGCTTGTATTTTTCTCGGATATTCTCCTGGCATGAAAGGTTATAGGCTGTATGATATGGCTGCTAAGCATTTCTTTGTATCTCATGATGTTGTTTTTCATGAGATTTTTTTTTCTTTTCACAGCATTGTTTCTTCTCATGATATGGTGGATCCTTCCCTTGATTTGGTCATTCCTCATCCTTAACATTAGCACATTTCTCCTCCTGCTGATTCTGTCCCAACTGAGTTTAATAATCCTGATTTTGATGATTCCATTTCGGGTTTTCCTTGTCATCCTATTTCTCCTCGTTGATCAACTAGGGTCTCGAGGCCTCTTTCCTATCTCTAAGATTTTCATTGCAACCTATTATCACATACTTCTTTACCTTCTACCAAATCTTTGAATCCCCTAGACCATTTTTTTCTTACTCAAATTTATCTCCTACTCATAAACATTTACTTCTTAACATTTCATTCATCTTCGAGTCCCAATTCTATCATCAAGCAGTGTCTTATACTCACTGGAGGGATGCTATGAAAGTAGAGTTGGAGGCTATGAATATCAACCATACATGGACTGTCACTTCATTGCCTCATGATAAACATCCTATTGGGTGTAAATAGGTGTATAAAATTAAGTATAGATCATATGGTACTATCGAGAGATATAAGGCTCGTCTTGTGACAAAGGGATATACACAACAAGAGGGGTTGGATTTTTTTGATACATTTTCTCCAGTTGCCAAGTTAGTCATTGTCAAGGTATTGTTGGCTTTAGCAACACTACAAAAAAATCAGCGTTTAGAGGCGATTTTTAACCATCGTAAAGAATTTTAGCGGTAGTTTTCAAAACCACTGCTAAATTATATGTCGTAGAGCATTTAGCAGCAGTATTCAGCAACCACTGGAATAACTGCCGCAAATTATATTTTTTGCGGTTGTTTTTAAACCGCTGCAAAATAACTAATTTAGTGACGATTTTTAAAATATTTAGCGGCGATTTTAGAGCTGCCGCAAAAATTAAAAAATAAAATAAAATATTTAATTTTAACTGCGATTTTTAGAATCGTCGCAAAAATTAAAAAACAAAATTTTAATTTTTGGGCGGGCAGGCCCCTTTTGAACCCGAGATCTCCCCTATGCCCGTGCGCGCGCGAAACCATCTAATCTATGAAGCCTCCTTACTATATATTCACGCATATAAATTATATAATAATCCAACCACTATTTTTCAGAATTATATTTTATATTTTTTAATATAAATTAAAAAAATTAATTAATTGATTATTTTTTAAAAAATAAAGGAATAAATTAAAAATAAATTAATTGATTAAAAATAAAAAAGATTTATATATTTTTTAAAATTATTAATATTTTGTTAAATTTCTTTCTTCTTTTTATAAATTAAATGTATTAATGAATTTTGTGATTAATTTAAATTAAATTTTAAATTTATTTTTAAGATTTTATATTTCTTTTTATTAATTTAATTTTTAATTATTTTCTTAAGCAAAATTCAATTTTTTAATGAATTTTACAGGGGTTTTTCTAAACCGCCGCAAATGTTAATTTAATTTTAATTTTAAATTATTTAATTATTTTTTAATTTAGCGGCGGTTTCTCAAAAACCATCGCTAAATTCAATTTTTATTGAATTTTGCGACGATTTTAAAAAATCACCACAAATGTTATTTTAATATTATTTTTAAATTATTTAATTATTTTTGAATTTAACTGCAATTTCTCAAAACCACCGCAAATGTTATTTTAATTTTAATTATTTTTGAATTTAGCAGCGAATTCTCAGAAACTGTTGCGAAATTTTATTTAATTTTTTAATTATTTAATTATTTTTTAAATTTAGCGACAGTTTTTTGAAAACCGTCACAAAATTAAATGTTTTAATGAATTTTGCTGCGATTTTGATAAACCGCCGTAAAATGTTAAAAAAATCGTTGTAAAATACCATGTTTTGCGACAATTTTAAAATCGCTACGAAAAATCAAATTTTTTGTAGAGCAACAGTTCATAAGTGGCCCCTTATTCAACTAGATGTTAATAATGCCTTCCTCAACGGGGATCTTTTTGAGGAAGTGTATATGGATCTTCCTTTTGTTTATAGTCCTAAGGTTGATGCTCCACCTAAGGGGGAGCATTTGGTGTGCCGGCTTCACTAGTCTATGTATGGGCTCAAACAAGCTTTTAGATAATGGTTTTCTAAATTCTCATCTGCCTTTATTGAATATGGGTTTCTTTAATCAAATCTGACTATTCTTTATTTACTAAAGGTGTTGGGTCTTCATTTGTGGCCTTACTTGTCTATGTTGATGATATAATCATCACAGGTTCTGATGTTGTTGCCATAGCCTTACTTAAGTCTTTTCTTCATAGCAAGTTCAAACTTAAGGATCTAGGCCGATTAAGAAACTTTCTTAGTCTTGAGATTTCCCGGTCTACTAAGGGTATTTTTTTCTCCAAGCGACATTATGCCTTACAACTTCTTGAAGACATCGGTTTCTTGTCTATTAAACCAGCTGATGTTCCAATGTTTTCTAATATACAATTGAGTTCAGATGAGGGTCCTTACTTGAGGATGTATTTGCTTATCGACGACTTATTGGGAAACTTCTATACTTAACCATTTCTCGGCCAGACATCACATTTGCTGTCGATAAGCTTAGTCAATATGTTTCTAAGCCCATGAAGGCTCATCTTGATGTAGTCTATCATTTGCTGAGATATATTAAAGCCTCTCTAGGGAAGGGTCTATTTTTTTTCCGATTTTTCTTCCTTACAGCTTCGAGCATTTTCTGATGCTAATTGGGCATCTTGCTTGGACACTCGAAGATCTGTTACTGATTTTTGTGTGTTCCTTGGTGACTTGTTAATCTCTTGGAAGGCTAAGAAGTAGACCATTGTGTCTCGATCATCTGCAGAAGCTGAGTATCGTGCTCTTGCTTCCACTGTTAGTGAGATTGTTTGATTACACCAACTTTTATCTGATTTTCAGTTTTCTACAGTAACTCATTCTCTCTTGTTTTGTGATAATCAGGCTGCGGTTCATATAGCTTTTAATATGATTTTTTATGAACGCACCAAGTATATTGAATTGGATTGTCATTTCATTCGGGACAAGTTGCAGGCCAGTTTATTCAAGCTTCTACCTATTAGATCAGCCCATCAGCTTATTAATCTCTTTACAAAGCCGTTGCTAGCTTCTCAAATGCAATATTTGTTGTCCAAGATGGTTGTACTTGATATTCACAGTCCATCTTGAGGATGAGTATTATATGTAGTTGTATTCTTGTATTTCTTATTTCTATATTTGTAGTATTTGTATTTTTACTTTATGTTTAGTGTGTATTATTAGTCTTTTGCTTTGTGTTTGTTTAGTTGATAAACTGAAACAAGACAATGGTATTCTTAGGTGATGTATTAGTTCTAGGTATTTAAATGGTTGAGATCCATGAATAAGAGATCAAGGAAGCATTTTACACCTATCTCTTGGTCTATCTGTTCTAACACTTTGCTTCACATTCATTTGAGATTGTACATATTTTCTGTTAGCTTTTGCTCCTCATCTTTTTCTCTCAAATTACTATAAAGATTGTAGCCTAGCCTTATAAAAGCTACTAAAAGGTTGTAGTTGAACCTTATAAAAGCTACTAAAAGGTTATAGTTGAGCATGTTAAAAACTAGTATAAAGGTTATAGCTGAGCTTTTGAAAAGCTACCGTTATAGAGGATAATGCTTACGGCCTCTCTAAACAGACACTCTTTTAGTAGATTTGAGAAAATCATTGGGTGAGGGGCCAAGGTAATGAAGTAAGTTAGGTTATGCTAAACCACTATAAATCTTGTGTGTTGTTTGTTTCTAATTCTCTTGCATTTGATTTTCACATTTCTAGCATTTTACATTTACAACATTATTTTCCAACTACAAAAAGAGTAGAAAACAGTTTTTGTATAAAATCTTTTCAAACTAGAAAAGATTTGAAACACCCATTTCACCCTCCTCTTGGATGTACACTCCTATATTATACTTTCAGAAACATAGCTTAAACCATTTTCAGGTTTGGGGTTGTCCAACTGTGTAGTCAAAATTTATAACCCTACTGAAAGGAAATTTGACCACAGAACCATTCTTAGCATTTTAATTGGTTACCCAAAGGTCTGTAAAGGTTGTAGATTCTACTATACTATAAATGACATAAGAATTGTAGAATTGTTGAGTTAATCAATTCCAAGTTTTTGGAGTATGACATTAGTAGTTGTGAATGTTCACATGAATAGGGTAGTGCAACTTAACTGAGAGTAGTAATGATTCCCATTGTGCATGAAAGAATTGTTACTCCATCCACACAAATAGTAGCAATAGATAATTTAGTTATAGATGTTCCTTCTTCCATTACAAAACATCACTTGTATAAGAAATTCCACCTAGGCAATCCTAATGCTAGAGGAGGTCTGTCATACTTGGTGAATATATAGTTTATTTGGTTGAGTGTAGTTATGATATTGGGGAGATTATTGATCCAATTGCTTATAAAGAAACAAATACCACCTTGACATTAGACAAATAACAAAAGACAATAAAAGAAGAAAGGCAATATACGACCCATAATTGTGTATGGTAGTTAGTTACACTTCTTGAAGGTTTTAAATCCATTGGTTGTAAACGGATATTTAAAATTAAAAGAGATTCTAAAAGTGTCATTAAAAGATTTAAAGCAAGATTAGTTACTAAAGAGTATACATAAAGAGAGGGAATTGATTATACAAACACGTTTTCTTCTATATGACTAAGGATTCTTTTAGAATAATTATGACATTGACAACACATTATGACCTAGAGATCCATTAAATGGATGTAAAGATAGTTTTTCTTAATTTAGATCTTTTGGAGAAAGTGTACATGCATCAACTTTAAGATTTTGAGATAGATGAGAAGGAACATATGGTTCCTTGACTAAATAAATAAGACCATTAATTATGGCCTAAAATAAGTTTCTAGACAATGGTATTTGAAATCCGCAAAGTTGTTTCATCTTTTACCTTTGTGAAAAATATAATTAATTATTACACATATCTCAAGGTTAGTAGTTTTATCGTCTTAATTTTATATGTTGATTATATTTTATTGGTTGCAATGATTTGAGATTGTTGCATAATGTGAAGAAAATATTATCCCAGAATTTTGACATGAAAGATCTTGGTGAAGCAACGTTTATTATATGCATTGAGATCTACAGACATAGAATAAGAAAAACTACTGGGTTGGTCTCAATTCGAGTATATTGATTGAGTGCTGAAAAGTTTCAACATGAAAAATTGCAAACTAGGAGTAGGTTATATTGTTAAGGGAGATAAACTTATTAACAAACAATGCGCGAGACTAATCTTGAAAATTTTAAAATAAAGACAATTTCTTACAGCAGTGTTGTGGGCAGTTTAATGTATGCCCAAGTCTATACAAAACTTGATATTGGGTAAGTAAGTTTTTTGGTAGATATTTATTTAATTCTGAAAAGGAACACTAGGTAGATGCAAAGAAAATGGTTACATACCTACATAAAATAAAAAATCACAAGGTTATTTATAAAATAGTTGATCATCTTGAGATTGTGGGCTAAAGGTTGTTGGGCCTTATGTTAAATGATTAAAAACTTCTATCATAAGACTAAAGGTTGTTGATTCCACAATAAAAATTTATTGTGATAATGTTTCATCAATTTTTATTTTTACAAAGAATATAAGAATTCGAGCAACCCAAAGTATATGAAGTTGAAGTTTTTCAAGGGAATGAGTCGACAGTGGTGATGTTTAGTATGAACATGTTAAAACTAACAGAATGCTGGTTGATCCATTAATTAAAAGCCTTATTCCTATTGATCTTGATTGACATGTCAAGAACAAGGGAGTTTTAATTTCTTTTGATGTATTTGGTTAGTGGAGTAGCTAGATACATATAACTTCTGTTGTTGTTATGGTAATATGATATATGTTATCCATCATATACAATTGATGTTTATTCATCATACAATGTGAACTTTTAATATATTATTATGTTTCATTTTATGATCTTATGTAGGTATAAAATTTATCTTGAGATATGTAATATAATGTTGCTTTAGCATACTGGAAAGACCAAGTTTTTTGGTCATATAATGGACCAAATGTGGTTACTTGGTTAATAAATATATTTTAGATCACATGAACCAACACTACCCTACACTTTATCACACTTAAAATCTATGTTTATTGAGGTTTTGATGTTGTGATCATGAGAGTCATACATTACCAAAAGGTGCAATAATTGTCATGGTTCAAAGTTATCTATTTCTTTGAACGAGCTTCTAGGCTAAGATATTTTAAATATGTGACTACTAAAGTTGTTTTGATAAATAATTTTTTTAAAAAAATACTAAAAATCAATTAATGTTGCCTAAGTGCGAGAATATACGAAATTTTCTGTAAGTGATCAAATGCGAGAATGTTAGAATTTTTTTTTGTGTTTTTCTGTAAATGGACCATCACTAATTAAAATTGTGAATTGTGAAGAACGAGTTGATAAGACTGTACAACCTGCTAAAGTGATCTAATTAAATTTACTTAGGTCTATCTTAGTATTTTATTATGTATGATATAAAAACATGTAAAGAGTTTCTAAGTTATTGACCCAATTAATAGGAGAGCCCATTAAATAAATCTTAAGATTAGGTTCCTTTCTTATTTAAGATTTAGTTTTTTATTTAAATAGAAAACTGTGGTTGTTCGTACAATCGACTATCTTCTTCTGCGCGAGTACGAGGGTGGGTTTCTCGTATTCGGCTGTCGTCTTCTGCAACAGTACGAGGGCGGGTTTCTGCGAGAGCATGACAACACGAGGGTGGTGCGTCGCTGTGGGGAGTGGGTTTTTTCTTCTTTTGCTAGAGCACGGGACAAAAGGTAACAGAGATATGTATATGTATCTACACATTGCATACAAACATATATATATATATATATTATAGTGCGGTACCTGAGATTTTAAGGTTCTATATCAGAAATATAAAAATGAGCTCCTGAATCATATTGTACATTCAAATTTTATTTTTTTAAATATTAAAAAAATAAGTAAATATTCATACCATATCAAAGAATAAAATAAAAAAATTTCAAAATGATTAATTAAAAACTACTCTTTTTACAATTTTGAAAGCAAAAATATCAATCAAATTAATATAATCAAATTATTCGAGATTTTTTTTAATAGACAACATAGTCTATCCATTTAATCTGTCTTATCACATAGTATATTCCAAAGGATCAACTATTGCGCGTGTGTCTTAGCCCACTGTCTTATCAACTAATATAATATTTTAATCTATTTATGTATTGTAATTAATCCTAACTTTTAGACAACATTAAATCAACAACATCAACAAATATATATATATATATATATGTATATATATAACGAGTTTAGGATTGAGCAGGAACCAAACCTAGTTGGTTGTGGCATTATAAAATATTAAAATAAAAAACAATTATTAAGTCTTAACTATAATAAGGAAAAATAGTGATTTACATAGGTGTTTTTGAGAGAGTCAAAGAGAGAGAGAGAGAGAGAGAAGAGAGAAATGTTAGGTATTTTGCAAATTTTGGAGAATGAGAGATTTTATATAGGGGCAAAATTAACATTTTAAAATAGGGGTAAAATGGTCAATTCATTCCCAAATTTATGGGCCTTTAAATTGAAAGAACTTTTGGGCCCTGAGACAACCGTCTCTTGGGCCACACTATAGGTCCGAGCCTGTATATATACACTCATCACTATACTATAAGAGAAAAATTCATGTAGGCACATGTGAGATTCGTGCAGGCGTGTGTAAGATTCGTGCATCGCAGACGAGGGTGGGTTTGTGTAAAATCTCGAAATTTGAGAGATAAATAATAATTATTAATTTGATATTTAAAGTCATTATGGAATATTTGAAGAATTAAGAGAAAATGTTTATTTAGGTTATTTTGAAGAAATGGGTAATTAAAGTAATTAATTATTTTATTTGGGAGTATTTATGGATAATGGTTATTAATCTCAGTATTTGAGATAATTATGGAGTATTTGAGAATTTAAGAAAATATTAAATATATTATATTTTGATTGAGAATGTGTAAAGTTAATAAAATATATTCAATGGGGTGTATTAGTACTTAACTAGTCAATGAAATGTGTTATTTATTATATTATATATAAATGTAAAGGTTAGATAAGTTGCTCGAAGATTCCAACGTACGTTGGTTATGTTCGAAAGGATTTTTGAGAAGATTTGGACTTGGGGGAAAGTGGAGAGATTGCTGGAAATTTCCGGTAGCTAGGTGGCATCAAGTGGCGCCGTTTTTGGCCCAGGCAGCAGCAGCCTTGGGCTGCGACGTGGTTGCCTGTTGGCCCTTCCTTTTGTGGCTTCCAAGCCACTTAAATTTTGCTATATATATGGAGTGTCGTGGGCTGCAAGTAGAAGGGATGGAGGCTGAAAATTAAAGGTTATTTCAAGAGAAGAAGCGGGCAAGCAGTGGAGAATTTGAGGGACAAGAAGATGCGCACAGCAACTAGAAGAAAGGGGAAATTGAGAAAAGTTGGGGTAAAAAAGACAAGAGATTTTGGGATTATCTCGTGATTAAATTAGCCAGGTAAGTGGTTAAAATTATCAGAAGTATTATACATTTAAATAATAGATTTTATACGATTAGATTTGATTAATATAGGCCGTAAACTTATTATTTTCTGTTAAATGTTTTACTTTGCAGCGGGAGCGCAAAAAAGGCTAGAAACGATCGTTTAGAGACAAGGTCCTAACCTTCTCCTCATATTCTTTATTTCCTGTGAAAGTTTTCGTGGTTTCTTATATTTTAATCCCTCCCTCACTGTGACTCGGTTTCATGCATTAATAATAAAAATTCACATGGTAACCATTCCATGATTTATATGTTATTAATGAGTTTATTGGTAATGAAAATAGTTAAGTAAATGATGCCTTGGTGTCTTTGATTTCGTCCGTCATGGAGCTTTGTATCGCTTAGTTTTTTTTTGGGAATGATGCCGAACTCGTTGGGGCTAGGTTCTTAGAAAATGCTATGGTTTAGATTATGAGAATTTGTTAAAAGTCTATTATGTATGTTGAGATGGTTTTATGTAAATAAGAAGGAATGAGAACAGGAATAGTATGTTAATGGTTATGTTACAAGTGCATGAGTTTGATGTTATTAGTAAGGGTGTCTACGGGTATGGGGTACAAAGTCACTGACTGTCGACCGTGGGTAGTGGCAGTTGATGGTTGGATGTATGTGCGCCAGTCATCGGCTGTTACAATAAGCGCTAAATGGGCTAGAAGAGCTAGTACTACCAGATTCCCGCCTTGGTTGTGCATATCTTGATGTGTGTGTTGCATAGGGACTGAGTGGCACTCATTTGGGGACATACTTTGTGTGTGATGAGATGTGTGAACATTTGCATGACCTAGTTGGTCTAAGAGCCAACTTGGGTTCTCTAGGTGAGCCGGTACATTTAGAGCATATCGTATGTGTGAATTCCTATGTGGGCGTAGCATGGCCTGATATTTGGTTTATGGGGGCCTTGTCATCACGTTTATACTACAGATGTCATTGTATTTCTTATGTGTTGCATTGCATGGCAAGGAGAGTGATTTTTGATGATGGCACGGACCCGGTAGGTTAGCCGGGGAGCAGGGGCGGAGCCAGAAAAAATATTCAGTGAGGGCGCAACTTACTAAAGAAACAAATAAGAAACAATATAATAATATAAATATGCTAAAGATTAACATTATTTATTCAATACCTTACAATAGTTCTTTGCGATTTTTCATATTTTGATAACGTTGTATAATAACTTCATTATCAATGTTCGAAAATATCTCTTTCTCAACATAAACAACTAGGCTATCATTCATCCACTAATCTCCCATTCGATTGCGCAATCTATCCTTCACAATGTTCATTGCAGAAAATACTCTCTCGACAGTAGCAGTAGCAATTGGAAGAACTAGTACCAAAGTCAGAAGTTTGTACACCAACGGATATATTATGTTTTTTTTCGTCATAACCAACTTCTCTGCAAGATCACCAAGGCCTTTCAATCCTTCAAACTCTTTGTTAGAGCGCATATTAAAAATAAAAGTTTCTAGTTGATCATCAAGTGTTAGGAGATTTACTGATGAAAAATCTTCTGGATAAAACTCAGCAAGTTGAATCAATCTTTTCTTGTCAAAAGCAGAGAATGAATCTTTTGGACATAGACATGCTACACAAAGAAGCAGCTCGGTATTTGCCTCCGAGAAACGATCATTCAACTCTTGAAGTTGCATATCAATGACAGCATAGAATAAATCTACACGGAAATGATGCAAATATGTTATTTCTGGAGCTTGACGTTGTGGGCGACCACGAGCTGCACGGCGTATAAACATATCATCCATGTTTGGAACATCAATGTAGTGCACCTGACAAAAAGAATAGACTTGTTGCACAAACGAATCCCACCCATCATTTCTAAAAGACTGGAGTCGTTGTTTGCATAGTTTCACCAATTCCATTGCATTTACAATATCTTGATCTTTTCTCTGTAATGCCTTTGATAATTCATTTGTCATCGCCAAAACAGTTCTCATTAAATGTAGATTAAATGCAAAATCAAATGATAATATTGACTCCAACAAATTATATGCTTCACCTTTTTGATCAGAATTTGATCCATCAACACTAATCATTTCAAGCACATCAATAACAGCTGAGAACATGGCAAGCAAGCTAATCAAAGAATTATAATGTGAACCCCAACGCGTATCACCAGAACGCTGAAGGGTAGTTTCTTGATTAAGTCCCCTTCCACTTAAAATCTCACCATTCTCCAATGCTTTTGCAACAATATTTGCTTGTTTCTCTCGAAGATGATCACAACGTTTAGACGATGCTCCAACAATATTGACCTCATCAGCAACCAAACGAAAAAAGTTAGAAATTGGAGTATTCTTCTTTGCCACGGCTACAAGAGCTAGCTGAAGCTGGTGAGCAAAACAATGAATGTAAAAGGCGCAAGGATTCTCTTTTAAAATAAGTGATTTGAGACCATTGAACTCACCCTGCATATTACTTGCCCCATCATAACCTTGTCCTCTCAATCTAGACAAGCTTAAGTTATATTTAGAAAATGTCTTGTCTATTGCAGCCTTAAGTGAGAGAGCTGTAGTACTAGAAACATGCTCAAGACCAATGAAACGTTCATTTATTTGTCCACTATTGTTCACATAACGTAAAACAATTGACATTTGCTCATTTGTTGACACATCACGAGATTCATCAACTAGAATAGAGAAAAATGAATCCCCAATGTCTTTGATAATAGCATTGATCGTTTCAGCAGCACAAGCACTTACAATATCCTTCTGAACATCGGGAGATGTTAATTTGCAATTTAAAGGAGCCTTGTTCATTGTAACTGCCTTAATCTCATCATTATGATCACCTAGAAACTGCAATAGGACTAAAAAGTTACCTGGATTCTCTGAATTCTCAGATTCATCATGACCCCGAAACGAAAGCCCCTGTCGCAACAAAAGTCTAATACAATCAATTGATGCAGTAAGACGAATACGATAGTCACTTCGTACTTGTTTTGACTGCTTGAAGAAAGCTGACTGAATGTGTTGCTCTTGATTCATCAAAGCCTCACACTTGATACGAGCTTTATTGTGTGCACTATCATGATCCCCAACATGAATATTAAGCCTGTCTTTACTTTTCCAATATGAGAATCCTTCACTAACAAAAGCATCGCCTCCTCCTTGTTTACCCACACTTGTTTTGAATAGATAACAATACAAGCAAAAAGCAGCATCTTTTGATACACTATACTCCAACCAACTACCAAACTCTTTAAACCAAGCAGGATTGAATCGTCTAGTTTGTGTCTGTCCAAATGGTCTATATGGAAAGTCACGATCTAAAGGCTGACACGGACCTTTTTGCATATAAGCTCTTCAGACTTGATCTCTAATATTAACATCGTAATCCAAAATTGGAATCCTTAGTCCAGGATCGATGGGAAGTTGTGTAATATCAAAAGTAACACTATTTGATTTTTCCCTATCAACATCTTCTACAACCGACGAAGATTTTCGTTTAAAAAATCTATCCATCACTGTTTCAAATTCAAGATAACAAATGATAATTAGAGAATGCACAAATTCATAAATTTATCAAGTGCATATGTGTAAATTATAATTGATCAATATCCAAATTACGTGCGTCTGTGCAATTGATCTAACAATCAAAATATAAAATTACGTACCCCTGTACAATTGATATCAAATTACGTGCGCCTGTGCAAGTGATCCAACAATCAAAATATCACATTACGTGCGCCTGTGCAATTGATCCAACAATCAAAATATCAAATTACGTGCGCCTGTGCAATTGATCCAACAATCAAAATATCAAATTACGTGCGTCTGTGCAATTGATCCAACAATCAATTAACCCAACATTAACATCACATTAACAATCAATTAACATCACATTAACAAATTTATTTTCAAAAACAAAACCCAAACATCAATTAACCCATCAGTTAACAAAATTTAACTTCACCTAATTTTAAAAATGGGATAAAAAAATTTACCTTCTTGGATAAAAAAAAAATGATCAGCGACAGTACAGACAGGGGGTCGGGTCACCTGTCGCCGGGTCGGAGCTGGAGCCCGGAAGGGCAAGCCAAGCCAGTGACGAGGGCGATTGGGCTAGGGCCGAGCCGTCGAGGCAGACGCGGCGAGCGACGGAGACAGAGGCGAGCGAGTCGGGTTAGCGAGAGCAAGGCGAGCGAGAGTCGAGAGAGGGTTACTGGGTTAGCGAGAGCAAGGGCGACTGACCGGCGACCGAGGAGGGTTAGCGAGAGCGAGGCGAGCGAGTCAACGGCGCCGGCGACCTCGGTCCTCAGCGATGGTTCTAGTTGTCCGATCCGACGCAGGCACGGAGGAAGGTCGGAGCAACCGAGCAAGTGAGGGCGAGTCGGCGAGAGGTGGTGCGAGAGAGGGAGAAGAACAGAGGACGTGGGCAGCGAGCGAGAGAGGGTTTGATTGATTGAGGGCTTGATTTGAGAGAGCCTAGCGGGCCTGAGTGCAGGCCAAACTCAATGGCGGGCCAAGGCCCAGTGAGGGCCAAGGCCCTCACTGGGCCTACATTGGCTCCGCCCCTGCCGGGGAGTGCAAGGCTATGATATGGGTGGTTTGTGAGGCACGAACCCGGTAGATTAGCCGGAGAGTACAAGTTCAGAGCTTAAAATTGAATGGTCTAATGCTATACACATGTTACGAAGGACAGAAAAAGACAAGTCAGGAATGATGATATGGTAGCCTACATAAGGCTACAACATGTTTGTATGTGGGACTTTGGCACCAATGTGGGTCTTATGTGGGCCTTGAGGACCGTTTATGTGCAAAGTTACTTTATGTTATGCACTCAAGGTAGAAGCATGTATGGTTCATGGCATGGTATGTTGTTGTATTGGCATGATTTGCATGGGGTGTTATGGGAAGAGTTCTGTCTTTACTCTATAGCCTTTCTTTCCAAAGCTTGTTGAGTCTCGTGACTCACGTTTGCTTTCCATCATTCCAGGGAAGATGATAGCTGGAGTTGATAGGTACGCTCGACAGAGTTGGGGTCCAGTTCGTTGTGTCATGATAGCAGGGGCAGAGTCCTCCCGAGACTAGATCCTAAGTGTCCTTGTGCTTGTGTTAGAGTAATGTTTTATATTTTTGAGATGGGTGTATTTTCTTTGAGAGCCAAGTGGGCTCATGTGGTGAATGATTATGTAAAGGCGGTTATGAAATGTTACAGGATGTAAAAAGTTATGGTTTCTAAAAGGGTCGTGTGTGAGTTTTAATTTATTTTATTATTCGATATCATTCAAATAATGACTCTCTCACGGATCCTCTATGTGCGGTAAGGGCTCCGGGAGACGGGTTGTTATAGTTTGACTAGAAAAAAGATATGCTTTTTGACAATTTTCTAAATTTTAAATAATATATGTGGTTGCATGATTGGTTTTTTCGAAATTGCTAGCCAAAAGTTAGGGCTTTTGTTTGGATTAGTCTGTATTGGATGGGCATTCTAGTTCGTAGTTACTTCTTGTCTTTGTTGTGACTTTAATTTACTTCCATGGCACTGTATATTATATTGTCTTCTAATATTCTATAATTTGTCAATTGGCTAAAGGCAATGTTAACTTAAGCACTTGCATTTTGAAAATGTCAGTGATGCAATAGCTTAGGGGTAGCTAGACCCAGTTTTCTGCTGCTTAGACACAGTTTTCTGCTTGTTTTTTTTTAACGTTGCTGATACGTTTACATCTTGCTAAACAGTTTAAATTTCTGAACCTGCAATTTTCTGTTGGCTGTTAGAACCCCAACTTATGATTGTACTATGAATTAATAGATTCTCTTTCTTTTTTATTTTTATTTTTTTTAAGGACCAAGTGTTCAAGTTTTGCTTGAATAATTCGGGAAGAGCGGCCTTCCTCCTAGTTTGCTCTTCAAAAAAATTCGAGTGCAGTCACAGTTTATACATATTTAGAGTGGACTTTCGTGAAACAACTATCCTCTCTGTAGACTCTATCTTTACGTCATATGAACGGGATCACCGGAGGGGCGACAGGGCGCACCATGACCCTGCCTCCATGTGGGCGACTAATCTTATTGTTGTCTTTCAGCTAATGTTATCTTTCAGCAATAATTATGTCACAAGCATTTGAACATCCGATGTTCTTGTTATTCTCCTTGTGCTTTACCGTTATGCCATGCCCGTTGGGGCTTCTTTTTCATTTTTTACATGCACTTTTATGCTGTGTTTTCTATATCACAAACCAAATTTTCCTTTGAAGTTACAATATGAGCTTGTCCGTACCATTCAAGTTATTCCTTGTTTTAATCTGAAAGTGAACTGAGTTCCTTTCGTGGAGAAACTTTTGACTAGAAAAAAAGGTATGCTTTATGGCAATTTTTGTATGTTTTTAAACACTATATGTGGTTGCATGTAAGGTTGTTCAATGGGAGCTTTCCCTAGATTCCAGGCACAAGGGGAAAATTGGGGGTAATGAGCCTTTCTATGACCAACTTAGATCCAAAAAGTAGGGAGTTTATTTCAGATGTTGATAAAGAAAATGGTGGTTCGGATGGAGGAAGAAGGCGTGGGAAAAGCAAAGACACTTTGACCCTTTTATAGCAATGCCATATTGGGAAGTTGGCATGATATTTGAGTCAGTGAATGAATTTAGAGAACATTTACCAGATATGCTATGTTGAGGGGAGTTGTTTAACCATTAGGCCAAATGAGCCTAAAAGAGTAAGGTGAGGTGTAAAGAAAGGTGTCCTTGGCTTCTATTTTCTAGTGTTGAGACAAGAACCAACAATTTTATTATCAAGACATACAATTACTACAAGAAAAATACTATTTAGTGACGGAATAAGAAAATTACTATTTAGCGACATAATTAGCAATGGAAAAAATTCTTCACTCATTAGCAACGGGCTAGTGACGGATTTGCCGTTGCAAAAATTTAGCAGCGGAAAAGGCCATCGCAAATTTAGCGACGAAAACACATTTCACTAAATATTTTTTCTATTTAGCAACGGAATTAGCGACGGCAAAAATCTGTTGCTAAAAATAAAAAAAAATAAAAATTAATATACAAATCTTTTAGCGACGGATTAGTTCTGTAGCTAAAAGACATTAAAATTAAAATTTAATTTTAATTTTTTTAGTGACGGATTAATTTCGTCACTAAAAGATTTGACAAAAATATAAATTAATATTCAAATATTTTAGTGATAGAAAATTCCGATTCTGAAAATGAAAACTTAAAAATTAAATAAATCATTTTTTAGCGACGAAACTATTTCGTAGCTAAAATAAATTAAAATTTTAAATTAAAAATATAAATTAATATGAAAATCCCTCAGCGATAAAATAAAAAAATTAAAAATTAAATTATAAATTTTAGCTCTATAATACAAATAATTTTTAATAACAAAAATTTAACTAAATTTAAAATTTTTCAGCGACGGACATGAGTTCAATAGTGGAGTAGGAAGTGCCCATTAGCGAATACATATTTTTAGTTATAATACCATACTCAAAATTATATATTTAATTAGCTAACTAAATTTTGTACTATGCTACACTCCAATTAATTTTATAATTGAGATGAATAATTTTTGATAATATTTTTAATTTTTTACTACTATATTCTATCTATATTGTTTTACTCATTTGAATCATAATATAAAATTTTATTCTTTAATCAATGAAAGGATCTTCAATTTTATCTCAAAGAGCACTTTTAAAGAGATGATTGTTCATTTTGCTTTGCTCTTAAGAGACTTGTTCGAGAAGATAACTTGTTAAAATTATTTTTAGCTTAAAGCATTTATATAATTTAAAATTGTAAATTAATTAGTAAAATAATTTATATATTATTATTATTTATAACATAAAAACTATTGATCATTTAAAAAATAAAAGATTAATCTTTACCTCCCATTTTATAATTAAGAATAAACTTGCATACTATTGAAAAATATTTTAATTAAAAATAATTTTATTTCTTCTTTACATTACAAGAAAAACATTTTTTAGCAACAAAATATAATAATTTGTAAAACTTCCATTTGAATTAGCTACGAAATAAAATTAATAAACGTTAAAATTAAAATTAATATTTGTTTGAATTAGTGACGAAATATTCTGTCTGTATTCGAATACAAGACAAACAAAGAATCTCATATTTAAATATAAGGCAAAATATATATATATATATATTCGGATATAAGACAAATATAAGTAAAACATATCTGGATATAAGACATAAAAAAAAAAATATATCTGGATACAAGACACAAACATATATTTGCATATTCGGATATCATGGAAGGCACTCGATCATTGTTTATCTCTACAAAAATTATTCGTATAAATAAACTTAGAGTTAGTTACAAAATTTGCTAGATTTTGAAGATATTTTCTATCAAATATTTAGAATTATTTACTTACAAAATTATTTTTTTAACATATAAATCGTAAATCATTTTTTTCGCTAATTTAACATTAAATTGGAGTTTAAAGATATTATATATATACTTTTTATTTACTATAAATATATAATTCATATTGTATTTTTGATTTATTATTTTTTGTTTAGTATATTATTTATATATGAATTAATTCTTATATTTGAATAATTATCTCAATTCCAGTGACAGTTTTATTAGATATCTTACAACTAGAATCCCTCTTTTTTCGATTCAGTTCTTCCACCATCATAAACTCCATTTAGATGCAAGCATGTTATATTTTTTAGTTATTGGGAGAATCCAAGTACTCTATTTCGGATTTAAGAAATAATTCTCAAAGGCCTTTTTTCTTTTTGGAATATACATGAGTGAAACAATCAATCTATTGATAATGAAAGACCTAAAAGAGTCTTTCAATGTATCATTGATCGTGAAATATCAATTGCTTGTTGAACCCTATGAATTACGTGAAACTAGGATACTCCAAATTCGAGATTTTATTTATTATTTATATATATATATTATTTTATGTTTATTATTGAGTATAAAATATATTTTTCTCTTTATATGTATTATTTATAGTTTATAATGTTTTTAAAAATATATATGAAATATTTTTTTTTAATTTTTTTGAAATTTTTTTAAACCCCTTCCCATTTAGCGACGGGAAGATGCCCGTTGCTAAACCCTCCCCCTGCGTGCTCTCTTTCCCCCTTGCCCATTGAGTGACGAGTATCTTCCCGTCACTAAACCTTCCCCCGCACGTTGTCTTTCCCCCTTGCTCATTTAGCGACGAGTATTTTCCCGTCACTAAACAACAACGGGAAAATGCCCATCACTAAGCCCACACCCTGCGCGTGTGCAGGGCCGCCCCCCTTTGAATTTCGCCCTCCCCTCTATATAAATCCCTTCCCCTCCCCCCTCTGCACTGTCTCTGTTTCCCCTCTCTTCCTCCTTTCCTCGCCCCCTCTGCACTCCCCCTTCTTCACTTTTAATGTGTTGTTTAATTTTTTTGTTATTGTAGATTCTTCATTTAGAAGATACGAGCATCACCAAAATTTATAAGTTATTTTATTTTATTTTTCTCTATGCACTATATTTTTAGTATTTTGTTATTTTAACTTTTAAATGCATATTTGAATGTTTTTTAGATGAAAAATATCCATGTTATTCATATTTATTGCATGTATATTATTATTTATTTTACATTTATATAGTTGCATATTATGTATATATATTATTGTGTATAGTGTATATATTATTGATGATTTATACAAAATAAAAAAAATTAGAAATAAAAAATTATTATGTCAATTTTTTTCAATGAAATATTAATTATATATAAAAAATAAAATGAATATACAATTTATTGTTAAAATTGTTTTTAAGTAGTTATTTATTAAATATATTATAGTAATTTTAAATAAAAAGCTTAATATTTGTATTTTAATTAGTTCTCATTTGTATTTTAAAATAATATAATGTTATTAATGTTGTTGTTGAGTTAGTTATTTAGTAAATATAATTTTAAAATAAAAAATAAAAAAAATAATGTTATAAATATTGTTGGTGAGTTAGTTATTTTAATTAATTAATTAAAATAAATTATTAATTATCAAAAAAATATTTATATAATTTATTATTATTATTATTTTATTTACATATAAAATTTTATTTTATTTATTCTTTTTTTGAATCAACGACGGGGTTATCTCGTCTTTGATTCAGTGACGGGTATATCTCCCATTGCTGATTTAGCGACAGGAGTTATACCCGTTGCTAAAAATATCCATTGCTAAATGCATCGCTAAATATCAGCGACGCCCTTTTTAGCTACGGATAGGTGCCTGTCACTAAATTCGTTGCTAAAAAATTCAGCGATGGAATTTTATATTTTAGAGATGAAATTTTCTGTCATTAAAACGTTGATTTTTTTTTTGAAGTGAATCCAATGCATAGGTGTTATAGAATAAATAGGAACAAAAAGTGCAATTTAGAGTTAATTGCTACGCATTTTCAGCGTATGATTTTATCACAACTAGGAACTAAGTTCAAAGAAATTAGAAACTATGTAGTTGGGGAGGTCAGTGGCATTAGGGCAAGAGACAAGGTGGTTGCATCCAACATGGGTGATTACAAAGTGGAATTTGCAGTGTTGCATGATTATTGTGATGAGATTATGAGGTCAAACCCAGGGACCACCTGCTTCGCCTTAACAAAGAATTTGGAAGATAAAAGAAGGAAACAATTTAGAAAATTTTATTTATGTTTTCAAACATTGAAACAAGGATTCAAAGAGGGATGTAGGCAAATTATAGGATTAGATGGATGTTTTTTTGAAAAGTCCAACCAAAGGGCAATTGCTTGTTGCTGTTTTCAAAGATGGAAACTGTAATGACTCGTTGGTGAGTCTAGGAGTTATTAATATTTTATTTATGAGCATTGAGAATTTTACCCCTATTAAATTAAATGTGAGAAATATTTTATATGACAAATGTACGTAAATAAATTATGTGTTAAATTAATGGATTGGGTTGCCAATTTGGGCCTAAGCCCATGTATTAGTGGGTTGTATTTTAATTAAATGAGAATAATTTTGATTGGAGCCTATGATGGAAATGGGCCACTTTGAATTGGGCTAGTGAGTGGGCTTGAGCCCATATATTTAAGTGGATTGAGTGAAATAAATGGAAAAAAGGAAAATGGGAAAAGAAAAGGAAAAATAAGGCAAATGACCAAAACGAGCTTAGATATTTAGTGGAGTGTGTGTTGTGTAGAGGGGCAAAATTAGGAAGAGAAAAGTTGGGGAGTAGTTGGAGATGGCATGAAAGTCACTCCTCCTCCATTCTTTAATTTTTCTTCTTCTTGCTTCTTCTCTCATTCTCTCTTGAATGTTCTTCTTTCTTTTTCTTCAATTTTCTTCTTTTTGCTTGAAGCTTCAAAGGAGTGATGAATCTAGCTTCATTGAAAGTCTTTCTTCTTCTCCTTCGATTTTCTTCATCAAAGTCAAGTCACTACAAAAAAATTGATTTTTTGCAGCGATTTTTTTTGTGACGATTTTATGGAAAACATGGCATTTTGCGGCAGTTTCATAAAATCGTCGCAAAATTTAGTAAAACATTTAAGTTTGCGACGATTTTCAAAGAACCGTCGCTAAATTTAAAAAATAATTAAATAATTAAAAAATTAAATTCAATTTCGTGGCGATTTTTGAGAAACCGTCACTAAATTCAAAAAATTAAATAATTAAAAATTAAAATTAAAATAACATTTGCGGCTATTTTCAAAAACTGCTACAAAATTCATTAACAAATTAAATTTGGCGGCGATATTTCCAAAATCGACGATAAATTAAAAAAAATTAAATAATTCAAAAAAAAATTAAAATAATATTTGCTGTGGTTTTCAAAAACTGCCGCAAAATTCATAAAAAATGAAATTTAACGACTATTTTTTAAAAACTGTCGCTAAATTCAAAAAAATTAAATAATTCAAAATTAAAATTAAATTAACATTTGAGGCGGTTTTTATAAACCATCGCAAAATTCATTAAAAAAATTAATTTTTTCTTAAGAAAATAATTAAAAATTAAATTAATATAAACAAATATAAAATCTTAAAAATAAATTTAAAATTGAATTTAAATTAATAGAAAAATTCATTAAAATTTTAATTTAAAAAAATAAAAATAAAAATAAATTTAACAAAATTTTAATATTTAAAATTTTAATAATTTTTAAAGAATATATAAAATCTTCTTTTTATTTTTAATCAATTAATTTATTTTTAATTTATTCCATTATTCTTTTAAAAATAATCAATTAATAAATGTTTTTAATATAAATTAAAAAATATAAAATATAGTTTTGAAAATTAGTTGTTATATTAGTATATAATATATATGCCCATATATGTCAAGGGGGCTTCGCAGATCAGTTGATTCGCGCGCACGCACGTAGAAAAGATTCTGGATTCAAAACTTGGGGAGGGAAAGGCTGGGATTTAATTTCTAGCATCACCACATGGCGTGCGTATGCGGGCTAGGCCTGTGCAGTTGGGCGTGGGCCGGGCTGGCCACGCTTGTGCGCGGGCCTAGCAATTAAAAAAATTAATTTTTATTAATTTTTGCGGCAGTCTTGAAACCGCCACTAAAATTAAAAATTTAATTTTTTTTATTAATTTTATCGACGGTTTCAAGAAACTACCGCTAAAATAAAAATTTAATTTTTTGCAGAGATTTCAAAATTGCCGCTAAATCACTTGTTTTGCGACGATTTTTTAAACCGCCACAAAAAATACAATTAGCGACGATTACTCCAGCGGTTGCTGAAAATCACCGTTAAACACTCTGCGATGGCTAACTTAGCGGCGGTTTCCAAAATCGTTGCTAAATTACTTAACGGTTAAAAACCGCCACTAAATACGAAAAAAATCGCCGCTAAATGTCTATTTTTTTGTAGTGAGTTCTCTTGCACTCTCTCTCTCTTTTTAATGGTTTGTGCAAGTTCTTTTCTTTTGGCAAGCTTATTCATTGTTTTCCTCTTTGATGTAAAAAGTTAAATCTTCTTGTTGCCAATAATTTGGAGTGGTCTTCCAAACTCTTGGAGTTATTTTCTTGAAATAAGTAAGTTTTGTTTATATTCATAAAAAAGATTTGTGGGTTTTCTTTTTATTGTCGTTAGGTGTCTTGAAAATGGTTTTGTTGGGGTTTGTTCACCCCATTATTCTTTCATGGAATGGCATTGTGGGTTAGGAAGCTAGAATGAGAGTTTTGGGGGGTTAGTGTCCATTTTGTGTGTTTTTGGTGAGTTTTCTTCGTTTCCGGGCAAGTCGACTCATCTGCAACTTGACTACACCCCACGTGCTTCGCTATTTTGGTCATAAATTTTGATGTAGAAGTCAGAATTGTGATCCGTTTGAAGATTCATAAACTAAACTTCAAGGGCTTCAATTTGATATATAATATTGTATATTTTGGTTATTATTTGAGTTGGTTAAGGCTTTTCTTAATTCAAATCAAGTAAGATTGTTAAAGTAAATTATTTTTAAATGTGTCCTTTGATATCCCTCAATTCTCTAAAATGATAAGATGTGGTTGAAGACATATATATGTATATATGTGGGGTTCATGAGATAAAAATATAATTGAGCTGCATGTGGAAGCATGATGATAATCATTTGGGAAGTTAATAAGAAATGTTCTTGGTTGGTATATCCATGGTAACTCATGTGTGATGCATGACTATCATTATATGGATAATTGCCCTTAATTGATGTGGTGAAACCTAATCAATGTGAATTGTGTGGAAGATCCAAGAGATTTAATGGACAAAAATTGAGGATATGTGCACGTCACTTGTCATAGCATTGTTGTGGATGTGTTGCATGGCATTGTGTGCTATTTTATTTCGCATTATGATGATGGGTCATGGGTTGCATCCATTGGGGGTCATGCTTTGTATGTGGTGGGTGCGTTAAGCATAACATGGTAATTATCGTTGGGCACTTATAGTTTAAAGAAGGGTATGCATGTATTATGCATATAGCCATGAGTATACACTATGTGTAAAAGGCTTGCATGTACTATGGTGGACACTCATGATGTGGCATGTACTTGAATTCGCATATGCATACTTGATGTTATAATTTGCACCACTATTATATTTTGGCATGACAGCTAAGTTTACGTGTGTGGAAGAGGGTACCCTATGAAAGCCTGATATGGGTGAGGTGGCCATAAACCTGGTAGGGGTTTCTCGAGCCAGGAGTGGCTATTGGAATTTTGGTATTTGTGTGTGTATATATATATATATATATACATCTACATGGATGTGTTGGCTATTTGAGCGTATATACATTTGCATGGATGATTGGTTGTTTGAGTTGTGGTGATGCATGTGAAAGTCTTTGTAGCGGCCCTCACCCGAATAATCCCACTAGTATAGGAAATCTGAAAGGAGGTCGTCACAAAATGGATACATAAACATTAACTCAGATTTCTAACCAATTTTTTTTTTTTACTTATTCACTGATCATCAAGAGCCAAAATAAAACATCCCACATTTGCTCACTGTCAATAGGAGCTCAAAATAAATATATAACATTCATTACATCATCATCTTGGGCTTACCGCCCATACATTTTCAAAATATAAGGGTACTAAAGCTTTAAAAACAAAATGAACCCTCTATTTCTTGCCCTCAACATTACACCCATAGATCTTGAGGCCGGGACATCTCTATACACATCTTAACCAAAACTCGCCCCAATATCTATCTTTTACTTCCCTGGAATGACAAAAGAAACAGAGTGAGCCGCAAGGCTCAGCATGTATATAACAAAGGAAAGTATCCATAGAATGATATATGAAGGCATAAATAACTCAGAGCCAAATAAAATCATTGCCCGACATCTAGACACCCATTGGGTTCATGCCCTCTAGACTGGACAACAACATCCTCAAAGAAATACACTTTCTTATATTTCATCAAAATCCATATCCAAGTGAGCCATAAGGCTCGACAAGTAAACATATATAATAAAGGAAACACGAATGAAGGGAAGGATAACAGAAATAGAGTACACCCGACTCCCCAATACAATTTAAACCCATCCTTCAATTCTCATTAATAATACCATTCCATAAGCAAGCATATATTACAACAAATGGAGTAATAGAGTTAAGGCATGGATAAATCAAAGTGAAATAGACCTGACTTCCCAAGTACGAGTGTGATTTCCCATTAGTTCCTATCATTGAAATCATTCCCATGCCATTGCCACTATGCATTTTATGCATCGTTTCATTTATCATGAATACATAAATCTCCATACATCGCATTGGCTCACACAGCCTTCCATATACATAGATCACATTAGCTCTCAAAGCCCTTTATTCACATGCATGAATGCATACATATATATATATATAAATCAATTTTTTACTCATTGGCTTGAGCATCGCCTATCGGGTTTATGGCCACCTCACTTGTGTCAGGCGCTCTTTAGGATATCCTTTTCTTTCCTCATCTGCTGAATATAGCCGTCGCGCTAAAATAATAGTAATAGGGGTGTAAATCATAATTCCATGCAATGCTCATGGGATCTCACATAAGTATAACATACATACTCCATTATAGAAATGTACACACCATGAACATCATGCACATTTAACATATTCACTCATGAGCCCATGCATGCACATATGCATATCTTAAATCACATCCTAGCATTTTGGAGGGTTGAGTGATGATAAAGGAAGTAATTAATAGCAACTTAGATCAACAATCAAATCCCTCGAAATCTAGTTTATGACGCTTCAAACGAATCGCAATTCTAAGTTCTACATCAAAAGTTATGGTCAAAATAGCTTAACATGCACAGTGTTGAAAAAATGTGAATAGTCGACTTTTGGGGAAGGAATAGTCGGATAAAGCTTAGTCGACTGATCAACCTCTATTAGTCGACTAGGCCAAGGGTTGGCACCAAAATCTGAGAAAACAGGCTTCTGCTGAGTCGACTAAACCTCAAAAATAGTCGACTCAATGCACACAAACACACGAAATGGCCCCAAAACACCCCAAACCAATCACCACTAGTTTCCTAACCCACAAATGTCATTTCTTGAATGAAAAATTGGGTGAACAAACCCCAACGAGACAACACAAAGACTAACTCAAGCTTTGACATAACATATGGTTTGAAGAAAATATATAACCGATACCAAAAATCATTTTTATCAATGAGGGGACTAAGAACCATGAAACATTTCAACTTCACAATGGAAGATAAGGAAAGCTTGCACAAAATAAAAATAGGAATGCAAGAAGAACTTGCTTTTGATGATGCTTGGAAGAAGAAAAAGCCTCCTGAAAGCTATAACTTGGAGCTTCCAGCAACAAGAAGGAGAAAAAAATTTAAAGAAGAAGAAAAAGAAGAAAAGGAATGGGAGGGAATGGCATGCACGCCCATTCCACTAACTCCTATCAGCCTATTCTCCCCTCATTTTCCACTATTGCTCTTCACTCTTCACTCACAACACATAAAAATCCAAGCCTCTTTTAGACCTTTGACATTTTCTTTCTTTTCCCATTATTTAATTCAATATCACATTATATACATAGGCCTAAGCCCAAATAAAAAATCTACTCATATTGGGCCCAAGCCGATTTAACCCAAAACTTGGACTCTTCTACACAATTAAACTTCATTAATTTTCCTTTTATTAACACATAAATTATTTTCAACAATTCATTAAAGAAAAACTCAAATACCCAAAATAAATTACTAATAATGCCTAAACCCACTACTGGGTTGTTACAGTCTTCCTTTTGTAAATTAAGGCATAAGCTATGCAATGATTCTTTAAAGGCATGTCATTCAGTTGAATGATGAGTATCCTTCATAATACATGCATGCATGCATAGTAGTGGCAGCCTTGGGGGCCACGTGGGTTTCTTTGTTATGGTTTCATGTGCATGATGATGGGAATAACACATGGCATGTATGATGTCCATGGCATGGGAAAAAGGAGTCTGGTACTCATGTGAAATGCATGTTATGATGCATATGGTTAGAGGAACCTTGTATGCCAATTGTTGTGCATGTGCATGTATACCTTATGAAAATTTAAAATGGGTTTTGTTAAAATATAAAGAAATGGTTGCCTCTGAGGAGGTTGTTGTTAAGTGTAGAAGGCATGAACCTAATGGTTGTCTAGATGTTGGGTAGTGATTTTTCTTTGGCTCTGAGTTATTCATGCCTTCCTATACTGCTTTATTAATACTCCCATTTGCTATATGCTTGTTGAGCCTTGTGGCTCACTCTTGCTTCTTTTGTCATTCCATAGAAAAAGAAAATAATTATTTGGGGGCGAGTTCTGGATAGATGTGTACAGAGATGTCCCGGCCTCAAAGATTTATGGGTGTAATTTGGAGGGCTTTATTGTGTATCTATAGTATTGGAGACTTTCATTTTGAAAGTGTATGAGTGGTAAGCCCTAAATGAATGATGTAATATTTGTTATAGCTCCTTTTGATAGTGAGAAAATTTAGAAATGAAAAGAATTTTTGGCAAATTTTTTTTATTGATGTCTTGTATCTGTATCCATCTTGAATGGACCTTCTCACGGATTTCCTATGCTAGTGGGCAATCCGGGAGCTGGCCTTAACAGAAAAAATTAAATGTTTCCATTGGCCTGAGTTGTGGTTGAAATAGAAAAAAAAAAATAGAAATGGTTCATATCAACATTGAAGATGGACCTGGGGATTACATCAGGGGATGGATGGATTGTTGTAACAGACATGCAGAAGGTAAACTAATTCTTACTTGTTAACTCTAAATATTTATAGATTTGACTGCAATTATGATAGGTCTCTGGTTCACTGGATGTATCAAATAAGGTCCAAGGGATAGGGACAGGGACAAGGTTGTAAATTGGCTAACTGGCATAGTAGCCAACCATGTGCGTAGGGGTAGAGTGGGAAAATCGCTGGGTTGTGTAACAACCCAGTAGGTGCGAAATTGAATTCGGTTAGAAGATGAGGGAGGAGAATATGTAGAGGGGGGAGAAATTTGTAGCGAGTAAGAAAGATTTTTGGATTCAGTACTAAGAGAGAGTTAAGGGCCTCTCGAATGCCCATATTTTTCTTGTAATCTGATTGAGTTGGTGAAATTGAATTGAAGTCACAGTGGTTTTCTTTTTTGGTTCTTATCAATTTGGTATCAGAGCATTACTGATCCTAATGGTGAACTTGATGGACCGAGTAGGTGAATTGAAAGGGAGGATGGAAGGCATGACGGGGAATTGATGCCATGAGGGATGAGGTTCAATCGGTGGAGAAAAATGTCGCTAACTTGCTGGAGTAATTGGCTTGGATGAGCACAAAGTAAGAAAAATAGGAATGGGAGAGGAAGAACAAGAAGAAGTTGGGAGGTCAGCCTCTAGAATTCATTCAGGATTCTAAGGCGACATCGAAAATAAGAGTACGATGAGCTAAAGCAGGTGGTCTTGATAGGGGTTGGTGGCTAGAGATCCAAGGGCGTCGGTTGGAGATGCCCCTCTTTGAAGGCGAAGATCTTGACGGCTGGATATTCCTAGCCAACGGTACTTTGTGGTGAATGGGCTGATTGATGAGGAAAAGATAGATACAATAGCACTGTGTTTGGAGGATGTTGCACTTTTGTGGTTCTAATGGAAGGAAAAACGACGAAGAATGAGGAGTTGGGAGGACTTCAAGTTCTTTTTGAGGAGTTGCTTCCAACCCACTCAAGAAGGCTCTGTTGAAGAGGGGTTTCTAGCCCTTTGGCAGAAAGGAACTGTCATAGAGTACCACCAATGCTTCGAGACATTAGCATTGCCCCTTGAAAACCTGTCAGAAGCCATGTTGGAAGGGCATTTCATAAATGGTTTAAAACCAGATATCAAGGCCGAGTTGAGGGTGTTGAGGCTGAGGGGTTTGGAGTAGATAATGGAGTTTGGTTAACGTATAGAGGAACGAAATCAAGTGGTTTGGGGAGGCACGGTTGGATCAAGTTCAAACAAAGGACATGCCATATCGAATCCAATTTCGACTTTCTAGCGAGGGGGAATTATGCCACCCTCGCAACAAGCCCTCAAACCGATGACAGACAGTCCTGATAACCTATATTGGATGGAGTAGCTTTTTGAGAAGGGAGGAGTTGCAATCAACGTCTGTTTGAGAAATGGACAGAAGCTTCTATGAGAACATTTTCGACGAAAAGTCATGAGACTGACGAAAGCATGCTAGAAAATTTAATAATTGGAGTAATGGATAGTAGCGAGTAGATCTGGTGAAGGAGTTCAATGTGGCTATTGCAAGAGACTAATGCGGGTAGTCGGAAAACAGCATTTCCGGCTTGGCTAAAGTTGCCTGTAGGTGGCAATGAACTGTTGTAGGCAGCTAACGACGGTTATAATTGTAACACCCCGCCCTATACAGGCATGTCACTATAAGGAAATTCCCGGGGTTTCTTTTTTTTTTGATACCCGCGGCGCCTGTGAGCACAATCTTCGCATGCAGATGAAACACCCGTCGTAAAACTACATCCGGCTCCCGCGGTGATCAAAGAACCACTCCTCATGCAGATATATACCCCGAGAGTTCCAGTCTTACTCATTTAGCTAGAAATAACAAATCTTAACTGAACGAGATAAAATAAACACAGCGGAATACTTAATTAATCAAAATGACGTGGCCCACCACGTGTTACACACAAAATGTTCCCATACCGATATGTGTATACAACATTGATACTAACGATTACAACACCGTCGAGCGGTTGCTCATACATACAACGTTATAAATACTAGTGTTTCCAAAGTAATACAACAATTATCAAATAAACACCACAGATTCACCGGCCGTGTCCTCGACCTCGCAGCTGTCCCTGACTGGAACGTTGAATGTTCCAGGGGCATAACCCATGTTAGATGATAAACCATCTAAGTGAAGGCATGAAACAGATGTACAATGCATAAAGACATACGAGCATGGCATATTATACGACAACATGCAAGACACATCTAACTCGAGATATCACCTTGACATACTTAATCCCTCGAATATCCCACTGTGGCACACGTTCACCTGGTCCAACGTTAATCCCTCGAGTGCACCGTCGTGACACCCGTTCACCTGGTTTAACATTATTCCCTCGAGTGCCCCAGTGTGACACCCGTTCACCTGGATTAACATTGTCCCAATCTCAAGTAGACCCCTTATCGCCCCATATGGACCCAACGATGCAATTAGACTTGACCCTATATGATATGAAAATTTACACGCCATGCACCAATACTTTTAAAAATAAACAGTTAATGCAATATTGACACAACGAATGTAAGTAAATGCCTTGTGAAATAAGCTAAGTCTAGGAGCGTACAAATACTCACAAGAACTCACCAAAAGCACTTTAAGACACTTTCGAGTCAAGGTAAGACTAAAATCAAACCACTCACCTTAATTCGGGAAAGTCTGGATTTTGCCTCGAAAAACGTGCCACACCTCAAAAATTGTGTAATTCTTCTTCCAATGACCCAATTGATTCCTATTTCACCATTTAAGACCTTTAGAATCAATATTTCTATTTTTCCACAATTTCTCTATTTTTATTTATTTTTCAAACATTTCTATCTTCGGAAATTCATTAAAAATACCTAACATCAATTTTCACAAAATATTTTTCCATGATAATTCTTAAAATAATTTTACCTAAATTCTGAAATTAAAATAAAAGAAAAACCATACCTCACGCGCCCTCACGCGCCACCCAGAGGTCCCGCGAGTGGTTGCCACGCGCCGCCGCACAGTCTTCTTCTCCGGTCGTCTTCTCCAATTCCGGCGATGTCCAATGCCCTAAATTCTTATAGGGGCTTGTAGATCTCCTCAATGCGACCTCAATGGTGCCCTTAATCGTCGGAAAAAGTGGCCGGAGATGGGTTTAAAACCCAGTTGCAGGTCGCGGTGGCGGCGGTTCGGTTTTCCGGCCAAACTTCCAAAACCCCTCTAAATCTACACCAAACGCTCCCAGATGCTCCAGAAATGATCCTCTCAACCCAAGGAACAAAATCCCCTTATCCCTCAAGCTCGATTCAAGCAAAAACACAAGAAATTTGAGCGATTTTGTTTTTGAACCCTCGGCCGAAAACCTCCTTTTATACTCGTTTTGGACCCGATTTCCTACCATATCCGGCTCGTCCTTATCCCTTAAGCCCAAATCTAACCTCTAAACCAATCGAAAAACACCACATCAAGCGCTAGATCCCTCGAAAAATTCGGCCAAATCGAAAATCTTTTGGCCATTAATTCCGATCACATCAAGGCCATTTTCCGGCCAATGGTAGCTCCCAACGGCCTCGTCGTCGCCTGGAGGCTAGCCTAGAGCCTCCGGGTGACCTGCCCGATGCCCCAGAAGCGGCCGCCGGCGGCCATAGGCGGCCGGTCGGTTTCACACCAAGCAATTTTCAAAAATTGCATTTTAGCCCCCAGCCAACTTTTAATTGAATTTTCTTTTATTTCTTGATACCCCTAGACTATCTAGCACCTTCACCATGACCCTCAGGTTGTATATTTCCTATTTCCCTTTGGAATTTCTGAAAAACTTGTCATCTTGATCTCCCTCGGGCAGTTTACAAAAATTGCACTTTTGCCCGGATGCTCCTAATTACGTGCTTTTGACTTCAATCCTTTGAAAGTCCCTTGATTGTGTTGAGTATTGCTTATTTGAACCATTTTGACCTTTGTTGATCCACTTGACACAGTCCCTCGCCTTCTGTTTATGTTAGCATATTGCACTTAGGCCCGAAACTATTGTAAATTTCATTTTGATCCCATAACTTCCAAAACTTCTCTTGATATTTAATACTGGGTATTACATCCTCCCCCTCTAAAAAGAAATTTCGTCCTCGAAATTACTAATTTACAATGTTAAATAAATGCGGATAGGAAATCTTCATCTCTTCTTCACGTTCCCAAGTTGCCTCTTCTTCGTCATGATTACCCCATAGTACCTTCACTAAGGGAATAACCTTGTTCCTTAAGACTTGATCCCTTTGATCTAAGATTCGAACTGGTTCCTCAGGGTACGTTAGATCATTTCGTATCTCAATGGTCTCATTTCGAAGTACCTGCGTAGGGTCTGGCTCATGTTTCCGTAGTTGAGACACATGAAACACGTCGTGGATATTTGATAATGCCACAGGTAAAGCTAATCTGTAAGCCACTAATCCAATTTTCTCCAAAATCTCATAGGGTCCTATGAATCTTGGGCTTAATTTCCCTTTCCTTTTTCCTCGAATCACGGATTTAAATGGAGAGACTTTTAAGTATGCCTTGTCACCGACCAAAAATTCCAAGTTTCGTCTTCGTTGATCAGCATACGATTTCTGTCGACTTTGACTTATCCTCATTTTCTCTTGTATTTGCTTAATCTTCTCAGTAGTAGTCTGAACAATCTCGGGTCCCACTAATCCTACTTCTCCAGTTTCTACCCAGCAGAGTGGTGTTCTGCATTTTCGCCCATATAATGCCTCGTAGGGAGCCATTCCAATGCTGCTGTGGTGCCCGTTATTGTAGGCAAATTCCACCAACGGTAGATGTTTTTCCCAACTTCCCGAGAATTCCAAAATGCATGCCCTCAACATGTCCTCGAGCGTTTGAATTGTCCGCTCGGACTGTCCGTCAGTCTGAGGGTGATAAGCTGTGCTGAGCTTCAATTGTGTTCCCATACACTTGTGGAAACTTTCCCAAAATCTTGACGTAAATCGTGGGTCTCGATCTGACACTATACTTGCAGGTATTCCATGCAATCGTACTATTTCCTCAATGTACAGCTGAGCCAGAGCGTGAGTCGGTTGCCCTATCTTAATAGGCAAGAAATGTGCCGACTTGGTCAGTCGATCCACTATTACCCAAATAGCATCGTTCCCTTTGGGACTTCGAGGTAGATTGGTTACAAAATCCATAGTGACGTGATCCCATTTCCACTCGGGAATGTCCAATGGTTGTAATTTTCCTCCCGGACGCTGATGCTCAATTTTGATACGTTGGCAGGTATCACATTGTGCCACGTACCGTGCCACGTCCTTCTTCATTCCTGGCCACCAGTAAATTTCCCTAAGATCCTTATACATTTTTGTTGATCCGGGATGTACTGTGTATCTTGCCCGATGAGCTTCTCCCAAGATAACTTGTCTTAGACCCTGATCCCTTGGCACGTATGTTCTTCCTTGAAATCGAAGTATACCACCATGGTAACTGAATTCAGGTGCTTTAACTTGATCGTTCTCATCTATCCACTGACTTCTTCTTGTGTCTGACTGCAGAGCTGATTTGATTTGATTCACCACATCAGGTTGAATTGTCAGATTTGCCATATATCCCTTGATTGGTTTAGGCTTAACACCTACTGTTAGGTGGCTAAATTCCTCGATCATCATGTTAGCCACAATTTCGGAACTTCTTCGGCTAAGAGCGTCTGCAACTATGTTCGCCTTTCCTGGATGATAGGAGATGGTACAATCATAATCCTTCAAATACTCCATCCATCTTCTTTGTCTCATGTTTAACTCTTTCTGAGAAAATATGTACTTCAAACTTTTATGGTCCGTAAAAATCTCAAATTGTACCCCGTAGAGATAATGTCTCCATAACTTCAAAGCATAAATTATAGCTGCTAATTCCAAGTCGTGAGTTGGGTAGTTCTGCTCATGTCTTTTCAATTGCCGAGATCCGTAAGCGATTACTTTTTCATCTTGCATTAGAACACATCCCAACCCTATTCCCGAAGCATCACTATACACCACAAACCTTCCTGCCTCCGTTGGCATTGCTAGAATCGGTGCCGTGGTTAATCGTGCCTTAAGTTCTTGGAAACTTTGCTCACATTTAGCATCCCATTCAAATTTAACTTCTTTCTGCGTCAATCGAGTAAGTGGAGCCGATATCTTTGAAAACCCTTCTACAAACCTTCTATAGTATCCAGCTAGTCCAAGAAAACTTCGGATCTCCCCAACGGTCTTAGGTGCTTGCCATTTTTGAACTGCTTCTATCTTTGCTGGATCGACAGCTATACCTTCTGCAGAAATTATATGTCCAAGAAATGCTACCTGAGTAAGCCAAAATTCACATTTCGAGAACTTGGCGTACAATTTGTGGTCCTTTAAAGTCTGCAAGACTATCCTTAAATGTTTTTCATGATTACTCTCACTTGCAGAGTATATCAGAATGTCATCTATGAACACTATTACAAATTTGTCCAGGTATGGTTTAAACGTTCGGTTCATTAAATCCATAAATGCAGCAGGTGCATTGGTCAATCCAAACGGCATCACTAGATATTCGTAGTGACCATACCGTGACCGAAACGCAGTCTTGGGCACATCTTCCTGTTTGATCTTCATTTGATAGTACCCAGACCGAAGATCTATCTTAGAAAATACTCTAGCTCCTTGGAGTTGGTCAAACAACTCTTCAATCCTAGGCAAAGGGTACTTATTCTTTATAGTTACCTTGTTCAACTGTCGGTAATCAGTACACATACGTAGGGTACCATCTTTCTTTTTCACGAACAATATCGGAGCTCCCCAGGGTGACACACTTGGTCTGATAAATCCTTTGTCGGTCAAGTCCTGTAATTGCTCCTTCAATTCCCTCATCTCAGCTGGGGCCATCTTGTACGGAGGTATGGATATTGGCTGTGTACCTGGTATAAGATCTATCGAAAATTCAATTTCTCTTTGGGGAGGTAATCCTGGTAATTCCTCAGGAAATACCTCAGGATACTCATTCACGACTCTCACTGATTCCAACTTGAGACTTTTCTTTCCTGATTCGGGTTTGGCTGATTGCAATGTGTGCAGAATCACGCCATTTTCTCTCTTAGTCTTCCTACTTTGACCCTGGAACACCACCCATTCTTTGTTAAGCTTGGGTAAGCTCACGGTCTTACTCTTACAATCTATTTTAGCCTCATGTAGCGATAGGAAATCCATACCGATAATTATGTCGAAATCTTGAATGTCTAATACCACTAAATCAATCTTAAAACTTTCCGATCCCATACTAAAAATACACTCGCGGCACCCTACTGCAGTTCTGAGAGTTGAACCCATAGGAGTGGCTATTACCATTTGATAACCCAATTCCTTAGGTTCTAATTTTAAACCTTCTAATGATGCATGCGACACAAATGAATGCGTAGCACCTGGATCAATTAAAGCATGAGCTGGAATATTCGAAAAGAACAGTGTACCTTCAATAACTGCAGGATCGGCCTCAGCGTCCTCACAAGTCAGATTGTACACTCGGCCTGGACGAACATTTTGTGCACTTCCACTCGGTGGTTCCATCTTCTGTCTTTTTGAGCAATCGCGCGAGATATGCCCTGGTTGTCCACAATTGTAACACACCACTTTTCCCTGATTCCCAACCTGGGGCATTGCTTTGATCTTTGGGCAATTTCTCCCAATGTGACCTTCTTCGCCGCATCCATAGCACCGCAAGACACATCTCTTCCCAGGGTGTTTTCTCTTACATCGAGGACACTTCCCGTCATCCCTTGGTTGAGTCGTCGGGCTGCCTAGTTTACCGCTCTTACTTCCTTCCTCTGTCTTGATGATCTTGGCTCGTGTCAGATTTCTCTCAATGGTCAAAGCTCGGTGCAATGCTTCTTTGTAAGTTTCAACGTCCCATCCACTTAAAACTTGCTGGAGATGTTCTTGTAGTCCTGAAACAAACTTTTGTGCCTTCTGACTCTCGTCAGTCTCGTACATGGGTACGTACTTAATCAGTTGAATGAACCGATTATCGTACTGACTCACAGACATCTCTCCTGTCTGCTTGAGCCTCATAAACTCCCAAATTCTTTCTTCCTTCCAACTCTTGGAAAAATACTTGGCGTTAAACTCCTCCTTGAATCCCGCCCAAGTATAGGTTGGTACATCCTCATTCTCAGCTTCACGCTCCTGTTGAGACCTTATTAATGATCGTTCGGTAGACTGCCACCACCGACCTGCTTCTTCTTCCAGTGTGTAGGTTGCACACCTCACCTTCTCCTCTTCACTGCATTGGAGATGTTGAAGTAGTTTCTCGGTCTGCTCCAGCCAATACTCGGCTGAGCTAGGATCATCGCCTGTCCTTCCTTTGAACACAGGGGGTCTCAAATGTCGGTATCGCTCCAAAGCTGTGGTCGTGTGCCGCGTAGGCTCCTCTCGACTCACGTATGTTAGCATATTTTCTAAAAATCGCTCCATTCGCTCAAATCGGTCCTCACTGGAGCTCGATTCCCCGACGTATCTTCTGTTCCCTCCTGAGTGATTCCTGCGATCATCCTGATCTTCGAGATTATTTCCTTCTCTTCCTCTTCCACTTACGTCATGAGCTGCGTCCCGTAGCCTTCGTGTATTCACCATCTGAAGTGAATCACGGAAATAGATTATACTCAAGACAAGATTGTTTCTACACAAAGGGGACAGTTTTATTTCTTTATAATATCCCACAAACAGAACAACTTAGTACAACCGAAAAGGAGAATAGACATAACATCTTATTTTATTTTATATTATATTTACATATCGCTTCGTCCAACAACTATCTCTTCTGCCCTACTCAGTAGTTCTTCGGCCTCCAGACCCATGACTCCTTGTGGTCCCCGTCACTGTCGGATGCTACCGGGGGTCCTTCGTCATCATCTTGGACTTCCTGAGATTCCTCATCTGATTCCTCATCAGAGCTAATATCTATGACCTCATCCGCGAGATTTGCAGCAATCTCTGCCTGTTCCTCCTCATCCATAACGTCCCCGAGTAGATCCTGATGCTCGTTCCGCATTCTTGCGCAGAATTCACGTAGAGAGTCGTCTTCCCAGTCCTGCCATAACCATTGCGCAAAAGTCTTCCATTCCCCCTCCAGCTGGTCAATAAGAAATCCGATCTGAAACTCTGATAAATCTACCATCTGTCGGTAACTAGGGGGCACATCATCAATAATTTCCTCCATTGCAAGCAAAAACACATTCATGTCCTCATTTTGCGGGTTTCCTCGAGCTTCGATCCTATTTGCCCAATGTGACAGCAGCACTTGATCCACCATTGTCTACTAATAATACACAAAGATTTTCCTCAGAAACCTCAAACAAGTGTTTCCTAACGTTTTCATATGACACCTAGAATCCATATTCATGTTCTAAGTTAACAAACCTAACCGTGCTAAGTTCAATAACCTAGCCTAGTCATCCTAGGGTTTTAACCTAGGGCTCTGATACCAATTGTAACACCCCGCCCTATACAGGCATGTCACTATAAGGAAATTCCCGGGGTTTCTTTTTTTTTTGATACCCGCGGCGCCTGTGAGCATAATCTTCGCATGCAGATGAAACACCCGTCGTAAAACTACATCCGGCTCCCGCGGTGATCAAAGAACCACTCCTCATGCAGATATATACCCCGAGAGTTCCAGTCTTACTCATTTAGCTAGAAATAACAAATCTTAACTGAACGAGATAAAATAAACACAGCGGAATACTTAATTAATCAAAATGACGTGGCCCACCACGTGTTACACACAAAATGTTCCCATACCGATATGTGTATACAACATTGATACTAACGATTACAACACCGTCGAGCGGTTGCTCATACATACAACGTTATAAATACTAGTGTTTCCAAAGTAATACAACAATTATCAAATAAACACCACAGATTCACCGGCCGTGTCCTCGACCTCGCAGCTGTCCCTGACTGGAACGTTGAATGTTCCAGGGGCATAACCCATGTTAGATGATAAACCATCTAAGTGAAGGCATGAAACAGATGTACAATGCATAAAGACATACGAGCATGGCATATTATACGACAACATGCAAGACACATCTAACTCGAGATATCACCTTGACATACTTAATCCCTCGAATATCCCACTGTGGCACACGTTCACCTGGTCCAACGTTAATCCCTCGAGTGCACCGTCGTGACACCCGTTCACCTGGTTTAACATTATTCCCTCGAGTGCCCCAGTGTGACACCCGTTCACCTGGATTAACATTGTCCCAATCTCAAGTAGACCCCTTATCGCCCCATATGGACCCAACGATGCAATTAGACTTGACCCTATATGATATGAAAATTTACACGCCATGCACCAATACTTTTAAAAATAAACAGTTAATGCAATATTGACACAACGAATGTAAGTAAATGCCTTGTGAAATAAGCTAAGTCTAGGAGCGTACAAATACTCACAAGAACTCACCAAAAGCACTTTAAGACACTTTCGAGTCAAGGTAAGACTAAAATCAAACCACTCACCTTAATTCGGGAAAGTCTGGATTTTGCCTCGAAAAACGTGCCACACCTCAAAAATTGTGTAATTCTTCTTCCAATGACCCAATTGATTCCTATTTCACCATTTAAGACCTTTAGAATCAATATTTCTATTTTTCCACAATTTCTCTATTTTTATTTATTTTTCAAACATTTCTATCTTCGGAAATTCATTAAAAATACCTAACATCAATTTTCACAAAATATTTTTCCATGATAATTCTTAAAATAATTTTACCTAAATTCTGAAATTAAAATAAAAGAAAAACCATACCTCACGCGCCCTCACGCGCCACCCAGAGGTCCCGCGAGTGGTTGCCACGCGTCGCCGCACAGTCTTCTTCTCCGGTCGTCTTCTCCAATTCCGGCGATGTCCAATGCCCTAAATTCTTATAGGGGCTTGTAGATCTCCTCAATGCGACCTCAATGGTGCCCTTAATCGTCGGAAAAAGTGGCCGGAGATGGGTTTAAAACCCAGTTGCAGGTCGCGGTGGCGGCGGTTCGGTTTTCCGGCCAAACTTCCAAAACCCCTCTAAATCTACACCAAACGCTCCCAAATGCTCCAGAAATGATCCTCTCAACCCAAGGAACAAAAGCCCCTTATCCCTCAAGCTCGATTCAAGCAAAAACACAAGAAATTTGAGCGATTTTGTTTTTGAACCCTCGGCCGAAAACCTCCTTTTATACTCGTTTTGGACCCGATTTCCTACCATATCCGGCTCGTCCTTATCCCTTAAGCCCAAATCTAACCTCTAAACCAATCGAAAAACACCACATCAAGCGCTAGATCCCTCGAAAAATTCGGCCAAATCGAAAATCTTTTGGCCATTAATTCCGATCACATCAAGGCCATTTTCCGGCCAATGGTAGCTCCCAACGGCCTCGTCGTCGCCTGGAGGCTAGCCTAGAGCCTCCGAGTGACCTGCCTGATGCCCCAGAAGCGGCCGCCGGCGGCCATAGGCGGCCGGTCGGTTTCACACCAAGCAATTTTCAAAAATTGCATTTTAGCCCCCAGCCAACTTTTAATTGAATTTTCTTTTATTTCTTGATACCCCTAGACTATCTAGCACCTTCACCATGACCCTCAGGTTGTATATTTCCTATTTCCCTTTGGAATTTCTGAAAAACTTGTCATCTTGATCTCCCTCGGGCAGTTTACAAAAATTGCACTTTTGCCCGGATGCTCCTAATTACGTGCTTTTGACTTCAATCCTTTGAAAGTCCCTTGATTGTGTTGAGTATTGCTTATTTGAACCATTTTGACCTTTGTTGATCCACTTGACACAGTCCCTCGCCTTCTGTTTATGTTAGCATATTGCACTTAGGCCCGAAACTATTGTAAATTTCATTTTGATCCCATAACTTCCAAAACTTCTCTTGATATTTAATACTGGGTATTACAATAATTCATTCTCCGGTGATTCCAATAGTTGTGTTGGCAAGAGTTGCTAACAGTGAAAGTGGTTGAGGTTTCCAACGAGCTATCAAGAGTTTTTCAGCAAGAGTTGCCAATAGTGAATTTACATTCGCAACCCTTTTGTTACATCATGTTTCAAGTTTATGAGATGGACAGTGCCTTTGGAAGATCGGTTCCAGCTTCTATTCACCTTGTTTGAGATGGTTCTAGCATAGGTCCAGAAAAGGGTTCCAGGACAATTTAAAGGTTGGCCGACTTAGTACCCTACGCTTGTGGGGTTGGCTTGGTCAGCCAAGGGCAGGTATCAGAACTAGTTCGAGGAATAGGTTGGTGAGCTAATATGCGATGAGATCCCAAGAGCTTAATCGGGACATTGAAGTGTTCTGGTCAAATGTGCAACAGAAGCAATTGGGCTCTTTGAGCTTGAGGTTAAAGTAACCATTTGTTGCATTTCTATATTGTATGGTTATATTTTTTTATGAATATGGTTGTTATCACTGTTGTATGCAAGAAATCATCTGTTTCCGCTACATGTTTATTTATTTTTTGAAAAAAATTTAAAAATCGATTTGTCTTCTTGCATTGAGGGATATATGGTTGTTATCACTATTGCATGCAAGAAATCAAGATAAATTTATTTAGAGAGAGAAAGATAAATTTATCTGAATAATCCAAGATAAGAAATTACATGATTTTTTTTTTGTGGGTTGTTAGATAAATTTAACAAATACAATTAAAAGTATTTTTTTCTAAAATACTTTTTATATATTACTTTTTACACCTTAGGTTAACTCCAACAATAATCTTTATTTTGTTCCCTATTATATTATAAACAATTCGCTCCTTATTCTAATTTTTACTTGAAAACTATGTCGTTGGTTGGTCATTGGTGTGCTTGTCACCGCCTGTTCCCCTTCTAACATCACTGCTAATCATCGTCTCTGACCTCTTGGACCCTTCGTAAGCCTCTTCTAATGGCAAATCGATTGTTGAGATGGGAGAGATGGCAAGGCTTGGTCAGACAATTGCCAACACTAGCGAGGTTTTGGCTACTCGCTATCAATTTAGCGATGGCGAGTGCTATTGGTGTGAAGAAATTAGGTTGGCTTTCTAATTTTTTAGCTTAGTGAGGTTAATGTGGTGAATTATTGGAGTAAATCTCTTGTATTTTGATTAACAAATATTATCTTAGCAAATACAATAATAAACACTTTTATTTGAAATAGTTTTCATATTCTATTTTTTAGAGCGTATATGTAAGGCAGACATTGACGTTAAATTATTATCATTATCACCAAGATATAGGGCCGACTCAAGGGTTGATGGGACCCTAGACGACAATTAATTTAGTGGCTTTCTAAAAATAATAAAAAATTACTAAAAATTATTTTTTATTTTTTTTAGATGTAAAATCACTAATAAAATTTTTGTATTATAGTTTGGAAAGTAAATCTTTTTTAATTAATAATATAGACATGAGAAAAAGATCTAAAAACGTAAAAATTGAATAAATAAAAAATGTGAAGAGTTTACAACCAATAAATTAAAAATTTATTGATTTACTTTTATTTTTTTCTTTAATGCCCAGATTAGTTCCAGACGATTTTTTTTGTCCTCTAAAGAATCATTTTATCAAATTATTCTTTTAAAATAATATTATTTTTTATCTTTTTTTTTATTGCATTACTAGTTTACACCACATTATTCATTATCTAACACTAAAAAATAATTCATTGACTTAGAAAGTTAGGAGGCTCATCATCTAAATGACATACATTGTCTAATATTAAAAAATAATCTATAAGCCCCCAGGGGCATAGCTGGGTGGCAAAGGATGGGGTTATAAAGTCATGTTGAAGGCTGCTGATATTGAACCTTTTTGTATATTGGTTTTGATGATAAAAAATATCTATTAGCTTAATTCACAAGTCATGAGTTAAGGTTGTGATTTTTAGCATATATCAATTTCAATATCAAGTATTATTTTGTAAAAATGAAAATCAAATGAATTCCAAGTATCGAGGTTTGCAAAACCTTATTTTTTCTAAATTTGGAAGGTTAACACCTTATAAGGAGACATGTAAGAAAATGTTTTCTTTTTAGAAAATTAACTCTCAATATTTCGATAGCAAACATTCATTAGTGTTAAAATGATTTTTAACGAATTTTTCAAGAAATAGAAATTATATATTTTGAAGGTGGTAAAATCTCAAAATTCTGAATTTGTACTAAAACCAAAATTATACTTTCTTATTGTTATGGATTTTGATTTTTTAGATATTTTTATTAAATCCAAATAGGGGATACTTTCTTATTTACATTTATGTATTAAAGTAAATAGAAGGTAAAATATAAATAAAAGAAAATGTAGACATTTACTTTCTTATTTACATTTATGTATTTACATTTTTGTATATTACTTTTGAAAATGTAAATAAGATGTAATGTACACATGTTATGAATTGTACTGTCAAGCAAATCCTTTTGAAACTCATGTTTCTGTGCATGTTTTGAAACCCCTTTGAAAAGGTTTTAAATATTTTCTAAGTGTATAAGCTATTTCGAAACATCTTTGTAATGCATGCGTTTTCAAATCAGGTTGTGAACTATGTTTCGAAACCTATATATCATGTTTCAAAACCTATTTGAGTTTAAGCAGTATGTTTTGAAACCTACCTTAATATGTTTCAAAACCTATGTTTCTGTCAGCAAAGCATTTTAAAATCTGAGATGCATTTGTTTTGAATCAAGTTTTTGAAGTATGTTTCGAAACCTTTAACACTTCATTCAGTAGATCATTCAAAATCGAGATGCTTTTGTTTTGCATTTTAATATTTATCTAAAAGCTTCTCAAAATATTTTTTAATGCATTCTCCATGATTTGCAAAATTCAAATTCAAATTTAAAGTGGAAATCATTATTATATGTTAGTGGGGAATAGATTATGTCTCTCACTTATTGCTGTCTCTAAGTGCAAGTCCAGCTGGAAAGACTATATGTTTTGAAACATGAGGAGTATGTTTCGAAATCTAAGTGTAAAATTGTGATGTTTCGAAACCTGTATGCTATGTTTTAAAACCTACTTTTTTGTCTTGTCTCTAACGGTTATAAAACGACTATATTTCTATCTCTTGATATAAATAGCAGGTGTTTGAAGATAAGAACAAATCAGAATAAGAGAGAACACACTAGAGATACATACACAAGCACAAGTGGAGATCAAAACGTTTATTCAAGCTTTCAAAGAAGATCTTCTACAAATCTTAATCTTGTGTATTACAAGTGTGAAAGGAGAAGCAAGTGCAAACAAGGAGTCTCATTTCTTCAGCTCTCCTCATGTCAAACCAAGAGGTTTGTACAGCCATTTGGTAAGACATTTTATTGCATTCAATCTATTGGGCTGTAAAGATAAAACTTTACTTATCTTGTTAATGTTGTAAGGTTTGAGTTTAGCCTAAAATTCATTGTGATGTAAAGGTTTGAGTTGAGCCTAAAACTTATTGTGTCAAAGGTTTAACTTTAGTCTTAAAACTCACTTGGTGAAAGGTTTGGATTGAGCCATAAAAACTCATTATACAAGGTTTTGGGGTGAACCGTGGTAAAACCCATGTTGTGGTTGATCACTAGTAAAAGTGATTGGAATTGAAAAATCTTTCAAGTGGGTAAGTTTGAAGGTAGTGGACTAGGCGGAGTGCCGAACTATTATATATTTTGTGTGCAATTGTTCTTTCGTTTTTGCTTATCATTATTGCCTATTGCTCATGCTTTCAAAAAAATTGTTTTCAAAGACTAAAACAAAGTTTCCTTAAGTTTAAACATAAACATATATTTGATCTCAAACACATTTGGTATACTCTTGCTTATATAAATCATCTTTATCAAATATCATTATTTTGAAATACAAGTCAAAAGATTTCGAATCAAGCAAAGTAGAAAAGTATATTTCGAAACAAGCAAAATAGTGAGGTATATTTCGAAGCATATATAGTAAGTTTCAAAACATACTTAACAGAAAGGTTTATTTCAAAACATATACCCAATATTTCGAAACATAGTATTCTGCTATCAACCATTATTTTAATTATTGAAAAATTTATACGAATCCTAATTCACCCTCCTCTTGGAATATATTTGCCATAATTAGGACTAGCAGTTGCTAGTGTAGAGTCGATTCCTGGGGGAAGCAAAAATTTGCATCATTTTGGGAGTGGTCATTGGTAAGTGCTAATGGATGCAGTTTAAAAAAAAAAAAAAATCCTGATCACCCAGACACATTCCTGATTTACCTTTCTCATGATGACCCTGGAGTAAGTTCAGCGAGGGCGAGAGTGATAGCACGTAATCTAAAAATAATAATAATAAGAATAATAATCTATAAATTTGAAGAGTTAGAGAATCTACTCGTTCAAATAAAATAATAAAATAAATAAAACATAAATTTAAAAAATTATCTTAAAATAAAATTAATAATTTTACATCTCAAAATATAAAAAATAAATTTTAGTTAATTATTAATTTTACGGCCCCTCTCTTTAGGGCCTATGCCCTTAGTGGCCTACCTGCTCGCTTTCTGGGGCTGTCCAAATCCAGCTTCCCCTCCACACTGACGGAGATCATCTATATCTCAACTCAGGAGGCCTGTAAAGCTCCACAAGCAACTACAAAGGGTTACCATCATGAGTCTCGGCAAAAGAATTGTTACGGAGGTTTCCGGATGCTTAAGGGTGTTTGACGACGGCACCGTCGACCGGACCTGGACTGGACCGCCGGAGATGGAGTTCATGACCAAATCTGTGCCCCCACATGAAGAATTCATCGATGGTGTCGCCACTCGAGACGTAGTAATCGATTCAACGAGCGGCCGTATGGTAAGGATATATATCCCCCAGAACGAAGAAAATATCGCCGGTAAGGATAAGCTACCCCTTCTCCTCCACTTTCACGGAGGTGGCTTCTGTTTCAGCCGACCACAGTGGTACCTCTACTACAATTTCTACGCGCGGCTGGTCCTCTCAGCTCGAGCTGTTTGCGTCTCCGTAGACCTCCGGCTAGCCCCGGAGCACCGCGTGCCGGCCGCATGTGACGACGCTTACTCGGCTTTCCTTTGGCTCGACGCCGTGGCTAGAGGTGAGTTATCTGAGCCGTGGCTGGAGACTTATGCTGATTTCGGCCGTGTTTTTTTGGTGGGTGATAGCACAGGTGGGAATCTGGTACACGAAACGGCTTCGCGAGCGGGAGAGATCGATGCCGGCGCGTTGAAACTCGTTGGAGGGATACCGCTGCACCCGGGCTTTATTCGAGAGGAGCCGAGCCGATCATTGTTGGAGCTGCCGGAGTCGCCCATGCTGACGCGTGATATGGTAACCAAGTTGATGGATTTAGGGCTGCCTGAGGGTTGCACCAAAGACCACCCAGTAACGTGTCCAATGGGCCCGTCGGCGCCACCGCTCAGCCTCCTGAAGCTTCCCCCGATGCTGGTTGTGGTGGCGGAAAAAGACTTGCTCCGGGACACCGAACTGGAGTACTGCGAGGCGATGAAGAAGGCAGGGAAGGAAGTGGAGGTTTTGCTCGAAGAAGGAATGAGCCACTGTTACTACTTGAATAAGATCGCCGTCGACGTTGAGCCGGAGGCGGCTGCTAGTGCCGACCGGCTAATTGCAGCGATCATTAATTTCATCAATAGGGGTTGAGATTTCTAATCTGTATTCAATTATTGCTACAAGGTGGGCTGCTTTATCCACGCGGAACGTGCTTTGCCAGATACGCAATTTTTTTATTTTACTTTTTTTCCTGAGACATATCCCTAATTATTAACTGCTGACGTAAGGCTAATAATTAATTTGATTCGGAATTTTTTTTTGAAAAATTTTAAAGACATGTGATTAAATTTTTTCAACTTTTAAATTAATTATAATATTTAAATATTTTAGATTTTATTTTTTATAGATTAACTGATACAGGCAGCGTTAATTAATCTGATTTCATAATTCTTTAATGATAATTTACTTAAAGACATATTGGATTTAAGTATTTTAATTTTAAATTAATTATATTATTTGAAAATTTTAAATTTCAAAATTTTCATGCTAATAATTAATCTGATTCCATAATTTTTTAACAGACATATGGAATTAGTTTTTTTAAATCTTCAATTAATTATAATATCGAAAAATTTTCAAATTGATTTTGCAATTTTGATGATGTGGTCCATTTTAACGATTAACTTAATTATGCAATTATATCTTTTTAATGTAATATGTTCCTTTGAAGCAAAAACTATATGAAGGGAAAGTTAGATAGAACTTCCCACAATAAAGTAGGGGTTTGCATATCATAACAAAATGGATTTTTTGTAATATGAAATATATTTAATCAGTATAAAAAATAAATAGATAAGAGTAGATGGATAGATTAGTTAGTCATTAGAGAAATTGATTTTAACCTCAAAGTCTCCTACCGGTTGATACTAATGGAAATGGGAGTGTGAGAGAGAACATACCCCATGGGGGGACCCCTATTTATAGCGACAGAAGAGGCTTCTAGGTGTCGGGTGACCCGATTTCTTCGGTGAGTAACTCAGAGGTGATTTTGACTAAGTCTCATGGGAGTGATGGCGTGCAAATCACGGGTGTAGGAGTGAGCATCCGGGCATGCCCATGGCACCCTCGAGTGGGGGTCACTTGGGAGTGGGAGTGTGAGCATGCACAAGTGAGGGGAAGTGCGTGCATGACTGCTTGGGGCACCCCTATGTGGGGATCACCTGCGGGCGCCCACAGGCTGCACCTAGGTGACGTCACTTAGGGGTGTAGGGCTCTCTTAAGTGACGTTACTCGGGGGTCGCACGGGCTCCCGGGCTTGAGGCTGGGAAGGGTTATGTGGCTGCACAGGCGCAGTCTGTAACAACCCACTTCTTCAGGGCGTGTTATGCCTTAGAAAATTTGGTCTTCTTTTTTTTTTTTTTATCTTTACATTATCCCGAAATTTTCTAAGACCTTATCTAGTGCGAGATATCTACACTAGAAAATAAATATAAAGCGGAAGCTGAATCGAACCTGCTCATATAATAACTCGACATGACATTCATTACAAAGTTGATTCATAAGCGTCTGACAATAAATACAACGTACATAATTCTTAAACTACTCATAACATAACATGGTACATTTACTCGCTTCTTGACGTCTCGCGTCACTACATATCACCAATCCCGGAATCATCTCTGCAAGTCCTGACTGGAACGTTGAATGTTCCAGGGGCGAACCCAAGTTAGATGATGAACCATCTAAATAAAGGTACATAATGCTATGTCATGAGTGTATGCAATGTCTTTCATCGTAGGTGTCAACTGCACCCCTCATGCTACCTATCATTTTAGCGGCCACCTCTTCCGAAGTCGGGGTGTATGGGTGCACCCTTGGTAAGGCAGCAGTGCCAGTTCGTACTCCCTACAGCCTCATATGCGTGTGATCAATGACATCAACGTGTATTTATGCATTTCATAGTCATGTCATGGATGCATTCTACGTGATGGATACATATCAAGGCATGTCAATATGATGAAAATATTTTCGGAAAAGTACCTCTTACCTTCTCAAGCTTATCGGGCCACCTCGATGTCCGTGCCTTGCCTCGATTTGCGTGCCAACCTCAAAATTTGCACGACTCTCTTCAACTTCAGCCTCAAAGTATCCTAATCACCATAATTATTTAAATAATCATTAAAACCTATTTTTCCATAATTTCTGGCATTTTCTATAATTTTCTCTCTATTTCTTCCTATTTTTTCTCAATAAATCCAGATTAAATATTTCTAAAATATTTTCTCAAATATTTCACTACGAAAATTTATAAAATAATATTCTTGAATTTTTAGAATTTTCTAGGAAATTTTACTCACCTTAACTCAGCATCCTCGATTTTCTCGATATGCGTGCTATATTCTCGAAAAGCGTGCCCGAGCCGTTTTTCTCACCAAAATCTTCAGGATATCACCGAAATATAGTTTCCTATCTTTTTTGATTTTCTAGGATTTTTCCCCATCATTTTCCTATTTTTCTTCTTTTTCTTTTCTTTTTTTCCTTTTCCTTTCTTTTCTTTTCTTTTTTTCTTTTTCTTTTCCCTCCACTTCATCTTTTCTTCCTCCTTCTCTCCCCTGCTTCCCGCGCAACCACCTACAACTTCTTCTTCTTCTTCCTTCTTTTCCTTCTTTCTTCTTCTTTCTTTTCTTCTTCTTTCTCTTCTTCTTCTTCTTCTTCTTCTTCCGCCTGCAACCAGCACTTGCGCCCGCCGCTGCCCACGAGCCGCCGCCACCTTTGCTGACTGTTGGTGCCTCCCGACGGCCGAGCATCAATCTCCAGCCTTGCTGGAAGCTGCTCGCGCAGCACCGTGTCGTTGCTGGCAGCCCGCGAGTCGCTGGCCGTGGCTGGTTGCGGCCATGGCCGCCCAGCTGTTGCGAGCTTGCAGCTATGGCTGTTGCCGCGGGCTTGCGGCCATTTTGGCCGCCTTCGGCCTCACCGACCGGCCTCCAAGAGCTCCCTTGTGCCTCCCCGAACCGACATTGCGACTGCACCCTGCTGCCATCACTGTGGCAGATGCTCCAGCTCGCGGCCATGGCTGCCATGGCCGCGGGTTTGCTGCTCTCGGCCACCTCTCGAACTCCCTCACCGCCATCGACCGCTTCCCGAGCCTCCAATGGTCCCACCGACCTTGCAGGATGCTTGCCAGCCACCTCTACCTCTCTTGAGCTCGCGGTTGCTTCTTCCCCTTCTCTGCAACTCTTTGTTGCTCTTCTTCCTTTGCTCAAACCTCTCAATTTCTCATCTATTTATAGCTGAGGAAACTTGGCCACCACTCCAGCCAACTTTGGCATATGGAACACTCAAATTATTGCCATTTCTTCTGCAACTTGGCCCCCAAGTTTGCTCGGCCACACAGCCACGTTTACACATACATACGTATATATAATTATATATTGTACTTAAATTAAAGAAATTTACATATTTTAATTTAAAGATTTATCCCTATTTCATTTATAAAATGCCCTAATTGCAAATATGCCCTCAAACACTTAATTACATTGCATTATAATATCGAAAACGCAAAATTAATAACTTTAAAGTTATTCGATAATGACGATTTCGCCCCAGTGTTCTTATCGAGCAATCGTTTCCTCCTGAAACCACTGAAGGGTTGTTCGTTACGCAAAACCGGAGCCCCCTTAGGGTCCCGTTGATTTTTCGGAAGTCTCCTACAATGATTCGGTTTTACAGCCTAAATGGCAACTGTATTTTAGCTGTACCGAAAACTATTACCGATCCGATTTCTTTCAATACCATAAATCCTATCTTGATACGCTCATCGAGACTATATAATTTTTCTTAGACAATTTTACTCCAAGGCATTTCTTGCAGTTGATTCAGTACCTGAAATTGCTATAAAATCCATTTTTCGGTATTCTAAACTTATTAAAATTACATGGCAGCCTTATCTAAACATGGGGTATTACACAGTTGAGGGCGCATGTTAGGTTGTTGAAGCACCTACGTGGCAGGTTGCGGCCATGCACGCAAGGGCTCCCTGCCTAGCCACATGGCGCATTCTCCTTCCTCTGATCTTTTTGTTTATTTCCACTCTGTCCGCTTATTTTGCAAGACATATTAATTGCTCCCCACTCGTTTTTTAGGGAGTCCTAAGCAGAAGAGTATCTGACCCAGGGAATATCGTACATGCCTTTCTTTTATTTATCTTAAAGTTCATCTCCATGCAGGTGACTCTCCTCATCATTTTGAGTCTCTTGCATTTTCATATTTTGGGTTCTCCTAAGCGCCAATGGCTTAGAGATGACGTGGTAGAGTCTTCAAAGGACGCATAACGTGCTGAAGCTTCAGTTTTTCATCCTATGCATGCGTAGACACAATTCTTTCATGCGGTCTTGACTCTTGAGGTGGTGAGGGCGTTGTATGATAATGATTTAATATTTTTCGGGAAAGATCTTCAAATCAACTCAAGAGTTCCAGACATGGACTTGGTGATCGTGCCGTTATTGGCATATTGGGAATTTTCTCCAAACTGGGGGTGTTCCATTCCTTGATTGTCAGATTACATGCGAAATGACGAATGACGTATCTTCATTGTCAGGCTTCTTGTAGGAAAACGGTCCTATGCCTTCCCGTTGTCAGGTTACTCATAGAGTAGCCATTTTATTTTCGTCTGTAAGCACCCCCGCTCAGATATCCCAACCACCCGGTCTATCCGAACTAGTGCGCTCACAGAAGGGAAGAGGAATAGACAAAAGACAAAAATACCTTGGCATGCATAAATAAGAAATTTAACAGCGGAAGCAAAACGGTAAACATGCATGCCCACAAGCACCCCGCTGATACAGCGATCATGGAGTATATAAAAAATACATACAGACCCTGTGCCAACAATAGGAGGTACAAATGACAACCTGGCACAGTCAAAAATAAAAGACAGCGACTCTAGCAAAACATCAGAGATGACGGGGGCAGCTAACTGTACACCTTACCAACACGGCTGGCTGCTAGGTGGCACGATCCTCGCCCTCGGCCTTCGCTTTACCCTTACCTGGAATGATGGAAAGTAAGGTGAGTCGCAAGACTCAGCAAGTTTATATGAAAAGAAAGGCTATAACATGAATCGAAGAAGAGATCACCCCAAATACAAACCCATATGTACACACAAGCCATGTGACGCAACCAAACAATAGTGCCGCGAAATAAAAGCACATACCAGTCCTTGGGGCCCACATAAGACACCTGGCACCCAAGTCCCATACCAACCTGCCGCTGCCCTGGAAGGCAACAAATATCTCCACAAACCTGCGCGCGTGATCCCGGGCCGGTACTCCCGTCACCCGTATCCGTCGGTACTCCCGACAACCGAGCCATAGGCTCCCTCAGAACGGTACTCCCGTCTGAGAACTAAATACTACCAGTATCCATGTAATGCACATAAAATGCAATGGCGTAATGAGCATCAACGTGATACAAGGCGCCCATACATCCAGGCATCAAGCCATGCTCCGCCCACATAGTAAATCACACGCGATGCATATGCCCGTGCTGGATGCAACCTAGCCAACTAGAATGTCCGTGACCAAGCATAGCCAATTCATGATAATCCCAACATGCAGCCCGCACCCATGTGCACACCCAACCATGTACAAGAATAAAATATAGACAGGCATGCTATAATCACATAACGGCAGAGCTAGTCGGCAGTGCCTGGCACCGGTCAGCGGTCAGTGACTAGGAGGGACCATCTGACGGCCTAAGACAGACCGTACGACAGTCACACCTCCACCGAACAGCCAATCCCTGCCCCCACTGCACAACTGCTCTAGCCAATAAACAACCAAAAATCCAATAATAATACCCACCAGCTAAGAACCTAGCCCCGGGTGAGTACGACATCATTCCCATAGGCTTGGGGGTGGTACAAACCCCCGTAGGTAATCAATAAATAAAACCCTCGAGACCCGGTTAATAAACTAAATTTTTAAAACACACCGTTTAAATTCCCATAATTTATTAACAGTTGAATCAAACGAAAGGAGGTCAAGTGAGTTGACAACGAAAGTAACGACGAGGTGGGTGAAAAGAACTTGCCTTAACAGAGATATCCTTAGGCTCGTTTCGACTCAACACGGTAAAATTTATACAAACTGCAATATCCCAATTAATTGCCAAAATTAACAAAATTGGACGCAAAACGAAATTCTGACCGTACAGAATATTAATTACTAGCTGCTCTACATACCTGGATAATTAAAACTTGAATTAAACTTGAATCAATCTGAATTTAAGCACCAAAATCATCCATTTTCACGTTCACGCGAGCACTGAAATTTTCCCTGAAATTTCTCTCTATTTGAGCAAAAAGAAACGCCCGAAATCGGGCTTTAAAAAGAGGAAAAAGGAATGGCTGAGACGCGACCACGTGGCAGAACGCGGGTGGCCGCTGGAGGCCACCGCCATAAACGAAACGACGTCATTTTGACGCCTATGGCTGAATTAAATCAGCTAAAATTCCCCCCCTCGCGCGCAGCCCCCGTGATTCGAAGCCGCGTCCACCGCCTGGCAGCCTCGCGCGCGACCACTCGCGCCCGCATGTGTCTTCAACCTATATATGATATATATTATATTTATTGTGATTTTTAGGCCTTTTCTGCAATACACGCCAGCACCCGAAACTTTCCATTAATTACACTCTCACCCCCTATAATAATTACAGTAATGCCCGAAACTTCCAAAAATCATAGAATTTTAATTTATTATTATTATTTTTTTAAAATCCCAGAAATTCCTAAAATAACAAAATTAATTATCTTAATTTCTTATTTTCATAAAATCATATAATTAAATTTTTATTTAATCCCAACAACTTATTTTGATATTTCTTTTAAATCCAATTACCCCAAATTAAATTAAATTATCATTTATGAGGCGTTACATCCTCCATTGTTGGGCTACATGCGAGACAATAGGATGTGTTTTTCTCCTTGTTGTCGGGCAGTGAGCGAGGCAACTGAACTTTTTTGTCGTAATGTTGTGGCTCCCCAATTTCTTGTGTATATGCTTGTTGGTATTGTGGGCATAATGCCTATGTTTGCAAGATATTTTATTTTCGTGATTCGACGTAATGCCTACGTCCGCGATTAGAAAGAACATTCATATTTTGCTTTTACAGTTCGACGTGACACCTACATCCGCCATTAAAGAGCATTAACATTTCTATTTTTGTGATTCGACATAACGCCTATGTTCGCGATTAAAGAATATCCATTGTCGGGTTACGCGTAGGACAATGTCTTATTTTTTCTCCCATTGCCGGGCTACGTGTAGTACAATGGTCTTGTTGTCTTTCTCGTTGCCGGGCTAAGAGTAGGGCAATAGGGCTTTAGCTTTCACCTCATTACAGAGTTATGAGCAGGGCAACAGGGCTTTAGCTTTCAACTCATTGTTGGGCTATGTGCAGGGTAATAGCCTTGTTGTTTTCCTCGTTGTCGGGCTATGAGCATGGCAACAGGCCTTTATCTTTCACCTTATTACTGGGCTATGAACAAGCCAACGGGCCTTTAGATTTCACCTTATTGCTGGGCTATGTGCGGTGCAACAGGCTTTTTTTTTTACCTCGTTGTTTGGTTGTTATCAGGACAACGAGTTTTTGGTTTTCTCCTTGTTGTCAGGCTATGTGCGAGGCAACGAGCTTGTTATCTTACTCATTACCGGGCTATTAACCAAACAATGAGTCTTTGGTTTTCACCTCATTGCCAAGCTATGTGGAGGGTAATGGGCTTTTTGAAGAAAACCTTTGATTGATGTTTCCTTTCATCTCTGAAAATGAAGATAGATTATAATGGACATAATTAGGATAATGTATTGCATGAAAGTGTACAAGCATTTCTTTTTTTGACGTGGTTCAGCCAAATGTGCCTACGTCCACGGTCCTACCTTGGGCTCATATTATTAACAATTGTCAATCATGTAATTCATATGAGGGGGACAATATAACTTGGGGTTTCATCACCCAAAATGATGTGTATAGCTTAGTGTGTTGGTTCATTATCCAGAGGGGAATTCTGTTTGTAGTTGCTCCTTCTTTCTTGTTATCTTTAATTATGTCTCTCCTGTCATTCAGGTCTCTCTTCCTTTTTTCGTGGCTCTCTGTCGTTTTCCTCTTCTTCCCATATGTATCATCGTAATGTCGACGTTCAATTTCAGCCGACCGTGATTCATTTTGGGCCGCAGTGAGTAAGTCCAAAGTGCTAAGAAGAAGAAAACAGAGGTTTCAAACGTGAGTCAACACCATAATTTTTACATGGTTCGGCTAGAACGATGCCTACTCCACGACTGCACTCTGATTATCTCTCAAAATGACGGTGTCTTCTTATTCTCTCTGTCCCTGCCCCTCATGATATCTCCAATTCTTATTTATACCGATAAGCCTTTACAATTTAGATAACATATAGAAATACAATGATTACATAATGGGGGACAAACAACCCTTATCATCTACACAAAATTGGGAGTGGGATCCTCATTACGAGGGGCATGGGCAATTGCAGATAAAGTGAATAGTCCCTACCTCTAACTTCTTAGCAACTTTACCACTTATGCGAGCTGACAGTTTTAGGCCAGCGACCTGGGCAGTCTAGTAAACTGAGGGTTTTATTGGGAGCTCGTTAGTCGATCGTTGAGAGCTTGCTAGGGGGCTTTACCAGGAGATTGCAAGGTGCTTGCTTTACGGGTTTTGGGCTTCGGTGGTGTATAGACTTCCTTTGACTAGGTCGCCTGTACTTTCTGGCCTCTAGGTGATTGGGCCGGCCCATTGGACTAAGCCCGGCCCACGAGGAATGAAGCGGGAATGACGTATAATAGTAGGTGTCCTTCTTGAATAAACATCTCAATTTGATTTTTCAATTCTCGACATTAATTAGTGGAATGGCCATGAGTTCTATGGTATTAATTGTACTCATCTTGATTCTTCCCTATAGGCCGATCTACCATTTTAGAAAGTTTGATGAGGCTTGATCCCTTTATGGCTGCTAATATAGAAGACCAAGGTTGGGTGAGCCGAGTGTAGTAATTGAATTAGGGCTTAACATCCTACAACCTTTGAGCCTTCTTTTGTTATCGATTACGGTCTTGTCCAACATCATGCTCTTTTCTCTTTCGCTCCCTGTCCTCATCTATTGTCATAGTCCTCATTACTTCCATATGATGTATGTATTTATTTGCTCTAACAAACAAGTTTGCTAGAAATTTTGGGGGGTCTAGAGATAGGGATTATTGGAAGGAAGTTGGTTACGTCCCTTGGAACATAGCGAACATTGCCATTTCAATCGATAGATTACCAATCTCAAGAGTGGCATTCTGAAACCTGTCCACATAATGGCGCAGGGTTTCTTTGTTCCCCTATCGAATGCTAAGCATATATGTTGCATTTTTCTTTCTCTAGCTGTTAATAATATATGCTTTAATGAATTCTGCCTTTAATTGCCCAAATGAGGAAATGGATACTTCGAGTAAACTATTAAACTAAGCTCGAGCATGTCTAGCCAGGGTTAATGGGAAAACCCTACACATTATCTCATCATTCCATCCATACAGTATCATCAAAGACTCATAGTTCTGAACGTGATCCTAAGGACCATCCCTTCCTAAGTAAGAGGTTATTTGGGACATCTTAAACTTCCTTGGCAATGGTTTTTCCATTACGTCTTGTAACGGCCTGCCTCCCGAAGCCCCCGCTAGTATAGGGGATCTGTGAGAGGGTTATTGCTAAAATGATACCGAACAATAACACATCCCTTATTTAAAATCATAATCTCTTTTTATTATAACATCTCATAAACATCTTTACAAAACCATTCATCTCTTGGGCCCACCTGGGCTTACATAACATACGACAATCTCAAAAACCGTAAATATTATCCTTAACAGAAATACAACGACACCCAGGATCTAGTTTCAGGAGAGCTCTACACTTGCTATCATGACACGACGGTTTGGACCCAAACCCTGTTGAACATACCTGCTATCTCAGGCGATTCTTACCTGGAATGATGGAAAACAAATGTGAGTCGCGAGACTCAGCAAGCTCATGAAAGAAAAGCTATAGGTTTAGGATTTGACTCTTCCCATAACATCCCATGCAATTCATGCCAATGCAACATCATGTCATGCCATGGCCAATACTTGCTTTACTTTTAGATGCATAAACATACAATAAACTTCACATAAACAGTCCTTGGGGCCCACATAAAACACACATTGGCACCCAAGTCCCACATACATACCTGTTGGTAGCCTTCCATAGGCTACCATTCTATTCCCCTTTCACGTCCATTTCCTTGTCACTATCGTCTTATCCTTTCGTTGCCGTGGGACTCTAACCCCCGATCTTTTCGTTGCTGTGGGACTCTAACCCTGGTCTTGCCGTGGACCACGCCGCCATGGGACTCTAACCCCCGGTCTTACCGTGACCACATCATGGACCACGTCGCCGTGGGACTCTAACCCCCGGTCTTACCGTGACCACATCCACCACCCATACTCAACATTTAAAATCGCACATTCTCACCATGCAGTGCAACAAATAAGAAATGCAACGGCTTTTGTAGCATAAACATGATGACAAGGCCCCCATAAACCAAGCATCAGGCCCTACTACGCTCACACATAAGAATTCACACATGCGAAATGCGTCTAAATGCACCGGCTCACCTAAAGAACCCAAGTTAGCTCTTAGACCAACCGGGTCATGCAAATATTCACACATCCCAACACACACAAAGCATGTCCCCAAGTAAATACAACCCAAGCCCTATGCAGCACACACATCATGATATGCACAAGCCAAGGTGGGAATCTGGTAGTACCAGCTCTTCTGGTCCGTCTAATGCTTATCGTAACAGTCGATGACTGGCGCCTATACATCCAACCATCCACTGCCACTACCAACGATTGACAGTCAATGACTTTGTACCCTATACCCTGAAGACACACATAGACAACATTAAACTTAGTCATTTAAACTCATCATTTCGCTCACTTTAACCATAACAACATAGACACCGTTATGTTATTCATGTTCTCGTCTCTTCTCATACATAGAAAACCATTTCCACATTCATAACAAATTATTAACATAACCCATTAAACCATAATCAACTCTTCTAAAAACCTAGCCCCAATGGGTTCGGCATCATTCCCAAGGAAAATGGAGCGATACGAAGCTCCGTAACGGTCAAAATGAAAGACACCAAGATATCTTTGCTTAATTTATTCCATCAACAATAACCTCATTAATAAAGTATAAATCATAGGGTGGTTGCCACGCGAAGTATTATTATTAATGCGTGGAACCGAACTAAGGTGAGAGAGGGTTTTGAGTACAAGAAACCTCGAAGACTATCACGGGAAATAAATAACGCGAGGAGAGGGTTAGGAGCTTGCCTTTATTTGGCTGATTCTGGCTTTCCTTGCACTCCCGTTGCGAAGTAAAATATTCTACATGAAATAATAAGATGATGGCTCTATTTAATTAAATCTAACCATATAATTTAATTGTGAAAAATCCATAATTTATATATACGATATCTCTAAGTAATTTTACCCACTCACCTGGTTACCTTTAGCATCAAATAATCACCTGATTACCTTTACCATCAAATAATCCCAAAATCTCCTAATTTTTCTTCAATTTCCCCCATTTTTCTCTCCTCCTTCCTTCACTGCTCGCGGCCCTTGCTCCCTCCCATTTCTTCTTCATCTTCTGCTCCCAAATTTCATGCCCACAGAAGCCACCACCCTTTTATAGGTAAATTCTTTTTAATTTTTAATTTAATTCTTATAATCCATAATTAATCTCATCCACGGCCGATTGTTGATTTCATTCCCAAGGTTAATCATAACCTATTGACTTAATTGCAAAGTAATTGAAATTTAAAGGAAATTAAATGAAACTTGAAGTCCGCCTTGCGTCTCACGCCGATGCTCCCAATTTTTAAAACATAATGATATAATATTAAATAAAATTATTTTTTTTCTATTATATAATATTTTTTCTTACTACCATAACTTATATGTATATATATATATATTAATTATATGCCTATATCCATGCATTCACGTGTGAGCAGCTTCTTCATTTCCATATTACTAATTTTTTTTATTTATTTTTAATATAATACTGAATCCAAATTTTTCAATTTCTTTTTATTTGTAAATATGATTACTTTAATACCCTTAAATATATTCCTTAAACCACGAATCCTCAATAAATCATTTCTCCAAAATTTTCAAATATCTCAAAATATTCTCAAATACTAAAATTAATTATTACCACTTATTTTCAAATTTTTGGGATATTACACGTCTATCACAAATTGTAGTCTTCCTCAGAATTCTTCTTTTGAGACTAGTAATAACTTATTTTGTTGCAGTACCCACTCAATCATTTTCTTCATATCTGTTATTTTTCAAGCACTAAAGGTCATAGGGTTGTTGTCATTCTCTTCATTCTTCCTTGTTACTAGTTTAGGAGATTTTCTATCTCCCTTCATGGGGGTGCTAGCCACTCTTTCGAAGTATTTGCCCCTTTGAGAGCTTTTTCTACTTGCCCTTTGACAATTAGCCACTCCTTGATTTCCTTGCTAGAGGGAACCTTAGGTATGAGCCTTTCGTGTAAGAGACCTTGGTGGATTGTTTTGAGGAGGGGCGGACCGAGAATGAGTTTTAGGAGTGGCCTCTTGATAAAAACTGTTTCTTAGTATCTCCTGACAGGTCCCATGTGATGGAGTTGTTTCTGGTATAAACTTCCTCAAGGTGGTAGGCATCGGGCCACGAGGAACTAAAGCTTGTAACATTCTCGCCATTTTCTAAAAGGTTTGCATCCCCTTAGTGTGTTGTTGCTGCAGGGTTTCATAATTAGCTCAGGAAACCATAGATGCGGCCTATTCACTTGAGCAGATGTGTCCATGAAAATAGGGTCCTAGAAGAGTATATGAGGTGTTAAAGAGCGAAGCTTGATGTTGAATCTCCAAAGGGTGAGGAGGCCTCGAAAAGGGCTGTTGCTGGCGAGTGAAGGATGAATAACCCTCATGGAATGACTGATAGTTGAGGGGTGGATGACCCTAATGAGTGAGGGGTAGCTGACCCTGACGATTGCTTCGAGTTTGTGCCATGTCGAGTGAATTGCTTTTTGGCCTTTTGTTGGTTTCACACAGACGACACCAATTATTGTTGGTCAATTACAACAATAAATTTATAGATGGAAAACCACTTTAGGATGACTCTTCTTTGGATTATCCAAACGATGGGTGACTATCGGGAGCGATGGATGACTTTCTTGGGGTGGAGCGATTGTGATGGATGACTTTCCCCAGGATAACGATGGATGACTTTTTCTGGTGTATTGAGAGCGATAAATGACCTGTCTGAAAAGAAGATCGGTTAGGGGCGCGGGTGAGGATCCTCGCACAAGCCCTTCAATGTCTAAGTTAGCCTCTCAAAAGTATAGAATGGTCAAATACCATACGGAAATGCAAGTATGAGAGAAAGCATACCCCATGGGGAGGGGGATGACCCCCTATTTATAATAATGGAAGAGGCTTTTGGGTGTTGGGTGACTCGATTTTTTCGATGAGTAACTCGAATGTGGTTTTGACCTGATCTCACAAGAGTGATGGCACACAGACCATGGGCGCAAGCATGAGCATGCGAACTTGCCCATGGCACCCTCGAGTGAGGGTCAGTTGCGGGTGCAGATGTAGGGCACCCTCAGGGTTGCGCAGGCAAGGGGGCCTGCTGGTACGTGTAGGGCCACATGGGCTAGGGGGCAGGCATGGCAACACTTGGGTGATGTCACTTGAGGGTGCGGGTCTCCCCCAGGTGACGTCACTCGAAAGGGCCACGCGGGGCTATGCGACTGCGCATGGCTGTATGGATACATTGGCGCACGCAAGCGCGAGTATGGTCACAGACACATATATAATAGGTTGTTGTAGCGCTTATGTAGCGAGTTACGACCATGCATGTAGGGGCTCCTCGCCTAGCCACATGGCGCATTCTTCTTCCTTCGGTCATTTTGTTTATTACCACTCTATCCGCTTATTTTTCAGGGCATATCAATATTATAATATTAATTTTAAAATTAACACTATAAATAAACTTATATTATCTTTTTTAAAGTCGATTCTTTGAATTAAATTCCTTTGCTTGTTTTCTACAAAAAGAAATTCAAAATATAAAATTCATAAAAACTCACACTTTAAGTAAGAAAAATAACACAAAGTTAAGCTCGAAATTAGATAAAAATATGTATAAAAAAAAAGTCATATCGAGAATAATATCACTTAATTGTAAGCTTATATAACTTCATTAGCATCACTAATGCATCATTGGGCTGGTATTTATAGGCTTCTCACGTGTTTTGATTTAACTAGCCGTTGGGGACTTTTAATGCCTATAAAAATTAGTCATTTAAAACTGTGAGAAGAAACGATCAATAGTTTATCTAATAGGTCGACTGTTTTCTTTGAAAAATTTGAAACACAGTCATGATTTTGGCAAATGGTTGACTGTTTTGACAACAAGTCAACATTATACAATGGATTTCTGACATTTTTTCAACTTACGTAAAAACAACCAAGACTCAAAATTTGTCATATCAATAGTTCAAGAGAATAGTCGACTATTTTTGCTGAAAGGCTAAAAACAATCAACAGTTTTAACAAACTGATCGACAATTTTATCTTAATTCTACAATCCAAAATACAAAAGTACAAAATGGTCATAGTATCACTATCATGGTTGACAGTTTTGCCTTTAAATAGAGTGTTTATGATTACATGATTTGAAAAAAAAATTGATATTCAAACACATTTGATCTTAAAATAAATACAAAATATTGATTTCAAAATAAATACAAAAGATATTGCATGTATTTAGAGATGGAAAAATGGGCTTGGCCCGACGGGCTGGCCTGTTGGGGCCCGGCCCGGCACCAGGCTAGGGCTAGCATTTTGCTGGCCCATTTAAGGCCGGGCCGATTTGGCCCGTCCCGCTTGGCCCGGCGGGCCAAATGGTGGCGGGCCGGGCTGGCCTGCTTGGCCCGCTAATCGGCCACACAACCCCCCCCAACAGCCCTCGCCCTCACCCTCTGTCTCGCCCTCGCCCTCACCCTCGTCTTGCCCTCGCTCGCCGGTCGCCGCCCTCGCTCACCCTCTATCTCGCCCTCGCCCTCTGTCGCCCTCACCCTCACCCTCGTCTCGCCCTTACCCTCACCTCGCCCTCTGTCTCGCCCTCGTCTCGCCCTCGCCCACGCCCCTCACCCTTGCCCTCGCCCTCGCTCGCCGCCCTCGCTCGTCCTCGCTCGCCCTTTGTCTCGCCCTCGCTCTCTGTCGCCCTCGCCCTCACCCTCGTCTCGCCCTCGCCCGCGCCCGCGCCCCTCGCTTTCGCCCTCGCTTGCCCTCTGTCGCTCGCGCCCCTCGCTCTCAGTCTCTGGGCGGGCTAGGCTGGCCCGTTTGGCCCGTCTGGCCTGCGGGCCCGTGTAGGGCCAGGCTAGGGCCAGCAATCTGCTGGCTCGTTTTTAAGCGAGCCGATTTGGCCCGGCCCGCTTGGCCCGCGGGCCACTTGGTGGCTGGCCGGCCCGACCCGTTTGCCATCTCTACATGTATTGAAAGCATATATATCCTTTGGCATTGATGGGATTTTTCATTTTTGATTTTCAAAGATAAAATATAATTTATTTTTAAATACCAAATATATAAAATTTTTCATTATCAAAACATCATTAAAGGAAAAACAACAATCTCCTCTTTTTAATGATGATAAAACTATTATAAAAAATCCAAAATTCTCTTCCTTTTTGACATAATTCAAAAAGGACATTTTTGCAAAAATTTGAAAAGAATTTTCCCTTTGAAAATGAGGAAATTGATGCAAAACAACAATTGAGAACAATTGGGGTTAGATAAAAATTTAATACTCTCCTTTAATGGCATATATAAAAAATTTAATACTCCTTTGTAATCAATACAGATATCAAAGATTTGAAAACAACTTAAACAATATAACTTTCCCTTAATTTGAGAAACCAATATGATTGAAACTTTAGAAATAGATTTGCAAGCAAAATCATAAAGATAAGCACATAATTCAAAATCATCAAAATTATCAGAGTCAGGAGAATTGTGGGCTAAAGATATACCTTGTGGGATAAAGTTGTACAACGAAGGTTGAATTTTCAAATCTTCTTACTCTTGATGGGCAATTAATGATACTTCATTTAAAGGGTGATTTTCTTTTTCACTCTTCTCTTTTCTTCATGTTTGATTCATCGTTTAATAATTTAATTTTGTAATTTTATTTGGATGTCAAGCATATTTGCAAAATTTAACTATCCAGAAAATTTTAGTATCCGAACTGTTATTAGCATTGAAAATTATTCTTTTCACAAAATTTTGTTTAGAATCTGAGACAAAAAGATTTTTGTCTTCTTTTCACAAAACTATTTTGTCATTTTATTCTTTTATGAAAATCTTTTTTTTTTACTCTCAAACACATTTTTTAATACTTCCATTTGTTGATTAAGCTTTTCAATAGATACTTTTAAATATTGATTTTTTTCTTACAATTAATTATTTTGAACTTTTAAAATTTTGTTATCATTTTCTAAAGAATTTGTTTCACTTACTATGGAATAATTTTTTTTTTTAACATAGTTTTTTCCAAACTTGTCCGAGAAACTTCTCCAGGCCGATAATTTCTCTTCTTCCCATTATATCACCTCTTTTATGCTATATATATATATATATCACATATACATACTTATATATTGGACAGAGAGGAAAAATGTGAGAGAAGGAGAGAATAAATTAGGGCACACACACTGCACGTGCTCTTAAATTCTTTTAGAAAATTTTTATTAATTAAGATATGAGTTAAAAAATAAAATATAAAAATTATTTTAAATTAAATACTTTTTATTATATTTATTAAATTTATTTATTTTTTTAAAAAAATTATGTAACTTTTTATTTAAAACTATTCAAATAAATTTATCTTTATTTTTTTTAGATAAATTTATTTTGAATCTTACAAATAATAAAAAAAATGATCTATATATTCTTAATGCATTCTAAAAATTTAATAAATAATTTGATAAAAATTTTAAAATATTTTTTAATTTTATTTCAATTATTTTATATTTTAGTTTTAAAATATTTTAATTTTATTTAAATATAATTTTATCTTACCTATTTTAATAAATATTATTTTAATATATATATATATATATTATATACAAGAGAGTGAGAACCATTCTTCTGCGTATTTTTTTTATTGTGCAGGCGCAGTGCATTAACTGCGCCTGCAGCTGGCTGTCCCCTCAATTTGTCTCTTCCCACGGGTGCAATAAACGTGCGTGTGGACCGCCGAGAGCAACTTCAATTTCAATTGGCTTCTCAGCCAATTTATTGTTGGGACAATTGCGTTGGCAACATAACATTTGTTTGTTCGACGTGAATAAATTGAGGGGGCATTCACACACCTACCTTCCATTAGTTCATATTGGACAATATAAAATGTTATTTAACACAGACAAAGAGATTATTTTTGTGTTGTTAGATTGGGACAAAATATGGCACCACATATTTAATAGGGGTGAATTAAGTATTTAAGAATTTAAAAAATTTGTGGAGATTTTAAAAAATATATTATAAAATAGTGAAATGTGAGTAAAAACACAATCAAAATAATGTTAGAGATACAAGAATTTTAGAACAATTCGTCTAAATTCAACCTAATTCACTATCTTAACTTTCAGTTACAATGATCTCTTAAAAAAAATATATAAAAGATAGAATAAAATAATACAATTGATAAGTGTAATCTTTTGAGAGAAAGATGAAAGCACAAGAACTATTAAGAAGTATGAATACAAATGTAAACAAAAATTATTTCATTATAGTCCAACCTTTTCCGGTGCTTCCTTGGACTGTATTTATAGATTTCTCTAAACCTTGAAGAAAAACTAGTCGTTTTGAATTATTGGTGCTTGCAAAATAGCTGTTAAAGTGATATGTGATAAAAATGATCGATAGGCTCAAAGAAACGATTGATTGGAAGGAGAAAATGGTTGATATGGATAAAAATGGTAGACTGATTTTTATGCAATAGCGGTCAACTAGAGTTGGCCGAGAGCCTACATAAAAAGAATTGACATGCTTGTAAAGCCGGTCAACATTTTAAGAGAAAACGATCAACGATTTTTCAAAAATGGCCAACAATTTGACTTTCAATTTTAAAAACAGGGATGACATAATTGGTGGCTCCAAAATGAGTGTTCTTGATATGAAAATATTTTGACACTCTTAACACATTTGATTTTAAATCAAATACTAAAACATTATTTCAAAATGAATATATATAGGATTTTGAAAATATTGAAAGCACATATATCCTTTGGCGTTGAATGAATAGAATATTTTTTATTTCTAGAGATAAAATTTAAATCATTTTCAAATATCAAGAGAATAAAGTTTTTCATCATCAAAACATTATTAAAGGAAAATAACATTTATTTTCCCTTTAATTTTGTACTTTAATTCTTATATATAATATCTATTGTGTGTAATAATTATACACATTAATATTATACAATAATTAATTATACACAAAGAACTTTTCTCATACTTGATATCCCACTAAAAACTTCATTAACTCTTAATGATATTTTGATTAAACCTTAACTTTTAACTCTTAATGATATTAGATTCACTAATCCATGCTATATCTATTTAGGCTGTGACCTTATAGCTTTACCGTTGAGCAGCAATCAAGACACCTCAATTATTTGATATCAATCGAATACTTCGATCTATTGAGAAAATCTCTCCATCTCCTCAAAGCATCTTGAAAGATCATGAGTAACATCTAGCCATGGATCAGAATAATTCTATCAGCAATGAAGTCAAAACTTCTTATAAACCTATTTAGGGCTTTTGATTATTGTGCATTATAATCTTTCCAATGACTAACATCTTGACCGAGTAAAAGCCATGGACAACCTAAACTCACAAGAGTCGGTAACTATGCCAAGATCTAGTTTGAGGTGATCGAGATGACAAATCAGAACTTCTTTCGATACCGAAAACTCCTTTTTGATCATCCATATATTGGCTAAGGATTTTTACAATCACCAACTAATTGAGATCACGTCGGATGTTCATCCTACGCTAGAGGACAATGGATCCCATCAAAGAACATTTGCCTCCATACATCACATAGAGCATCCCCACCTCTCACTCGTGATGGTTTCACTCAACGACAAATTTCGACACTAGTGTACAAGACAACCTTGTCGTCTCCGGTTAAAAGACCAGATACATAATCGAAAACTAGTAACAGATCATTAATCTTCTCAGTTATGTGATCTGTTATAGGTTTCACATTCATTAGACACTACAAGAAAAACACTATTTAACAATGGAATTAGCGACGAAAAAAAATCCATCACTAATTAGCGATGGACTAACGACGAAGTTGTCATCGCAAAAATTTAGCTACGGATTAGGGATAGAATTAGGGATGGAAAGACTTGTCACTAATTTTTTTTTTTAATATTTTTCAAATTTAGAGACAATAACTCTCGTCACTAAATAATTTTAGGAAATTTAATTTCAAAATTTAATTTTAATATAAAATTTTAATTAAATATTTTAACTTAGTGACAGATTTTCAATCACTAAAAGAAATTAAATTAATTAAATTTTTTAGCAAAGGCAAAATTTTGTCGCTAAAAATAAAAAATAAAAATTAATATACAAATCTTTTAGCGATGGATTAGTTCTGTCGCTAAAATTAAAAATTTGAAAATTAAATTATAATTTTTAGCACGGTATATGTCCATCACTAAAAGACATCAAAATTAAAATTTACTTTTATTTTTTTAGTGAGGAAATAAAGATTTGAAAAATATAAATTAATATTAAAATATTTTAGCAATGGAATAATTTTGTCGCTAAAATTAATTATTGCAAAAGTTAATTTTAAGTTTTAGAGACAAAAAATTCTATCGCTAAAGTTAATTATTTAATTTAATTTTTTAAATAAATCCCTTTTTAGCAACGGAATTGTTCCACTAAAATAAACATAAATTTTAAATTAAAAATATTAACAATTTCTCATGGGGAGGGGGAGGACTGTAAGGCCCTCTTTCGAATACTCGAAAGAAGGTCATTACAGAGATGATATAGAACAAAACTGAACTTAACTCATTTTATTTCTAGTAGCGAAAATTTAAATAAGATTTAATTACATTCCCAATATCTCATAACTTTAGGCTTGATGGCCATATAAAATAGTAAAAGGCTCAAATGCCCATAACATAATAAATTCTCATTATTACAAACATCACCCAATCATTAACTAGGATCTTTAAAGCTAGGACACGTTTCCGTACACCACTATCCTTGGGTTGCAATCCTATTGGACTCGCCTCCAATAACCGTCTTTCCTTTACCTGAAATAGCAAAGAAGATCAAGTGAGCCACAAAGCTCAGCAAGTTCAAGAAACAAGGAACAATATATAGGATCCAAGAACATGATGACACCATGAAGAGTAATCAAGGACTCCACAATTATATACAAGATTCATAATTCATGAATTTATCAATTCAACTCAATATATAATGTCACCATGTATCACTATGCAAATGTGCATAAAATTTTAATGTCATTATTAATTCTCACAGGCTCGCAAGCCATCAATCAATACATGCAAGAGTGCATTATTTCATTACCAATATCAATTTTCATGGCTCTCAAGCCATAAATCAATGCATGCGAAAGTGCATAAGTTTCATAAAACCTCACAAATAAATATGGAGCCAACCTGCCGGGCTATGGCCACCTCGTCCCGTGCAGGTGCTCTAGGGTACCCTTTCTCCCTCTGCGCAAAATAATAGGAGTGCAAAACATATATATATGTAACATGTACATGTGTGCACCATGTATGCATTTACCAACCACATGTATTTAAATTACTAGTTCCGCGGTATTCATACTACTAACATCACTTACTCATACTAGGTATTTTTTCATCATTAGATAAATTCAACATATCTTACTTCATAATGTTTACCACATTCAATATGTAATTTATGACATAGAAATGCTTGATGTAATTTACAACACAAGAATAATTTTTTGAGAGATGCTATTTAATATTAAATCTCGATTCACCAGCTGAGTATTATAGATTTAATAACTATTTTTCCCATCATATGATTGTTGTGATTCCATTTAACTAGTGATAGTATGCATTTACTTGCATTCGTGCTCATAGCTCAAATTCATGATTAGTCCCCATGCAAACAAATGACCACATCACGCGAACTTGCTAGTCAAATAAAAACTTGAAATTTTTCTAAGGTGAATGACCAATTAGAACATTTTTTGAAAATGTCTTCATTTTGAAAAACTAACTCTCAGTAATGTGATAACTAGCATTCATTGTTATAAAAATGATTTTTAATTAATTTTTCAAGAAACGAAAACTATGTATTTCGATGGTGGTAAAATTGCAAATTCGTGGATTTGTATTAAAACCAAAATTCTAACTTTTTATTTTTATGGATTTTGATTTTTTTTGATATTTTTCTTGAATCCAAATGCTATTCATGAAGAAAGCTTGGGGTGAAAACAAGCCCCATTTTGAGACCACAAGGAGACCCACAAAGAGATACAAAACCAAAAGGGAACACAGTGAGCTAAAAAAAAAAATAACACAACGAGCTAAAATGAACTGAAATGGACACAGTGAACCAATATGTACACCTCAATTGTATTAGCAGAAGATGATGTATAAAAGAACTTGCAGCATGAAGTTAAAGCAGAAGGTAAAAATCAAGGAAGCTTGCATTGAAAATGGATATATCAATATAGGAGAGCTTGCACTAAAAATAAGTGGAAGTGCGTGAAGAACTTGCAGAATAGTAAATGAGAAAGCAGGAAATCAAGGAAGTGAAATATTGAATGTATAAACGAGTTTGCACTGAAAATGAAGAGGGGGTGCAAGAAGAACTTGCAGGAATGAAAAGAGAGTGAACGAAGGAAACTTGCCTGATGACTTCGCTTATGCAGAAAAATCCTCCCTTGCTGAAGCTGCTATCAACCCATACGAAAATACCAGCAACCAAGAGGGAAAATGAGAGATAAGAAGAAGAAGTCTTAAATGGGAAATGAGAGTACGCACAAGAGAAAAAGTCTCCAATGCAGATAAAACATGAAGAGGGCAATGCACAGTCTGCACTTGCAACTTTGTTCAAATGACCTGATTGCCCTTCACCTTTACAATGGTCAAATGGAAGACCAAGGGCACTATTGACATTTGATGGCCAATTTATTTTATTATGATTTTCTTTTAAAAATTTCAAATCTCATTTCCCAATTGGGCTCAGCCCATACCATGGGCTATTCCATGGCCCAACTCATTAACCCAAATAAATTATCATAATCTAAGCCAATTCATAATATAATTAAAAATTTTGAACACATCACAATGGCCCAATTTATTTGGACTTTCCCCACATTGTTGGATCCCAATTAAATAGGCTACAAAATTCTTATTTCCACTTACTCTTTATTCCAATAACAAAGGAGAGTATTTTCAACCCTCAATTAATTAAAGAAAAAAAAATTTGAACCCAAAATAAAATACTTGAAAACGTCTAGACCTCTTAACGGGTCGTTACAAGGACCCCTTATTTATAGCAATGGAAGAGGCTTCTGGGTGTCGAGTGACTTGATTTCTTCTACGAGTAACTTGGAGGTGGTTTTCGTCGGATCTCGCGGTAGTAATGGCAAGTGGGGATCACTTGAGGGTGCAGGGCACCCTCGAGTGAATGTCACTCCGAGGTGAGAGTGTAAGCATGCACAGGGTTGCACGGGTGAGGGGGTGCGCATGGCTACACCCGGGTAACATCACTAGAGGGTGCGAGGCTCTCCCAGATGGCACAAACTTTAATGCGCAAGGTTGCACGGTTTTCGCGTTGCTACATGGGCGTGCGTAGACGAAGGTGTGGTCGCGGACGCATGGTAGGTTGTTGTAGCACCTACGTAGCGGGTTGCGACCATGCACACAGGGGTTCCCTGCCTAGCCACATGGCCGGCGCATTTTCCTTTCTCCGATCCTTTCGTTTATTTCCACTCTATCCGCTTATTTTGCATGGCATATCAATATTATAATATTAATTTTGAAATTAACATTATAAATTAACTTATAATATCTTTTTATAGCCGATTCTTCAAATTAATTTCCTTTGCTTGTTTTCTAAAAAAAGAAATTCAAATGATATAAAATTCATAACAACTCGCACTTTAAGTAGGAAAAGTAACACCAAGTTAAGTTCGAAATTAGATAAAAATATGTCCTATCAAGAATAATATCACTTGTAAGCTTATATAACTTTATGGGAAATTCTATTTGCAACCATACTTTTTGCTCTTCGCAACCCATTTTTAATATTCCTAAAATACTCTGAGATGAAAACTTATATTTGCCCTTCATTTAAATATTTAACGCTCAACCACCTATCATTACTCTTCAAACGCGTGCACTCACTTTCTCGACCACCATCGCCACAACCACTTTACTCACCCACAACTGAACATCGCACAACCACTATTATTCAACATCGAGCATTACGCAGCCACTATTATTCAACACCAAATAATTCTCAACCCAATTCTTCTCGCCATAGCTAGTTACTGGATACTATTAGCAGTTACTATCAGTGATGGAAGATTATGATCTGCAAATGTTTACGCAGAGTTTGACGAAGAAGATAATGAGTATTCCTGTTTCGGCGAGAAACAACACAATTTACAACATCTATCACTAGTTCAATCACATAATTTACATACACGACAGATGAATTAAAAAAATAAGATTAATTAAAAAATAAAAAATACCCCTTCGGTGCCTTGAAACCTCGAACCCTGGGGTTCGGGGGTTAGAGGATGCCCTGAACCCCGGAGTTCGGGTAGTTTGGGGTTTGCTAAACCTCGGGGTTCGAGGAACCCTTGACCGCCTGAACCCCAGCCTTCTGGGTGTTCGGGGAACCCTGAACCTCAGGCTTCGATAAGCACCCCTGAATCCATGGATTTGGGAATCAATTCTCCCGAACCCATGGGTTCGGGAGAATCGATACTATTATATGTATATAACATATTATATACTATTATATAATATCTTTATAATAGTATAACAAATAATTGAATTCGGGAGAATGGATACTATTATATATATATATAATATATTATATACTGTTATATGTATACTATTATATACATATATATTATAACAATATACATATATATAATGTTTTTGTATATAAATTATTCCAAATATATATAAATTATTTCGAATCATCGTGCCCTGAATCTTTGGATTAATATTATTTTTATTTTTTCTTGAATTAATGTTGCTTTAATTTTAATTTTTTTGAGTTAAATGCAAATCGTAATAAAATTATGTTTATTTTATTTCTTCAAAATTTATATTAAATTTATGAAAGTTTGTCATAAATTAAATAAAGTTATATTAAATAAAATCTAACAGTAAATAATAAAATAAAATATTATTACAAATAACTTAATTCACGTTCAAAAGTTATAATTATAATAATACAGCAAATAACAACAAATAATTCTAGTGGTCTGATGAAGAAGAAGAGAAGAAGAATAGGGTTTGATGCGCGTGGGGTGTCTTTTTTGAGGGATGGTGTTTGGAGGGTATGTTTGGAATATAAATGGTTGCAGAAAGTAATAAATGTGGTTGTAAATAGTAAAATTTAATATTTTACTTATACTGGTTGTAGAGAGCAAAAAGTACGGTTACAAATAGAATTTTCCTAACTTCATTAGCCTCTCTAATGCATCATTGGGGATAGAGTTCTCATGTGTTTTGATTTAACTAGCCATTATAGGAGTCGTTGGGGACTTTTAATGTATGTAAAAACTAGTCGTTTAAAACTGTCAGAGAAGAAACAGTCAATGATTTATCAAACCGGTTGATTGTTTTTTTCAAAAGTTTTGAAATACACTCATGACTTTGGGCAAATAATCGACTGTTTTGACAAAAGATCGACATTACACAATGGCTTTCGACATTTTTTCAACTTACATAAAAACAACCGAGACTCAAAATTTGTCATATCAACAGTTCAAGAGAACAATCAACTATTTTTGCTGAAAGGCCAAAAATAATCAACAGTTTTAACAAATTGATCGACAATTTTGTCTTAATTCTACAGCCCAGTATACAAAGGTACAAAACGGTCTACAGTATCACTAACATGGTTAACAGTTTTGCCTTTAAAGAGAGTGTTCATGATTTGAAAAATATTTGATATTCGAACACATTTGATTTCAAAATAAATACAAAATATTGATTTCAATATAAATACAAAAGATTTTGCATGTATTGAAAGCATATATATCCTTCGGCATTGATTGGATTTTTTATTTTTGATTTTTAAAGATAAAATATAATTTATTTATAAATGCCAAATATATAAAATTTTTCATCATCAAAACATCATTAAAGGCAAAACAACAATCTTTGCTTTTTTAATGATGACAAAACTATTATAAAAAATCCAAAATTCTATCATTTTTTGACATAATTCAAAAAGGACATTTTTGCAAAAATTTGAAAAGAATTTTCTATTTGAGAATGAGGAAATTGATGCAAAACAACAATTGGGGTTAGATAAAAATATAATACTCCCCCTTAATGGCATATATCAAAAATTTAATACTCCTTCGTAATCATACATATATCAAAGATTTGAAAACAATTTGGACAATACAACTTTCCCTTAATTTGAGAAACCAATATGATTAAAAATTTAGAAATAGATTTGCAATCAAAATCATAAAGGTAAGCACATAATTCAAAATCATCAAAATTATCACAATCATGGAGAGTTGTGAGATAGAGATAATACCACCAAGGTTAAATTTTAAAATGTTCTTACTCTTGATTGGCAATCAATGATACTTCATTTGAAGGGTGATTTTCTTCTTCACTCTCATCTTTTCTTCATGCTTGATTTATCACTCCCAAAAAAAAAAAAAAGTCATTTAGTGGTGGTTTTTTTTAATTTTACGGCGATTTTGGACCGCCGCAGATAGAGCTGTCGAGAGGAATTTTGTGGCAATTTTTAGCAACCGCCGCAAAGTGATATTTTTTGCGGCAATTTACAAACTGCCACAAAAATATATTATTTTCAACGGTTAGTAAAATTTAGTGGCAGTTTAAGAACCACCGCTAAATATGAGTAGTTAGCACTGACTTCAACGGTGGTTTTTAAACCACCGCTAAATATGTAAAGAGGAATGAATTTAGCGGCTATAATATTCTGGTAATTCGGGAATAATTAATAACTATTGATTTAATTGGGAACAGCTGAAAATTATTAACTTAAATTAGGGATGGTTAATAATTATTAATTATTGTAATTAAGGTGATTATTAAATATTTGTAAGTTTAAAGGAAATATTAATCTAATTTGTGTTTACAGTGATTATTGAATATTTAGTAAAAGTAATAATTTATTTTGTATTAAAAGAAGATATTAAATTATTTTGTATTCGGGAAGTGGGTAACGAATTATTAGAAATCTGGGGGTATAAGAGTTATTTTTATATGGGGTGTATGTGAGAACTTATGGAAGTATGGGGTCGAAATGTAATATCCAAAAATTGTGGCAAGTTCATGTTAAAATTAATTAAGCGCATTTAATTGTTGAGGGAGCTGCTAGGCGAGATGGCACGCGCACGCAAGGTGGACGGGTAGGTCGCAGGTTTGAGGCGGAGACCACGCGCGCGCTGGGGGCGAATTTTGCTAATTTTCTTCCAAGCCAAGGGCGCCAAAACGACATCGTTTCACTTGAGGCGGTTGGGTGCGCTGGGTTGCCACACTGCAGCGTTTGGTGCCTCATTTCTTTTTCCTTTTAAGGCTGAGAAAATGGTGAAGTTAGCACAATTTTAACAGCAATGAGAGGGGAGCAAATTACAGAGAAGGAAATGGTGCACACAGACGCTAAAATGGAGGAGAAAATTATGAAAAAATTGGAGGAAACTCAGCTTAATTAAAGTTTAAATAATTTGGTAAGAGGGGTAAATTGTGTAAGTAAATCTGTACAGTTGGAATTTTATTTAGGGTGTAATTTTACTAATTTTTGATTGAATTAAACTAATTTGCAGCGTTTATTAATTTAGGGGCGTGTGGGCAGAAAAACACCGAAATTAGTTAATTTAAGGCAAGCTCTTCACTCCCTTCGTGATTCTCATTCGATTTATGAATTTTATATCCTCCCTTAACTCGATTTGGTTCCATAAATTAATCGTGTCCGTTATAAATGGTTATTGACTGAATTTTGCTAAATTAATTTAATTAGGAGACTTCTGGGCTTTAATTCTACAAGTGCTTACGGGTTATTGTATCGCCACTACTTCCTCGGGAATAATGCTGAACCTAGTGTGGGCTAGGTTCTTAGTGAGTCAGTTGTGGTTGTGGGTACCTTCCGGAGTAACTTGTTGTAACTGAAAGTCTCGGGATTTGCTTGTGTGAGTTATAGGGTGTGGGATATACAGCTACTGACCGTCGATCGTTGGGTTGTGGTAGTTGATGGCTGGATGTATGGGCGCTAGTTATCAACTGTTACGATAGATTATAGACGAGTCGGGCGAACTGGTACCCCGGACACCCATCCTTAGTGTTATGCGTATCATGATGTGATTATGATTTCTTGTCGGTGTGAGTGTGATATCAGGCGGCGTGAGCTATCGTCCGGTGGGGTAACGTGACATCGGAGCGAACCGTCATCGAGTCGGGTGCGATTATTGACTGGTTGTTCCTAGTCACGGATTGTCGACCGATACTTGGTCACTGTCGACGACTCTGCCATTATGTGGCATATTGCGTGCCATTACAGTGCATGGAATTGGGCTTACATTCATTGGGGGTCATGCTTTGTATGTAAGGAGAAATGTGCTCATTGGTATAACCCGATTGGTCTGTTAAGTGCCAATTTGGGTACGATAGGCGAGCATGTGCATTTAGAGCATTTTGTTTGTGTGGGTTCTTAAATAGGCGTAGCATGGCCTGATGCTTGGCTTATGGGGGATTTGTCATCACGTTAATGTTGCAAGAGCCATTGCATTTATTATCTGTCGCATTTGGTGGTTACCGTTGATTTGGTATATGATTGTGGTTTGTGGTATGGAGTTGACCCTCAATAGCTATGAGTGTGAGCTGGGCTCCAGATAGCTATGACTCGGGAACTCTGGTATTTATTTATGATAGGAGCCTCGGGCTCGTACGGATCATGTTGTTGGAGCCTCGGGCTCATGGGCTTATGCCAGCTAGTTCATGGTTGTGGCAGGTTTGTATGCCGGGACTTGGGTGACAGGATGTGCATTTCTTATGTGGGCCCCAAGAACTGTTATGTGTATTGTTATATATATGTTAAGCACTGGTTATTCTATGTTGCACGGTATGGCATGGCATTTTTATATGTAGCATGGCACTTTGTGTTGGAGTGTTCTAGGTGAGGGATGTATTTCCAGCTGTATTATTGATATGTAGTGAGGTGTACTCAATTGTGGTTTATTTCTAGGTTAACTTTGTCTAGTAAGGCTTATGTCAAGTATGACTAATTCTGGTTTTGGTCTGTCTTACCTGTTGATAGTGGGATGTGTTCCGGTGTGGGAGATCTGTGCCTAGCCTTACCTCTATTCTTTCTTTTATTATGCTTGCTGAGTCTTGTGGCTCATTTTATTTTTACCATCATTCCAGGTGTGGGAGCTGACGCAGTGGCTAGACCATTTGGCGTGTCAGTCGTAGATAGTTGTGTGTATAGGGCAATCCTAACTAAAAGATCCGTGAGGTGTGAGATGTGATCAGGGGCTCGGATATTGTGGTTTGTTTAATTTGATTGGATGTGATGTTGTTATGTATGATTAAGCCCCTGAATGGTTCATTCCGTATTTATCTAGCTTCCGCTGTTGTGGTGTTGTATTATTTTGGGGCAGAACCCCAGCCCATGTATTTGGGATATTAGTGAATGGTAATTAAAAATTGAAGAAAATTCCCAAATCATCACAGCGGCAGTTTTAAAACCGCTGCTATTAGCGATGGTTTCAAAATCGCTGCTAAAACAATATTGTATAAGAATTTTAGCGACGGTTTTGAAACCGTCGCTAAAGAAGCTATATAAGAATTTTAGTGACTATTTTGAAACCGCTGCTAGAAATAATACCATATATATTCACCTACTATGGCTTTAGTGACAGTTTTTACCTGACTTTAGCAGTCGTTTCAAAATCGTCGCTAAAGTCTATAGAAGCATTCGCTTTTGCTGTGGTTTAAATTTGCCTGAGAATATCAAAATACCTGTAAATACAACAACTCAACCTGTTTAATCATCAAACCATAAATATCCAACTCACAAATAACCTAATTAAATATGTAACCTATATATATACCAAATTCGCAAACACAATATCTCAATCTATTTAATCAACAAACCATAAATATTCAATCCAACTTAAATATCCAAACATGTAACATATCAAAGTCCAATCAAAATCAAATTTAAAAAGTTTAGAGGTCAAGTAGATTAAATATTTGAACAATACATCAATTTTGTTAGTCTGGAGGTTGTTGTGTCTCATGAATGTCATGACTAGATATCGAAGACCGCCTTGCTGGTGGTAAAGCTTGTCCACTATGCGTATCTGGTGCCTAAAATAATTAAAATTGTATTAGATGTATACAAAAGATAAAAACATACTCTTAAAAGTATTTGTAGACATAAACATAAACAATCACTTAAAATGAAAAATCAAAATTCATAATTTTGGAATTAACATATTAACATACCATTGAATTGAGCATAGCAGCAAACTCGGGTGATATATTCCCCACAACGTTTGCGAAAAGATAAACCATTACACCTTGAAAATTTTGCACATGCGTCTCTAAATTTTGAACCTTTTGTTTACTAGTTCATAATTCGTCTGACAATTTTTGCACTTCTTGTTGGCATGCTACAACAGATGAACTGGTATTATTGGAAGACGAAGACATCTCATTCAATTGACTAATGGTCCTAAAAACTTGATTTGGACTCAAATCGAAGCCCAAACCTTGGACTTGACCTGAGTGTTCTTTTCCTAGCACTTGAGCAAGTGAATCATGTAAGAAGATTGAGTGTGAAGATGTGCCTTGACTCTCAATCTCAAAAATTTTGTCTTGTATGTGTATGGACTAAAAAATAATATCAATAAAAACAAAACACCATTTAACAAAAAAATATATTTATGTAATTATAAGAGTTTTAAAAATAGAATGGTTATGATAAAAAAAAAAAACTTACGTTTATAGCTCGTGCTCCTTCCACTACAAAAAATCAGAGTTTTTCCCGTCGTTGATCAATTATTTCTTAAAATAAAAAAATATAAAATAAATTATTTAAATTTAAAATTTAAACGTAAATTAAAATTATTAATAATTTATATAAATAAAAAATTTTAAAACGTTAAAAAAAACAAATTATTTTAATTATTTTTTATAATAATTTTAATAGATAAAATAAAAATAAAATTTGTAACGTAAATTAAAATTAAAATTTTAAAAATTTACAATAAATAAAAATATATTTATAAAAAATTTCATATTTAATTATTTTTCAAATTTTTTTTATCTTTTATATTTATTTAAAAGAAAATTTATATATAAATTAAATTAATGATAATTAACAATTTATTTTAATTAATTATTATAAATTAAAAATATATTCTTTTTAAAAAATCAAAATTCATATTAAGTCAAACTAAATTCATATCAAAATTCATAACAAACCTAAATTTGTAAGTAAAAAAAAAACTATGAAGAACACTTTTATATGGTGTCAGAAAAAAAAAACTCTCTCTTCAAACATAATTCAGGAAGCAAGTTATATGGTGTCACAATAACCGGCCAAGAAGAATATGGCCAACCCTAATTGCCATATAGAGTGAATCCATCTGCACAAAGACCAAGCCTTACATTTCTAGGATCGCCGAAAAAGTTAGGATATTTCTGATCAAAATATTTCCATGCTTCCCCGTCAGATAGGTAAGACAAGACACCAGGCTCCCTCCGACTTTCATGATGCCATCTCATGCTCGCAGCTATAATCGTAGAAGCATATATTCTCAGCAGTCTTGGTATGAGAGGAAAATACCACATTTTTTTATAAGAAATTTGTTTAAATTTTTCTTTCCCACTTCTTACAGGTTTAAAACGAGGATGACCGCAAAACTTACAACTCATCTCGGATTCGTCATCCTTGTAATACAACATACACCAATTTGAACAACAATCAATCTTCTAATAACCGAGGCCAAGCTGCGAAACCAATTTCTTGGTATGATAAAAATCAGTTGGCACCCGATTACCAGTTGATATTGTTTGATGCATAAACTGCATGATTTCATTATATCCACCTTCGGGAATGTTGTAATCAGATTTTATACTCAACATCCTAACTGCAGTAGAAAGTTCACTTTCTAATTCACAGTTTGGATACAATGGAGCTTGTGCAGTAGATAACATGTCATAAAATGCTTGTGTATTTTCATTCGGTGCTTCATCTACATTGTAAGTCTGAGAACCACTTCCAGTACCAGTCTCTTGCATTATATATGACGCATTTGATGGCCCAGCCACATTTTTATTCGGTGTTTCATCTATATTGTAAGTCTGATAACCACTTCCAGTACCAGTCTCTTGCATTATATATGGCGCATTTGATGGCCCAACCGCATCCATTACCATTTGTTCATAGGAATTAAACTGATCCCTAAAACTGTCTTCTCTATAATATTCATTTTCAACAACCGAATGAGGCACAATGAGCACTTCTTCACCATGATGCGTCCAATAATAATAACATTTCATGAATCCATGTTTACAAATATCTTTTTTCACCTCATTGACTGATTTAAACCTTAGACACTTACATTTCATACAAGGACACTTTAACTTTCTTTTTAATCTTATAAAACTTTTTTGGGTAAATGCAAATTGAATGAACTCATCGACACCCTCATAAAATTCTCTAGTAACTTGCCTCTTCTTGGGTTACACCTATTATCAATCCACTTACGATGCGAAAAAATTTTCATTTTAAATTAATTAATATGTATGACGAAAAAAACTATCATGAAAATTCACAAAACCATTATTTAGTACGTAATTTATAATTGCACTTTCAGACGTACAGTACTTTAAATTTTTTTTACCAAGTAACAAAAGTTTAATCAAATAATTAATACCATTATATTTGTAGTTATAATTTTAAAATTGTATTAAATAAATCACTAACTCAACAACTATATTATCGGACATTCAACTATTATATTTAAATATATTATTTATCATTAAACTAATCATTTTTTCAATTAAACTAGACTAGACCACAAATTTTTATTTATTTCAATTATGTATTATTGTATAATTTTGTTAAGATTAGTCTTTATTAAACCTAAAGTTAAACCCTGCTTAAATCTTGAAACCCACCCATTATTATTAAAAAAATTAAAAAACATATATTTAATATTTTAAATTTATAATTATAATTAAGAAAATTAAAAAATTAAATTATTTTAATTTCTAATAAGAGATTTAATAAAAAATAACGTTAGAAAATTAAGCTATATTCTTAAGAACAAAACTAATATATGAATTTTTTTTTGTGAATAATTATTTTAATTAAAAATAAAGTTAAAATATCAAAATTAATTAAGAAAATATTGATTTGGCCCTAAAAAATTTATTTAACAACCAAATTTATAGTAATATTAATAACTTAATAAAAATTTAATATAAAATATTTTAAAATTCAAATTTTATTCCAAATTTACAATTAACCAAACCCGTGAACCAAAGTCCCGACCACACCACATTTAAAACCCTAATTGTGATTATTATTAATTTAATTAAAATTATATATTATTATCTAATTTTATTAAGATTATACATTTAAAACCCCAATTGTGCAAAATAATTTTATTTAATCCTACTAAAATTATTTAACTATATAACACTCCTTGAATTTTATTTTCTGTCAAATCAGTCCCTAAAGTTTTTCAAATAGCCATAATACCCTCTTCCTTACCAACAACATTAAAGAAAAATTGATCATATACTCACTAAACTTTAGACTTTTGGCCCATACACCCTCCCAACTTTATTTTTTGCCAAATCAATCCTAAACTTTTTAATAAACATGACTCTTTTATAGAAAACAACATTAATTAAACTAAAATTAAGTTAAAATCACCTCTAAGTCAAATTTACAAAATAAAATATAGAACGACTCATTCGTCATCTCTAACTAATGGAATAGGTTCCAATAAATCAGGAGAAAGGGTAAACAAAATAAGAAGACCAACTATTGATGATGAATTCTAACGAACTCATTAGTCCATGGCCTTTTTATTCTTTGAATTTTATATATTATTTTTTATTAAATTTGAATTAATTTAATTTAATTTAACTAGAGATAATTTTAACAATTTTAGTTTTGAATTAATGTGTAATGGAGGGGCGTCAAGAATACTTTAAGAAAATTTAAAAATTTTTATTTTAAAAATAAAAATAAAATTTTAAAAATATCAAAATAAAAAAAACAAAGTTTAAATGGACAATCAATTTACTCAAATTTTAAACTACACGACAAGATAGAAATCAAGGACAAATGTGAACCAGTGTGGTCCCTTTGTATTCTTCCCCCAAGTTTCCTTCCGGTACAACTTTACCACCATCATTCATGCTGCAGGTCACATGGGTTTATTCTATAACCTTGTTGTTTCTTCCGAATCATTTGTTCTTATTGGGGCTTCTCCAATTTTCTCACATAATACATAATACATAATTATTTAACTATACTAAAAAAATAATTAAATCACATAATACATAATAATAATTTATAAATAATAACGAAATAATACTAACAAATATTTAAAATTATAACCGAAATAATACTAATAGATTATTTATAACAGATTATATATAAATCTATTATAAATAATACTAACAGATTTGTTATTATTTCTGTTATAAATAGAATATTATTTCAGTTATAAATATAAATTTGTTAGTATTATTTCTATTATAAATAATACTAACATTAATAAGTAACAGTTAACAAAAATATTAACGTTAACAACATTAATAAAAATGCTAACATTAACAACTATTTACAACTTAACAATTAATCAAATAGTGCCTATTACGTAAACAGTTAACAGAAATATTAATATTAATAACATTAACAAAAATATTAACATTAACAACTATTTACAACTTAACAATTAATCAAATAGTACCTATTATGTAACAAACATTCAATATTGTAATTTAAATTTTAAATAATTAACAACTAAAAATAAAAAATACCTTCAAATTTTGATGAGCTTTGAATGTAAATCACACTAAAATAAAATCACTATCACGATTTCAGTGAGAGTGAGAGTGAGACAATGAGGAATGGAGAAGAGATAAAGAAGAGGAAACGAAATTAGGAGTAAAGGCATAGAGAAGAGATAGAGGATTGGAGGGGAAGGGGGAGGGAGAGAGGGGGGCTGGGAGGGTGGGCAGTGCCTGTCAAAGTTAGCGACGGGCACTGCTCGTCGCTAACTGTAGGGGGCGCAGTACACTGCACCCCATTTATTTTAAATATATTAATATATATTTATATATATTAATAAAAATATATATTAATTAATTATTTTAAATTAATATATAAATTTAAAAATAAATATATATTTTTAAAATTCTTTAAAGTATAATTAATTTATAGTTATTTAATTTTACAACATTAAACTAATCAACAAAAAAATAGTTTACAATCAAGAGAGAAGAAAAATTAATAAAAATAAATCAATTAAAATTATTTAAAGAATAATGACCAAAAAATAAATACAATATTTTTTAAGAATTTGAAAATTTATTATTAATTTTAGAAGAAGAGATAAAAATGTATTTTTTATTTTTTAAATAATTAATAATATTTATGTTATAAATAAATATAATTTTACTAATTAATTTAAATTAAAAATTACTTATATTTTGTAAACTAAAAATGATAAGTATTTTAAGAGGAAACTAAAATCAACAATCATCTGCGACAGACAGTCACCCATTGCAGATGGAGAATTAGTGCCAAGTGATTGTTAGTCGGTGAAAAATAAATTTTTAAAAATTAATTAATTTTTTTAACTAATAAAATTAATATAGTTCTTTTTATAGATATTTGATTTTACGACTTGACATTAATTAAAAAAATAAGTATAAAAGATAAAGAACTAAAGAAAAAAAATAATAAAAATAAAATACTAAAGAGTAATTATTTATTCCAAGTGTATTTAATGCAGCTCAACTGTCTTCAGTAGTTCAACTGTCAACTATAAATACTTAGATGCTGCAGCATTAATTAATTATGGGGTTAGAGAACATTCATTATAAGTGTTCAAGTGTTCTAACTTACGAGTTCCTATATTTTATCTCTAATGCTTTAAATTGATACAATTTTTCAATTACTATGGTTGCATTCATTATTATATGTTTATTTTGTAAGCGTTCAATCAATTGAGAAATATTGTCATTGAGAAGTTTAATTCTCATATTAATTATCTCAATTGAGAAATATTGTATTTTCAAAAAAAATTTTAAATTTAATTTAAATATTTTATAAATTTCACATTAAATTTTTATTAATATTTTGTTAAACATCAATTTCAGCAACATTACTAAATTGCTGAATTATATAGCATGACATCATATAGTTAATGATGAAATTTAAAATAAGTGAAACGTACGTATCATCTAAATATCGTGGTTATTATTTTTATTTTATATGCATATTATTCATTTAAAAAAATGGACATTCACTAAAGGATAACATATTACTCAATAATGAAGATCAATATCTGTAAAAAATGTATGTGTATATAAGGCACATTTAGATTTTAATTTATGTACTATTACGTTTTTTTTGTACAGTCATTTTAATTTTTTGTTTTTTAATTACACTTATTTATTTATATTTTTAAGTTAAATTTATTTTTATATATGTATTTTTAATTTAATTCAACCACTTTACTTTAATGTGTAAAAAAAGAAAAAAATAAATACAAGTAAATAGACATAATCAAAATAACGTAATATATCAGTTATCACAATTAAAAATGTATATTTAAATAAATTGTGTCAACAATATAAATTTAATTACTAAAATGCGAAATTAAAGTTTGAATTTCATATTTTATAATTTTTTTTCAAATTTTTACACATTTTGTAAAGTGTAAAAATTATGTTTTGAAATTACAAGTTTTTTATTTTATTTTCTTTTTTTCTTGCGACATATTTATTCCATTGCTAAAGTTTGTTATTTTTTTATTTTTTTAGCAACGAATTCCTTCGCTAATTTCAGTGGATGCCCCAAAATTGAACGCGTATTAGGTCCTACCCTCCCCTCATGAGCGCGTCACGTAGCAGCGCTGAGATATTAATCTCAGCAATAATTAAAAATGTTACACCTTCGAATTGAACTACCAAAGTTTTGCAACAGATGCGTTCCCATCGCTAAAGTTTTGTATTTTAAATTTATATTATTTTTCTTTTTTTGCGACGGATGCATTCTCGTTGCTATTTTTTAATTTTAAATTTATATTTTTGGTTCTTTTTAAACAGATCTGCTCGCCACATGGCAGCGCTGGAATATTAGTCCCAGCTATTATCTCAGACTCTTTACTGGATTCGAACCCCCAACCTCTCATGATCAAGTTTCGTGCACGAGCTATCAATCTGGAAGTCTTCTCGTTTATTGATGTATATAAAATATATTTATAGTATTTTCTTTCATATATTTTCAGAATTATATTTATACAATAAAATTTTTCAAACTTATTTAATGATATTAATTTTAATATTAATGTTAGTAAAGGGAAACTTTATTAATTATTATATTAGCATTAAAGAATTATGTTATGTTTAAATGTAAAGTTTTTAATTAAATTTTTAACTTTTTTATTTTTTAGCGATGGGGTTAACTAATCGCTAAATTTTAATTTTAATTTGAATTTTTTTATTTTCTTTTATTTTTAGCGACGGGTTCAGCCCCGTCGCTAAATTTAAATTTTTTTTAATATTTTTAATTTTTTAGCGACGAGTTTATCCCCCATCGCTAAATTTTAATTGATTTTTTTTATTTTTTAGTGACAGGACGGGTTTATCCCCCATCGCTAAATTTAAATTTTTTTTATTTTCTTTTATTTTTTAGTGACGGCTTCTCCGTTGCTAATTCCGTCGCTAAATTTAGTGACGGGTTATCCGTCGCTAATTCTGTAGCCAAATTAAAAAAATATTTAAAAAAATTGGCAATGAAAATTTCGTCGCTAAACACTAATTTTCTTGTAGTGTTCATTCACATAAGATCCGTCTTTCTTCTTATGTGTCACGATATATAATAAACCCCTACTTATTACGTGACCATTCTCAATTTCCTATAATTTAGAACAATTTCACATAAATGTTAGTTGATGTTAGAATGAAAATTCATACTTAGGATAAATTTTTGTAATATTACCATCTTTGCCAGACTCTTTGATCCTCCAGTGTGTGGAATTGTCAATTTGGATCGATTTTCACTATTTTTTAGACACATCTCCTAGATATCCAACAAGAACAATATCATTAGTTGAATTATAATTATTTAGTTATATAAAGATTAGTAATCTTATAAGTAAGATTAGTAACATCGCCTTAGTTTTCTTACGTGCACGATAATCAATAAAACTTGCACACTGGTCTTGTGAGATTCCTGGTGCACGCTAAATGCCCCTTTTTTTGTAGTGCATCCTTTAATAATTTGATTTTGTAGTTTCATTTGAATGTCAAGCATATTTGCAAAATTTATGTATCTACGAAATTTTGGTGTCCAAACTATTTTGGCTTCATTGTTATTAGCATTGAAAGTTGTAATACCCCAAAATAAAAATAAAAAGTAATTTTAGACTTTTTAGGAAATTTCTAAGTGACTATGAAGCAGTTTAGAGAATTAGAAGTCAATGTAATAAGCTTAATCCATTGAATGGAGGACCCCAGAACTCAGATACTTGGAAGAAGGACATGATATTGACGTGCTTCTCGAGATGAGATTTATGATGTTGAAAGAAATTAAAATTGAGACAGTTTTCGGTATAGCTAAAATATGGCCTAAAAAATCGAATGATCGTAAGGGACTTTCAAAAAGTTAACAGAATCCTGAGGAGGCTCCGATTTTATGTAAGGAACACCCTAAGGTGATTTCGGGATGAAACAAAAGTCATGTGAAGGCTCAGGAATGAAATCAACCTTGTCGAGTAATCTTAGATTATTAATTTTGAGTTTTTGATAGTTTAATCTAAATAAAATTTATATTTGAGGATGTAATTGTAATGTGTAATGGTTCAAGTGAGATTAAGGATATAATTTATAGATTTATGTGTAATTTTTATAATTTTAAATATATAATAAATTATATAAATCATAATATAAGATAAAGATATAATATATATGTGTAAGTATATGTACGCGTGTATATATATCTGTGGGTATGGAAATCATGGGGCCAATGCAATGGGCCAAAGCTTGGTGCCCAAGTCTCATTGCCTATATATGGGGGAAAATAGATTATATTATATATTGAAAAGGTTAATATCATGTAGTGGATGGAAATGGGATCAGGCTGTGCGTGGCTTAAAGTAAGAGAAGATTGGTGCAAGTGATGATTACGCGAATTAATTAAATAAAATGGTGAGATTGCACATGAGAGGAATTATTACGAAGTAAGTGGACATGAAACATTGGATTTGAGGTGCAATATGTGGGTTTAGGGACGCTATAAATAGCAAGGGAAAGTTGAGGGAAAGCTGGAGAGAAATGAGAGGAAGAAGGCTCGGCGGCAGTGAGGAGATTGGGAGGAAATAAAAGGAAAATTGGGAAAAAATTCTGTTTAATCAATCGAGGCTTAACTGATCAACGGGAAGGCAAAAAAGAAAAGAAACGGTTATTTGAAGGTAAGTTTCTAATCCTCTCCTTATATTCTTTAGTCTCTATATAAGTCTTTGTGGTTTCTCATATTTTATACCCTCCCTTACCCTGACTCGATTTCACGTATTAATAATGTAAATTTACGTGGCAACCATTTTATGATTTATGTGTTGATGAGTCTATTGTCGATGAATAAGTCAAGTAAATGATTACTTGAAGTTGTTGATTATGTCCGTCACGGAGTTTTGTATCGCTTCGCTTCCTTGGGAATGTTGCTTATTGGTTAGGGTCGGATTTATGCAAGGTATTATAACATCTTGCAAATGGATTAGTTACGAGTTTGTCATCTTGCTCTATGTTTTGTGATCCTTGTATGAGTCTCATGCATATTGTGTTGGTTATAATCTTATTTGTGGCATGATGCATGTTAAGCATGAGAGTTAAATGCATGGGGAATTGGAGTCATTATGTATATGCATATTCATGAAATGATTTTTGAAAATAATATGGTACTTGATGCGGACAGCGGACAAGTCCATAGGATATATCCGTAGAGAAAGTTTCGACTCAGAGATGGATTTTGATCCTAGATTTATGATATGGATTTCAGTCCCAGGTTTATGATATGGATTTCGATCCCAAAGTTTTGGACTTCGGTCCCATAATTTTAGACTTCGATCCCAGGTTTATGATATGGATTTCGATCCCATAGTTATGTTTTTAAAAAAGATTGCATATGAGGATGATTGCATTTTACATCATGTTATCATGAAGAGTGGTAAAGAGCTGTGGTATGAGTGCCATAAATATTATTCATGATCTTTATTGTTTCTCGTTACCTATTAGTCTCATGCTCCCTTTATTTTAGTTATATTTGTTGGGCTTTGTGGCTCATATTTGCTTGCATCGTTCCAGGTTAAGGAAAAGAAAGTTCAAGATCAAGTTTAGTGGTATCAGATCCTTGTCGATGTTGATATCGATGTGTATGAGGCTCTCCCAACCGAAAAGATCTTGAGGGTGTGTTGGAGATAGGGGTGTTGGTTTCATGTTTTATTATGGTTATCAATATGTTTTAGTATAGTGCTACCCTAAGGTATGTATTAATGGTTATTTGTGCTTCCGTTGTTATGAAAGAAGATTGGTATCAGAATATTATGTAGGAATAAAAGAATTTATTTGGTAAAAAAATTTCGATCGTTACGAAAGTTCCTTTTAGTGGAATAGTTTCTTATAAAACATTTGTTTATAGATACTTACATTTTTTACAAAATAACAAATAATTTTAGAATGTGAGATAAAAGATTTTTGTCTTTTTTTCACAAAATTATTTTATTATTTTATAAAAATCTTTTCTTTGACTCTCAAACACATTTTTTAATACTTCCACTCTTTTATTAAGCTTTTCAACAGATACTTTTAATATTGATTTTTTTCTTAAATTTAATTATTTTAAACTTTTAAAATTTTGTTATCATTTTCTAAAGAATTTGTTTCACTTACTATGGAATAATTTTTTTTTAACATAGTATTTTCCAAACTTGTCCGAGAAACTTCTCCAGGCCGATAATTTCTCTTCTTCCCATTATATCACCTCTTTTATGCTATATATATATATATCACATATACATACATATATATTGGACAGAGGAAAAATGTGAGAGAAGGAGAGAAGAAATTGGGGCACACACACTGCACGTGCTCTTAAATTTTTTTAGAAATTTTTTATTATTTAAGGTATGAGTTGAAAAAATAAAATATAAAAATTATTTTAAATAAAAATATTTTTTATTATATTTATTATATTTATTTAAATTCTTTTTAAAAAAATTACATAACTTTTTATTTAAAACTATTCAAATAAATTTATCTTTATTCTTTTCAAATAAATTTATTTTAAATCTTACAGATAATAAAAAAATAATTTATATATTCTTAATGCATTCTAAAAATTTAATAAAAATTTTAAAATAACTTTCAATTTTATCTTAATTATTTTATATTTTATTTTAAAAATATTTTAATTTTATTTAAATATAATTTTATCTTACCTATTTTAATAAATATTATTTTAATATATATATATATATATTATATACAGGAGAGTGAGAACCATTCTTCTGCGTATTTTTTTTATTGTGCAGGCGCAGTGCATTAACTGCGCCTGCAGCTGGCTGTCCCCTCAATTTGTCTCTTCCCACGGGTGCAATAAACGTGCGTGTGGACCGCCGAGAGCAACTTCAATTTCAATTGGCTTCTCAGCCAATTTATTGTGGGGACAATTTTGTTGCGTTGGCAACATAACATTTGTTTGTTCGACGTGAATAAATTGAGGGGGCATTCACACACCTACCTTCTATTAGTTCATATTGGACAATATAAAATGTTATTTAACACAGACAAAGAGATTATTTTTGTGTTGTTAGATTGGGACAAAATATGTAACATCCTGATAATTCAGGATTAATTAATAATTATTAAATTAATCAAGAATGGTTAATAATTAATAATTATTAATTATCGTAATTACGGTGATTATTGAGTATTGGTGGGCTTAAAGGAAATACTAATTTATTTTGTGTTAAAGTGATGGGTAATTAATTATTGAAAATTTGGGGTATAAGAGTATTAATAGGTGATGGGTGTTTGTGACAATTTTTGAAAGTAATGGGATTTAAATGTAAATTCTAGAAGTGGCAATGAATCACTTTAAATATAATGATTTGTGCATATATGGTCAGGGAGTAGCTGGAGCGGGTGGCACGTGCGCGAGGGACCCAAGGGCTGGGCGAGAGATCGAACCACGGGGCAGGCGTGCGCTGGGGTAAAATGTTGCTGATTTTTACCAAGCCATGGGTGCCCAAAACGACGTCGTTCTGGCCCGAAGGCGGTGGGTTGTGCTGGCTGCCACGCGGCAGCGCCTAATGCCTCATTTTTCTTTCCATTTAAGGCAGAGAAAGGGGCGAAGAAGCTCGATTTTAATAGCAATTTGAAGGGAGAAGTTACAACGAGGAAGAAGTAGTACACCAAGGCTGAAAGTGGGGGAAAAATCCAAGAAAAATGGTGGAAAATTCAGGTTAATTGGGATTTAAATAAATAGGTAATAGTGATAAATTATGTGAATAAATTTGTACGGTTTGAAATTTAATTTTGGGTGCGATTCTGTTAATTTTAGGAGATTATATTTTATTTTGCAGCGTATAATAATTTAGCGGTATATTGGCATATAAACACTGAAATCAGCTAATTAAAGGCAAGATCTTTACTCCCTTGCGAGTCTCCTTCGATTTATGAATTTCATTTCCTTCCTTTACCCAATTTGGTTTTGAAAATTATTGACTTATGTTACGGATATTTATTTTGGGAATTAAATTGAGTTAAATTAAATAGGAGACTTCCGGGGTTTAATTCAGTAAGTGCTTACGAGATATTGTATCGCCTCTACTTTCTTGGGAATGATGCCAAACTTGGTTTGAGCTAGGTTCTTAGTAAGTCGGTTGTGGTTGTGGGTGCCTTCTGGGGTGAGTTGTTATAATTGGGAGTCTCGGGATTTGCTTGTGTGGCTCGTAAGGTGTGGCATACACAGCTATTAATTGTTGATCGTTGGATTGTGGCAGATGATGACTGGATGTATAGGCATCGATTATCAACTGTTACGATGGATTATGGACGGGTCGGGCAAGCTAGCATCGCCGGACACCCCTTATTGGTGTTGTGCGTGTCATGATGTGGTTATGGTTTTATTTTGTGGGTGTGAGTGGTAATAACAAGCAGCATGAGCTGTCATCCGGTGAGGTAACGTGTTGACTACTGGTGACACTGGGGCAAACCGTCATCGAGTCGGGGGCGACTAACGACTAGTTGTTCCTAGTCATGGATTGTCGACCGATACTTGGTCATTGTCGACCAACTCTGCCATTATGTGGCATATTGCATGACATTATAGTGCATGAGATTGGGGTTACATTCATTGGCGGTCTTGCTTTGTATGTATGGGGAAGTGTGCACATTGGCATAACCCGGTTGGTCTATTGAGTGCCGATTTGGGTACACTACAAAAAAATTGATTTTTAGCGGCGATTTTTAAAACCGTCGCAAAAAATAAAATTTTGCGGCGGTTTGTAAACTGCCACAAAATACTATTTTAGCGACGATTTTTTTAACATTTTGCGGCGGTTTTCAAAACCGTCCCAAAATTCATTAAAACATTCAATTTTGCGGTGATTTTTAAAATATCGCCTCTAAATTTAAAAAATAATTAAATAATTAAAAAATTAAATTCAATTTAGCAGCGATTTTTGAGAAACTGTCGCTAAATTAAAAATAATTAAATAATTTAAAATTTAAAATTAAATTACTATTTGCGGTGGTTTTCGAAATCGCCGCAAAATTTATTAAAAAATTTAATTTAGCGGCGGTTTTTGAAAAATCGCCGCTAAATTCAAAAATAATTAAATAATTTATAATTAAAATTAAATTAATATTTGCGGCGGTTTTCAAAATCGCCACAAAATTCATTAAAAAATTAAATTCAAAAACCGTCGCGAAATTCAAAAATAATTAAATAATTTATAATTAAAATTAAATTAATATTTGTGGTGATTTTCAAAACCATCGCAAAATTCATCAAAAAATTTAATTTAACGGCGGTTTTGAAAAACCGCCGCTAAATTAAAAAATAATTAAATAATTTAAAATTAAAATTAACTTATAAATTCATTAAATAATTTAATTTAACGATGGTTTTTAAAACAATCGCTAAATTTAAAAATAATTAAAAAATTCAAAATTAAAATTAAATTGAATTAAATTAATAAAAAGAAATATAAAATCTTAAAAAGAAATTAAAAATTTAATTTAAATTAATTACAAAATCTTTATATCTTTATATATATAAAAGTAGGATAGTCTTGAAAAAAGAAATTTCCTCCTAAAACTTGCATTAATTAATGATTTGCAATTAATACTTATTGTATTAATAATTTACATTTTGTAATTTGCATTAATAATTTAAAATTTTCAATTGCTTTGAAGTAATAAGTAGTAATAAAATTTTCTCGCAAAACTTGCATTAATGATTTGCATTTAGTACTTATTGCATTAATAATTTATATTTTGTAATTTGCATCTTTATATATATAAAAGTATGATAGTCTTGAAAAAAGAAATTTCCTCCTAAAACTTGCATTAATTAATGATTTGCAATTAATACTTATTGTATTAATAATTTACATTTTGTAATTTGCATTAATAATTTAAAATTTTCAATTACTTTGAAGTAATAAGTAGTAATAAAATTTTCTCCCAAAACTTGCATTAATGATTTGCATTTAGTACTTATTGCATTAATAATTTATATTTTGTAATTTGCATCTTTATATATATAAAAGTATGATAGTCTTGAAAAAAGAAATTTCCTCCTAAAACTTGCATTAATTAATGATTTGCAATTAATACTGATTGTATTAATAATTTACATTTTGTAATTTGCATTAATAATTTAAAATTTTCAATTGCTTTGAAGTAATAAGTAGTAATAAAATTTTCCCCCAAAACTTGCATTAATGATTTACATTTAGTACTTGTGGCATTAATAATTTACATTTTGTAATTTACATCTTTATATATATAAAAGTAGGATAGTCTTGAAAAAAGAAATTTCCTCCCAAAACTTGCATTAATCAATGATTTGCAATTAATACTTATTGTTTTAATAATTTATATTTTGTAATTTGCATTAATAATTTAAAATTTTCAATTGCTTTGAGATAATAAGTAGTAATAAAATTTTCCCCCAAAACTTGCATTAATGATTTGCATTTAGTACTTATTACATTAATAATTTACATAATTTACATTAATATGTACTAATTATTGTAAAATTAATAATAAATTTTAAATATACAAGTTTTTCAATGCTAATTGTTTTGTATTAAATTTGCATGAGTTTTATGAGAAATATTAATAGACAACTTAAACTATTAATTAAGTCATAGAAAATTATTCATTTATTTAAAATATTATTTTTATATCTTTATTCTATGTATATTTATATAATATTAAAATATGATAGTCAAATAAAGTATTTTTCCAAGTGTCAATCAATGATGAATTTTTTCCCTCAAAAACTTGCATTAAATCAAAGGTAGTGATTAATTAATTATTAATTACTTTAATAATTATATTATAGTTTTGAAAATGTGATTTCTTAACAAATTCATAAAAAATTATTTAAGATTGTCAAATGCTACGGTTTTTCAATACTAATTAATATTTAAAGTATCACATTTTTAAGACTATGGAAGAAATCAAAATTATTTTTTTTAAAATTTTGTTATTATTGAAAAAACTTATTCTTACTCATATTTAAGAGTTTTAATTTATATTTATAATTATCATACAATAAATAGAAAATAACGAACGTTTTTAAGTGAAAATATTTATTTATAAATAAATATAATATAATAAAAAAAATTATAAGTATTTTCTCAAGTGACCTATTTAAAATGTTAATTATTCTTTAATACATTAATTGAATGACAGTATATTAAATTAAAAGTATTTTCCATTAGTATATTGAATAGTGAATAATTAAGTAAACTTAAATTTTTTCAACATGATTAAAGATTAAAAAAAATTATAATTATCAATTTTGTTAAAATTATTTAAAATAATAAATTTATTTTTTTATTTTTAAATTAAACTCTCCCATATATCACATGGGTTCACCACTAGTTAATTAAAAATTTAATTTAAAAAATTAAAATAAAAATAAATTTAACAAAATTTTAATAATTTTAAAAATATTTTTTTTATTTTTAATCAATTAATTTAGTTAATTTAATTCAATTAATTTATTTTTAATTTATTCCTTTACTCTTTTAAAAAATAATAAATCAATTAATGTTTTTTAATTTATATTAAAAAATATAAAATATAATTATGGAAAGTAGTGGTTGTTTTAGTATATAATTTATATATGTGGTTATATAATAAGGGGGCTTGGCAGATCAGACGGTCGCGCGCACACACGTGCACAGTGGAGGTTGCGGGATCGAAACTCTGGGGAAGGGGAGGCTTCCAGCCTCGCCACGTGGCGCGCGGACATGCGGCCACGTGGCTGGGTGGCACAGGCGGGCGGGCGGGTCAGCGGGTGGGTGCGGGCTAGTGGAAGAAATTAAAATTTTTAATTTTGTTTTAATTTTTTTTTATTTTTGCTGCAATTTTAGAAACCACCGCTAAAATTAAAATTTTTAATTTTTTCTAAAATTAAATTTTTTAATTTTTTTTAATTTTTGTGGCGGTTTTAGAAACCGCTGCTAAAATTAAAATTTTTAATTTTTTTTTATTTTTGCGCCGCCGCTATATATTTTATAAATCGCCGCTAAATCACTAATTTTGCGGCGATTTTAAAACCGCCGCAAAAAAATGTGATTAGCGGCGGTTATTCCAGCGGTTGGTCAAAACCGCCGCTAAATGCTCCGCGACGACTGATTTAGCGACGGTTTTGAAAATCGCCGCTAAATGCCTGTTTTTTTGTAGTGGTATGATAGGCGAGCATGTGCATCATTTTGTCTGTGTGGGTTCCTATGTGGGCATAACATGGCCTGATGCTTGGGTTATGGGGCTTTGCCATCACGTTAATGCTGCAAGAGCTATTGCATGTATTATCTGTTGCATTACATAGTTACCGTTTGACATGGACTGTGGTATGGAGTTGACCCTCAATAGCTATGAGTGGATGCTGGGCTCCAGATAGCTATGATTTGGGAACTCCGGTATGTGGTTATGGATCGTGGTATGGAGTTGACCCTCGATAGCTATGAGTGTGAGCTAGGATCCAAATAGCTATGACTCGGGAACTCCGGTATGTGATTGTGATGGGAGCCTTGGGCTCGTGTGGATCGTGTTGTGAGAGCCTCGAGCTCATGGGCTTTATGCCATCCAGTTCATAGCTGTGGCAAGTTTGTATGCCGGGACTTAGGTGCCAGGATGTGCATTTCCTATGTGTGCCCAAGGACTGTTATGTGCATTGTTATATTTATGCGGAGTATTGGATTCTTTGTTGCACAGTATGGCATGACATGTTCATATGCTACATTGCACTTTGTGCGGGTGTATGTTGAGTGAGGGATGCATTCCCAGCATTGTCATTGTTATGTTACGAGGTGTACTTCGATTGTGGTTTATTTCTAGTTTATCTTTGTCTAGCGTGGTATATGTCAGGTATGGCTATTTCTAATTTTGCTCTATCTTATCTACGTTTAGTCGGATGTACTCCAGTGTGGAAGGTCTATACCCAGCCTTACCTATATTCTTTTGCTATGCTTGTTGAGCCTTGTGGCTCATCTTGTTTTTACCATTATTCTAGGTGTGGGAGCTGGCGCTATGGTCAGACCGTTTGGTGTGTCATTCTTGGGTAGTTGTGTGTGTGTGTAGGGCAATCCTGACTCAAAAGATCCGTGAAGTGCAAGTTGTGATCAAGGGCTCGACTATTGTGGCTTGTACGATTTGGTTGGTTATTGTGTTGTTATGTATGTTTAAGCCCCTGGGTGGTGTGTTTCGTATTCATTTGGCTTCTGCTATAGTATTATTTAGGGTAGAACCCCAGCTCATGTATTTGGGATGTTAGCTGGTTGTAATTAAGATCCAGGAAATTTTGGGTCGTCACAAAATATGGCACCACTTATTTAATAGGGGTGAATTAAGTATTTAAGAATTTAAAAAATTTATAGAGATTTTAAAAGATATATTATAAAATAGTGAAATGTGAATAAAAACACAATCAAACTAATGTTAAAGAAACAAGAATTTTAGAGCGAGTCACCTAAATTCATCCTAATTCACTATCTTGACTCCCAATTAAGGATTTCCAAATCTACTAAAACCTTATATTTTACCAAATAAGCGCTTTAGCATAAACTATTAGGAAATACAATCTCCTGCTCATACATAAGTAGGTCATCTAACTCACAAGGTAAGAAATACAAGAATGATATATAAAGAGAATATTTGAGAGTAAACACTTTCAGTTACAATGATCTCTCAAATAAAAACACAAAAGCTAGAACAAGATAATACAATTGATCAATGTAGTCTTTTGAGAGAAAAATGAAAGCACAAGTACTATTGAAAAGTATGAATACAAATGTAAGTTTAAATTATTTCATTCTAGTCCATTAACCTTTTTCAATGCTTCCTTGGACTGTATTTATAGGCTTCTCCAAACCTTGAAGAAAAACGAGTTGTTTTGAACTATTAGAGCCTGCAAAAGAAGCCGTTAAAGTGATCTATGATGAAAAGGATCGACAAGTTCAAAGAAACGATCGATCGAAAGGAGAAAACAGTCAACATGGATAAAAATGGTCGATTGATTTTTATGCAATAGCAGTCAACCAGAGTTGGCCGAGAGCCTACATGAAAACGGTCGATATGCTTGAAAAATCGATTAACATTTCAAGAGAAAACAATCGACGTTTTTTTAACAATGGTTAACAATTTGACTTTCAATTTTAAAAACAAGGATGATAGATTGGGTGGCTTCAAAATGAGTGTTCTTGATATGAAAATATTTCAACACTCTTAACACATTTGATTTCAACCAAATACTAAAAAATTATTTCAAAATGAATATATATAGGATTTTGTAAACAGCACATATATTCTTTGGCGTTGAATGAATAAAATATTTTTCATTTCTAGAGATAAAATTTAAATCATTTTCAAATATCAAAAATATAAAGTTTTTCATCATCAAAACATTATTAAAAGGAAAAATAGCATTTATTTCCCTTGTAATTTTATATTTTAATTCTTATATATAATATAAATTGTGTGTAATAATTATATGCATTAATATTATACAATAATTAATTATATATGTTAAGCTCCAGGGTAAGTAAATACGATTTTGATGATAACAAAAATATTTTTATGATATAAATATATTTCTTTCTCATATAAAAAGTAAATTTATTTTGAATTAAAAGTGGATTATCTTTAGACATGTTTCCTTGTTTTAATCATTTATGTATCAAAAGTTTATGGTTAAATTTTCATTTATTGATAAATGGATTTCTTACTTATGCAAAAAGTACATTTATTTTGAATTAAAGAAGAATTACTTTTAGACATGTTTTCTCTTTTTTATACAAAAAGTAAATTTATTTTGAATTAAAGAGAATTAGTTTTAGACATGTTTTCTCTTACTTATGCAAAAAGTAAATTTATTTTGAATTAAAGGAGAATTGCTTTTAGACATGTTTTCTTATTTTAATCATTTATGTCTCAAAAGTTTATATTTGAATTTTCAAATCTTGAATTAAAGGAAAATTATTTTAGACATATTTTATCTTACACATGCAAAAAGTAAATTTATTTTAAATTAAAGGAGAATTATTTTTAGACATATTTTCTTGTTTTAATCATTTATGTCTCAAAAGCTTATATTTAAATTTTTAAATCTTGATTTCTCATGCAAAAAGTAAATTTACTTGAATTAAAGGTGAGACATGTTTTCTAATTGTTTGAGAAAGCTTAAACATTTTTTGAATTTCAAATTTCATATTAACCTTTTCTTTAATGGCTAGTGTGTTTGGAAGATGTATATATATAGGATAAGTATGGAGACTCAAGGCAGAACAAACTTGATAGAGCATTCAAACAAAAGTGAGAAAGTTCGAAGTGCTGAAAGTGTGCTGGCTGGTGGAATTCTCAACTGTTGGTGACTTGTTTGTAATTATCTCTGATTGTAAGTTTGTTATTTTTACTCACTTGTTGTGTGAGAGGATTGTATTTGCTAGTGATTCTTGCTTAGGTAAGAGATTGTATGTTGGTTCTAGCTCTAATTAAAAGCTAGTGTTGATTTTTTCTAGTGGAACCTCAAGCTAAATCTTCAGAGAGATGAGGAGGCTCTTTAAAGCCGAACCTCTATAAATTTCTCTTGTTCTGTGTGGTTGTGTGATTTTACTATTTTCAATTCTACTACAATCACCACATATTAAGATCACAAATTTAAGAATTTTCAAAAGAAATAAAATTATTAATTTTTGAAAAACCCAATTCATCCCTCTCTTAGGTATTTTTTTGGGCAACAATTGGTATCAGAGCAGGTTTATAATCTACTCTAATTGTCTATTAGTCTTTATTGTGATCTTTATCTTTTATATTTTACTATAGCAGCCATTATTGGTAATGGTACAACCGAAGGTCAGTCCACAAATAGACCTCCTTTGTTTCATGGCACAAACTATACTTATTGGAAGGTTAGAATGAAAATTTATGTTCAAGCTAATGATTATGATCTATGAAAATCCATAACTAAAGGTATAGAAATGCCTACCAAAATAGAGGAAGGGGAAGTAGTTTCAAAACCTAAGGAAGAATATAATGAAGATGATATTAAGAAGGCACAAAGCAATGCTAAAGCTATGAATCTTTTATATTGTGCACTTTCAACTCATTGATTTGAAGTGTCATCTAAACTAGTCATCTTGAGATGCTATGATATTTCCTTCCAATAACCTTGGTCATCGGAGGAGGTACACCGTTAGAGGGTGATTTGTATGAATTAAACCCTACTCCACAGCTGTAACGGCCCATTATTGGGTCAATGTCATTATTAATGTTTTTATTTTATTTTGGTGTATAGATATATATATATATATCTTGGTTTTATAAAGAAATTTTAAGGTTAGAAATTTAATAAAATGGGTTGAACATTTAATGAAATAGGTTTGGGCCAATGTGAAAAAACCCAAGGCATTGGATTAATAGAGTTAAATAAACCAATTTAAACGGATTGGGCCTAAGCCATTTAGGTTGTGGATTTAATTAAATTCAAATGGAATGGGTTGGGTCAAGTTGGAAAATAAACCCTTTGGGCTTTTAGTGAGTTGGGCCTAATTAATAAGAGTTGAATTAATGGATTAGGCTTGAGCCCATTTGCAAATGATGTTTTAAAATTAAAAGGAAATGAAATGAATTGTGAAATGACAAGAAAGGGTTTAATGTCTTTATGTTGTGTATGAAAATGGTAAGGGTAAATGAGTAATTTCATAAATAGGTAGGATAAAAAAAATGAAAAAAGAAAAGAGAAATGGCAAATGTCTAAAAGGGGCATGAAATAATGATTTGTGTGTACAAGTGAAGGACAAAAAAGTCAGTTGGCAAAGGACATATGGCCTAATCTTTCTCCATTTTCCTCTCCTTTGTTTCACTCTTCTTCTCTCTCTTTCCTCTCTTTCGACAAGTCTCCTTCTTCTTCTTCATCTCTTGGCTTAGAGCTTCAATGGTGAACTTTTAGATTTGAAGGAAGGCTTATTTTCTTTGGTTTCTCACCATCAAAAGGTAAGTTATTCTTGCATCTCCTTTTGTTATGCAAGTTCCTTCTTCTTCTCCTTCTTTGTTTGTGCAAGTTCCCTTATTTTATTCTTGTTAATGCAAGTTCTTAAACCCCTTTTTTGTTCTAAAAATTTCCTGCTTCCATCTATGATACTTGAAGCCCTTATTTTTAGATTTTGGAATGTTTGTACATAGAACTCTTATTTTTGGCAAATTTGCGCATGCTATACATTTTGGGGTATAACTTCTTATGTTTATATGTGATTGAAGATTCATTTGTTTCCTTATAAACTAGACTTCATGAGCTTCGATTTGATATAGGGCTTGAATTTTTTGTCTTCGATTTGAGCCCCCAGTGGCCTTGTTAATTTTTGCCTAAAAGAATTCGTAACTTTATTGCTCCGTATAATTCGACCTTACTTGGGTTTTTGTGGTATAACTTTATGTGGTTATATCCAATTTGTAATCTGTTTGTTACTCTATAAACTATACATCATAGGCTTCATTTTGGTATAGCATTTGAATTTTTTGGTTATGATTTGTATCCATAATAGCTTTGTTGAATTCTATCCAGAATGTTGTAATTTTACTATATCAAGTTCTGTCTTGCTTCAATTTTTGAGAAATAACTCATTGTGATTATTTTCAATTCTGAATCCGTTTGTTGTTTTAGAAACTAGAGATCTAGGGCTTCGATTTGGATATATTATTCATAATATTTAACTAAGTTATGAACCCGGAATAAGTCCCTGAAGTTGCACATGAAATCTAAAAATTTTAGGAATTTGTTGTGTTGTTATACTTTCTATATTAATATCATGGTCATTGTCTATGCAGACACCCCCTATAACATCTCGCATCGAGCGATAAGAAGGAGCAGAACAACTTACCTTGATGGGCCTACGTGAACTTCTCAGGGGGTCACCCATCCTTGAGTTTCCTTAGCTCAAGCACGCTTAACCCCGCAGTTTTTTGCCTGCATTCAACCCAAAAGATATCCAGCTGGTGTTGTTTCCTTCCTTACCTATCCTCGATATATACTATTCTCCTCTAGGTTCCCAGGGTATTACATTCTCCCCCCCTTGAGCACATGACGTCCTCATCATTCGACCTTACAACTGGTCCTAGATCTCCCCCATTTGCATGGCCGATGTGGGATTCGTATAAGGTGCCTACACGCACCCCCCCCTTTGGGACTCAGCGTCCTCGTTGAGGTTTGCCCCACCATCGCGCTCAGAGGCTCGAGGGTCGGCTCTGATACCACCTGTAACATCCCATATCGAGCGATAGAAAGGAGCGGAACAACTTACCCTGATGGGCCTACGCGAACTTCCTAGGGGGTTACCCATCCTTGAGCTTCCCCAGCTCAAGTATGCTTAACCCCGGAGTTCTTTGCCTGCATTCAACCCAAAAGGTATCCAGCTAGTGTTGTTTCTTTCCTTACTTATCCTCGATATATACTATTCTCCTCTAGGCTCCCGGGGTATTACACCCCCCTCCCAATTTTGTAAATGGGTTGTATCTCCCTTGTTTTTCTAAGTTTTGAAATTTTCTTTTATTTTTGTAGAGTTTTGTTGGAAGCCTTAATGGGGTTTTGTATCACCCTATATTTATTAAGGAATGATGTTTTTCTTGGTTAGAGACTTAGTTTCATGCGACTTTTGATATTTCTTATATGAATGGTTGCATGATAGTTATTTGTGCATCTATTATTTTGCTCGGCAGCTATGTCTGCAGGTAAGAAAATGATATCCTATAAGCGCCTGATTCGGCTTGAGGTGGCCATAAGCCCGATAGGTGAGGCTCAAATTTCAATTGATTGTTGATTTATTTTCATGATGTATTATACATGTATGGATGTGATGGCCTTGGGAGCCATGTGGAGCTTGAAGAAATTTATTATTATTGATGCATGTGCATGAGCATAGAAATGAATATATGGTATGTATGATGATCACGACATGGAAGTGTTTGTGGATCGAAACTTATGAGTTGTGTCCTACTTACATATTCTCATAGAGTCATTATTCACTCTATCTTAGTTATCCAGGCTTTTGATTCTATCTCTCCATGCTTTATATATATACTTGCTGAGTCTTATGGCTCACCTTATTTTACTCTCATGTCATTTCAGATAAAGGTAAAGCAATGGTTGATGGCGAGTTTAGTGGAGCTAGAGCTTAGGTTTAGAGGTGTACTAAAACATGCCAGACTAGACGGTCCATGGTAATGGTTTTGATAAGGGTATGTTGAGAGGAGATTTTTATTGTGTTATTTACATTAATGCCCTTGTATTCATTTTGTATAGCCATGGTGCCAAGATGATGTAAACTGATGATGTTGTAAACCTTTATGTTGGTTTCCGTTGATTTTATCTAAAGATAGTATTATGATATTAAATTTTATTGTTCTATATTATTTTTGTGATGATCTCATTTCGGATGTCCTATGTTAACAAGAATATCCGGGAGTAAGCCTTACAACAACATTTGCAAAAACTATCCTACTTTGGATCATGCATTTTTTTAGAGTTTTGGGAATACCTACCATTAGGGTTTTCCCAAAACCCTAATTCGTTCATTTCCATTTTGCATTTTGACGGGAAATGCTCAAATCTTCAAATGGATCACCTTCACTTTCCTCTATTTCCAATTCTATTGCTTATTTTTGGCTTTTTCACGGTAAATGCAAATTGATGATGAAAATTTCTCCCCAAAACACTTCATCAAAGCAAGCAACAGGTTGCCCAAGAACCAATTAATTGATTTTGATCAATGCTAAACTTTTCTCACATGTTTTATCTTTTGTAATTCGATTAGAGCTTTCAATGTTTAATACCCAATTTGGTGATTTTCTCTGTTCCAATACCATATGCTAGACTTTAGATTGTTCAAATTTTGAGCATATATATAGCTGCATATCATCCTTGTGACTTAGTTTCCTATATACAAGAAAAACATTCTTCCTGCAGCGTTAGCTTCAATGAAGAAATTTGTTGATCATAAGATGAAAACACTCCAAACCCACCTGGTAGTAACTTGGATCAAGAGATAGATAAGCCCACAATGATTGGTCGTCTCCCTCAGGCCAAGAGACCCTGTACGACCGCTATTCCAGATAAGTTCTACTGTTACTTTGGATTTGAACCAGGGCGGGGGAAGAAGAGAAGCAGCAAGCCTCAGGAGGCCACCAACAGTGGAGCTACCGTTGCTATATCTGCCACCCGTCCCTTATCACAACAAATTAATTATACATGACGACAAAAGCAAATCAAGACTAGATTGCTCAAGTATTTACTATATTATTATTTATTTATGATTAGAGAATGACATGTATAGTTACGAAGTTTCTAATTGGTAAATGTTAAAAGAATGATTTTGTTTTATATTTGGGTGTGTTTGACAGTGTGTGAGAATACTGCAACCGTCCAAGGCAATGTAAAGATGATATTTAGGTTGTTCTTTTGTTGATTAAAATATATAATTTAGGCAAAGATAATTTTGTAATTTCAAAATCCCTTTGTTTATTGTCTATAGGCGTGGGTTTTGGCTTAGACTTTACAACTCGTTGATTTGCGCTTCTTAATTATTATCCAAGTGATTTTTTTTTATAATATTTTAGTTATAAAAATATCCCCAAACAAAATTGCTGCATGGCTTTTATTTATTTGTTTATTTCTTTTTAAGGATCTAATTCCAATAATTACCTTTGTGTGTTGTATAGTGAAGAAGAGAAGTTCAACACGAGCACTTATTCATGAGGTGTAAAGTCTCTTGGGGGATATGGGGGAAGATCTTTTTGCCTAGTGGGGGGTTATTAGATTTGTCCGAGATTGTTGAAGGATACGGTGGAGCAATGGAATTCCTATGCTGTTGGAGAACATGCACACAGAATAGTGGTTTCCTCTATTATTTTTTATTATGTGGTTAGTGTGGCTGGAGAGAAACAAGATGGTCATCAATGAGGTGAGTACATTTGACATTGATCTATTTTCACTGGTTATTTCTTGCCTGGATCACTAGATAAAAGCACCGGATCTGATGTTCCCATATGGGGTTTTGATGCTAATGGTTTTCTCAGAGCTGCTGAAAGATTGGAAGGGCTAATTTCTATATCTAGTTCAATTAATGGTTTCTTTATTGTGAAATAGCGGATTCAAATTCTGTAATTGATCTGTGGAATTAGTTTGGTCCCAATCCCTGATTGTTCTAAGTTTGTGTCTGTACGTGATTAATAGATTCTGTTTTTGTTATTAATTAATTGGGAAAGGGTGTATTTCTCTTGCCCAAACTGCAAGCTTATGAGCTGTTGCATTTGCTTGTTCATTGGTGTGGAATAACTTTCATCTATTGGTGATGTCTTGAGAGTATAGCTTTGATGTCTTCAACTAAAATCTTGATTAACTAGTTAGAATCTTTTTTGTTTCCATCTAAGCTACTTACAATGCTACGGAAAATAGTTTCTAGTATAAAATCTTGTCATATTTTAGATTTTGACATGCAAAGCTTCTCTCTATTAATGAATACAAAGGAGTAAGACTTGAAAATATTAAATACTCGCTCAGACTACAACTCATTGAGAATTACAGGAAATGAGGCCTCCATGTGCTCTAGTTTTTGAAAAGAAAATCTTGAATTGATCTTAATGGAGTTTGGAGAGGATGAAACCATTTGGCTTTATTTAGGGCTCGATTTTTATCCTTAACAATTCTTACCTATTGCATCTGCTAGCTCCAAATGATCTTTCCACGCTTGCTCATTATCGTTGAGGACACTTTGGATTTCCTAATGCCCCGTTATACTTAGATGTTCTGAAACATCCATATGTCAGTTTATTTTCCCCAATGGAATCAAGTAATTATGGCAACTAGAAAGTGCACAAATAGGCGCAAGGATGGCTCATGTTCAACTTTACCAAAGCGGCGTTGATTTTTTTGTGATAATCGTCCTTTTAGCTAACTCCTTTATTGCAAGCAATTTTGCAATGACAACTGCCCAAAATCTTCATTTTCAATTAGTTTATAGAGCTGTCCATATAAAGGAGAGATTATAATTACTCCCTGCTACTGAATATAAGCAGATTTAATGCTGAAGTCTGATCCTCTAACATCAATCACCCATTCTTCAGCTTTGCTATGTTGAGGTATTGCCATTTGAACAATGCTCATAAGAGACTCGGGGAGAAACATCTCCCAACACCACCTTTTTCCAAGGGTCCTCCCACACCTTAATTGAATCCCGATTCTCAAGAATTTTATAGGCCTTTTCTAAGTAAAATCTTCTTATCCTTTAGAATAATATCCCATGAACGTATAGGCTACTTGTGCTTTTTGAGTGAGATTTTCTAGATTACATATTGCTCATCAATTTTGTTGAGGAGATCAAAAATTTTTGGCAAAAAATCCCTAATCATGGCACAAGATATAATAAAATTATAGAGAATATATTCACATAGAGATCAATGAAAATCTTGTTATCATGCGACCAACTCTACCAAATGAAATTAAACCTTATAATTATTATTGTTGTTGTAGACTGGAAAAAAATTTATACTCGTTTTATTTGTTTTAGAGATGGTTTTATGCCACCGTTAGTAGGTTTCTTATCCTTTTTTTGTTTCTTTGCCAATTCTTGGTCTTGAGATTTTCTATTTTAAAAATGAATACATTTCTTTTTTTAGGGTTCCAAAAGGCCTAGATGTCGGTGTTAATTTTCTGTTTGTGCTAAGGTGTTTTCCAGTGGTATATAGGTGTCAAAAGGGCCGGCCCGACCCGGCCCGGTCCGGCCCGAGTCGGCCCACGGGCTTTTTAAACGGGCCGGGCCGGCCCTTTTACTAAAAGGGCCGGGCCCTTTTATCATTGATAGGGCCCGGCCCGGCCCACGGCCCCCCTACAAAGGGGCCGGGCCGGGCCGGGCCGGGCCAGCCCGTGGGCTAGAGGGCCGAGCCGGGCCCTTAGCCCACAGGGCCTAACGGGCCGGGCCCGGTGGGCCCGGCCCTTTTTTTTTTCTTTTTTTTAAATATTTTTTTTAAAAATAATACATATAATATATACATATATAAAAATTAATTTGTTTCTTTTTAAAATATTTTCTATCTTAATTCTTAAGTTTTAAATATTATTTCATTAATTTATATGCCTTATAATTTTTCTTGTGAATTGATATGAAAAATAATGTACATATAAAAAGGAGAATGTTTATTTATAATTTAAATATATAAAAAATTTAACTTAAAAATTTTAAATAAATTAATTGATGGTTATTATTTATATATATTGCGAAATTAAATTTTTTAATATCCAATATCAATAATTACTAAATAATAACAAAATTAAAAAAAAAATGAGTAAGAGCCTTCCTGGCCCATAAGGGCCTCATGGGCCCGGCCCATAAGGGCCCAATGGGCCACGGGCCGGGCCGGGCCGTGGGCCCATTTTCTTTGGCCCAGCCCGGCCCCCCAATGGGGGCCGGGCCCGGCCCATATGAACAGTAACGGGCCGGGCCAAAGCCCGGCCCGTCATGGGCTGGGCCGGGCGGCCCGCGGGCCGCCCGGCCCTTTTGACACCTCTACAGTGGTACCATGTTAGGACCATTAAGGCAAAGGTGCTAGGGAAGGGAACACTGGAGGAATGCACCTTTGTATGGGATGGTTCATAGTTTATTCGTGCAAAACTACCTATTGAATGGATTATCCCCCTATCAGAGATCATGTATGTAAGCTTTGAGGCTAAACCATGTGTGATAATTATTTTAACTTATTTTTAGTATTTTCACAATCTGATCCCAAGCGTTATCCTACCCAGCACACACCAACTTTAATTGATAGAAAAAAATAAGATGGCGCAAATGAGTGTCAATAAAGAGAATCTTTTTTTTTTAAAAGAAAATTGTATTAAGAAGAAAAAAGCGCGATAATGTTTACAAAAGACCAATGGGACAAACCCCACAAAAAAAAAAAAAAAGAACACCAAGGGGCAAACGTACACACTCACATTAGAAAAGGAATCACAACAACCTTAAATATGCGATGTGAAAAGAAAATCAATTCTAAAGAAAAACATCCATTGAAACCAACTCCATTCCTCCAGAAAAATATGATGTATGAGAAATCTGGTCCTTATGATGACAACAACAAAGGGACTCCTCAAGAAGGTGGAGAGATACAAGGGACAATCCTGCCAAAGACCCTGCAAAATTCATAGGCAAGAGAATCAGTAGCATCTAAAAATACAATCGGACAGCAAAAAAGCGTTAAAAGAAACACGAAGGCGAAAGCCGCCAGAAATTACAAAGGCCAAGCATTGCAATGAGCGAAGGAAGCGCATAGAGGACAAATGGATCCAAATAACGGTTTGAATGTGATAAGCCAATTGAGCGGGGGAACGCTCACTATCCCTACAGTATCGATTATTATGTTCTTGCCATAGGAAATAGACAGCCGCTTGCAGGGACAGCCAGACAGCCATATTCCACATCGATTTTCTACACCACCTATGGGTGGCCCAAAAAATCCCCCTCTACCAATTTCTCCAATGCCATTTAAATTTAACCTGTCACCTTAACTGGGACACAACCTGCCTAGAAAAGGAATAGTCAAAAAACAAATGGTTGTGGCATTCAGATGCACTCCTACACAGGTAACATCTGTTAAGAAATAATAAATAAAGGTTGAGCCAATTAAGAGTGGATAAACTCGCACAAATAGCAAACCAAAAGATAAATGCATACTAGGTAACCCTGCGCTATGCCAAACAAGGTGAGACCAAAGGATTCTATTGCGATTATTTTGAATTGAGAAACAAGCATGGTAATTGAGAAAGTTATAACTCTATCTAGACTGAGAGTCCATTTTTTTTTACAATAAATTTTCTTTTATAGTCAAATAATGAGACTATTGCAAAAATTTAAAGAGAATCTTAGATTTCTCATGTGAACCATTAATTCATTTTGACCTTAATTAAATTCAAATTTCTGCAGCAGTCTCATTATCGACTTATTTATCATATATGCAGGTAGATGGAGCACATGTTATCACCCTAAACTATAATACATTGAGGGACCCTAAAGGAGCAGACGATAAGTAATCAAGTAACTAATTCTTTAATTTTGATTAGTACCAAGCTTATCTTATAGTTTTTGTGTCTTGTAATTAGATTAGGGTTTCTATTGAATTCCCATTTTTGTGATTTTTTTTTCTTTTCTGGAACTACATGATAGACTTTAGATTTTTCAAAATTTGTGCATATATAGCTACATAGCATGCTAGAATTAGGGTATTAGTTGTCGATTAGTTTCTTATAAAATAAAAAAAAATAAACAACATTCTTCCGACAATGTGACTTCATTGAAGAAGTCTATTAAAGCAAAAACTAAATTTAGTTTACAATTAAAATGATTCTAAAAGCATTTCCTGAACAATCACAATATCAAAAATTGTGATCACAAAAATAAAGAACTCTTAAAGCAAAACCTTCACCCATCACTTTAAAAGCATCACAACAATATCAAATAATTATTATAAATAAGAGTAAAACATTCATAAATAAGTGAATAAAAACTGTCAAGGCAACATTGAAGTTATCTAAAATTTAACAAAAAACTAAAGCAATAGAGAATAGGTGTCTGTGTGTGTGTGTATACAATAGTACATAACAATGAATGCTGGAAATATAGAGAGAGAGATTAGCGAATGGGGATTTACGTCCCACCCAATTTTGTAAAACTTTTATGATAAATTTCACAAACCAACTTGAGATTTGACTAAATTACACCAACCACTCTTGTATTTTTAAAAATGGAACATACCTCTTTTGATTATAACATACTCTTAAGTATTGACCATTTTTTTATTTAAATTATTTATTCTATAACAACCTGTTAGTGGGTCTAAGAAGAATTTATTAATATTTTATTTATGGGAATTGAAAAGTTTGCCCTATTAAATTAAAATGTGGAAAATATTTTTATGTGTCAAAATGTATGTATTTAAATTAATGGATTGGGTTACCCATTTGGGCCTAAGACCATGTATTAGTGGGCTATATTTTAATTAAATAGGAAGGATTTGATTGGGTTTAAGCCAAATGTTTTGTGATGTGTTTAAAGTAAATGAAAATGGGCTTGGGCCAAGTGTTTAAGGCCAATGAAAGTGGTGGGTTAGAGAAATCCCGCCTAAGATGAATTGGGCTTGGCCATTAGTAAAGTGGGCCTTGGTATTATATATATGTGTATGATTTTGTGTACAAAATTTGTGAATATAAAGAAAAGAGAAAAAAAATAATAAACGCAGCTAAATGACCATGAGGGGCTTGAGATATTTGTGGGTATGTGTGTGTGTTGTAAAAGGCAAAGTGGTAATTTCCTAAGGGGAGAGTGGTTGGCAAACCACTCCCTTCCCCTCATCTCTCCATGCCCTCATGTGCCTCCCAATTTTTCTCTCTCTCTCTCTCGTGGTTCTCTTTTGTTCCTCTTCTCCTTTTTCTTTTCCATCTTCTTCTTCTTCTTCTTCTTCTTCTTCCATTATGCTTAAAGGAATTAAAGCTTTAAAGGTGAAGGGATATGTGCTTGGAGGATGAGGCTTCTTCTTCTCTTTGGTCTAAGCTTCAAAAGGCAAGTTCTCCTTGCACTTTAAATCTTATTTTGTGCAAGTTTCTTTTCTCTATTTTTCCATTTGATGCAAGAAGTTGTCTTTTTTATTGTGTTGAAATCATTCTTGGTATAATGGTTTCTCTCCTTTGGTTGTAAGTGTTGTATTAATTTCTTAGTTTGAGATGGTTTCGGGTCCCTTTGAGAGTCTCCATGGGGTATATTTCATCCTATTTTTCTTTCATGGAATGACATTGTGGGTTAGGAAGCTAGAATGAGAGTTTTGGGGTGATTGGTGTCCATTTTGAGTGTTTTCGATGGATTTTTGGCCTTTTTTCTTTGTTCTTGGCCAAGTTGACTTGGTTTCGGGCGAGTCAACTCGGCTGAGTCGACTCGGCCGCAACTTGACTACTCTGTGCATGTCTCACTGTTTCAGCCATAACTTTTGATGTAGAACTCGGAATTATGATCCGTTTAAAGCTTCATAATTTAGACTTCGAGAAATTCGATTTGATATGTAATATCATATATTTTGGTTATGATTTGAATTAGTTAAGACTTTTCTTAATCCAAAATAAGTAAGATGGCTAAAGTAAAGTGTTTTTAAATGCTTCCTTTGATATCCTTCAATCCTCTAAAATGATAGTATGTAGTTGAAGATACCTATATGTATATACGTGGGGTTCATGAGATAAAAATGTAATTGAGTTACATGAGAAGCATGATAATAATCATTTGGGAAGTTAATAAGAAGTGATCTTAGTTGGCATGTCCATGGTAACTCATGCTTGATGCATGACTATCATTATATGAATAATTGCCCTTAATCAATGTGAAATGCATGGAAGAGCCAAGAGCTCTAATGGGAAATCAAAGTGAGGATGTGTGGATGCCATTTATCATAGCATTGGTTGTGGTTGTGTTGCATGGCATTGTGTTTCTATATTGCCTCACTTTGTGATGTTGGATCATGGGTTGCATTCATTGGGGGGTCATGCTTTGTATGTGATGGGAGCGTGAGCATTGGCATGACACGGTTGGTCTGTGAGTGTTGACTTGTGTATGTTAGGCGAACATATGCATTAAAGCATTCGTGCGTGTGTGTGGATTCTTACATGGGTGTAGCATAGCCTAATGCTTGGCTTATGGGGGCCTAGTCATCACGTTAATGTTGCAAGAGCCATTGCATTCCTTATATGTTGCATTGCATGGTTCCTTTGCGTGCTGTGGTGATGGTGGTGGAAATTGGCTTGTGCTTGTGGTGCGTAAGATTGTGGGTAGAGGCCTACAACAACTAGATCCTGTGACGTGTAAGAATGTGGGTGGAGGCCCACAGCAGCTGGATCTTGTGATGCGTAAGACTATGGGTGAAGGCTCACAACAACTTATGAACTTGATGAGATTGTGAGTGGTGTGACACATGATGGGGATGGTGATGGATGTGATATGAGAGCCTTGGGCTCATGTTCTTATTTTGGTAGCATGCCCTTGGCTACAACAAGTTTGTATATAGGGTCTTGGGCGTCATTATGTGCATTTGCTTACATGGGCCCCAAGGACCATATGTGTGCATTATGTGTGCATCCATGCATTGATGTTATGGCTGGGTAATGTAAGATATAATTACATGGCATTGGATTGTGTGTCATCTATGCTTTTGGGGCTGGTGTGTGTCCATGTAACGCCCCGCTTTTCCGGGCGCATTTTATAACTTGGGACAATTCCAGGACAATAAAATTTTTCTTTTCAAACTTAATCCTAAATCACATCATACCTCAAATTCGTCCCAGAATTCCCAATCATTTTTCTCAAAAGAGAATCACTATACACATCAAATGCGGAAGCAAAGATCGAAACCTGATATCTTAACATTAATCATAAATAAATTCTTACATCTTCAACATTTCTCAAAACGTTTAGAATCTAAAGTGACAGAACTTAAATACAGAGGCTACGTAACATACATTTCATTCTTCACGCACTCTGATAAGTGTCATTTCATGCCTCATTTATCCTCGTATCTGCTACAATCTCCATCTGCAACATTTGAATATTCCAAGGGCGAAACCCAAGTTAGATGATGAATCATCTAAGTAAGGGTACATAATGTTATGTCATGTGTGTATGCAATGTCTTACCTCGTAGGTGTCAACTGCACCTCTCATGCTACCTACCATTTTAGCGACCCCCTCTATCGAAGCCGAGGTGTATGGGTGCACCCTTGATAAAGTAGCGGTGCCAGTTCGTACTCCCTACGGCCTCAAATGCGAGTGATCAATAATATCAACGTGTATTTATGCATTTCATAGTCATGTCATGTATGCAGTCTACGTGATGGATACATATCAGAGTATGTCAATATGATGAAAACATTTTCGAGGAACATAAACCAAGCATTTTCCATAAACTAACTTTAATTGAGAAGTACCACTTACCTTCTCAAGCTTATCGGGCTACCTCGATATCCGTGCCTTATCTCGATTTACGTGCAAACCTCAAAATTTGCATGAGTCTCTTCAACTTCAGCCTCAAAGTATCCTATTCACCATAATTATTTAAATAAACATTAAAACCTATTTTTCCATAATTTCTGGCATTTTCTATAATTTTCTCTCTATTTTTTCCTTTTTTTCCTCAATAAATCCATATTAAATATTTCTAAAATATTTCCTCTAATATTCTTTTACAACAATTCATAAAATAATATTCTTGAATTTTTAAAATTTTCTAAGAAATTTTACTTACCTTAACTTAGCATCTCTGACTTCCTCGGTATGCGTGCCACATTCTCCAAACGCGTGCCCGACTAGTTTTTCTTGCCAAAATCTCTGAAATTTTACTGAATCCCCAAATCCCATTTTTCTAACATTTTTTCTATTTTCTTTTCTTTTCTTTTCTTTTTCTTTCCTTTCCTTTTCTTTCTTCTTTTTCTTTTTTTTTTCTTCTTCTTCTTCTTCTTCCCTTCTCCTCCTTCTTCTTCCTCTGCACCGCGCCTGCAACTCTCGCGCGCTCCAACCGCTGCTGCCACCACCACGAGCTGTCACTCGGCCCTCCGCCGGCCGCATCAGCCTCGTCGGACCCTGGCTCCTCGCACACACCGCCATGTGCGCCCACCTGCTTGCTGCCCAGCCGCCACGAGCTTGCGGCCATGGCTACCGCTGCGAGCTCGCAGCTCCTCTTGCCGCCTTCCGGCCGCCACCGAGCTTCCTTAAACCCGCCGCAGCTCCGCTTCCATGCTTGTCGTGCTTGTTGCCCGCAGATCTGCTCGCTGCAATGCGCCGCCATGGCATCCCCTGCTCGAGCTTGCGGCTTCAACTGGCCACTCCTTGGCCGATCATTCCCTCTCACGAGCTAGCTCTCTCTCTCTCTCTCTCTCTCTCTCTCTCTCCCGATCATCTTGGAGCTCTGCTTCTTTCGGCCAAGACTGCTACCAATTTATAGGCAATGGCTTCACATAATTTTTACTGTTGAATTGCTTGCCCACCACGCACATCATTTAATATGAAAATCTCCACAAATCCTGCTGTGATATCCTTAAATCCCGCTACCACAATCTCCCAATTTTCAGCCAAAAATCTCGGCCATTCACAAAAGCTGCCTCTGCCATTCATGCTCATATGCACGTGCATATATATATATATATAACTATTTATTACACTTTAAATTAAGAGAAATTATATATTAAACCCCAATTTTATCATAATATCACTTAGGTAATTTTCTTATTGCAACCATGCCCTCAAACACTGATTAAACTTGCATTTTAATACCGAAAATTCACAATTAATAACTTAAATTTTACTCGATATAGATGATTTTTGCCCCAGTAACCTTACCGGGCTGCCGATTCATCCTAAAACCACTGAAGGGTTGTTCGTTACACAAAATCGAAGCCCCCCTAGGGTTTCGTTAATTTTTCAGGAGTCTCCTACAACGATTCGATTTTTCAGCCTAAATGGCAACTGTATTTTAGCTGTACCGAAAACTATTCCCGATTCAATTTCTTTCGATATCATAAATCCTATCTCGATACGCTTGTCGAGTCCATATAATTTTCCTTAGATAATTTCGCTCTGAGGCATTCCCTGTAGTCGATTCGGTACTAATAACTACTATCAAATCAATTTTTTCGGTATCCTAAACCCATCGAAATTACGTGGCAACCTCATATGAACATGGGGTATTACAGTCCATATGTGGCATGATATGAATGATGTTCAAGGAAGTCTGGTCATATCCAGTTTTTGTTGTTTAATACACTTGTTGAGCCTTATGGCTCACATTGGAAAATATGTTTGATAAACAAAAATAAGAAATGGTATTTCTGTGAGGTTGTTGTTAAGTGTAGAAGGCATGAACCTAGTCAGTGTTATATGTTGGGTAATGATTTCCTTTTGGGTTTGAGTTGTTCATGCCTTCATATATGTACCTATTGATATTTCCCTTTTATTATATGCTTGCTGAGGCTTGTGGCTCACCCCTTGCTTCTTTGTCATTTCAGGTAAGTGGAAGATAATTAATTAGGGTGAGTCTTGGATAGATGTATACAGAGATGTCCTAGCCTCGAAGATCCATGGGTGTAGTTTGAAGGCATGATTATAGAGGGTTTCATTTTGTATTTAAAGGCTTGATGCCTTTTAATTTTTAAAAATGTATGGGTTGTAAACCCGAGTTTATGATGTAAAGAATGATATATAATGTTTATTTTGGCTCCTATTGATAGTGAGCAAATATGGAAATGAAAAGAATTTTTAACAAAATGTTAAGTGATGTTTGTATCTGTATCCATCTTGAATGGATATTCTCTCGAATTTTCTATATTAGCAAGTAATCCAAAAGTGGCCCTAACATATTCTCTTTTTCCTCTCCTATTCCCTTAATATCTTCTCTCATTCAATTCAAAACTAAATTTAATTTGATTAAATTACCAATCAGTTATGTCGTGCACTTGTTGTGCATATGTCGTGCATACATGTCAAACAGGAAAAGTTGAAGAAACAAACGCTTTGATTATCACAAAGATAATTTTGATAATCAAAGGCAAAAGAAATTTAGTTAGGATGAGCCCAAAATTGTGGGTCTTTGCCACATTTATATTTATTTATAAACTTGCTTAATTCCAAATACGGTATCATTTACAATAATTAAATAAATCCCCATACTCTATTTCTTCATGGGCTAACAAGACAATTTTTTACTAAATATTTATTATTCTAAGTACACATCAAAAAGATTTAATTCCATTTTCTAAAAAAGGCTATGTAACAAGGTGTTGAAAGGATTAGTTGCCCTTATTGAATATATATCCTTTTGTGATTTAAACAAGAAATAGATGATATGACTTGACTGATGAAGGGAGTTTAAAAGGGGTGGAATGGCTTATAAAAAAAGGAAAAAAGTGCAAGAAAGTCTGATCTCTTTGAGATCTCGTCATCCCAAAACTCTCTCTCTCTCTCTCAACCCCCTTCTTTTTTGGAATTAAATGATAGACTTTAGATTGTTCAAAATTTGAGCATATATAGCAACATACCATGCTAGAATTAGGGTATTAGTTGTGGATTTGTTTCTTATAAAAAAAAAAAAAAAAACATTCTTACCACAATGTGACTTCATTGAAGAAATCTATTTAAACAAAAACTAAATTTAGTTTACAATTAAAATGGTGCTAAAAGCATTTCCTTAACAATCACAATATCAAAATTTGAGATAACAAAAATAAAGAACTCTTAAAGAAAAACCTTCACCCATCACTTTAAAAGCATCACAACTAGGGGTGTGCATTCGGTTATAGCCGAACCAAACCGTCCCGTTTTGCCTATCCGAACCGAACCGCCTAAATACACTAACTAAAATAATCGAAACCGAATTAACCGATTTAGACTTTTAACTAACCAAACCGTAATCCGAATCGATAAAACAGCTCAAAAATCAAACCGAGTTAATCGATTTGGACTTAAACTAACCAAACCAGTTATTAAATCGAGAAAAAATACAAAAACCGTACTAAATACATCTTGATTGGGGTTGGGCAATAACTTCTATTGTCCGTGTGACACTAACGTGGCAATAGATTGGGAGATGACACACAAATATTTCTAATATGAGATTTGGATTAACAAATACATGGGAGCAGATTCATTATAACAAAACTAACCAGATTCAATATAACAATAACACTCGAGAAATATTCAATAAACCACTCCAGAAATTGGATTCATGAAAAACAACAAACTCTCTAAAGTTTGTTGCAGTTCTATTTCACATTATAACAAAACCACTGGAATTGGATTCAAGAAAAAACACTCCAGTCTCCAGAATTGAATCCAGAAAAAACCCATATGATTCCTTAAAGTTGTTGTTCCATTTTTTTTTTTTTTTTGAGATCACAGTTGAACTCCCTAGAACAATAGTTGCATTTTCCTTTAATCTGACCCTCATCATTTACAAATTTGGTAAAGTGATCCCATACATCTGACCTAGATCTTATTTCTTTTCTCTTAGACTTTCCTAGTAATGTTGCACCTCTATCATCTTGAGGTTGACTTGATGATACTATTGGTATAGGCCTTGACCTATCATCACCATTCATAGGGATGTTTGTGGTGGGACCGGTGTCTTCTTCTCTAACCATCTAAATTTAATACAATTGTAAGTAATTAATTTGTATTTAAAGAGTGATAACACATAGTTGAAAAATGCATCTAAGTCGTCGTTAAACCTAACAAATTTGTCTTAAATCCAAATCTAATTTAAACACATCCAAACAATAAACACAACACAATCATAAATAAAACATATATGATAACCTAAGTAAGATCTTAACAATTAAGTAACATTCTCTTTCATCTTTTAATTTCATTTTAAAAAACTACAGTTTTCCAATCAAACTTGTAGAAAATCAAATCATATAGGAATCCTATATGATTTGATTTACTTACATTGCAAGATGAGGACGTTGAAGCCATTTTGAATGAACTCATAGTGTCCTATTACATTACAATCAATAATGTTAGAAAAACAAAAAGTAGAGTCATAGTCACAACCGAAGAACAATGCTTAAAAATAGCAATACCTAGTCATGTTTTCCCTTTTTTGGGTTTTTCTGTTCTGATTGCAAAAAATAGAAGAAAACCAATAGGTACATTACATGGAATGTATCTATAGGTTAAACAATCAGCAAATCACAAAACAGAACCAAATCTGAAATGATGAAATCAAAATATAAAACACAAAACAAAAACAACGAACCAAATCACAAAAGAGAAACAGATTGTTGACACCTTGAGTCCTTGACGGTGAGGAGGTGAGGACTGAGGAGGGTGAAATGGGCTTAGGGTTTGCTGTCGTGTTTGACAGGGTAGAAAGGTGGGCTGGGTCTCGGACTATCAGGTGAAGGTGTTTGGGTCTGACGGCGAGGGTGAGATAAGGGTTAGCCAGTAACCTAGGGCTAGGGTTGATGCTTCAACGATCGGAGGGGGTGGCTGGGTATCAGGCTATCAGGTGCAGGGGGCTAGGAATTGGCTGGGGAAGATTGAAGAAGCCAACGATGAAAGGGCTTGAAGCCTTGAAGTTGAAGGCGTTTATTTAAATTATTCAATTGTTAAAATGTGAAATACATAAAATATTTAAATTAAATTTAAAATCTCATTTAACAACAAAATTTTTCATAGTTAAATGTAGAATTTATAAAAATTTAAATTAAATTCAAAATTAGTAACAAAATATTCCATCATTAAGTTGCAAAATTAATAACACGTGAAATTATAAATTAAAATCAAAATAGGGACAGAATTCTCTGCTACTAATATAATAATTTATAAAACTTCTATTTGAATTAACAATAAAATAAATTTAATAAATATTATAATTAAAATTAATATCCATTTGAATTAGCGATGGAATATTCCCTCTGTATTCAAATACAGACAAACAAAGAAGCCCATATTCAAATACAAGGCAACAAAAAAATCTATTCGAATATAAGACAAATACAAGTAAAACATATCCGGATATAAGACACAAACAAGAAAACATATTTGGATACAAGACACAAATATATATTTGCATATGCAGATATCATGGAAGGCATTCGATCATTGTTTACTTGTACAAAAATTATTAGTACAAATAAACTTAAAGTTACTTATAAAATTTGTTAGATTTTAAAGATATTTTCTATAAAATATTTAGAATTATTAGTACAAATGGTGAATCATTTTTTTCTCTAGGTTAACATTAAGTTGGAGTCTAAAAATATTATTTATATATTTTTTATTTAGTATAAATATATAATTTATATAGTATTTTTGGTTTATTATTTTTTATTTAATATATTATTTATATATGAATTAATCATTCTTTTTAAATAGGATCTCAATTCCAAAGACGGTTTTATTATATATCTTACAACTAAAATCCCTCTTTTTTCGACCCAATTCCTTCACTACCGCGAACCCTATTTAAATTCAAACATACTACATTTTTTAGTTATTGGGAGAACCCAAATACTCTCTTTCGGATTCAAGAAACAACTCTCAAAGATATTTTTTTTTTTTGGAAGATACAAGAGCGAAACAATCAATCTATTGATATTTATGAGTCTTCCAATGTATTATTTATGAGTCTAATGGAATTCATATGTATAGGAAGAAGCCCTATCAAATAGATATTTTTTCTTTCAATCATATTTCAATTATTAATATGATATATAAGGCCCGTTACTACAAAAAGTATTACACCCTTATAATGAAATATCGATTGCTTGTTGAACCCTGTGAATTGTGTGTAAGTAGGATACTCCAAATTCGGGATTTTCTTTATTATTTATATATATTATTTTATGTATAAAATATTATTTTTTTGTGTATATATATTATTTATATTTTATTATTTTTTAAAAAAATATTTAAAACAACAACGGGAAGTTACTCGTCGCGATTTCAAATAGCTAATCCCTTCCCCCAGCCCAAGCCTGCCACTCCCCCATTTCAAATTTCAAAATCCCCCTATTTAAATCTCATCCCTTCCCCCCTCCCCTCTGCACTCCCACTCTTGTGACGCCCCGCTCCCATTTATAGGTGTCACTCGTGAACAATCATCTAAACTGTTCACATGCCCAGCCATATGCGAAAGGCGGACTATGTTTCGACGCGAAACGTCCTAGGTGGGAACTAAGATTCGTCTTTCCCTTCCCTTAATCTCAGGATCAACTAGCAGACTTGGAGTTTAACCATACCATACTTGGCTAATTTACTTTCCATTAAACTTGCTCAATCATCATTTTATTATTTTAATTCTTCGTCTTTCCAAGAATTCCACCAAACTCCATATAATTTAAAATTCCAATACTCCCATTAATTTTCTCAAAATTCAAGGAAAATTACTTTTTCTTTCTGTTTTTCCAAAAGTAGGAATTTTGCCACAATTTCCCCCCAAAACAACCTTTTTTTCAGGAAAATAATTCCGGGCCTCAAACCTCCACTTCTTCTTATCCTTCCCCTCTATTTTTTTTTTAAAAAAAAATTCTCAAAATTTCCAGATTTAATTTCTGGAAAATTGGGACCCCAAATCCAAAATTTGGGCCTCCCAAACCCCCCAAAGTTTCCCAAACTAGATGCCTTTAAACTAAACAAAAGTGCACATTTTCTTCCAAATCCCACACTTTGAGATTCAACTTCTTGGCAATTTAACCCAAAATTTCCAGCATTTAATTTGCTAAAAAATACATCAAAAATCCTAGGTTTGGCCACCAAACCCTTATACAAAGCTTCATACATCTCATATGAATCATAAACTCAAGATTTTAAAACAAATACAAGATTCATCACATAATCTTCTTGCTCAAGCCTTCAACTTCCAAGCTTCATCCCTTGGATTTGCCATCTACATAAGAGGATAAAAACCTCATGAGCTATTAAACTCAATAAGGATGTAATGGAAAGTAAATATGGACATAACAAAAATATATATGATGCCAAATACATGCAAGTGTGGCTAGGTCTTTTTGCTTCACAACCCACCAAGCTTAGAGGCATCAACCGCTCATTCCCACTGTAACGACCCGTTATTCGGGATTTAAATTAGATATTCAGTTATAGTGTTAATTTAATTTAAATGGTATGTTAATATATTTTATTCCCAGTGAGAATAATAATAAACCTCATATTAGGGCTTGAGGTAATTAAATTCTAATTCTTTAGGGATACATGAGAATGTGATAATTTATTTGGGTGATATAGGAAATGTTGAATTATTTAATGGTGGGTGAAAATAATTATTTATTGGGTATTTGGAGATTTAAGGAAAAATAATAATTTATGATGTTTTGAGGAAATAGGAAATTGAGGTAATTAATTAAATTATTTGGGAGTATTTATGAAAATAGTAAAATGAATTAATTTAGTGGAATTTCTAAAAACTTGGGGTGTTAGTGGAATAAGTGAAAATGGAGGTTAGGGTGTGTGTGTGATTAATGGAAATCGGGGGTGCTGAAATGTGAATAGCGGAAGTGGCCGTAATTCACTTTAAATTTAATTGGAGTGCATATATGTTTAAGGTATGTGGTGGAGCGAGCGGTTGCCGACGAGGGCATCCATGGGCTACGCGCGAGTTCGAGTCACGGGGCATGCGCGCGCTGGAAGGATTTTGGCTAATTTTTCAGCCAAAATCTTGCCCAAAACGAAGTCGTTTTGGGCAAAACGGTGGGCAGCCCTTGGTTGCCATGCGGCGTGCGCTATTGGCTCTCTTCTTTGCCTTTTTAAAGGCCGATTTCAACATGCTCTGGGAGAGATTTTAGCAACAAATGAGCGAAGGAAAAATCAAAGAAGAAGAAACAGCGTGCAGGGGCCATTTTTAGGGAAAAATCAAGATTAATCAAGGCTTAATTAAGGTTTAAATTAACCAAGTAAGTAAAGAAATATGTATTAAATATTCTGTACAATTGAAATTTAATTTTGGGTCCGATTTTATTACTTTTGGGAGTTTATGTTAATTTGCAGCGTATATTAATTGGGTGGCATTCAAGCGTAAAAACTCTGTAATCTGCTTAAATGAGGCAAGCTCCCTTCTATCTTTGTAAACTCTTTCCATTTTATGAACCCCACGCCTTCCCTTAATTCATTTCGATTTCGTGTATTAATTATATGAATTGAGGATGTTATTGGCGTGATTTAATTTAAATTAAATATATGACTTATCGGGGTTTTATTCGCGGTATGCCTACGTGGGTAAAAAGTATTAGAAGTGTTATATGTTTAAGAATTTTATATGGCTAAATTATTTATATTGCACGGTTAAATTAGCTTAATGTAAGCTATGATTTTATTAATTGCTAGGAAACGTTTTACTTCGCAGCGGGAGTGCAAGAAAGGCAAGAAACAGCTATGTAAGGGAAAGCTCTAAACCCCCTCTGTAAACCTTACAACTTTCGTGTAAGTCCCCATTGTTTCTTGTATTTTATCCCCTCCCTTACTCTAATTCGGTGCCTAGCACCACTTATTGAGTTGTTATTCATTGCGTTTAATTTAAATTAAATCTGAGACTTCTAGAATTTTAGTTGTTAGAAGCCTACGGGGGTTTGTACCCCCCCTATTCCTTCTGGAATGATGCCGAACCTAACTTGGGGACTAGGTTCCTAGATGTGTGAGTTTGATTATGGATTTCTTAGGTGTGAGTAGGCTAGAGCTATCGAGTAGTGGGGCAAGGGTTGGCTGTTTGGTGGCGTTGGAGTAGACTATTGTATGACCCTGAGGTGGACCGTCAGGCGGATACTCCTAGTCACTGACCGTTGACCGGTGTCGAACACTACTGACTAGCTTTGCCAGTATGTAATTTATTGCATGATTCGATATGTTGTATTACCGTTCATGATTTGATATGCACATGGGTACGGAATGTATGTTGGGGTATTCATTTTTCCAGAAATTTATGGAAAAATAAGTTTTAATTTTTATTTAAATAATTATGGTGATTAGGATGCTTTGAGGCGTAAGTTGAAATGACTTGTGCAAATTTTGAGGTTGGCACACAAATCGAGGTGATGTACGAGGCAAGGCACAGATATCGAGGTAGCCCGAGAAGCTTGAGAAGGTAAGTGGTATTTCCCAATTAAAGTTAGTTTTATGAAAAATGCTTGGTTTATATTCCTCGAAAATGTTTTCATCATATTGACATGCCCTGATATGTATCCATCACTTAGACTGCATACATGACATAACTATGAAATGCATAAATACACGTTGATATCATTGACTACTCACATTTGAGGTCGTAGGGAGTACGAACTGGCACCGCTACTTTACCAAGGGTTCACCCATACACCTCGGCTTCGAAAGAAGGGGGCCGCAAAAATGGTAGGTAGCATGAGGGGTGCAGTTGACACCTACGAGGTAAGACATTGCATACACACATGATATAGCATTATGTACCCTTACTTAGATTATTCATCATCTAACTTGGGTTTTGTCCCTGGAATATTCAAACGTTCCAGGTGGAGATTGTAGCAGATTTCGAGGATAAATGAGGCATAAAATGGCACTTAGCAGGGTGCATGAAAATTGAAATGTATGTTATGTAACCCATGTATTTAAGTTCTGCTACTTTGAATTCTGAACGTTTTAAGGAATGATGAGTTTATTTATGATTAATGTTAAGATATCAGGTTTCGATCTTTGTTTTCGCATTTGATATGTATAGTGATTCTCTTTGGAGATTAATAGATGGAAATTTTGGGACGGGTTCGAGGTATGATGTGATTTAGAATTAAGTTTGAAAGAAAAAATTTATTGCCCCGGAATTGTCCCAAGTCATAACACGCTCGGGAAATGTGGCATTACAATTGGTATCAGAGCTTAAGTTTATTGGAGGCCTTAAGTGACTCTGATGTAGTTTATATAAGAGTTAAACCCTATTTGGAGATTAGGAGATAGCAACTTGGAGATTTAAATTGATCCGATATTGATAGAACCAGTTAGTAGGAACCCCCAAGTGGAGGTTTAGGGGAAAGAGAGTAATAGTTGTAAGGCGAAATCCCTATTTAGGAGAGTCGGGAATTGTCTGTTGAAGGCTTAGAGGTTATTGGATTTAAGTGTTGTGTAGTGGAAGTGCATGTCTAGGCAAGTTCTGGTTAAGGAAAGACTTGGTATTTAAGTGTGTCCATTTGTGACCCACCTCTCTTTTCTGGGAACTTACCTGGTGTACTATTCACGTACAGACACTATTCCAGTATACAATTACTATTCTCGGTGAATAGCAAAAGCCTGATAAGGACTAGTACAAGCAGAATAATCTAGCTATTAAAGTTTGATTCGGGTGTAAGGTTGACTTGGTGACCGTGATTCAGAGACTACTAATTTGAGGTCATTAGTTGAAATCCTTAAAATGAAAGATAAGGAAATCATGGTTATCGAGGATGATCGAATCACAGATGATTAGTCTGATGTGACATGGCCTAGCTAAAGAGTTAGGATCAAATGATAAATATTTTTCGAGGATCATTTAGTGTCTCGGTAATGAGATGAAAAAACCAGGGATCCAACGGATTGGGTCAAGCAAGAGGCCAAAGATAGCCAAGTGATGGCGTATGAGTCACGTCAATTAATAAGGTGATAGTGGTGCAACCGATGTGACTCGTAGAGAGGGGATAAGGAACCTGAGCAGCGTAATGGCACTACTGATTCAGTGTTCGATCTAGATCTAGGGACCCATGTGCAAATGGTTAATGGATGGCTTGCGATAAGATACAGGAAGCCCGTCGATCGAAGCATCATAGCAGACTGCCTGGGAGACGATCAGATGATGAAGATCTGAGACAGCCCAGTAGGGTCTGTACCTTGTATAGGTCTAAGTCCCAATGGTCTAGGAGCGAGGTGTACCACTAGCTGTGATTGATCAAAGCCGGAGAATCAACCTGAAATGAGATGAATTGAATATAGACTAAGAATTGCATCGGAGTTCGCAATCATCTTGGGAGAGGGTGACATGACAAATGTTTCGAGACTCAAGGAGTAGAATACCTCGGTATCTAGTATGGCAATGGGATCATGATTGGTCATGTGCTGATAATCAGCTGTATCTAAAGATCAGAATGCGAGAGTCAGTGGATTCTCGATAATTGAGATTTCAGGTAATAGAGCAAGGCTAGTCTAAAACTTTGATGATGAGTAGTGAGATGGCAACCTCGGTTCAAAGTAGAGTTTGGGTACCGAAAAACGAAAGAGTTGCTGGTAGGTCGCATCTACCCTAAGGGAGAATGATAAAAAGACCTAGTCAATGGAAGTTGTGACTACGATTTAGTATGCCAAATAGACCTGCAAAATCAAGTAAAATTGTCGGTGGTCAACCCGACAAAGAGAACTCGAAAGCCCCATGATAAATGGTAGATTGAGAGCCATAATTGTAGGAAATAAAGTTCACAAAAGATGATTGGAACCAGATATCGTGATTTGATTCGAGATTTTTTGGAGATAAATCGGTTTATGATTCTTGAGGAATTTCTTGAAAATAATAATAATAATAATAATAATAATAATAATAATAATAATAATAATAATAATAATAATAATAATGATTGAGGATCTAAGGATTCATGAGGAAACTTTAGAGTTGTTAGGAAGAAATTCGACAAGGATGGGAGTATCGTAGGAGACATAAGTACCTGCCTGCTCCAGCTGGCAGTATAGTTATGGATTGTCGTCTAGAAGATTGTGCGATTCTTAGATGTGATTGAGAAAATCAAGTGATTGGAAGATATGTCGGGATAACGGGTCGCAGTAGGAAAAGCTGCAGGCCTAGATCGATTAGAAATTCGAGATTTTCGATTTTGGAGAATGAAACTCTCGTATGACTAAACGGTTAGTCTAGGTAGCCCTGGTAGGCAAATTGGGAGATATATAGCTAAGTGATGTCAGCAAATTAGGTTATAAGGAGCCTGTTGATTTGTTGTACCTGCATTTGCGGTCAGTGAAAAGCCGTAAGAAAAAATAGAAAATACCAGGAGATATTCTCAGAAGATTTTTTCATATTTATTTTGATGAGATTGCCAATAATAGATTGAGGTTATTAGATGCTTAGCTATTAGTGGCTTGATTGAAGACGTAAATTATCGGGTTTTGGAAGAAGTGATAATTAAGAGTAGATGTCTTTTACCTCGGAATTAGCAAATAGCTGCAAGAGGCTATGATAATTTCTAGGATTGATGCGCGATCAAGGAGTAAAGTAGACCATTGCAATATTAAGGTTAAGTGTGACGCTCTCCATTGTGATGCTTGAGGGTAAATGGTCCCGAGATTTTGATTGGACGATAATGATGTCACAAATTGAGTGGACGTTAGAGTCGAGGAACAAGTCTAAAGATTGCAAGTGAACCTGTGCTGCAATTGACTGGAAGTCAAAAGAGCCGATGGTCAAATGCGAGGAAAGTAATTAGATGATTTCTTTATGATTGGCATAAGATGGTGCCTTAAGGATTGAGCATGATTAAAATGAAATGTTATTACTCGGGGATTAATTCAAGCAAATTTGAGGATCAAATGATGATATAAAATGTTATTTGAGGATCACTTTGAAGAGTACGAGGACTTATTTGAGTTATGAGTATAGATATTAGTACTGTTAGATTTGGAAGACAACGTAAGATTTCAATTAATATTAAAAGTAAAGTTACGGAAGGAAGCTTTGGAGACAGACAGCATCTATTAATAAAGATTTCTGGAGAAAATAATTACATAACATGATTAGAAGATGATTGTGGTCAATTAGCAAAAACTTGAAGTTATATCAGGTGATGACTTAAGATGAGGCATAGCTAATTACGATGATATGTGTACCGACTTGGATAGAAGCTCCGGTTAAGACTCGTGGCCCAAGGACCGAGTTATGTGGTTAAGATTTGAAAGGTATGCATGGTTGACTAGTGAACATGTCTATGGGTTGGTGAGCATGGTCAGTCCAAGGGTTCGGATTTTGATATGCGCGTTGGTATTCACAAGTTTCGATCCTCTTTAGTTGTTTGATCAGTCAGGTGTTAATTTCAAGGATGGAATTTTGAGATTTAGGACATGTGGCAAATTTCGAGGACGAAATTTTTGTAAGGAGGGGAGAATGTAATACCCCATGTTCGTGTGAGCTGCCACGTAATTTCGATGGGTTTAGGATACCGAAAAATTAGTTTGATAGTAGTTATTAGTACCGAATCGACTGTAGGGAATTCCTCATAGTGAAATTATCTAAGGAAAATTATATGGACTCGACGAGCGTATCGAGATAGGATTTATGGTATCGAAAGAAATTGAATCGGAAATAATTTTTGGTACAGCTAAAATACAGCTGCCATTTAGGCTGAAAAACTGAATCATTGTAGGAGACTCCCAAAAAATTAATGGAACCCTAGGGGGGCTTCGGTTTTGCATAACAAACAACCCTTCAGTGGTTTTGGGATGAATCGGCAGCCCGGTAAGGTTATTGGGGCAAAAATATCTATATCAAGTAAAATTTAAGTTATTAATTGTGGATTTTCGATATTAAAATGCAAGTTTAATCAGTGTTTGAGGGCTTGGTTGCAATAAGAAAATTACCTAAGTGATGTTATGATAAAATTGGGGTTTAATATATAATTTCTCTTAATTTAAAGTGTAATAAATAGTTATATATATATATATGCATGTGCATATGAGCGTGAATGGCAGAGGCAGCTTCTGTGAATGGCCGAGATTTTTGGCTGAAAATTGGGAGATTGTGGCAGCGGGATTTAAGGTTATCGCAGCAGGATTTGTGGAGATTTTCATGGCCATGCCTCTGCAAATCTTCTGCAAACGGCGTGATTTTCGTGCTAAGAGAAGTGGCCAGAGGAGTTAAGGGTGGACGTTGCCTATAAATTGGCAGTGACTTTGGTTGGATGAGAAGCAACAAAGCAAAGCAAAGTAAGGGAAAGTAGAGATTGAGAGAGAGAACTTGGGCTAAGCTTGGCCGAGAGGAAGAAGATTGAGAAGGAAAGCTGCGCGGCCATGGCCGCAAGCAACCAACTTGCAACAGCCATCGCGACGAGCAGGGGAGGCCGACGAAGCAGCAGCACGGTGGCAGCGAGTAGCTTTAAGCTGCTGATCGGCCAAGGGGGTGGCTCACGGTGGCGCAAGGAGGCTCAAGGGGGCATGCAGCGGCGGCCGGGGAAGATAGGCGTAGCCATGGCAGCCATGGCCGCAACCGATTGCAGCGAGGAGCAACCAGCCGCGGCTACCAGCGGCGATGCGGCGGTCGCGGTCGTGTCCAAGGAGGCCGACAAAGGCGCCGTGGGCAGCGAGGGAGGCGGCAGCAAGTGGTACGGTGGCTGTGCGCGCTGGTACGTTACAGCAGAGGAAGAAGAGAATGAAGGGAAGAAGAAGAAGAAAGAAAGAAAGAAAAGAAAGGAGAAAAAAAAAAAAAAGAACAAAAGATGGAGTTGCAGGCGGGAGGAGGAAGAAGAAGGTGGAGAAGAAGAGGAGAAATAAAAGAAAAAAGAAAAAGAAATAGAAAAGAAAAGAAAATGGAAGAAAAAATAGGAAAAATAGAGGAAATGTGGAAAAAATTTATGAAAAATAGAAAATAGAGTTTTATGGTTATTTCGGATATTTTAGACAAGAAAATGATTCAGGCACGCATTTCGAGATCCAGGCACGCATACCGAGGAAGCCAAAGATGCTAAGTTAAGGTGAGTAAAATTTTCTAGAAAATTCTAAAAATTTAAGAATATTATTTTATGAATTTTCGTAGTGAAATATTTGAGAAAATATTTTAAAAATATTTAGTTTGGATTTATTGAGGAAAAATAGGAAGAAATAGAAAGAAAATTAAAGAAAATACCAGAAATTTATGAAAAAATAGGTTTTAATTTTTATTTAAATAATTATGGTGATTAGGATGCTTTGAGGCGTAAGTTGAAGTGACTTGTGCAAATTTTGAGGTTGGCACATAAATCGAGGTGATGTACGAGGCAAGGCACAGATATCGAAGTAGCCCGAGAAGCTTGAGAAGGTAAGTGGTATTTCCCAATTAAATTTAATTTTATAGAAAATGCTTGGTTTATATTCCTCGAAAATGTTTTCATCATATTGACATGCCCTGATATGTATCCATCACTTAGACTGCATACATGACATGACTATGAAATGCATAAATACACGTTGATATCATTGATCACTCGCATTTGAGGTCGTAGGGAGTACGAACTGGCACCGCTACTTTACCAAGGGTGCACCCATACACCTCGGCTTCGAAAGAAGGGGGCCGCAAAAATGGTAGGTAGCATGAGGGGTGCAGTTGACACCTATGAGGTAAGACATTGCATACACACATGATATAGCATTATGTACCCTTAGATTATTCATCATCTAACTTGGGTTTTGCCCATGGAATATTCAAACGTTCCAGGTGGAGATTGTAGCAGATTTCGAGGATAAATGAGGCATGAAATGGCACTTAGCAGGGTGTATGAAGATTGAAATGTATGTTATGTAACCCATGTATTCAAGTTCTGCCACTTTGAATTCTGAACGTTTTAAGGAATGATGAGTTTATTTATGATTAATGTTAAGATATCAGGTTTCGATCTTTGCTTCCGCATTTGATATGTATAGTGATTCTCTTTCGAGATTAATAGATGGAAATTTTGGGACGAGTTCGAGGTATGATGTGATTTAGAATTAAGTTTGAAAGAAAAAATTTATTGTCCCGGAATTGTCCCAAGTCATAACGCACCTGGGAAATGGGGCATTACAGCTGTGCTAGCGGAGTACCCGTAGTGCATGCATGTGTGTATCTTAGCTTCCGTTGTTTTCATTCTTGTGTATGCATGCCAGGGTGGTTTCTGTCTTGTGTTTCATTCTTTCTCCTTCCGTAGGCGCTCCCGTTTGAGTAATCTAGATGGTTGGTATATCCGGGCGGGGTGCTTACACCCACCATGTCCCAATCTACCCTATGGCCATAAGTCTAATGTACATAATAGAACATGCAAAATGCAACATACATTTATGAACCATACATACAACCCATTGCAAGGCCACCTCCCCATGGGTCCATCCCTTACCTCTTATCCTTTAAGCGTTTCAACATCTTTAACTTTCAAGACTTTCTTACTTTCCATCCCCCTTAAGACAAAATAGAAATTTTGATCATTAAAGCTTTCTTGAAAACTAGAAAAATAAAGAAACCATTTCTTTTTACTTGAAACTAACCAAGCTAAGAGCTTACCTCTTGCTCTATCTTTCTTCTTCTTCTCCATTCTTTCTTTCTTTCTCTCTTCAAATGGCCAAAGAAGACAAGCCTCTTTACACTTACCTATTTATGTTAACTCTCCCATCTTTCAAGAACCAATTCTAGCCTATGGATCTTTTTGGATTTAAGAGAATAAATCTTGACCCTTCACCAAAAGCACAATCCATGTGCTTTGATAAAAATAAATCTTGGCCATTCACTTCCTTTAGCATTTTAATCTCCACCATCCAAAATTACTCTTTAATTTAATTCACTATTATGTTGGCGATCCTTGCTACTTTTAAGACTAATTAGTGGCTCTTATATCACTTTCCAAATTTAAGAATAAATCTCATCCATTGAAATTTCATTTCTTTCTCATTTAAATTAATGAGACTATTTTCATCCATCATGCATATATATCTCTTGAAAGACATATTTCAATTTAATTTTTGGGAGACTAATTTCACCATGACAACTTGAGAGACATAATTCTTTTTTCATGGGCATTTATTTTATCTCTCCCATTTTCTACCATAAATCCATGACTAATTTCTTTTTCTTTTTGTATTTTTCTTTATGCAACATAATGATTACACTCACATGGGCCAAAAATGACCCATTTTCCTATTTTCTATTTGATTTATATAAATCATTCTCCAACTCATAAATTCACATATATATATATATATGCACTCATATTTTTAAATACATAATTTCTCTCAAATTTTCAAAATTTTGCCTAGTGTCACAATTCACCACTTACTTGGCTTTACCTCTTAAATCATAGCCCTCCATTCATTTCTCCATAAATGATCTCATCGCTTACCATAAATATGAGGAGAATTTCACATACATAAATATCTACACATTCTCCTTAAATTTCCATGGCAAAAATAAATCCTAATCCTAGGATTTTACTTAAGTTGGAAGAATGCATCATAGCCTTCCAATGAAGCACAATCCATGTGCCCTTGCAAGACACAATCCTATCCATCCATTTTGGAAGAATTAATCTCCTCCCTAAGAGAAAACACACCCTTAGACCATTTCAATCCACTTGACAATCCATGCCAAGTTGAAGGATTTTATCTCATCCTTTATATCACTTCCCATTTTCAAGAATAATCCTCCACCCTTGGATCATCTTGAATTTCTAGTTCATTTCCAATTAATTAAATCTCCATATTTTCAAGACATTAATGGTGACTAATTACTATTTTCTTTTGAATTTTTTTTAATTCACCATAATTATGCCTTTCAATAAATGGTTGAAAGACTAATATAATTTCTTTTGCATTTATTTAAATCTCTCCATTTTACTTGAATGAGACCTTACCAAGTGTCATCTCTAGACACTAACCTTAGATTCCAAGCTTCCATCTCAACCATCCAATTTTTCACTATCTTAATTCACCATTTTAGAGAAAAATAATTTCTTCTCACATAATAATAAATTACAATTACTTTCCCTCTCCAATAATTAAATTCCCTCATGAAATTTATACTCCCATTTACCAAAATGCCATTTGTGAATTATTAATACCATTTATCTCCACATAAATACAAAAATGAGAAATTAATTCACTTCCATACTTAATTCCACCTAGGAATTATTTCTAATTTACCAAATTACCCTTTATTGGACTTCACTATCCAAATTACTAAAATGCCACTCTCATAGGGCACCATTATTCTCAAAGATCTATCACCTTTTCAAGAGCATTTTTTGAAGTTTTTCACTTCTTTTTCCATTCTCCTAACACCAGAAACACTGGGTGTTACAACTCTCCCCTCTCTTCCCCCTCCCCTTCTCTACACTCCATTTTTCCCTGCCTCTATCACTAAAAATAAAAAATTAAAAGTTTTGTCCAATTTTTTTTATTGCAGTCTAGTCTTCATTTGGAAGAAACAAACATCACCAAGATTTGTAAGGTATTTTAATCTTTTTATTCATTTGAGAAAAAAATTAAAAATGTATGTTTGAAAGTGTAATAAAAAATAATATTTATAAACTTCAATACTTAAAAAATAAATTAGAAATTATTTTCATTATGAAAATTTAAAAATTAATTAAATTTAACTAGATTATAGACTATTTGGCTTTTGTAATTATTTATAAATAAATTAAAATTTTAATGTTATTTTAAAATGATAAGTACAAATATAATGTTATAAAAATTGTTATTGAGTTAGTTATTTAGTAAATATAATTTTAAAATTAGAAATACAAATATAATATTATAAAATTTAATAAAAAATTATTTTTTGGAGAAAAATTGAAAACTATGTATGTCTGAAAGTGTAATAAAAAATAATATTTATAAACTTCAATAGTTAAAAAATAAAATAAAAATTATTTTCTTTACGACGATTTAAAAACGAATTAGATTTAACTAAATTATAGACTATTTAGCTTTTGTAATTATTTATAGATTATAGCTGACACGGACAGTCACCCAGATAATCATTAAGAATGTGTATCTACGTCAATGACAACAAGAGATAATTGCATGGAAGAATCAGATGAATAACATGATATCCATAATATTAAAACAATCTACAACTACTATTAGACCGTCGACAAGCTCGTTGCGTAAAGACCTATTTTATGATGACAAGGGTAATGAGAGTAATGAGGAACAAAATGCAGGTATCAATAATGATGATTGCTAATTGTAACTGAATATTTATGATTACATTTCATTAACTGAATTAATCGACTTGAATTTCATATTCATTTTTGTTATCTTACATATTTATATGAATTTAAATTTAAAATATTTTAATTTAAATTTTTATCTCTAAATTAATTATTATATAAATAAATTTTCAATTTATGTTCAATTAATTAAAATAAATTGCTAATTATCAGAAATTTTATTTGTATATATTTATATTAAATAAATATAAAAATTTACATTTCAATTTTTATTTATATAATTTATATTTTTTATATATATTTTTATAATTTTTCTTTACATTTTAATTTTTATTTTTTTCTTGAATTAGCGACGGCAAAAAATTCTATTACTGATTCAACGACGGGAATAATTCCGTAACTAAATCCATCCGTTGCTAAATTCCATCTCTAAAATTTAGTGATAGCGATGAAATCTCTCCGCCACTAAATCTGTCGCTAAGTAAATTAATGGCGAAATTTAAAATTTTAGCAAACTAAAATAGATTTTTGGTAGTAAAAAAATCTACCACTACTCACCAGGAGGTGATCTTATGTTAATGATTGTAAGTCTCTCAGCTACCTGCCACCACCTCGCCCTAGAAAATACTAGTCAAAGTCTAATCAATATGTTATGAATTTCAATAGCATAGAAAAAATGATATTATTGTTATAATTATCTCATTCCCTCACATGAACGTACTTCTTTGGACTCATTAGTACTACTAGCCGCGATTTCTCTACTCGCTTATCCCTTTTGGTGGACTTATGGTTGGAAGTTATATCTTACGACAATACATTTCGTAGTAATTTAATTATTATATTTTAATTTTTGTTATTATAGTTATAAAACTTTAATTTGTGTTTAAAAAAATTGTATTTTTATATTTTTGTTAAATTTTACTAATAAAAAATTAATATGACATTCATTAATATAAATTTTAAAATTATTTGATTGTTAAATTTAAATTAATTTTAACATCAAATAGTTTTAAAGTTTATATTGGCCAAATTTATATTTTTATTTTTGTAATTTCATATTTTTTTCGTGTAGCTACCAAAAAATTTTGTTATTTTAATTACACTCTTAAACTTAATTTTTGACTCAATTTAACTGCTTGTACTTTGACATTTCTTTCTGTGTAGTAACTTGAACTTTTTATTATTTTAATTATACCTTTGAATATACATTTTTTAGTTAAATTCAATCCCATATTTTTATTTGTAAAACAAAAGGTAAAGTAAATTAATAACAAAGTATATATCATATTCTATTCACATCAATATATATAAGTTAAATTGACTAAAAAATACAAATCTAAGAGTATAATTGAAATAATAAAAAATTTAAATTGTTGTACGAAAAAAAAAATTAAATACAGAGATTAAATTGACTCAAAAATATAAGTTTAAGGATGTAATTAAAATAATAAAATATTCAAATGATCATATAAAAAAATAAAAATACAATAACAAAAAATATAGGTTCAGCCAATTTAGATTAATATATACCAAATCAAATTTTATTAATAAAATTTGATGAAAATAAAAAAACTAATAAAGTAATTCACCCTCTAAGAAAAAGTAGTGGGTTATTATCATGACGTGAATAGAGACGATAATTTGAATCAATATAATTTGAGTAAATATGATTGAAGCAACGAGTCCTGTCGAGATATTCTCAAATTTAACGAAGATAAAGTGGGAATATTCTTTTATCCGGTCAAACTTAGAAGATAAATTTGAGAGTTGTCATTTAAAATTGAAGAAGACAGTGTCGGCACCTCCCCAGACTTGAATACTATGGATACAGAGTTTTTTTTTTTTTTATCACGCTCCGTCATGGATGGTCCGTCGCTCAATCTTTTGATTTTTGATAAAGAAGATAAATTGTAGAAGGCTGCGCACCCAAAATATCGAAGCCGTGCACAACTAGTTGGGGGTGGCCGGCACAGAGTTTGTTTTGATCAGTATTTACGTGGAACTTATAATAACTACGTGTCTTCTATTGGCTCTTTACACGTCACTCATATTAGTTGGCTGACTAACTGCCACTGGCCAACTAAATTTGTTTGAAGTTGAATGTATATTTAATTAATTGAATATATAAATATTGGAAAAAATTATATTGATGGTGCGTTTGACATTACGCATCGGAACGTTCTTGATAACATTTTTTGTTCTACATATATTCATTAATTATTAATTATCCTTTATTTCAATATATAATAGTATATTGAATTTATATTTGTAAAAAAAATAAATTTAGGCCTGAAATCTTAACCCAATAAGTTAAATACCCCCCCCCCCCCCACCATCTCAATCAATCTTAATTTACCATGTCTTAGAAACTTGGGTCGGTCCATCTATATGTTTTTGATTTTTTTTTTTTTTTAAGAATCAGAGTCAAGTGGAGATATATTTTAATAAACCAATTCAAGTTACGATTGAATTTATCATCAGCATTTTTTGTTAGAATTAAAAGATAAAGTTCATAAAATTTAATGACTAATTTTAATTTTGATAGATTTGGGATAAATATTTTCTTTCAAATTTTAAGATATGATCTTAAAAAACAAGTTTTATCTCTTCAAATTCATAACGAGAATGATTAATAAGTAAAAAATTATTTCTAAACTACTATAAATAGAAAACAATCTCTCGTTCATAAGAAAAATTCTCAATTATGATCTCTACCTTACTTGCTCTATCTTTATTATTACTTCACATTTGTCTTAGTCATCGAAGAGGCTTTCTTAGTAAGCCTCTAAGGCAATTCTTACGATCCTTGTTTCTAGCTAGGTTCATTAGCTCGAAGTTCTACTAGTAGTTGATAAGGGTCAATATTTCCTATATCTTAATGAATTATATTCTTATTTTATTTTTATATTTATGCTTAAAGTAAATAATTATTCGTATTACATATTATTTTAGGATGAAGCAAGGAAGTTGGCTTCTACAATTAATTAGGGACATAATCGAAGACATTGGATTACCCATTTTTTATTGCTCAAATTCAAAGGCCAATTATGGAGTCTAGAGGATGTTTCAAGTGCACTTGGCCCAACTATCAAATGGAATCTAACCAAAGGCCCAAGACCAATCAAAGGCCCAACAAAACTCAATTTGTAAAAGACTTTTCTTTGTTTTGTATTTTTTTTATAAGTGATTTACCACCTAAAGTCTTTTGTATTCTTATGAGTAGTCCACCACCTAAAATCTTTGGTATTTTTTTGTCTTTTACCTAATTTTCTTCCATTAGTTAGGTGAATGTTTTGTGAGTGTCCATTAGATATAATTATGTTTAGTTAAATAATTGTGTGGTTTGTATTGCATTTTGTGGGCTATAAATAGCTCACTTGGGTGCATTTGTGAAGGATGTGGTTATTACTTGAATCAAAATTTAGTTTTGTTCTTAAAGTTTCTCTTAGAGAATTGCTCTTATTCTCTCTCTTGTTTTCTCTTGTAATCTTACTTCCTTCTTTTTTTCTTTTAAATTCTTATGTCATTTATTGTTACTTTATTATCTACCGCCTAAATGACCAGTTAATTTCTGCATTTAAATTTCTGCAATTTTAATTCTTGTCTTTTAATTATCCACCGCCTAAATGGTCGATTAGTTTCTGCAATTTTAATTCGTATCATTTAAATTCTGTTATTTAAATTACGCCATTTAAATTCTTGTTAATTAACTTTTAAATAGAAATTAGTAGCTAAATCTAATCTTGGGTTAAGGCAAGGACAGTGTCCAACGCCAATGATTCCCAAAGAAAGATGCGTTTTAAATGAGTAACATTAATTTAAATTTCAGTATGAGTGTGTTTTAATTATTAGAAAATCACTAAATTTGGATTGAAGCGTAAGCCTAACTTAGAGCTTTCATGTCACGCATGGGAGTTACTAGAACTGGAAACGCTATTATACCCAAATTTGGATGATTAATTTAGTTGTTTTGTATTTTAATTGTAATTGGATTTATGGTAGTTGCTTAAATTAGAATCTCACATATCATGTATGGGGATTGCTTAAACTATAACTATCACCATCTCTAATTGCATTTAGTAACAAACTCTCATATCTGAAATTAAATTAATGTTACTAACCTTGTCTGCTAAAATTTGGGAATCAACGGGTTGGTACTGAAATTGTCTTAACTCAAGTAATATCAAATTTTATATCCTCACATTAAGTATTTATTTCAACTTTTACCTTGCTTTATTTTCTAGTATCTGTTATCTAAAAATCATAAAAAAAATCTTGTTACTAATCCATCTAAATGTGTGTGCGTGTGTGACATTCTTTTTCTTTTGCCATAAATAAATCTCTCAGTAGACGACCTGAACTCATTCAGAAAGTATAAATTTAAATTTGAATTACAACTGCACTCGTATACTGACGAGTATAAACCTCTCACCTAAACAAACAAAAAAAAAAATATAAAATTTTTATTGTGTTTTGTTTTGTGTTTTAATTATAGGGTGAGAGTGCAGCCAGTAGTTTGAGCCAATTATTGTCACTAATAAAGTCACTTGAACAAGGGTAATGGGTATACCAACAAGATTACCCCTAAAGCGCTTGATAAATGACGAACGATCACTAAATCATACTAACTGAGGATATAGGCCCCCTTAGCCTTAATATTCATAGGACCCTTCAACCTCAATATTTACAAACCACCTTTGCCTTCATAATTTAAGTGAGAAAGGTGACATACTTTTACTTATTTCAATTACATTTAATCTATGAAAGTAGTGGACTTTTGATAACACTAGTACTCAAACATAATTGACATGTGTCAAGACATCTCTTAGCCTCAACCCACCATGTCAAGCCACCCTCGGTCTCAAATCGTCAAGCTATCTATGGCCTCGAGGATCCATTTGGGTCTGGCTCAGCCCACAAAGGAGGTCTTCCACATATTCGAAGACAAACTAATTCAACTTAGGATTTAATTACCTAATTCGACTAGTATTCTCACTTAGAATGAAGCAATAAGGTCAATCATGATTTAGAATTACTTCATAAAATCTAACAATTAATTAATCCTTATCTCAATAAATATGGGATAAATCCCTTTTCGTAAGGTTTAGGAATGTGATCTTCAAAGATAAGTCTAATCTCATTAAATTTATCTAGAATCATTATTCATATGACATCTAATAAGAAAACCTAATTTTAAGTAAAAAAATTATCTCAAACTACTATAAATAAAGAAGGATCTCCCTTATAGAAGAAGCATTTTCAATTATAACTCTATCTTAAGTGATTTATCTTTATTATCACTCTAAGTCTAACTTATATATCAAAATAGCTTTAGGAAGAAGCCCTGAGTAGTCTTTACAATCCTTGTTTTGCAAGTTTGGTAATCTAGAGGGTCTACCCTTGGTTCAAACCAGCTATCCCACACTCCAAACAAATATATTAATGGTTAATTTTTTATTTCATCAAATATTAACATAAATTCATAATAAAAAAAATTAAGATCAAATATTTAGACCGTCAAACGTTATCCATGTATTGACAAAATCATGCATGGTATTCATGGTGATATTAACTTTTTCTAAATATCTTAAATTATTGTTCTATTTTTAATATTAAAAATAAAATAAAATAACAACATACCAAATTTAGTGGTTGAATTGACATAGTTCGACAAATTAATTCACCGTTTCAGCCACAATTGATTAAAAAAATTAAAGGGTTTTTTGCAGTTCGATTTTTCACCTTGAACTGGGTTAGTTTCGAATTTGATCGATCAATCCAACCTTGTTTTTAGAAACCTAATATTGTAGAACAAAAGAAAAAAAAAGAAATATGTTTTTAAAATAAAATAATTTATTAGTAATTCTATGTGAATAAAAATTTAATAAAAGGACTTAAAATTGAAATAAAATACCTCCAAATAGAAATAAATAATAAAGTTATTAACATTTTAATATGATGTATTAAAAATTTATTTTTATGAAATAATAATATTAGTTTGAATTAATACTCTTAATCAAGTAAAATAAATAATATGCACTTAAATAATAAGAGTCATTATTGTTAAAATCAACAGAGTAACATATTAGATATTTGGTCAGTTTTAATTATCAATTTTGACTAAATAGTCAAGTTAACACTCGATGATTCCACATCCATATCGTCCTTTGGGTGAGCCACCGTCTTGTGACCTACTATATAAAAGATACCCACGCGCAGAAGCTGCAGACATGACTCTTTCACTTTGCCGTCACTTCCTTAATTTTCTCCCTCCCTCCATCACCATGGAGCTCTCCCTCCAAGCCCTGATTTTCATCTTCCTCCTCTCCTTGTCCCTCTATCTCCTCTTCCTCCACAGTGGTAAACCCAGATCAAGAATCCATGCTCCTGGCTTCAAACTATACCCACTTGTCGGAGTCCTGCCAGAATTTCTGCAAAACCGCCACCGGTTCCTCGACTGGACCACCGAAGTCCTCTCCCGCTGCCCCACCAACACCGCCTTCCTCCGCCGCCCCGGGAACATCAAAGGTGTCATCACCGCCAACCCCTTAATCGTCGAGCACATGCTCAAAACCAACTTCCACAACTACCCCAAAGGTCCCCGCTTCAGTTACCTCCTCCGCGACTTTCTTGGCGACGGCATTTTCAACGCCGACGGCGAAATCTGGAAGGTCCAGCGCAAAACCGCGAGCTATGAATTCAACACCAAATCCCTCCGGAACTTCGTTATGGACAGCGTGAAGGCCGAAATTCAGAACCGGCTAGTTCCGATTTTCCGCAAAGCCGCCCAAACGAATGGAGTTTTAGACATTCAAGATGTTTTGGAGCGATTTGCGTTTGATAATATATGCAAGGTAGCTTTCAACGTGGACCCCGGCTGTCTCGGCGGCGACGGCACCGCCGGCAGCGAGTTTATGGAAGCGTTCGAGGATGCCACGACGCTCAGCTCCGGGAGGTTTTTGTATGCCTTACCGTTCGCGCATCGCATCAAGAAGTACTTCAACGTGGGGTCGGAGAGGAAGCTGATGAAATCAATAGCCGTTGTTCACGAATTCGCGGATAAGATTATAAGGTCGAGAATCGAAGGGAAGGACGAGAGGAAAGACGAAGACTTGCTGTCCCGGTTCATCGGGGCCGTCGACGAGAGCTCGCCGGAGTTTCTCCGGGACATCGTCATAAGCTTCATCCTGGCCGGGAGGGATACGACATCGTCGGCCCTCACTTGGTTCTTCTGGATTCTATCCTCACGACCGGAGATAGAGAAAAACATTCTCGACGAACTCCAAGCCATTCGGCTTCGGAATTCGAAACCCCTTGGAGACACCTACAACTTCGACGAGCTCCGAGAAATGCATTATCTCCACGCCGCTATATCGGAGGCGATGCGGCTGTACCCGCCGGTGCCGGTCGACTCGAAGGCCTGCCAGATGGATGACGTCTTGCCGGATGGAACCTTGGTCAGGAAGGGTTGGTTTGTTTCGTACCACACATACGCCATGGGAAGGATGGAGAAGATATGGGGAAGTGACTGCCGGGAATTCAAGCCGGAAAGGTGGCTGGAAAACGGGATCTGTAAGCTGGAAAGTCCGTTCCGGTTCCCGGTTTTCCACGCCGGACCGAGAATCTGTCTGGGAAAAGACATGGCTTATATTCAGATGAAATCCATTGCGGCCTCTGTGATGGAGAGGTTCGAGATCGACGTACAGGAGAAGGACACCTGTCCCGAACCCTTGTTATCCTTGACTCTCAGGATGAAAGGTGGGCTGGGCGTGAAGGTGAAGGAGAGACGTGTGGCTTAACTTTTGTGTTAGTTTTATGGTTTGGGTTATGTCCGTCCATCTTGTGACACACTTTTATATTTAGATGGATGCAATAATTATGTATTATTTTTAATATTTTTGATAATAAATATTTTTAAAATATGATATATTTATTATCAATTAATAAAAATATTTAAATATCAAAATTAAAGTATAATTATTAGTTGGTTTTTACGTAGTATTTTACTTGAAAAGTATAGTGTTAAATTAATATCATAATATACCTTGTTTAGGATTTGTTAAAATAATTAAAATAAGATTAGAATATTTTTTGAATTAAGATATAAAATAATTAAAATAAAACTAAAAAAAATATTTTAAAATTTTTATTAAATTAAATTTTTTAAAATATATTGAAAGATATAATAGTTATTTTTTTTATCTGTAAAAATCAATAAATATTTATCTTGAAGAAGGGAGAGATAAACATATTTGTCAAAATCAAGATAAGACGTCACGTGACTTATTTTTTAATAACCGGCAGATAAGTTTAACAAACACATTGTAAATTATAAAATTTTAGAATATTTTTTATATCTTACTTTTTTTGATTTATATCTTAGTTAACAAATACCATCTTAAAAAGTAAGAATATGTAAAAGCAATTAAGCGTTTGTATTTGTGTTTAAACTTGTGTAATTTGTGGGATAGGTCAAGTAGACTTTTATTACAAGTTGGTAGTCACTGTATTAATATGTCGTATGTGAACCCTAAATGAGGATTCCCATTTTATTATTATTATTATTATTTCTTTCACCCCAACAAGCCAAAACCCAACTCCCAACCACTACCCGTACCTTCTCGATAGATAGAATGGCAATCTTCGCTTAGTTTAGTTGTACATAGATTTTGCTTTTTTTATATGGTTAAAACTTATTAAATTAAATTGAACAGAGTACGAGTTGAGTTGGGGTATGTGCATTCAGCCCTCGATCCGTACCCATCTCATTTTATGTAGAAAAATGATTTATGGTGAACCTAGCTAGTTATCCGATTGGGTCAACTAATTAATTTCGTTCGTTGGTTGGAATACATATTAAAAGTACTTTTATATATACTTTCAATTTAATTAATTGCGTCATAAAAGAATTCACAGCAATAGAGAACCCTCAAAGATTGAGAGACCAACTCCAATAATATCTATCTATGGTGCCAATTAAAACGTCTCAGGTTCTTCTTCTTCATTTTCTTTCATACTACTATTCTTTTTATTAAACATTTTTCACTTAGATGGTAAACATGTCGGTTTGATCATGCATGCTAGCGGTTTGTTTAATTTACTCAAAATATATATATATTTTTTTACTTGAGTTCTATCTTCTATAATTTTTTTATTTATTAAAATATTTAATGAAAGTTATGACATATTGTGATATTTATTATGTATAGAAATTATTTTGAAGTAAAAGATTTATTTTAAATGACAAGAAGGGCAGCAACATAGTCGATTTGCTCCGTACTGTGCACAGCGGCAACAATGCTAGCTGTTGCGCAGAACAACAATATTGTGTTGTGTTGCTATTGGAGCACAACAAAACGCTATTGTGTGTTGTATGTAGTAAATTCTTTCACAAGTGCATCCTTAGCTTATTTGTACATCTTTCAAAAAAGTTTTTAGTGAACCAATGAATATAAGGAGGCTTTTGAGGCATTAAAAGGATATTAAAGGAAATCAGGCTCAGTAACTGGGTAATCATTACTTAGCCACTTGGGAATGAGTGATACAATAGGTCTGTGTACTACGTTAGTCCATCGCGAACGGAGAGTCATAGTCTCGCTAAATCAAAATTTAAAGACTATTTCTCAAAATTTTTACTCGAACACTACTATTTATCTGTCAAGTCACTCTTTAAATTTTTGTGAAGTTTCAAATAACTCCCTACAATTAAAGAGTCATGTTTTCACTATAAAAAATTAGTATTTTAACAATAAAAAATTTCATCGCTAAAACATCAAAATTCGTCGCTAAAACTGACGTCACTAAAATTTAGCGACAGATATTTTTTAGTGACGAAATCAGCAATGAAGGTTATACCCGTCACTGATTAGTGATGGAATTAGCAATGGGGTTGACCCGTGGCTAAATTTGAATTATTTTATTTAATTTCTTTTTATTTTTTAGCAATGGGGTTGAGCCCGTCGCTAAATTTTAATTTTTTTATTTATTTATTTTTCATTTTTTAAAGACGAAGTATAGCCCGTCACTAAACTTTAATTTTTTTATTTAATTTTATTTTTATTTTTTAGTGATGAGTGTGTGCCCATCGCTAAATTTAATTTATTTATTTATTTATTTTATTTTTTAGTGACGAGTATGACCCGTCGCAAAATTTTAATTTTTTTATTTAATTTTTAGCGACGGGTGTGATCCCGTCGCTAATTCCATTATTAAATTCAACTGCAAAATTCAAAATTTAACGCTCGCCAGGCCCTGACCTCCTTGTGCGCCATATGGCTACGCTTCTGCTCGCCACGTGGCAACGATGGATTTTACTCCCCCAGCTATTATTTTCAAGTTTTTTATCGAATTCGAACCTCCAACCTCTCATTACCAAGTTTAACGCACGAGCCAGCCGATCTGGAAGCCTTCTTGTTTATTGTTATACATAAAATATATTTATAGTATTCTCTTTCAAATATTTTAGAATTATATTTATACACCAAAATTTCTTAAACTTATTTAATAATATTAATTTTAATATTTAATGTTAGTAAAGGGAGATGATTATTAATTTTAATTTTATTTCATTATTAATTCAAATAAAATTTATTAATTATTATATTAGTAGTGAAAAATTATGTTTTTATTTTAATTTTAATTTTTAATATATTTAAAAATTATTAATTTAATTTTTACTAATATTAATATTAGTAAAAATTATTATTATATGTTTAAAATTTTTAATTTTTACTTATCTTTTTTATTTTTTAGCGACGGGATTGGCCTCGTCTCTAAATTTTAATTAATTGATTTATTTTTTTTAATTTTTTAGCGACGAGTTGAACCCGTCGCTAAATTTGAATTATTTTATTTTATTTTTTTATTTTTTATATTTTAGCGACGGGTGTGACCCCGTTTCTAAATTTTAATTTTTTTATTTAATTTTTTTATATTTTAGAGAATTTGAATTTTTTTATTTTTTTTTATTTATTTATTTTTATTTTTTAGCGACGAGTGTGATCCCGTCGCTAAATTTTATTTATTTATTTATTTATTTTTTATTTTTTAGCGACGAATTACTCCCATCTATAAAAAATAAAAAAATTAAATAAAAAAATAAGATTTAGCGGCAGGGTCAACCTCATGGCTAAAAATTTAAAAAAATTAAATAAAAGAAATTAAAATTTAGCGACGGTTCATACCCCGTCGCTAAAAAATAAAAAAATTAAATAAAAAAATTAAAATTTAGCGACAAGATTTCCATCGCTAAATTTGGTGATGGGTATTCCATCGCTAATTCCGTCGCTAAATTAAAAAAAAATTAAAAAAATTAGCGATGGAATAATTCCGTCTCTAAATATAATTTTTCTTGTAGTGTTTGCTCCTTACATTTCTCCAACGGCTCTCTTTGGCTTCTGAAATTTGAAAAAATGCCTCCAGCGACTCTATGTTCAATCTGAGATTTGAAGAAAAGCAGCAGTAGCAAAAAAAAACAGCAACAACAGCAGCGGTGGCAGTGAGGAGCAGCAGTGGAGAAACGCGAAGAAGAAGGAGCAACGACGGCACGCGAAGAACAAGGAGCCGATAGCGACATGTGGAGAAGAAGGAGCAGCGGCGGTGCACGGAGAAGAAAGAGCAGCAGTCACCTGATCCACCTACCAGTGAAGACGTTTCCCTCCTCCAACAACGACTACGACGACAACGTATCCCTTCTCCTACAACGGCAACAACGGTGGCGACACTTCCCTCCTCCAGCAGCGGCGAGGGCTCCCTCTCCTTCTAAGTTTGCTCCCTTCTAAGTTTGCACCCATCTTCAACGCACAACCAGTTAGTTTTCTATTAATTAAATTAATAGTTAATTATTTAAATTTTATTATTTACATGGTAATTGAAATTTTTATCCACTGTTTTTGTTTTATTTGTTTATTTTTTAATATTAAGAAGTTCTTTATTATTTAAGATTTTTTTAATTATTAATTATTTATTGTCTTGCTTGATTTTAAGTTAAGATGTGTTTGGTTAACTAGAAGAATGCTTAGATTTTGTGTGTGCAAGTATTTTATTATTTTATGTATTTGATTATTTATTTTGTGTATATTTAATTATTGATTATATATACGTGTATCGCATTATTTTAATGTAATGTTTTGAAACTGATCCTAAAAATGGATGTTAAAGTTTCTCAATTAAATTATTTAATGTTGTATTTAAAATAGTAATTTATTGTATCACAATAAGAGTATCTAAATCTAATGAGGTAGTTTATTGTATTTAAAATAGTAATTATTTAATGTTGTATCTAAATCTAATATCATCTCATTTATTATTAAATTATCAAATAACTAATAAATTTTATAGTAATAAAAATTATAAGTGAGGTAAAATAAATAGAATTAAAATTTATTAATAAATAAGTGAGATAAGAAATATGATTAGAGCAAACACAATTTTTTAGGCAAAATCAAAATAAGGAATGAATTATTTATAATATAATAGGAAGTGAGATAGAGAACGTGGTTGGAGATGGACTCATTGAAGTATTACAAAAGCCAAAAAATGATATCCTTGTACCCAAAGGGTGGCATTGGCTTTTGTGATTTTTAGAAAACTGAGACTTTATTTTCAAGTTCATTCCTTTACTATTTTGACAAATCAGCTCCGAAGGCAAATGCTACAAAAGTCAGAACATTCCAAGAGACTCTCTAAATGGCTCATAGAATTGAGTGAATACAACCTATCTTTCCGGCCACAATAGCCCATCAAAGGTCAGGCCCTCGCAGACTTTATATTTGAATGCATGCACGAAAAATAGCCTAAAAATGTAGAAATACCTAAATGAAAATTGTTCATTTATGAGGCCCCAAGCTTGCAAGAAAGTGGATTCAAAATAGTATTAATATCTCATGAGCCAGAAATTTTGGAATACTCATTACGTTTGGCCCTCTTAAGTTCAAACAACATAGCAAATTATTAGTCTTTAATTGCATAAATGAACTTGGTAAGGAAGCTAGAAGTAGAAAAATTAATGGCCATAGTGATTCGCAGTTGGTAGTTCAACTGCTCAAGGTCTTTCAACTATTACAAATCAACAAATCACTAAACAGTTATGCTGATGCGTTATCCAAACTAGATCATCAAAAGAAACGATCTAAAGAATAGTGCATGTCGAAATCCTCCAAAGCCCTAGTATCCAAGAAATTGAAGTTCTTAACATCGACATTGTTGAAGATTAGATAACCCCGATTCAAAAATTCCTGATGACTATAGAAATCCCTACTAACACAGTGGCCAAGACAAATGAAGGTTTGAGGAGCACGGTTTACTCTAATTGATAGAGTATTATATAAAAGAGCCTTCACAATGCCTTTACTAAAATACTTGTGTCCTTAAGGAGGTGAATATGCCCTGACAAAAGTTTATGAAAGAATTTGTGGGAAACGTTTAGGATCAAGAGCATTGACCGCTAAAGTGCTCAAAGCAAGTTGCTATTAGCCAACATTAAAGTAGGATGCTTTGGAAAAAAAGTCAAAAGATATGATAAGTGTAAGAGGTATACCCAGTACAGTCTACACCCATATCTACCATTCAGAATACTTTTTAGCCAACCCCCTTTGCACAATTGTGATTGGATATCTTGGGTCCCTTCTAGTAAGTTACAAAACAACAAAAGTTGCTCCTCATAGCCATCGATTACTTCACAAAGTAGTGGAAGTAGAACCCTTGACCACCATCATTGACAAAATCAAAGTGGAATTAAAGGTATGGAATGACATAATATGCAAATTCGGTCTCCCTAAAATCATTAACACAGACCATGGAAAACAATTTAATTAAGGCATTTTGTGAAAATTTGGGAATACAATTTCCAATAACCTCAGTAGTCTACCCTCAGGCTGATGGGTAAGCTAAATTTATCAACAGAAAGATCCTACATACACTGAAAACTCGTCGAGAAAAGGCCAAGGGAGCTTAAGTAGATGAATTGTCCAGTATACATTGAGCATACATGACAACCAACAAAGTTTCCACTAACTAGACAATATTCAACCTAGTCTATGGAACAAAAGCACTCATTCTTGTAGAAATAGGGGCTAGATCCCCTCTCAATTCAATGAAGGAGCAAATTATGAAGCCTTATATGAAAACTTAAACTTGCTAGAAGAACACATAAATCAAGCATGCATTAGACTAGTTGCCTATCATAGAAGAGTGGTCAGTTACTACAATTTCGAAGTACAAAGCAAGCCACTCAAAGATGGGGCTCTAGTCCTAAGAAAGTCAATTATGACCAATGCCCTCAAATAAAAAAGGAAGTTTTGTGTCAATTGGGAAGACCCTTGTAGAATTCAAAGGATTATTAGGCCCAACACTTGTATACTATAAACACTCCATGGAAGTAAAATAAGCAAGACATGGAATATAAATCATTTTAAGTTGTATTTACCATCTAACGTATGATGTACTTTCAAATTGCCTAAACAAAAACTTTCACCCTATCATAGTTAATTTTTGTGGATTTTGTTTTTAAAAAAAAGGAATGTATAAAATATATCAAAAGAATGGTGAACAAATAAACTTAGAATTAGAAGTGACAAATGCGCAAGAGTAATCTACGGTTCACCAAGAAGACTAAAGGATAGGATGGACTCTAGTATGAGAAGTGTAAAATGTACGAGAATGATCTAGAGTCCACCATCCACAAAGACTTGAAGAATTGTTAAGACATGCAATAAGCTATGAATGAATAGTCTGGGGGTCATTGTATTGCACACAATATAAAGATGCAAAAAACTACTAAGACAAGCAATGAGCTACCTAAACTAGGGTATCAAAAGGGACACACTAAGACTCATTGTGATGCACACAGTATAAAGCTTGGAGAATTGTAGGACCAAAACCTTGAAGCCTATGGCTTAGGATCACTTTAGTCTCAATTGGAAAGAAAAGCATGCATGACCAACTGCTATCCAGGCAAACGACACAAAAAACCAACAAGTTTTCTCAAAGCAGTAGGAAGCAAGCCTAATACCCTTGTTCTAAGAGAATGCTAAGTGTAAGTATTGAGGCAAGTAACATTTCTAAGCTAAGAGGTTTACGATAAGCCTCTAAGTTGTGTTTTTGAATTAAATTTTGTTCTATAAAATACTAAAATGTTATGCCAAAAGGTAAAAAAAAAAAAATACAATAGACAAGAAAATGAACATTTTCATTCCATTGGAAAAAATGAGATGTACATCGCAAAAAAGAAAATAAAAGTACATCGAAAAAACAAAAGCCCCAAGGGCCTAAAAGGTTTTCGAAGTCATCAACTTGACAAGAATTAAGATAAGTCTCCAAACTCTTAGATGGTGTTTTTTTCGTGTTTTAGTTTTTAGTTTTGAATTCATTTTCAATTTTAAGTATTTATTTTAAAAATTTTAAAAATGCGTTCTTTTTGTTATTCTGAAAAACTATTTCTCAAAAAAGAAATCTGAAAAACACGTTTACTTTAGAATTTTGAGAAAAATTATTTTATGATATTTATTCAATGAACAGCCTAAACCAGCCACAAGAGCCGCCGCCAGCAATCGCCAGGGACCATCACCAGCTAGAGATTCCCACAATTAGAACCTACCATTAGAAATGTCAAGCCAATGGGGTTAACATACACAAAATTGAGCCAAATTTAACAGTTGAATTTTCATAAATCTAATTTTTAATTTTCAACCAAAACTGAAAAGAGCATGTCAGTCGCCACCATGGCCGATTGTTTTCGGCGATCAAAGGCAACCACTCGATACTCTCATCCCCATTGAACAACATACCAAAAAACTAGCAACATCCAACGGCTGAATCTCCATAGATAAAAGCTTAAACTTTTGGCCAAACCTAACACTCGCGTAAACACACTGGCAGTCGCCACCGGCCCTATGGTCGGTGGTTTCTGGCAATCAAATGAAACCACTTGACAGATTTATCCCCATCGATCAACATACCCAAAAACTAGCAAGATCCAACGGCCGAATCTCCATAGATCTAAGCTTAAAATGTTAGCCAAACCAACACTCGTGAATATATATACAGCAGTGGGAATAAACAGAGAGGAAGTCAATTTGGACAAAAAGGGCAGAGACGATGAAGAGATAGTGGCCAAAAATCATAGAAGATGCGGAGATGCAGTGGTTGTGGCGCTTCACAATGGTCGAGCGTAGTGGCAAAGGAAGTAGTGGCCCGGCCTCAGCAATGGTTATCGAGCGGCAATGGTGACATAGATGTGATGATTGGAAAGGCTTTGGCTATTAATGGCAGCGACAGTAGCTGGCCGCCTGGAGAATAGATAGGACAAGGAGATGGTAGAGTAGGTGGTGAGTGCATAGAGAGAGATAGAGTGAGAGGGTGTCTGTTTTTCACGTTTTGAGATTTTTCAGCATATTTTTACTTAAAACACTTGGGTTTCCTCTATAAAAAAATTTCTTATTTTCAAAAATGCATTTTTGAATACAACAAAGTAAACTCATTTTTACTATTTTAGAAAATTGAAAACTGAAAATAGCTTGAAAACAACAAAGAGAACAGGCCCTTAGTTTTAAATCGTAATGATGGTAATCCAGAGCATTGAAACACATAACTTTAAGGGTGTAGACCACCTCATCGAAAGACTACCCAAGCCTCTTTAACTCAAAGAAAAAGTAAGCCAAGTAAAAGTCATACTTGATGAAGCCACTTGCATATATCTCCTTCTTGTCAAAATAGTCCTGGGACAACCAATGCTCATGAATGGCTTCAACTCGAACCATTGAGTAATCCCATTCCAACCATTGCCCCACATTCTTAAGTTCTTCTTTTGAAGCTCCAACTCATGGGCGCAATTGGAGGTCATCTCCTTGGTTTGCTCATCTCTCTCCTAAATAAGAGCAAAATAAGACTTTTTTAACATCCTTGATAACTTTATTCCGCTTCTTATTTGCCCTCTTCAATTCTCAAACCTAGTCATAAAGTGCATGAATTTGCGTGGTATGGTTAGTGCTGATATCTGCCAACTACTCACAAAGATCCACATATCTCTTCCCCAACTCTTTAAGGTCCCTTTCTAGCCTTCGATAGAGAGAATGTTATCTTTGGGCCTCTTGGTTTCACCACTCCCTCTCTTTCTCCAAGCTCTCAATCTCCTCTTGAGTGGAGTGGTAGAAAGACCAGCCTTAGTCATTAGTGGTAGCTATCCTATGCACACTCTTAGTAAAGCCTAAAAAAACAAAAGTCAAGAAAAAAAAAAAAGAGAAATACCTACCAAAAAAATAAAATTAGGAAGAAAAAAATCCTTACCTCAACAATGTCTCTCTTGGGTTCTTATAAAACCATGGGAAAGTTTCCAAAACTTCTCTACTCATATTAGGGAAAGATGATGAAGTAGATAAGGCAAGCACCAATTCCCAAGTCTTTAACGAAGTTTGTGTTAATCATTCTAGGATAGACTTGGAAGAGATATCCCCTTAATTGTCGCCAATTGACAAGTAGAATCGAGTAAGAACTAGGAGGGATTTACATCAAGAAGGATATGAGGGGTATGTAGATGTCTCTCCTTCCCTAATGTCCTTCAATTCTTGCAATGAGGAGACCGAGGATGGTTACACTCTACACCACCCAAGTGGTAGTGCTCATTCAAAGTCGCCTGGTTAATAGCAATACAAAAGACATAGCTTTATTACCCTTGCCCCAACTAGGGTAGCACAGAAAATAAGGAACCCTACCAACCTAACAAAGAGCTAAAGAACTTTCAACAACTGCCACCTGAGAAGGGGCTGTGTGGGCTACTAAAAGATGAGATGGAGGAATACGAATCATGGAAGGATGAGAAGGATGGAGAGATGAAGAGTTCCTAATCTCCTCAACTCTAGTAAAAGAAGTAATTGTGTGTAGAGATAGATGGGGTTGTTTGTTTGTCGTAGTAACATGGAATGCCTTACACTTTCTTACCACATTGACTTCCATTATCTTGCACGGGACATCCTCAAAATTACTCATCTCTACAAACAAACGAAAAAAAGACATCAATAAACCAAATTATCATAGAAAATGAAGAAAATTGAAAAAATAAATGAAAAACACCCTCAATACAAGCATGCTCCTGCAAGAGTCTGGAGGTGTGCCAGCGAACCTCCTCCCTTCTCTTGCTCCTTTTCTTCCTTTACTCGCCATTGGAAGAAGAGTGTCAGCAAAAGAAAATGTGGAAGACTCAGAAGGGCCCTCAACAGAGTCTAAAGAAGAATTGCCTCCCTTTTTTGGAGAATTGACTAGCAAACTTTCCTCTATGATTGGAGATGCTGGAAAGGCAATAAAGAACTTAAAAGGGGAATCCATTGAAGGGTAAAAAACCCACACATTGGTTGATCCTCCACACTCGGTAAAAATAACTAAAAAGTTCTAGGGTGGCCACCACTCTCTTCTAATGGCATAAAATCGAGAAGGCCACCAACTAAGTCCATCCATTAGGATAAGGTTAGGTTGGAACTAGGAAATTTTCCCTCAAAAAGTTCATTTTGAATTTAAGAAAGACAAACCAAATACTAATTGCCAATAAAGCCTCATGGACTCCTATAAAGCCCTTATCAACTTAGGCAGCACAGGTATTCATTCCCCTAGGAAGTATTGTCTCATAATCATCTGGGAAGGGATACAACACACAATCCTACTACCACAAAATGAGACCTATTACTTATAATTAGTCATTTATGATATTTTACTCTTGTGATTATAGAGTTTTGATAATGAAAAATTTTCAAGGATTTGGTGCTTAACGGCATTCAAAATCAAATTCATTTTAACTCGACTTGAATTCAAAATAAATGAAGTTAAGTGATTTCAAAATTAAATGATTCTATTGGTTGAAATCTTAAATAAATTAGTTTAAGTAATCTTGAAATGGTTTCAAATGTTTGTGAATCAAATATCTAGCTTTTCTTTCAATCTGTCAACAAAGTAGTCATTTTATGGTGGCATCTGTCGACTAAGTACAAAAATCTGTCGACTATCAGAGTATTGAGATTTGATTCTATCAACATAAAGCCTTGGCTTTGTTGACTAACAGTAAGTCTATTTTTCAAGATTTTTTATTTTGCTCTTAAGTTGTTGACTATGTCATGTTGCTGTCAACTATCAGTATGTTTAATTTTTCAAATTTGAATATTTGCCTTGTTTTGTCAACTAAGCCTATTGCTTTGTCGACTAACAGATTGCTTTCAACAAATTTGTTGACAGATGGCTCTTATCTGTCGACTATGTCTCAAAATTGTATTTTATATCTGTCGACTAACTCATTTGTCTGTCGACAGTATGTTTCCTAGAAAGCTATAACGACTAGTTTTTTAATGCATTAAATGCTCGACCATCCACCCCAACGGCCTGATTTTTGGATTTTTCCACCATCAACTATAAATAAGTGGTTGAAGATACATTGAAGCTCTCTTAGAACATTCATTACCCAACTACCGAGCATTCAAGTTGTCATCATGCTTTAATGTTTTAATCTCTCTATTATTTTCTTATTGAGGCTTTGTTCCTAAGTGTTAATATTCATTCCAAGCCTCTTATTTTCTGTAGAGAGAACTTGTAACTAAGAGTCTTGACTCTCAGACTCTCTTATCTCTTTGTATTGTATTTTACCTAGCATGAGCTAGAGGGCCTACGGGTGTAGGAGGTTTGTATTTCTTCCTAGTCTTGGACTAAATGACCTACTTGGTTAAGTAAGGGGTTTTAATAGAATTGTTTACAAAATTCTTAGTGAGGAATTAAGATAGTGGACTAGGCTTGGAAAGCTGAATCACTATAAATTATTGTCTCTTGCTATTGTTTTAATTTTTCACTTCATTTAACACTACATATTGACATTCATTTTCAGTTTATCAAACTTCATTCAAAATCAATTTTTTCTTAAAACTCAAGTTAAAATTTTAAATAACCCAATTCACCCCCTATTGGGTTTTGGTGCCATTGTTATACGTTTATATCAATTAGTATTAGAGCCACGTTCTCACTATTTTCATTGGTTTAACAACCTAGGGACAAAGATCTTTTCAAATGGCACATTTTGCATCTACATCCCAAACTGAGGGTCAAAGCACCACTCGTCCCCCATATTTTGATAGAACTAATTATAACTATTGGAAAACAAGGAAGCAAATTTATTTAATGTAGGATTCAAGTTTGATGCAAGTTGTCCAAAAAAAAATAACACTGCTCGATATGGAGAAAATGGAGAACTGGACAAATGAAGAAAGGAAAGATATGAAAATCAATGAACATGCTAATTTGTGTGCTATCTCATGAAGAGTTCAATCGCATTTCTACATGCAAAACATCAAAAGAGATATGGGATAAGCTTAAGGTAACACATGAAGGCACCAATCGGGTAAAAGAGACCAAAATTAATCTTCTCATTCATGATTATGAATTATTTTTAATGAAAAAAATGAATCCATCAAGAATATGTATACTAGATTTAATGATATTGTTTCCACATTAGACTCTCTAGGAAAAACATACACTAATGGAGAAAAAGTTAGAAAAATCTTAAAAAGTTTACCGAGATCATGGGATCCAAAGGTCACTGCTATAACTGAGGCTAAAGATCTAGACACTCTTGCCTTTGATAATTTATTAAGCTCTCTAATGACACATGAAATATTGATGAAGATGAATGATGTAGATGAACAAAAGAAAAACAAAATGTAGAATTTAAGGTTGAAAATGAGGATAGAGATTCACAAGACAGTGAAAATGATGAATTTACCATGCTAGCTAGAAAATTTATGACGAAGAATAAATTTAATCAAAGAAGAAACTTTATGAGAGAAAATGATCAAAAGGAAACTAACCCATCTAATGAGTTTCGATGTTTTGAGTGTAAGAAAATAAGTATATATAAGGAATGATTGTTGTAACACCCCACCTTCTCAAGGTGTGCCACTATGCTAAGACTCAACATAAAAATATACATTCTCTTCATACAACACATTTCTTAACACCTCAAGTACCGTATTCCAAAGAAAATCCCCCAACATATCATTACAAATGAAATATTAATGAAGATGAATGATGTAGATGAACAAAAGAAAAATGTAGCATTTAAGGTTGAAAATGAGCATAGAGATTCACAAGACAGTGAAGATGATGAATTTGACATGTTAGCTAGAAAATTTAGAAAATTTATGAAGAAGGGTAAATTTAATCAAAGAAGAAACTTTAGGAGAGAAGAGGATCAAACAAAAACTAACCCATTTAATGAGCTTCGATGTTTTGAGTGTAAGAAAATAGGTCATATAAGTGATTAGTGGTTAATTTTGTAAAATTTTGTTATAATTATAACCCTTGTTTCGATTTTAAATTGGTTTAATTGAATAGTTATTTACAATATATATAAATATATATAATATATATCTATAATATATAATATAATATATAATATAATATATAAACATGATACATATATATATATATATATCCATATAAGTGCACCCCATGCGTGCATATCATATAATCATGCATAATATATAATATATTAATATCACATATGTTCATGCATGAAGCAGGGCTTGCTTGGAGGATAAAATCATTAAAATTGCAATTGAAGCCTAATTTAGAAGACCCAGCAAGGAAGGCCCACATTTAATTGCAAGTTGGAATGAAGAAATGGCCCAGCACATGCCCATTAAATTGAAGACCCAAGGCCTAGTGCATGTTTAAGGCCTAACTTGAGCAGTCCATAGAAGACATCATTTGGAGAAGACCCAATCATTTTTAATAAAGGCCCAAGCATTTTTAATCCTAATGAAGATCAAAAACCCAATTGTAGAATTTTTTTATTTTTAAATATTTGTTTTATGAGTGCTTTATTAGGTGTGTTTTTTTAGCTAAAATCCATTTAATTTTAAGTGTGTGAGTGCCCATTAGATATAATTATGTCTAGTTGAATAATTAAAATTGTATGATTTGTATTGCATTTTGTGGGCTATAAATAGCTCACTTGGTTGCACTTGTAAGGGTGATTATTATTCTTGAATCAAAACTTAGTTGTTTTCTTAAATTTTTACTTTGAGAATTGCTCTTATTCTCTCTTCTTTTCTCTATTATTTTCTCTTGTGATCGATCTTACTTTCTTTCTTTCTTCTTTTGAATTCTTATGTCATTTATTATTAATTTATTATCCACCGCCTAAATGGCTGGTTAATTTATGCCTTTAAATTCTTGCAATTTTAATTTTGTTATTTAATTATCCACCGCCTAAATGACCAGTTAGTTTATGCTATTTTAATTCCTGTCATTTAAATTTTGTTATTTAAATTACGTCATTTAAATTCTTGTCAATTAACTTTCAAATGGAGATGAGTAGCTAAAATCCAATCTTGGGTAAGGCAAGGACAATATCCAACGTCAATGATTCCCAAAGAAAGCTGCACTTTAAATGAGTGACATTAATTTAAATTTTCAGTATGAGTGTGTATTAATTATTGAGAAATCACTAGGTTTGGATTGGAGCGTAAGCCTAACTTAGAACTTTTATGCCACGCATGAGAGTTACTAGAATTGGAAATGCTATTATACTCAAACTCGGATGATTAATTTAGTTGTTTTGTGTATTAATTGTAATTGGATTTATGGTAGTTGCTTAAATTAGAATCCCGCATATCATGTATGGGGATTGCTTAAACTAAAACTATCATCATCTCTAATTGCATTTAATAATAAACCCTCATATCTGGAATTAAATTAATGTTGCTAAGCTTTTCTGCTAAAAATTGGGAATCAACGGGTTGGTGCTGAAATTGTCTTAACTCAAGTGCTATCCAATTTCATATTCTCACATTCAATATTTATTTCAACTTCTGCCTTGCTTTATTTCCTAATATCTGTTATCTAAAAAACTATAAAAAAATCTTGTTACCAATTCGTCCAAATACGTGTGTGTGTGTGACATTCTTTTTCTTTTGCCATAAATAAATCTCTTAGTGAACGACCTGGACTCATCCAGAAAATACAAATTTAAATTTGGACTACAACTGCACTCGTACACTGACGAGTATAAACCTCTCACCAAAATAAAGAAAAAAATATAAAAGTTTTATTGTGTTTTAATTGCAGGATGAGAGTGCAGCCAATAAGGAATGATTGTTGTAACACCCCGCCTTCTTAAGGCGTGTCACTATGCTGGGGCTCAACATAAAAATATATGTTCTCTTCATACAACACATTTCTTAACACCTTAAGTACTGTATACTAAAAAAAATCCCCCAACCTATCATTACAAATGTAGGACCTAAAATCGAAACCTGATATTGTATATAACCGAATTTACTTTAATGATTACATGGAAATCATACCATAATGACACATGAAATATTGATGAAGATGAATGATGTAGATGAACAAAAGAAAAACAAAAATGTAGCATTTAAGGTTGAAAATGAGGATAGAGATTCACAAGATAGTGAAGATGATGAATTTGCAATGTTAGCTAGAAAATATATGAAGAATGATAAATTTAATCAAAGAATAAACTTTAGAAGAGAAAAGGATCAAAAGGAAACTAACCCATTCAATGAGCTTCAATGTTTTGAGTGTAAGAAAATAGGAATATATAAGGAATGATTGTTGTAACACCCCGCCTTCTCAGGGCGTGTCACTATGCTGGGGCTCAACATAAAAATATACATTCTCTTCATATAACACATTTCTTAATGCCTCAAGTACCGTATTCCAAAGAAAATCCCCCAACATATCATTACAAATGCAGGAGTTAAAATCGAAACCTGATATGGTACATAACCGAATTTACTTTAATGATTACATGGAAATCGTACCATAATATAACATCATATCCTCAAACAAAATACATGGAGAACCATCTCTCGGATGAACAACTGTGCCTCAGATATAATCAAAAGATATCTCAAAGTAATATTGAATCATAACAATATTACATGATCGAATCTTAAACATCATTCGTAATACATAACATTCTTACATTTAACAAGACTAATCATCAATGAAACATAAGTTTATCAACATGACTAAAAACATATCTTGAATCCACATGAAAAAGAAAAATATAGGAATAACATGCCAATCCCATCGAACACGTCATATCGTGTTGTTACATCTCAACCACTCCCTTACCTTAGCTGCAAGTCCCAACTGGAACGTTTGAATGTTCCAGGGACAAAGTCTAATTGAAATATGACCCTTCTAGTGAGTGTTTAAATACAAATACATGAATGCATGATGCAACGACATGAACAAACATACGCCTTAGTGTAACTTCCCTGGCAAACTAGTCTAGCATGGAATCCTAGGCAGTAATCCCAACTTGCTTATGAGGTTTTCCTAACGTTGTTCCAACAATACCTTTGGGGAATTACGACTACACTATTAGGGCAACATCCCACCCCGACACAAATATTGATATGCCAATAATATCATGCCATGTGAAATAATCATGACTACTGATGCAACAATATATGTACATATATGATAAGATGTGCATAAATTACATATGCTTAAGCAACCATTATGCTCAATATGACAAAAACATAACATGCACAAGCTTTTGGGGAAAACCACTCATCTTAACTTAGCCTCTCAGGCTTCCTCGGTATGTGTGCCTTGCTTTGATTTTTTAGCCTCAACAATCCCTAGACATTATATTTATTCAAAAGAATATCAATATCTATTTTTCATAATTTCTTCATATTTTCTTCCTTATTTTCCCTCGATAATTCTAAAATAAATATCTGCTCAAACATTTTTTTCAATTTTTCAACACCAAAATTCATAAAATAGAATTATAAAAATATTAAAAAAAATCCAGAACTTACCCCTATCCCACGCGCCGATCATCTTCTCTAGCGTCAGCACCCCGATGATGCTGGCTTTCCATACCACCTTGACCTTCTCATCCAGTCGATCACCATGGTGCATTCCTTTGCTCAAAAAATGCACCGAAAGGTCATCAACCAACTGATTTAATGATCGACTCCGAGGACCACTTATTTTTTCGACAAACCCCATATCTTACTCGATCTCTCACCAAAATGCTCCAAATTCTCCAGAATGTTTCCTCAACACATGGGGAACAAAAGCCCCTTATTCACGGACCTCAATTCTTCCTCAAGCCTTCAAATTTTTTAGTCTAAACTTGAAGAAAATCCTTGGCCTCGGATGGCTATTTATAGCTAATTCTTGGCCGAAAAACGTCCAATCTAATTAAACCCTTTGTCCCTTTCATCATTTTAGCCATTTAATGGCCTTGGAGTGACCTGAAATAGCCAAGATTGCCTCAAGAACTCCCTCAATTTTTTTGGCAACCTCACAACCAAAAATCGAGTCAAATTGACCACTTTCGTGGCCGATTCTCATCTAAAGGCTGGCCATGATAGCCCTAAGCCTAGCCCTGTAGCCCCTACGACCCCTCTAGTAGCCTCCCACATCCAAAATCGATGATAGGAGAGGCGACAACCTTCCATGGCAATGTTCACACTGTCAGATTTTAAAAAATTGCACTTTAGCCCCCCAGCCTTTCGTAATTGCTTTTCAGCTCTTTCCATGAAGCCCCTGAACTTTATAAAATTTCCATTGGGACCTTCAAGTTACAAAATCTTCATTTATACCCCGAAGATTTAGAAATTATGTCATTTCGACCTCCCTTGAGCAATTTTAAGAAATTACACTTAGGCCCAAATGATGAATCAACCATAAATCCTTTTGTTTCACCCCGAAACCACTTAAGAGTTGCTCCATATACCAAATCAAAGTCTCCTCAGGGTTCCATTGATTTTTTGGAAGTCTCCTACAACAATTCAATTTTTCAGCCTGAATCACAACTGTACCGAAAACTGTCTTTGGTCCGATTTCTTTCGATGCCATAAATCTTGCTTTAAAATTCTCATCAATACCATATCATTTTTCTTAGATATATTGGTTCCAGGGTACTCCCTGTAATTGATTCGATCAATTTTTTAGGCTATTTACATACCAATCTTTCCCAAATTTATTTGAAAACTTTACTTACAGCTCAAGATAAATTACACTTGAGTCATTCGAAAATTCTCGAGTATTACAATTGCCCTCAATTAAAAAAGAATGATCGCAAGGAAAATAAGGTATAGAAAAAGGCCTTAGTCGTATGGAGTGAAGGAGAATTATCCTCAAGTGATGATTCTCAAGATGAAGAAGTGGCCAACGTTTGCTTCATGACTAAGTTTGAAGATGAGGTAAATTCTCAACCCTCAAATTCAATTTCAAAATTTACATTTGAAGAACTTCATGATGCATTCAATGAATTACTAGGTGAATATGAGCACATGAATATGAAAAGCACAGATTTAAAGAAGAAAATGAGCTTGCTAGAAATAGAAGTTAAAAACTTGAAATATGGTAAAGAAGTCTTAGAAAATGAAAGAAATACTTTGATTTGTGAAAATGAAAATCTTCTTAAAAAAAAAACAAAGACATGAAGGAATCTCTAGAAAAACTACTTGAAGGAAAGAAAAAAATTAGAAATGATCCTTGGTGCTCAAAGAAATTTTGGTAATAAGCAAGGAATTGGATTTGATCCATTCAATACAAGTTGAAGTAAAACAACTTTTATAAAAGCTTCAAATCAAAGATATATTCAAAGAAAACCATTTCACAAACCAAATTTCTCAACAAAAAAAAAAAGGCATTACATGCTATTATTGTAGTGGGAATGGTCATTCAATCAATAATTGTTTCATAAGAAATAATCCTCATAAATTCAAACAAGTTTGGATTCCTAAGGATGTAGTGTTTACTAAAAAGAATGGACCCAAGATGATATGGGTACCAAAGGGAACAACTTAAAGTATTTTTTTTTGTAGGTGGCTTTGGTTTCAAGTGATTCAGGGAGCAAATGGTTCCTTGATAGTGGGTGCTCAAAGCAAATGACGGGAGATCAAGAGCTTCTCAGCAATGTCATTCTCAAGGAATGAGGTAATGTTTACTATGGTGACAACTCTCAAGGTAAGATCATAGGTATGGGTTCTATCTCTTTTGAAAATCTTGTGTTAGATAATGTGTTTTTCATTGATGGTCTTAAACACAATTTGATTAGTATTAGTCAATTATGTGATATGAATTATGAAGTTTGTTTTGACGCTAATTCTTGCAAAGTTATATATTCTAAGACAAAAGACATGAAGCTAAAAGGGAATAGAGTAGGAAATGTCTATCTCACATTTTTAGAATCATTTTACAAAATTGTTTTATATCTAACACTTCTCAAAATACTTGGTTATGGCATAATAGATTAGGGCATGCTAGTATGAACTTGATCAACAAGTTAGTGAAACATAACCTTGTTAATGGTTTGCCAAAGCTAAAATTTGAAAGAGATCACATTTGTGGTACATGCATGAAAGATAAACAAATTGGGTTGTGTTCTCTTTACTTTTCAATTTTTAGTTTTGAGTTTTGAATTCATTTTCAGTTTTCTGTTTTGCTAGTCTATTTTTAAAAAATTGAAAACACATTCTCTTTGTCATTTTGAAAAACTATTTCTCAAAACAAAAAATTAGAAAACGCATTCTCTTTGAAATTTTGAAAATAATTTTTTAATGACATTTTATTTAATAAATTTGATTATTCAGTAAATTAGAAATATTTAATATTAATATATTATTAAGAATATATATACATTTTAAAGTTAATGAATTTTTTAATATTTTTTCCCATTACAATAATAAAATATGAATAAATAAATGTGTTTTGAGTTTAGAGTTTGTTTTGGATGAAAACACTCAAAACAACTTTTTTGTTGTTTTGAGTTTTCTTTACAATTTTTTTTAAAATATATTTTTAAAAACAGCAAAGAGAATGCGTTTTTATTATTTTAGAAAATTAAAAATTAAAAATAACTTAAAAACAATAAAGAGAACGCAGTTTTAATGTTTCATTCAAACCTACAAATGAAGTTTCAATATCTAAACCTCTAACATTACTTCACTTAGATCTATTTGGTCCAATGAGAAAGTCAAGTTTAGGAGGAAAACAACATGTTTTGATCATAGTAGATGATTATTCTAGATTCTCATGGATAATCTTTCTTGCTTCTAAAAATAAAACTTTTAAGTATTTTAAAATATTTAGTAAAAGAGTTCAAAACGAAAAGGGTTTTTGTATTTCAAAAATTAAAGGTGATCATGGAGGAGAATTTGAGAATGAATCTTTCTAACTATATTATGAAGAAAATTGTATAGATCATAGCTTCTCTTGTGCTAAGACCCCTCAACAAAATGGGGTAATAGAAAGAAAGAATAGATCCCTACAAGAAATGCTTAGAACAATTATTTGTGATAAAAATTTACCTAAATATTTTTGGACAGAAGCTGTAAATACCACTTGTCATGTATTAAATAAAGTCTCTATTAGACCCATTTTGAAGACGATCCCTTATGAATTATACAAATGAAGAAAACTTAATATAGGTCATTTCTATGTTTTTTGTAGTACTTGTTATATCCTTAACAATGGAAAAGAATCTTTAGGCAAATTTGATACCAAGAGTGATGAAGGTATATTTTTAGGATATTCATCCCAAAGTAAAGGCTATAAGGTATTCAATAAAATGACATCAGTTATAGAAGAGACAATTCAAGTAATAATTGATGACATAAATGTTGAAGTTCCAAAACTTAGAGAAGATTGTGAAAATGAGGTAACTTAAAATCTTGAAAAACATTCATTAGATCAAAATGAATCAAATACTCTAGACAATGATCTCTTTGAAAGAGAACAAGAGCATTAAGAAGAGAAAGAACTAACATTTCCAAGAGAAAGGAAATATGTCAAAGAAAATGAAATCATAGGAGATCCATTTATAGGCATTACAATTACATCATCCATTACAAATGAATGCCAATACATCACTTTCTTATCTCAATTTGAACCTAAAAATATCAAAGAAGCTTCAGGTGACGAAAACTAGATCATTGCCATGCAAGAAGAATTAAATCAATTTTAAAGAAGTAGAGTTTGAAAATTAGTTTCAAGACCAAAAGACTTTCCAACTATAGGCACAAAATGGGTATTTAGAAATAAAATGGATGAAAGTGGTATAGTCGTTAGAAATAAAACTAGACAAGTAGCTCAAGGATACAGTCAAGAAGAGAGTATTGACTATGATGAAACCTATGCCCGCATTGCTAGACTAGAAGCCATAAGAATGTTATTAGCATTTACTTGCTATAAAAACTTTAAACTATATCGAATGGATATTAAGAGTGCATTCTTAAATGGATATATTAATGAAGAAGTTTATGTGGAACAATCCCCTGGCTTTGAAAATCATAAGTATGAAGACCATGTGTTCAAACTTACCAAAGCTCTATATGGTCTAAAACAAGCCCCTAGGGCATGGTATGAAAGACTTAGCAAATTTCTCTTAGAGAAAGGATTCAAAAAAGGACAAATAGATACAACCCTATTTATTAGAAATCATGACAAGGATATTTTATTAGTTCAAATCTATGTAGATAATATCATATTTAGATCCACAAACAAATCTCTGTGTAATTAATTTGCAAATCTTATGCAAGGGGAATTTGAAATGCGCATGATGGTTGAATTAAAATATTTTCTAGGATTGCAAATAAAACAAGAAGGTGAGGGTATTTATATTTCTCAACAAAAATACATAAAAGATCTTCTTAAGAAATTTAATGTTCAACATTGCAAACCTATGGCTACACCTATGAGTGGTTTCTTAAGCCTAGACAAAGATGAGTTATGCAAGGTTGTAGATAACAAGCTTTATAGAAAGCATGATTGGATCATTACTCTATTTGACTACTAGTAGGCCTGGTATTATGTTTAGCGTTTGCTTATGCACTATGTTCCAATCTAATCCCAAAGAATCACATCTCAAAGCTGTGAGAAGAATCTTGAGATATCTAAAAGGATATTCAAACTTGGAACTATTTTATCCTAAATCCAACAAGTTTGATCTCATTGCCTATACTGACATTGATTATGATGGTTGTAAAATAGATAGAAAAAGCACAAGTGGGTCATGTCAATTTTTAGGACATTGTTTAGTGTCTTGGTCAAGTAGGAAGTAAAATATTGTTGTTCTATCATCTACTAAGGCTAAATATGTTGCAGCTAGTAGTTGTTGTGCTCAAATACTATGGATGAAATATCAATTAGAAGACTATGGTATAAGACTTCAAAATATCCCAATAAAATGTGATAGCATAAGTGCTATAACTCTAACAAAAAATATTGTATTTTATGCAAGAAGACCATGTTCAAAAAGGGGATATAAGTCTAGAATTTATTTATACTAGCCATCAAACAACTGATATCTTTACAAAGCCTCTTGACAAAGAAAATAAATTCGAATACTTTAGAAGTGAATTAGGTTTAATTATGACATGATGAATGATTTCTTTTTATTCAATGAGTATTTTTTGGAAATTGTCTCTTGATATATTTTGGTGGAAATTAAATTTGTTTGAATACTTTACAAGGCCAAACATCTAATCTGCCAACTAAATAAAATGATCTGTCGACAGAATGTATCTAGGGCAAAATTTATAAGTGATATGGGCACACCTTTGTCAATAAAAAGTCCCATCCTTGTCAACTAAATCACTACAACAAATTTTGCTATTAGTGATAATTTTTTAGTGATGCTGTGAATTTTCATCACAAAAAGAGTACTTTTTGTGACGATATAAACATTTTGTCACCAAAATTCGTGAACTGTTATTTTTTTGTGATGATTTTGAGATTTCGTCACAAAAAAACGTCATGCATAAATTGGCACCAACTTTTAGCGCCAACACCTGATTGCGGAAAATGATTTTGTGACATTTTTGTATTTGTAGGTGACGAAAAATAAAACATCATCATATTAATATTATATTGGGTGATGATATATTTGTGTCACAAATGAATAGATGATCATCTGTGACGCATTGGATATCGTCACAACTGTAAATAGTATTAGGTGACGTTAACTTTGGTCACCCATTGATAGTAATATTTTAGTTTGTTGTATAAGATGACGACTTTAAGAATGTCACTAATGAGTATTAGATTTGGGGACGATATGATATGTGTCACGTATATGAGTATTACAATCGGTGACAATTTTCTTTCTGTCATGTATGTAAGAATACTTATTTGTGACGCATTACATATTGTCACATGTGTGAATAGTATTAGGTGACATTACGTTTCGTCACCCCTTGTTATTAATATTTTAATTTGATGTATATTGTGACGATTTTAGAAATGTCACTAATTAGTATTACATTTGGTGATGATTTATTACGTCATGTATTCAAAAATATCTGTAATACCCCATGTTTAGATAAGGTTGCCACGTAATTTTAATAAGTTTAGAATACCGAAAAATTGGCTTGATAGCAGTTATAAGTACCGAATCGACTGCAGGGAATGCCTTGGAGTGAAATTGTCTAAGGAAAATGATATGGTTTCGATGAGCATTCCGAGATAGGATTTATGGTATCAAAAGAAATCAAATCGGGAACGAGTTTTGATACAGTTGCCATTTAGGCTGAAAAACTGAATCGTTGTAGGAGGCTCCCGAAAAATCAATGGAACCCTAGAGGGGCTCCGGTTTTACGTAACGAGCAACCCTTCAGTGGTTTCGGGATGAAACAATAGCCCGATGAGGACACTGGGGCGAATCGTCCTTTTTGGCTAAGTTTTGAGTTATTAATTTTGGATTTTTGGTATCGTAATGCAAATTAATTTGAGGTTTAAGGGTATAATTGCAATTAGGGAATTGCACAAGTGTAATTGAGATAAAATTTGACATTTAATGTGTAATTTTTCTTAGATTACAATTTATATATACATATATATATATGCATGTGCGCGTGGGTGCGTGGCCAGCTTCTGAGAAGCTTTAATGGCCCCGATTTTGGGCTGCAAATTGGAAGATAATGGCAGTAGGATTTGCGGAAGATAGTTACAGCTGGATTTAAGGGGATATGGCAGCCGAATTTGAGAGATTATGCAATTAATGTGATGTGTATATATATATATATACGCCCGTGGAGAGCCGCAATGGCTGCCTATAAATTGGCAATGACTTTGGTTGGATGAGAAGCAACAAAGCAAAGTGAGGGAGAGTAGAGATTGAGAGAGAGAACTTGGGCTAAGCTTGGCCAAGAAGAAGAAGATCGAGAGGGAAAGCTGGGCAGCCATAGCCGCAAGCAACCAGCTTGCAGCAGCCATCGCGACAAGTAGGGGAGGCCGACGGAGCAGCAGCGCGGTGGCATGGGGAAGCCATGGAGATGGCCGCGAGCTCATCGGTTGCAGCATGAGGCGACAACGACGGCGTGCGCTGGTGCGGTTGCGGCCGACCATGGCTGCCATGGAAATGGGCAGCGAGTAGGGAGGAGCTGCGGCTGCTGCTAGCTAACTGCACTCTCACCCTGCAATTAAAACACAATAAAAACAAATCATAATAAAACTTTTATATTTTTTTTTATTTTAGTGAGAGGTTTATACTCGCCAGTGTACGAGTGCAGTTGTAGTCCAAATTTAAATTTATATTTTTTGGATGAATCCAGGTCGTCCACTGAGAGATTTATTTGTGGCAAAAGAAAAAGAATGTCACACACACGCACACGTATTTGGACAAATTGGCAACAAGGTTTTTTATGGGTTTTTTTAGACAATAGATACTAGAAAATAAAGTAAGGCAGAAATTGAAATAAACATTAAACGTAAAAATATGAATTTAGATAGTGCTTGAGTTAAGACAATTTCAGTACCAACCCGTTGATTCCCAAATTTTAGCATAAAAGATTAGCAACATTAATTTAATTTCAAATATGAGGGTTTGTTATTAAATGCAATTAGAGATGATGATAGTTCTAGTTTAAGCAATCCCCATACATGATATGCGGGATTCTAATTTAAGCAACTACCATAAATCCAAATACAATTAATATACAAAACAACTAAATTAATCATCCGGGTTTGGGTATGATAGCGTTTACAGTTCTAGTAACTCTCATACATGGCATGAAAGCTCTAAGTTAGGCTTACGCTCTAATCCAAACCTAGTGATTTCTTAATAATTAAGACACACTCATACTAAAATTTAAATTAATGTTACTCATTTAAAGCGCAGCTTTCTTTGGGAATCATTGGCGTTGGACACTGTCCTTGCCTTAACCCAAGATTAGATTTATCTACTCATCTCCATTTATAAATTAATTGACAAGAATTTAAATGACATAATTTGAATAACAGAATTTAAATGACGGGAATTAAAATAGTAGAAACTAACCGGCCATTTAGGCGGTGAACATTTAAATGACAAGAATTAAAATTACAGAAATTTAAAGGCATAAACTAACCGGCCATTTAGGCGGTGAATAATTAAATGACAAGAATTAAAATTGCAGAAATTTAAAGGCATAAATTAACCGGCCATTTAGGCGGTGAATAATAAAGTAATAATAAATGACATAAGAATTTAAAAGAAGAAAGGAAGTAAGTAAGATCACAAGAGAGAATACTAAAGAAAAGGGGAAAGAACAAGAATAATTCTCAAAGAGAGAATTATAAGGAAACAACTAAACTTTTATTCAAGAATAATAATCACACTTACAAATGCAATCAAGTGAGCTATTTATAGGCCACAAGATGCAATACAAACCACACAATTTCAATTATTCAATTAGACATAATTATATCTAATGGGCACTCACACACTTAAAGTTAAATAGATTTTAGCTATAATACACACCTAATATTAAATGGATTTTACCTAAAATACATACCTAATAAAGCACTCATAAAGTTAAATGAATTTTAGCTATAATATCCACCTAATAGTTAAATGGATTTTAACTAAAAAACACACCTAATAAAGCTCTCACATAAAAAATAAAAATAGATTTCTATAAATTGGTTTTTAATCTTCATTAGGATTAAAAATAATCCTTGGGCCTTCTCCAAATAATATCTTCCATGGGTTGCTCAAATTGGGCCTTAATTCTTCATGGGCTTGAATTCTTCATGGACTTTAATTTTTCATGGGCTTGATTTCTTCATGGGTTTAATTTTTCATGGGCTTGATTTCTTCATGGGCTTGAATTCTTCATGGACTTGAAGTCTTCATGGCTACAAAAAAAAATAATTTAATGTTATTAATAAATTATATATCATATATATGTATTACACATGGCACATATATATATATTAGATTATATTATATATATTATATGCATGCATATAATGATGTATATGTATTATATATAATTTTATATATTATTATTATTTACTTTAGAACTTCATTTCATTCATCTTTCAATTTAAACTTGCATATAACTATAAAATATATATTAATATCTAATTTAAACCATTTTTATGATCAAAAGAAGGGTATAATTATAACAAAAGTTTTACAAAATTAACCACTAATCACTAGCGGCAGGGGTGGTGGCTGACGGGACGATGGTGTGTGCCGACGACGGCGGAGGGCCAAGCGGCGGCAGCCGTGGGCGATGCTGGTTCGGCCATGGAGGAAATAAGAAACAAAGGAAGGAGAAGGTGGGGAAGAAGAAGAAGAAGAAGAAGAAGAGAAAGAAGAAGGAGAAGAAAAGAAAGAAGAAAGAAAAGAAAAAGGAAAAGAAGAAATGAGGAAGAGAAAGGAGCTGGCATGGTGCTGCGCGCAGGAGGCGAGAGGAAGAAGAAGAGAGGAAGGAGGAGGGAAAAAAAGAAAAGGAAAGAAAAATGGAAAAGAAAAAGAAAAAGAAAGAAAAGGAAAATGAAAGAAAAAAATAGAGAAAATATGGAAAAAAAATTTGAAAAATAGGAAATAGAGTTTTATGGTTATCCTGGAGATTTTGGGCAAAAAAAATGCTTCGGGCACGTATTTTGGGAATATGGCACGCATACTGAGGAAGTCGGAGAGGCTAAGTCAAGGTAAGTAAAATTCCCTAAAAAATTTCAGAAATTCAAGAATATTATTTTATGAATTGTCGTAGTGAAATATTTGAGAAATATTTAGTTTGGATTTATTAGGAAGAAATAAAAAGAAAATTAAAGAAAATGCCAGAAATTATGGAAAAATAGGTTTTAATGTTTATTTAAATAATTATGGTGATTAGGATGCTTTAAGGCTTAAGTTGAAGTGACTTTTTAAATTTTGAGGTTGGCACGCAAATCGAGGCGATGCATGAGGCAAGGCACAAATATCGAGGTAGCCTGATAAGTTTGAGAAGGTAAGTTGTACTTCCCAATTAAAGTTAGTTTTAAGGAAAATGTTTGGTTGTAAGTGATTTATGTTTAAGAAACCCGATCCTCGAGAATGTTTTCATCATATTGACATGCCCTCATATGTATCCATCACGTAGACTGCATACATGACATGACTATGAAATGCATAAATACACGTTGATATCATTGATCACGCTCATTTGTGGTCGTAGGGAGTACGAACTAGCACCGCAATTTTACCAAGGGTGCACCATACACCCCCGGCTTCGAAAAAGATGGCCGCAAAAATGGTAAGTAGCATGAAGGGTGTAGTTGACACCTACGAGGAATGACATTGCATACACACATGACATAGCATTATGTACCCTTACTTAGATGATTCATCATCTAACTTGTGTTTTGCCCTTGGAATATTTAAACGTTCCAGATGGAGATTGTAGTAGATACGAGAATAAATGAGGCATGAAATGGCACTTAGCAGAGTATATGAAGAATAAAATGTATGTTGTGCAGCCCTTGTATTTAAGTTCTGCTACTTTAGATTCTAAACGTTTTGAGGAATGTTGATTTATATTCTTATGGTCAATGAAGATGTAAGAACTGATTTATGATTAATGTTAAGATATCAAGTTTCGATCATTGCTTCTACATTTGATGTGTATAGTGATTCTCTTTCAAGATAAAATGTATGGAAATTCTGGGACGAATTCGAGGAACGATGTGGTTTAGCTTTAGTGTTTGAAAGAAAAAAAATTATTGTCCCAGAATTGTCCCAATTTATAACGAGCCCAGAAAGCGGGGCGTTACAATATCTATTTGTGACACATTACATATCGTCATATTGGTGAATAGTATTAGGTGACGGTAAGTTTCATCACCCATTGTTAGTAATTTTTTAGGTTGATATATAAAGTGAAGACATTGGGTGACGATTTATTTGAGTCAAATATATGGAAGGATACATATTTGTGACACATTACAAATAGTCACATTTGTGAGTATCATTGGGTGATGTTGAGTTTCATCATCAATAGTTATTGATAATTTTTGTGTTGTGCACAAGTTAACAAAACATTAATTGTTACTATTACGTATCATACTAGGTGATGAAAAAATGCGTTATGTATGGTTATTAGTCAAATAATGAGTAATTAATTACTTGTTAATAAATAATTATTAATAATTTTTTGACTATTAATTCTAAATTTTAAACGAAATATTATTAAAATTTATTCTAAATAACATTTATATCATTTATTATTTTATACAATCTTAATATTTTTTAAATTTATTAGTATTCATGTTGAAGTTCTTGTCTTTTGTCTAAGACAGAAACAAGTGAGAAGAATAAACAATGACATATTGACAATAATATAATTTTATTTTAGAAAAGAAACTTTAAGTTGAATGACTAGGGCAATGTTTAAGTATCGATAAATGTATTTTTTTTGTTAGATTATATGCATTTATTGTATTTTATTTTCAAAATTAAAATAATTTTATTGGTGAATGATAAATATATTATGATTTAAATTATTTACTTAACTAATAAAATTATTCAAATGTTAAAAATAATATGTAATAAATGTATCTTATTTAAAAATAAGATTATTTTATTTTTATTTAGCATTTGAATTATATATATATATATATAAAGTTTTACATATTATATATATTGTCCAAAGAGCAACTACATATAGATTGAAATTTTGTTTTGTAACTGCATCCCATGTCTGCATGTCAGTATCCCATAGCTTCTTTAACTCATCTATTAAAGGTCGCAAGAACATATCTATGTCTTTCCCTGGTGTTTTTCGTCCAAGTATAAGCAATGAGAGAAATAAAAATAGCTCTTTCATGCACTTCCAAGGGGGCAAATTATATGGAACAATAATCACAGGCCACATGCTATAAGAAGTACTCATGTTACCAAAAGGGTTGAACCCATTCGTTGCTAAACCAAGTCGAACATTTCAGGTTTTATTTCCAAACTACTCATATTCTTTATCAAAATCCTTCCATACACTACAAGAAATTTAGGATATTGTGACAAAAATAATTGTGATGGATTAAATTGTCATGAAAAGTATCCTTTTGTGACAAAATTGTGACAAAATCGAATTTTCTCATGCAAAATTCAAAAAATGAGGAAAATTGTGACAAACAATATTTTGACATAATATTTTGTCATAATATAGTGAGGCAGATAATTTATAATGACAAAATAATTTTTGCCACAAAATTTTGTCACATCATGTTGGCACCAAATTTTTGGCACCAATCCAACTTACATAATATGACAAAATAATTTTGTCACAAAAAATTGTCACAATATTTAATCATATAAGATGTAATTACAAAACTTTTTAATTAGTCACAATAAGTAATAATTTTTATAACAAAAATAGTTTGTCGCAATATAGTATTATAAAAAAAAATATGACAAAAATATGTACGTCACAAGACATTCAATTTTTTGTGACAAAAATAATTTTATTGAATTTAATTTTTTCATAAAAATACGTCATATTAGGAATAAAAAATAATAATCAAATGACAAAAAAATTTAAAATATTTTGTCATAATAAAAAAATAGAAGACATGTAGTGACAAAAATATTTTGTTATAATATTTTGTCATAAAATATTTAGCTCCAATATTAATTTTGATGAATTCAATTTTTTCATAAAAAACACGTCCTACTAGGTATAATAAAATTATAATTTAGTGACTGAATAAAAATTTTCAAAATATTGCCACAATAGAAAAATAAGACATGAGTGACAAAAATATTTTTTTAAAATATTTTATCATAATGGGGCCAATATTAATTAAATATCTTGACAAATATATTTTGTCAAATATAATTTCAGTTACTATATTTTATCATAATATATATACATATATATCAATCAACCCCAACCATATTTTATCATAATTTCGTTGATGCAAATAAATTTTAACTAGACATGTTATTTTGTTGTTAGACTTTTGATTAAAAAATCACAATCACTTACACATTTATCAATTGTCAGTCCAACTAAATGAGACAAATTAAAATTGATGACAAGTCAAATCAATATATATCATAATAAATTAATTAACTCAATTTGATTGATTGCCCCTACCAATGACAAAACTAGTTAGGGAAAAAGATCTTGGATAATGAAATGGTTACAGATAAATATTTTATTTATGAATACATGAATTTATTATTTTCACAACAAAATTAAATGATCACAATAAAAATCTATGCTATAAAGTAATGTGGTCTCAAGACACCATCTTTTGTAAACCCAATATATGATTTAAGTGACAGTAAAATCTTATTATGTTACAACATGATATCTTGACTTCCAAACATGCCTTTCTTCTTTTACAACTATACACTGTTTTGTTTCTCATATATTACAACACAAATTGGATAAAGTTTAACAAAACACACTGAAAATGAATATCACTATACAGTCACTTCACTCTTTTTTTTTATCAAAGGTAAATATGTATAAATCAAAAAATGTACAAAATATCGATCGGCATACTCAGGAAAAACAAAGAAAAGATACAACTCTCAAAAAGATTGAGAAATTGCTCATAGAACAAAAAGATTGTCCAATTGCTCAAGAACGAACTAGCATATCCAAATGATCTATGAAGATCAAAAAGCTATCCAACCCGTGAGCAAAAACCCAAATGGACAAAACAGCATGCCAAATGAATTAGGCAGGAACAACTCAATTCAAAACCAAGCAAAATACCAATTGAACATAATAGTAAAAAAAATCTCCATTGTAAACCAAAATGGAATTTGCTAAGAAAATAACCTAACAACCACCATCCGCACAACACATTTGAATAATCAGCAACTGTACAACCGAACCACCACCAGCAACCTGCGTTTCTTCTGAAGATCGAAAATCCAGCATCCACCCATGCTTCTGCTTTTTCTTCCAATTAAACTAGAACAGAACATAATAGCTGTCCATCAGCTGTAAAATCGAAAATCCCAGGAAGCAAAAGAGACACCCTGCAAGTAATAAAAATTATTACTTATTGTGACTAAAAAGTTTTATAATTACATCTTATATGATTAAATATTGTGACAAAATTATTTTGTCATATTATGTAAGTTGGATTGGTGCCAAAAATTTGGTGCTAACATGATGTGACAAAATTTTGAAACAAAAATTATTTTCTCATTATAAATTATCTACCTCACTATATTACGTCAAAATGTTGTTTGTCACAATTTTCCTCATTTTTTGAATTTTGCATGAGAAAATTCGATTTTGTCACAAAAAGGATACTTTTCGTGACAAAATTTAATCCATCACAATTATTTTTGTCACAATATCCTAAATTTCTTGTAGTGCATGGAAGGATTTTGATTAAGAATATGAGTGGTTTGGAAATTAAACCCGAAATGTTCGACTTGGTTTAGCAACGGATGGTTTCAACCCTTTTGGTAACATGAGTACTTCTTATAGCATGTGGCCTGTGATTGTTGTTCCATACAATTTGCCCCCTTGGAAGTGCATGAAAGAGCCATTTTTATTCCTCTCATTGCTTATACCTGGACAAAAAACACCAGGGAAAAGCATAGATGTGTTCTTGCGACCTTTAATAGATGAGTTAAAAAAGCTATGGGATACTGGCATGCAAACATAGGATGCAGTTACAAAACAAAATTTCAATCTACATGCAGTTGCTCTTTGGACAATAAATGATTTCCCTGCCTATGGTGATATTTCTGGTTGGAGCATGAAAGGGTATTTGGCATGCCCTGTTTGTAACAAGGACACTTCATCACAAAGGTTAAGGAGTAAAATCTGCTACATGGACCATCGACGATTTCTTCCTCATGACCACATTTGGTGTCAAAGTAGGAAATTTGATGGGAAGCCTGAAAGAAGAGAAAAACCTCACTAATTTTTTGGCAATGAGTTGTTACAACAGTTAGAAGTGTTGCCAGATTGCAAGTTCGGAAAGCATCCAAATAACAAGAAAAGAAAGCGTACTCCTGAAGAATTGAATTGGACTAGAAAGCCTATTTTATTTGAGTTACCTTACTAGTCAAAACTAAAGTTAAGACATAATCTCGATGTTATGCACATTGAGAAAAATATTTGTGACAATATAGTAGGTACTTTGTTGAATATCGAGGGAAAGACCAAAGACACATTTAAGGGAAGGTTAGATTTGCAAGATTTGAAATCAAAAAGGAGTTACACTTGCAAAAACGCCCTGATGGGTCTTTTATGATGCCTCCAACATCTTACACGTTATCAAAGGAGGAGAGGAATGAATTTTGTGAATTTCTACAATCTGTGAAGTTCCCAGACGAGTATGCATCCAATATCTCAAGGTGTACAAATATTAGCGACGAAAAATTATCTGCATTAAAAAGCCATGATTGTCATGTCCTATTACAACGAGTACTCCCTATTGGAATTCGTAAATACTTATCAAAGGAAATTTGTACAACATTGGATGAGTTGGCCCATTTCGTCCAAATGATATGCTGCAAAACTTTGAAATGCAAAGATTTGGAGATTTTAAAAGAAGACATTGTCATAATTCTTTGCAAATTGCAAAGAATCTTTCCTCCAGCTTTTTTTGACATTTCAGTACATTTAGCAATTCATTTACCATTTGAAGCCATGCTTGGAGGACCTGTCCAATATAGGTGGATGTTTCCCATTGAAAGGTAATCTCATACTTATCATTCTTGTTTCAAACTTATAGCTCACCAACTTCAGTTCCATTGAATGACACCGTTAAATATTACTTATTAGGACTTTGGGTCGTTATAAGGGGTTTGTGCATAACAGAGCTCATCCAAAAGGATCAATTGCAGAAGCATACATTTCAACTGAATGTTTAACATTTTGCTCGATGTATTTGGCCGAGATTGAAACTAGGTTTAACGGATAAGAAAGGAATGATGACAAAGGTAAGGAAGATGATATAGATGGAATGTTAGTCTTCTCCCGTAATGTGCGCCCATTTAGAGCTTCAAAATATGATACATTGACACTTGAAGAATTTGAAAAGGTGCAATGATACATACTAAGTAACTGTGATGAAGTGGAACAATATTTTAAGTGAGTTCATTCGTATCTCTCTTTTTTTTTTTCTCTCTTATTTCCTTTACATGTGTTAAAAAGCATGATGTTCTAATTACTTACCCTCTTGGCTATGCAGTCAGCATAAAGATATGCTGAAACAACAAAGAAATACATGTTTAGAAGAAAAGCATCGATAGCAATTTCCAAAGTGGTTTAAAGAAAAAGTCAGTGAAAGCATTAACTTAAGTAATATAGTTATTTAATTTATATCTAAATATTAACTAATTATTTCTTTATGTTAATCTGGCAGATGACATCTTTTCGAAGTCAAGATCAATCTAAATTAACTGAGCAAATTTAAGCTCTTGCTTGTGGGCCTGATAATCGAGTGAGACGGTATAGTGGGTGCATTGTTAATGGTGTAAGATTCCACACAAAAGAGCATGAAACTAATCTTAGAAGCCAAAATAGTGGTGTGGTTGTTGGAGGGATGCATGAAGATGAAGAGATTGACTTTTATGGTGTTGTAACAGACATCATTGAGTTAAACTACATCAAAGATAATCGAGCCATATTATTCAAGTGTGATTGGTTTGATCTTGACAAGAAGAAGAAAGGAATCCATCACGATGGATGGTTAACAAGCATCAATGTTAGCAAGTATTGGTATAAAGATGACCCTTTTGTGATGGCATTGCAAGCAAAACAAGTTTTCTACTTGGTTGACTTAAAATTAGGAAAAGATTGGAGAGTGCCCCAGAACTTTAGCCACAAACACATATATGATGTTCCTGAGATGTCAAGTAGTGCAGTTGAGACAGAAGAACTTGCTAATGTTGAGAATGAGATCATTTACCAAGACATTGAAATATCTTAGAACAGTAGACATGTTCAACTAGAGGAAGAGGAAGACGGGCCACTAATAAGGAATGATGTAATCCCAGACATTGTTAATGCTGATTTCTTAGAGACAAGTATAGGAGCAAGACATGATGTAGACAATTTTCTTGATTATGGTGTGGAAGATGAAGAGATGGACATTTTTTCTCAAGAAAATGAAGAGACTGATTTTACTTCAACTGATAGTGATTCAGATCCAATGGAGTAAAAATGAACTTTTGTGATTTGTGTTCATAATAATGAACTTTTGCTAGATTTGGTAACAATTGTGCTTTTATGATTTGTACTCTTAATAAATATGATTTCTACTCTTAATGAATTGTATTTTGTAAAGTTAAAACTACTCTTACCTGATGCTTTTTGTAGGAAATCATGGCTCCAGGACTGACTGCAAAAAAAAGGTTGGTTAATGGACAATCACATTCAGCTAGTTCGAACCAAATGGCATCTACAACTCCAAGTGGTCAACATGTTGAGAAGATCGTTGCCTCGAATCAAACTAGTCAAAATGGGAGAGTGGAACTAGAATCTTCGCAAGAGAATACAGGTAATCCTTTTTGAAAATTAAAGTATGGATGACGAAAATATAATTTAATTTAAAATTTTAAAACAATGAGATTTAATGAATTTTTTCTTTGGTTAGTGATTGATTACTTGTTTGATATATATATATATATATAACTATCTCCTTTATTTTATATTATTATACAAGGCTTGCAAGATAATCAAAAAATAATTTAAAGTAATGAGGTCTAAAATATCATTTCTTTCATTGTGATATTGATTTTCATTTTGATGTCATGTTATGACAAACAAATTAAATACAGATTCTAACTCTTCCAAAAGAGTAAGAGGACCCACACAAGGTAAGGAACTTGAGAAACTACTCAAGGTGAATGGGAAAATGGTAATCAACATACCACTCGGAAAAGGAAGACCAGTTTGTGAGGTTCAGTCTGCAAAACTATCATCGGAGCTTGGAGTCATCTCTCGACAATTCATACCAATACTAGAAAAGTGGAAAAAATTTACTAAGGACGAGAAAAGGCATGCATTTGAAAGACTTGAAGTAAGTAATTGTTTTATATTGAAAGCTATTTTTGTTTAAACTATGTCACCTATGAAAATTAATTGTTTGCTACATGTTTTAATCATTTTAGACTAGGTTTCAAATTCAAATTGATGACGAATATGTGAAGAGCAGTGTTGAAAAGATTTTACAAAAGCTATCAAGAAACCAACGGTATAGACTCCACCAATGCTTTAAAAAGTATTCATCAGTGCAAGAAGCTCGTCGAAACAAGCCTACCAATTTTAACTTGAGTCAAGAAAATTGGGACAAATTATGTGACATGTGGAGTGATCCCAAATTCCAAGTATGTGATATTACATTTGATTCATTCTTATATATATATATATATATATCAAGACACATGTCACTAACTCTTTTAAATTAAATGTTCTACTTTATTATTTATACATATTGACTAAAATTATAGGAAAGATGTGCAAAGAATGCAAATAATCGCCAGATGGTACAATGGTCTCATAACCAAGGCTCAAGGGCATTTGTAGCAAGTCGTCACAAGATGGTAATATTTTTATTACACATATTTTGATAAGTTATTGGTCGTATTTCATTACTTACATTGTTTGAATATCAATAGTGCATGGATAATGAAGAGCCTAATAGGATAGAGTTTTTCAAGGCCACACACTACTCAACACAAAAGGGATGGACAACACCTACAATAGAAGAAGCTTATGTAAGATTAAATCATTCTCTCTTTATAACTAAAACTTTATATTGAGTATTTTAATTGATGTTGCTTTCTTCCTTCAATGTCTAGGACAAAATGGTTGAGTTGCAAAACCAACCCATAGATAGTGAGAACCCAATGTCTGTAGATGACATAGTGGATAGTGTACTAGGCACTAGGTGTGGATATGTTAAGGGACTTGGGTATGGACCTAAACCTAAATCATTTAAAGCTTCAGAAACAAGGACTTATGAGTTGGAGGAGAAGCTAAAGAAGACTCAAGATGAGCTACAAACTTGTCAAACAAAGTTTGAAACAACAATAACTCAATTAGAAGGGAAATTGGATACTATGATGAGCAAATACAGCCAATTACTAGAATTTTTGGTGAGTTCAGAGACCCAACTGCCTCCTTCGATTCTATCTCCTTTAACCCCAAATCAAGGTAAGAATAAAATAACTACTTTTCTATTTACTTCATTGTTAAATAAACTTTACATGTGTCCAACTTGATCAAATTTTCATCTTACATTGCATGTTTTTATCCTTCCAACACAATTACAAATGTGATTGATTTCAAGTTCAATGAATCGCACGCAAAATCAACTGAAGGGTTGGAGAGAAGAGGTTGAAGTACATTGTGGTGGTACTTATATTGTCACATTTGAACAAATTTTGTGAAATCTACTTCGTTAATTCATAACTTTTACTAAGATACTAATTAGATGTTAATTACTTCTATATTTTTAGATGTGTCTATTGGGATTTATTTTTTGTGACAGAGATTTGATCATCATATATCAATCCATTTTGCGTGTGTAATATGATTTTAGTATTTTTAATTTCAAATTTTGGATCAATTGATAGTGAGTATAATATTTGCCAAAGAAAACATTTACAGGTTTATACAATTTGCTACAAAAATAATTTTGTCACTTATTAGATTGTGCAATTTTGGGTGACAACTTGTTTTTGTCACCAAATTAACAAGTTTAATTTATGAATTTATGACAATTAAACTTTTGCCACCTATCTACGCATACATATTTGAGTGACATTTTATTTTTTGTCACTAAATAAAGATAATATATAATTGTATGAATTTAAGACATTTTTAAATTGTCACCAATTGGTTATCCTATTATTTGACAATTTTATTAACGTTACAAAAGTCATGCCTATAATGACGAAAAGGTCTATATGTGATAAACATTTTCTATTTTTTGTGGCAAAAAAAATTATAAATAAATATATTTGATAGGTGACAATATTTATGCGTCACCAATTAACATATCGACCCAACTTATTAGTGACAAAATCAATATTTGTGACGAAAAGTAGTTGCCTTTTGCAACGATTTTTTGTGTCACCAATTACATGATATTTTGTGACGTTTTAGTTTGTGTCACCAAATCAAACTTGATCAAACTATTTAGTGACGATTTTATCTGATAGTGACGAAATATAAAAAGACTATAGTGACAATATTACCATCACTGTTATCACAGTTTTTTAGTGACGATAGGAATTGTCGTAATAAGAAACCCTATCATAGTTGTTTTATGACGATTTGAACTCTAAGATGACGCAATTTTATTGGTTTTCATGGCAAAATTACGCGTCACTAAAGGAGATGCCTTCGGTGATAACAAAAATTTCGTCACCTTTTCTTTATGCATTTGTGACAAAATATAAAAACGTCACTAATTACTTTTCCCTACGGACCTAACGTGACGATGGCTGTGACGTCAAAAAATCGTCACCAATACAGTTTTGTGACGAAATTCTAATCATACGTGACGATTTTGTTTCGCCACTAATGACCAAATTTCCTGTAGTGAATCCTTTTTTATTCTTCAAATCGGTCGACAGAAGCCCTTCCTTTGTCGACTAAGTTGTCATTTATTCTTTGAGATAGTCAACAGAATCAAGTCTCTATCAACAGAAGGACCATTCGTTGTCTACTAAGTTGTTTCTCTTAAATTGAATCAATCGACATAAGCAAAGCATCTATCGACTAAGCCTATTTTATCATTCTGGTAATTAACAAAACCCATCTCTTTGTCGACTATATAGGTCAATCTATATATATAATGGGTGACCATCCAAATTCCAAGCCCTGTAACTCCTTTTAGTTTTAAATCTCTCTATCTATCTCATCTCTCTTCTCAATCTCTCTCATGCTCTCGGCTCTCTCTCTTTCTTTCTCTCTCTCTCAATCGAGTGTTAAATCAAATCCCAACTCATGCTATCTATATTGAAGATAATCCTATGGCTAGAATGAAGAACTTCAGCAAAGACAAGGGAAAAAAAAAGGAATCGACTTTTTCGAGCCAACCACCATCTCAACCTAGACCATTGGTGTAATACCCCATGTTTAGATAAGATTGCCACGTAACTTTAATAAGTTTAGAATACTGAAAAATTGAATTGATAGCAGTTATAAGTACCGAACGACTACAGGGAATGCCTCGGAATGAAATTGTCAAAGAAAAATTATATGGTTTCGATGAGCATTTTGAGATAGAATTTATGGTATCAAAAGAAATCGGATCGGGAATAGTTTTCGGTACAGCTAAAATATAGCTGTCATTTAGGCTGTAAAACCGAATTATCATAGGGGACTCCCGAAAAATCAACGGAATCCTAGGGGGGGCTCCGATTCTATGTAAGGATCAACTCTTCAGTGGTTTCGGGATCAATCGATGACCCGATGAGGACACTGGAGAAAAATCGTCCAAATCGAGTAACTTTAAAGTTATTAATTTTGGATTTTCAGTATTGAAATGCGAATTAATTTGAGGTTTAAGGGCATACTTGCAATAAGAGAATTATTCCAGTGAAATAGAGATGGAATTTGAGGTTAAATGTGTAATTTTTATTATTATATTATAATATATAATTATACATATATATTTATATATATGCAGCACGCAACAGCCATGCCCTCTATAATCTCCTCGATCTGCAAGCGTTATGGCAATTGGAGTGTCTTCTACGCAAATAGGTAGGGGCATGGCAGTGAGGGAGCGGCCAAGGAGCTTATAAATAGCAAGCAAATAGAGGTGAGGGAAGCAGGGAGTTTGAGAGAGCAAATGGCCAAGAGCTTACGGGAGAGAGAGAGAGAGAGGGGGGGGGGGAGAGAGAGCTAGCTTGTGGGAGCTTGATCGAGAGCTCGAGAGATGGCGAGACCAATGGCTAAAGCAGCCAAAGCTGGCCGTAATGGGCGGACAGCAACCATGGACACAAGTTGCGGCCATGGCAGCTCGAGCAGGCGGAGGACGTGGCAGCAAGCGACGCAGAGAAGTCCGATCGCGGCAAGGGGCCACGCGGCTGGCTGGTGGCAGCCGGAGGAGGCCGCGATGGCGGATGGCAGTGGCGGAGGTAGGCGGCGAGTGGCCGCAGTAATGGCACACAGTGGCTGTGCGCAGGGTGCGGAAGAAGAAGAAGAAGAAGAAGAAGAAGAAGAAGAAGAGAAGGAAAAGAAGAAAGAAAAAGAAAAAAAAAAAAAGGAATAAAAAGCTGGTCCGTGGAAGCATGGAAGAAGAAGGTGAATAGGAGAAGAAGAATAAAGAAAGGAAGAAAAAAAAAGAAAAGGAAAAGAAAAAGAAAAAGAAAGAAAAGAAAAGAAAGAAAATTGGGAAAAATATCAGAAAATCCCAAAAGTTCTAGAAAAATAGGAAATTATGTTTCAAAAATATCCCGGAGATTTTGGGGAGAAAAACGGTTCAGGCAAGCATTTCAAGGATATGACACGCATACCGAGAAAATCGAATATGCTAAGTTAAGGTGAGTAAAATTTCCTAGAAAATTTCAAAAATTCAAGAATATTATTTTATGAATTTTCATAGTTATTTGAGAAAATATTTCAAAAATATTTAGTTTAGATTTATTGAGGAAAAATAGGAAGAAATAGAGAAAAAAATTAAAGAAATTATGGAAAATAAGTTTTAATATTTATTTAAATAAATGTGGTGATTAAGATGCTTTGAGCTTTAAGTTGAAGTGACTTGTGCGAATTTTGAGGTCGGCACGCAAATCGAGGTAGCCCGATAAGCTTGAGAAGGTAAGTGGTACTTCCCAATTAAAGTTAGTTTTAAGAAAAATACTTGGTTTGTAAGTGAATTATGTTCATCGAAAATGTCTTCATCATATTGACATACTCTGATATGTACCCATCACGTAGACTACATACATGACATGACTATGAAATGCATAAATACACGTTGATATCATTGATCACTCAACATTGAGGCTGTAAGGAGTACGAACTAGCACCGCTGTTTTACTAAGGGTGCACCCATACACCCCAGTTTCGAAAAAGGTGGCCGCAAAAATGGTAGGTAGCATGAGGGGTGCAGTTGACACCTACGAGGAAAGACATTGCATTCATGCACGAAATATGTTTTTTGTACCCTTACTTAGATGATTCATCATCTAACTTGGGCTTTGCCCCTGGAATATTCAAACATTCCAAATGGAGATTGTAGCAGATACAAGGATGAATGAGGCATGAAATGGCACTTAGCAGAGTGCATAATAAATGAAATGTATGTAACATAGCCCCTATATTTAAGTTCTACTACTTTAGATTCTGAACGTTTTGAGGAACGTTGAAGATATAAGAATTTATTTATGATTAATGTTAAGATATCAGGTTTCGATCTTTGCTTCCGCATTTGATATATATAATGATTCTCTTTCGAGAAAAATATTTGGAGCTTCTGGGACGGATTCGAGGTATAATGTGATTTAGCTTTAGTGTTTGAAAGAAAAAAATTTATTGTCTCAAAATTGTCTCAAGTTATAACGCGCCTAGGAAAGTGGGGCGTTACAATTAGAACTTAGACCCCATACAAGGTACAAACCCTACTATGTTACCCCATATCTTTAGCATCTGATCGTCTCCCATACAGTCTATTATGATGTCTCGGTCGACGGGTCTCCCGTACCTTACTGAAAACCATCTCTCAACCCTCTACACATGGGTCCTTAGATCCAGATCTATTACTACGAACACTGAACTGGTAGTGCTGCCATGTTACTAGGGTTCCTTGTCCTGTCTCTGCAAGTCATATCGATTGCACCATTGTCGCCATACATCATCATTTTAATCATCTTCGGTCTCTCGCTTGATCAGATCCCTTGGATCCTTGATCTTATTTTTAAAGCCACTAAATGAACCTCGAAAATACTTATCATCTGATCCTAACTCATCAGCTAGGCTATTCCACATCAAACTAATCATTCATGATTCGATCATCCTTGATAACCATCAGTTATCCTATCTTTCATTGTAAGGATTTCAACTAATGACCTCAAATCAATAGTCTCTAAGTCTCCCGGATCCATAATCATGGTTACCGAGTCAACCTTATACCCGAATCATATAATTGGATCCTAACTTCAATAGCTAAGTTAATCTGACCAGTCATTCTATCGCTTAACAAGGTTAGATCCTCAAATCCATAACCTCTGAGACTTTAACCGTCAATCCCCAAATCTCCAAATAGGGATTTCTTTCTTTATGAACCATCAGTCTCTTTTCCCCCCAAGTCTCCACTTGGGGTTCCAACTAATTGGTTCAAACAATATCAGATCCCCTTAAGTCTCCAAGTTGTTATTCCCTAAATCTCCAAATACGGTTTAGCTTTGATACCAACTGTAATGCCCCGCTTTTCTCGAACGTTAAATAACTTAGGAATTTTGAGGTATATTTTTTTTTTCAAGATAAACTCAATATAAATCATTCCCCAACAATTCCGTTCTACCTTCTTAGCATACCAAAATAGTAATCGATAAGCTCATACAGGTAATCATCATAAATGCGGAAGCAATAATTGAAACCTAATATGGTACATACTGAATTCACTTTATTCATAACATGGGAAAATCGTACCATAGTTTAACGTCATGTAGTCAATACTTAAATACATTGAAACTCATTTATCAAAGATAACAACTAAATACCTCGAATAATAATACATAACGTACTTATATCTTACAAGTCTATTCCTTAACAAAACATAAGACTAAAGAATATACATCTCTTCATGATGAAGCAATAAAACGAAACCATATGTTGAATCCGTCGAACATGTCATCATGTGCCGTCACATCTCCACCATTTCCTTGCCTAGCTATAAGTCCTATCTGGAACGTTTGAATGTTCCAGGGGTATAACCCAATTAGAAGATGAATCTTCTAGTGAGGGTTTAAAAACATGATATATGAATGCATGATGCAATAACATGAACAATCATATGCCCTAGTGTAACTTCTCTGGCCCACCAACCCGTCACAGAAACCTAAGCAGAATTCCGACCTACTTTTAGGATAATCCTAACATTGTTCCATCATTTGCCCTTGGGCAATTACGACTACACTATCAGGGTGACATGCCATCCCGACACAAGTATCGATATGCTAATAATATCATGCTGAATGAAATATCATAACCATCGATGCAACAATATATGTACAGATATGACAAGATGTGCATAAAATACATATAACTTAGCCACTTTCATGATTATCATGATCAACATAGGCAAAATTTAACATGTACAAGCTTTTGGGAAAAACCACTCATCTGAGGCCCAAAATCCAATACGTCTCGAAAAATGTGCACCACCTCAATTTGTGTGCTCGACCTCAATTTTTGTGCCAAGATCAAAATTAACACAAGTTACTTCAGTTTAAGTCTCAAGCACCCTAATCATCATATTTATTTAAATAAGTATTAAAACCTATTTTTCCTCATAATTTCTTCATATTTCTCCATTTTTCTCTCTAATATTCCAAATAAATACTTTCTTAAATAAATTCTCCATTATCTTTTCACAACAATTCATAATATTATAAGAACTTTGAAAGAAAATTTCAGAACTTACCCCAAAACTTCGTTTGCACACATAATGAGGCTAGTCGTTGCGAAAATAGAGAGAGCCGAAAGGCAAACACTAAAACTTTGAACACAAACCCCCCTTTGTTTTATTTTTCTTTAGTTTTTGAGATTTTTTCAAATTTTTTTGGCAAGGGACGCCCCTCCACTCATGGGGCCTAGCAGGCAGATGCACTGGACACGCCAGTCTTCTTCCTCGTGCAAACCGTCAGCAACTACGTCCCGCCCTGGTTTTTTAGCGATATCTCCTTCGTTTGAGCTCTGTTCCGCCTCTCGTTTGAACCTACGCCTTCATCTCTTCTTCCTTTATAGAATTATAGCTTTGAATCACTCGATCGAGACATTTTTTGACTGCTCAAACCAATTTTTCGGCGAAGCCCATTTTTTCAACGAAGCTTCGTATCTCCCTTAACTCTCAAGGAAAATTGCTCAAATTTTTCAGAAATGATCCTCTGGACATGGGGAAAAAAAGCCCCTTATTTGTTTCCCTCAATTTTTCCTTGAACTCTCAGATCTGAGAGTTTAATTTTTCACACATTTCAGCCATCTCTTAAATCCTCTATTTATAGGCAACCCGGAACCTTGCCACGCTCATGGCTGGTCAATCCAACCTCTCTGAGGCTTCAACCTACCCCAAATTAGTTCAAAAACACCACCAAACACAGATTCAATGCATCAAAATTTTGGCCAAGAAACAACCAGAAATCATGCAAAATTGGTCACTTTCGTGGCCAATGTCAGCCTAAGCTTGACCCAAGAGCATCCTAAACCACTTTTGTAAGGGCCCACTCCCGAATGTGCCCGCTAGCATAGGACATTCGAAAGGAGGTCATCACAAGGATGATATAGAACAATACCTCATAATAAACCCACACATTTATCTATTTTCACGCAGCGGAATATCAATAACTTTCGTTACAAACCAATGTTGATACATCTAGGCTCTTAGGCCATACAAACCGAATATGAGGCTCTAATGTAAAACAACAATTTAAAATCTCATCAATCTACCTCACCAAAACGCAACTAGGATCTCCGAGTTGAGTGCCTCTGTACACCACTACCCTTGGGTTGTAGTCCCACTGGACTCGCCCTTAATGACTGCTTTACCTTTACCTGGAATGGCATAAGAAGATCAAGTGAGCCACAAGGCTCAGCAAGTTCTAGTACAAAGGAGCAGTATGAAGAAAGAGAAATCATGATGACACCGAGAGAAGTGTACAACGACTTCATATCAATATTCAATTATATGAGTCGGAAATCATATCTCATAGAATTATAAATTTCAAATTTTTGTTCATGTATAATCATACAAGTGCATACATCATAAGTATAAATCCCATAGGCTCATAAGCCACGATGCAAAATATGCGTTAATCATCATATCAGTAAATCAACACATAACGTATCGAGCACAACCTGCCGGGCTATGGCCACCTCGTCCCGCGTCAAGCGCTCCTAGGGTACCCTTTATTTCCGCGCAAAATAATAAGTGCGCTAAGAACATATATATATGAGCATCATGTACATGTATGCATCATGTATGCATTTACCAGCAATGTAAAATTTAAATTCTCGTTCTCAATATACATTTAATACCATTGAAGAATGTTATGGCAAAAATTGTTATTTTTCCACCATACAATCGCTCTAATACATTAAGTAAATGTTTAATTAATATTAATAAAAATTTTCGGATGGGTACTGTAGCGGGGTACTATACGGATACGGTATGGTACTGTAGCAAGATACTGTATGAATACGGTATCATACTATAGCGAGATACTATATGGTATTGTATCGAGATACTGTATAGGTACTGTATGGTACTGTATCGAGATACTGTATTGAGATACTGTATAGGTACTGTATCAAGATACTGTATAGGTACTATATTGAGATACTGTATAGGTACTGTATGGTACTGTATTGAGATACTGTATAGGTACTGTATTGAGATACTGTATAGGTACTATATGGTACTGTAGCATCCGAATTTTTTCACACATTAACTTGATATTTTTCCACAATTTCATGGGACATTCGGGTATAGACATTAATTATCCAGACATCATTCACATATAAGATATACCAATAAATACACTACAATGAGCAATGAAGGTGAACAAACTCCCATCATAATGGAGGTGAAAAATGCCATTCACAGAATAATATTGGGGTGAATCAAACCCCTTTTGAGACATCAAATAGACTCACAATATTTAGGAATTTTATACTATGTAGATAGAAAAAATTTAATAGAGATGCTACACATGGAAGGGGAGAAAAATAAAAGAAGAAGAATAAATGATACTTGCCTGAGATGAATAAATCAAGATGAAGCACCCGCACAGAAGCTCCAATTGCCACAGAAAATTTAACAGAATAGAAGCAGTAGAGAAGAAAAAGAATGCGTATTAGATGAGGAAGAAGAAGAAGAAGAAGAAGAAGAATAGAATAAGAAGAAGAAGAAGAAGTCGGGAGGGAGAAGAAGAAAAGGAGATAAAGAGGAAGAAAAAGAAGGTGTAAAAAAAGAAGTGAAAGAAGAAAGTAGGAGTAAAAGGAAAAAGAAGAAGTAAAAGGAGGAGTGAAAGAAGAAAGGAGAAGTAAAAAAGGGAGTGAAAAACAATAAAGAAGAAGTGAAAGAAAAGGTGAAAGAAGAAAAAGAAAGGGGGGTTGGGAAGTAATGATGCGTAGATGGTGGATGTTTTTTTTTTTTTTTTTTTTGTATTGGGCTTAAGCCCAAATAAATGGCCCATCTTCTATTTCCTTAAAGGCCCAAGCCCAACTCTTAGCCCATTTGCCTTAAATAAATTGAAGCCCAACTCATTATCCCATCCATTTAATTTAAACCCATACATACAAGCCCATAGATCTATTTCAACATTAAGAATCAAATTTGCTCAACTTATATAATAACTAAAATAAGTTAATATATCATTCTAAAATTCTAAACCCAATAATGGGTCGTTACAACTTTCCTTGAGTCTTTTACCACCGAATTCGATGATGGGAGGTGGTGGTGGAAGCTTGGTTGACCATGGAAGATTTCCCTTCGTGCAATTTTTATAAAATTGCACTTTGACCCTAGCCTCTTTTCATTTTGCACTTTGGTCCGTTCCTTAAAGCCCCTGAGCTTCCCAATAGTGTCATTACGACCCACAAGTTCCATACTTTCCATTGCATCCCCGAAGATTCTGAAAAAAGTCATTTCAACCTTGCTCAGGCAAAATTAAGAAATTTCACTTAGGCCCGAATCTACGTTTTGACCATAAACCCTTTTGTTTCTTCCCGAAACTACTGAAGGGTTGTTCTATACATACTAAATATGAACCTACTTGGGGTTCCGTTGACTTCCTGGAAATCTCCTATGACAATTTGATTTTTCAACCTAAATCATAGCTGTATTATTGCTATACCGAAACTCGTTTCTAATCTGATTTCTTTCAGTGTCATAAATCATACCTCGAGATGCTTGTCAATACCATATCATTTTCATTAGACATTTAGGCTCCAGGGCATCCCCTGCAGTCAATTCGGTCACTCACAATTGTACCAAAAATTATCTTATAGCCCAAATCTTCTAAAAATTTCATTTTCGCGCGCCCCAAGATAAATTACTCTTGAGCCCTTTGCAAATTCTCGAGTATTATATAAATCCTACCCTCGAATAAAAAATTAACCACCACCAAAATAAGAAGACCCTTCCCTATGAGAGTCTCCCAAAAAGGGTAAGTTAAAAAAATAATACTCTTCTCTTTGGGAGACCTTACGAAACCTATGAAGGTTAAGCCCAAAAACTAAAAAATAAAGCATAGGAGCCAAAGTAAAGGAGAAAGCCTCACAAAAATGGCCTAAGAGACACTCTAGGATATGAAAGGTCTCGAAGACCCTCCTGACAAGCTCCCACATAGGAGAGCTAAGAAACTCCAAGAGAGTTCATGAGGTCAGGGTAATCTCATGACAAAGATGTGTAAATCTACCTCTAAAGTCTTCTTTGAAAATTGTGTAATGGATGAAAATTATCCAAATCTAAATCGATCTCAAAATATCAAAGATGATTATCACAAATCTCTCAACTCAACTATAAAAAAGTAAATCCTCATTCTTCAAAGATAAAGCACTTTAATTAAGTCATTCAAGAGCTTTGCAATTTCTTCTACCATCTTTGTCATTTGTAACAAGTGTCACAACACATTACAAGAAAAATACTATTTAGCGACGAAATTAATGACGGAAAAAAATCCGTCACTAATTAGTGACGGGCCAGTGACAGATTTGCCGTCGTAAAAATTTAGCGATGGAAAAAGCCGTCGCAAATTTAGAGACAGAATTAGCAACCAAAAGACCCGTCACTAAATATTTTTTATATTTAACGACTGAATTAGCGACGACAAAAATTCGTCGCTAAAAATAAAGAACATAAAAATTAATATACAAATCTTTTAGCGACGATTAGTTCTGTAGCTAAAATTAAAAATTACCTTATAATTTTTAGCAACGAAAGAGATCTGTCGCTAAAAGACATTAAAATTAAAATTTAAGTTTAAATTTTTTAGGCGCGGATTAATTCCGTCGCTAAAAGATTTGAAAAAAATATAAATTAATATTAAAATATTATAGCAACGGAAAATTCTGTCGCTAAAAATGAAGACATAAAATTTAAATAAATCCCCTTTTAGTGACGAAACTGTTCCGTTGCTAAAATAAATTAAAATTTTAAATTAAAAATATAAAGTAATATGAAAATCTCTCGGTGATAAAATAAAAAATTTAAAAATTAAATTATAAATTTTAGCGCTATAATACAAAAAAAATTTAATAACAAAAAATTTAACTGAGTATAAAAAATTTTAGCAACAAAACAATTTCGTTGCTAAAATAGAAGAATATTGAAATTAAAATTAAAATCTTTTAGCGATAGAATAAAATTATATTTATTATAAATAACAACGGACATGAGTTCAATAGTAGAGTAGGAAGTGCCCATTAGCGGATACATATATTTTTAATTATAATATCATAGTCTAAATTATATATTTAATTAGCTAACTAAATTTTTTACTATGCTACACTCCAATTAATTGTATAATTGGGATGAATAATTTTTTATAATATTTTTAATTTTTTTAGTGAAAAATAAAGAAGCAAGATTGCAAAGTCCTTTTTACTACTATATTCTATCTATATTGTTTTACTCATCATTTGAACAATAATATAAAATTTTATTCTTTAATCAATATTTAATGAATGAAAGGATCTTGAAATTTATCTCAAATAGCACTTTTAAAGAGATGATTGTTCACTTTGCTTTCCTCTCAAGAGACTTGTCCGAGAATTTAACTTGTTAAAAATTATTTTTAGTTTAAAGAATATATATTATTATTTTTATTTATAACATAAAAACTATTGATTATTTAAAAAATAAAAGATTAATCTTTACCACCCATTTTATAATTAAGAATAAACTTGCATATTATTGAAAAATATCAATTGCTTGTTGAACCCTGTGAATTACGTGAAAGTTGAATACTCCAAATTCGAGATTTTATTTATTATTTATATATATTATTTTATATTTATTATTGAGTATAAAATATATTTTCTCTATAAATATATATTATTTATATTTTATGATGTTTTTAAAAATATTTGAAATATTTTTTTGAAATTTTTTTAAACCCCTTCCCATTTAGCGGCAGGAAGATGCCCGTCATTGTTTAGCGACGAGCATCTTCCTATCGCTAAATCCTCCCCTTCCCATTTAACAACAAGAAGATGCCCGTCGTTAAACCCCTGAAACCCCACGCGCTCGGGGCCATCCCCCTTTGAATTTCCCCCCCTCCCCCTTTGCACTCTTTGTCTCTCCCCTCTTCACTCTCTGACTTCCCTCTCTTCCCTCTTTTCTAACCCCCTCTGCACTCCGTTCTCTTCACCTTTAATGTTTTTTTTTTTTTTGTTGGTTAGTTTAGATGAAAAATATCCATATTATTCATATTTATTACATGTATATTATTATTTATTTTATATTTATATAGTTGCATGGTATGTATAAATATTATTGTGTATAGTGTATATATTATTGATGATTTAAACAAGATAAAAAAAAATAGAAATAAAAAATTATTATGTTAATTTTTTTTCAATGAAATATTAATTATACACAAAAATAAAATAAATATACAATTTATTTGTTAAAATTATTTTTAAGTAGTTATTTATTAAATATATTATAATAATTTTAAATAAAAATCTTAATATTTAAATTTTTATTAGTTCCCATTTGTATTTTAAAATAAGAAGTATAAATATAATGTTATAAATGTTGTTGTCGAGTTAGTTATTTAGTAAATATAATTTTAAAATTAAAAATATAAATATAATATTATAAATATTGTTAGTGAATTAGTTATTTTAATTAATTAAAATAAATTATTAATTATCAAAAATTTATATATATTTATATTAAATAAATATAAAATTTTACATTCAAAATTTAATTTATAATTTTTATATATTTTATTATTATTATTATTATTATTATATATACATTTTTTTTTTAATCAACGACGAGTTATCCCGTCACTGATTCCTTCGTTAAAAGTATTCATCGCTAAATTTTAGCGATGCATTTTTTAGCGACGAATAGATGCCTGTCATTAAATTCGTTGTTAAAAAATTTAGTAACGAATTTTGATATTTTAACGACAAAATTTTTCGTCACTAAAACATTGATCGTTTGTAACAACACTAAAAAAATGTAATTATAAACTCCTTTAAATGATATTTTAATTGTCACTAGAACTCATTTTTCTTGTTAGATTGTTGCGTTCTATTTTGTGAATGTTTAAATTCTCCTTGAGCTGAAGAGAAATGCGGCTTCAAATTGTTTCATTGGATTCAGATGAAGCATACATAGACTTGTAATTCCTATGATCAGCGAAGACTTTCGCCACTAGAATAAGATTAATCTATAATGGAGAGCTTCCGGCATCGATCTTTGAATGCATCTTATTTTGCACGCCCTTTTGAAACAATTGTTTCTTCGTACTTTTCTTGAAGATCTGAAGAGAAATTACAATCAAGAAACTTTCACTAATCCCTCCCAATTTTCATTGACATCACTCATGTCTTGGATTCGATTTTAGTATCACCATCGCCGGCAAATTCGACATCCCCCTCGCCATTGATTCCAGTCATCTCTTCCACTTTCTTATAAGCATAAAACCCGGCACAAATCACATAATACACCAGATTTATGGCTTGAATCCCAGTCACAAGCCAGTAATAGTTTTCCAGCCTTCCCCTATTCAGATTCCGGTCCGGCAGCCAATTCCTCTCCTTGCCGGAATATTCATGAACGAGTGACACCACCATCGTCCCCAAGTAGTTCCCCACCGAGATCGCCACCCAGTAGAGAGCCGTGCCGGTGCTTCTCATACTTTCCGGCGACTGATCATACAGAAACTCCATGCGCCCCACCGACGTGAAAACCTCGGCCACTCCATGGAGGCAGAACTGAGGAACCAACCAAAACACGCTGATGGGTATCACTGCCTTAGGCTCGTCGAGCAAATTGTGACTCGCTGCCACTGCTTTTCTCTTGATCTCGACGAGTCCGGCAACTACGGTGGCGAGGATGTTCACCGTAAAGCCAATTCCCATTCTCTGTAAGCATGTGATGCCGGTGGGATTGCCGGTGAATCGGCGAGCGAAGGGGACGAAGAGGCGGTCGTAGAGAACTAGGCCGATGGTGACGGTGAGGACGTTGAAGATGGTGAGGCTGGCCGGGGGGATTTGGAAGGAGCGGGAGAGGTGGCGATCCATGGAGCGAGCTTGGATGATGACGAAGCTGTGCTGGTGGGAAAGCGAGGTTACGAGGAGGATTCCGGCGGCCCAGATTGGCAGCATCCGGACGATGGATTTCAACTCCTCCACTCTGTGGACAGTGGCGAGCCTCCATAGATTTGGCGAGCTTGGATCCTTCTCGTCATCTTCGGTTACAATAGCAGCTCGATCAAGCCACCTTTGGTCATTAAAGCATGTCAGTGAAATGGAAAATATTTTCTTTCTTTTGAGAGAAATTAATAAAGCAAATATATTGTAAGATACCATTAAAATTTTTCCAAAAATTTGGAGAAAAGAAAAGAAAACAAAAATCTCAACTTAATTAGTTCATGTAATATCTTACTTGAACTGGTCTGTATGCAGCAGCCTGCCATTGCAAGAAATAGCAGCGTCAAGCTCCCTGCTTTCGTACAACTGGACTGAATCTGTTGGCGTGGCTTCTTTCCTCTTCTTCACAGCTGCGACAATCACCTGAACCAGTCTGATCAATGGACTCCCCCCTGCTTTCACTTTCCTGTAAAGAGGATACCCCAAAGCAAAAACCATTACAGAGACGGCCATGGCGATGGTCGGAATTCCCAGGCCGAGGCCCCATCCCACATTGTCTTGGATGTAAACCACCACTGTAAGAGAAGTCAGCGACGCCATTTCCATAAAAAAGTAGTACCAGTTGAAGAAATTCCATCCCCGAGCCTCAACCTTGTTGAAGATCATAATCCAAATTAATTAGAATTTGTCGGTTATATTTTTTATATTCTTAGTTAATTAGGTTTATCTAGCTAGACTTAAGTTTAGTTTATATATCGTTGTAACCAATCTTGATATCAGATTTTTTCTTTTTCTTTTTTTATATATTTTGTTCTTAGCTACAAACCTTTGTTTTGGTCATGTCGAATTGATCAGCGGCAAAGGTTACCACGCATGGACGGATGCCGCCGGAGCCCAGCGACGAAAGAAGCAAAGAGATGTAGAGAGGAGACAGCTGCAGGGTGGAGGCCTCCTTGCAGTTCACTTGAGTTGGGCATGGCGGAGGCCGGAGATTAGGCAGTGTCGCCGATATTGTGATGCTCACCAGTCCCTGCGGCGAAACGTCATCAAGCAAAAATTATCTAAATGGCATTGATTTTAGTGAAATTAATTATCAGAAGCATCACCAGTTCATATATGATACAGCCAACGAGGATGGTCAAGAAGCGTCCGGCGAAGGAGTCGGCGATGAGAGCTCCGATGAGGGGGGTGAAACCGGAGGTGGCAGCAAAGTAACTGAGAGTGTTGGAAGCCTTGACCATGGGCAGGTTGAGTTGTCCGGTCAGGTACGATATCAAGTTCGCATGCGAACCGCTCGATGCAAATCTATCGCATATCTCATTTGCTGAAACATGACAAATTGACAAATACAATCGACTTATATATATATATATATATCAGATAAACATTTTTATCCCATTATTTGAGGTAATTAAGTTATATATCAAACAGGTAAATTGATACCACCTTAATTCATTTTAAAAAATTTATAATTAAATTAATTGAGTAAATTTTAAAGTTTAATTAGACATGTAAGGCTATATATAAGTGTTGAAAGTTGAAGAAATATATCATCTAACTTCTCCTAAATTTTAGTCAATTAATTAGTCACTTATATTCATTATATATTTTATATTATGTAAAATCCTTATAACCATATCATATGTATTATGTACATCCCTCCTGCTAAATTTTTCAAATATTTTCTATTAAATTTGGGTAAATTTTACATATTACTTATATGAGATTTGTTTAAATTGTACTGATGAAGATGATGATGACTTGTGTGTTTTTAAAAAATTAATTTCTTTAAAATTCATAAAATGTCTTGTCTTTCCCACTCTCTACGTACGCTCTCTTATAAAACAAAAAACAAATAAATAAGGAAAGCAAATTTCGTTGAAAGTTGAAACCCACTGCATAAAGGATTCCATGATCAGAGAAAGGTAGGCAGAGTGTTCTGATCAAATTTGGGGTTCTTCAAATGATCTTTGACAAAATTCAAATCCAGAAATATCAGGTTCGAAACTTTTTGAACCGAGACCCAAGTTTTGGGTGTCGTCGGCAACTGTTTAGAGAGAGAAAGAAACCCAAAGATCTTTGAAAAGGTTCTTCAACTAGATCTAGGTTTTATATATTTGATGAATATCCTTTCGACTTCTTCTTCAAAAAGGTTCTTCAAACCCAAATATTTGGGTTCGAAACTTTTCAAACTGAGAACTAAGTTCTTCGAACTAAGATTTTTGGGCTCGCCAATGATGCTTCAGAGAAAGAGAGAGAGAGTTATCGTTGGGCATTCCTTTACCATTGTCTCCACAACCGACGCATCATCATCATCTATCTCCACCATTATCACATCGCACAGCCATCGCCATTGGTTGGAAATAGGGAAGAAACCCCATCGCTGACAAACGACGATGGGAAGAAACCCAAAAATCCCAAGAACACTAATGGGACGAACAACAATGGGAAGAAACCCAAAAATCCCAAGAACCCCATTGCATAGTGCGTAATAGAAAGAAACCCCATCGCCGACAACCGACAACTCATCACCAGTTGTCGACAGCATGGGACTCTGAAGAATTAAGAAATTGAGGATAAGCAAAGAGGAGAAAGAAAGGGTAGAGAAGAAGAGAGAGAAAGGGAGAAAATATATTTAAATATAAAGACAAAATAATCATTTTGGTTTGATCTGTTAATAGTAAATGAGACATACGCTATTTTTAAAAACACAATAATAATGGTTGATATGATTTAATCAAAACTATTGTGTGAAATTTATTCATTAAACTTATTTTTTACTAAATATTTTTTTCTATTCCACTCAATTTCCTCAAAATCAAATAAAAGATTTTTTTCTTTTTTCAATTATATAAAATTATATTTGATGTGCGATATTAATTAGTACCGTATAACAAAATATTTAATAAAAGGCTTTAATAAAATCTTGATGATAAAGCAAGTATGAATTGATCTCTAGACCTCAATTATCATTTGCTAAGTTCTCTGGATCTCAATTTGCTCTATAATAATTAAATTGAAATTGGGCCGGGGTTGAAAAATTTTAAACACCAATAACTTAAAAGATCTGAATAGATAATGATATTTTTTAAAATAGAGATTGAGAAATTTATTGAATTTTCCAAACTCAGCTAATGTGTCGATGTCTCATTAATAAATTAAATATCAATCAGTAAAATTTAAAATTTACTAAATTCCCAATAAATTTGAGAATTGATTAGGTTCCTCAACTTTATTTTATTTTTTTAAAAAAATAAAATTAGGATTGTTCCTCGAATGTCGTGATTAATAATATCCAACCATGGCCGGGACAACGGTGAAAATGCTAGGGAGACTGGTTGTTGGCAGACAATTTATTTATAAAACTATCAAGGATTAGATAAGCTTTCAATTCCCTAAGTTTTTATTTAGAATAATCTTAGAATCGTAATTGATGATATCGTCACAATCATAAGACGTCTTTTTATTGAAAGAAATTAAGGAGATAACACATCCTCTGATAAACATAACACATTATTGATTATACCTAATTTTATTCTTTTGTTTATAAAATAATATAAAAGTGTTGTGTTAAATATGATCATAATTAAAACAATAGAAGGTTGTTGTGTTAGATAGTTGACGGTTAATTAAATTTTTAATATGTGTGTGTTCTTTTAATGAGGTCTATTATTTGTCTCAAACTTGATGTTAGTATCAGTCTATGTAGTGTTTAAAGTCCGAATCACTAACCATTCACAAAGCAAATTTAGTGAAGCAACAATTAATATCACAGTGATAGGGGGGGAAGTTGATATCATCATAGAATTAAAAAACAAAAGACACTAAATAGAAAGAGAGACTTAAAATCCGAATTCACATTGGGAAAATCCATCCTTGGCATAAAACGAAAATGGAGTCAACTTGCATGTATGAGAGATCCCCTTATATATTCAACTAATATTTCTGGATCGTAATTCTGAAACTCGATTATCAAGGCATCTATGTGTGTGTGTGTGTGTGTGTGTGTGAATATATATATGGCAACTTGAGACGAAGAATGAACAATAATGAGCAACTCGAGAGCAATAAGAAGATGAAAACGCGAACTCACCGAGGATAAATGGCATTGTTTTGATCCCTCCGAGCCGCTGCTTCTTCTTCTTGCGGTTGTTGCTGTTTATAATCTCCTTCTCTTCTTCTCCATGAATATGATCATCAGTCATCTTCTTCTCCATCTTGCAGCAGGGCGAGAGAATATCAAAGCACTTGATGATCTTCTTCTTCTTCTTCTTCTTAATTCTCCATCTTCTTCTGGTCCATAAATGGCCCAACCCAGTGGCAGTGAGCGATATGAAAATGAAGAGAATCAGTGGGGCCTGGGAATTGACTTCATTGGTCCGTGACGCGTAGCCTTATGTCATCTGCGTTGTATTGAGATCTTAATTTGTTTTGCCTTGTCTCTTGTGATCTCTGTTTGAAGAAGTTAATCAGCCGGTGCTGATTTCAAAGGCCACTGCCAATTTTGGCTCGTTTTTATCGATCTATGATATATATGAGAATCTTCAGAAAGTTTCAAGTGAAAAAGGACAAAATATAATATATATATATATATATTGTAAAGAAATATCACTAGCTGGCAGCTGGGTTTCACCCTCTTTCACTTTTTGGTTTCACTCTTCTCTCATCACGTATTCAATTTACACTGATTCAGTACAGTAGACCAAAAATATACATATCCATCAATTTAGGTGCATATGCCAATTAAAAGAAGGATAGAGGAGAGAAAAACAGAAGAAAAGAAAAAGAAAGAAAAGAGATTTACAAACTAGGCCAACAACTTAGGGCAACAAGATGGGCTTCTAGCTAGGTGGAGAAGCGCCACCATACGGCGGCAAATGCGGTACCGGTGAGGGTGGAGGCTACACGGACTTCTTCTAGTTCTAGAGAAGGGTCGGAATTAGAGCAGATTTTTGGCGTCCCAATAAGGGTCGAAAATATTCTATTATAGTTAGGCTATTCAAATTAACTCTCATTCGAGCTTTTGACGGTTCATGCTTAATTCTAACTATACATTAAAGCCACTTTGAATTTTGTAAGATTTTATTCTTTAATAATCACCCCCATTCTTTCACTTCCATGTAAGGACGAATTGATTTATATCTTATCTTTGGAGACAAGGCTAAGTGAAGACCATAGTCTCAATAAGAAACATGGGCATTATATTCTATCAATTCTTTTATCTTACTATAGAAGATAAGGCTTTGTCTAGCGATAGAAGAATATTTTTTTAATTTTCTATTTAATAACTGAATCTCTCGTGAACAAATGGAAAACTCAATTTTTAATCTTTAACTTTATATTATAAATTAGAAAATATTGTTTTCTAACATTTTTAGAAATGATTACTATTATTTTTCAAAATCTAAAATATTATATTATATGAATAAAAATATTTTTAATCTGGACTACACTTGTTTTTTTTTTTTTTTGCGATCTGAGTTATAAAATATTTTAAATATTAATTCCTTAAATAAAGTGTATTCTTATAAAGATTTGTGAGAGACATTTAAACTATTTTATAGTTCGAACTGTAAAAAAGCAAGGGTAGTTCGAACTGAAAATAGGCAATCTCATAATATATTTAGTTATAAAATAAATATTTAAAATTAAAAAATATTTTCTATAGCTGAAGGTAAACATGGCCACGGTTCATGAACCGCCGGTTCCGGTTCATGAACCGCCGGTTCCGATTCAAGAAATCTTTGAACCTGAACCGAACCGCCCAAGGGCGGTTTGGGACGGTTTGGTTCCGGTTCCGGTTCGGTCAACGGTTCCGATTCCGGTTCAAACCGAATTTTTTTAATTTTTTTTAAATATTGTTGTATTCAATCCAACCTTGAGCGGGTGCTTTGTTTGCAAATGTCGGGCGAAAGTACCATATCCACCTCCTTGCTTGAATTTGTATACCTAATTACAATAATTACAAGATACATCAAATTTACCATCTCCTTTTGGTGTTTTCTTGAAATGAATTTTAAAAATATCAGAAGTAGAAATTTTTCCACCTCCCTTTTGTTGAGTTTCACTCTCTTGTGTTTGAAAATTTTGAGTTTCAAACTCAACATTTTCAACATTTTCAAAATTTCTACCTTCACTTGCCATTTTTTTGAAAAAAGTATGATAATAAAAAAATATAATAATGATAAAATAATATAGTAACAAGTAATAAATAATTAACAATATAATTGAATAAATTGATAAATAACAAAATGAGAAGATTGAAGAAATTGAAATTGAAATATTAAATGAGAGACAAAATTGAGAGAATAATAGCTTGAGACTTGAGAGAGAGAGAGAGAGAGAGAGAGAGAAAGTGTGAAAAATGAGTGGGGGAGGGAGGGGTATATATAGATAGGAATTATAAAATTAAAAAAAAATTAATAAAATTGGAATTGGACCGTTGGCTGCCAACGGTCCAATTTTGGACCGTTGGGGGGGGGGGGGGAGAGGTGCTGCACGGGGGGGGAGGGGGGGGTGGTGGGGGGGGGAGGGGGGTTGTTCCGGTTCCGCGGAACCGGAACCGGCAGTTCCGGTTCCGGTTCCGCGGAACCGGCGGTTCCGGTTCCCCGGAACCTTGAACCGGAACCGGACTGAATTTCGCCGGTTCAGTCAGGTTCCGGTTCCGGTTCCGGTTCCGCCGGTTCCGGGTCTGGTTCCGGCCGGTCCGATTCCGGTTCGAACCGCCGGTCCGGTTCAATTTTGGCCATGACTAGCTGATGGGCCCTAATATGGCTTAAAATTCTATAATGGATGTTATTTTTCTCCAAATTTTCAATTTTGTTGTTGATCATGGTTGCATTAAATAATAAGATATCCAATATTAGCAATGCGGCGAATCCATATTTTTATTCTTATATTTTTATATTTTTTTTATGTGATCACCTAAAATTTTTATTATTTTGATTATATCCTTATATCTATATTTTTAAATTAATTTAACTCTTATACTTTGACATTTTTCTCGTGCAGCATTACGAACTTTTCATTATTTCAATTGCACTCATTTACTAACATTTTCGAATCAATTTAACATTATACTTTGACTTATAAAAAAAAAGTTAAATTGACTTATCTTACTTAACTTCTTTTTTTGGTAAATTATATGAAACCCCCTACATTTATGGTCATGTGCAACTTACCCCATGTGTTTTCAATTGTATCAAAAAATCTCTTATACTTTCAAAATGTTGCAATCAGCCATAATCTATTGTTATTTTACATAATTTTGTGCATTCTACTGGTTGATTAATGCAAAATTATGTATTTTTTTGATATATTGAAATTCTATATGTAGAATTATATATTTTGTATGTAGATTATTGTACAAAATTATGTAAAATAACAAGATTGTGGCTGATTGCAACATTTTGAAAATGTGAGGGATTTTTTTTATGCAATCAAAAGCACATGGGGTAAGTTGCACATGACCCTAAATGTAGAGAAGTTTCATATAATCTACCAATTTTTTTAAAAAGTTAAAATATAAAGATTAAATTGAATAAAAAATGTAGGTAATTGAAACAATAAAAAGTTCATATTGCCACACAAAAAAAAATCAAAATATAGACATTAAATGGACTAAAAAATGCTGGTCTAATGGTATAATTAAAACAACAAAAAATTCAAATAACAACCAAAAAAAAGGTAAAATTATATGAATAAAAATATGAATCTAACCATTAGCAACACAAAACAAACACACTAGTGGTAAACTCGCATTATGCAATTTTATTTTTTTTTTTTTGTTCTTTATATTGTTTTTTGTTATTAGAAACAAAACTAATGCAGAAATTTTAAAAAAGAAAATAATTCAAATTGTTCAACTAATGAGGATTTTTATCATATATCTCTATGTAACATTCAACAATTAAAATTTCTCTTTGAAAGCATTATCTGAATAATTTTGTTTAAATTAATTTGGCTAATTAGAAAAGGTGTAACCCCAATAATTTTTTTCTTGTAGGGTTTTCATTTCTCACTTAATGCTACACTACAACATTACACGTAGTTTTATATGAAATTGTTTTCCCATTTTATTATTGAACTATATATATAATATGCTTCCGCTTCCACCCATCCTTTTTTTTTTTTTTTAAATGTTTGAACAGCACTTACATAGTCTTCTCACCACACTCTGATTTGATACGATCGAGACTCTAGCTCCACGCTTATCCTTTACTCTTTATATATGTTAAAATCCAATACATAAAACAGAGAAAAAGAAACAAAAGTTGCAGCAAAGCAAAGCAAAGGGAAATCAAAACAAATGAAAAGAATACAGAAGATGTGTATATAAACGAAAAAGAGGAACCTGAAATGGAATGGAATCGCAAGAGAGAGAGAGAGAGAGAGAGAGAGAGAGCATAGTAATAGCTTTTACCGAGGAGGTAAGGTAAGGTGAGGGGAGGGGAGCCGCAGATACTAGTGATATATGGAATGGGGAGAATTGAAAGTCACACCTGACATGATGATGATGATGAGGCTGATAAATTAAATGACAGATAAAAGAGTATGAATAAATTAATTAATGTGGATCCATTGATGTGTAGTGCATTTATGCAGCAAGAAGGTTGAAATGCGCGGGGTGGTCCCTCCCTCCCTCCCTCCCATTTTAATTAGTTTTTATTTTTGTGATTGAATCAAGTTTTGATCATTACAGACGATCCACTTGGATTATAATAATTTTGTTGAATCTAAATAAATTCGTATAAAAAAAAAAACTTGATTCTAATTAATTAGTTAAATTATACACATCTTACAACTTATGAGAGTGCATGAAAATAAATACAAAATCATGTGAACAAAATTTTTATGTTATCCGTATCAGATAACATAACATTTATCCAATATAAATAAAATCAAAATAGAGACGTGAGCCCCTGCATGGCTGCGTCTGATTGGTAACAGAACAAATCATATCATGTGAATTTGGAGATCTTCAAATTGCTGAATCAGTGACGTATTTATATATTAGTAGTAGTTGCCATGTCACCATGATTGTGATTTTGACCTTGACGATGCTTTGTTGCACGCGTGACAAATAGATAGTTTCGATTAAGAGATGAGTGATGGAGCCATTGCTGCGAACCCCACATCCATTGATTATCTATCATATAACACTTTGAATAAAAGGACCCGTTGCGTTAGATAGCCCAATTCGCAAAATAACCAAAACATCTTTACTTTTGATTTAACAAAAGATATTTCAACTTACAGCCAGCCAACTTTCCAATTCTACAGGCTGCAGCAGCACTATCATATCAAATCACTGTTCTTTATATATATATAAATTAATAAGAGAGGAGAATTTTTAAAAATATATAAAATATATTAGAGATGCATTTTATTTGTATGGCTAAGATAATTTTAAATGTATATATCAATGGCTGAGATTAATGGACACCTTCCCTCTCTATCTCTCCCCATCTCAGCTTTTACCTCTCATTTCTCTGTCTATCTTCTCTCTCTCTCTTCCTTTCTGTTCCTCTTCTTGAATTTTAAACATTTTGTTTCCTCTCTCAAATTTTGCCTTCATCAGAGCTCACTTTGACTGTGGATCACTCTGACCACTCTCACAGTTGTTCATTCCGGTCGCAACATCACTTCATCTGGGTTATTCATTGCAATAATTTTTTTTGTTTTTGCTTTTGTCTCTCCTCCTTTCTCTCTATTTTGGCTTATGGCTGTGTTTGGGAATGTCCCATTGTATTTTCAGTGTGTTGGGTTAGTTTTATTTGGAATGCTTGATAGTTAGTTTAAATATTTTATTTTTCCCATGAATACTTTCAATGTATTTAATCTTTCATCTAGGAACTGTTTAAAAGAAAGCGAAAGTTTAAATATGTTGAAAGTATTTATTTGGAGTTATTAAAAAAGAAAGTGAGGGTAATTTGTTTAGCTGATCTTTCTACAACAAAAAAACTAAATTCACACTCAAGAAAATATATTTAACATTTTATTATAAAAAAAATTATACCATTCAAATGTAATATATTTGTTATATGATTCTAAAAAGAAAATGACTGTTTTAATATTAATGTGTAATATGGCAAGAAAGTTTTTTTTTTTTTTTTGTACCTTTTTAAGGGAATATAATATTCTATATTATTTTTCAAAAAATTCTGGTGAATGTATATGTGTGTGTATTTAGTTGCCTTCATGAAATAATTATTCATTATTACTTATAAAATGACTTTGTTATTTATTGAATTTTCTTTTTTTTTTAGCATAAATTTATGTTTGGACTTTCCAAGTCATAAATGGCGAACTTCAAAATATTTATGATTATAACGGATTTTGATTTTGGTTTTAATTTCATTTCTATAAAATTGAACTCACTTAGGAAAGATAAGAGTTTAAATTTGGACATTGTTGTGCTCCGATTTTAATTTTATCATTTTAATGTGATTGTTAAAATACATCTATTCTAAACATTGGGTTGGCCTTTTTCTTTTTCTTAGATGTTTATATTTTTATTTCTTCTTCTCTTAATTGTAACTCGTTAAGTATTTTATATCTATGACAGTTATTTATTTAAATAAAATTTTAAATTTTATTATCCGATTTGGTAACAACTGATTTGGAAATAACATGTCATTGCTAATGAAATCCATGTTAACTTCTAGTATTGCTAATTTTTTTGTTTCTTGATGTCTAAAATTATATAACCAAACATTTTTAGCTTAAAGCACAACAATTTTAAACAATATCGCTATTTTTGGTCAAGTAAGTTTTTTTTTTCATATAAATTTAAGTACCTCTCTTATAATATAAGGCCTATTTTTTAAAAAAAAAAAACTTATCATATCTAATTTTCTTCTAATAAAATATTTTTTCCTTATACTTTATAGGTAGATGGAGACTTACACCAAACCGTAATATCAACTCCATTTACTAATTTTCTTATTTATGTGTATAAGATTTTATTTATCAATCTAAAATATTTGTATGTATAGGTTCAATTTCTTCAAGAAAGAAATTTAATGTTGTTATCCGCGATGAGCATGACCTTAATACTATTCGCATTCGTGAGGTAAGCCTAAAAGTCATTTGAACATTGGATATGTATTTTTTTATTATTTTAAAAATAATTTATAAATATATTCTACTTATTTTTTATAGACAAAGGAAAAAGACAAAGCAATATCAAAGAAAACAGAAAAAGCTATCCCTTCTGGCAAAGGAAAGGAAAATACACATCCCATGGTATAGTTTCTCAACAATTTTTAAAAATTTCTTTTTTGAATATTATATAAAAAAAATTATATAAATTTTTTTAGAAATTGCATAGTGTCATATACTCGTTTTTATGTACACTTTTTAAAAGTTTCTTTTTCAAATATTTATTCAAAATTCTTTTTATTGAGTGTAAAATATTTTTCTGAAGTATGTTAAAATAAGCATTTGCACAACATGCTAATGCATTTGTATGAACATTAATCTTAATTTTTAATATGTTTGTCTATTTATATGAACACATGTTGCATTTACAATATAGCATAATAAAAATATGAGAAAAGAAAACGAAAAAGGAAAAGAAGAAGGAACAAACATGTGATGAAAAGGAAACTACATAATATAATTTTTTTAATTTTTATTTTTCTTATAAGAAGTTCTTAAGGAAAGAAGAAAAGGACAAAAATAAAATTTAATATAACGAAAAGAACAAGAAGAGTGAAAATGAAAGTAGAAAATATTACAAGCTAATATTCACATTTTATGTACCCAATGATCTAATATTTACCTTTTCAACGTACATTTTGTAAAGAGATGATAGTATTTTTAAACCAACAAATGCATAGTGAGTTTGCAGTATTGTGTGCTTAATGTGTTTTTAAATTATTTTTTCCTCTCTTTTTAAATTTCATCAATACATGCATTGGTTCTTATGTGACTAACAACTCAACCAAGTGAAAAAGAAAAGTTAGTTAAAAGGAAGAAAAAATTCACGATGAAAAGGAAGCAAGAAAGAGGATAATCTTCACATTTTATGCACCTACTTGTATAATATTCTCATTTTAGGCATACAATGATAATGTGTTATCAAAAGCTGCATTGGCCCAACGTGCACGGTGAAAATGTGAAAAAAAATCAAAAGTTATGTTCTGCATACCAATTGAGACAACGCCAACGACAAGAACGAGAAAGATCAAAGAAATGTATTAAGCCAAGACAATCTTCTTTAACGACAATCTTTTTTAACACCAAATTGGTAAAAAACTGTGTTTAATTCTTAAAATAAATACTCTTACTATTATCACTTTATTATATAAATTTTAATTTATTCACAATCCATTTCTGTAGGCCTGCTCCTACAACCCCATCTAGAAATATTGGCGTGATCATCCGTGATAAACACAATCTTAATGTTATCCATGTTCGTGCGGTAAGTACAAAATCAAATCAAACATTATATGTATTTTATTTATATAAGATTATATAAAAAAATAATATTTTAAATATTTTATTTATATTTGTTAGGCAAAAAAAAAAAAGGTCAACCCAATGTCTAAAGGAAAAGAAAAGATAGCTCCTTCTGACAAGAGAATGTCAAATGCATGTCAAGTGGTATGAGTATATAAAATGAATTTGTTATTTTATGTTATTTTTGTAGAATGATTGTATTATGTTTTCCTGTAACTTACTATTATTTGTTTATGTTTTTCAAATTTATTTATTTTTATTTTGCATAGATACATGTGCATTTATAATGTATCATCCATAAGTTACTACTTACATGAAGAGAATAGGAAAAAAGAAATGAAGGAATAAAAACATATATAAAGAAAGGAAAAACTAAATAAGATAGGTTTTTAATTCTTATTTATTTTTTCAATGAAAAACAAAATGCATGAATAAAGAAAGAAATAAAGATAACACTATTAAAGGTATGAAACAAATAAAATATCTAGAAAACAAAATTAAGAGAAATGAAAGAAATAAGAAGATAGTTTCATTTTAAACACAAAATATTCACATATTTTGCACCAATGATAAAATATTTTCATTTTAGGCACAAAATGACAATATAATATCAAAAGCTACATTGGCCTAACGTGCACGGTGAGAGCGTGAAAAAAATGAAAAATCATACTTTGAATTTCAATGCTTACAATAAGAACAAGAGGAATTAGAAGAATGTGTTCAACTAAGACAACCTTTTTTAACACCAATTCGTCGCAATCGCACTCGCTTGGAGTGGAAAACAATAACTGGAGATTCTCATTCAGCACAAAAACGAACAATGGTTACCCATCATTCTACATGTTCGTTTTCTATGCTAAGCACATCTTTAGCTCCACAAAGGAATCGATAAACTACTGTATCTAATTTTGAAATACATACTTTTACTCATACTGTTTTGTTTTACAAAATTTTATTTATACACAAATATTCGTAGGTCTACTCTTATAAATCGATTTCTTCAAGAAGATCTAGTACTGATGATGAATTAGAAGATATGCTTATGAATACATCAATTGACACCCGGGCACACAAAGATTCTTGTCGCCATTATCTTGACAAGATGGATACATTAGGTCCTTATTGTTCAGCCTTATATTGGATTGATGAAAAATTGACAAAATCATCTATGTAAGTGTCCCTTATTCAGAACTTGCTATTTGGAAGGAAAGATTGGGCTACCTTTACTTATTACACCCCCTCAACCACTTCAGGCGCTGTATGATGAGAATAATAATCAATCAAAATTCTTTTGAAATTATACTCAAGTGTACAATGCAGCTAATGCTTTTACGAATCTTAGTGCTACATTGGATCCTAGAGTACTGGGCCCTGCATCATTCACAATTCAGAGAAAATTGCAACATCGAACAGGATCACCACAACCACAACCAGGGCAGGATGCGAGTTATGCTCAACTGTATATATATGGCCCTAATTCAGCTTTTAGAATTTCGTAATTATAGAAATCCTAACTTGAGAAAGGATGTTCTCAAAACTATTCAGGATAGTTTATTGCAAGTCAATGCATTAATAGATAAATTTCACCAGGCTCATGCCATTTTACATCAATTAGACTCGGCATAACACAATCTACCTACTCATCTTCATTACAATTCAACAATTGATCGATGTCGATATAACCTACCAACTGCATATGAGATTGCGATTGTAATACCAGATGATGGGACAAAGGTAAGTGGAATGAGAGATATTATCTTACATTTTCGAGGAAGTAATAAGTTGATGCAAATTAATGAATATCACCCAGCATACTTGACATTACATTATATTCTATTATTTTCATATGGTGAGCTTAGATGGGAATCTGAGTTGAAATTGTGAAACGTTCAGTATGATCGACATTCAACTGATCGACTTACTTAAATAGATTTTTATAATTATCGTTTGTTTGAATGACCCACAAAATATTCAACAATTTTGATAGGTGAGAAATTATTTTAAGAGTTTTTGGTAGATGCTTCAATTGAGCAAAATCGATTAACATACTACAAGCTTAATTAAGGGAAACTTCAGGTTGAGTTTTACTAAGAGTTGTCAAATATGGATCCAGATTATGTGCAACCTAGTCAAATTGGTCAAAGGTTTGTTTTGACATCTTCATTTACTGGTAGTCCTAGATATATGTTTGAAATCTTTCAAGATTCAATGGCTATCGCGGGATATAACCAACACCTAGATATTTTTTTTACCATGACTGCAAATCCCAATTGGCCAAAAATTACTTCAACATTATTACCACTTCAAAAACCTATTGATCGTCCTGATTTAATTACCTGTGTTTTTGAGTTAAAGAGAAAATGTTTGATGAATGAGATAAAAACAAATGAAGTGTTTGGAAATAAAGTTGCATATGTTTTTACAATTGAATTTCAAAAACGATGTCTCCCTCATATGCATGCACTTTTATTTCTCAAGGGTCTAAACAAAATTCGGACATGTGTTCAAGTAAACAAATTGGTCTGTGCAGAATTTTCAGACCCAAAAGATGATCCTATACTTTTTGAAACTATCAAATATTGTATGGTACATGGACCATGTAGTGCTCGAAATTCGCAAACACCATGTATGAAAAATGGTAGATGCACTAAGAGATACCCTCGAGCTTTCATAGAAACAACTATGGATCAAAATGGATACCCTATCTATCGTCGTCGCAATAATAGTCAAGTACTTACTGTAAGGGGGCAAGAAGTTGATAATAGGGATGTCGTACCATATAATGCATATCTTTCTAAACTTTTCAACTAGCATATAAATGTGGAAGTTTGTGCCGAAATGAGATGTGTCAAGTATATACATAGTACATTTATAAAGGTTATGACCGTATAATAATGGTGTTAGGAATGATAAATGAGATTCAATAATATCTCGATGCAAGGTATATTGAACCTCCAGAAGCTGCTTAGCGAATATTTGGTCATCATTTACATGCAAAGATGCCAACACTTATATTGACACTTTATTTACCTAGAATACATCACGTTGTTTTTAACCCAAAAGAGTCATTACAAACGATTCAATCTAGAACTAGTTAATAAATGTCAATTCTTACTGGCTTCTTTTCATATTGTGCTGGCAGTGAAAATGAATGTCCATTCACTTATTAAGAATTTCCACAACATTTTGTTTGGGTCAAGTCGAAAAAAAGATGGAAATCAAGAGAAATGGAATATGCAATTGGTAAAATGTACTTTTCTAGCCCTAATTGTGGTGAAATATTTTATATGTGTTTGTTACTAACCCTTGTCAAAGGACCAAAATCATTTCAGTCTTTACACACGGGCGATAATGTTGTGCATAATACACTAAATAAGCATGTGTTGCAAATGGGCTTTTAGAAGATGATGAAGAATGGATCCAATGCTTGAAAGAGGTTACAGTTATGAAAACTATATATCAATTGAGGAGATTGTTTAGTATTATTCTCACCCAGTGCTCTCCACTAAATCTATGTGCATAATGGAATCAATTCTCAACGCATATATGTGATAACCTTGCACATAATATTCATACATTGTTTGCCATTTCTAACCCAATTGAGGCTCAAATTGAAGATTATAGTCTCTATCTTTTGAATCAAATGCTTCATGAATCAAGCAAAAATTTAATTGACTTCCCACCCATGCCACAACCTACTGCAAATTGGAGTGCAGTAATTGGTAATCAATTAATATTTGAACATCAACAACTGTAGAGTGAGGCACAACAGACAAATCCACAAATTACTATTGATTGTCTCAACAATGGACAACGAAATGCTTCTAACACAATCACTTCTTCAATTTTTCAAAATAAATGAATTGTTTTCTTTTTGAATGGGGGTGCTGGAACAAATAAAACATTTTTGTACAATACGATTATATTAAAATGTCACAACCTTTGGCATATTGTTGTTACTGTGGCTTCATCTAAAAATGCATCATTGTTGCTGGTAGGAGGTTGCACTGCACATTCAACATTTTTCATTTCGTTAGATGTCTTGAAAAATTCAAATTATGGGCTTAGCAAACAATCATTACAATCTAAGTTATTTAGAGAAACAAAACTCATAATTTGGGATGAAGTTCCTATGCAACATAGACATTGTGTTGATGTGATTAATTGTACATTGAGGGATATTTGTGATAGTGAAAAGCCATTTGGGGGTATTACTGTTGTTCTTAGTAAAGATTGTCGACAAATTTTACTAATTATACCCGAAGGAGTTCGTGAGCAGATTTTGAATGGAAGCATATACATATCTTAACTTTGGATTTGAATATCCGCTTGAATTATGAAAGTCACGAAAATGCTAATTTTGTAATTTTTTTATGGAGGTAATACTACTTTAACTTTTTTTCTTATTATATAAATTATTTTAAATTAATAAATTGTGTTTACACTCTTAATTTTTATTGATTTCACTTTTTTTAGATTGGGACCAATCCTCAAGAAATCATTAACCTCTTATCAATAATACACAAATGTCAAGATTTAAATGAATTACTCTTTACAGTTTATCCACAGTTGAATGTGATAGAGATGTCAACTCCAACATTTTAACTAAACGCACAATTCTGTCTACGCGTAACGATAATGTCAATGGCATTAATACTATATCTTTTCAGAGAGATTATGTACTTATCTTGCAATAGATAAAATGTCTGAAGATAATGAAATTGATCCTACCATTATAAATAGATATCTTAATGAATATTTAAATTCATTGGATCTTCCTAAGTTGCCAACTTTTAAGTTAGAGTTGAAAGTGGATTGTCTTATAATATTGTTGAGAAACATTGCACCGAAAAATGGACTATGTAATGGTACAAGATTGATAACTACTAGGTGCGACACTCGCATAATTGAAGCTCAAATTTTAACTGAAGAAAAGTTTAATAATTTGGCCTTCATATCATGGATATATTTAACATCATCTTCTTCAAAAATGTTTTTTCAAATGACAAAACGTTAATTTTTAGTCCGATTAGCATATGTCTTAACCATTAATAAATCTCAAGGACAATCTGTTAAATTTGTTGGAGTTGATTTGCACATACTATTGTTTAGCCATGGGCAATTATATGTGGCATTGTCCAGATGTACATCCTTTGATCGTATAAGTATTCTCCTCCCTAAAGATAGTTTGGATTCTACTACAAATATTGTTTATCCTGAAATGTTGTAGTGTTCTATGTAGATTAAATCACGTTTTATCAAAAGGTAACCATGTAGATTTATTTTTATTGATTATATTTTTTTTTATAAAATTTTAATTTAATAATAATTTGAAATATGGACTTTTGTAGAATTGGATTGAAAAATCTATGTAGCTTAAGAAAAGAAATACAACTAGATTGCTTCGATGGGAATTTGATAAGGTAATTTCAATCTCAAAGTATTTTGATATGTATATTTCCAACAAATGTACTAATTTATATTTTTTTGTTTTTACAAATTATCATATTGTTGTGCATGTTCCGCATTGGGGACACACACAAGTTGATACAAAGACTTTTTAGAAAATAATGAGGAAAAAGTTTGGACAAACACATGTTTAAAAACGTGTTATTGACACGTCTTTTGTAAAGTATATATATTTTGGAAAGCTTTAATCCATTTTTTGTAAAGTTTTAACCAACTCTTTTGATATATGATAATATAATATTTATTTTTCTTATATAATTATAATTTGATGTCAATAGCACTAACTGGTGTGCATTTTAATTTTAATTTTTTTTAGATTACAGAGTACTGGTTGTTGTGCATTATTTAATATTTAATTTTTTTTATATTTGATTTGTTTAGAATTATAGAATACAGGCTGGTATTTTATTATAGAATACAAGCTGAAATTATAGAATACAGAGCACTTACTGATGTGCTTTATTATATAGATTAGTAATTTTTTTTCTTTTAATTATTAAACGTTAACAAATATACAATAACTTTAATTTTTATTTTTTGTTCAGTGTTTATAATTTTCTTTTTACTTACTCTTATATTTTAATTTGTAATATTAATGAATATTATAAATCTTATATGTTTGTTTCTTATTTAAATTTTGTAGAGCGTTTAATACAAGCAAAATTGTTACAAATTTTTCACAAATTTTAACATAATACGTATAAATTATAACTGTATTTTAATCATAATATTATTTACACTATATTTTTAAGCACGGGTATATGTTAGTATATATATATTTTAGTTACTTTGAAATTATAACATCTCATTTTTAAATTCTTAAATTCAGTGGCGTGCATGCATATTTCATGTACTACCAACTCATCTCATTTTTAAATTTAGGTCAATTATATTATTAGTTTTTATTATTTAAATTCATCATTACTTTTAATTTTTATCGCTCACATTTATTAAATTTTTATTTTTGTTTAATTTTTCATTAAATTCAGTTAACAAAACTAATGCAATATATGTATATATATATATTAAAATAAACATCAAAATTCCCTAATATTAAAATTAACCTAAACCAACAATCAAAATAATTTTGACATTCATGGTAATGCATGTAACAATTAGTTTTCATTTACAAAATTAAATGTTAAAATTGGAAGAAGAAGTGACTAAATTTTAATAAAAATCATAATTTAATGATTATAGTAACAAAAACTAAAGTGCAATAATTATAAAAAAACAAAAATATTATTTATACACTCAATTTTAACTCTTAGAATAATACTCATGCATTAATGTATTATATTATATTATATTATGTGACATATCAATATATATATATATAATACACTAGCATATAATGTTATTTTAAGTGTCAAAATTAAATGTTCAAGTAATATTTTTGCACAAAATATATTATAAAAAAATACTACTTAAATAACATTCAAGAGTGACATTTGATATAATACTTCTACGTTAATACATTATATTGTATGTTTAATTAATATAAATAAATAATACAGAAATATAAAATATCACATCACGTTCAAGCAACATTTTTGGAAACGTAAGGAGATCAAATATCATTCCTTTTTATTGTTTTTCTTCAAATTCATTAAAGACCGTTAAAATGTATTAATTTTACATTGCCGCCGAAAACTGCGCGTCAACTTTTAAACACCCAAAGATAATTTCTCTCTCCATACATGAAAAAGGTGAAAGGGTCAAAAAGACAGTAACCCTTCCCGGTTTGACTTCCATTTTAGGACAAAAGTATGAAATAAACATTTTGATTTTAAAATTAAATATATTATTATACTTTTAAAATAATAAAATAAATTATTATACAAATTTGATCATTACACTTTAAAATGATACAAAAAATTATTATGAGTCAAAATATCAACCCCAATGACTATCCTGACATTAAATTTAAAAATATAATAAATTATTTAAAATATAATAATTAAATTAAGTTGAAGCTGGACTAAAGTTATATTTAACTTTCTTAAAATTCAATAATCAAATTAGCCCTGAAATCAAAGTATAATAACTTATTAAAAAATTATATTCACAACCTACAAATTTGCTCTCCGTAGTCCACACCCCCACCAAATTTTTTAATAATTTTAAAATTCATATTTTACCACCACAATCCACTCTCTCCTCCAACCACCCCCGACCGTCGATCGCCGCCTCGCCTCTCTTTCTCTCCCACACCACATACACACAAACACATACATATATATATATATACACACATGAGGCGACCATGGCGACTGATCCACCGCCATCAAGGGACACACTCTTTTTCTATGCGACGGTGGGTCGACGATGGCAACCAACCCACCTTGGCAATGGTAATGGATCGACCGCCATATCGCACCAGGCCAGTGCCTAGTGCAATCGTGGCCACCACCATCATGACTGATGGCAGCCGCGATGCCGCCATCGTCGCTGAAAGGAACCCCCCGAACCCCGAGTTTGACGATTTCTCGAATCCCATCACCCCGATCATGATAGATCGACCACCATGGTTGACCCACCTTGGCAATGGTGATGGGTCGTCCACCATCATCGACCCACCTAACGATCGTCACACAAGGAAAGAGAGAAAGCAAAAGTGTGTGTGGGTGAGTTGGCCGCCATGGCTGACCCAACAATGGCAGTGGGTTGACAGTCATGGATGCCGCACGCGTGTGTATATATATATATATGTGTGTGTGTGTTTGTGTACATGTGTATATGGTGCGGGAGAAAGAGAGGCTAGGCAACGGCCAACAGTTGGGAGTGGTTAGAGGAGAGAGTGGATTGTGAGAATAAAATAAGAATTTTAAAATTATTAAAGAATTTGACCAGGGTGTGGGTTGTGGACTATGAATAGAATTTCCATAACTTATTTAGGATTTTACCAGACATTTTATATAAAAGTTATGCTCAGAAGTTAAAAAAACCCTTTCGAAGTACCAACTGATCCATAATTTTTGCAACTACCCATCTAATTTGAACACAAATTACGTTAAAATCATCAGCCCTTTCAATGCAATCAAACTGGAACAAAGCTTCCATTACTAGTGTTTATCCAAAGTACATCCAATAAAATATAGCAGCACAAAGCCACAGCCTCTAATTTGATGTTCCTAACCATTTAGACCCTAACCTTAAATGTAATCAGTCAAATAGATACAGTTGAGTCGAGGACCATTAGCATATCAAACTCAATAGGGGCAGATCGTCGTCACATTCACATAAGCAAGCAACATAGAAATCCGAGATTAAAAAATAAAAAGCCACCACAATAGCACTAGATTAATAATAGCAGTATCCTAACGTCGACAAATACCCAAAAAGGAAATCAGCAGAAACCAATATGGAAAGAGCATTTTTTAAGAGAGGTGCTTCAAACAAGTATCCTAAAACCAACAGAATTCTGAATAGGAGAAACTAACTTGTTTTTTCACTTCTGTTATACAGACATTTCCCATCTAATCAAAATCAACGATTTTGGGAGTAATCAAAGCTCAGAGGCTGCTGCTGAGAGTAAGGTACCTGCACAGCCAGTTCAAAAGCTCTTAAGATGAATTTATTAGATATTTAAGTTACTCAACTGAACATAAAATGAAATAATGCACGCATATACACATACAGGGATGAGGCATGAAATATATATATATATATATATATTTGAAGTTTGCTTCCATAACAAAGACATGAAATTGCTGATATAACCACCAAATTTCATATTAAAAGACATGACCATTTAAAAAAAGTGAAGCAAGTTATTAAAAAAAAAGGAAAGTGAATGCCAGCAAAAAAATAAATAAATAAATAAAGTTAAAGGCAGATTGGTCACACTAATGTTGTTAAGCAGATTTTAAGAAATTAAAAAAAAAAAAAAAAAAAAAAAGCATGGAATTGTTGACATAACAAGCATATTTTCTACCACCAAGGTGTTAGTCCAACGGTTCAGGAATTCTCCTATGTCCCCCAGATTTGGTGTTCTAACCTTAAACCTCTACTACTTGCAGGATGACCCAGACCATGACCCATGATGCCAAAAAGAGCGATGGATACAGGGCCTAATGTTGTGCTATACAGTGGGACTGGGGTGACGAGCTTGCCTTTCCTGCAATAGCTATGACTCAAACCAAACACTCCCTAACTAGGAAGGGCCCTCCTCATAGTCACACCTAAAGAGGGTTACTAGGCGCTGGTTGCCCCACCTTCCTCTCATTTCCCAGCCAAAAAAAAAAACATTTTCTTGAAAAAATACACTCAAAAAAAGAATACAAAACACTCTCCAGTATACTGGAGAATCAAAATCACTAGATTAATAATTTCAAGCAGAAAATTGAATAATGCCCATATATTTCAGGGCCATACTTGTCCCCAAAACCCAGAGTTTAAGGTAACAACAAAATGATGAAGCCTCACCTATGTTGATTACATATGGCATGCTTTTAGGAGCATGGAAACCTCTAAGGTACCTTATCATGTCAAACAGCAACTAGTTGGAACTTCCAACTGCCGGGACTTGAAGGACACATCCCCACAAAGGGGACTTGCATGCCCATCACCATAATGCATTTGAATGTGCAGCTCTTAAGACCCTGACCCACAACCAAATTCCAGAAAAATGAACACCAGATCTCTCTGAAGAATTGGCATCCTGAGACACCTGAAGATCTACTAGATAGGAACCCTTAACCTATATGCATGGGTAAGTCAACCTAAACTAGGCATTGGGTGTACCAGAAAATACAAATTCTGACGGAAGTGCGCCTCTGAGGAACTCGTTTGCCCAAATAAGTGCATATGTGATCAAACATTCAACAGGCACAACATATTGGCTTGCATGAGCATTTTGACTTTCACTAATTAAAAACTGCCTCAGCAGGTCATAGTCAATCATCCCACAGATTTGCACTAATTTGGAACAAGTTCCCATAGGAAACTCGTCATTCACATTACAAATAGCACATCATGCAGAGAACTGAAAGAATTGCGACACTTCAGCTACTAGTCTGGTCTCCAATTTGTCACAACAATGCAATAAAGTATTAATCTCTAAACTTGACAACTATAATTCAGCTAGTAATTATCCAACAAGATTGTCATAATATCAAAACTCTAATAAGCATTTTGTTTCCATAAGTGAAAACAATAGTAATTATTAATTCTGGAGAAGGGTGCAACAAACTAGGAAGTCCAGGAACAGTAATTTACCTGAAATACAGCACGTCTAAATTGATCATATGACTCTGCATACATCATGGTAGAAGTTGGCCATTGCATATAGACAGCATCCCTGGATGTCTGATTGAATCCTGTGGCACAGAAAGGGTTCATGATTGGGGTCCTGTAGCCAACGGAAGCTTGCGTTCTTAGCACCTGACCTAATTGGGGGAAACCATTATCATACTGCACAAATGGAGGCTGAAACTTCTGCATGTTATAATGTGCTGAGACAAAACTTTGGCTCGCAGGAGAAGTCTTGACATACCTGCATCAATTAAAGATGAATTCACCTGGTAATCTAGAGGTCCGTTTTTCTTCAGCATCCATAATGACAGATGCATAACATGAATGGGAATAGACCATGTCAAGACAGATATCCTGGAAACTATATGAACTGTGCCTATAACCAATAATGCATGGATTGCCAGAGCTTATATACTCATCTTAGTTAAAATTCCACAGCCATACACAAAATCTATTCCAGGTTGAAAATTTCTATATGTAATGCAAAATGATATGTTCTATGTTGATAACCACCTTAGTTTTTAAATAACCAATGAACCTTTTACAATAATGCTACAGGACAAATTAATTTCACTCACACGCAACTTTTCAACCAAACCCCTCAAGAAATAGAAAACCAAAGATATCAAAAAATCTGTTCAGCAAAATTGAATGCAATGCAATACTACCCCTGCTTTAAGAGTCACAGGCACTTAGTTCCCTGCCCTTCCCTGGCATGCCTTAAGGTGCTTATTGAAGACAAGAAAAACCAACCCAATTAGAGAATTGAAAGAGTTGGGACAATTATTGAAAAAAAATGTAAGATCTCAAGCAGAAAATGATGCATAAGAGACCATAAACTAAGCCATTCTGATTCAGATAGAGAAATGGATACTACTACCTTTCATAACTCCTATCATAATCTGGATCAGTACGGTCCTTCTCCCTATCCCTGAAAATGGCTACCCGATAAGAAGAAGTGCCAGCATCCCTGAGACTGGGAAGTTTCTCTAAATCAATCATGGAATTCTTGCATCCTTCGTTCTCATCTCCATTCAGACACATAGTTTTCCCATCCAATGGAGTGTGGGAGGTGGAATCTTCTGACTCAGGGCTACTAGGGCTACTGAAGATGCGAGCCCGTGCCCTGTCATACTCCTCCTTCCTTTCTTCCACAGTCCTCATAGAACTGCGTTTGGCCCCTATTTCACTGGCTTCATTAGAAGCTTTATTACACCTTGGCCTCATGACAATTTTAACTTGATCATGTTTGTCATTCTCTGACTGTTTAGCAAGTACATCTGATAAACAGACAGCAGGGTATCTGCTTTCTGCCAACTTTTTTACCACAATTCTATTACCCAGGCCATCTGAAACATTATCTTGCACCATAGTCTGCAGGCAATAATGTTGAGCAACACGATGTGCTGCAAGGCGAAGGTATGAAGTAGGGAAATGTTGGAACTCAAACTGCTGCTGATCAGAATTCTGCAAAAACTTCTGAATGTCGAGTTCCATCCGTAGAACTGAAAAAACAAAGAGATGGTATAGTTTACGTGTTAGTATATGTGAATAAAATAATGTGTATTCTACCAAAAGTGTGTAATACAAGAAAATATATATATATATAAGTATTTTGAGTTAATTACATTAATACCCCTTACTTATCTTATTTAACACTCCTCCTCAAGCTGGAGCATATATATTGAGCATGCCCAACTTAGTACAAATGTAATTCACACGAGAACCTCTAAGTGACTTGGTGAGTAAATCAATCAACTGATCATTGAAACCCACATGTGTTGTAAATACCTCCCTAGAGAGCATATTTTCTCTAACAAATTGGCAATCAATTTCAATATGCTTAGTTCTCTCATAAAACACAAGATTAAAAGCAATATGCATTGTAGCCTGATTGTCACAAATCAATTGCATAGACTTGATATGCGTAACTCCTTATTCCTTAATTAATTGTTTTAACCACATTAGCTCACATGTTACAGTCATTTCCCTATATTCAACTTCTGCATTGACCTGGCGATAACAGTTTGTTTCTTACATTTCCAAGAGATTAGGTTTTCACCCACAAATACACTGTATCCAGATGTGAATCGCCTGTCACTAGGTGATCCTACCCAATCAACATCCGTATATCTTACAATCTGACTGTATCCATAATTCTGACACAATACACCTAGACCAGAGGCGGCCTTAATATATCAAATAATATGAATCACTGCATCACAATGACGGTCACAAGGTGAATTCAAGAACTAACTTATCACACTCATAGCAAATGAAATATCAAAACATGTGACTATGAGGTAATTAGGTTTCCCAACCAGTCGACAATAGCGCCCAGGGTCAGAAAGAGGCTCCCCCTGTCCCAGTAATAGTCTGATATTCGGATCCATAAGGGTATCTATTGGCTTACATCCAAGCAACCATGTCTCCTCTATCATATCTAAGGCATACTTTCTTCGAGAAATATAGATGTCTTGCGTTGATCGAGCTACCACAATACCCAAAAAATATTTCAACGAATCCAAATCCTTAGTCTGAAATTATTGGTGAATATGTGCCTTCACTCAATGATACCAACATCATCATCCCCTGTAAGTACTATATCATCAACGTATACCACTAGAAGAATATGGCGGCCAAATTAAGAGCGATAATTGAGGAGAGTAGCAACGATACCCCTTCTAAAGACGTGAATAACCCAGAAAAACACATTTGACGAAACGAGCAGATAGCTTATCACGACCTGAGGCAAGATGGTGAACAAAGTAGGTACTCTCAATGATACAAGGAGGAAGAGAATATAAGGCAACCCGAGGAAAAAAAACAGAATGAGGAATCTAGTCATTAAGGACATAAGATGACACTAGGGTCATTAAGTAACATGCAGTTAAGACAGCATCATCCCAGTGTTGAAGCGGAACATGCATATGAAGAAGAAACGTCTAGGCAGTCTCAATTAAATGATGATTCTTTTGTTCAGCCACCCCATTTTGTTGTGGGGTTCTAGCACACAAAGTTTGGTGAAGAATCCCATTGGATGCTATATAGGAATTAAACGGTGAGGAAAAATATTCAAGAACATTATCACTACGGAAAACATGAATAGACACATTAAACTGAGTTCTAATTTCAGCACAAAAGGTAAGAAACAATTAAATAACACAATTCTGAAGGCAAGAAACATTTCTAAACGCGTTTTCATTAAATATAGCCATGTAATTCAAGAAAAATCATCAATAAAGGTTACAAAATAACGAAAATCGTCTTTTGAACTAACACGACTGGGACCCCACACATCCGAATGGACCACTGAAAAAGGAGAACTAACACGTTTATTGACTCTACTTGGGAAAGAACGATGACTATGTTTCCTCAAGTTGACAGGACTCACACTCTAAGGAAGAAATACTAGAGAGACTAGGAACCATCTTCTTGAGATTGGGTAGAGACAAGTGCCCTAGCCGACAATGGACCTGTAGTGGGGAAGCAGTCGTCGTGCACGCCACTGATGAAGCAGAGTGAGACAAATAATAGAGCCCGTAAGACTCAAGCCCCGTGCCAATCGCCCGTCCAGTTCTTTGATCCTACTTCTTCTAATTGCAAAAGAAATTACAGGAAACTAATTGTTCCCCGTAATTGTTTTTTGCAATGTGTTATGTGATAATTTTCTTTTTCCTCTAATCTATTTTGCAGTTAGAAGAAACTAATTTCAAAAGAAATTAATTGTTTTTTCTACAATAATATTAGTTGTTATTATAGGTTTGATTATTTGCCATTTATGATTTTATGAGTTTGCATCTACCTCCTTATAGGTACATATTGAAAAGAATAGTTTATAAGTATTTTATAAGCATTTTTTAATAAATATGCTCCTCATGTGCATGAGGCTCGCGCGTCACCTTGCTCCTAGGCCCCAAGCACTAGTTTGCACCCTAGTGCGCCTTGCGCCTTTGACAGCTATGATCTCAAGAGTGTTTTAGCACAATAAAAGTGTGTCCAGACTCTTTTGAAGGTCAGTTAGCTCATAGGGCAATTGTCCAGGAAATGAATACCTACATTGATGCAAGCTACAATCTCTGTTAACTTTCACCAATATGTGACAATTGTTTAGTCAAAGAACAACTTTTTCAAAGGCCAATTGGCACACTCTGGGAGGAGCTCTTTTCTGTAGGTTATAATCTGTAAAATAATAAAGCAGTATGCAGAACACGTGAAAGCAATACCAAAAATGAAATTAAAATCTAAGAACATCAAATGAATACAAATGTTTCTCAACTTATTTTAAGTCCAATTAGCACTCTGAACAATCATCCAGTCAACAAGCATCTACATACCCTAGCCAAAAAAAAAAAAAAGAGAGAGAAAGCACTTGTATTGACCTAAGCTACAATATCCACAGAATTTCACCAACAAGTACAAGGATGCACATGTCCTAGCACAGATCAAATGATGCTGAGCAGGCACCAAACCAATTAACTCCAGGTCAGAACTCTCCTAATTACACCATCATCCACACTCCCAACCCCATCTCAAGCACATTCATACTGGTATCTAACGTGTTGACTGTCCAACACAATAAAGATGAAAACATGGATGTTCTTGTACATATTATACCATTTTTTTATCATAGATGCAAATTCCATAAAATAATAATAGTAGTAATAGTTTCAGAATGATGTTGCAATATGCCAAGAGGTATCATTGCTAGCTGCTAAGTAATGTGAGACGAGCGATATTACAATATGTCAACATGCACAAAATGTCTAATAGGACAGTGCCCTCAAAATATTTAAGGGGGGAAAAACAAGGTGCAATAGGGGACTTAAGAAATTTGATCATGTGAGTACATATATACTTCATAAGAAGAGAAATAGTGTCTAATAGCACCATGGCCTCGAAATCAGGGGGGGAAAAGGTGCAATCTAGAACTTACAACAATTAGTTAGCTTGATGGAAAAGCTGTATTGTATAAAGAAATTGTAGTTCAAATCTAAACACATGCAGAAGTGCCTGTGATGAACAAGCAAGTCTACTACACCCTCCCAACACTTGATGGGGTCAACCTAAAAAGCAAAAATACAGAAATTGACACAGATATGGTCACAGACATCATAATTTCGAAATGCCATTCAAAAAAATTGTAATTTTATGCATCTGTATTCACCACTATTTTGATGGCATGCTGCAAATCTTACCTTCATTAGGCTGCAAATGTTTTATTTATCACAGAAAAAAAAAAGTAAGCTCTTTTTTCTTCTAAATTGGCATCAATGTGAATGAAAGAAAAAGAATGGATATTATAGTGTCCTCATTCAGATGCACCTTTCTTGCAACAAGCTATTTAACATCAATATGGGATGGAAAATCACAACAAAGATGACAGCGATAATGATTCCATCTAACTGTTCTACTGTTGCAAAGAGATACGCAAGCAATATTGCAGCATCTATTCCACAATGAGAACATAAGTGAGACTTACACTGCATTTAACATAAAAAATGAGTTATGCAGCCAACATGGTGTCTTCATTGTCACGACCTGAGGGCCTAATTGTAAATTTTTTGAATGTATTGGCAGTAGCCACTCGAGTTAGTTACCTGATGATTTACTCTTGTACCCCTCGGTATAGTTGTAACCACAGGGAAGAGCCTATATAAGGCTTAGTTGTGCGAGGATGGGGATTCATGTGTGAAGTAATACAGAATTCTTTCCCTCCTAATTCTTTCCCTCTCAATTCTCTCTCTAATTCTTTCAAACTCTCCATCCAAAACTCTCCTCTTTCTCTCGGTTCTTCTAAATACTCTGATATTTCAAGTCTCATCCAAGAGACTTGACATTCATGTCCACAGCAAAGACATTTAAAGAAAATCTCTTCAATGCCATTTTCTATAATCTTTCATTAGAAAAGGGGGGGGGGGGGGGGGGGGGGGGATGATTGTTATGAAATCATCCCTAGGTACATTCCTATCATCCCAGGCTCCCAAGGCTAGTGCTACAGATGAGCCAGTTTGATATGGGAATAATTTGAACCTGAACTATTTATATAAAGCTAACAAAGATACCCTTGCTAGATTAGTGAATAAGAAGTGGCAAGTGCAAAGCTTATACAAGGAAGATGGCCAGTCATTATTAAGAAACTGTGTGTTTGTCTGTATTGAATAGTGGTGAAATTCCCAATATCTAACCTCTAGCAATTTGTCATGTAGTGAATTGTGGTGAAGTCAATCAACATCTAACTTCAGGAAATTTTTCACTGCATAAGTCAGGGAGAATAAAATGAAGTCCTAGCTAATTGATTTGGATTTTCATAGCAATCTCCATGGAATTCTCTCACCGTCCAGTAATGGCATTTCTACTTTTCCTCTACAAATTGTGAGAGTATGTGTCTTGATATGACTCCAGTTCCAGACTTTCATAGTGAATTAGAGAGCTTTAATGATGCTCTAGAGTCTAGATTCTTCATATGAGTCCAGTTGTATCAAAAAGGGGGTATGGCAAAGGCTTTGTTTAAAGATAACAATAGCACATTTTGTTCCTTTTTTGGACATCTCATCATATAAACCACAAACCTTTGCAATTTACATCACCCATCATAACAAAGAAATAGGAAAAAGAATTTATTCTCTCTGCACATGCGTCCTTAGGGACATGAAAACAGAAGAACAAACCCTCAAGCTGGTACCACCTTTGCTATGAATACAGTTGTCTTTGAAACAATCTACTCATGTATTCCTATTCTTTTAACATCCAACCTAGTCAACCCCTCTTTAAATACTCGAAAGAGAATATGAAGACGATGTGAAAACTTTCATAAGATTGCTCAAATCTTTTGTGTGCTCGCGTGTTTTTTTTTTTTTTTGTGGGTGGGGGGGTTGATTTGGGAGCAGGCTGCATATCCAAATCCCATATGATATCTCATTAGACGCCATGAACCTCAGATCTAGCTATTATAATAACCACAGCTTGAAATCACAATTCTAAGCATATATCTCTCCAGATCTGAGATGGATATGAGTCCCTTGCAAAATGAACCCTAATTCCACGATAATCAAAGCCCTAGCGTAAACAGGATAACTAAAGTTTTCAGAGAAATCCAAGAGACACACCACACGAAAGAACGGGTGCAACTTAACCAAAATTTCAGAGAATTTCAACGGTCAAATCAAAATAAGGCAAAATTAGGGCAAAAAAAAAACAAAGAAGAAGAAGCAACGGATGAATTGGCGAGGAAACTAACTTGTAAGGCGGTGACGGGGGTTTTGGAGAGCCTCGATCAAGAAGGGATCCACCGTAGAGTACGCCTCGTTGCCTGCAGTTCCCGGAGGAGGAACAGAATCCATCTCGCCTCTTCTCTGTCTCTGTGTGTGCGTCTCTCTCTCTGTATATATATGTATGTATCGATCGGTTCTCTCACAAAAAAAAAAAAAAAACTCAAAGAAGTATCTTCTTCTCTCTCCTCCCGAGAGGGAAGGTTCAAGAAGAAGAAACCTTTTTCTCAGAGCATAAGAATACGAAAGACGACGACGACGACAAGTGAAAACCCTTTCTCGCTCTCTCTCCCTTCCCTTTTCTTATCCGCCAACCAAAGAGAGAAAAAGTTGGCTCCAATAAGGTTCGGTTTTATAAGCAAAGATCTTTGTCCCACGCCTCCAAAAGTCTACCCTGCCCCGGCGCTCCACCTCTTATTTTTATTATAATTTGGATTTGAATTTGGATTGGATTATTTTTATATTATGACCATAAATTCGCAATCGGACCATTGAGTAACCCAATAATTCGAAAATTATGAATGTCAAATTAGTCAATTAAATTTAAAATTGAATCATCATCCAATTTACCCTATTCTTTTTAGAAATGAACAAAATTTTAGTTTAATTAAAATAATCAAATCAAATAAATCGAAATCACTACTTCGATTCAATTTAAGTGAAGGGTTCTTTCAGTTTGATTTTTATTTTTGATAATTTTAGTTATTTTAATTTAATTTAATTTTTATATTAAAAAATTTAAAATAATTGAACTATCAAAATTGCTAACGATGTCATTTTTAACTCAAGAACTAAAGAAGAATAGAAAACATAAGAACAAAATAATCAAATCAAATAACTGACCCTTATATCTTCTCTTTCAGCTCTTCCCTTATAATTTGATTCGAGTCTCCCATCTCCAACCAATCTCAACCCTTCCAACTCCCCCCTTTTTCTTTGCTCCGACTGATAATTCGCGATCGATCCTAATCTAGAGACAGGAGTTTGTAATTCTTGTAGTTTTAATTTGTAATTATTCAAGTTAGGTTTTCAATTATTTTAGACTTTTAGAATGAATTTCTGATGATACATATATTATAATCAAATCAACAATGAGTGCATTCTGGTATAGTATCCTTCATATTTCAACGGTCAATCTCCTCATCAGTTATTTCCTTCCTAGATTGTATTGTTAATGTTGTCATAATTGGCATTATTTCTTACTTGGATTGGGTAATAGCTTTCCTTTGAGTTTGGCTCTCACTTTACTCTATATGGTGTACTCCTAGGTTATCCTTTTTCATGTATTGAACAAAAATGCAATGCCAATATGTATAAAAGCTTTATACCATATTGAATTTTGTTAGTGTACCATGTCTTTACTTGTGTAGGCATTTCAAATAGGAAAAAAGAAAGAAAGCAACAACATAAATTATACTCCTAATGAAATATAATTTCTAAGAGATATATTGTCTTTGGATATCTTCGCATAATTTGATCTGTTATCAAAAGATAGTTGTTTGTGTTGTATTTCTCTCACATTTTGCAAGCACATTACATTGCACCCCGAATTTCTCACATAACCATCTTAATTACTCGACTAGAATTTTAACTACTCAATTAATGTTGCATATTAATGAGTATGATGTAGTAATTATTCATATAGTTTTATGAATTATTTAACTAATATTACTTATTACTCAGGTAATAATAGTTCCAAAATCAACTTACTCTTTGTTCTAGAGATTAATTGACTAATATTGCCCATTAATCGAGTATTAATTGATAAATTACTCGCCTACAATCTCAATGATAGTCGAGTAATATTAGTTCAAAAATTAGCTCACTCTCTATTCTGAAAATTAATCTACTAATATTGTTTATTAGTCGAGTAATAATTGAATTACTCGCGTATAATCTCAAGGATAGTCGAGTATTAAATTGAGGATTTTTTAGCCCTTTTTTCGTTTCGAAAAATAATTAACTAATTCTTTTTGTTACTCGAGTAATATCTACAATTACTCGCATAACCTTATTGTTTACTCAAGTAATTATAAAACCTTACTCAAATAATTGAAAAGATTACTCGATTAAGGGAAAAGTTCACTCGATTAAATAGAATAATCAAAGTTTGAATTTAATTTTGTAATATTTGTAATCCTCTCTTATCTACAAATAACCTTATCATTTAGTTACACTAAGTTATATTGATCAAATTTAAGTATGGATATTTAATCTAGTATTCGAAACATGTTGATTAGGTTTTCTTCAGCATAAATTAAGTTGTATTTTTTTCTTTTTTGCTTGTCTACTTGCCTGAAATTAATCTAACAACAAAGACATTGATCAATGAATCAGTGATAATGGTTTTTAAGGATTATAATAATTTTTGACTTCTTCTGACAATCTAATACTTTCTTGATACAAAATGCCCTCAACATTGTCATTTTGCAATGTAAGTATAGTATTTTTAAAATTTCAAGTAATTTCATTAAATTTTTAATAATATTTGATTTCATATAAGTTATTTTAATATATGTTAATTAAAATTATATTTATTTTAAATGTCAAGATAAGAAAACACCAATCACACCACAGACAACCTTATCGATGACAATTCAAGACCTCCACCACTACTAGCACCAAGTCAAGCTCAAGCTGATATTTGTGCACTAGCAATACTACATCACTTGAAAAGGCAAAAAGAAAAGCAATTAAAAAAGATCAGAGATATAAAATCATTTAACAAAATTTATAAATTTTGAGAGTAAGATGAAAGAAAAATTCAATTATTGTTCTAAGAAGTTTCATTGTGATCCAAAAAAATAATTTGACTACTTCTTTAACAAATCATATGAGATCGTGTAAAAAACATCCTAGTGCTATTGAAATCCAACAAATGCAATTACAATTACAATTAACTTCAAAGGGGAGTGAGGGAAAGGGTGAGAATATGCATATGAGCTTGAATTTGGCAAGCTCTTGCTCAACCTCTAGCATGGAAAGGTATGGTTCTTGTCGTGAAGAAACTCTTAAAGAGAAAAACTATATTCTACTGTAACGAAAAAAATCAATGTCTTTCCTCCAATCATTTTCTCTTTTTAAATACAGTATTAATTAGACCCACTAAGTGCACAACCAATTGCACATTACCTAAAAAAGAGGAGAACATGCGAGAATGGAAGCCTAGAACAGCTGAAAAATGTCAACAACTAAACAGTAAATAAAATAATAAAACAAATCCTAAAAAATAGCACAACTATTCACTAGCACGTAACAATATGGGTGCACTTATTAATTGAAAATTTGATCAAATTCTTGATATAAAAGCTTTAACTCATCTGGTAACAATAGATAAGTTTCATTTCAAATTTGTGGAGCGTAAGGGATTTAGGCATTTTATTTTTGTCCTAAATTTCATATTCCCTATTGTTAGACTTTTCTCGTGATTGTTTTGAGCTATTTAATGAAGAAATGTTGAATTTGATGAATGAATTAAAAAATTTATGCCAAAAAGTTTGCGTAACCACTAACACATGGTTCTCAAATCAAATGATTAATTATATGTGTTTGATAACGCACTTCATTAACAATAATTAGAAGTTGAAGAAAAAAATCTTAGGGCCCATTTTCTTTGCATTTCAATTTTCAGTTTTGAGTTTTAAATTTATTTTTAATTTTCTATTTTGGCAGTCTATTTTCAAATAACTAAAAATGTATTTTGTTTATTATTCTGAAAAACTATTTCTCAAAACCAAAAACTAGAAAACGCGTTCAATTTTGAGAATAATTTTTTAATGACATTTTATTCAATAAATTTTATTATTCAGTAAATTATAACTATTTAATATTAATATATTATTAAAAAATATATACATTTTAAAGTTGGTGAATCTTGCAATATTTTTTTCCCGTTACAAGAATAAAATACAAATAAATAAATAAATTGACTTGGCAAAAAAATAGTCAAACTTTGAATCTCGATTTGTAAACAAACCGAGCTTAAACTTAATAAAGTTTAGTTCATTAGCTCGCAAGCTGGCTCGATTAAAGGTTCATGAGCAGGCCTGATAAGAAATTCACGATTAGATATAATAATATATGTGTGTATAATATAATAGATATATATTTTATAAATATATTATTTAACATACATACATATACATACTTATTATTATTATATCATTTATTTATTAAATTACATATTATTATTAATTCCCCCCCCCCCCCCACACACTTTTCTCTCCCTCTCTAGTCCTCTCTCTACCCAAGAAACCCACTATTTCCCCCTCAAGAAATCCACTCATTTGTTATCTTCATTTCTCTAATCTCTGTTTCCCTTCCTTGGCTGCTCATTACTCTTATTCTCCAGTCATTTTCTATTCACTGCCTTTCTCTCGTCGTCACCTCTCGCTGTCGCCTTTTCTTCTCCAGCCTTCTTCCGTTCCTTGCCTTCTTCTCGCTTCTTATCTTGTCACGTCTCTTCTTTTCCAGCCCTCTTCCCTTCGTCATCTTCATCTCACTATTGTTGTTGCCTCATCTCTCACCGTCGCCTCACCTCTCATTGTTGCCTTGCTTCTAGTCGCCTCTCCTCTTGTTGCCACCTTGCCTCTCACCATCTCGTCTTTTGCTATCGACTGACACAAGAAGAGAGATGGCGGTCGACAATGGCTCGCGGTGGTGATAGCGGTGGCGAGCGTGATTGAAGGTCGAGCCTTAAAGAGTAGAGAAGCAAAAAGAAAGAAAGAATAGTCAAACTTGGATATGAGGATGGAGAGTGTTTTCCGCGTTTTAGACTTTAAGAGCTTGTTTTGCCTAGAAACAACGAAAATGACATTTTAATGTTTTGAGTATTGCATACAAAAAAAAAAAAAATTTGTGTTTTGAAAAATGCATTTTTGAAAATGAATAAGTAAATGCGTTTTGAGTATTTTAGAAAACTGAAAATTAAAAACGGACTGAAAACAATAAAGAGAACATGAGCTTAAACTTTTATCCAATTTCTAGTCATAAAAGTGACGTTATTTCATTGGCAATTGAAAAATGTCTAATGGATTATAAACTTGATAAAGCTTTTACTTTGATGATTGATAACACTAGTTCAAATGATCTTGTGGTACATTTTAAGAAAAAAATTACAAAATAGGATTCTATCATTATGAATGGGCATTATCTTCATATGAGATGTGTGGCTTACATAATAAATTTAGTTGTGCAATATAGTTTGAAAAATATTAATGAATCAATAACAAGAGATAGGAATATACTAAGATATGTTAGACAATTACCAACTAGATTGAAGAAATTCAAAGAATGTGTAAAGTTGAAAAAAATTGAATGTGCCAGTTTGTTGTCTTCGGATGTTACAAACTAGTGGAACTTAGAATACTTCATGTTAGAAACTGCACAATAATTTGAGAGGGCTTTTAAGAGTTTTGATGAGCAAAATCTTTGTTTTAAGATAAATCTTGAAACATGTAATTGAAATAAGTCTTACCACAACTTTTTATTATTGGTGGGAGACCTAAGCCTGAGGATTGGACAAATGTTATAAAGTTTGCTACAATGTTGCAACACTTTTTTTAGTAGGTTTCAGGGTCATCATATGTCACTTCTAACACTATCTTTTACAATAATGGCAAAAGGGCAAACATTTTGAGGTGCATGAAACGACAAAAAAGATGAAAGATAAGTTTGACAAATATTGAGGGGATCCAAAAAAATGAACCACTTACGTTACATTGTTGTGGTGCTTGATCTTAGGCACAAATTAGATTTTATGGAATATGCATTTCAAGAATGTATTCGAGTGAAAAAAGGTGTTAGTGCAGTTTTGTCATTGAAGAATGTCATTTATACTTTATATGATGAGTATAAGCAAAACTCGGCACCTCAAGGTAAAGTAGGAGAGATGTCTCAAGTTTCTACTCCAAGTATTATGGAGAGTATTGGGAAAGAAAAACCTCAATACATGAGAATAAATATGCTTATTTCTCTTTACAAAAAGTATAAGTCTGCTAATGGTAGTGATTCTAGTGATGCCCATTCAAAAATTGAATAAGTATTTTAATGAAATGTGTGAAGAAAGTAAGAATGACTTCGACATTTTAAAATGGTGGAAACTAGAGCCAATTTGACCATGAAACCATCTAGGCAACCGCCTAAGGCCCCGCATTTACGAAAACCCCAAAATTTTACTATTTATATATATTTTTTATTTTTTAAATAATAAATATTTTATTAAAAAAAATTGAGTCTAAAATAAAAATCCAACTTTCAGTCCAAATTTCACATAGATACACGAACACTCTGCCCAACAATCAATTTATAATGTTTTGTCTTCCTCATTTTCTCTTTCCAATTTTTACATTTTGTCTTCCCATTATTCCTGATGTGTTCTGCAAAACAAGTGGACAAAGTGGATCAGGGAAAATAAACGAAAAAATCGAAGGAAAGAGATAGTGCCACGTGGCCATGCGTAGCCTACACCCCCGGTGACCCCTCCCCGGGGGTGCCCCTAACCTGCGCAACCATGTGCAACACGTTGCTAGCTACTCATCGGTGCAACCCTACACGTGCTCACGATTCGCATGCCATCACTCCCACGAGACCCGATCAAAACCACCTCCAAGTTACTCGCTGAAGAAATCAAGTCACCCAACACTTGGTTGCCTTTTCCATCGATATAAATAGATGAGTCATCCCCCCTTTCGGTATGCAATCTCTCACACTCACATTTTCTCCTTGCATTCAACTACTCTATACTTTCAATAGGCTAATTTAGGCATCGAAGGGTCTGCGCGGAGATCTTCACTCGCGTCCCTAATCGATCTCCTTTTTGCATAGGTCATCAATCACTCTCAACCTAGTTAGGAAAGTCATCCATCATTGTTGCTCCACTCAAGAGATTCATTCATCATTGTCGCTCCACCCCGAGAGAATCACCCATCGCCCGATGGAGTCATCCATTCTCCGATTGAGTCATTCATCTTCTGAGTGAGTCATCCATCGCTCGGATAAGCCACACATGAGTCATCCATCGGCGATTTCCCATCTAAAAATTTATTGTTGTGATCGTGCAACAACAGTTCCCAATTTTTACCCTTTTTTCTTGAATATCTCATAGATTTTAAGATTGTAAATTTATTTTTAATTATAAAATTTTTAATTGCAGCCCTAAAAAAAATTTCTCAATTACAAACTTCCAAACAAAAGCAATAACAATTATCATATGCTATTGTCCTTCTTGTTTCCATTGTTTCGAGCTGCCTGTGAAAACTGTATCACTATAAGATGAGTTTATCTTTTTTAATTTTTATTCTTTTACTTTGTGTTTCGGTGTAAATTAATTTTTCTTTATCTCTAGAATCTAATCTTCTTTATTTCAAAAGTGATCTTATTTATTTGCTCATCTTCTTTTGATCTCTCAGACATTATATTTTAATTGAAAATTCATTATCATTAAGAGATTATTATATTTTGTAGTTAATTGAACTTTAATTTTTTTCTTTTTTAATTTAATAAAATGATAGAATTTTCCCATACAAAGGTGTATTATTTATTTCTTTTTATAAAAAAAATTAATGCTAAGGCTCTCAAGTTGGTTGAGCCGGCTTTGGTGGAAAACTAATTATCATAGGTTTTCCATTCTTTCAAACTTTTTCAATTTTTTTTTTTTGTTTTTGTTTTGTCAATTTTTTAGTTTGTTTGGTTTTCCAGTTTTTTCGATTTCTTTTTTTTTCTTAGTTTTTTTTTTTACACAATTTCAATTTATTCCCCTTCAGCATTTTGATCGATTTAGTAAGTCACCCCTTAAGTTATCTCCAGCAAGTCTCCTGATTCCACTCTTTATTAAATTATAAATAATTCAATCTCTATTTTAATTTTATCTCAAAAATTGTGCCTACTCTATATTCTCTTCTCTATTTGACTCCCTATTTCATTTCTTTATTAATAAACTTTAATTTTATTATTTTTAAACACTTAATATACAAAATAAATAATCAAATACACAAATTAATCACTTACATATCAACAAAATAAATAATCAAATACACAAATTAATCACATACACATCAACAAAATAAATAATCAAATACACAAATTAATCACATACACATCAATAAAATTAATAATCAAATATACAAATTAATTACTGCACATATACAAAATAAATAATCACATACACATATACAAAATCAATAATTAAATACACAACTTAATAACCAAATAAACAAGATACAATATCAATCATATAATACAAAAAAATATACAAAATTAATCACAAATCACCGGGAAGATGTTGTGAAGAAGACTCCACGAGGAAGACGCCGAAACTGCTCGTTACTACTGCTGCTCGTGGCCGTTGCCGCCGAATCTGCTATTGTCGCCATTGCTCGTTGTTGTTGTTGTTCGTGGCCACAACTGCCAGATCTCTTACTGTCGCCATTGCCCTGCAACTCGTCTCCACCCTTCCTACATTTAGTTCTTTCTTCCCGCCTTGAGCAATTGGGGGGGGGGGGGGGGTGAAGGAGATGTCGCGAGAAGAATTCACTCGCCAACATTGATGAGGCATTTGAAGGTTGTCAAATTTTTAGCGAGAAAATATAACTATAGCGAGCTCTGCTAGAGCTCGTTTTCAGTAACATTCTCGCCATAAATAGCTTTGGCAAGCTAAAATTGGCACTGCTCTAGAGATAGCCATACTCTTCTAAATTTTTTGATTTGGATTTTATTTTATTAACTCTTCTCAAAATATTTATTCTCACATATAATATAAAATATTAAATAAAAAAATTAATGTGTTCGTAAAATAAAATCCTATTGCACGAATTTCTAAAACTCTTCCATCACTATATTAACATAAATAGATTCATCAAATGATATTTTATGTTTCTATTTTTAAATTTTTAAAAATTACATTAAAAATCAAATAATATATTTAGTTTTCGGTTCTCGAAAAGAAAAACTGAGCATAAAAATTTAAAAACTTAAACATAAAATTAATATATTGGACGTTAACCTTATCGTGACACACAAAAATATATTAAAGTCACAATTATGCTCATATTAGCCAGCCACTCAATTTAGACAATGTTTTCTTAAGTGGTGCCCAAACCAAAGGGTCATTGATTATGCCCACGTGTAAATAAGTCTAATCACAATTATATATAATTCCCAATTAAATGACTATTTGAAAAATAAGAACCACTAATAAGATGCATCATATAAAAAAAAAAATAAAAAATCAAATCATGTTGAATTGCTATTGATCATGATCTAGAGGCATGGCAAGTGAAGACATTCCAGTCTATAAACATTAACTTTAAATCGTTGATTATGTATATAAAATTAAGTAATTGGCGAAGAACCTATTGGATTAATAAGGTGACAATCATGTAGTATTTTTTGATTACTTTAATGAATATTAAATGTTAAAAATCAACAAATTAATCTTTATTTGTAGCACCTGCAACCAACGGCATACAAACTGGGAGGTTTTGAAAGTAGAGTGTCAGATAGTAAAACTAAACTGGGAATCCAATTTAGACTGAATCTGGAACAGAGGCCCGTAAAGGGATTCAAACATTTTACTAAATTTAACTTTGAGAGAGAGAGAGAGAGAGAGAGAGAGTTAAAAACTTGTTACAACCAATGATTAGGCAAATAAAAACGACGCCTGCTAAGGATGTAACCAGACCAGATTAGACAAAAACCCAATTCCAAAAGGCGGCGGGAAATCATTCTTCATCTCACAAAACACACAACAAATGGGATTATCACACTCCAAGGGAACAACGTTATACTCACATCAGTCAAGCCTCAAAAAAAATCAGTCAGCTTCAAATGAATGCTACATCCTCTGGCCCCGCTAGCACCACCTGCCATTCAGAATCCAAAACACCAAGAACATTCTGGTTTAAGGATGAAACGTGTTTAGATAATTATATCTTTTCCACTATTTTTGTGATCCCCTATTTCTATGTTTATGCATAAATGATATTTTTTGAATGATGACTGAATAGGCACAGTGCAGCTAGAGGTTTGGTTGAAGGAACAGTTACTAACTTTTCTGGCCCTTTAGATGGCAGATTAAACTTCTTTCAGGATGCATTTTACGAAAGATTTTATCGATGGACAAGAGAAGTAAATAGTAGCAACAGATAGAAGAGGAGGGCTCACATACATTACATTCAAAAGCATATCTCCTCGCAAGCATTATGGCTGCATTTCTATCTCGCTCCGATTCGAATGCTAATACAAACGATTGCCCTTTCCTCGCTTGCCAAAATAATGACTTGGCTGCAGAATTGCCACCACCTCTGAATCCACAAAGCTGGAGGAATAAAAGAGCATAATAAGAAAACGTTCCACATTAATACAAATCTTAAGCCCGTTAAACAGACATAATATGGGAATGTAAACCTTACGTTGCAGGAGAGACACTATTCTTTTGCCGTACAAAGAGACCCAAGATAGCCTTCATGAATGAGGGGACTTAAATATAGGCAATTAATTTGTTTGTAGAAAACTTCTTTCTGAATCAAATATTTTTTCTATGCTGTATATATTAAGGTAGGATGGGAGAGCCTCTTTGGCATGTCAAGAAAACCTTTAATTCCTAGAGAATCTTAAATAGGGCCAGTCCCTCGCTTTTTGACAGAAAAATGAATGGAGCTCTTACAAGACATGGCACCATACAGGGACACATAGCACTTGTAAAAGTTTCATTTATGTTGAAAGTTCTTCCTATATGAGGAATGACAATTACAAAATTTTAAATCCTATGAAGGAAAACATTGTTCACTTTACCACAATATGAAATATAGCAGAATGTCATCCTATGGGGGATACCAACCATGCCTCAAGAAATGTTCATATTTCTCTAGAGTCTCTTATTTGAAGAAAATATGCAGTATCCCAACAATTTAAATACCTGCATTGGTGTTGAATATGATTCTCTAGCCTTTGTAATCCATCCTTTAGAAAGTTTCATTCTCATCTTCCCCACTTGAAACAAGTGGACTGAGTTTGATGAATAATTTCGTCCATTCATCTGGGAAATAACTACCTGTAGAGCTATAATATTAGTAGGGAAAAATAAGTGTACAAGGTGATGCAATAAAATATGTTCTTCAGTTCTTGGGACATATGCAAGAATCAATAGATAAAGTACATTTGAAATGTATGAACAACCTTATTTTCTAAAACTAAAAGAAACGAGAATGTTCCACTAGTATTCATCATGACTCAACCAAGAACGCATAAAGACCACAAGAACTCACCAAGGGGATGGCTCTCAATTCTAAGTTCTGGGACAAATACATAGGTTCGGACATAACTTTTCAAATTATTTGCACAAGTGGTCAACCTCAAATTCTAACCTATGCTCTAACAATTGACAGACTGATGTAAATCACTGCACCAACTACCTGTCAAGAACATAAATCAAAGAACTGAACCAGCTGCTGGTAGAGACAAAAATATATAACTGGATTTTTTGTGCTTGTTCAAAAAATAACTTGGTATTTGTTAGACCTGTATTGGTGGCATCATCCGTCCAGCAGCCCAAGAATACATGTATTCATATCTTCAACGTGTTTTCAAGATTAACACTTTAAGTTCATGCAAGGATTCAAATAAATTATGGCAAGACTTGGTAGCAACAGTAAGGTTACTCCTTTGTGATGTCCTTTGTGATTGGAAGTCACCGGTTCAAATTATAGAAACAATCCTTATTTGCAAAAAAGCAAGGCAAGGGCTGGTACAAATATGACCTTTCCCTAACTCCCCAGAGCAGAAAGCCGGTGACTTTCTGCTTTGGGGACAATCAAATGGATTTAAGCACATGATCCCTTGTGTAGCAGAGACATTTTCCCCTTGCTGGTAGTAGGTGGAAAGCAGCATCGCATGCAAAGGAACAGTAGCATGCAGCTAGGAACAACTAATGATGAATGACACAAAAAAGAAGGATTCAACAAACTAGTAAACTACTGTCGTATAAAACCTAAACAACCAAGAAGGTGAGAAAGTTGAATGCGTGGATTTACTTCGTGTAATGATGAAGGTTTAAGTAGATCTTAGTTCACTAAGCTCTAATGCATGTCAAGAATAACCAAGCCAACACAAGAGACTAACATTAAAGAATGGAACGATGTGTAAATCATGGCCCATGATACTATTTTAATGAAGAAATGAAGTATCATACATTGAACTCAGTGTTAGGTTTCCGTAGAAGCGTATCCAAGTGATTGGCCAATCCTGCAGCTGTAGGGAACAACTAAACTAGATTACTGTCAATTTTCTGTAACATGAAAAAATAAGGCAGTACCAAACATGAAAGTAGTATTTAATAGCTAATGACAGTCATCTTAGACAATGGACAGGATAGGGAGAAAATCAAAGAAAAGAAAATTGAGATCCTTACAGGACTTAGTTCACATAAATCAGATCAACATTAATTCTACTCACCTGCAGCTATAGGGCCAGTAGTTGTCACAGCAACTTTTTGTCCGTTTGAGGCAATATCAACTTCCAAAAATCTTCCAACATCAAAGGGTTCTGGAGCATAAATTGATTTGTTCGCACCTGAAAATGTAAATACTCAAGCCAGTGACTAGGAAGCTAATGTTACATGGAGGGGGAAAAAAATATGTTCAGCACTTATATCTTCATTGTACCTTCAAGAATAAAACATGAGAACTGGCTAAGGTCCTTCTTAATGTCGGACATCAGATCATTCAACTAGAAAAAAGGCAATATTTGATGTGATATCCACTTAAGTACATAAAAGGCACTATGCCAGGATGTGTTGGGAGAAAGGCCCGGTTACGCCCTTGGTTCTGGTCATTCTAAAATCACAGGGTACCTCAGTACAACCCTTGTCACCCATGCATAGAGTCCTTTGATTCAATTTTTTATTCAAGGTGGGGTTCCTTACAGGCATGCACCAAGGACAGCATAGAAAACACACACACATGGAGAGAGAGAGAGAGAGCCAGAGACCCACGCTCCTTATGAGGAAAAGTCATGAGAAGCTGTTAGCTTCAAAGGTTACCTTTACGACAGTTGAGGTCACCTCATTGACAAACCATCAAGTCTGTGTAAGACCAATGCTTCTCCATACCAATCACCGAAGGAAGCACCTGACACCAACTGGTTCTTAATGGCATTACCATCATATGGATACGGGAGTACATTTCCTCTCTCTCTAGTAATATCACCTTTCCCAATGAAAAACCTGACGTCTTTGTACTTCTTCTACTCAGCTCTTCATCAACCATTTAAAACTCCTCCTCTTCAATAAACTTAATGTGGAATTTTCTCTTTTATGCAGACAGGAGGGATAATAAACCATTCAAAGCAATAGTAAGTTTTCCTTTGTGATTTGTGAACCGCAGCTTTTCTTGTCATCTAGAACTACAGTTAGTCTTTGGAAGTAAGTACATGACAGCTATTTGTTGACATTTCAAGGAGTGTGAATGCCATCAAAAGGTGCCGGATGAGAATTGAACATAAATACATTCTTGGGATTTGATTTTTATAAAGAAAAGGTAAACTGACGGATTTATGCCTACAATCCTGAAGGCTCTCCATTAAATTACACTGTATGTGCACCATAATCATCAGTTAGTGAATGTAGAAGATTAATAATTATGCGTGACATGCAATTTGTGCTACAAATGTTACAAGATTAAATATAGAAGTACTCCAATTTAAGGACATGAGAAAGCCCCAGCCATGACTCTGAGAAGGTGGACTGAATACCTGCAATAAACTCTCTTCTGCTACCTTCAGTTGGCATACGATACCATTGAATTGAGCATTTTGAAAGGTCTTGAGCTTCATCTACACAAGGTTGTATTCGCAAAGATGACCCTAGAGTTTCAGAACCAACAAACTCATATAAAGAGAATCCATTCTCCTCGGCCCTCTTGCTCATTGCCAGCTGCAAAAACAAGAATTGCAGCACAAACCTTGAGAACTGTAGAAGCCAAGTCTCTTATGTCTCCATTTCAGGTGTTAAGAATACAGAAAGAACAGGTTAGGAAAGGAGGGTGGAGCATAGAAGAGGGAAAATCAACAAAATAGCAAACAAAAAGTAAACCAGGTGTGAACATTTGCAGAAGACTATCCAAACAAATTAATATTGCAAAGAGCAAAAGCCAACTGGACAGCAAGAAAATATCATCTAGATCAACTAATTAAGCACTCAAGTTTTTTGGTGTGAAATATTTAGCCGGCGGGGTTCCACCTTGGTCTGTTCCCTCTAGATATTGGACCTATTTGAGCAGTGGCCTCTCTTTGCGGTGGGCAAATCTCAAAGAAAGTTCTGGTTTATGATTTTCTATAGCAGTCTATGGACAATTTGGTTAGAACGAATTTGTGTAGTATTTGAAGGAGCTGACAATTCTGGGTTGGATTTCTTCCACCTGATAATCATGAGGCTGGTGGAATGGATTAAGGGATTTGACTCAACTTTCCTTCAGTTAGATTATCCATGGGTTGGCGGGTTCTCACACCCTCAGTTAGATTATCCATTTTTCTTCTTCTGTCCACTCCCTGAACGCTCGTCTGGTAGGATTGTATTTTTTTCCATCTTTTGGCGATGTTCTGTTCTGGGGTGAATAGCTCTGTTTCCTGGGATCTGTTTTTTATGTTTTCTTGTAGCTTTTCTTCTTATAAATAAATCGCTGCCTTTCTATCAAAAAAAAAAAAAAGAAAGCACCCAAGTTTCTTGCCTCAGTGAATTCATGAACCTCTAATATGATAATGCAAAATTGCCAAAAACGAGCCTTATTATTGAAAATAAGCCATAATCACCAAGACAGTTCCCTTGCTCAGATACTCGGTACAATATTAGTGTAGTGAAGTTAAGTAAAACAACAGAAATATCAAAAATGAAATGAAAATAGTCTTCCAAGCAATTCTTCCCCCACCCCCTAATTTCCAACTTCTTTTACATGTTCCATCTCCTTTGACAATCAACTCCACCTCTAATGCCCTCACGAAAACAATCATTATTTTAACTACCAGCTCCATTTATCACCATCAATTTCTGGCATTCAATCATGTCCTGGCTTTTTGAATTTTCCCCTAGAAAAAGTAACGACGATACCATCCCACATCTGCCCGCTTCCTATTGATCCACTTGCATCCAGTTAAAGTAGAAATAAAGCATGAGATGACTCTTGCAACTTATCAAGCTTACCTCACGATTCATCCTTAGCCTCATCATATGGCATGGAATTTTCTTTACTACTGTATCATTCTCCTCTTAGCAACCTTTGTAGACTCATTGTCATCAACTTCCACATCCTTGACATGCACTTCATCCTACTCATTTTCTTCTTCAAGATGTGATAAGTGATTTCATATATTCATAGGTTTTCTTTTTCCTGTCTATATACTTCTTTGCTTATCATATAAATAATACATTACCCAAGCAGGTGGTTCATTGTCGATGGACAGTTACTGTACATGGCCAACCATTGATTCTTATTTTATGCCTATTTAAATTTCAACCATGGTATACTTCATACATTCTTTAGGGATAATTGGCTTTATGGAAAAAGCAAGCATGGAGAAGGATTTATGTACACACACACACACACACACACACACACACACACACACACACAGAGGATGTGGTTATAGTAAAAAGGATATGATGCAGTCACCAATCAAGACCCTGGCCCAAGGCCGACCCGACCAAGCCGGAACAGTAGCAACGAAACAGTAGCGGAACAGTATTTTAATACTTCATATGTTTTAGGATGTTAATTCTATTTCATGTTTGTTAGGGTTTTATTTCTATTAAGATCCTAGTTGGATTTTTTTTTACAAGTATTAGATGGATTAGTCAAACTCTATAAATATACCTAGAAGTTAGGGGTTGTAATCAGTTTTATTATTCAATAAATTCCAGCAAACCAGTTCGGTTTTTTCCAGCAAACAGTTTCGGTTCTTGCGCCTAGTTGAGAGTCCAGCTTTGGTCTTTGAAATTTGTTCTCTCAAGGGTACTTGAAACTTATTGTTTTAAGGGTTTCTTTGTGTGTTTTCTTTATACACGCGCTACCCGCTGTGTCAGGATATATTATTTATATTTTTTGATAGCAACACTTATGAAATAAAGAACCAAAAGGCATATACAAGAAGTACCACTAATCCAATATCTTTATACAAAAAAAAGGGCATCCCAATTCACAAAACTCCCCACTACTTAGGGTCGAACCTGTGACCTTCAAGTCGAGAAGGAGCAACCTTATAGTTGCTATTTAGGCTCACCCTCTATGAAAATATTCAAAATATTACAAATTTACTACTAGTTAAACATGAAGAACCATGCACTCCATAATACCAATAACATAACATCTTTGAACATACAAAATAAAAAGAAGATAACTAGTTCCTATTAGGCCTCACTTCTGTGTTTCTTATATCCCAACCTAAACTTATTATTGGGGATTCTTTCCCAAGCTAAGTTCTAAAAGTTCTATTTAGACACATGTTTGTATCAGGTACCCATCAAACATTGGTACAAAAAACCAAAAATCCATGCTCTCTAGCAAGGAACTGCTTTGAGTGGAAGCTCAAATCAAGAGAAAAAATAGGTTGATGCAGATGGCAGAAATTACAACTTATGATCACTACAAGTTTTGATAGCTTGCCATTGATTTGTAATATGAAAAAAAAAAGAGCAACAAAGACACTCCACAAAAAAAGAATGGAACTAGAAATTCTTCTTGATACTGAAAATTCATCACCCAAAAAGAAATTAGAATGTTGAAGCGCATGTAAAGCAACACCGGAACTCTTAATCATACCTGTGCATCTATTTTTCCAAACACATAAGAAATGTTGCATCTTGAGAACTTCAGCTTATAAGCATTTATCTTACAAGGAATAAATGTAGGCATTAAAACATACAAATCACTAACCTCTTTCTGAAGCTTGATATAAATGGTAGACTTTTCCCGAATCTGAAGTCGTAGCGCACGGAGCTCATGTTCCATGTCCATCACCTATTAAACACACCACATTTTCTCAAATTCCAAACAGGTGACTACTTCTCCCCAACTACTCATCACAAAAAGCTAAACATACAGGCAAAAATAATGAATTGGCATCAATGAGATAGCATTAATGGGGCGAATTTAGTCTACCCTAATTTACTCTATGTTGCCCAAACAATTGTTTGACACTTCAACCTTGAGCAAACAATTGTTTGATGCGTCAACCTAGATAGATCAAAGTTATGTATGAGAAAAACTACTGTCACTTATTGCTGAGGGATTCAGCTCGCAAAAGAGAGAAAACAAAGACATCAAGCAATAAATTGTGGACATCAAGCAATAAATTGTGGGCATCAAGTGGCATCTCGTAAAACACAGTAATTAACAAAAGTGGAAGTTCTCAAGAAGGAAATACTATGATACATGGATATATGCATATACAGAAATATACACATACTAATAATTAGTGAATCTTTTATTTTGTCTAAGATAAAGGAAAAAAGATGGGACTTTCTGAAATTAATTAGAAGCACTCACAGAAAACAAAGAAATGAATTCAATCTTTACATACCTTGCTGGGCTGATGCAACAATTTAATTCTTCTAGCTTCTTGAACCTCCTCCATTAGTTCCTTGAGCTCCTAGCATTATTGACAAACAATTCTAAGAAACAGGTATCCTCTTGAGAGAAGTTAATATTTGGCTTTACCTCATGAAATATAGCTCATCTAAAATGCAAGTTATCGAATGCTGCCAAAAAGCAATGTTAAACATGTAAAGAACTAAAGCATTAGTGTAAATAATGCAATTAAGACCCCTGAAGTTGAGCAGACTTCAGTAAGCTTGAAAGTTAATGTAGATAATCCAGGAACAGGAAAAAAGGTTCCAGTGAGATCTTTTAAAAAATCTAATTTGGCAATAGAAGTACGTGTTCTGTGAACAAACAGCAATATAGTACTTGAGAAGTCAATAACATCAACAAACAGCTGTGAACATAACTTAAAACAAGAAATTTAGTAAATGTTATGAATTATGGAACAGATATGAAACAAGCAACATGTGATAATTGCATCAACAGTTGTACAATTTAAGCAGTATTGTCTATGGAAGTTCTATACAAGAAACATAGTTTAATGAACTATCTACTGGGGGTGAGCCACCAAGTACTCCCACTATGATGCAGCATGTCAATTGTCAAAGAACTATCACAAGATGCATCAAGAACACAAGTGGTTTCTAAGCATTGTTAGTGAAGAACATCCAAAAAATGAAGAACTGAAACAAATGCTATCAGCTATTGTTAGTGAAGAACTAAAGATCAGCCTCTAGGAACTACGGAGTTAACCAATTCAACCCTAAACTTAGTGCTACTACATGAATCAAAATTATCAAATCATTGTTTTATCAAAAGCATATGACTCAATATTTAACAAGAGAGGTGTGAAGGAATTAGAGGACACCCAAATTTTCAGTGCACTACAAGTTTAGGAAACAAGAGAGTTCACTAAATGATTTTGCCTTGTTTTTGTAAACTGTCCAGGAGCATGTGAAGAAAATTAGTGATATAGAACAAGGAGGAGACACGAAAAGTCAATGAATTTCTTTAGAACAAAGATGGAAAGGGCAACAGGGAAAAGAGAAAAGAAAAGAAAAGAAAAGCTATTACACAATTATGCTCAGCAAGGGATCCCTCATAGTTCCTAGGAAACAAACATGTGCATTAATCTTTCTAGAACTACAATAAAATGAATATTTTCCATCCGCTAACTATACAGATGCACAGAATTCCAATTCCACTGTTGATGACTGGCTCTATCATCTCTTATTCTTAACCTTCTGATTTTCCCTATCTAAAATTAAAATATCATTGTTATATTTATGGCTTGTTCATGTGTGAGCCATGTTAATTAGTTGATCATATTTATGCTTTCTGTAATAGCAGAGCAGCAGTAGGATAAAAATCAATCAATCATGAATACCGCTTTACATTAAATTGTATAAACCAATAGTAACACCTGACACACAATCTGCCTAAATAAAAAACAAAAGATTAACGAAAACCACTAGATAATGATCAAGTTCTAACATATATTAAATTCTTAAAGGAAAAAGTTGTCACCTTTAGCAAATGAAAAGATAACTTATCTATTATCCATCAATTTTGCTATTCCAAACTTGAGGAACATTTCTTGAGGCCTAATTCCAAATTTAAGGTTTAATTCCTATCCTTAGCATCAAACTATCATCAAGATTTCTATTTACAAGGCAATCTTAGACGTTTTTCCCAATTCCAAATACAAAACCCATAACAATCTAAACTGGTCAATCAAAATGTGAAAAGGTAAGCTATGAAAGAAACAAGAATCTAGGCCCAACGGCATGACATAAAAAATACATACATAAATGTTATAGGATAATGTTGGGCGTTATCCTATAAGGAAGATGGGATTTTAGACATTTGCTGGCTACACAAATCTAGGCAGGTTCCTGGTGCAACAAGTAAAAGCAAACACTGCCAATCATAAAAAACATGGTTTCAACTCCAACAAAAGGTGGAATAGACAAATTAATGAATAATAATTAAGTCAGATATAACACTTGATAATGAGATTCTCAGGCAGCCACACCAACTTCAGGATTCTATCACATTCTGATTATAAGGCTTCTTCATTATTTGTTTCATCTCCTCATGGAACACTACTTATATACATCAGTTCAGGATCCAGAAGGCAATGTTTAACAGAATTCATAAATACATACAAGCATACATTATGTAAATATATAATACTGATATCCCAGATCACATTCAGAACCTGCTTTCCTGAGGTCTGCGAAATTCGTTCTTCTTCCTCAAGAGCCTCTCCAATTCTTTGCACTACTGCTCTGGCACTCTCAATCTCTGCACAAGCATAGGACCTTTCTTGGCTAACCAGTTTCTTAGCATCTTCAGAAGCCTGTAAAGAAACATGAGATTGAGTTTCTTCATAAACACAAGAGCACAATGCAAAGAATGAACAAATAAAAACTAAACTGGATAGGAAAATAATAGAAGAAATATTGATTTTGATTGCATCATTTAAAACTGCACAGTCAAACTTGAAGTAAATAAATTGATCGTAAATACACTCAGATGCATTTCTAGAAATATATACTAGGAAAAACACAATTTCATGGTTTCTCTAACCTTTAATCCTAAATATGTTTTGTAGCTCATTTCTATATATTACTAAGAGCAATATGTTTTAATCAAGAAAATATATGTTTGCATGTTTATGGCAAGCAATACAAAAATAATTTGAGATACATTCACACATGTAAACATTTTTTATCACTTCATCTCATGCACAAACAGAAGCTCAAGGATGTTCCCTCTAAATTCGAACTCTTTCCTCCAACCCTGTCATGTTATCATGCTATTATCCTATATGTGTGCATTGATTATTGAAGCCATTTCACAAAATTACAGGATAAACATGTGAAGAGGTATAATTTAGTTGGAATTCAATATTTCCTTTCATTTCATTAGTATTTTTTAGCATTATTAAAATTCCTAAAAACATAGACATATAACTGATATTAGATCACTACTTCATACCTACTATAAGAAAATTGAAGCCCTGGCCTCATACATCATTTGAGATCATATTCAATAAAAATCCCCACTTGCAGACCCCTCTCCCAAAAATATATAATATATCAATTCTTTTAATTCACCCCTTGCATGCCTCTTAAAACAAGGTGCTCAGCAATCTTACCAAACTTTGTCTTGATCTGAATCACATAGTTGGCTTCTAGTGTTTCTTAAACAATCGAACCAATTGGATCCTTCTTGATAACTAACTTTTACCTTTGTCCTTGACTTGCATTGTAAGATTGAAAACTGGATTTTTCAAACATGTACAGTTAATAAAATTTTGCTTAAAATGATCTTCAGTTCAAGAACAAAAATGTGATGAATGAGCATGTGAGTGTATTTTCTAGACATATTGCATCTGTTCCCAGAGGGTAGTTGGCTTAGCCAAAATTATGGCAACTTATGTAACACCCAGTGTTACAGGTGTTAAAAAAATGAGAAAGAAAGTGAGAAAAATTCCAAAAATGCCCGTGAGAAGGTGTTGGATCCTTGAGATTGAGAGTGCCCTATGAGAGAGGTATTTTGGTAATTTGGATAATGAAGTCCAATAAAGGGTAATTTGGTAAATTGAAAATAATTCCAAGATGGAATTAAGTGTGGAAGTGAATTAGTTCCTATTTTGCATTATGTGGAGATAAATGGGATTGAAAATTCACAAAGGGTATTTTAGTAATTTTGGAGAGAAATTCCATAAAGGAATTAAATATGAGAAAAAGGGGAAATTAATTATGGGAGTGGAAATAACTAATTTTTCCTAAATTGGTGTATTTATTTGGTGGTGCCACATGGATGGATAAGATTAAAGCTTGGAAGCCAAGTTGTGTCTTAGAGTGACACTTGGCATATTCTTGTTCAAGCAAAAATGGTGGCTTTTATTTAAATGGAAAAGAAAATAAGATGAGCCATTTTAGCCATGTGGGTGTAATGATCACTTGAATTAAAGAAAATTCCAAAAGAAAATGGGAAATTAGTCACCCATTAATGTTTGGAAAATGTGGGATTTAATTTATATGTAATATATGTATATATGTCTTTCAAGATGATAGCTTGAAAATAGTCCCATTTAAATAAATGAGAAAGAAATGGGAATTCAAGATAATCCAAGGGTGGAGGATTTGTCTTGAAAGTGGAATTAAATCCAATGAATGAAATTAAAACCTTCAAGTGGGCATGGATTTCCAAGTGGGTTTGTTAATCCAAGAGAAGAGATGAGGTGGAAGGTGGAGATTTAATCTCCAAAGAAATCCAAAGGTTGGGATCTAAGCTCTCCATAAGTCTTGGATTGTGCTTTCTTAAATGGTGGGGATTTGGTCTTGGAAAAGTGAAAGAAATCCTATGGTTGAGATTTAAGAAGACTAAGGCCATGGGTTGTGTTTCTTTCAATGGCTTGGATGTATTCTTGAAAGGTAAAGTGTATGGCCAAGATTTGTTCTTACAAAGCACATGGATTGTGCTTTTGGTAAAGGGCTAGGATTTAATCTCTTAAATCCATAAGATCCAAAGGCTAGAATTTGTTCTTGAATGATGGGAGAAATAATACAAATAAGCAAGTGTAAGGAAGACTTGTCTTCTTTGGCCATTTGAAAAGAGAATGAAAGAAGAGAGAAAGAAATGGAGGAGTCTTCCATTTTTTTTGCAAAAGAGAGGAAAATTTTCTCCCAAGAGAAGAAAGGAAAGAAGAAAGGTAAGGGAAGTATTATTTTTCTAACCATTAAAGGCTAGGTTTCCTTCCTTTTTCCTAATGCATTTCTTCTAAATCCATGGGATTTATTTTATTCAAGGTTCTTTCAAGGAGAAGAGTGGGAATAAAGCTAGAATGGGTTCAAGCTTCAAGGAATGGAGTTAAGGTAAGGGATAGCCCCATGGGATGGTGGCTTGCAAGTTGTAAGTATGATGCATGATTTCTATGTGTGCATTGGCATGTTGTTTGTGCTAGGACCTATGGCCATGAGGTTGAGTGGGGTAGGGTAGATTAAAGCCTCAAACCAAGGTGGTTGTGAGGATGTGGAAGCCCTAACCATGTTGCATACATGCATTGGCATCACATTTATTTTCATGTTCATACTATTGTCATTGCACCCTTATTGAGCTTAATAGCTCATGAGGTTTTTATCCTCACCATGTAGGTATCTCATGTGCAAGAAGGAAGGGATCTTGGAAGGTTAAGCATGCTTGATGAAATGAAGACCCTAAGGAACTCATGTAATTTAGCTTGGGTTTTGGAAGCCTAAGCATGTTGTAAATTACCTTTTATTTTGATGTATGATGTAGCAAATATATTGTAAGCTATATTCTTAATAAAGGGGGATTTAAGCATCAAGGGGTTGTGTAAGCTTGTTGCAATTTAGTGAATGATTGTTGTATGTTTTGGAAGCATAAAAAAAAAAAAAAAATATTGTTAAGCCTTATTTATGGAGAAATAAAGGTAAATTTGAAGAAAAGTGAGGTATTTTATTTATTTTAATTTCTGGAGAATTTGGGTATTTTTGGGGTGTTGGAAAGTGGAATTTTCAAAAAAAAAATGGGTGCTGAAAATCTTTTTGGGAGCAGCAGGTCGGGCAGCAGCTGGGGGCAGGCGTGCGCGCGCAGCAGGCGCGCGCGTGAGCGCACGGCCGCACAGGCGCGCGCGTGAGCGCACGGCCGCACAAGCCCGCGCGGGTGCGCGCGCGCGGCCGCTGCTGGGCCAGCCCGCGCAGCCGCGGGCCGCGGCTGCCCCAGGCAGCGAGCGGCCGCCCCAGGCAGCGCCCGGCCGGGCCCAGGGAGGGCCCAGCCGGCCGTGGGGCCCGCGCGCGAAAAAAAAAAAAAAAAGGGGGGGGGGAAATTCAAAAATTAAGGGAATAAAAAGGGAAATAATAGGGCCCAATTTTGGGAGACTTTGGGCTATAGAAAAATTATAAAAATCCCTGAAGGAGTCCCCGAGAAATGAAATAGCGGAAAATTTGGAGGATTTTTCTGAGTACGAGTTTTCCCCTTAGTCTAGCCTGGTGTTAAGACGCATCTTGAAGCCCTTGGGCGGTGTAGCGGGTTATTTCTTTATTCATAAGAAACTCGCGAGGTCCTAGGGTGTTTATGGATCCTGGGTAAGCGAAGGGCCAGACGAAGCCTAGTTCCCACCTAGGGCGTTTCGTCATGAAACATAGTCTACCCTTCAAATTCGGGCTTCGGGGCGAGGAATCCAGGAGATTATCGTCGGTAACACCCGCGAGTGGGACCGGGGCATTACAACTTATTTCCTTTATGTTGTAAATTTTAGATTTTAAAGAGAGTATTTTGGTATTTTATTTGGTCAACTACAGCTTTTTAGATAGCTTATAATCTATCCAAAAAAAAGCTGCCAGTTACCTACTTTTGAAACAAGCCGTTGAAAGAGCTTGCGAGCTAGGTAGCATATAAGTTCTTCCTACTTTGCCATACAGGTAACAAAAAAGTTTAAGCTCTTAAGGAGCTTATAAGCTCCCTTTGACCAGAAATAAGCTAAGCCAAACACCTCTCATACAACAGGATGTAAATGTTATAAAGTTTGTTATTTTGTTTGGTAAAGAATTAAATGAAAAAAAAAATGAGAATTATATACATTCAGTATAAAATGAAAAAAATAAAAAAAGGAAAAAAAGAAAGAAGAAACACACAAGGAAGGTATCATAACATGCATAATTAACAAAAAAGCTCGTCATTTATGTGATCACCATGAAATGCTACCTTCTTAAAGTTTACTCTATGAAAAGGGATAGCTGAGGGTTGCTTTCATTTTAACCTAAGCTTGTTTCTCATAGTTACATGCACCTCTTTTAATAAGTAAAAAGAATAAATACAAATCAAACAATTTTTTCAGCATTCCATTCAAAAAAGAAAATAAAAAAAGACAGCATACAAAAACAACTCTCCCTTGACTCTCACAAAATAGGGAGTCTTGAATCAGAGATACCATTTAGTAAATTTCATCAGGAAAAATGTACAAGACAAAATAATGGTGGAAGGGTATGCTGACGTACGCAAGAAAATTTATCAAAAGCAAATAAAATGATACTCTCAAAAAGGGATGTCAAGTTGAGCAGATTGAAATTAAATATATGACCTGAAAAAAAAAAGAAATTTGAATATTTGAGATTAAGTACTGTAAAAATATAGCATGGATAATGTTGTGATCATAGGAACATTTTCTTTTTGCTAGATAAACATTATTACTCTTTTGGACCTACCTATATGGACTTATTGATGGTATAAATAGGAAAATAACAAAACAGAAGTCATTTATATTTGAATGGACAACAGATTATGATGTATCAAAGATAAACCAAAAGCAGACCAGCAAGAAGAGAGAAGGAAACAAATTGAAGGTGAAACTGAAAATATTCAATTAGATAAATGCATCTGGAATTCATATGCCATTGATTGAAAGGATGACATGTACGGTTTGTTTCTTTTCTCTTTTTTTTTGTTTTTTTCCAGTTGGGGGTATATTTGGGTTTCAGTAGTAACCTAAATTAGACCACCCATTTGCACCCCGTACTTAAGAGTGGTTGGTGCTGCCATTCTCAAGAACAAGAACATTGTCACAACAACAAATACAATAAAACAGCTAAAGGAAGAAGAAGAAGAAGAGAGAGAGAGAACATTCAAGAGAGTTGCAAAATTTCATCACAACATATAACCTGCTTGAGAAAGTTGGCTAGCTTCTTCACTTCAAACTTCTCTTGAATTAACTCTCCTTCCTTTTGAGTCAGCTTTACAGCCAAAGCCTCGACCTGTAGAGAAGCATCTGTACTTCAGAGTTTTGGCAAACATTTATACAAGACATTATGTTTACAACCTGCAAACTAGAATGTCATCACATATCTCAGGATAATACAGCCCTAAGAAAATGAGTTCAGGTGCTCTTCTTTATTTGTGACCTGTAACTGCCAATAGAAAAGTGGGAGATGCTTGTAGAAAGTACCACCCATTGAAAGTGAAGGTGTTGTCCAGTCAATTAGTTATTGTATATGGCACTTCCTTCAAGCAATGACTGTGAAGTACCACATCATGCACAATGTGATCTGAATACAGATTAAAGGCAACCCCAAAGTTGCATTCTAAAACAATCTACCAAGTATGCATATATAAGATTTTTTATAAAGAAAAGAAGTTATGTATATTCCATAAGATATTACTTCAATGTCGAAACCCATGGTAATATACACAAAATTAAAAATATCAGCAGACAGCACTACATGACTGTTTTACTCCTGCCCACAGACAATAAAAGAAACCTTAGTACTAGTCAGAACGGTCTCAATGAAATTTGAGATTTAGGAATTAATAGAGTTGTGAAACCTAGACAGAAACCCACACCCGATGTCCACTTATAACTGGCACGCTATATGCCTTTCTGCTTGATTTAGTACTTAGTGGAATAACAATGTCTTTACTGCAATGACACATTGCAAGGAGTAGAAGCAACATGGAATCTTAAATAATGTGGGAACTGTCTAAACTTCTGAATAGTTCAAGTACGAAAAGCATTAAAAAAAACAAAAACAAAAAAGAAGTTCCAGGTCATTTGCAGATGTACTTAAAATGACATAGATCAAACATATGAGCAACAGAATGTAAGAAAAACTATTTGGTTCCAAATTTATGAGAAGTCAAATGGAACAGTTCACAACAATGGAACAGGTAAAAGACTAACCATAGAAATGGCTTTCTCCACATCTTCTTTATTTCTACCTGCCAATCTGCCTCTCAGAGATTCTAGTGCATCTCTGAGCTTCTTCAAAAGAACATGTCCCTCCAAAGAAGCCACCTCTCTAATTTTAGCCTAAATTCCAGGAAAAACTTGTTACAGTTTACTTGTCAATCTAATGCAAATAGAAAATGGTCGCCCTCAGTATGAGAGAATAATGATTCTAATTAAAGAAAGATCAGGTTATATGATTTAACACCCATTCATATAGTGAATAAATATGAATATATTCTTGCAGAAGAGAGAAAATGTATTAAGTTGACAAGGAAAATTGATCAAACCAGTTAATACCTCATCTGACAACTTGGCAGCAGCTGTTAAATTCTTGTCAAATTTACTAGCAAGATCACGAACAGAGAGACGCTTGTGCTGCTCTACTAGCTGTGCAGTCTCCTGCACAATCACCTCCTTCAAAGATGGACCCTGAGGATCCTCCTTTTCCTCATCAAAAATCTCGTAATCAGGTCCTATTCTATACTTTGGAAACCGATCAGAAGCAAAGCTCACATCAGCAGACACTGACATAATAGCTTCCATCTGCATCTGCTCCCCCAGTACTGGACTTACCTTTGTCATTTGTCCAGATTTTTATGTTCTGATCATCAGAAGCAACATAGAAAGGTTATTCCATTCGTTACCTCTTAAACAAAATCAAATAATATAATTTTAAGGTTCAGAGAGAAGAATTTATTATCTTTAATATGGATTAATCTTTCTCAATATAGCAAGCACATGACTTAGTAATTTCCATGAAACTAACAGCAAAAGAAATACCAGGATCGCATGGGAACAAGCTAGCAATGTTTTGGAGAATCAAGGTATTTATAAAAAGGTGACAATTTTTAGCTTAAAAAAAATGTCTCTGAAGGCATTCAGCTATTGGTCAACTACAGCTATTTGTAACTGATCTTTGCTGAAGAATCGCAGGTGTCCAATAGAACTGATTGCACCTATCAAGTTGTAAACCAAAGTGTTCCAGCCCAAATAAAAAATAAAAAAAAGGGTAAATTTGGATCAGAACTAAGTGCCAGAACAAAAGATATCTATCCAAAACATGCGAGGATGAAAAAGAAAAGGCCAGAGTAAGACCAGTCAGCCCAGAGATAAGCAACAGCCAAATGGAAGAATTCTGATTGTCCTTGACAGCTTAACAAGTGTGTTCTGTTCCCTACAACAACTAAATCCCCATTTTCAGATTTCAGTCAGATTGCACTACAGTTGCCCCCCCATTAGAACATTTATCAAATAAGATGATCAATAAGCGGCCACTAGATTTCTGCAAGATTGATATAAATAAAGCACAAAAATTGAAGAACGTGAAATTAGACGAATAAAAAATCAAGGGGAAGGCAAGCAGCAAACAACCAGAAAAATATTACATTTCCAATACAATCCAGCAACTAAAATAATCAAATAGGAAAGTTCACCTTCTTGAGAAAAGTATTTCTTAGTCCTTCATTCAGTCACCAATTACTGCTACTCTTTCACCTAGAATCCCAACCCACATTCCGAATTTCTCCACACAGAGAAGCATTTACCAGACATGATTCAAAAACTTAAGAAAGTATATCCATATATACAAATACATCTACATAATATATATACATATGTTTATACATCGCTATGACGCTTGACAACATCAGAGTCTCAAACATGCAGCAGGCAAGAAAAAGAAGGGCGAAAATCCAAATGGAAAAAATAAAACGAAAAGACCTAAAAGAACGAAGCCAATAAATATAAACCGGAACTTACAGATGAATAGGACAATGCAGATAAGGCTTCACGCGAGCATGGAGCGAGAATACATGGAAACAGATTCTTGAACCAGTTTTGAGGGAAGAAAGAGAGAGAACGAAACGAGCTGTTTGAAGAAGAGAAGAAGAAGAAGAAGAATCTGAGAGGTGTCTGCTTTTGTAAAAGCAAAGTGAACTGGAAAAAGCTCCTCCTTGCCCAAGCCACTGTCAAGTCTCTCTCTCTCACACACACACACAGACACAGAGAGCAAAGTCATGAGAAATTCTGGGGTCTAAGCCATGATTGTAAATCTGTTACAAAGCGATGGCTGAATGGTGAAAAAAGGGGGGAAAAAGCTGCTGCCAATTCACGCGCCGGCCCCACTCGGCCGGCATGGTCCCCACTGGCGGCCTGAGAATGCGGGATCAGCAGTGTCCAGAACGCTCGCGGCGGTGGCGCGTGGGATTGGCGTTTTCCCCTTGGCGCGCCTTGCTTTGCGGTTGAGCGGCGTCTGGAATTCCATTTTAACCCCCGTTTTGGCCTTATTTACGAAAGGCTCTGCCCCCTTGGGGCGTTACTTTTGGTTTTGGGCGGCCTAACCCAACGATCTACGAACAAACGACAAGTACGAGGTGGGCCAGGTGGGTTCACTAAACGACGCCGCACGAAGGGTATATTCGTGGCTGAGGATAGGGAAGGGGGAAGCTGTGCTTAATTAGGGAAAATTATGGTGGTTGTCTCCTCCTCCAAGTTGGTTGAATGAGTTAAACAAGAAGGGTTAAAATGCCAAAAGTGTCCCTGCTTGCTTCAACAAAAATATCACTACGTTTTTGTCCATTTGAAAGTTGACTTGTTTGTACGTCTGGTTTGGCAAAAAAAACAGGGAAATTTGACCTGACCGCCTTCAAAGACTACTCGAATCCTTGGATTATGACTTCAATTCAAAAAGTTGAGGTGGGATTGTTGTTAATTAAGCAAGCAAACTATACATAATAATAAGACATTAAAGATGAAAAAATTAATTAATTAATTGCTTTTTATTCTTAATTAGACACAGAAAAGTTTATTAAAAATAATTAATTAACCAAATATCTCAAAACTAACTTTACAGACTTCGTTTAAATTATCTAACTTTTTGATAATAAAAAAAAATACTATTTTTAAGAGGTTTCCTTATAATAATAGTTTTTTCTTTTGCCAATATACTACTTACTATGTGAGTAATATTTGATCACTAAAATGGAGTGCAAAGTGTATGTATGGTTATAATTCAATTTATTTATTAATATCTGAATTTTGGGAATTGGGATTGGGATTGCTTCTCCTGGAATTAATTAGATCTCTGGGCTCTTGCTTAATTAGCTTGTGATTCATCGTTTAAGAAAGATTGCACGGTAAAGGAAGGAAGTAGCGACTAATTAGTGTCCTCTCTAAATTATCTTCTAATTAAATATTAATTTAATCACCATTTTAATTATTGAAAATACATGACCAAACACCTGCAGCTCCAAGTTTCCCATCCAAGTGTTAATAATATCTGTAACCATTTGACGCTGTTAAAACACAAATAGCGGTGTTGCCTAGGGCAAGAGTGGTTGGTGATAACCACAACAATGGTTTGATTGTCCTAAAAAAATTGAAGTTTTATAAATATAAGAATATTTTAGTTTTTATGAAAATTATTAATAGAAAAAACTACAATATAATACTAAACCCAAATATACTTATTGTATTTTTTAATTATTAAAAATAGATTTTCAATTGTCTTAATTCTCAAAGATATCACGTTTAATTTTCTCAAAATATAATGGCAATTTAAATTAAAATTAAATACTACCAATGAAATTAAAAGTTCAATCTAAAAGGTTCAAAAAATGTAAAAAAATAAATTAAATAAACTGGTCCTCGTTTAATTGTTATCAGGAAACCTATCTAAAAAATTAATGTTACTTTTCAAAATAAATACTGCAGATGAAAAGAAATTTAAAAAAGTAATAGCTTTGAGATAATTTTGCAAAGTTAAAGGCTTGACAACGAAATTAATTGGACAAAATTTTGAGGATTTACCAAAATTTAATTTATTGAAAATTTTGTAAATTTGTATTGAATTTTAATAAATTTAATATTGAAATTTATTAAATTAGTAAAAATTTAACACCCTCCGGCTCTAATTAAGTTTAGAAAACCTACTCTCTTTTTCCCTGCTTAGTGTCGAGTGTCAACTACCCTCAAAACTTGGTACGTCGTGTCTTCTCCTCTGCCATAGCTTCAAATGATTTGTAGAGTGGAAGATTTGAGTTGATTTTTCATTTTTTTGAAAAATCTATTCCAGCCTCCCATGAAAAAATCTTTTATAGTAAAAGTAAAAAATGCCCATAACAAGTCAAGTGAAAAAATAAATTACTTAAAAAATTTGACCAATCAAATATCTCAGAAACTAAAATTTGAGTGAAAATTAGTCAATTTTCATGAAAACAATCAAATACACCCTAAGATTTATTAACATAACATTATTTTCGACTTTCAAGCCGACGCGTGTATTTCAATTCACTTCATTCTTAGTCGCCCTACTAACATAACATAATGTACTTGTATATATTTGTTGTTCATTTATTTGCGTGCATTTAAAAATTATATTCATAATAAAATAATTAATTTTTATAAAATAATTAATTTTAGTCTGAACTATAATTATTTTTTTTAAATTTGAGTTATGAAATGTTTTAAATGTCTTTAAAATATTTCATAACTCAAACTATAAAAAAAAGTACAGTGTGAATTAAAAGTAAATTTATTTATATTTTTATATTACATGAGTATAATAATATAATTATATTAAATATTATCTCCTTTGGGGTGGAAACAGACCTAACAAGGGAATGTGGGGACGAGAAGCATAGCCGGAAATGATGGGCGTATTAATTAAGATAATGTAACGGCTAAATGGGGACTGGGGATGGAGTGTTTGCTTTGAACTTAGGCATGGGGAGACAACTGGTAGGTAACATTGCAGCACTCTCAATTGCTCTTTAATCATTAATTAACAGTTGGGACATCTGGGCAACCCTTAATCTAAAGTTAGCCAAAGGCTTGGAATATTGGCACTTGGCAGTGGCAGATACTTATTAGACACCCGCCACAATTATCGCTAGCTCTTTCTTGGATTACAGTACGCAGTCTTTCTAATGAAATTTTTTAATACATCATTACATATAAAAGTAGCGTGACTTTGAAAATCTTCCTGAAATTAACGTTCTCTTCGTGAACTCAACAGTTGGGCAGAAAGAGATCCCACTTCCAGTGTGGTTAGAGTCGCATTGTTAGACACTGCAACAGTAACAGTTTTATGACACTAACTCCACTCCAGTCTCCGGCCAGCCCTGCTAAAAGCTCTTCTTGCTTGGCTGCCTGCTCAAGTGACCGAGTAAGTGTTGGTTAACTATCTTATGTATTACTATGACATGGCCAGCATTATTATTATTATTATTATTATTATTATTTATTAAGTAGGAGTTAGTCTACACAAGTATTAGCAAACATATGAACCGACCCATAATATTAGGGCCACAGAATGATGTCTTTGAACTTTCATACCACTAAGCAATCATACTACAAGCAGAAAATATTTATTCTTTAAGTATCAATTAATATGGTCTGAATGCTCAGGATATTCTTTACAAATAATTAATAATGACTAATTAAGACTATTTTATTTATTGAATTTGATTAGGAAATGAAGTTTATCCAACCTAATTGTAGGGGTGATAATTTTCTTTATTGGCACTAGAAATAGTCAAATTTTGTTTTTGAAGGAGAAGTCAACCCAAAAACTAAGTTTAATAATTATGATAATAAAAATTAAAATACAGGTACCAATTCGTTATAGAAGGCAAATTTGAAGATTAATAGTTATTATAAAAACAAAGATAAACTTAATTGCATTGTATAAAGAGTGAACAATTATTATAAAAACATATACACACACACACATTATTTTTTCTGGGACTCATGTATTAAAATTCATATCAACAGATACATTATATATTAACTGGGAATGAAATAAATGGGACCTATAAGGTAAGCGATGGATGGCAAACCTTTTGATGATGATGTGACGGCAGTCATGCAGGGCATGATCGTATTATTTTATGTATGTGCCTGGCCTTACTCCTTAGCATCCCAATGGCTTGGAAGAAAAGCTGCCCAACTTTTTGTTATTAATTTTGCAGCATGAATGATGATGTTGAAGCTGCAAGGATGTTGATTGATGAAATCCATCAACCCCAGTTGCTCCATTATTGTTGTTGCAATCCACCATCAATCTATTGATTACATGCACTAAGTCACTCCAAATTTTATTTTTTTCCTGCGATAATTCAATTATCCGATGTTTCAAGTGAGCTATGATCATTAGTGGTTATGATTATTTGATATTAAAATGGTTGTTCCTACCAGTTAAGTGTAAGTGAAGAAATAAATAATTGTAAAAGCAACGAAAAAAAATTCATTTTCAAAAGGTGATCATCTGGTAGATTATGTTTTGGTTTTTGTATGCACTTATACAAAGAGTATTAGTTATTTTAATAAATACTCTTTCTTGTATGATACATAGTTATTAAGGAACGGTCAAAAACAGGCACCCTCATGCTTTCTTCACAGAGTGAGAAATTTTATTTATCAAAAATATATATATCTTTCATCAATATTACTCATATTAGAAAGGAATACCTATCGACTTGACCCATAATCAAAGATAAAAACCACTAGCTAGCTTATGGTTATGATAATGTTTTCAAACAAGAATTAATTCTTTGAAGACATCATTTTTCTTTCTGGGGTTGAATTTTTGTGGTTTTTGTTCCCAAGAAAAGCAAAGAAAATTAATAGTAGTTGAGAGAGAGAGAGAGAGAGACCGGAGGGGGGGGGGGGCGCATGGTGTGGGGCTGGACTTTAGGGCAGATAAGAGGGTGCTTCTTTGCTTTTTGAGGGTGAAAGGAAAAGGGTTTGAGAAGGTTTGGGGAATGGAATGGAATGGTCAAGAAAGCATCACATGGGTAGGGTCCAACCCCAAGCTGCAGCTGTACATGTTTGAATGGCGCCAACTCTGCCCAACCCCCACGCAAAAAAGGCTCAGCCCCCTGGCCCTGGCCCTCTTGGTACCAGACCTTCCGGCCCCCTCTCTTGGAGTTAAGATGCCCCTTTCATGACCTTTTAACTAGCTATACACACACACACACATAACTTCATCTTCCCTAAAGATGATTAATGGTCATTTGCATTGGAAGAAAATCTATACCGGAGTTTGTGTAAGCTTGTCTATTGCATCCAAGATATGGGTGCCCTTCGCACAATGTATAATATGTTTTAATTTAGAAGTGTGTGTGAGAGAGTCTATACCAAAACTTGTGTGTAAGTTTGTCTTCAAACACTATGAGAATAAGAATATATTATGCATGTCAGTGTAGAGAAGACACTTTAGTGTAAACAAAAAAAACGATCTGATATTCTTATTATAATCTTAATTAAAAAAAAAAAAAGAATTTTATGTGACTTATTAAATGAAGATTTTCAGGCAATGACAATAATATTAGTTCAAAGAAAATTTGACCTTTAATTTGCGCCCAACATAAGTAACTGAGTATTAAATTGGTCTTATAATCTAATTCCATGGGTGAAGCAGGAACAGGAATTAATTTAATTGCTGGACTTACGTTGCACAGGAAAATCTCTAAATACTGATTTAATTGTTTAGTTTTGAGAAGAAGAAAATAAATCAAAGTGGGTTAGAATTAGGGTGCAAGTTAATGATTAAAATGATTACCTTCATGAATGATGAAAGAAAGGCTCCTTTGAGTGAGCCTTTAGTTTATCTTACTCTTTTATCTCCCACTGGGACATTAGGTAAAGTTTGGTGTCAGCAATGGCATCTTCTCAACTAAGTTTTAATCCTTACATTATTTTAATTAATTAATTAATTAATAGCCATAGATGGACTGTATCTGTAATTGATAGGAATATGTTACGGTTAATATTAATTAAAGGCATGACAGTGAAAATAATCGGATCTCATAGTTAAAAGGGTAACTCTCACAAAATTACTACATTAGATGGTGAACCCTCGTTGTTATGAAATAACAATAAAATAAATTTACCCCCACAGCTCAGTCTAAGTGACTCTAATGCTCTCATGGAGATACTGTAAATGCGGATGCTCTCGTGTTCGAAATCAAGAGAGTTCGAGTCTTGATTTACCTCCCTCCCATAATGTGGGGCTGCCGGGATAGGGGCACTTGTTCTGGACATTATCAGAATAATAAAATAAATTTTTATTTTTTAATATTAAAAAAACTCTGTCTACATTATTTCTTTCGTGCCTAACTTACTACCTAACTCAAATAAGATTGTGATGTGATTGGCAACGCAGTAAATGTTCAATGATATCCGTATGTTGTCTAAATTAATATTCACTAATATCTCTCATCAAATTAATTTTTATAGTAGTTAGATTAATCCCTCACCCTCGATAACAATAGGTTTCAATTATTATAAATCACGGGTCTTCATCATGGAGTGATTTTAGTCTTCTAGATTAGCTTTTAATACCACTTGTAATATCATGGGTTCTTATCTAAAAATGTTAATTAAAGTTGACTTAAGAATTTATTAGTTTAAATAATACATATTTAAATATTTTGAATCAACTGTCGACATAATTAAATCAGAGTGTGACAATCACACATGAGTTGGATAGAGATTTTTGGTGCGAACAAATAAAATTAAAAACATGGAAAGAACATTACTTTGGCGTTGAGACTTTTAAAGAGTAGTATTAAAGTTTGGTTGGAAAAAGCCTAAGCTAGCTAGCAGCCTCCGGTTGCCTTCAATTTAAGAATGATAAAAGGGACCATACGGACTGGACGTTGTTTATTAATTAATTAATTAATTAATTAATCAAAAAGTGCATCTCATAACCAGCACAACACAGGCCAAATCATATATGCCATTCTTATTCAAAATTTGGCCCAGCAGCAGCCTCTCTATTAGTTGTCAGTTTCACATGACTCCACAACATTTTACAAAAATTAAAGGCAAGATGGGTGTCTTTAAAAAGCTTTTTAGACATAAGAATATTATTGAAAATATAATAGTTTTGATATTTTTTACAATTATAAATTATTAAGACGGGCTATTTTGCTTTTAGTGAGCAGACTATCTTTCAGAGATAGAGATGGGTGAAAAATTGGTTCAAATTATCATATAAAATAGTCCTCCACATTGGCTTTACCCTTTGCACTCAGAAAACAACAGACAACCAACCAAGGAATTGTGTTCTTTTGGCCATACAACAACATTATATGATAGCAACATTATTGTATTCAATTCAAGCATGTCTATGGATATGGAGCAATGTAACTGTAGAGGGCAGGGATTCTTCTATTCCTTCTTTTATTATTATTATTATTATTATTATTATTATTATTATTATTATTATTAAGAGAAGCCCATTTCTAGCAAATGGGCCACAGTTATCTCCATGTGATGCGCCACTTTCTGGGCTCCTGTACCGGCTAACAGGCCCAAACCCATTTTTGAACTACCGGGACACCAATGCCCACTTGGGAGATATTTTGATAATGTTCAGTTGCTAAGGGTGACTGATTGAGTAAACGAATAAAAAAATTAAAAATTCTAGAAAACAAAATCGAAGATCATTTTTTACTTTTTTTTTATTGTCAAAAGTAGTGAACATAAAAACTAAGAATTGAAGGTGAAAGACCAAGTGACCAACCAAACGGAAAACGGGCCTCTTGGTTCACTAATGGCCCACTTCTGCCCCAAAACCTCCATTCCCTTACAGCGGGTTGGGCTGACCCAACATAGCCGATTGTCCTGGTACTTAGCTGGGTCGGGCCAAGCTACCCTAAGGCCATCAAAACGGGTCTAGTGTGAGATCCAAATGAGACCTTTAATTACCTCTATTTATTTATTTATTTTAATAATTTTTAAAAAGAGATTTATACTTATTTTTTTATTTTTACATTTATATTAGTATTAAATAGGATTAATTAGGACCCATTTAAATTCCTAACTATGCCCCATACATTTATTTATTTTTTTGTTGTTTATATATGTTATATGTATTTTCCATACCACTCTTTATGGGCCAGCCCAATCGCCCGAAGCCTAGAAGGTTCAGGCAACTTCGTCAAAAAAAGCTCATACATCACCAAAATTCGAAACTCGTAAAACGAGCTTCCGGCAAAACTCCTAGTGAGCTCTCAGCAATTGACCTATCGAGCTCTCAATAAAATTTCCAATTAGCTAGACCGATCAGCTTGTTGGCCTAAAAAAAATACCCAGCTCGCATAAGTGACAAAGTTGTTGAACAGGCAGAAGTAGGGCCCACTTATTTTATCTGAAATGAATCACACTATTCAAAATAAGGATCTCACTCTCGATTTTATGCAAATGATAAGGACTCTTTGTTTCCTATTATATTATCTTTATATTTCTATATTTTATTCAAATTGTAAAGGCCCCTCGTTATAAATAAGAGTCAAAGATATCACAAGGGGGTAAGGAGAATAATCAGATACCGCCACTCTGGAAGAATAATCAGAGTACGATCGTGGAGTAGGTATCGTTTTGGTTGAACTACGTGAAAATCGCATGTGTTCACTTATATCCGAGATCTTTGTTTTCTTTTTCTTGACATTTTTAGATTCACTCACTGCGATCCAAAATGAATCACACTCGGTTGAAATTGAACGTCGACAATATATAAAATAATATACAAAAAATAATAAAAAGTAACACAAATGTACATGCATAATAAATTAACAACTTCATATGAAAAAAATGCTATTGTTTAAAAAAAAATTCTTTATTATTTTTTTATTTCAGTTTTATTATATAAAAACTTATGGTATAATAATAAGTAATTAAATGTTATTTTTTATTTTTATTTTTTAAATAATAAAAATAAATTTAAAACCTTACAAAACAAACTGTGACAGTGTGACGTACAAGCACTTTTAAATAAAAATGAAATCCATGATTATAAATGATAAAACATATCATATTTAAAGTCCTTAAGTACACACAATTAGGCTATTAACAAAGAATGATTTTTTTATTATAAATAAAAAACCTAAAAATATAGACTTAAAAAATGGAAATTCACAATCATCCCTGTACATTAAATAAATTTATAAAATAGACATGAAATTGGCAAACCGATGCCGAAGCTCACAAATCAATTGAAAGCGGAAGCCCCAAGCCCAAGCCCAAGCCCAAGCCCATAGAGATCTACACTTCAAAAAGAAAAACGAAAAGAAAATATTATGTGAACTGACAGGCTGTTCACTTTAATTTAATTAATTTGTTTATTTATTTATTTTTTGGGATCATGCATATAATTCAGGTAAGCTACCCGCTTTCCGAGACAAAGACAGATGCTTAACCCCTACTTAAAGCAACGTAACTAAATCTAAAGATGGGATGAGAAACCTAACCAGAGGGTGGGGTTACATCCCAACCAGAGTTAGATGCACATAGTGAGTTGAGCTGGATACCTCAGATTTGGCTGGCAACTTCACATGCCCACTACCTTATCTCATGTGCTCTCCTGCCCCATTTTTGTCTCTTTTCTCCCTACTCCACGTCACAACCTGAGCCCCCTAAGGCGCGTGGCAAATGATAACTTGCCACCTGGCTAGACGGCAATGAATATGTCCAGGCACGGAGACAGTGTTCCCCACGCGCCGATTCTGCGGCTCTGTCGCGTGTCGAGATTTTGAGTGCAATCCAATGAAATATCTTCGTCGCGTTTCCATATTTATGATACATATGTTCGGAGTTAATTTACCCTCTTACCCCTTGTCTCCTTCGTAGTTCACAGCCGTTCACGCCTTGTGAAGTGACAATGTCGCCCTCTCTCACGTAAAATAAAACTTATTAGTTTTTTTTGTTAAATTAATTTATTAGTTGGGATTTGGAAGGTGCAACGAACCCTCGACCTAACGGAAAGGTTAAATTAAAATGTGTTATTGTAAAATAAATAGATCTACATTAATTAAAACTATCATATGAGAATTTAAAAATAAAACATGTCTTATAATTATTAATTAATTTAAAAGTGTTTTGACATTGCCTCCATTTGTCATTTGCAAAAAAAAAAAAAAAAAGGCTATAATTTGAAAAAAATTATTTAACAATATTACCGTAATTAATTACACTACTGCAGCAATAGTTCAATAATTCAGGAATTAACTTATATTTATTGTTTCAAATTTTAAACCTATTCTACTTATAAGATAAAGTAGACTCATGATGTCGAAAGACAAAAATACAATGACGCCATAACTACTAACTCATGTGTTAAGTTTATGTAATAGCATTGATATCGTATATCCAAAAATGAGTTCAATCGAGTGTTTAATAATTTTTAAAGTTTCATAAAAAAAATTAAGAAAAATATAATAATAGTGAACTTAAAATATGCAAGAAGATAGAAATTAAAATATGCAAATGACACAAAAATTTAGAATAGTTCAGTCAAAATCAACTTACATCTATTGCTCTAGCTCCCTATTTTAAAATCCACTATAAAACTTTGAAGTTATAAACTACGACTTTTTATACCAAGTATCTCTCAAGTTGGTTCTTCTATCACAATCCACTAAAAAAAAAAATTCAATAAAGATAATGAGAACAATCACTCTAAAAAACACATCTCTTTAAGATAATAAGGTAATATAAGACTTTTGAAAATAATTTACAATGAAAGAAATAGTCTTGATTGAAAACCATTATAAAACGAGAATGAATAATTTACAAGGGCACTTGAGAATGTAGAATGTGAAACTTTAAAACCCAAATGTTAATCTCTCTTTTAAGCTTCAAATTTTATTTTATTTATAGGTTTTGGGGTCCATTTTTTAAGAAACAGTCTTTAAAGATAAAAAATTAACATGTAGAGATTAAATATAATTAGTCATTAAAGTTTTTAAGACAAAATTAGGCGATAGATTTAAAAAGTTAGTTGACTAATTTTCAAATTTATAAATCGATCAACAGTTATTAAAACTTTTGACTAAAAATGATGCAATAATTGTTAATAGTAAGCGATCGAGAGCATGTCTAATAGATAGTCTATGGTTTTTAAGAATTAATTGATAGTTTTTATGATAGGTCGATAGTTTAAAAAAACTTGTTAATTATTTTAATTATAAAAAACTTTGTTAAAAATATAATACAATAATCAGTCCATAGGTAATATTATCCCATTGATAATTTTGACATTTAACTTCAAAATGAGTATTTTAAGACTATTTATTTAAATTTTTGTGAAACCAATACTAATCATCAAAATTAAGACAATACCACAGTCACGACGGCTCTTTCTTGTTAAAGAATATTTGTTTTGAGTCATATAGTTAATAGAATTGTGCTACATGTATTGACGGGATGACATGTCAGATGACTGAATCGGCTTTCATAGAACGGACTTCATCATCGATCATCAAGACGCCTCAAACGAGAAAAGCCTGGGCTTCGTTCGCAAATGAAGCTCGATAGGGCTTGCTGAATGAAGTCTAGAGCTTCATCCAAAGACGACAACAATAAGGTGATGAGATGCTACAACGGCGATTAGCGCGAGGCATTGTGGTGAGGCGACGATAGGATGCAACAAGACGACGATTGAGCAAGGTGCTGTAGCAAGGCGACGAGAGAATGCATCGATGATTGAAGAGGCGACGAGATGAATATGGCGATAAAGCGATGTGTGGTAGAGTTTGCTGAAAACGACCATGACAGAGGAGAGAGGAGACGATTAAGGGCAGGGGTGGTGAATCTACAAATTAGATGAGAGCATTTTTACCATTTAAAGCATTCAATCATCATCTCAGTAACCTAAGTATTTGTACAATTAACGATTTTCCTCTTGACAAGATTTCGATATCTTGACCTCACATTAATACATAATGTGAGACCCGTATCTATACCGGTCTTATTTTAATGTTATAAGAAAATAAATTTAAAATTAAAACACCAGAGGCAACAATAAAAACCGATGTAAAACAACTAAACTGACCATATATAGTGATGAGTGGGTACAATTCTTAAATTGTGGTTGCTGAACTCTCCAGCAGGTTTGATTCTGCCCTGCTAAGAAGTAAATTTCTTTTTCTCTATCTTAGAAAAAAAATAATTTTTCTCAAAAGCATTAATTAAATGTGAATGGATGCAAATACACAACACACACTTTTGCTATTATTTTAGACTAAACTCCGTCAAAAGAATCAAAGCGGTTGGTTTATAATTGCGCACTTTCGAGCGAGGGGGACATAAAAACACAATTTATTTGATGCCTAAGTAAGTTAATGTAGTTTAACTCTGTGGGTAAAGAAATAATTGAATAATTGTAATTTTAATTGTGTAGCCTCTTACCTTATGATGAGGTCAATTTCTTTTGGCTGAAAAAAAGTAGAAGATCTCATAATTCTTAACGTGAACAAATGAGATGATGCCTATAATGACGTAGGCCCTCAATTGCGTCGGTGCCACGTCATAGTACGTGGCATATTAAAATAAAGATTTTATTTTTAAACTAATTATAATTTAAAGATTATTAGTTCTTTTTAGATAACTAGAGATTACTAGTTAGTTAGTCAGTACTATAACGAATTATATTTAATTAACCTTATTTATTCAAAAATTAAATTTAACTATAATATAAAAATTACTAATATGACCCCAAAAAAAAAGATAAAGAATTTTTTACCCTATTGTAATAAACTTACCACATAATTATTAAGAAAATTTATTATATATTGCTTCCCCCATCTCCTTTATTAAAAAGAAATCTTTTTGATTAATTAAGTCATTAAGGTATATAAATTTTTTTAAAGGGTAAATTTCACAAATTACTTCTAAAGTTGAGTGAAATTGCATAAGCTCTCCTAATTATTTTTTAAAATGGCTAGGATATTTTTTTATAGTTTATTGAACATAAAAATTAACCATTTTACTTTTTAAATTATTTTTTTATTTGTCGTTCTCTTTATCCCCACTAAATCTTCATCTTACAATTAGGGTTTCTCTAAAAATCCATCAATAGCAATAGATTTTTGGACAAACTTACCTTGTGGTCATGGGTTTTTAGAGATCCATTTCTCCAAAAACCCATAACTCGGTTTAGGGTTTTTAGAGCTCAACGCGGGCCAAGGAGAGTGTGTGAGGGAGGGGAAAGAGAGTAGGGCCCACACTTTCCTTTTGATTTTATTTGTGTTAGGTAAATGTTATGTTACTCGATGCAAGATAACATAATAATTTCATTTAAAAAAAACACGATAAACCCAAACAATGAATTTCTAGAGAATTCAATCTCCAAAAACCCAAGCAATTGGCTTTCCAAGTTATGAACAAATTGATCTCTTCATTTGTGTTTTCTCTAGAAACTATAGTTAACAGATTATTGATAATTGTGAAGAGTTTCTTAGGTATAGATTTGTCAGAAGAGATGGTTGATGGTGAAGACTGTAGTAGATACAATGAAAAGTTGTTGAGACGGTGTTTATTGAAGAAATCTTTTTTTTTTTTTTTTTTCATTTTTCACGCAATTAGTTTCTTTAAATTTAGGTATTAATTGCCCACTAACAATATTAATTTATTATTTTATTTTTGGATAATTATAGTAAAGAGAGATGAAGGGCATTTTGGAGATTTTAAATAAATACAACCATTACATAACGCATGGTGAAAATGTTGTATCACAAATAAAGTCAAAGAATATCCATACTATTTTGGAAAATATAGTAGTAGTTTGTGTAATCTGTGGATGTGCTATTGCATAATTAATATTTGAGAGATGAACTTTAGGTCTGTTAGATTGGCCACATTTTTTTATGAAAAATTGTCATTTTTTACTTAAATTCTAAATTTTGACATGTTTGATTACCCATTTTGTTTTTTGAAAAATGATTTCCATCTTTTGATCACGTGACCCTATTTTGCCACTTTTGTTGTAATTCATTTTCTCCAGGAGGGTTAGATTTAATTTCCATGGAAATAGAAAACCACGTTGGCCACCATTGCCCACCATGTTGGCCTTTATCTTTCACCACCGGCAGTTGCAACTACCATCGACAATGGTAATAAATGGCAATGACAAGGGCAAAGACAGCGGGTGGCGAAAGCAGTGGACAGGGGCAATGACAGTGGCTAACGAAGGCAGTGAGCAGGGGCGATGGCAGTAGCAGCGGCGATAACAGTGGGCAGGGGTGATGACAATGGTCATATAACATCCCGCATCAAATAATAGGAATGACCAAAACAACCCTAATGAGCTTACATGAACTTCCCAGTGGGTCACCGCTTAATCTGTGAGTTCTTTGTCTACATTCAGCCCAAAAGGTATTCAGCTAGTATTGTTTCATTTCTTACTTATTCTTGATATATACTACAATTCTCTCTGCTCTTAAGATATTACATTCTCCCCTATTTGAGCACATAATGTCCTCGTCATGCAACTTTATAATTGGTCACAACTCTCTCTTTTGAAGGTTGCCATCTTAGAAACTTGCTAGAGCCCGCTTCTTATATAGGTCCTCAAGTCCCGGCACTATTCCCTGCCCTCATCGGACCGTCTTCACTAAGTGTCAGCTCTGATATCACCTATAACATCCCGCATCGAGTGATATGAAGGAGCAGAATAATTTACCCTGATGGCTTACGCGAACTTCTCAGGGGGTCATCCATCCGAGCTTCTCCAGCTCAAACACACTTAACCTGGGAGTTCTTTGCTTATATTTAGTCCAAAAGGTATTCAGATGGTGTTGTTTCCTTCCTTACTTATTTTCGATATATACTACAATTATTTCAACTCTTAGGGTATTACAGGTCAGTGGTTGAACGGCCATGGCGGCAGCGGTGATGGTTGTGGGCGACATCACCGGCGATAGCAGTGGGCAAGCGACGACGACCGTGGTTGAAGTTATTCGGCAAGTAGGTTGTTTTGATTATTTTGTGTATGTATATTTGATTTATTTTTTTGAATATGTGTATATTTAATTATTTTACATAGTTAATTATTAATTTATATATTTGATTATTGATTATCTACATGTGTATGTGATTATTTTCATGAAAAATAATTACGATCAAACATCGAAAATTAAAAAAATATAACAATTTCCAGATAAAAAATTAAGACAATCAAATATTTTTAATTAATATTTTTCTTATAATTTAATTCTAAACAATTTAATTGTCTATAAAGTATTTTGTTTCCATCCAAATTTCATACTTGTAATCGAAAGCACCTTTAGATCATCCAAAAGAAAACTTAATTGCTTATGTTATTAAATTAATATCTTTATAGAAACAACCATTAATATCTTTTATATAGTTAATTTTATTTTTTAGCCTTAAATATTTTAAAATATTATATAATAACTTAGAATTGATTATTCTGTTACTCATATTTTTACATTTAGCTTGAGTCACACGTTATATTTCTAAGAAAGAAAAATCTTTAAAATATTAGAGCATGCTCAGTCATAGAAAAAATATATTTTTTTGTTTTTTAATTTAATTATTTATTAAACAATTAAGTCTCTCATTATAAAATAAAAAACTAGGAGCTATTTTTTTCGTGTTTCAGTTTTCAGTTTTGAAATTATTTTCACTTTTTTGTTTTGAATATCTATTTTGAGATTGTTAAAAATATGTTTTTTTTTCTTTGTAGCATTTTTTGTATTATAGAAATTTTGAACATATTTGTGATGAAAATAATTAAAATGACTTTTTATTGTTTTGAGTTTTATTTATAATTTTTTTCTTCTTTTTAAACATACATTTTTAAAAATATAAAAATAAACACGTTTTAATTATTTTAAAAAACTAAAATAACTTGAAAATAGCAAAGAGAACAAAATCTTAGACTATTGTTTTCTTTCGTGTTTAAGTTTTGAATTCATTTTTAATTTTATATTTTAAAATTTTTAAAAATATGTTCTTTTTGTTATTATAAAAAACTGTTTCTTAAAATAGAGAAATTAAAAAACGTTTACTTTGGAATTTAAAAAAATATATTTTATAATATTTGATTCAATAAATTTGATTATTAAATAATAAAATTAACCCTTTTTGATAAAATTCTATTATTAAAATAAAATAATAAATTTGATTAATGAACTGGTAAAATATTATTATACATAATATGTATAATATACTTAATAATATATTATATTTTTAATTATAATATAGATATACTACATTTTTAAAATTTTAAGTAAATATATAATTTTATTTTTAAAATTTAAGATTTTGTTTTTCTCTTTTTTACTTTTTTTTTCTTTTATTTTTTCTTTTATTTTTTCTATTTTCTACCATGCCCTGTATCTTTTCCGTCGTCGACAACCATTGCCAGCTAGAGATTTATACAATTATAGTCTATTATTAGAAACACCAAACTAACACATACACAAAAATGAGCCAGAATGTACTATTAGTCACCACCGACCACCGTGGCCGATGGTTTCCAACAATTAGAGGCCTCTTTCATGTTACCGACTACCAGTGGGCATTATGGTTGTGGGTCTTCTTCTTCACTATTGTGATGTCTTCGGTAAGGGAATCAGGGTCATCGCCAACCAAAGGCTTTATGGCCATGAATGTTGCCTTTCGCTGTTAGCGGTTGTCAATTTTCTCCTCCGACACATCATCTCCAATCGCTACCTCTCAAGTGTTTCTGCCATGTTCGACCGGCCATTGCCTTATGCATCGCCATGGCTGTCGTTTCTTGCCCTCGCTATAGCAGTGGATGTTACTTTGCCATTAGCATCATCAAGCCATCATCGTTGGCTTCATGTGACAATCGGTGATGGAGGATGTAGGAGAAAAGAGGAGTCATCGACGACGATAATAGAGGAGAAATAAGAGAAGAGAGAAGAAAGAGAGATGGAAGATTTGTGTGAGATGTGGGGGGAAGAGGAGAGGGGTTATTTTTCGCATTTTGGTATTTTCAGTGTGTTTTGACTGAAACATGTTTTGGGTTTTTTTTATTTTCAAAAATATTAAACTAAACGTATTTTTAGTAATTTAAAAAATTAAAAACTAAAAATGAACTGAAAACACAATCTTAAATTGTGTTTTCTTTGCTGTTTTCAAGTCATTTTTAGTTTTCAATTTTCTAAAATAATGAGTGTTTTCATCAAAAATAAATTCAAAACTCAAAACACATTTATTTATTTATTCATATTTTATTATTATAATGAAAAAAATATTACAAAATTCATTAACTTTAAAATGTAGATATTTTTTTAATAATTTATAAATATTAAATATTTTTAATTTACTAAATAATCAAATTTATTGAATAAAATATCATTAAAAAATTATTTTTAAAATTTCAAAAAGAATGCGTTTTCTAATTTTTTATTTTAAAAAATAATTTTTCAAAATGACAAAAAAAAACGCGTTTTTAATTTTCTAAAAATAGACTACTAAAATAGAAAACTAAAAATAAATTCAAAACTCAAAACTAAAAATTAAAAAACAAAGAGAATATAGCCTTAATTTTTATTAATCCATCATTTGTAGCAACTTCTTAAGTAGATTTTCACGGTAAGTTCCTGTTATTTTTTTCTCGTGCATCAAAGCTAGTTTAACATACCTCACCTAGGTTTTGTAAGATATTAATCACTATGTTTCCAAAGACTATGTCCAAACTACCTGACATAACTTCCATGGGTCCATCATTTGTCGCAACTTCTTTTCATATATGTGATAAACCACTCAAATTTCTTATACAATAAGATAAGATAATCAAGCACAAAATCTTTTTAACATTTTGAGCAGGAGAGATGATCGACACTTGGAGGGCTAACCTGACCGCTTGGTGTTGGTGCTTTACTATATTTTTTAATTAATTAATGAATCTATTACAACTTAGTCAACTAGTCAATAAAATTATTTATTTAGATATTAAAATCACAGTGTAATAAATGTTTATTTGAAAACAAGTACATTTGTTTTTAATTACCTTTATGCCTTTATTAATTTAAAACTTATATATATCCGTATAACGCGGTATTTCTAGATTAATTTTGCTTAATTCAGACGACCTATCTGACGCAAGAATCGCTTTTTTCAATGATAGTATCATACAATATATTAAAAAATTAAAAAGAAGACGATTTTTTAATATAAAAATGTTAAATTTCCTAATATTATTGTTATATTGTTAATTTCGGGATTCCTTCAATGTTTATTGTCAGAGGGCATTCCCGTCATTTACGCGTTTAGATGTAAAAAAATTGCGAGTACCTTCGGCGAGCGTAGTCAAAGGGCATTTTCGTCATTCAACAAGGGGTATATTTGTCACTCGGCCGTATATTTATTTTCAAAAATTTAAAACTCCGCCAATCATTAAGAACAACGCCCATCTAGACCGTCGATTTCTGCCATCTGACGGCATCCAACGGCCGACAAAAAATAGGAGGGAAACAACCTGAACCGTCAGATTCACAGTTCACTCTTCACTTCTGTATATAATCCTCTCTAGGGTTCTCTCTCTTCCACACACTCTGCTGTCTGCTCTCTCTCTGTTGATCGAGTGGGAACTGTCGCTCGATCTATCCATCTTCGACTTTCCGATCTCGTCGTCTCTCTTTACCTTTGTGAGTTTTTTCCTTGGTTTTTTTGAAATTTTTTCTCTTAAGTGCTTTGATTCAGTTTATGCGAGTATTTCATATCGCTTTAGATCTTTGAATATCATATTTACTGCATTGCGTGGGCGTCATCTCTCGATATCACGTCCTACAATGGCTAGGGGTTGGATTCTCGTATAGCATGCTGCTGCATTGCACGGATATATGTGGTTTTTGGTAAATTGTTGTCTGAATTAGAGTTTGGGCGAGATCTATGTATGCATTTCTTTCTATCTTTACAGTTCCACTTGCATTTCTGGAATTCTATGGCTTTAGATCAACATACTTGATCGCGAGGATTTTTATGATCTGATATCCGGTTCAAAAGAAACATACCCAGTTTCTTTAATCTTCTGGATGACCATCTGTAATTCATTTGTTTCATTGAAATATTTTCAAGTTTTCCGATTTTAAGATTGGCCATTACATGGTCGCAAATTGTTCCCCTTGCTTTGAGTTTTTCCTTGTTTCCCTAGATCTGTTGGATATCTTTGGTTTCAGTGTCATGTCACATAATTTGATCAGTCTTTGTTGTATATCATTTTACATAATTCGGCCATTCATTTGGATCTTTCAAGCAAATTTGATGTATTTGCTATCCTTGCTAATAATTTCGGAGCTTTGCACACTGCAATCAGCATCTTCTCTGATTGACTAATTTGGGGGATACGAGTACTTTGCGCTTTTGGGTCGCTTTAAGGTTATTATATTCTTCTCTAAGGTTATCATTAATTATGATTTGTAGTTGGTTAGCGAGAGTTGTAAGCCATTGAATTGCTAGATTTTGTTATTGATTTTGAATTCAACATAAACAGAGGCTGAATATTTTGGTTCAATTGCGCTTTGTTTGTTCATTTGATGTTGTTTGCTGCTATGTATAATGTCTGGTTAATTTTATTGTATTTCACTTTTTAAATAAATCTTATTAGTTGAATAGTCTACATGAAATTCCTCAATATTCCAAGAATTATTGAGTGCTTGATTGTTGTCATCTTAGTTTTGGTAAATTGACTAATTCTCCTGTTGAATTTTCAGGAAAAAAAATGAGAGAAATCCTTCATGTTCAGGGGGGACAATGTGGAAACCAGATTGGATCAAAATTTTGGGAAGTTGTTTGTGATGAACATGGCATAGATCCAACCGGAAGGTATGTTGGGACTTCAGATTTACAACTTGAACGTGTCAATGTATACTACAACGAGGCTTCTTGTGGGAGGTTTGTTCCTCGTGCTGTGCTCATGGATCTTGAGCCTGGCACCATGGACAGTGTTCGAACTGGTCCCTATGGCCAGATTTTCCGCCCTGATAACTTTGTCTTTGGCCAGTCTGGTGCTGGTAATAACTGGGCTAAAGGACATTATACTGAGGGTGCAGAGCTTATTGATTCAGTTCTTGATGTTGTGAGAAAGGAAGCTGAGAACTGTGACTGCCTTCAAGGTACGGCTGTATGAAATATTTAGGTTTCTCTTGAACCTTCTGGTATGCAGGTCAAGCATTGTTTTGTCTTTTGAATAGTTTTTTGGTTTTTTTAATAGTCTCTGGAGGCTGGAACTTTTTTTTTTTTTTTTTTTTTCTCTTATAAAGTGGCGTTTATTCATTAAATCAATCATTACACAACCAATATCCCCCCCCCCCCCCCCCAAAAAAAAAAAAAAAAAAAAAAAAGCCTTCTTGAGATTATTGTTTGGTTTATGATAAGTCCATGTATTATTGCAATCCTGTGTTGTTTATTTAGGGAGATTGTTATATTACTTGGTCCTGTGAATTCAGAAGTTGCCTTCTGTTAGAAATTTTGGGTTGTTGTTTAAATCCTGTTGTTGCTGACAATTTTATGTTTTTGCAAGATACATCTGAAGGGGTGAACTCTATCCATATTTTTTGTCCAATAATTTGCTAAAGTGGAATTCAATATTAAGTCTTAGTAGTTCAGAGGATCACATTGCTTCTTTGTAGTGCTACCTTGTGGTTGATGATGTTGTCTTTATGTAGGTTTTCAAGTCTGCCACTCACTGGGTGGGGGAACAGGTTCTGGAATGGGCACCTTGCTGATCTCCAAAATTAGGGAGGAATACCCTGATAGAATGATGCTTACATTCTCAGTGTTTCCATCTCCAAAGGTTTCAGATACAGTTGTTGAGCCATATAATGCTACTCTTTCTGTCCACCAGCTTGTTGAGAATGCAGATGAGTGCATGGTGCTTGATAATGAAGCTCTGTATGATATCTGTTTCAGGACTCTTAAGCTTACCACACCTAGCTGTGAGTTTACGTTCCTTTTTTGGCATGTGTCTAAATTCTTTGTGCTGATTGACCTGCTAAATGTTTCAGATTTTCTTTTTTTTTTTTTAATTTTAATTGCTAATAGTTCTGTTGCCCTTTTCTCATTAGGTTTTTTTAGTTTCCTCGATACATTACTGTGTATCAACATAATCAGGTTGATATATTTGAGGCAGGGGATTTAAGCCTTGAGATATGGTGCACCACCTAGTGTTTCTGTTTTTATGTGCTGGCACTTGCTAGTTTAAGATGTTGTTTTGAGGTTGGATATTTTCTGTAATAGATGCTGCCAGAATGTTTTTATGGGGCTTAAGTGATTCATTGAACTAGTTTAACTTTTTACTAGTTTGTTTCCCCTTATTGTGTGAAAGTGCATAAATATTTCTGGTGTTAATTGGGGGTGCCACATCCTTGCGGGTTTGGTAGGTTGCAGTCTACAGGATTCTGGGTCCAGCATACGTCTCCGTTCAACATGAATTATTCTGAATCACCTGTGGTCCTCTGCATTTTTGTTGTCACATTGAGGCAAGATAGCTATGGGGGGCCTATTTTTAATATCAAATGTATGACCTAACTAAATTATTTAATTCCAAGGGCTGATGCTATTTTCATCCTGAGACTTATGAGCTGTCATGCATAAGCCTTAATTGGATGTGGGATCCACGTTTTTGGTTGTGAATGCTATGTTCTAACTAGCCAATGCTGCACTGCCTGATATATAGTTTGTCATCCTTTCAATTATAATCTTGATTGGAAATTTTGAGTTTTAATATATATAGTTCTATGCTTGTGTACAGTTAGATATATTTTTGGTTCCTATTTATTTTCTTTATGCGTTATATGATATTTATGAGACAGTTTACACAAGATTTTGGACAGCAATGGATGTTTGTCAAATGTACAAAAATAATCATCTCTATGTAACTTTGGTGTGTGAAATCCAATGACTATCTGCTGTTTGAAGAAATATATTCACCGGGAGATCTTAAATGTTGATTCTTGTCTCTTTGTTATTACTAAGAATTGACCAGTGTACTCTTCTAGCGAAATAAAATAATAATTAGTCTAAACTTGTTTGGTATATAGAGAAGGGTAATTTTTCAAGCAAGGAATAAATGTTTATATGTACATTTTTGGATTGTCCTCTCCTTTCATTTTCATATACTGTCATTTGCTTGTTTCTTAAAGTTCACTGATAACTCTCTTTTGTAAATCTTGTAGTTGGTGATCTGAACCACCTGATCTCTGCAACCATGAGTGGGGTGACTTGCTGCCTTCGGTTCCCTGGTCAACTCAACTCTGATCTCCGAAAGCTTGCTGTAAACTTAATTCCCTTCCCCCGTCTGCATTTCTTCATGGTTGGATTTGCACCTCTGACCTCTCGTGGGTCCCAGCAATACCGTGCCCTTACAGTCCCTGAACTGACCCAACAAATGTGGGATGCAAAGAACATGATGTGTGCCGCTGACCCGCGACATGGACGCTATCTCACTGCCTCAGCCATGTTCAGGGGCAAAATGAGCACCAAAGAGGTGGACGAACAAATGATCAATGTCCAGAACAAGAACTCGTCTTACTTTGTGGAGTGGATCCCTAACAATGTGAAATCAAGTGTTTGTGACATTCCGCCAAGGGGGCTTTCCATAGCATCCACCTTTGTTGGGAACTCGACTTCCATCCAGGAAATGTTCAGGAGAGTGAGCGAGCAGTTCACTGCTATGTTCAGGAGAAAAGCTTTCTTGCACTGGTACACTGGGGAAGGAATGGATGAAATGGAGTTCACAGAAGCCGAAAGCAACATGAATGATCTTGTTTCCGAGTACCAGCAGTACCAGGATGCTACTGCTGATGAGGAGGGTGAGTATGAAGATGAGGAGGAAGAAGCCATTGAGCCTATGTGAAAACAAGTGGAGATGGACTTTTGATGTAAAGAGAAGAATGTCTGCTGCTGCTGCCGTTGTCTTATATTGATGCATGCATAATATGTTTACTCCATTATCTGGTTGGGAAAGCTTCTTTAGCAGTGGTCTTTTTACCGGGAGAGCCTGAAAACTATCTAGTTTTCTCTCTCCTAGTTGCTAGTATATCCTGCGACCCGCATTGGTTGGTTATACTTGCCTATTATGGTTGGGTAAGATAGATTGCGTGTTATATTTCTTCTATGTTACTTGTATCTGTTTGTATTCCAGACTTGCTCATGTTTCGGTTGCTTCTTTGTATTGTAGTGAATCATTTTGCTCTATGGATCGGATCTTTCATGGATGATGACTGTTTTGAGTCCATTTTAGATTTAGTCCTACTCAGATGGGTGTTGTTACTGTTGTGCCTCTACCCCATGCTCGGACCATTGCACTTGGAGAATCCGGTTGTCTTGTATATATAATACACATATTAGACCCGAATATTTAGAAACACAAATTAGGTAGGTATACGTTTTAAATCTGTTTTGACAAAGGTTTGATTCAGAATGCCTAGAATCAACTAGCCATTAATCTGAGTTGGAAAGTTGGTGATGGCATAATGGAAAAGACAAATTGAATTGTGGTTGAATAGTTGGCACGCAGGAAGGCAAAGTTGTGATACAATATCTGGTAACTAGTTATTTGGTAGCTTATTGATTTTTTTGGAAGATGCAATCAGAGAAGAATATGACAGATAAGCTCATAGATGGTTGGCAGGTTGATTATATATCTTCAAAAAGTAGCGAAGACGGCCAAATGGGCATATAATAGCATTTTTCATGTTTGGCTGTATGGTGACCGAGTCATAAGAAGTGTTTTTAGTATCTTTGAATTTGCTGGCTTCTCAACACTTGTGTGGAATGGGTTATTCTGACGACGCCTTTACCAAACTACATTCAAGTTTCAGATCCAATCAATAATTTCTTGAATTCTACTCCAAAGTATGCTTGAATTCCCCCAACCTACCTTTATCCCACTGGTCAGCTTTGGAGCATAGAACCTGTTTGCATCATTGTTTCGAGTAAATCAATTGAAACTCCACAGAATGGATGCTGGCCTAGTGCTAGTGGTGGGGAATGGTGCGGCGGGGTACTTGATTATTTTTACGGGTAACTCAAACCAATTGTAAATAATAATAATAGTGGTAGTATATCTCTCATTACAGTTCTACCTCCCAATGTTTGTTAGGTACAGATCCAATCATTTATTTATATTTATAATTAAATAAATGATTTTTTTGGCAATGGGTCATTTTCTCCAATGCGATTCATAAATAAATGGCGGCTACACATGGGAACTCCATTGATGGGACATTTGACCAACTTGACAAATCCAATCCCAATCTTCATCTTGTCTCGGTTGGTTGTTACAATCACAATATTCTTAATTATAGGTTACTTGTTATTTGATTCTATTTTTTATTTTTATTTTTTGTTTAGTTTAGATTAGTAGTTTTCTTTACCTTACTCTCAACATTCTTTTCTTTTATACTATACAAAATTATTACTTTATTAAAAACAATATATAACTTTTTTTTAAAATTATTCTTAATAACATTATCTATCGGTTCCTCGAATTGATATTTCAAAATCACGAGTGCGATAACACACGCATTGTTTGTTAGGAAATAAATATGATGCGTGCATATGCATGCGGAGTTATTTGATGATGGCTTTCCTACGAAGAAGGACTAGTAGCAGCACTAACATTAGTCCAGCCCATTGTGATGCCTCCACCACCAACACCCAATCCAGATAAGAAATAGGCCATAAGCCCAAGTTACTTTTTCTACATGGGCTAAGCCCAACCTCTGCCCACCCCCCCCCCCAAAAAAAACAAAAAACAAAAAAAAAAACCAATATCTTAGATTTGATTCTGATTTCGATCAAATCTTGTAACTGTGGTCCATCCCCATCCAGGCTTAAGATACAGAGAATTTTGTTCTCTGAATAACAAATTAAGAGAGATGGTTTTTATGGCCCAATCAAGTTCCAAACATGAGGTTGGCAAGGAATGATGCTGTCCTTGTTCCATTTTTTTTAAAAAATAAAAATAAAAAGCGTATATTATTTGTTACCTTTCTTTCATTCATGTTGTGGTCCATGTATGTAAGTATATATTTGGTTCGGATGGATCATATTCTATTTTTGTTGCTTTTTGCACATTGAGCAAGCCAACTAAGGTAGAGCTGCTGATTATCTAACTAATCTAATTATGGAAAGCAATTTAAGCAAAAACAAGGAATTAAAATTAGGTAAGATAAACTTAATTTACTCCATACTTTTGTTTCTTCATCAAATGCCCTCCCTTTCCTTTTTAAAATAGACTATATATATTATATATATATATATACGTAGCTTGATCAAATTATTATGAGCTTAATGACAATTGAATTTGAAGGAGGATTGTTTTATGTGTGATTTGATGATCAAATATATATTTTTAGAGGTCAAGACTGGAGTGAGTTAATGCCCGCCTAGCATATGCATATAATGCACCTCCCAACTTTGCTTGCTTGTGGATTCTCATCATGTTTCACGGACACGGTTCTAAAATGTCCTTGACTTCTAAATCATTGCAACTTAAATGAATAAAAAAAATTAAAATTCATGTGGAAAAGTCAATTTCATCCTTGTATTATAAGTCAATTTTCCATTCTCTTTTTATATCAATCTAATACTTAAATTTTCAAAATAATTCCAATTGCCAATTAACTCTTAGTCACCATTAGCCGCCATTAGTCAAATGGTGGATATGAAATTGACTTTTTTTTTTTTTTTTACAACTGATTCATAAGGTGATGAGTTTTTTAACTCCAAAAATATTTAAACTTAACTAGCCTTTCTCTATGTAATTAAGATTTTGTTCATCATCATTAGTCTTTTATTTAAATTTATTCATCATATATATATATATAATATGAAACCATCTAACATATCTAAATATTTACAGTAGTATTTAAAATTATAATATGGGTATTTGAGTTGATAAGGTAAGTACATGCATTTTTATAAAGGCACAGGCACAGCATATGTTTGTTGGGAAAGGGGATAAGAACATGAAAAATCTTATCCTACTGACCCACCACCAGTCCAAAAATCAATGCAATAAAGGCAAGTCAAACAATCTTTAGGCTTTAGCCACACCCACCACCATAATATACCATGGAAAGGGACTTTCCCAATGCCGCCTTCTCATAAGGAATTGCTTTCCCAACAGTATTGCTGTCTTTTACACCCTTGTGGTGGGGGATATAAAGATAGGACCCAAATCATAATAATAATAATAATAATAAGAAGAAGAGGAAGCCCATCCTACTTATGGTTATGGATAATATATATGAGAGGTTTCCTTCCTTACTCTATTGTTGTGTACCCGGAGATCATCCTGCCATGTAATATTATTATTATTATTATTATTATTATTAAGAATAGTCTTTTATTTATTTCATTGTGTGTTTTTGTCAAGCCGTAATTTGAACGCAAGTGCCATCCAGAGGGTTTGCCACTTAGAACCATTTAGGTCGTCTTCTGGTGGCTTTGAATTAATCAAGAAGTTTATACATATTTTTGTACCCTTTATATGTATATATATATATATATATATATGAGTAACTCTGTACAAATGGAATTATTATTATTATTATTATTATTTATGTTTATACGTTACGAAAGAAAAACTTGCTGCTAAAGTGAATCGTACGTATTGAGAAATAATCTGTTAAAACATTTTTATGATCTTATATATATATGTATATGTATATATGTAGGTATATATATGGCCTGCAGGCCGTTAAGACTGCTACCTAACTTTTCAATCAGAGAGAGGAGGGCCTCCCAGAACAGCACCAGCAAACGGCAATCTATAAAGAAATTGCTTCTTCCAATTGAAATACTTAAATAGTATAAGTTACTAAGGATAATGATAATACATCATGGCTAGTCTCTTCCAAGTCTTACATCCAAACTGACTTTACCAAAAGACAAACAACCAACCAACACATTTACATGAACATCACCTCTTCTTACAGACTTCCTTTCATCAATTAAGTCACGTTTCTATCATCTTGTTAACGTCTCCTCAATTCTATCCAAAAATATAAATGTGGCAAATATAAATATTATATGCAGACAAATTAATATAAAGAAAAGTAATCACGTCGTCATGACTCCATTCTATATATCCCTAATATATATGCTTTTTGAGTCATTACTTGATTATTTATATGAATTCAAAGTCTAATTTAACTAATACTTTAAAGTAAAAAATTCATAATATGAGAGACCAAATGAGTTTAGGTGGAGAGGGTTTTTTAGATTAATTTAAATCAAATTAAGATATGAGAATTTCTGTTTCATAAGAAAAGAAAAATTGCTAACTGGTGAGGGTTGGTATGTGTGATCAGAGCAAAGAGAAAGAAACATAAACAAAATAAATAAAAGAATAATAATAATAATGAAGAGTCACAGGCAGCCGTACAATTCACCCTCCCTGGAGGTTGATCTTGGATTTGTAAAATTTAAGATCAACACGAACACAGTTCATCCCCTGGTCCGGTGGAATTACCCAATAAAGTTGGTAAAATTGGTGGCTCGAAGGAAACGCGTGGACCCCAGTGAAGGGTGGTCAAAAGCGATGGATGGAGCAGCATGTGCGTTGCATATCGGCTTCTGCCTATGGCCTATGGCTATGACCAATCCTCTTCTTGTCTGGATTCTATGGTCTCCTCCTTTCTCTTAGCCCTTTAAAGGAAATCGACTTTATCCTTCCCTGTCTCTCTTGTTTTTGTTTTCTTTGCTCTTAAAAATGTTTTCCACATTCTTTTGTCAAAACATCTTTTAAATTATATGCCCATTTCATTCAAGTCATAGGACTGAGATTGAACAATATTTGAGCATCGCTAATGATACAAATGATGTGATCTTTATATATTATCTTTAACCATAAGAATCATTTATATTTAGGTATTAAAGTTGTAAACATGTGAAAAATAAATATCATAAGTCAATATTGATCAATAGAAAACTCATTCATGCATTTCTACCATCATAACACGATTCATTGTCTTCATTTTCTAATTGAATTGTTAGTTGACCATCTATGTCTTACCATATCTAGAAAGGCGAGCTTGACAGCAACAGTAAAGTTTGATTCTTTGTAATTAAAACATAACAAGCTACAAGTTATGAAAACAATCTCTTGGTGTATGTGTAAAAAATGGACTCTTCCATGATCCTTGAGAAACAGAAAAGCATGAATTGTGAACCACGTATGATTATAGATTTACTAGTCAAGTCAAGCAACTGCCACCAATTGCTAAATTGCGAAGGAAAAGAGAAATCCAAGCAACATGGGATAAAATTAGTAGCTAGCGTAACTATACATCACATCTCAGCTTAAACTTGGTATTCCCACTAAACATGAACGTCCAACCAAACTTACACGGGTTTATACCAGTGAAAATCCACTCATTCTGTGCAGATTTATGTATGTCGTTCCAGCCTGATGATAGTGTGGAATCAAAACAGAGGAGGAGGAAATCAGAGAGATTTTTGAGAGGGAGTCACCATAGGGAAGGGGGCAAATCAGTGCTCTCTACAACAAATCATGGGTCAAGACCACAATCTATGTATCAGGCTCCCCCCACTCCAACACCAAAACGTCTATATACCTCCAATAATTCTAAATTCAGTTCAAAAAGTAACAAGGCTTGCCGCTACCAGCTTTGCCATTTCTGGCAAGGCAGGCTCAGCAGTATAAGTTCTTCGCTTGGTGGACGATGCGTGAGCGAGCATGGGGAGGAACCGAAGTGATCCAGAGAGTAACTACTTGTGTTCCTTCGCTTTGTTGGTTTTCCAAATGGAAGAACTGTTATTCGGGATACCTTGGCAAAAATACGTGATCTAGCGACGCCCATTTGCCCAGTGCCTGTTGTGATTACCAGGTCTCGTGTTTGGGTTTCTGTGGGCAAGCCCCTGCTTGGGAAGATCGTGCAATTCCATAACCTGGATCGTTCGTTGCCTCTTGGCTGTTGAGTAAAAATAACTACCACGATCAGATAAAAAGTAAACTAGCGACTCACTAGACATTACTTCTCCCCTAAACGACTACTAGTTCTGCCAAGTGCTTCAACTAAAATTAAGATTATGGTGAACCATAAATAGAACATGAAAGTGAGATCACTCAAATTTGTTTCTGCTCCACTAGAACCTATTGAAGTAGTATGGAAACTGTGGAAGTTCTAAGGAGGAGAGACGAACCATTCTCAGCTTGTTGGTAGCGCTCATGGAGTTTCCTCTTTGCGGCTTCAAGTCTTGCAGCATCATCCAAACATTTGAGTTTCTAATCAAAACAAAAGCAAACAGTAAGATGAAGTTAATAATAATCCAAGTAGTTTTTCTACGAGAAATGTGTATAGACGATACTCACATCTTGTTGAGCAGCCACCGGCTTCTTCTGAATTGTAGCCTTATCTGATCTTGGAAGGAATTTCATGTCATTGCCGACCTTTTGCCCGGCAGTTACTTTCGTTGGTCTGCCAGGCCAGGATTCAGGGTTTGAGGGCGTATTTGGTTTCACAACAGCTGCTTGTTTCTTCATCACGAGTTCTTGTTTCTTCAATTCTTCATCCCTTTTGTCCCTGCCAGGAGGATACAATCCCTGGGGAATCTGTTGCTTCTGCTTGGGAACACTCTGCTTCTCCATTGATGCTTTTGTGCTATTCCCGTGGTTCTTGTTGAATTCCCCACTGTTTCGAGGATCTGAAACAACATCCCCACTCAAAATCATGAATCTCTAAGAAGTGGGGAATTCAAATATAGAACGATAGGAAAAGCTTTACAATAAAAAGCACAAAGGATTGCGAATTCAACTCACTTCCATCATCATCCATGCCATCAAAGAACTTTGGTAAGCAGAAGTTGAGAAACAAAAGAAAAAAAATTCTGTCAGCCACTAACCATAAAGAAATAACTTTTCTAACTTCGCAAATTAGCAAGTAAAAGAGAACACACCTGAGACAGCTCCATTGAAGTCTGAGTAGCAAAGAAAGCTCCTTCGTCCAATGGAGGAGAAGGGAGCCCTTCTTCTTCATAATCAGCAGATGGGTTTACAGATTGTGGGGTAACTTCTGCACCTGTGCGTGGAAGGATTAGAACTTAGTTTCCATCAAGAACGACATAAGAGGAATTTAATATCAACTAATCTTTTACAAACAAATCAGTACCTGCAATAGCTGCCGTAGCATTGACCCACGCATCTACCATATCTTTCCACAGTCTGCAATTAACAATAACGGAATTAGAAGTAGAACTTAAATGTTTACCTGATAAAATACAGGAAAAAGACAAATTTAAGGTACATTCAACATTAACAGCGAAAGAAAGAAGTCAACTGTATTTTGCATTAGGAAGATTGCACTAACAAAAAAATCCAGCAGCAAGATGCTGCATAACTCGCTTGTCAATAAAAAGAAAATGCCAAACCAAACTTTTATAATTCATGTAATTTAGAAAAAAAAGGATGAGTTTGGGTTATTTTACATGCCATCAAAGATAAGAATGGAAAGAAGTTAATAAATTGCGTGATCTTTATTTTCAGCAAAGTATGAGCTGAATAAAGCAATCATCACCATCAAAGCTATAGAAATCAGACATATAGAGATGGAGAAGTAGGCCTAATTTCAGATGTAGCAATACTATCTACAAGAATCACGATAAGATGTTAAAAACCAAGCTCTAGCCAAACCATGAAGCTGCTGACCGTGTTCATGAAGCACATGGAATTGCCAGCAACAATATTCAGTTTTGGAAGAGAAACATTTTAGTAGTACCATGCCAATTGCAAATTCTTTGTCCATAAACACGACAAGTATGCATGGAAGAGATTGACGAAACAATAATAGTTTCACCTAAGTCATCCAACTGAACCAAACTTAAAAAACAGCCCAGCCAGAGGCAAGAATTACGTACTCAATGAGTGTCCGAGCAAGATATCGAATCTGCTTCGATCCATGCTTCCTAAGAGAATTGACAGACTTGCCAATTTCTGTGGCCTGTGGTGCAAAGAGTTATTTAAGGCTTTAAGCCACCAGAGCAAAATCAGAAACTTTGAGCTCCAAAGAAGCTACCAAAGTGAAGAAATTGATCGACAAAAAGACTGTTCAAACCTTCAGTGTATCCACAGACAAAGCCATTAACTGAAGCCTCCTCAGCGAATCAAGTAACACCGAATCAGACTGTCACATAAAGCACCAATTATCAACAAGCAAATATGCAGAAAACCTGACGAGCACTATTCTAACCAGGCAAAAACATTCTTCAAAAGAAAACATCTAAAAACACCCAAACAGAAGCATAAAATTCAATGTTTTGATAAACAAGAAAATTCTAAAAGGTATGAGATCTATTAACGCAGAAATTGGACTAATGCCTGATCAGTTCAGATGAAAAAAAGGATATTGGATAGAAAGTTAAGGAGAGAAACCTCATCTTGGCGATTTCGAAGAATCTCTTTGATCCTCAAGACTTCCCCAACAATCTGACTCTCTTCTTCAATCTCATCGGTCAATGCCTCAGCTTCGCCATAGCTGTAATTACTCACTTGTTTCATATTCGTCTCTACCTGATCACTATTCACTTTGCTCTCTTTACTGCCGCCGGCCTCAAATTCACAGCCGTCTCTGTCAAAGCCGCCCTTGCAAGCTTCGGACTCGTCGTCTCCAGCACCGGGCACCGACAACTCGATGCTGTCGCAGCCGATACATCGGACCAACCTAGACGAAAACAAAATCTCTCCGATTCGATCTCTCCTCAACCTGAACTCCTGGGGACAATCTGACGCCGCAACCATAATCGCGTGCTCGATTATATCGAATATGTCCGAATTCGATGTCCGAAAGTAATTCCGCCAGTTATCCAGGGTTCTAGATTTCATGGCCATGGCTGGGATTTAGGGAAAACCCAGATCGGAAATCGAGTTTCAGTCAATACCCAGAAATCAGAATTCGATTCTCATCCGATTTTGAGAATACCCAGAAGCCAAGAACTCGATTTCGACACAGATTTTGACTATTTTGGTTCCCTATCAGTTTGATTGACTCTAAAGATTGATATTTGGATGATCAAATCGATTACGTCAAGGACAAGACTTGTTAACAAATGATCGGATAAACCAATATCAGTCTGAAAGTGGTTCTATCTTGGACTTGGATGAAACCCCAAAAGTTTTCCCGGAAATCGGAATAAATTTTCTTGGGAAAACTATGTGCTATTTCCGGGAATACTAGGAAATCCAGAACCACAATCTGACGGAATAGGCTGTGATTTTCCTCACGTCTATCCAAAATCCAACAGAACCCAATTCGAAGAATGCACAGAAAGATGCTAATTATGGCAAGAAAATAATAATAATAAAAATAATAATAACAGTAGTTGCGAGGAGTCTCTCTCTCTCTCTACCCTGTTTGTCTCTCTAGAAAATTGGTATTCTGGTTTGGGGGGTTGGATTGATCAGATTAGATAGATAGAGAGATAGATAGATACAGAAGACGGGGCAGGTGATCAGACGTGCACAAGCAAAGGGTTCAAAGAAACTTCATGCTCCAACGCGGTTTGTCTTACAATTACCCGGGTTTGAATTGCACTGACAGAGGTGAAAGAAAGACATTTTCTTTTTAAAGAATTGAATAATAAATCGCGATTTCTCTCTCTTTTTCCAGTTTCGATCTTTTACTCAAGAAATTTTCCGTCTTGACTCTTCCCGGGTTGTTGATTAGTAAAGAAAACAAAAGAAAAGAAAAGATGCAAATATCAGATAAACAAAGAAATAGAATTGTAGATGAAATAGTAATCAGATTGATTTTTGACTGAATTTTGGTGGAAAGAGAGAGAGAGAAAGAGAGAGGGTCTTGCGCAGTGCTTGGACTCTTTTATCAGCGCGTGAGTATGGTTGTTGGGGCGGGTCTTTGTTGAAAATGAAGGGAAGGAAAAGGAAACAAATAAATCTCGTAAAAAATAGTAATTTTATCTTAAGGTCATGTTTGGATATGGATTGAACGATGGAGAGGAAAGGGCAACAAAGGATTTAAAGAGTAGTCAAGGAGAAATACATACTTCCTTGTTTGAAATACATTTAAAATGAAAAAGGAGAAAGGGTTTTGGAGAGATCTCTTTCTTACTTCTTCTAAAATTTCGTCTCCCAAACATAGCCCAAGTGAGACAATGGTGTATTTGACCTATTGCTATCGTATTTGAATATTTTTTGATTTGATTGCATTGTAAAAGAACATGAAATAAATATGAAAGAAGCATTGTTTGTTTAAGTAAAACAGAAAAAAAATTGAGGATATTTTTTCTCTGGTTTCAAAGTAGATAAGTAATAAGTATTATTATTATTCTAAAATAAAAATAATTTTATTTATCTAGACTGTCGAGATAAATCTCTACATTTTTTTATTAAAAATTAAAGAGGTGTAGATATCAATATTTATATATGCACCTCTTTATTTTTTAATAAAAAAATATTAATTTTAATATAAATGAATAACATCACTTAAAAAATAATAGTTTCAATTTTTTAACTTTGACCTTCCATTGCTTTCATTTATTTGAGCGGGCTCCAAACACGCCCTATAGTTTCGCGTTGAAAAGGGAACTGTCATCGGCTAGGAATAGAAAAAGCGAACATAAGCCTGCCTAATCGTACTCGTTTTTCATGCGGCGGGACAAGACAACGCCGTGTGCAGTAACTCGACGAGGCGGTGACGGAGTAGAGGAACGGCCGGCTACATTGGAAGATGTGGCTCTCGCGTGGGCCCCAGCTGACGGCGTCGCGGGGTGAATGAAATTAATTGAAGCGCGCGCGTGGAGTATATGAATATGAATTGGAGAAGAGACCCAGACGGCGCGCGATTCACATGCACTTGTTTGAAATTCCCACTTTAACCCCCCACAAACTCTTTTAAACAATTTAGGCCTGACAGATGGCAGTGGCCACCGGCCAGTGGTTGATGACGATGGTAATTAGCATATTTTGTTTTTATTGGGTAATTAATAATAATAAACCATGTTAAATTCTTTTTGCAACATTTGTAATCAATTCTCTAGTTGGAAACAAAAATCAGTCAGTCAATTAAACCCTGAATCAAGAAGTGAATTAGTTTCACTATCAGGTTTTTTATTTTTATTTTTAAATGTTATAAGCACAAAATAATTTTAAAATTTATAAAAATAATTAATGAAAATATTTATAATAATAATTATATGTATTTTGGATACTCTTGATGCATGATTAATTTGGATAACTCTTAATCAATTTTTTTTTTTAATTTTTGAAAATAAGTTTCTTTTTATTTTTATTTATTTTTATCACTCTTTTCCCAAAATGATGCTTAATGGGGCATTTATTCTCTGTTAAGAAAAAAAAAAAAAAAAGCATGATAAAAGCAAGACAAAGCATAGAGTATCAACCCCCCTTATTAAATCCTAAACTATGTTTGAAGGGCCTTAGGCTTGGGCTGGTACTTTACTCACTCCTTGCTTTCTCCTCTATCCTTGATAAATCATCATGTCTCCTTACCATAAGAAAGTGAGATTTGATTCCCAAGCACAAGTGTTTTACCCAACTCCCACCCAAGGTTTAGAAGTGTAAGCCGCTACTCATCATTTTTTTCCCCCCCCTTTGTCTTACTACTGTTTCAATTGTAATTATGATTTATTTAATAATTTTATTAATAAAATTATACGACTCGTTAAAGAAAGGACATAATAAATATTTTTTTTCTATATAACAGGATTATTAGTTACTCATTAGATTTATCGAGGCCATTTCCCATTAAGTAATTTTTATGAATCATTAATTTTCTTTTATGGAGTTTTTCCATTATTCATAACATTCTGTATTTCAAAAATAATAAAAATTATTTAAGTGCAATAACGACGTCAAAGTGCTATTTTTACGCCAGGCTTTATTACTTAGAGTCTTTTAATTGAAATACATCAAATTGAAATATTAGTATATGCTCTCCAAGTCGAGTGGTTAGATGGTATTGGGTTATATAGCTCTTTTATGCGAGAAAGGCTATTTCAGGCCGCATTGCTTTATTTTGAAGGGAAATTCTATTTACAATCACTCATTTTGTTCTCCACAGTCATATTTCAATATACCTGAAATACCTTCATTTGAAAACTCATTTTTATTTTTACTATTGTAGCCACTTTCTCCCTCAATGAACTGTCCCCCCAGCGGCCATACGTAACCCCCCATTCATGCTGGAGACGATGTGGCCAAGAACGCCAGATATGATGTGGCAAAGACAAAAAATTGATGGAAATACAGCCATGAAATGAAAAACAATGACGATGCATCCAAACGCATACACAGACACACATATATACACATATACATACATCCGAAAACATACACCGAAAGCGCATGCGTGCGTGCACACATATAATACACACACAAACAAGACACAATTGGAGAATAAAAAATGGCCAAGGAAGCGGTCAGAGATTGTTGGGGAAATGGTGACGGTCGTACCCACAGGTGGCAACTGCCTTTGAAGGCCCCCGAACCCAGAGGTTCAGAGGGCCATGAAAGGCAGTCGCCATCGACCAGTATAGTCGCCCCCATCGGGCCAAAAACCCGAGGTTACGGCTATTATGGTGGCAGTTGCGATGCCGCCTCTGATTTTGTAGAGGCGACCCACACTTACACCCACACAGCCTACATCTAATTTTATAGTCTTCTATCTCTTATGAAACTCGTCTTCATCGCAAACACCGGTTGATGATTCGAGTTGTTAGGGTTTGAGGATGCGTTTCAAGGATAATTATGCCGGGATGGTTGTGGCTTTGTGTGATGGTAATAGAAGAGGGTATTTTTAAAAAATATTGGTTTCAAAGAGTTATTAACGTGACTACAAAGAGTAAAAGAGGGAAAGTGAGTTTCTACTTATTGTGAAGAGCAAAAAATTGACTACGAGTAGAATTTTCCTATTTCAAATTGGTCTTTTTACATTGGTATAGAAAGACCTCTAGGAAAACTTATTATTGAGATTATTAAATCAATCACCAACTAATTTTAAAGCAGACATATAAATTATCCTAATATGGCACTTGAATTAATCATAAGAGTCGTATATAAATAATATTTAGAGGGCTACTAGATCACTATACATTTCTTAGACCGCTCATGATCGAGATGACTCAACAATATAGTACAATCCTCAGACCATATTCTAAGGATCACATCTCAAATACAAAACTGAATAGAAATTATACTTAACTATCATAAATTAAATTATATAAGTTCTAACACCTTACTTATTACTCTTGTCAATTTACTCATTTTTTTAATATCAAACATTAATTTAATTGTTGAGATTCACCCTATAAAACAAAGCCCCATATTGAAAAGAAATCGATAAATAATACATTACATCCTAACTCCTTTGCAACGTCACCATTCAAACTAGTGATTCATCCCCTTTCCCTGCACCCACATGAACCCACCTAACTCAATAAACAAACTTCAACGTAGTAAATCTAATAAACAATTTTTTATATTTTATCCACCCACCTCAAACATACATCCAACCACATCTTATTAGTGAATTTCTAATTTCACCTCAATTAATCTTTTGACAAATCATTGACGCTTCACCTCCTACCAATACCATCTACAAATTTAATACTCTTATCACAAATTGAGATTGTGTGAATTATTCTTTAATGCACTAAAAATCAATACTAAATAAGGAAGATCATCAAATTCATCTTAATTAATAGCTCTACAACTACAACCTAATAATTGTTTAAATTTTAAAACGTAAGTGTTATTATTTTGTTTAAATATTATTTTTTTTTATAATATCTAACAAATAACTAATAAATATTCAAAAAAAAATTATGAAGGACACATTTTGGAATTATTGCCCTTATGCGATCTCCTGTCGTTCGTGTTCTCGATTTCAACAGAAGAGATAAATCACAGGTGGAGAATTTGTCTTACGGTAATGAATCGAACCCACGACTTACTGATGTGCAACTTATCGTAGTCCAATCACTTAACTTGCGCCCTGAGAGCGATAAATGACACATCTTGATCTTAAGCTATGATGCACCAAATATTTTTGAAAGTGTCATTTCCACGTTGGACTATTTTTGGTAATTTTAAAAAATTTATGTGACTATTTTATAATATTAAAATCAAATATTTGATTTAGAGAGGCAAGTTTACATAGTGCTAATTTGGCAATGCAGTTTGATCGCTTATAAGACATTCATTTAGCGTATAAGTTGTGAGGCTTATTTTCTTAAATGTTTGGATATTATTAACAGCTTAAACGCTATAGAGCTGAAACGCTAACTAACAGCGTTTTCGGAAAGCAATCACCCACCCGCTTTTGCAAAAAAATTGTTTGGAGCTTCTTGAGTTAACCAGATCAATGACCATTTCACCCTCCAATAATATCAAAATTTACAACCCCTATCACTTACCTTTCCCAGCCTCATTACTGTCACCTTCTCCTTCACTTCACTACGGTCATCTTCCCTAGTAGATCGCCACCATCCCTATCGCCCAAGCTGCCATCTCTGCCCAGCACCGCCATCGCGCAAGTCTCTATCGCCGCCCTACTAGTAGATCGTCGTCATCTCTAGCGCCCATCACTGTCCAACTGCGAGCTTTGCCCAGCGCCCCAAGCCTCCATCGCCGCCCAAAAATAAATTTAAGTATTGATAAAATTATTATGTATAATCTTGTCGTGTCTCTTATCTGATTTTGAATTTTATAATTATTAAATTTATTTAATCATCAATTATTGTGTCATCTATAATCTTGTAATTTTATAATATATATCAAATTTCTAGCTGTTTGAAACAAATATAAATTTAAGTATTAATATTTATTTAAATGGTAAATACTTGATATGTATTGATAAAATTTAAAAATAAATAATTTTATATAATATCTCAACATATATATTGAAGATTTTTGTGATGTAAATCTAAATTAATACATAAAGTATAAAAATTATATATTTTTATTTTTTATAATTTATTAACATATAATTATAAGTATTTTAGCAATTGGACATCAATTTAATTTTTTTTAAAAAAATTATATTTTTGAATTTTATTTGTATTATTCAGTGTCATGTCCATTTTAGTCTTTTTGCCAAATTTTAACAGTTTATAAGTTTTTACAAACTAAACACATAATTTTACACTAATAGCTTAAAAATATATTATTCAAATACTTTATCAACTTAAATGCTAACCAACTTAAACGCTATTACACAACTTAAACACTACTCAACTTTTCAGCTCTTTAAAAAAAAACATAGCCAAACTAAGCCATAATAATAGAGGTGTTGCTCAAGCGTTGGTGAGCAGGCCCATTTGGAATAGTTCGCCTTTAGGGGGCGTTTGGTACGGGATGAGTTTTTAAATTTCTGGGATTCATGATTTTTGGGAATGCTCTTAGAAATATTTGATTCTCAGGATTTATACAATTCTATATTTAGTTAGATTTAAACATTTCAAAAATGATGAGTATTCTTTTATGAGAATTTTACCTTCCTATGTGTGGTTTAAATACAACATTTTTGAGAATTTATGTTTTTTTTTTAAATTACCCTTATTTATTTTTTTATTTAAAAATAATAAATTTCTTCTACTATATAAAATATTAGGACCCACAACATCTTTAAGAAGTCAAAAAAATATTTTTTTTTTACACATTATGTTTATATATGCATGTATATATATATCATATATATACATAATATATATATTTTTATGAATATCTACTTTAATATATATATAATATAATATTTTATAATAAATAATATAAATATATTATATTTATAATATATATAATATATTTGTATGAGGTTATAAAAGAGTAAGGGATATTTTAGTCTTTTTTTTAAAAAACATTCTCAAGTCTATGAAAAATTTGAATTTTCAGTCCTCATATAAAAATCTTTTTTGGAAAAGTTATTTATAAATCATTCTTAAAAATCATATTTCTTAGGATTCTTTTTTAAAAAAATTATACAGAATATAATAATATAGATTCTTAACCTAACAGCCAGGCCATTTCTCCGGTACTCCCTTAAATTTCATTTAATCAGGACCAAGCGGAGATTCGTTTGGTCTGCCGATGGCCCACGCATGTGTTGTGCTCCACAGTTGCAGAGCGACGCCGCGGTAGTTGAAATTGATTTTTGGGTGGGGGAAGGAGCATATTATTGTGAATCGGATGGCCATTGGGATGCGGCTCAGGTGAAGTGGCGTGGAGGTCTCCGCATAGTAGCGGGGGTTCGTCGTAGGATGCAAACCAGCTGGAGGCTGTAGCTGGTGGTATGTATGTGTGGACAAATTGGCATTCCCGATTGTCGCGTCGAGTGGAGTTGAGTTGAGGAGGGGTGGGGCCCAATTGCTTGTGGATAAATCAGATGCCAGCCAGCCAGCCATACTTTTCTTTTCCATATTCGCAACGCGTGCAAGTGCCACTTTGGTTGCTGAGTGGGATCGCCTCTTTATTATTAATAAAATATGCGCTGATACTCTTTTAAGGCGGTCAACTTGTTCTTGTGCCACCCAACCTCCTCCTCCTATAACCACTACTACTACACCAGGACGTCAAACTAGCCAACCATAGTATCAACGGTTGCAAGAGTTACCCAACACAACAGAACAAAAAACCGTAAATAAATATCCTTTAGAGTTATAGTTATATTTTATTTTATGTTTAGATAATTTAGTTTTTAAATAAATAAATTATTTGAAGATTAAAAACAAAATAAAATATATACATATGATATTTGAAAAATAATGTACACTATTATCGCACAATAGTTTGCAATGCCCCTAAATATGTATACTCTAATTAAAAATAAATGATTTGCAAAACAAAAAATACCAATAAAACAAAAACATATAGAGTAAATTACATGTTGTATCTCTAAAATTTAAAATAATTACAAATATTATCGTTGATATTTGAGAAAATATGGATAGTACTTCTATAGTTTAAAGTTATATTACAATTTCCTTTATGTCATGAATTAAGATCAATTAAATATCATGAATGGTCAAAATACTCTTATATTTAAAAAACTTATCTTCCCCCCCCTTTCTGCAATTGAATTGTCATCGTTGCCACTTGCCATCGTTGTTAGCACACATGCTCTCTTCTTGTATATATTTCTTCTTCTTTTTCTATTTTTTTCCTATTTCGACTCAATCACCTTTATTCTCGCCATTACCTTTGTAATAACCCCAATTATGCCCGTCGTCATTGACCATCTCTAATTTTGTTCGATATGAGATAACTTTTCTATTTCTTCTTCTTCTTTTCTCTCTTTATTTCAAAGGGTTTAAGATTTTTCTCTATTTAGATTTGAATTGAACCCAACTCTAAAGATATGGTTTAATTCGAACCCTCCCTCATTTCTCTCTTTCTTTGATTTATCTATTTATTTCATTTAGAAAGTTTCAAAAATCTTTACATCTAGGTTCAAATAAAATCTAAACAAGCCCTATTAGAGATAGAGAACTCATTTCGATTCAAACACAAAAAAATTGATTGAATCCAAAAATAGAGATTTATCATCAACCATATGATCGAATCCACATCACACTAATGTTGAACCCATCTATGTTGATCACTAGTGTCATGCGATCAACTCATTTAGGGTCGAGTTTAATGTTATTGTTGATAATGAATACCAATGAATCAAATGGGTACATTGTTCTTTTTGTTTTTTTCAAAAATCAGAGAAGAAATAAAAAGAAAAGAAAAGATAAATTAGCTATTTTATTTCTTCATTTAATAACAAAAAAAAGGTTATTATTATTTTTAAAATATAAAAGATATTCTTGCAAAAAGAGTGATTGTTGCTGTTACAATCTCCCCTTAACACGTAAGTTTAGTTGGGCCCATTTTTTCGTTATTCCTGCCGATTGCCCGCTGATTGTTAGTTGACGCGGTTCCATCCGCACCGCCCCCAATTATGAATATTAATTGGTCACATTTGACGGGAATCTTAATAAAATGGTTTTGACTTCCAATTTTGACCAAATATATACGTTCATTTTATAGTATTATTATTATTAATTAATATTGAATCAGTTCAGACTGTGAGATTAGTTGGAGTCTAAATCAGTCGCTAAATCAATTTAGTTGAAAAAGAAAAAAAAAATGTCTATATGTACTTACTACCCAAATTGCATTAATGTTTTGCCAATTTTATTTGATATTTTTCATTTTTTATGCTAATGAGATGGAAGCTGACAGTCATTAATCTTCAAGTTTGCACTTACTTTACCATTTTATTTGGCTTTATCAATTCATAAAAATGACTTATATAATTAATTTTTATTTGAAATACTGAATATCTAAATTAGTTTTTGTAAAAAATAAATAAATAAAATAAAAATTCAAATACTTTTTGACTTCATTTTCTTAAAATCACAATCCAAGCACTTTGTTTTAAATCCACAGTTTATTTTCTAATAAGGCCTATGATCTCTATCAACCATGGTTTTGCTTTCATCACTAATAATTTACATCCAAATTTACTTGCATATACTATGATTAGAGGGTGGATGTAAGTCAATGAGGTTAGGTAGTTATAATTTAATTTTTATATTTTTAAATAAATTTTAATTAAAATAAATCTGCAAAATTGATTTTAAGTTTAATGTGATTTGGAGACTATTAAGTTTAAGTCAAGTAATTTTTACTATTTTAAAATTTTACTCACCCCTCTATATATGCCTAAGTAATTGAGCTTGCTAAGTACGTGGAGCCAGGGAGGGACAGAGTTAGGATTTTAATTTAGTGGGGATGAAGATTAAAAATCTAAAAATACAGGAATCAAGGGAAACTTGTGCAAGAACACAGAAAAAAAATACCATAAATTCTTGACTTAACAATATAGAAAATTGTGCAAGAATACAGAAAATACCATAACAAATCAGTTGACTCATCCAGATTTATGAAAATCAATAGTATCAATGGTGATCTTCTGTGATTCCAATGGGCAATGGCTGAAGTCTTGTTTTTTACCTATTGATTTTCAAAATTTTGTATTTAAATCTCACAAAATTTACTTACCAATATAAAAAATACCAAGATTAAATATGGTCTATATTCTACAATACAATAAATTTTTTTTATCTGACCCAATGGGGGCAATTTGTGAGGGCAACTGCCCCCACTGGCCTCACTTGGCTCCGCCCTTGTGTGGAACGTTACTTCTCGAAGGAGCAAGGGATGCAATTGGTGGAAGAGGTGTCTACTGAAGAGATTCACCATGCTTTATTAGGTATGGATCATGAGAATGCCCTAGAGTCGTATGGTTTTATGGTAAAATTCTTTAGACCAACTTGGGATGTGGTGGAGCTTGATTTTATGGCTGCTACTTACCAATTGCTTAAGGCGGTTAATGCAATTGTTATCGACATTGTCCCCAAGTTTACTCATCTTGAAATGATGTCCTAGTTTATGCTTATTTCTTGTTGTAATGTTCTATATAAAGTTATTATGAAAGTGATGTGGCTAATCATTTAAAGAGTATGCTTTCTACTTTGGTTGATCTAGTTTAGACTGCATTTATTCTTGGCACTTGATTGGAGACAATGTGTTGCTAGCTTAGGATCTCTTTCACCAAAATCACTCGTATGAGAGGTGACCTCGATTTGATATGAAAGTTGACCTAACAAAAGCCCATGAGTTAATCAATTGGGACTTCATGTTGGCGTTTTAAAGGCTATGGGTTTTTTAGCTTAGTTTTGTCTATGGGTGCAATCATGTATTACTACACCTCGCTACTTGATCAAAATTAATGGGGAGACCCATGGCTATTTCCAAGGAGCAAGAGGTTTGCATTAGGGGGATCCATTATTTTCTTATTTGTTTGTCTTATAGCTATGGAGGTTTCGGTGAGGATTATGGCCTATCATATGTATAAGGAGCCTTTTCATTATCATTGATAGTGTGAGAGGACACGTATAGTTATATTATTGTCTGCTAATGTTCTCCTATTTTTTTCCCATGGGGATGGGGCGTTAGTATGATGTCTTGTATCTTGTCTAGCTCAATTTGCGGATATGTCAAGCCTTGTTGCTAATCCACATAAGAGTGACTATTTTGTGTGTTGCTGGGATAAGGCCCTTAAAGAGAAGATGATTAAGATCTCAAGGTTTTGGAGGGGCCAGTTGTCGATTTGGCACTTGGGAATTTCGCTGATTACTACTCCTACGAATGGTAAACCCATCATGGACCGTATTTATCACGGATGGTAGAATACGTTATTATCTTTTGGGGATTGCCTTCAGCTTGTTTATTTAGTGCTTGCCACCATTCATATGTATTGGGTTTCCCTTTTTATTTTACCCAAAAATGTCCTTGGGGAGATTGATAAGGTCCTCCATGCATTTTTTGTGGAGTAGTGTGAAACCTTACTCTTGCAAGGTAAAGGTTTCTCGGTAAGAGGTGTGTAGGCCTAAGGAACAAGGTGGTCTGGGTATCTGTCCTTTTCATATTTGGAATTTGGCTTTGGTGGTTAAATTGGTTTAGAGGATTTCTTAAGATGATAGAGAGTCTATTTGGCTTTACTATCTCCATATACTTATACTATTTTTAGGGTTGACGTTTCTGGATCCTCCACCTCCCCTTTGGTTGCCATGGTATTAGATGAAACTTATGCAGCTACGTGAGCTTGTTAAACCCCATGTTTAGTACTGGTGGTTTGGAAATGGCTCATTGGTGTTTCTATATATGGTTGAATCCTTGGCATCCTTGTGACATTTTAATGGATTTGTTCTCTCGCTTGCTTGCTCGAAAGTTACACAATGGGATAGAGGCTTGCGTGTCAGCTGTTATTTGTAAGGAGTTATGGTCATGGCTAGAGGTTTATTCCCATGCATTGATAGAGATTCAGAGCTTTCTTCCTTCTTCATTAATGTTGATTGGAGGTCAGGGTGTGTTGCAACGTCTCTCCTTTGTGAGTTGTGAATTCTTAGTCTAGTCTGGCTTTACTTCTTTCTTTGTCTCGGGTCTTGACATGTCGTGGGAAAAATTGGTTTGTTGTTCCATGGGGATTTCGATCCGCATGTTCTTTTTATGGTTGGCTATTAGGAAACGACTCTATTTTAGAGTAGATAAATATGTATGTTTCCCTCTTAAATAGATATTTCTTGTGTCATAGGCTAGTAGAGCACCACACAACCATCCTTTCTTTGAGTGCCTTTTCTCTAGTGGGGTGGTGGGTAATTTTTCAAAGGTGCTATCATTTCTCATAGCCTTGGAATAGTTGGAGAAAAGGTGTCTTATGGATAATGATCGGGTGGAGTCGAAAAAGGCCTTGGTAGATATCTTATTGTTTGGTCTTGTAAGTCAAGTTCATTAAGTAGTACGGGGGAAGCCTTGTTCCCCTTTTTTTTTTTTTTTTTTTTACACCTATTCTCTTTAAGGGCTTTTGGCTTGTTGTTTGATGTGATTCTCGTTGTTCCCATGTATATTTCTTTTTAATAAGGTAGTATTTATTAATTAAAATATAAATTTAAAAAGATAAGATATAAAAAATATTTTAAATTTTTATTTTTTTTAATATATTTGTTAAATTTATTTGATGACTCTTAAAAAAGAAGTCACGTGACTTTTAATTTGATATTTTTCAAATATACTTATCTTTCCTTCCTCCAGATAAACATATATTGAAACTTATAGATAAAAAAAAATGACGTATATGTCATCCAACGCATTTTAAAAAATTTAACAAATAATTTAATAAAAATTTTAAAATATTTTCCAAACTTATATCCTTATCACTTTATATTTTAATTTAAAAAATATTACAACATTATCTTAATACAAATTTATTTTAATCATTTTAACAAAAGCTAGCTAAGTGGTTTACGTTTCTTTTTCCCTTTCTTTGTTTCTTTGCTTGTCATGGCTAGTATATTGCTTTACTCGGGATATGTCTTAGCATAATTTTTGTATTTTTTGCTCTTCTATTAATATAAAAACAAACAAATCAATAATTAATACATCAATTGAATATTAATTATGTAAGTTCTAATAATGTTGTAGAATTACTATAAAACTAAAAATTGAAATATAATTAAAATTGATAAACTTTGATATAGAATTGATACCATGGAAAATATCCCAACTTTGAGTAAAATTATATATATAAATACCCTTTCTTAGTAGAGCCCTTGAGAGATGAAAGCGACACGTGTCCCAAAACACTCAAATAGGGGCCAAGACAAATGGATATCTTGAACTTTGATCTATGTTCAAATCTAACTTAAAAATGTAAGTAAAAGACCCCATCTAAATGATTAGATCCATGTTGATCTAAACCCAAATCTCCACCATCTCTTATGAAGGTTGGCTTATGGGTCAAGATTTGATTGTTCATACAATATAATCATTTGTTTGTACAGACTCTATAATATATTTATATAAAGACATAAATTTCAAGAGGTGGGTATGTCATTTATTATTATAATTACTGTTACTCCAATTCAGCATTGGTATCAAAATTAACCTTTTATTGTTAAAGGTTATATTGGAACCGATCGAACTCTCTAGCTCTACCTTTGTAGGTCAAGCATGTCTTGAATGAGTTTGTGGTCGATAAAAGTTAACAAATTTGATATTTGTTTTAATAATTAACCCATTAATATATTTATGGATGTGTATTTTCATTGGATTTGGGTGGTGCACAGACAGGTGTGGAGTTATATAGCTCCCTCCCTTGCGTGTTAGATTCAAAGTCACGAATGCCGCCAACTGGACAACATGCAGGCAGGCAGCATACCATCATCTCAAAACGCACCCGAATGGCGGCACCTTTTGCCACTTCGCAGATGGGATATATAGCGGATAGCCACATATGTGTTTTTGCATTTATGTATATACACGTGGCACCCCGAACGCAAGTTAATATGTTCTTCCAACTCCACGTTTCCCCCCCCCCCCCCCCCCCCCCAACCCTTTGACACAGACAGACACGCTAGTGTAATTTATTAATCGAAGGAATGCATTCTATAACATAATGTGTTCCCAACCCAAGCGTCAAAGACGTACGTACCAACTCCAAACTGTTCCCCACCTTCATTTCATTTCATTCATAGCCGCACACTTAAATAAATTGCCATTAAACTTCACTTTAATTCTTGAAAATGTCATCTATAGGAATATAAAATAATATATGAATTGTATTCATTCTTTTATTTTATTTTTTGTTTTAACTTCCAAATCAGGGTAGAATAACTTTCCCTCCCCCCTCATCTTTTTCCTTTTTTTTTTATCCCTTTAATTACCTTAGAGTTGATCTAAATTTTGTATCCCTCTTCAAACTATGATGGCGTTAGGGTGACACTTAGAAGCACATTATTATTTCTAATAAATTAACCATTATAAGACATGACGTATATACATACATACAGTTAAAGAAGAACAAATATTACGCTACTGCAAGAGAAAAGCGGAATGGAATGGTTTGACCATGTTCACACTTGCACTATAAAACAAAAACAAAAAAAAATTATGGTAGGTTTGATTTGGAGCTAGTTAAAGAGGAAATATAAGTAAAAAGTAAACAATGATATATATATATATATATTATTTTGTGAATTTAAAGTCACAGTTTGAATTATGACTTACAATCAACATTATTAATATTCAGATGAACTTGCATATGTGTAAGATTTGATTGATTGTATTTTAATAATTTAAACTTAGTAATAATTCAATTAGCTGTATTCTTAAAATACTCTTTTCTCCCTGCAAGTCAAGTGGACAGAAGCGTTGCATCGAAGCAGTGGACAGCGATCCTGAAATACATGGGCAGGAATGGGAGCCAAGCAAGCAATTTGAGCAAATAATATGGCAATTGGGCCACCACAACCCACAAAGCTAGCTAGCATCAATACCATATATATATATAGATTATTCATTTGGACATTGATTGTGTGTTAGGTTTTCTTTAGGTTAGGATCTCTATGCGTCCTCAAGTCAAATTAGTATTATATCCGCCGGTCCATCCTGCTTAATTTGGTGAAAAAATAAAATAAGTTGGCATTGTTCCGGTCTTAGTATTGCTTGGTATTGATTGTATCAGTTACTATTGATGAGGTATTGTATTAGACGGTGTCGCTTTTGAAAGTCATTTTTAAAATTAATAATAAAATTTTAAATATTGTTTAAAAAGTATGTGTTTTCTCAAATATATAGGAGGACTTAATTTTATGCTTATATTTATGCATTTTTTTATAATAAAAAATTAGAATGTTGTTTACTTTTTTATGTTGATTATATGGATTTGAATTATTGTCAATTTAGTTAAATTGGTTATTTAGGCATATTAATTTATTTGTTATATATATATATTTTTAAGACGTTATATATATATTGTTTAGATTTTCTAAATTTTAAGCTAAATTATGATATTTTTATTGAATTTTTTATTATGTTTATATATTTATAATTTATATTATTAATTTATTTTAAATCTAAAATGATACTCAGTATTATCCAAAACTAGTTCTGTATTGCACCAATTAATGACAAATTTAGTACCTTGAATGGTATTTACAACTATGGTACTAACATGTTAGGAATGAGATGTAATTATCTATTGAGAAACTACACTAGACTGGATATTTATATTGTTGAGTTTGCTGTTAAGAATGTTTTGATAATGAGAGTTTTATGCTAAATTTTAATGTTATCTTATTTGTTGAGACTTTTATGTGTTGTGATTATTTGTTGCTCTTGTGTCTTCTTGATGCATTGAGCTTTAATGTGGTGTTGAGATAATTTTGCCTTGATAATGAGAAGCTCAAAGAACCTTAGTAAGCTTATCTTTTGATATGTTTTCAAGGGATAATTTAATATTTAAAATGTATGAGTATTATGTGGACTTTATAATACTTAGAGGAAGCTTAAGGTTGGATAATATCTCAAGTGCTCAAATTATATAGAAGCATTATTTAAGTCTAAGAGTAATGTATTTCATATTTATATTTGATGTTTATGTGTCAAAATATCAAAGTTCTTGAGTAATTAATTTTATTCTTAGACAGTGATCCTTAGTTCTTGATTTATAGAGTTTTAAATTGCTTATTTGCTATTTATATGTTTATTTGACTTATATGTGATTGAGTAAATATAAATGAAAAGTCATTTTACTTATATAGTTGCATTCTTGTTGTGCTTTGATTGAATGATCATTCTTTAATCTAAAAAGAAGAACTCTTAGTTGAGTAATGAATATCATTGTTCTGCTCTATTAATGCTTTCTAGCAATTGAGTGACTGATATGCGGAAGTTAATTTTAACCAACTTAGTGCTCTTATACTAGTGATCGAGTATTCAAATGTTTGAGTTTATAGTGTTCAAGTATCTCATTTGTTCAAGTATCCCATTTGAAGTAAAGCTGTACAAGTAAACAGGTGATTGCCAAGTTAGTCTTAAACAAATTTTCACAAATAGTACTTGTGTGTTCATATTTGGGCTTACTAATAAGCATTAAAAGACTCAATAGAGTATTTGCTTGCTAATCTCATCTTCTTCTTTGTAATATCTCAAATCTAGTAATTATCACTTTATTTGAGTAAGAAAATCGAGCTTCAATGTCAAGCCTTTTGTGCTTGAAAATCAAGTATAATAGTCTTCCAATTGAGTTTTAGGGTGGTTGAAAAGAATCAACTTTTTGGATTTTATGTTTAAGTCAAATGGACTATGCAATCGAATGATAATTATATCTTCAATCAAGTATTAGCATGATTTATTTATTTTCCTAAAATATATTGATTGATCATTTGATCTAAAGTCAAATGAGTTAGTTATCAATGTTATGCTTTTATCTAAATTAGAATATGACTTAGATCAAGCATCATGTGTTTGGATCAAATGTCTAAGTAGGTTGAAGTGTTGGAGTAATAATAGTTTTATATTTGAATAATCAAAATGACCTACTCGAGTGAAAAAGAATTACACAGAGTAATATTCTCCCTATTAGAAAGGTAATTGAGTGTTAGGCATGTCTCATTCGAGTAAAAAGTATGTTGATATCTGTACTCGATGAAGTGATTGAGTGGAGGGATGTGCCAATCGAGTAGTGAAGCATGGAATTATTGTCAATCGCATATCACTAGTTTACACTGATTGATGTTATGTTTAAATTGAGTTAAAAATGCATGTCTATTATAGTAGAAATGCTTTGCCAATCGAGTGGAAGAAAGGCCCACTCAAGTGGATTCCAAACTAGCAAAAACTACTATTTGTTTCCATAAAAGTATTCGAGTGGATTAAGTTTCGAATTGAATAATAGTTATGCTGATAAAAATCTAGTCGACTATCATCTATTCTTCACTCGAGTATTATCTATTCTTCACGGTATTGAACAATAGCCACTTGATTATCATCTCTTCCCCACTTGAGTAGAAAATTTTTAAAATAAAACATTTAGTCATTAATTGGCCGTTGCAAGCTTATTTAATATACAATTTTGACTTTTAAGACAATTTTATTTCTTTGAACTTTCTCTTACACATTTTATCATGATATTTATATATTATAACCATTATTTTAGAGAGAAAGAAAGCTGTTTCTTTAGATGTCCAATGGCTATAAAGAAGAGAAAAAGCATAAAAAGGAGAAGATGCTAAAGAAAAGGTTGTTGTTAGTATTCTTAAATATTTCCAACTCCTATCTTGAGTCAAAAGAAGTTCTTCAAACATTCATTTTAAAGTGACTATAAAAACAGAAAGTGAGATCTTCAGCTTTCCATCCTTTAGTCACTGTGTAATTGAAAGAAACATTATTTCTGTTGTGAGCCTATACTATATGCTTATCTTGAATTCTTTCAAATTTGTTGTCTTGTAAGTTTTAGAGGTTACGTTTGATACTTGAAAAGGTAGTGATTTTGAAAAGCTATTGTAATGTGGTTACATCTCATCTTGAAAAAGGCAATGGTTGCGATGGAACCTTAAAAAACTACTGTTGTAGCGTGCTTATAGTTGATTCCATTTAAAAGCTAGTTAGTGGGTTTGTTTAATTCTTTATTAAGGAGTTAAGGAAATGGAGTAAGTTATTTGAGCCAAACCACTATAAAATTTTGTGTGTGTTATACTATTTATTCCGTTTTTTATTTAAGCACTTACTCTTTTCATCCTATAGCCTTATTTCTATTTTTGTAAATATTAAAGTATACAATCTCTCAAAATACATATCTAGCTGCATTCATTCAAAAGTAAATTCAAGGTTTACTTTCAGCATTGACAGCTTGTAGTTTTAGAATTGATTTTGAAATTCATAAAGTTTTGGATTTGTTCAATTTGTTCTTAAAGCAAGATTACTTGAATTCTTATATTCTCTTTACTTTTCAATTTTTAGTTTTGAATTTTGAATTCATTTTCAGTTTTTTATTTTGGTAATTTATTTTTAGAAAATTAAAAACACGTTCTCTTTGTCATTTAAAAAAATTATTTCTTAAAACAGAAAATTAAAAAACGCGTTCTCTTTGAAATTTTGAAAATAATTTTTTAATAATATTTTATTCAATAAATTTGATTATTCAGTAAATTAGAAATATTTAATGTTAATATATTATTAAAAAAATATGTACATTTTAAAGTTAATGAATTTTGTAATATTTTTTTCTATTATAATAATAAAATATGAATAAATAAATAAATAAATAAATGTATTTTGAGTTTAGAATTTGTTTTGAATGAAAACACTCAAAACAATTTTTTGTTGTTTTAAGTTTTCTTTATAATTTTTTTTTTGTTTTTAAAAATACATTTTTAAAAACAGCAAAGAGAATGTGTTTTCATTATTCTAAAAAATTAAAAACTAAAAATGACTTGAAAACAGTAAAGAGAATGCAGTCTAAAAGTTTAACCATTCCATTTACATTCATATCACTATTTTTCAAACTCTTAAAATTTTTAAAATAGTGATTAAATATTTGTCAAAATAAAAAATTTAAAACACTTAATTCACCCTCACTTTGTCGTCTATTATTTAACAAGATTAAATAAAAAATAAAAGAATTATGAAAATTACTTGAAATCACAAAAAGAAATACTTTTATCACACTGATTTGTATGGTTTGTCATAATTTTTTAAGGGTGCCTTTTTTCCAATTAGAAGTATCAAAAAGATTAGAAATTGGCGCAAGTGAAAGGAAGGAAGGAAGGAAGGAGGGGATTGGTACATACATAACAATAACATGATGGGTGATGGGTGACATATCATAACCATTAATTCAATCAAATTAACTTTAATTATGCTTATCCCTAAATTGAGCTATCATCATAATTAGATACCGATAATTATTCTTTTTTTTTTTTTTTATCCAATAATATCATGTTTGGTTGTATAGTGGAAATTCATAAAAGCAGTTTTTTTTTTTAATATCATGTTTGCTGTTGTTGGGCCATCTCTAACTGGGCTGGGTAGGTCTCAGCCTCCAGCTAAGTTTTCAATCATCGGAATTGGCAAGCCGAACCGTAACAGGACCCGACCCGGATATTGGCGAGGTCTGGAATGTAATTTTAGCATAAAGCCCTCTAAAACCCTACTGCGGCCATCTCATCTGTGAGTTCTCTTCTGCCTTCTGTTTCGGTTTCTTCCGTCTTCTCCGTTTTCGAGTAATCAAATGGCGAAGCGTTTGATCCCTTCTCTGAACCGCGTTTTGGTGGAGAAAATCGTCCCTCCGTCCAAGACCAATGCCGGAATCTTACTCCCGGAGAAGACCTCCAAGGTGATTGGCTTTCCACCTCCCCTTTCTTGCTGTTTCTGTTCGAAATTTAGGGTTTGCGTGTCTGAATATTGTATGAATCTGTCTAATTTCAATCTAGAAGGGGGAAACCGACGTAGCTCTAGCGATAGTATTTTGTTCACACTTATGACCTCTGTTTGAGTTGCCTGAAAGCAAAATATAAATAAATGAGGTCTGGAATAAAGAGGAAGAAACTGAATCTAGCTTTTGAAGTTTCGTTGCGTTTCTGTCCTTGATGATTCAGTTGAACACTGGTAAAGTTGTTTCTGTTGGTCGCGGCATTCATGATAGAGATGGAAAGCTGATTCCTGTTAGTGTGAAGGAAGGAGATACAGTTCTGTTACCTGAGTATGGTGGAACTGCAGTGAAGCTTGGTGATAAAGAGTGAGTATATTTCTGTTAACTGGGCTCCCTCTCGCTTTTAGTTCTTGTATTACTAATGCTGGTCTTTCTAAGCCTATTATTATCACGCTTTGTGAGACCTGCTCAGAATAAAAACTGATCTCTTTTTAAGTTTTCTGCATGTCTTAGAGTATTGATAATCTTCAAAGTTACGTCTTACTTTTTCATGAACATTGATACGAGTTTTCAACATTCTGAGTATCATTTCTAACTGGACCTGGACATGTCACACGTCAAGCATTATGTCAAATACAAAAAGTTTAATCCTATTTAGATTTTTTTAAACAGAGGATATGACTATGGATAGAGATGACTCGGGGTTCAGAATATATGTAGGAAACCTCACCTAGTAGGATTAAGGTTTGTGGTGGTGGTTGTTGTAAATATTTGTTTAAACAATTTCAAAAGCGCTTGTAGCTCTTCTGAGATTAAAATTTGTGATCCTAATCTACTTTGATGCCCAAGCGATTCTAGTATTAATTCTAATATCTTCTCTTTTCCTTTTGGTATCAATTCTAATATCTTCTCTTTTCCTTTTGGTATCTTTCCAATTTCATCAAGACCAATTCTAGGACTCTCTTTGCAGCTTTAAAAAATCCTCAACTTTCTTCACCAATGCATTTAAATGCTAATATTTCATGATTACAAACCCAGGAAGCCATTCTTACGAACTCTTAAATGTAGAAAGAAACAGGTAAAAAGGTTCACGTTCACGTTCTGTACTTGATGATGCAAGAAATAACCAAAAATATTTGTTGAATTAACGATTGTTGGCATTTAGACTTCTTTTTATCAACTGTTATGGACTGTTAATGACTTGCGACCATAAGAAAGGTTGCTTGGGGGTATGCCCTGAAAATGGTCTATGGTGTCTAAATCAGAGAGGAGGATAGATAGGTGTAGGAATCAAGCATGCAAAGTATGGGAAGCTTGTTTCCATATGCCTCAAGTTATTGTATTTGTTGGTTTGCTATGCCTTGATTATTGTAGGATTATGGGGTCAAGATAGTCAGAGCTCTCATATTTAGGGTTGTGATAGTACCTTGGATTCATTATCATAAACCCGAATTAGTTGGGCCTTTTATCTACAAGGTGATCGTTCCTGGATTTTGTTATCAATATCCTCCATGCCCCATGGTGTTTATCCTTAGACTCATTTCATACTTTGTTCCACTAGCTGGCCTATGTGGCAGTTGGGTTGTATGTTAAGGGAGGTGTTTCCACTTCAGTAGACTTTACGTGTTCACTCATCCATATGTCTGCAACTTAAGAGTTGTATCAATGCTTCCTTTAACTATATTACCAGTATGGAAAATGCTAAACATGGTTAATAAACATTATGGGCATTGGGAAATGATAGGTGATACATAAATGAGTATATAATAGAAAATTTTGGGTATCTTAAAAGTAATAAGAAAAGTAGTAGAATACTTTAACCACATCAAAGCATTAAAATCTTAAATAATGTTTAGGGTATCAACCTCTTGCTAGGTTCTTTTGAAAATATTTTTTCTAGATTATTCCGTAAAAGTAACTAGGAGAGCTTGGAGTCATATAAGGTACCTACCGAAGCAAAAGCCAACTGCACCTTGTCGGATTAAGTCTTGATATGTTTGTGCTTCTATGGAAGTAGAAGGATCACTAGTCTTAATCCCCACTTGGCATACAATTGGTGGCAAAATTAAAACTGGTGTTCAAGTGTGTTTTCTACCCATTTCTGATACTCATCTATGAGTGTGATCTTTAATGCCTCTGATTGTATCTGAATTTAAGTTATAGAAGCACGAGTAGGAGGGCTCAACTATCTCTCTGTTAATCTGTGGCTTTCTATAGGCAAATGATAATAATGTACTTTAATGCTTTAGAATTCTCCATATCCTATTCCTTTGATCTATGGTTGTATAACAATTCATGGAGTTGCAGGTTTAACCAGTGGTTGATGTAGAACTATGGAATATGGTTGAACTTGAGGTGTTTTAAGATTTGTAAACACAGTAAATACAACCCACATGTTATGAAATTATTCTTTAGATTGTACTGTTCCTTAAAAAATTTGGCACTCCAAGGCCCAAGGCGGATATTTAGTGATTTCTGATGCCATTTTAAGCATGAATAAGTTTGAGAATAAGGTCTGAAAAACATGCTACATTAACAACAAAAGAAAAGAGCAGAAAAGAAAAACGTAGTAGAGTAACATTGGCTGATGGAATACATGTAAAAATAATGGAGAAATTTTTTGAATGAATTATTAGATTAGATACTTGGGCATGTTCAATCTTTTTTTTTTTTTTTGGGGGGGGGGGGGGAGGGGGGAAATTTGAAGAAACTATATAGCATACAGTAAATGCGATAAGAACTTTTAGGAGCAACACCCAACAATGGGTCATATCTAAATGAGAGAAAAATGTCATCCAATACAAGATCAATAAATGTATGAACTACCGTGAAGAGGAAAAATGTGAATTCATGAGGAAATCTTCGCCACCCCTGTTATCTTGGCGCAAGCTTCTTGGGACTTGCCTCATTAAGGAGTTCTTGTTGAATGCTGATTGGAGATATTGTTATGATAAAAGTAAAAGAGGATGCTTATTCTCCTCTTTTTCCTTGTTTCCATTTTTTTGTTTCAACCTACACACCGTGTCTGGAAAATCTCAAGCACATTGCAAAACTTTTTACTTCCTCCATTAATTGATTCAATGAAAGTGTTGGTTGTTTTCAGTGAAACATGCCTTTATTATACTAAATCACCCTCTTAACTTTGTTTCAGGTACCATCTCTATCGAGACGACGACATATTGGGGACTCTACATGACTGATCAAATTTGAATTTGCCATCAAATGGAGTACTTTGTCACGTATCTTGTCTAAGATATATTATAGTTACTCCTAGTGATAATTTCCCATCCTTAGACGACTTAGAGAACCATGCTCTGAATTCTATGGAAAGATGTGGTTTTCTACTGTTGGATAAAAAATTCCAAGAATTGAAGCCAAAAACTCGTTATTTATGCTTTATGAGTTTTGATTACACTGCCTGTTTACAGAGGTTTGAATACCTCCCCTCCTCTGATTGTGTTGCATCAAAGGCAGCCCCATGATAGATTTGCTTGTTTATTGACAAGATTGACCGCGCAAGTCATATTTGTTTGAATACAAACCAGACTTATCATCTCCACCAGCTGACTTTTTTTTTTTTTCCTGATGATCTCAATCTATGGGATTCGTTTTGCTGGTATAATCACCTTTACTGGTTCCATGGTTTCCTTTAGTTTCAAGAACAGTAGGTTGGGGGGGTTGCGGGGGAGATTGTGGTGGGAATGAGGCAATTACTACTACTACTAGGCTCACTTCCTCAGCATTCAGCCCAAGCCCCACCCGCCGGAGCTTCCCCTACCACGAGCCCCCTCTATTTTCTTTATGATTTTTATGTTCGTTTCTTGTATGCATACATGCACGTATGTGGATATGCATGGAGAAATAGGGTGGGTGTATGGCTATTTCAGTTGGCAGTGGTTCCCAAAGATGGTATTTATACAGATTGTTTATACATGGCAGTGGATGGTACCAACTTTATTTTTTATTTTGAGGGCCAAATTGGCCCTATTACTTAGGGTCAATATGTCCCTCTTTCACTGGGCTACGGTAGCTCTTAGAATGGACGCTGTTTTAACGTCATTAATGATGTGTACATTGTTTAAGGTTCGTTGATTCTGAATGATTTTATAAATACGATTGTGATGTGTTATTGCTATTGAGGATTTGATTTGGGGTTTAATTGGAGCTGTTAGGGTCATTATTTTTATACTTAAATTGGCTTAGGCCCCAAATTTGAAGATATTTGAATTTATTATTCGACGCTTTCAGAGTCAATTTTGTTATGAATCCAAGAGGATTGAAGCTTATTTGGTAATTTCAAAAATAGGAGGGCCAATTTGGCTCTAAAGTACAGTAGGTGGGCTAACTTGACAATTCATCTTTTTTATTTTAAAACTAATTAAGAAATACCCAGAGTCTCGAGTTTAGATTTATATACATGCTAACATGTAATAACAACGTATGCTATATTAGCACGGTGATGTAAAACAGGTGCATAAAATGTTAATCTAAGAGAATTTGATAATATACTAATTCAAAAACAATAGTGGATGAATTTCATATTTTTCTTTTTGATGTGATGCCTTGAAAATATCAATTGCTTTCATAATTTTTGAATAACTGGAGCACAAGCATAAGAAGGTATGATTATTGAAATATGCAATTTAAAAAGTAAAAATGCAACGAAATTATATTATTTAGAAATGTTTTTCATAAGGAGTAGAGAAAATGTGAGGGGTGGTTTAGGGTTAAAAATACCCATTTGTTGTTGTATTAAAGTTTTGAGTCTTTTTCAGTTTAGCAAAAGATATATTCATTATTATTATTATTATTATCGTAAAATGCCTTTAGTCAACACGGCCTGCTGCCGTTCCACTTGACAAAAAGGGTAAAATTATCTTGAGATATAATTTCAAGTGACAAAATAGAGGTAATGACTGATGAGATGTTTTAAATTGAACTCATGTCATGTTTGAGTTCTGCTGTGTGAAGGGTTTAGTACATTTCTTTGTTTTTTTTTTTTTTTTCTCTACTTTGTTGTTGGTAGTTGATTTATATTGTTTTATATTATAGGAATTATATTTTAATGTTTTATTATTGAATTTCTTTACACTATTTGATAGGTACATTATATATAGTCATGATAAAAGAAAAGAATATAGTAAATGAAAACAGGCACCACACACACACGCATTCATATATATATATATATAGGGTCGATTATCCATTGTATCACTGAAATTGACTCATGATCTTGGAACAATTTGATTGTTGGTAATGGTAGTTGTGATTGATAATATATTATTATAATTATATTGAATGTGAAGAAAGTTTAACAAAGTAGTAGTGCATATATATATGTCACAGATAAATAGTGCCAAAAGTAAAGTGTGTGTGTGTGTGTGTTGGGGGGGTGGTGGTGTCATTGTTTGATCCATCCAGGAAAATTTCTACGTTAATGTCCCAATGATGCACCAACCACCATATATCCCTTCCCTTTGACCAAATGATGACAGGGCATGCATGGAGAAGAAAAGAAACGAAACCATAGCTAGCTACCAAGTCCATATATATATATATATAGGCGTAATATTATATAATAATAATAATATAGCAATACCAACATTATCAATGAATATAATTACTATCACCATTAATTAGGGTGTTACTTGGAGGAATAGACTATATATGCTTGCGAGTTGTGACACAGATGCCTATCACCATTAATATGAATATAATTAGGCACTTTATATATCCACCTAGAACATTTTAAAAGAACTTGCTTAATATGTTAAACTGTGCACATAACAGTTTATTATTGATATACAATTCTTGTCTATATTAATATTAATATATAATAGGTAAAAGAATTAATATTTTAGTTCGGCACATAATTATTTCAAAAATTGTTCATAAAAAATAGTAATTTTAAAAAAATATTATTTTTTAAATATTTAAAACCCCCTACTGCCAGCACAATTTTTTACTTTTAGCAGCTATATATGAAATAGTAAATAGCTAGGAATGAGGGGAGGGGCAACTTCCACGGCACAAAAGCAAAGTCCAAACAAATAGACTTTTTGGAACTCTTCTCAAACTCCTTGGCCCCTCCACACAATACAAACTACCTACACCGAAAAGCTTCTTAATAATACAGTCTTCTTCGCTCATCTCTCAAAAGCCAGCCTTCTGAAACATTTGAGAGAGAGAGAAAGAGAGAGAGAGAGAGAGAGGTGGCTCTTGTTTCTATATAGTTGAAGCCCCCGTCCATAGATATGTTGCTAAAGGAGCTGGCTTGCTTGTCTCTTCTTCTGGTGATGGTGATGGACTCGTCGACCCCATTTTTTGCAGACGGGTATGGCAAATTCAGCAGATTCCTCAAAATCTCTGAGATGGGTTCTCTGAAACCCAACAATGATGGCTTCAAGGGAAATGCAGACAAGAAGGATGGCGATGGCGATGGCCGAGTTGCCTTCGATGCTGAGAAAAGGAGAGTCTACGCAGGTTCAAATCCTCTGCATAACAGATAACTACTAGCTAGTTAGTACTACTGGAGCAACCTTTCCTTGTCATCTTTTCTTTCATAATTATTATTTATTACTTTTCCCCTCTACATTTCATTTCATTTCATGTAGCCTAATTTCAAGTGACTTTGAAATTATATTATTATACCTAATTAATTTGTAGATGGAATTAACAATGTTCATTTGTTCATTGAGAATAGCAACAGTTTTTGGTTAAGTTAATGATGAAATTATAGCTAGCTGGCATTATTAATGGGTCGTTACTTGTTAGAATAATGAAAATCTTTCTTTTTCTATTTGTTGGTTAGTCTGCCAGCCAGCCAGTGCATATTAATTTCTGCACTTCTTATTGATATATATATATATATATATATCAGGAGTATTATTATTAATTTCTGATCACCACTTAATTTTGAGTTTGAAACAATTAAGAAAGAACCTCCTGCATTGGAGTTATATATTGATTGCAGTATTTAATTTATTATAAAATGCCTGTAAAACACAATTAGTTTCCGTCTCTTTTATAATTATATATATTATTTATGGTTTGTTTGAATCTTCCTTGTTTAATAAAAACTAATTGAGTTTTATGATTCTGTTCATCATCTTGCCTTGTTGTTGAACACGAGATAACCCCAATTCTGAGAGCAAATCTATTTTTTAAAACAAACAAAAGCCAAATAAAATCATTATATAACTGGATGCTCTGTATATATTTATATTGATATAATAATGCATAATAATAATATAAAATATTAATAAAAATATCAAATTAAAGAGATTTTAACTAGAAGACTCCTAATTAACCGATGCTCTATATAATATCATATCGTTGAACTTACGACGACATTGGTGATAAAAATGGGCGTGGCGTGGTGGTGGTGGTGGTGTTGACATAGTAGTCTGCCCCCACCCCCCACCACAATGGCAATGATAGCGGTTGCTGAATTTCATTGCGACACTGCTCGAAAATGCAAACCTAAAGCTTGGAAAGAACCCGATAAAGTAAAGCTCCTCTGTCTGTCTGGCAATAATGCGTCAGAATCATTGTTTACACGACCATTTGACATTGCATTGCATTGCAGATCCTATCGCTACCTTGCCTACACATTAAAACCAATTACTCAATAGACAATTAGAAGACATCTCAAACAGCGTGGGGCCGCTCACAACACGTGCCCCAGCACAAATAGTTTCAGCTCCTCTTGTCTTAGCTCCCAAGGCTTACAGCCTGGCTGGCTGGCACCACTATCACCATCACCATCACCATCACCATCACCATGGTCTGATAATGAAACATTCTTTAGTCTTTCTCCTTCTCTGATTTTAGGAGGAAGGTGTTAAAAAAAGAGATGTTAGTCTAGGTTTCATATGAACCCTAAATCCAATTGGGGTTTGCCATAGTCAATGCACTGCTATTATCATGAAAAACTATGGTGATCATCAAGTGACCAACAAATCAAAGAGAGAAAAAAAATTAAAGACCTTGAGACCAGAGAACAGAGACCAGAGAGAAATAAAGGGTCTTAAATTTTAAGGATATTTTAATTATTTTTAAATATTTCATTACAAATTAATTAATGATACACGATATTAAAAATACGAAGATATTACTTGCAGTTATCTTAAACCTCACAGCAACAATCTCATTTTTTTCCCAATATATATATATATATATAATGGTAAACCATCTTTCTTCATTTATCAAAAATTTGAAATCGTTATAAAAAGAAAATGAAACAGTAATGAAAACATTGAGGAATACAAGTATGTACATTGCCTTAAATATATTATTATTTACAATTTCTTATACTATAATTTATAAATCAAAACTTTGCATACACTCAATAATTTTCACTAAGAGTATGTTTGATTACACACATTTACCATAGAAAATATATAATTATTACACATATTTTCTATGAAAACAATCAAATACTCTTAACTTTTCTATAAAAAATATGTATATGACACAAACATTTAAAGTTTCTTTTCATGAAATTCATTTTCGGGTAGGGTGATTTTTATTTTCTAGACAATCATTATCTAAAATTAAATTCTAGGTAATATAATCAAACACACCTAAAATAATATAGTAAACATAATTTGAAGTAATACTTGTACCTAAACGTCATGTCAACCATTATTTCATATTTTGCTTGTGCATTTAAAATGATTAATTGCGATATTTTAAGTTTAGTGTAATAAAAATAATATAATATGTGCAAAAATAATTAAAAAATAATAGTTAGCCTCCCGTGGCCTCCCCAATGGGCCATGCTAAGCCAACCCATTTCAGAAACAAGTTAGCCCGATGTGACCCATTTTGACATACCTAATTACCCATTTGCATTCTATCCGGGCGGCCTTTCATTCACATACGTCTTATTTCCCACCAGCCCATAAATTTCATCTGTGTAGAGGATATTGATAAAAGGTAAATTCCACCCGACTCTTCTCATTTGTCATTTTTAACAAAATTTCCTACGATTTACTTTTAACATTTTTAAAGTTCTTGTACGTTACCTTTCTTTTAAAAGCAAGAAAAAAGCCACAGATGGCGTCTAAAGTTTGAGTTACATTTATACACGCATTAACAATATTGTTATTATTCAATAAAGCTCCCTGTAATGCAACAATGGCAATCAAACAAGATGTTGAACTGAGGGAGCAATTGCAGAAGTGACAGAATGATAACCTGCTCTGGACTAGAGTTCATAACTTGGAGGAGGCATGAGTTATGGTTCTGCTCAAGGCAATTACTGTCTTTGAAGCAGAGGGTCTCCCTAAGTGTTTGCTGATGAAATCGCCGGCCAACATGACCTTCCGGAGGTCGACGTTGGTCCGAACTCCGAGTCCGTTTAGCATGTAGATAACATCTTCGGTCGCAACATTCCCTGAAGCGCCTTTAGCATATGGGCAACCTCCAAGCCCTGATACCGATGAGTCCACAGTGCTGATCCCCATCTAAGAGAACACGTTACATAATTAGCAAAGAACATTTCGGCTACAAAACTTCAAATGGATTTCTGCCCGCTATGTGAATTTCAGTTTCCCAATTATTTTCTCATAATAGCTAGAGATGAGTGTAAAATATAGAGATAAGAAACACGATTGAACGTTTTAGCAGAAGCAATGATATGCAAACCATAAACCAAATTGATGGTTTGACCAGAGAGATCCATAGCTAACTTGTCAACAACTGGGTCCGAATTGCTTTTAAAACCCTTGTATATGCATGCATTAGCTTTGGTTTCTATGCAATAATTGACATGAAAAGATAGCATACCTGGAGGGATATAAGAATATTTGAAAGAGCTTGCCCGTAAGTGTCGTGGAAATGAACAGCGAGATTCCCTACAGGGACATCAGCAATAACAGCTTCAAGCATTGGAATGACTGTACCTGCGGAAAGAAAAAGTTGGTGGTTGGCAGGGTGGGCACTGGAAATAAGTAAAATAGGGGAAAATGATATTTACAACTAAGAAAATGACATCAACTGAATTCATCAAACTGAAAATGCGTTTTACTGCCCTTGGGGAGGAAGTGCTCGTAGGTATAATACTAATTTTAAACAGGTATGGTATCATTTACATCCAAATCAACTTTTCAGTTCTGGTACGTTAGTTTCTCATGAAAACTAGCAGCAGAGATTCTTAGCTTTGTACAAATGGTACTTGTATGCATAATTCACATACCGGTAGCAGCTTCAGATGGCTAATACCCGTACCAAAATTGGTTATTTGGCAGTAAAACTCTTAACAAGCGTATCTCAAGCTATTCTTGCAATAGGATCACTTTAGCACTAGACATCCAAACATGAAACTTCTGACAACCTGTATAACCTAAAAATCTCAAATGGTTTAGGCTTCAGAAAGAAGTCCCATAATGCTCAAGAAGAATGGAAGCTCAACACAAAGATCTCTCTTTAGATTGTGCCCGTGTGATCTTGTCCAATATTATCACACCTCAACTGAAATAAATAGATAATATAATCATAATAAATATATGCCATGTGTTGTTCTTTAATTATGTTATATTTGTTGCTGTATAATTAGCGCCTCTGTTATGTCAGTGGTTTAGGCTCTTGCTGAGTATAAATAATCAGCATAGCCTTATTTTATGTTGTCTTTGAGTCATTCTTACATATGAGTAATATTCAAAGCTTTTCTTCCTCTTCGTTTGTGCCCTAGCCTCTGCCCTAGCTTATCATTTACATGGTATCAGAGCTTCAACCAAGGTCAATGGCATCCAATACAGATCATGGTGCCTCCCTCTTTCCTTACACCTCATTCATGTTCGTCTTTGTCCTCTGCCTCGCAGTCAGATTTTGCTGCGATGGCGAAAGCTTTCAGCTACATACCTATTAGGCTTGATCCGAACAACTACATTTTCTGGAAGGCACAGATTTCAACAACAATCCGAGCATTTGACCTTCAGTCCTTCCTCAATAAAGCACTGCCTCTAGCTAAGTATGTAACAGATCCTACCACTGGTGAAGATGGAGCACCTACGATGAATCCAGAATTTTTGAGTTGGATGTGATCGGATCAGCTGCTGCTTGGGTGGCTTTTCTTGACAATTGACAAGTCTTGGCACAGGTGATTCATTGCGAATCATCTGCCGAGGTATGGTCGTCACTTGAAAACTTATACTCTCATCAAACAATTGCCAAGTCTTTTCAATTGAAGCAGCAACTTAGGTCAGTTAAGAAAGATTCCTTGTCTATAAATGACTACATACTCAAGATCAAGACTATAGGCCACTCACTTGCTGTCATAAGAGAGCCTCTAAGTGATAAAGATTTGCTTCTTGCAATCCTCAATGGATTGGATTATGAATAAGAGACAATAGTCAGTCTTATCATCTACCAAATGGATGATATAGATCTTGAAAAGATCCAATACTTATTACTGATGCATGAGCAAATATGTCAATGTTTGGCACATATGTCATTTGTCAATGTTGAGTCAATTATGCCATCTTCTATGCATGTAAATATGACTGCATATACACCAAGGAGTTCTGGAAATTTGGTGCATGATAGAGAAGATTTTGCTCCAAATAGAGGTGGTTTTATAAATCGAGGGGGAAGAGGTAAAGGCAGACAATCGGTAAAGAGGATTTATTGTTAGCTTTGTGGCAAGTCAGGGCACTTTGTTGATAGGTGTTTTCATCGGTTTGATAGAAACTTTCAGTGAAATTCTGCTCCTATGTCTAGTCCCAATTTTGGAAGGCCTCCAATGGTTTCCCAATCAGATTCACGAGTGTTTCTAGCCTCCCTTAGTGATTTTAGCGAGGCCTATATGAGTGATTTAAGTTCTGTCCAAGGAACTCATTATAATAATTTTTCTTGGCCTATTGATAATACATCTTTGTCACAGCTTTCTTTAACAGATTCGGCTTGGTTTGTTGAGTCTAGAGCTACAAATCACATAACCTCAAACCTTAGCAATCTCTCTCTTCATGTTCCTTACAACGGTAGTGATAAAGTGTCCATTGGTAATGTTAAGCAACTCACTATTTCTAATGTTGGCCTTGGACATTTGTGTACTCAAACCAAATCTATTTCCACTATTTCTTTGCCAAATGTTATGCATGTTCCTACCATGAAAAAGAATCTAATTAGTGTCTCACAACTTACAAGAGACCATAACCTTGTTGCTGAATTTGACTCTAACTCTTGTTTGATTAAGGACAAGAGTATCGGGGAAGTGCTACTCAAAGGATGTCTTAAGGATGGGCTTTATCAACTGAGTTTAGCACTTGATCTTGCTTAATTCTAGTGCTCCAACCCAGCCTATTGAGTCTAATTCTATTGCTAGCAGTACATCTTTATTAGAATGTAATGTTTTTCCTACAAATAAATGTAAGGGACAGCTTCCATTTTGTCATGGACTGTCACCTAGTGTTCATGTAGCACAAAATGAAATCATGTATTGTCAATGGCATGCCAAGCTAGGGTATCCGTCATCTAATGTACTGCATTTGATTCTTAATAAAATTCATCTTCCTTGTTCTCATTCAAGTATTTCTTTTTACGATTCATGTAAGATTGGAAAACTTAGTCAACTTCCTTTTGTTGATTGTCTAATTACAACAAAGAAACCTCTTGAATTGATTTACTCAGATTTGCGGGATCCTTCTCCTACTTTGTCTATTGAAGGACATCGGTATTATATCATTTTTGTGGATGCCTATACAAGATATACATGACTATACCCCTTGAAATTTAAATCAGATGCCCTGTCCACATTTATAACCTTTCATAAACTTACTAAAGTTTAGTTCCAAACCAAACTAAAGGCCTTACAAACAGACAATGAGGGAGAGTTTAAGGTGTTTTTACCCTATCTTCATAGCTGTGGAATACAACCACGTTTTACCTGTCTTTATACCCACCAGCAAAATAGAGTTGTCGAGAGGAAACATAGGCACATAGCAGAAATGGGGCTTACTTTGTTATCTCATGCTAACATGCCATTAAAATTTTGGGTTGAACCTTTCCAAACAACTGTCCATATTATCAATTTGCTTCCCTCCTCTTCTCTCAAATTTAAAATACCTTTTGAACTTCTCTATCACAAGCAGCCTAATTATCTAGTGTTGTAACCTTTTGGTTGTGCTTGCTTTCCTTACCTACGCCCTTATAATAAGCACAAGTTTGCCTTTCATTCAACTAAGTGCATTTTCATTGGGAATAGTCATGTACAAGCAGATTATAAATGTTTGCATCCTTCTGGTCGAATTTATATCTCTCGACATGTGCAATTTAATCCAGAAAAGTTTCCATTCGATCGCTTATTCACTTCTCCTACTACTTCTCAGCCTCGTACAAATAGATTTTCAACTCTCTTTTTCGAGTCTCTTTCTGCTCCTGCTTTCTCTATAGTAGCACAACCCGTGTCTTCTTCCTTACCAAACACTGCTTCCTCACAATCCACAAATTCTTCCTCTATTAATTCTCCTACTACTACTGCCTTTCCTCAGCCTTGTGTCAAGCCTTGGGAATAGGGCTTGCAAAATCGATAGAATTCAAACGTAAGAATGATAGAAAGAAGAGAATAACAGATAGGAGAGAGAAGATAGAATCAAGAAAGAGAGGGAATTTGTTATTAACTTCCAAGATACCCTCTAATGCCATAGGTCCTCACTTTATAAGGCTTCTAGCTAGCTCAACCACTCCAACTACCCAATGGATTACCCATTTACAGCTTGCTAGTAGTTCTTTTAATTCCCCATTAACCCTACCTTTTACAATATTACCTATTCCTCCCCTAGGGTCGTGACACCTTGTTCTAGATCTGCAGCTCGTATCACTAAACATACAGCTGCACCTCTTCCTTTTGTTCATCCTTTGCTTATTAGGTCCAAGGCTAAGCAGCTTCAGTTTACCTCTCCTCATGCCCTAACGATTTCCCTAGTGCCTAGTTCTGTTCATGAGGCCTTTTTAGACTCACGATGGGTTTAGACTATGGAGGAAGAGTTCACAACCTTGCAGCATAATCACACTTGGGATTTAGTTCCATTTTCTGAGGATATGAACCTCATTAGCTGCAAGTAGGTGTATAGGATTAAGTATAATCTTGATGAAACAATGCTTAAGTACAAGGCTAGGTTGGTAGCCAAGGGTTTTCTTCAAACACCAGGGGTTGATTATGCTGAGACTTTCAGTCCGGTTGTTAAGGCTCCAACTATTCGAGTTTTATTCACCTTAGCTGTTACTTTTTGGTTGGGACATACAATAAGTAGATGTTAATAATGCCTTTTTAAATGGAGATTTGACTGAGGAAGTTTATATGTCTCAGTCCGAGGGGTTTATCGATGGTCGGTATCCCTCACAATTGTGTAAACTAAGGAAATCACTCTATGGCCTTAAACAGGCGCCTCGAGCTTGGTACACTAAGTTGAGAGTTGCTTTGCTATCATGGGGATTTGTAAGGGCTGTGTTCGAGGCCTCACTGTTCATTAAACGCACTTCTCAGTTTATGCTATTTGTATTAGCGTATGTTAATGATATATGGGTCACCGGTTCTAATTCTACAGCTCTTGGAGCTTTTATTCATGAGTTGAACACAAATTTTTCTCTAAAAACTCTAGAATCTGTTCATTGCTTCCTAGGATTTGAAGCTTACAAAAATCACAGTGGGATTTATCTTACACAGTCTAAATATGTTTTGGATTTGTTAAAAAAGGCAGGTATGAAAGACTGTAAATCATGTGATACCCCAATGAATTTTGTTGTATCCTTAACTAATGAGGGTGATTCCTTTGACAATCCATCTCTATACCGTACCATTATTGGCTCCTTACAATATTTGACCGACACTAGGCCGGATATATCTTTTGCAGTCAATAAGCTCAGTCAATTTTTATCCTCTCCTAAATAGCAGCATTGGATAGTTTGTAAGAGGCTGCTTAGGTATCTAGAGGGTACCCTTGGTTTGGGCCTATTTTTCCCACCAGCACCTACTAATATACCATTGATTGTATATATTGATACGGATTATGCTGGTTGTAAGGTTAGTAAGCAGTTTACTAGTGGTGTTTGCGTGTTTCTTGGGCACAATTTGATAGTTTGGAGTTCAAGGAAACAAGCAGTGGTTGTCCAGTCAGTTGGAGAGACTGAATATAGAGCTATTGCTCAAGGGGTGACTGAAATATTATGGCTGAAGTCTCTGTTTTCAGAGCTAGGGTATTAGTGTGGTCAAACACCAATAGTGTGGAGTGATAATATGGCTGCTAAAAGTATTGCTGAAAATCCGGTGTTTCATTCTCACACTAAACATATTGAGATTGATGTACACTTTGTGCGAGAAAAAGTTGAAAATGGTGAGGTTGAAATTCGGTATGTGCCTACTTTACATTAGTTAGCTGACATCTTCACTAAGGGATTGCCAAGGAGCAGGTTTTGGTATTCGTGTGACAGAGTTAATCTAAAGGAATCACCTATTCAAGCAACCTCAGCTTCTCAAGCGTTTACAGAAAAGCAGTTGGTCACAAGGGAGTCTCAATTGAGGGGGGATGTGAAAGAAAATATTACATGAAGCTGTTGTTTCTAGTTGTTTAATATTGTATTTGATGTGTTATTCTTTAATTATGTTATATTTGTTGTTGTATGGTGTAGTAGACAGACTTAGACTTGCGCTTATGATTAGCGCGCAGAGTCTTATTTTATGTTGTCTTTGAATCATTCTTACATTTGAGTAATATTTAGAGCTTTTCTTCCTCTTTGTTTGTGCCCTAGCTTATCATTTACAAGCTTCACTGGTACCAGGTCCAATCACCTGCAATAATTTAAATTTTGTGTTGGTGGTGAGGTTTGAACTCGAGACCTTTGTTTGCTCTATTGAATTATTTACCACTATTTGTTTAAAAAGCTTAAATTATTAGATAGAGGGTAATTTTATCTTTTATATTATTATTTTATTCTCAACACCTCTAAATACTTATTTTTTAGTGTTGAAAATATTATACTTTTATCATAGCCAATTCCAAGCCCGGATGAAGGAAGAGGAATACTTAGGTAGGTAAAAGCTGATATCTAGCCTAAAACTCAAGGATTTTTTTAACATAAATTCAAGATAAAATATAATTTCTTTGGAATACCTTTCTAGCAGTGCAGTGCCTTGCCCAAGTGCAGCGAAAAATGGGCTAAGGTTGCTAAATTGGTGTCTGGTTGTACAGCTAATTTCACAAAAGTTCTCACACCTAGCTACTGATTTCTTATATTCTAGAAATTCAGAGAAAGAAACAAAAAGTAAAAGCCATTTTAGCATTACCTGGAGTACCAACACCAATCGTATCACCAAGGGAAATTTCAAAGCATCCCATGTTGAAAAGCTCTCTAGCTACATATGCTACTTTTGATGGAGGCACTGCTCCTTCAATTGGACATCCAACAACACATGATATATACCTAGAAGTTTCAGAGAAGTGTTTGGAATCAAATCGTATGTAGCCATAACCACATAGTATTAGAAATATAAATTGGCAAAAGTCCTACGAAAAGATGAGTGCAGAAAGAAAATTTGTGCATTTATTGAATAAGCAATGAAATTGAGGTGTAGTTTGAGTACTGATTTGAGATGCCATTTAGAATTCCAAAATTAGACCAGAATTTAAAGATTGTTCGAAAAGATTGCGTAAAAATTAGCACATGATCATAAAGTAAGTTGAGAAACAGCACTAGGCTACGAACTGTTAAGTAGACAGTAAAATTATGGGGTAGTAAATGGAGGCACATTATCCACTCCCCATAAACGAAATATAAAGACTAGATAATGAGCAGTGATGGAGGTATCAATATGGATAAAAGATCAATGTACGGATAACTAATGAAATAAACTAAAACCAAACAATCGGTGAATGGATCAGGAATTCAATCTAGAATTCAGTATCAATAAAGGATCCCACTATCCTATACTACTATTCAAATCTCAATATGAATTGCTTCGGTACCTCTTATTGTTGATGATGATATTGATCCTATTCCATATCATCATGAGACAACTCATCCATTGATTTACAGGGAAATATTTATTTTCTCAACGGGATTGAATCCAAAGGTGTTGTGGCATTAATCAATGGTACGCTGTTTATTCTAGTTTCTAATGCTTTTCTACTTATTTACATGAATATAGTCAGAAGAATCTGAACTTAAAATGAATCTAGACTTCATTAGACTTCAAGGTGTTATCAATTATTGAAAAATAAAATTTGAAAGGACTGTAATAGTGCTTCTTGAATGAAATGAGATGACCAATAGATTCAATTTAATGCTTATCTTAAGTTGGCACACTGTTACTTACCAGAAAAATATAGTTGTCTCTCATGATTTGGTGTCATAGGTATTTTAACAAACAATGAATAATCTACACAAAAAATGTCCATTCAATACAGAGCTGACTCAAAAATTTTGATTTTGAGTTGATGTTTTGAGGTTGAGCCTTTCTCCTCCTCCTTGTTCATAAAAAATTAGCTTTACTTCAGCCCACTCAATCAAGTTAAACATGAACATTTTCTCTACCATCAGCCTTCAATTATACAACAAATTTCATGTAAGGATTGCCCGCATGGGGACTCTTAACGGCTAGCATTTGTCTTTTTTCTTTCTCTGACTTAAAAAGGTAGTAGGGGGCACCAATGATTGCTACCCAGCCAGGATGGTTCCAATAGCAGCTTCTATCCAATGGGGAACTGAAAGGATGATAGAGATTTCCAAAGTCCAACCCCAGCTCATCAAGGTGAGAGTCCAAAATCCTCAAAGCACTTGTTCATGAACAAGAAATAAACCCATGACCATATGTGATCAGGAACCCTATGGGATTAAGACTTTAGACCAATTGGCCAACCACTTGAGTGCTAATGGCTAGTATTTATAGCCTAGCACCAAAGCCTTCACAAAACCAATCAAATTTCACATACTACCACCTTAAAACCTAACCTTTAGATCTTCTCTTGCCTCTACCCACCACATGTCCAATATATTGTATCTTTATCATCAATTTTCTTCACTTCCCTAAGTTCTCACTTATAAACCATGAATGAATAATGAGCCATGTATAAGACCTTTCTTGCGTTCATAGTAAATGAAAATATAGGTATTGCTACATTAACATGTCACATACTTCCATGAAAAGGTGAGAAGCTAATAAGTCACAAGACACACCCACGAACAGGAATGGAGAACTTTCTAGCAGCACTAGCAACACCACGATATCGAGCAAGGCTATCCTCAATGCTACAGTTTATGTTTGACTTTGAAAAAGACTCAGAAGCTGCAGCAAAGATGGCCACTTCTTTAGCTCCAGCTGCAAGAGCTGCCTCAAAACCCTGAACAGAGGGAGACAAAACACACTGTATGCCATCAGAAATACTTAGGAATGCATTTCAACACAATATTCATCCCAGAACAGGCAACTCAACTTAAGGTTAGGGGTTAAAACAGGAAACCTAGCTCCTTCAACACTCTGAATTGCCTCAATGACATCCTTTGCATCTGCTAGCTGCAATTTTGAATTGTGCTGAGTTCTACTTCAATTATTACAAACTGCATTATCTATCAGTCAGATAAAGAGCCACTGCGATAGAGGGGATTAACCCACAGATTACATTAACCTAGAGCTATTATATGCAAAAGATGCCAAGAATTCACAGGGCAATAAAGTCAAATAAAGCCAAGTATTAAAAAAGGATTTAACCTAACTAATAGGAGCATGATAAGACAAAGCACGGGTTGAAAAAAAAAAAACCCTAAGAAATAACAGAAAATTCAATTAATTATGTTGCATGAGACTGTTTCTCCTTGATGCAGATGGAGAGATTTCACCCATGCTGATGGAGAAACACCCTAGCTGCTCAGGAGCATAGAAACTCTCTTGCACACACACTGCCAAATGTAGGACATTGGTCAAGTTACCCTATTACTCTTTCACCTTTAATGGAAATGTTGCAGGGAAGAAAAAAAACATGTTTATTGCCCAGACACAGTTATACATGTATGTATAGGCCTTGGCACAATTTTGAAGAAAATAAAATGGAGACTACAGAATGAATAAAGATAAATATCTCCATCAGGTCTTTTAAATATTTTACTTCAAGCCATTGCAACTATTAAATCTATACTGGATTCACTATTCATAATACTTTTTTAACATATAAAATATTTCAACTCCATAAAAGTTAATATCAGTCCTATTTTCATACAGTGAATTTTTTCCCTTTTCTTTTCCCTTCAGAAATGAATCTAATCTTTCAGAATTATTGGCATGTTGGGATTTTCATGGTGCCACATCCATACTACCTAGCAAGCAAGTACAAGATTTCCAATGGGTGACAAGAAGAATTGAAACAAGTAGGAGCTTCTGTAGAGAGTTTAACAAAAATTACAGGAAGGTACATTTTATTTAATCCACCCATTTTACTAATTAATAAAAAGATTGGAGGATCCAGCTCAAATAAACTAGTCACTAAAGGCGCATACTGCCAACATTTACAGTAAGTATCACATTGTAATCTTGGCTCTAAACAACTAACACTCAATGAACACAAACACCATCGTATAAGAAAGATGAAAAGATCCTGGAATCAACTCAGTTATTCATAATCCCAGGTAATTTAAGATGACACAAAGAGAGGTAAACCATTTAAGAAGTGCATTTGCTATAAAAGGTGGCATGGAAAACCTATTTTCTCATTACCATTTTTTCACATTACTGGAGCATAGTCCAGAACATTTTCATATTCTCTGCCCCCCTCCATACTTGCCTTTCTTCCCAACAATAAAATACCTAATCTGGGCAACTTTTGATGCAAGTCAGGGAGTAGATTCCTTGCTGCAAGGAGAGAGACAGTTCATGGGAGGGGCAACAACATGATCTTCCAACCACAAGAACAACGTGTGTGTGTGTGTGAGTGAGAGAGAGAGAGAGAGAGAGAGGGAAGGGGGGGATTGTTTGTATTCATTTAATTACTAAAAATTGGTTGTGGGTTACAGAAGAAAATCAAATAGCTGAAATAAGTGTGGTTAAGATTTAAAATGAATCCCTCTAATAAAATATCAGCTTATGCTGATAATTTTTTTTCAAAAAAAGCATATACCTTTTTTTGTTTTTTGTTTTTTTCCCTGATAAATTAAACAAAACATACACAAAACTAAGAATATGAAGCTTGAAAAGAAGTACTTCTCTTTTGGGTAACAAATCAACCAAACATGAAGTGCAAGATTTTTTTTTTAACATGATTTTCACATGTAATGTAATTTGTATAACCATTTAGAATAAGAACATTATCAGTTTTCTTTTCCCCAAATAATCCTGTTTTCATACTCATTTAAAATAAAATCAGTACCAGTTTTCATAATTCAATAAAGAAAATATATTCTTCATTCTACTTATTGCATCTCATGACAACCTTTTATCCTCCTCCCACAAGCACAGCTAAGAGTCTATTACTCTAAGAATTCCCTATAACTCAATCCCTTTTGTTCAGGGAAAAGAGCACTCAATGGCTACTTTTATTTGACCTACTCCATGATCACTAGGTGTTAGGACAGGAAGGATAACTAGGTTTAACACCCATCTGGCATTGGAACATTCTCTATTTGTCCACTGTCCCCAGAGTATTTGTTTCATTTGGAGGGTGATTTGGGAATTGAGGGTCAAATCCAGGATTGGCATCTTTGTCTCAACCACCTCACCATTCCATTCTTATATGGGCTTGCACTAGTTTGGTGAATGGTTAAAGAGTGTTCCTTTTTGCGTGATGTGGAGCCTGAGGCAAGATGGGATATTTTAGAGCTTTCAGAAAATGCTTGGCATTCTCATCATTAGCTAAAGGGAACTATCCTTGGTTCCTGTTTTATGTGGCTAAAAGAAGAATGTTTGTCTAGTCTTTTGAAAACAGAAGCAAAAGAAAGGGAGAACTTAAGGATAACCAAGCAAATATGAATGCCAAGAGAAAAGAAACTAAATAGGGTGAAAATGTGTAGTCATAGTAGGATATTCTTTCACCACAAATACAATACAAAAATACTAGCCACACATATAGTAGTCATCTGATAAAAGGAACTAGGCAAAATTTACCTGTGGTACCCATTTTGGTGAGACAAAACTAGTAGCCTCAACAACAGGCAACCCAGAAGAAACTAGCATCTTTATCAACTCAATCTTTACAGCAGTCGGAACAATTTCCTTCTCATTTTGCAATCCATCCCTTGGACCAACTTCCACTACCTTCACATATCTTGGTATGGTTCCCAGAAACTGCACAAAATATTCAAAACTATATCATATGGCCCTCTGTACTGAAATAAATAAATAACTAAACAAGGAAAAAAATGAACATGTTTACGTTGTCAAGTTCTGACATGGAGAAGTGTTTAGTTACATTCCCAAAACAGAGGAAGAGGCTTCAAAATTAGCTAAACAATAACTTTCAGTTCTTGGGTCTATGTTTTGGTTCCTGATGCTTCATACTGAAGCATCCAAGAAACTAGAAACAAAATTGACAAAGAAAAGAGAGAAATGAAAATGAGCATGTTTTGTAATGATATTTAATAAATTAGTAAAAAGTTCCATATAAAGACTTGTCTAATAGGAGTTCCATGACCAAGAAACTAAAAGGAGTTCCATGAACAAGGAAACCAATAAACTCACTTTAAATTTTGATTTACATCTAGGACATTACTTATAAATGCTAGAAAACCTTTAAGGCAGACAAGCCTTCTAAAAGTTACCTCGTCAACCTTGGAAACATAAAGATTCATTAGATCAAATAGGAAGTTCCTGAGCAACATACAAAAGTACTGACAAGGTGAACAATGCTGCCAAAAGTCACTTTTTGTGACAGGTTTACTGCATGCCAACCTTACAAGTTGCAGCCTGAAAGCATGAAAAAAGGTAGCTTGGAAATGAAAGTAAATGATTTCTGGCTTTGTCTCAGATTGGCTTCTGTACTTCATAAACTGTTTTGTGGAATCTTCAGGTATATCATTGAACATTGCCCTCGTTAGCAGTGTTTTACTTTTGTTTTTAACTTCAAACTTTATGCTCTTGAAAAATGACATTGGGAATTAAGCACACTATTTTGCAGAATAATTTCAGGAATTTTTTGAAAATGGTTATTACAAAATATTTTGGCAAGAACACTTGAATCTACTTTCTTTTTAGATTTAAAGAGTTTTAAAAAAGAATTAAAAAATGCAAAATTTGACTGTTTTACATTTTTAAGTACAGGAGTCATTTTGTAACATTACATTTTGTAGCCTAAAGTGGGGTGCAGACTATTTACTTGATTCAATCAAAATGATGCCAAACGAGCTTGTCCCCCAGAAGTCCCCTAGGTTAGCAGCTAAAGTCAGCTGTTTGAATGCTTAATTTACTTGGTTTTGGTGCAAGTTCAATGGTTTGAAACACCCAGCTGCAGTCCACATCATAGGCTTTCACTTGTAGCTCAAGATTTACCTGGGTACAAGCTTTACTTGTTGCTTTCTGCCTACAGATTGGTCCCTATAGGTATGTACATCATATACAAGCATATATTTTGTGCATGTGAATGTGATGAACAGCTTGTGAGCGATGATAAGCAAAAACACTGTTTCCGGTTGTTATTTGTGAATATGGTGGATTTTTCAAGAGTTCGATAGCCTAAGCACATAGGCATGCACCAAAAATTTTCCATCTTTTGTTCTCATCCTTGCCTCTCTTGCTAAATTTTCCCTCTTCTTTGCAACCAGAATCCTGCTTGCTAAATTTATGTTTACATAAGAATCTCATGCTTAGCCTCATAAACCATAAAAAAAAAAAAAAAACCCAAATCTATTGAATGACACATCCTTATCATTCTCACCAACTTTTCCTAGTAAAATCCCAATTCTGATTATTTGGTTCTGAAAATAGAAGCCCCTGCATCATTTATGCCACCAAAATACTGTTAGACTCTGAACCATAAAGCATATAGGATGCCACCCCAATAGAACACCAATCTAAAAGCAAAATGACCAAAAAAAAAAAAAAAAAGAGGACACAGAATAAAACGATCTTATTGAATTGGATACTGTTCAGAAAGTTTCCCAAATGAAATTTCAAACATGACTCCTTTCTTGTTAGCATGTTAATCTATAACGATAGCAACCCATGGAACTACTCAACATCCAACTAAGTTTGAGACTTAAAGAATTAGAAGTTCTAATGGAAACTCTAAATATCAAACTGCAAGGTGTTGAATCAAGACAGAATACCAATGTTATGCATCTATATGATCAGTGTAGATTCAGAAAATGGGATAACAAACAACTTAACAGAACAGGCATAATATATAAATATTACAAGTGAACAATCTTCACCAGGAACTTTTAAAAATCCTATAATGACCAAACTAAAAGTAACCAAGAATAGAAATCAGCGCTCACCATGATGAATGAGATGCTAAACTGGATTCGCATTACCAGAAAACACTAGTAGCCCAACAATTATGTCTTGGAATGCACATTCCAAGCTCTGTTCCAAAATTATCAATTTAGGAATCCAATGCAATCTGCTTACTCTTGAATAGGGTTTACTAGGGAGAGAAGATACAATCAAATTAATGGACTGAAATCTACTGAGAGCAGAGTTTTTTTTTCTCTCTCTTTTTTTTTTTTTTTGTGATAGGTAAGGGAGAACAGAGTTCTAGCAGGATAAAATGTGAGAAAAGGAGGGAGTCTAATACTCTTAGAATTGTGCTGTTACACTTTAGTTTTTAGGGGGAAAAACAACAAAAAACTATTAGGCTAACTTATTGTTAAAAGAATATTCCAGAAGTACCTGATAGTCTAATACTAGTAACTCTTAACTAATACTAGTCTATGTTGTGTACCTAGGCTTTACCTAGGTTTAAGATAGGAAATTGAGGGAAATCAGAGGAGGAATCAGACTGAGGGGAAGAGTATTGCAGCAAGAAATGGGGGGAAGAATTATAGACAGAACAGCAAGGAGAGGGAAAACATAGGGAGAAAGAGAGAAATGAGAGAATTCATTCAACAATTCAAAAACATATCCTTATCAACCCCAGCTGTGGCTTACATAGCCTAACAGCCTCCCACATGCACCCATGTGCATAACAACAAGCTTAACTAAGGTGTGCTGGAACATTCCTTCAGCTAGCAGCCCTCCCACATGCACCCATTTGCATAACAACAAGCCTAACTAAGGTGTGCTGGAACATTCCTCCAGCTAGCAACCTCCCACATGCACCCATGTGCATAACAACAAGCCTAACTAAGGCACAACAAGCATAACAACAGCCTGCTAACGTGACAATCCCCTCCCCTCAAGGCATTTTTTGTCCTCAAGAAATGTGTAGCAAGCTGGCTGAGTTGGGAAATTGCTGGAGAAAATTTGGCAAGTACTCTCATGTATTATTATCTTTGTGTAGTGTGGACCACTTGACTAAGACCTGAGTGAGAGGAACTCCATGTCTATGGATCACCCTCTTGTCCAAGATAGCAGTAGGGACTGCTTCTGCTTTCTCCCTAGGTGGTAGTGTACGGGATGATCTCTGCACTCCGATGGCCTTTTTGAGGAGGGAAACGTGGAACACAAGATGAATATGTGTTCTTTCGGGCAATTGCAACCTGTAGGCTATTGCACCTATCTTCTCCAACATAGTGAATGGCCCATAGCATTTGGGACTCAATTTGGATATGGGCTAGTGGCTCAGCGGCTTGAAGTGTTGTTGGCTAAGCTTCAAATAGACATCCTCCCCTACTGAAAATATTCTTTCACTTCTCTTCTTGTCAAACAATTGTTTCATCCTATTTTGTGCTCTAGCCAATTCCGACTTAACCACCCTGATTGTATCTTGTCTTTGTTGCAAATATGCTTCAACTACCCCCACTATAGAATGTCCCCCAATGGCCGGTAACAATCTTGGCTTATAGCCATAGAGAGCCTCAAAAAGAGTCATTTTGATCGAGCTCTAGAAGCTCAAATTGTACCACCACTAAGCAACGACCAGCCACTTATGCCACCCTCTTGGCTGTAAAAAACTAAAGCACCTTAAGTAGGATTCCAAATACTGGCTCACCCTTTCTGATTAGCCATCTATCTCTGGGTGGTATGCAGTAGACATTAGTAGCTTGGTGCCTAGAAATTTCATCAATTCCTTCCAGAACAAACTGGTAAATATCTTGTCTCTATCTGAAACTATAGACCGAGGAATCCCATGCATCTTCACCACATTATCCATGAATATTCTCGCCACTTCTCGTGTTGTGAATGGGTGGGATAGGCCTATGAAATGACTGAACTTTGAGAAACGGTCAACCACCACCATTATGCAATCCTTCCCTTCTGACCTTAGAAGTCCTTCTATAAAATCCATAGTTATGTTTGTCCATGCCTAGTCTGGAATGGCTAATGGTTGTAGAAGACCCGGATGAGCCACTGTTTCATGTTTGCATCTTCTACACACCACACCTCAACACATAGTCCCACACATTTTTGAAGCTGAGGCTAAAAGAATACTTGTTGCACCTTATGGTAAGTGTTTTGAAAGCCCGAATGACCTCCTATAGGAGACTCATGTAATGTTTGTAGTATCCTATTTTTCAACGCCTCACTTTCTCCTATCACCAGCCTGCCCTTATACCTTATCACTCCATTGTTAAATGAGTAATCTGGCCTACTATTGGCATCCAAGCTCAACTGTTCCAACAATCCCTTGGTCCATTCTCCTTGTTGATAGTTGTTTGTAACTTCTTGAGCTAATCTGGGACTACTGTTGAAATGGCAGCATTCATTCCTTCCTCTTGGCAGTGAGACAAAGCGTCTGCTACCATATTCTCCCTCCCCTTCCTGAATTGGATCATATAATCCAATCCCATGAGTTTTTCCATGCCTTTTTTCTGCAACTGAGTATGCAGTCTCTACTGTAATAGGAACTTTAAGCTTTCATGATCCGTTTTAATAATGAATCTTCCTCTTTCTAGATGGTGTCGCCATTTCTCTATGGTCATAAGGATTCTCTATGGTCATAAGGACTGCCACATAAATATTGAGTCCTTGGTATCTGGGGGCTAAAGGTTGGTTGAGCAAGGCTAAGGGCCTTCCATCCTGTGAAAGGACTATCCCTATGCCATGGTTGCTAGCATTGGTTTCCAGTACAAATGGCTTGTTGAAATCTGACAATCCGAGCACTAGTACTTCACTTAGTACTTTCTTCAATTGCTCAAAGGCCTCCTCAGCCCTAGGGTTCCACTTAAAGCCGTCTTTCTTCAACAATTCAGTTCATGGTTTGCTGATCATCCCATAATTTATTGCAAATCTTTTGTAATACTCAGTGAGCCCCAGGAACCCTCTCAATGCCCTGATACTGGTAGGTCTAGGCCATGCCACAACAACCTTAATTTTATTGGGATTTGTGCCCACTCCAGCCCCTGAAATTATATGCCCCAGATATTCCACCCTTTTTTGGTGCAAAAGCACACTTTGACCACTTGATATTCAATTGGTTGAATCTCAAGATCTCAAATGTAGCCCTAAGATAGTCTAGGTGTTGATCAAATGAGGGGCTATAAACTAGGATGTCATTAAAGAAAACCAACACAAAATTTCTGAGGCATGGTTCAAAAATTTGGCTCATGAGGGCTTGGAATGTGGCTGGTGCGTTGGTTAGACAGAAAGGCATGACAGTAAATTCAAAATGGCTGTGGTGTGACTTGAATTCTGTTTTGGGTATGTCATTTGGGTCCATCCTAATTTGATGATATCCTGATCTTAGGTCCAATTTTGAGTTCATTCAATAGGTCTTCAATGATTGGAATAGAGAATTTGTCTCTAATGGTAATGGCATTGAGTTGTCTATAGTCAATACAGAAACGTCATGTCCCATCTTTTTTCTTGACCAATAGGACGGGTGAGGCAAATGGGTTGTGGCTGGGTTGGATTATAAATTGGTTCAACATCTCCTTGACAAGTTTTTCAATCTCAGATTTGAGTTTAGGGGGGTATCTATAAGACCTAATGTTCACTAGTTCAGCATTAAGTTGTGTCATGAACCTAGGGTTTAGCCTAGGATTGGAATGACAATCGGAATGAGCTAATGAATAGAATCAAGAACAGAACATTTGAGAGGAAGAAATGGACAGAAATGGGGAGAGAATGTAGAGAGAAATGAGGGAGAGAAGTAGAGAGAAAATGAGAGGGAGATTGTAGAGAATTGTAGAGAGAGAATTAGAAATTCATTTAATCACTTCAAGCATATCCTCTCCACTTATAATTGGCCTCTATACAGGCATAGTAGCTAGTTAACTAATTTCTAACAACATCCTAACAGCACCCATGTGCTTCTAACAACTTGTAAAAATATCCTAACAACCCATTGCAACCCTATTACAATGATGCCCTTCTATTATTCCTTAGGTCATGACAAGTTGAAGGGGTATTGTGTGGTCCAAGGATCTTTTGGGGGGCAGTAACATAGGTTCTACAAAAAGATCTTGGTATTCAACTAAAAGTACATCAAGTAGGGCCAATTCGTGTACCTGCCAAGTACATCAAATAGGGCCAATTCGTGTACCTACCAAGTGGTTGTACACGATTGACTCTCGGATTTAGGTTCTCCTTCATTTCCAATCTCCAATTGCTTAGTGGCCTCAATTGAGAACAATTGTGCTACTTGGGACATCTTCCTCTTGAACAGTTGTTGCAATTTCTTCTCCCTGATCAATTTGCACATTCCCACTCCCATATTTCCTTACAACACCACCCTCTTTCCATCTTTCTCTAGGGTCACCTCCATTTTGTTGAAGTCAAAACTGATTGGACTCACTCCCCTCATCTAATCAACCCCGAGAACAATATGGCATCCCCCAGCTTAAATAATCTTAAATCAATCTGGTGATCTTCTCCTTGCATTTCCCAGCAGAATCCCAAACAAGTGGATTTGTTGATGACCTTACTCCCATTTGCTACCATTACCGACAGGGGTTGTGTGCAAGCTAGTGGCCGCTTCATCCTTTTGGTTGTTCCCTTATCAATAAAATTGTGGGTACTCTCACTATCTATTAGGACCATGAGGGCACTGTCTTGTACCTTTCCCTCCATTTTAATAATCTTACTTCAAGCCATTCCCTTGATTGCATGCAAGGAAATAACTCCATTGCCTTCATCCTCCTCATCTTCAATCACAATCATTTCTTCCTCTTCCTCCCCTTCTAGTAGAAGTAATTGTTTCTTGCACTAATGCTCGAGGAAATATATATCTCCACACCTAAAACATAGCCCAACAGCTCTCTTCTACTCAATGAGCTTATCCTTCTGCTGTAAAGTTGGGTTAGGAGGTGCAGTTGTCAAATATCTCACCTTTGTTCCTCCCTTAAAATTCTCCTTACTCTACATTCTTCCTCCGGAAAATACTAATCCTAGATTACTTCCCTTGTTCTCACTCCTCTGCTTCTTCATTAAGGCCTCCATAGTCAATTCTTGTAAAGAGGCTCCCTTAGCTACTTCTTGTACATTCTGCAATTTGAACATCTTAACCGCTAATCTGATCTCATCATTCAACCCTCCCACAAAGCTAGATACAAAATATTCTCATGTCATAAAGGGGTTCCTACTCAACATGAGGGATTTCAATTCTTCAAATCGCAGCTAGTACTCTTGCACGGTACCATCCCGCTTCAGTCTATTGAACGCCTCCACAACATCCATCATTCCCCTTTCACCAAACCTTCCACACAATCCCTTAGTGAAGTCATCCCACATATAATTCTCCCTTACCTTGGACCATCCCTGGAACCACACATTCCCCGTGTCATTGAGGTAAGCGGAGGCTAGGATCACCTTCTGATCTTTCGGGATCTGGTGGATACTAAATAGCTTCTCACATCTCCGTATCAACCAACGAGGCTTTTGTCCCTCAAACATCAGTAATTCCAGCTTTGGTACTGGAAAACCAGCTTGTTGTGGAGGAATTTGAATTTCCAACCTCCTATCAATCGGATTCTCTTCAACCACCGCTAGATCTCCCTCCAATTCTGATGATTCAACAGCATGGTGACTATTTCCATGACCTGGTAAGATCAGCTCCACCCTATCTCTCGAGGGAAAATCAGGAAAAATTCTTACCTGATTTTGGCTAGAGAATAGGAGCATGAATTGCTACAATTGGTCCCGCAGCAAATTCCCTTGCCCCTGCATCTCTTCTCTGATTTGTTCACGCATGTCCATGCGTAAATCCGTGCGCAACATCTCTGTCATTGTCTCCAACTTCCGATCTACCATCGATTCCAACCTTCCTTCTATTGATTCCACCCTATTCTGCATTTCCGAAAACATAGGGAGCAAGAGAGAAATGAGAGAATTCATTCAACAATTCAAAAACATATCCTTATCAACCCCAGCTGTGGTTTATGTAGCCTAACAGCCTCCCACATGCACCCATGTACATAACAACAAGCTTAACTAAGGTGTGCTGGAACATTCCTCCAGCTAGCAGCCTCCCACATGCACCCATGTGCATAACAAGCAGCCTAACTAAGGTGTGCTGGAACATTCCTCCAGCTAGCAACCTCCCACATGCACCCATGTGCATAACAACAAGCCTAAGGCACAACAAGCATAACAACAACCTGCTAACGTGACAGTCTACCCACCATGTTCCATTCCCTTTGTACATTCTAGAACAAGGTGTATCCAAAGTAACATAAACTTTCATACAAAATTATTTGAATATCTTTCATACTAGTAACAACATGTGGCCAGTGTGCTTATTTCTAGTTTCACCTACATCACATACATTTGAATTTTGGACAAGAACCTAGGAGTATGAACAATGAGGTTTAAACCCAAGACTTTCGAACTCAAGTTAAAGCTGCATCCATTCCAAGTTAACTTGTCAGTGCGAGGCTTCCAGAAACAGACAGTATACTTGAAGAAAAGTCACGAATAGATTAGGTTGCATGAAGATGAACCTGATTTGTTTGCCCGCTTGTGCGGCTATCATTGCATTGAGTGCTATATTGATGATTTTGCATATATAAAGCATTAGGGAGAGTTGCGACCACTGCAAGTCCTTGATCTGTGAAATGTCTCTGAGGCAGACTCTTTATTTGTCTTCCCAATGCAAATGCCTCTCTTAAAGTCCTACCACTGCAAAAGAAGCCACATTTTGTACTCCAATTAAGAAAAGAAATAGGACTTGTAATAAGTGGGCACCATGAACTAAATGCAAAAAGAATTGAATTGCCATCATAACTATCTAATTTTCAGATTTACATCAGCGTCTGGGACAGAATAGAGCATAAAAGGATAAATAGTAATAATAATGGAAGAACAATGAAGAATAAGGCACATGAAAAGGAAGAACAATAATAATTAATAGTGGAAGAACTATGAAGAATAAGGCAACAAAAAGGCAGAATGACCACCTACCCTCTTTATCTTATTAACTGGATGAAAAACTAAAGTTCTTGCATTCAAGCAACAAAATAGTTAACCTCAATCACAGCTTTACATGATATCATTATGTTGATATAAGATGAGTTCCACTCTTCGCAACCAAAATAATTGCTACATAGATTTAATTAAATTAGTGAATTTTACCATCCTGCTCTATCCCAATGAACAGAATCTCAATCACCCAAACAGCATGGATTATCATAATGGGTCCAAAACTTGACTTTTCAATAAATAACTGACATATTATTACAATGACATTGACCCTCACATAAAAGGGAGCCCCTGGTGGATGAGGCTTCTCACTGTGCAAGGGTCATAAAGATGTTGCTTTATTTACTTGAACTCATTACCTTCCATACAACTAGCTTCATGAATGTTAGGCCCTTCTCTATTCATCTGATATGGACAATCCTGCTCTTTTTCACCATCATTAAGTCTCCGCAAGCATAGACAACTTTCTCTCCACTCCCTGGTTTCTTAAATTTCTAAGTCATCCACCATCCCTCAAACTCTAAGGAGGTTTACAAAGCTCTAACAAGCTAACCCCATTTACCACTTTCACATTGTCAACTCCATCTGTTACTGTTTTGCCTAAAGTAAAGCTGGATTTATTGAAGAAACCAGAAAGAATTGAAGATGATGTGGCAGCAGTTAGTTAATAGGACTTAAGTGTATCTAATTGCTTTAGTAAGGGTAGTTTAGACTTTATGTAAAGTTAGTTATCTCCCTTAGATATTTCCGCCTCCCTTAGTCTATATATAGAAGGGTGTGGAGGCCGGTTTTCATCATCAGTCAGTCATATTCTTTATTCCTTGGGTTCGGGTACAGTGAGAGGCGTGAGAGAGAGCTGGTTGTTTCAAGTTCTTGTTAGCTTCGGTTGAGTATTGTATCCGAGAGTAAAGGAAGAGGGAAGAGGGGAATTCTTGTACTGGTTTCAGACTTGTTTCTAGTGGATTGTTTGCTTCTTGGATTGCTGGATGTAGTGCCATGTAAATGGCATGAACCAGGGTAAATTGTGTGTGCTGCAATCTGGTTTGATTTCTCCTTTTTACATTCTGTTTTTATGTTCTACTTTCAATATTCATTGTTGTTATTGAATCGGTGAGTTTCTTGAGTGATTCTTGAGTGATTATAGTCTCGGTTTTTACAATTTGGTATCAGAGCTTTAGGTCTTTTAAATCAAGAAACATCAAGAAACCTTTAAAATCCTTAGAAACCTATAGAAGAGTTGTCTTCCATGGCTTCCGCAACCCTAGCCGCTCGGTATGATATTGAAAAATTTGATGGCACAAATGATTTTGGACTTTGGAGGATTAAGATGAAAGCTTTGATGGGAAACTTAGGGTTAAAGGAAGCTTTAGTACCCCAAAAGCCTTTTCCAGAAACTGCTACTGCCGAACAAAGATTAGAAGCTAATAATCGTAGGCAAGAAATCAGTGAAAGAGCTTTCAACACCCTAATCTTGAGTTTAGGAGATAAAGTCCTAAGAGAAGTGTCTAAAATGGAAACTGCCGAGGATTTGTGGGCCAAGTTAGAAAGTCTATATATGACTAAATCCCTTTCAAGTAGGCTGTATCTGAAAGCAAATTTTTTTACTTTCAAAATGCAAGAAGGGCAGAAACTTCAAAATCATATTGATGAATTTAACAAATTGTGTCTTGATTTGGAAAACTTAAGTATATCATATGAAGAAGAAGATAAAGCCCTAATTCTGTTGCATTCATTGCCTAAGTCATATGAGCATTTTGTAGACATTCTAAAACATGGAAGAGATACCATATCTTTAGAAGATGTTATAGGTGCCCTACACTCTAAAGATTTACAACAGAAAGTAGAATCCAAGAAAATAGTTGCTGATGCCCTGTCATCTAGGTATAGATCTGAAAAGAAAGACTCTAAGGCTAAAGGAAAATCAAGATCAAAATCCAGAAATGGCAAGAAAACATTTAAATGTTTTCATTGTCATGAGGAAGGACATAAAAAAAAATTGTCCTAAAAGGAAGCAAGAATTTTCTGATAAAGGTAAATCTGAGTTTTCTAACTCAACTTGTGAATTAGGCTATGATAGTTCGGATGTCCTTGTAGTTTCAAAACATTCAGATGAAGTGGTATGGGTTTTAGATTCCGGATGCTCCTTCCATATGTCACCTCACATAGAATGGTTTCTGAATTATAGAGACATGAGTGGAGGGAAGGTTCTTCTTGGTAATGATCAAGAATGTGGAATAAAGGGGATTGGGGATATTAAGCTAAAAATGTTTGATGGATCTATCAGAATTTTGGAAGCTGTTAGGTATGTCCCAGAACTTAAAAGAAATCTGATTTCCTTAGGAGAATTAGCTAAGAATGGCTACAGTTATAGTGGTTGTGGGGATATTCTTAAAGTAGCCAAAGGATCTCTTATATGTATGAAGGCAGTCCTTAAAAATGGGATATTTGTTATGATAGCCTCCATAGTATGTGGAGATGCAGCCATAGGGGAAGAAAAGACCTATGAACTATCAAAACTGTGGCATTTTAGGATGGCTCATATAAGTTTCCAAGGGCTTAAGGAATTAGCTAATCAAGGGATCTTAGGTTCTGAAAAACTGACAGATTTAGATACTTGTGAAACTTGCATCTATGGAAAATCTGTGAAAACTAAATCCCCTAAGAAAGCATTGCATATCACTAAAGGTCCTTTAGAATATGTCCATTCGGATTTATGGGGCCCTAGTCAAACTCCAACTCATGGTGGAGCTAGGTATTTTCTTTCAATTATAGATGATTTTTCAAGAATGGTTTGGGTTTCTGTTTTAAAAACAAAAGATAACACTTTTGATGCTTTTAAAACTTGGAAAATCATGATTGAAAATCAAAAGGATGGGAAATTAAAAGTCATTAGAACTGATAATGGCTTAGAATTTTGTAATAAGGACTTCACCCAATTGTGTAATGAAAATGGCATTTTAAGACATCTCACTGCCCCTGGAAATCCTAAGCAAAATGGCCTGGCCGAGCACACGAATAGGACCCTCCTTGAGAGGGTAAGATGTATGCTATTTCATGATAGGCTTTCAAAAGCATTTTGGGGAGAGGCTGTTGTTTCAGCAGCCTATTTAATAAACAGATCACCTTCTTCAGCTTTAGATTTTAAAACTCCTTATGAAATGTGGTATAATCATAAGCCAAACCTAGATCACCTTAGGGTTTTTGGGTGTATAGCTTATGCACATTTAAAACAAGGAAAATTAGAACCTAGGGCAAAGAAGTGTGTGTTTATTGGTTATCCTTCAGGAGTTAAGGGGTATAAGTTGTGGAATTTAGAAAAAGATATGCCTAGAACCATGATAAGTAGAGATGTAACCTTTAAAGAAAATTCATTTATTGATCTAAGAAGTGAAAATGAGGATAGGGAAGGAAAAGATAAAGCTGTAAATTTTGAACAGCAACAACAAAATGATATTGCTACTCAAAATGCCTCCCTAGAACCCTTCCAGGATCAGCAAAGTGCTGGTGAAGAATCCTCAAGCCAAAACAGTCTTGATAGATCTATAGAAGTTAGGGATTCATCAAGCTATGATGAAGAACAGCACATGGACAGTGCTGGTTCCTCTAGTACAATAGGAGAGCCTATTGGAGATAGATACAATGTAGGCAGGGATAGACAGAGGAGAATAAGTAGGCCACCAGTGAGATATGGATACTCAGATCTGGTAGCATATGCACTTCTAAGTGCAGAAGAGATTGCTGGAGAAGAACCACAAACCTATGAAGAAGCTGTAAGTTCTAAGGAAGCTCAGAAATGGCAGGAAGCCATGGAAGCCGAGATGGAATCCTTAAGAAAGAATCAAACATGGGTGTTAGTGGATAGACCTTTGGGAAAAAGAATTGTAGGCTGCAGGTGGCTGTTTAAGGTAAAAGAAGGAGCTGAAAATAGTCTTAAACCTAGGTATAAAGCTAGGTTAGTAGCTAGAGGCTTTACTCAAGTAGCAGGAATTGACTTTAATGAAGTGTTCTCACCAGTTGTTAGACACACTTCCATAAGAATACTGCTTGCAATAACAGCCCATCTTGACCTATATCTAGAGCAGTTGGATGTCACCACAGCATTCCTTCATGGTGAATTAGAGGAAGAAATTCTAATGGATCAGCCTAGAGGGTTTAAAGTTATGGGAAACGAAGACAAGGTCTGCTTGTTGAAGAAGTCCTTATATGGACTAAAGCAGTCCCCTAGGCAGTGGTACAAGAAATTCGATTCTTTTATGATAAGCCAAGGGTTTACAAGAAGTTCTTTTGATTGCTGTGTCTACCTTAAACATATTTCCACTAAAATAGCTATTTATCTCTTGCTTTATGTTGATGACATGCTCATAGCAAGCCAATCAACAGCTGAAATCCAAAGTTTAAAACTTAAACTCAAATCTGTTTTTGAGATGAAAGAACTTGGTGAAGCTAAGAGGATTTTAGGAATGGAAATATGTAGAGATAGGAAGAACAAAACTCTTCAGCTATCCCAGAAAAACTACATACAGAAAATTATGAGAAAATTTCATATGTTAGATGCAAAGGTAGTAAATATACCATTTGCTCAACATTTTAAACTTTCTCATGATCAGTCCCCAACCAATGAAAAGGATTTATCAGAAATGAAGAGAATTCCCTACTCTAATGCTGTTGGCAGCATTATGTATGCAATGGTGTGTTCTAGGCCAGATTTAGCCCATGCCATGAGTGTAATAAGTAGATTTATGGCCAACCCAGGAAAAGAACACTGGACAGCAGTGAAATGGGTATTTAGATATCTAAAAGGATCAATAGATAAAGTTCTGATTTATGGTGGAGCTGGTGATTTTAAAATTCCAGACATTATAGGATACTCTGATGCTGATTATGCTTCAGACTTAGATAGGAGAAGATCTACAACCGGCTATGTATTTAAATTGTGGAAGTCTACAATTAGTTGGAAATCTAACCTTCAATCAGTTGTAGCTCTATCAACAACCGAATCAGAATATATAGCTGTAACAGAGGTTGTTAAGGAGTCTTTGTGGCTGAAAGGCTTGATTAGTGAACTCCTAGGATATAATGTGAGGATTATTTTAAAGTGTGATAGTCAAAGTGCCATACATTTGGCCAAAAATCAGAGTCATCATGAAAGAACAAAACATATTGATATTAGATATCATTTTATAAGAGAAGTCCTTGAGAAGAAGGAGGTAGAGCTTATAAAAGTTGCTGGAAGTGAAAATGCTGCAGATATTTTCACTAAGGCAGTCCCATTATCCAAATTACTTCATTGCTTAATGTTGTTACAGTTTGATGTGTTTTGATTGATGTGTTTTCAGGATATCCAAGAAGTATACAAGGCTAGGGCTGAAATTCCAGGATTACTTAAAGCAAAATGGTGGAGAATTGTTACTGTTTTGCCTAAAGTAAAGCTGGATTTATTGAAGAAACCAGAAAGAATTGAAGATGATGTGGCAGCAGTTAGTTAATAGGACTTAAGTGTATCTAATTGCTTTAGTAAGGGTAGTTTAGACTTTATGTAAAGTTAGTTATCTCCCTTAGATATTTCCGCCTCCCTTAGTCTATATATAGAAGGGTGTGGAGGCCGATTTTCACCATCAGTCAGTCATATTCTTTATTCCTTGGGTTCGGGTACAGTGAGAGGCGTGAGAGAGAGCTGGTTGTTTCAAGTTCTTGTTAGCTTCGGTTGAGTATTGTATCTGAGAGTAAAGGAAGAGGGAAGAGGGGAATTCTTGTACTGGTTTCAGACTTGTTTCTAGTGGATTGTTTGCTTCTTGGATTGTTGGATGTAGTGCCATGTAAATGGCATGAACCAGGGTAAATTGTGTGTGCTGCAATCTGGTTTGATTTCTCCTTTTTACATTCTGTTTTTATGTTCTACTTTCAATATTCATTGTTGTTATTGAATCGGTGAGTTTCTTGAGTGATTCTTGAGTGATTATAGTCTCGGTTTTTACACCATCACTTCCCCAACGGGATCAAATATTTCTAAATCAACCTATAGAGTATTGCAACAAAATCTTATTTCCTCCCGCCATAACGTTACTCCATAAATTTTTCAAAGCTCTCTGATAAAGAAATCCAATAAAAGATATTGAGAATGAAAAAGGCAGCACTAGAATAACATTATTTGGAAAAGTCATAGGATCTCGAACTCTATCAAAATGTATAAAAACTTGACAGATGAGGTATGCAGGCTAGAAATTCTCATGAATCAATTTAAACGGAGAAACACTGTAATGGCCCGTTTATCCAAGATTTAATGTCAATTTGTGGGTTTGAGGTATTAGGTAAAGATGTTAAATTTAATGTATTTTTTATTAAGGGAGTAATAGCAAATATCCAAAAAATTTGGAGTTTTAAGTGTAATTTCGGAAACTGGGAGTAGTATTTCCTTAAAAATAAAATATGCATATTATTAAGTGAGGGAGTTGGTAGAGCAGGTGGCACGAGCAAGTGAGGGTGTGGCGGTGGTCGTGGGTTCGAGCCTAGGGGCATGTGGGGGAATTTTTGCTAGAATTATTTCCAGCCAACAGACGCCAAAACGATGTCATTTTGGAGGAGCGCCAGGTGCGTGCCATGCACGCGGTCTGAGTGGCCTTGCCGCGGCCGCCACCTGATGCCACTTGTCATTGCCAACTATTGCCATGTGTCCTAGCTGCCACCTTACCATTTTTTCACCTTTCCTGCACTTTCTCCCTTATATAAACCCCCCGAGGCTTCAAATGGGTGTCATGACCCAAGAATCCATAGAAGGACAATATAGTAATAGGTTGATAATAGTTGTTAGAAGACATTTTATATTTTAGATATTTTAGCATTTGGTTAGAAGCACATGGGTGTTGTTATGCAGTTAGCTAGGAGCAAATATGCCTATATAAGGCTATGTAAACGAATGTGATTTTCATGCTTGAATTGATGAAATGCAAATCTGATTTCCTCTCTACAATTCTCTCCATTCTCCTTCTTGTTTCTCTCTACTTCTCTCCCTCATTTCTCTTTACATTCTTTCCCCCATTTCTTCCTCTCCAATGTTCTGTTTTTTATTCTATTCCATCAGCTCCTTCCGATTGTCATTCCAATCCTAGGCTAAACCCTAGGTTCATGACAATGGGCTATGGAATGACTTGAGGAATTAGGGGGCAGGAAGGGAAGGCAACAAGCTTAAGTGGGAAATCTGAACAGCGCAGTTAAGGTAAGTGCAAAATTAATTAGAATTAAATAGAAGGTAGTCTTGGTAATATTTAATTTAAATATTTATTTTACCTTTCGAAGCTTAATTTTATTAAGAAAAGGCTTGAACTGAGCCAGCGACAGCCCTGGTACTGTGAGAGGTTTAAAAGCGAAAATGTAAAACAAGTTCCTATCACTGTTTTTCCATTTGACCAGCTCTCTATCCTTTTATGCAATTTCACCTCCTTTCCATGCGAGTTTTTTACACTCTCTGATTGTTCAGTCAATTGGTTCCTAGTCGGTCTGTGATTTACGCTTAAAAATCCTCATCCTTGGACACTAGCTTAATTTTCTAGGGTTTGGATCACCCTATAATTCTTTTGTGGAATGATGCCTAACCATCGGGGATAGGTTCCTAAATGGTATTGTGGGTGGTGTTTGTATGCTTACAGCTTTATTTTATTATTGCATAGTTATGGGGAGTTGGCATTTGAGAGTTCATGTGTTGAATATGCAAGGGCATGAGCATGCTAGTGTGTAGCGGGTGTGCGTTTAGAGAGCATTTGCATGGCATCCGTGTTCCTATGTGGGCGTAGCATGGCTTGATGCGTGGCTTATGAGTGTTATGCATCATCGTCAATGTTGCAATAGTCTTGCATCCTTATATATTGCATTGCATGGTTATTATTGTGGGCGACGAATTTATCCACGGGATGTACATCCACAGGCTTAGGTGACGGGAGGACCATCCTGAAGGAGCTTCAGCTCGATTGTTAAAAGAGCTTTGGGCTCGAGAGCATTTGGCTCGGGATATGCTAGCCAGTTCATGGTTGTATGTAGGTTGGTATCGAACCTTGGGTGCCGGTCTGTGTCTTATGTGTGGGCCCTCGGTTCATTATTTGTGCATGGTTTCATGTGTTAATGCGTAGCCTGAGTTGTGGTTTATGGCATGGTTTGTGTGCGGAATACGGGCAAGGTAGTCTCTAACCTTGTAGCATTTTTGTTTCTTTATGCTTACTAAGTCTTGTGACTCACTCTTGCTCTCCATCATTCCAGGTAGGGGAAAAGCGAAAGTCGAGGGCAGTGTTTGATCCGACAGGGTAGAGTAGGGCAATCCCAGCCAAAGACCCTTGGGAAAGTGGTTGCTATTCTTGGGTGCGGGAGAATGTCGTTTTGTTCTTTTTGTCGTTGTGTGTGGTAGCACCCTAGCGTCTGGCTAGTGGTTCTTGCTGTATATAATCTCCTTTGTACTTGACAGCTTATCTATGTATTTTATGCTTTCGTTGTGTTTTTGTATGTCTTTATCTCTTCCCTAGGGACTCTAACTCGACTTCCCCGGCTTAAGGGTCGCCGGGTTGGGGCTCCCTACAAACACTTGGTTACAAGAGTTGATAGTAGGTAGGAGTGTTTGAAATAGTTCCTATTGAGCTTGACCAATTCACAATTTTCTGATAGATGCATGCCAATGATACCATACAAGAACAAGGAAAAAATCAAAATAAAAATTTAAATTTTTTGAAGAAGTTCCAAGCAGCATTTCCAAAAGTTCACTCAAACAGTTCCAAATTCATTACATACCCCCTATTTCTGAACGGGCAGTGGCTCCCACGTTCAGGCATGACATTTTCAGCTTCCATTTCATTTACTCTGCTCATAAAAGCATCAAAGATGGGCTTCTGAAGTATATCAACACCATTGCTCAACAATGTAGTAGAAACAAGGGCCTCCAAACTTGATGCTCTCTTATATAATGTTTTAGTTGCCAGCATTGCTCAACTGTGCTAGAATGAGCTGCTCACATCTGTCTTGAATAGGCCATTCTACTTTTTTTTATTATCATAAAAGAGCTGAATTCAAAAAGAAAATAAAGGTTAGCTAATAAGATTAACTTTCAAAATTTTGTTATAGAATTTGTATTTCTAGAAGTATTTTAAAACTGAAAAACGAGTGCAAATTCATTTAGTGCAATCAAGAGCAAATTATAAATATAGACTGCAGTGCACTCTAGCTAAAACAATGCATGTTACAGTCCATAAGCAATACAAAATTTTCAACATTCCAGTACAGCAGCTAAATAAGCACTGCAAGAAGTGAAATTTAGAAACTTAACACTTCCTTTCCACATATATTTGTCCACAAACCCACATTCTCAAGGAGTAAGCTAGCCAGTATGTTGTCATTCAATTGTCAGAGCATTCAGTTATGAAATTGTCTTCTATTCCTTGTTGTTGTATGCTTCAGTCAACTGAAAAGGATAATTTGCTAAATCAAAAGATCAAGTAACTTGAGTTTTCAAAATGGAATTTTGCTAAACTGTAAGATCAAGCAATTTGACACTTTCAATTGCCAGAGCATGGTTGCATAGCTGGTTTCAATTAGAAGAGGCAATTGGAGCCCCACTTAGCCAGTACTCCAAATCAGAACACATTGCTTGTAAATCGATATTGTTCATCACACACAAGAAAGCAGGAGCGGTGTCACAGCCAAGAAAAAGGGGATCCATGACTGAAGTTGATCCCAATGCTAGGGTGACTGTAACCCTTAAGATCAACAAACCGCTTATACTAAATTACTCATCACATTACCAAATACAATTGGTATCACATATAACCAATATCTAATAACAGAATTGCATTTAAATCCAATTCTTTTATTTGGATCAAAAATTCATTTTAACAATAAGGCAATGAAATACAAAATTTGAGATTTGATTCTATGTGTCAGTGTATCCACATGGAGCATGTATAGGGATAGGATATACCCAAAACTGATGATGCTGGACAACTTAACCAGAACACAAAAAAGCATGCCATGACCACTAGAAAAAGACATAAAAATCCATTATGTCAAAGGCAACGGAAAGATAATAGCAATCTAGATATAACTCAATATATCAGTTATTCAAATTTCAAAAATCATATTAGCATGTGAACAGTCACACATTCATGTAAACACGTAAAAGGATTTTCTTTTAACGGTCAATTAAGAAAACTGATAGTTCATGCAACAGATGAACATGTCACCCTTTTTCAGACTATGCCCTAATTAGGAGAACGTCTTAAATAGATAATCAGAAGTTGAGATGATATTGTGACCTCTCATAGATAACAGATACATGGTACCATGGCTCACTGATCCCTAATATAAGCATCCAGGGTCCTCACTGGAGAACGTGTTAAACAGGTAAACAGGGAGTTGAGACGACACGGCAACTTCTCACAGATAATATATACGTAGTACCATGATCCACAAATCCCTGCTCTAGGTATCCAAGATTCTCACAAACTAGTTTCATATGCAAACAGGAACATGATGCCCTTTAGACTAGGTTTTTACCAAAACCCTTTTACCGGGTACTTGAAACACAATTTGGACATCATGCATATTAGACTCATCCTTGGTAACAAAATTTTCCTTTCTTTTTCTCAGTGGACTTAAAATAGTTTCATGAACAAAAATTTTTGTTTTGGTCATTGGAGAACAATTATCCAGCTAAATATTCACGATAGTACATATACTTTTATATATGACCAGAAATATTGTTTTACATAGCATGACACAAATACTTGCCTGTCAAGACTTAACCAGTTATTTTTTATTTTTTTATTTTCTGTAGATTGTATTAATTTGTAGAAGGGTTAGTCATTGCCTTTATTTTCAAATTAGTGTCAATTATGGGGTAATTAAGGAACAGTTACCTACAGTGGAGAAGGGGTAACTACTCTGTAAAAATTGTGGATAGCTGATATATAAAGCTATACGCCTCTTGGCTGAGATTATGGATGATAATAATTAAAGATTTCTCTTTTCCTCTACAATTCTCCCTTACTCTCTCTTGGTTTCTCTCTATTTCTCCCTACTTCTCCTTCATCTCTCTCAGTTTTCCCTCTTATTCTGTCTGATTTTCTCTCATTTCTTTCTATTCCTCATACTCTTTCAATTCTATAGTTAAGAAAATCACAAGTTAGGGCCAGGGGGGTTCTGACAAATTGGTATCAGAATAGTCCGATTCTTGGCTGGATCTAGGCATTTCCAATCAGATTTTGAAAGCGAGCAGGACAAGGTGGTTTCTGGAAGCAGTTTCAGAGGCAGTTACCGATTATGGGAAGCAGTTACAATCGTTGTTCAGACTACAATTCGATGAATTTGAACTGTGGAGATGGAGAACAGATTCAAGAAAGAATTCGCTAACCTCAACCAAAAGCTGGATGACTTACTGGACTTACTGAATTTGATTTCAAAGAAGTTTCAAGTCAGTATACTAGTAGAACTTTATTCAAGATCTAATATAGAACCGGTTCAAGCAAGAGCTGGAATCCTACCTAAGTCCTCCGATCTGCAAGCAGTTGATGAAGAACCTACACTGGATTAGGTAATTCCGACTGAAAAATCATTCATCTGTGAGGAAACTGATGCGGGAGTCCTTTTTCAGATTTCTAACTTACAAGAAACTAAGGAACAATCTGAATTGGAAAATAATATTGATTCATTAGGAAAAGTAACTACGACACTATTGGAGGAGAAATTTGTTGAAGAAATACCTTTGGTGTGCGTTAGCAAACAGGATGCAACAGATTTTTTAAACCACTGTTGGAGTCCAAAAAAGTTTATGAACAGAAGATGGTGGAAGAGCTGGTTGCTGCCGGAATATGTACTACTAAAACTCATTGGTGTGGTTATTGCATGAAGGTCAAGGATTCTGCACCTTATCAAGTTGTAGCATTGAATACATCAGGTTCTACACCAGAAGATTTATTTGAGATTAAACTTGATAGAGCTAGAGAGAAGAGGAAAAGGTCGAGAAGGAGAAGTAAGGAAAAAAAAAAAGAGGAAGGAGAAAGAAAAGGCAAAGGAATGGTTGAATAAGATAGTGAAAGCTGGGATTGAATGAAGAACAGCGGCCCCATTGCTGAGATTCCTTGGGGATAAGAAATCTTTTAAGGGGGTGAGAAGGGGAATGTCATGACTTAGCTAGTTATTTTCTATTTTTTTATTTTCTGTAGATTGTATTAATTTGCAGAAGAGTTAGTTATTGCTTTTATTTTCAGACTAGTGTTAGTTATGGAGTAATTAAGTAGTAGTTACCTATAGTGTAGAAGTGGTAACTGCTTTGTAAAGATTGTGGATAGCTGATACATAAAGCTATACACCTCTTGGCTGAGATTATGGATGAAGATAATTAAATATTTCTCTTTTCCTCTGCAATTCTCCCTCTCTCTCTATTTTTCCCTACTTTCTGCCTACTTCTCCTTCATCCCTCTCAGTTTTCCCTCTTGTTTTGTCTGATTTTCCCTCATTTCTTTCTATTCCTCCTACTCTTTCAATTCTATATTCAAGAAAATCACAATTTAGGGCTAGGGTCCTGACATTGCCTAATAGGTGAAACAATTTGCCTAGCTAAACCCTTTTTCAGGCTAGCTCCTTAACATATAGTTCAAAAACTTTCGGGATCATCAAGATGACACTAGGTCATAATCAAAAAACATATTGGTTTATCCTCAATTAATCAGAAGTCACGAAAACCAAGGATCACATGTGCAGTTGAACTGATAACACTAGTTAGGTTGACAAGCCTATGATAGTTGGGTCTAAAACATTATAAACTCACCCTCTATAACATAGGTTTTTAACTCTCAAATTAAAATTACCATTTAAAATATATCTATTATATACTTGTAACTTATTACATTCAGATTGCTTGAAAAATTTGTTCATATAATCATTGAGTTCAAGTGACGGGTTAAGGGTTAATTTTAATATTTTTAAAAGTTTAAGGTCCAATTCATAATTCCAGAAACTTAAAAGGACATTTCAAGATTTTCTAAACTTATGGGAAAATTCATAATTATTATAAACTTATGGGCCCAATTTAGAATCTCAACAACTTTAAGGCCCACATTGTTTTCTAAATGTCTTAAAACCCCAAAACTTAATTAGCATATCCAAACAGACAGGCCCTTGTCTGGAAAACTGAAAAAAAAAAAAAAAAAAAACAAATTCATGATGGCAGTCTCTGTCGGCGACCCGATCGCCAGCAACTGTCCACGGCGGATTCCGACGACTAGAACCGACCATCGGACTTCCCTCATGCTAGTGATCAACATATCCGAAAATCAAAAAGATCGAAGATCGAATCTTCGTGATCTAGTTTTATTTTTTGAAAATCCCTATCCCAAACGTGTGTATATACATATACATATATGCATATATCAGAAACGGAAATCACCAGAAATCCTACCTTAAAAGGGTTGAAACTCAGTGGCCGGTCAGACTCGAGCAGAAAAGGGGCGGCTTCTTGGGGTGAAGGAGCCCTTCTATAAGGAAACCCTACTTTCAAATGGGCTAATTTTCATCTCAAAGCAATGGGCTAAGAATGGGCTTATTTTCTTTTATTCGCTTATTTTTTGTAATCTTGATATTTACTAATTAAACTTTAAAAAATTTAGAATAAAGCCACCAGAATATAAAAAATTCAACTAATCGCCAATCTGACATACAGACAAAACATTTATGTATATTTCCATTGCTAAAACATTACAAAATTGAGCGCAAATACATCACAAAATTCTAGTTGTTAGTCAATAAAAGGTAAACAAATAAGGATATTGTAAATACCATGAGGAACTAGGGTTTTATTTTATTGTTGGTTTTTTTTTTTTGGGGGGGTCCCTTTCTATGTGAACAAAAATTTAAAGTCTTTGTCTAATGAGTAAGAGATCCACAAGGGTTTCTTAGGGGTTTTTTTTTTCATCAGTTGGGTTAAAAAAACAAAAAAAAATGAAAAAAATAATTTGAGGGGAGTGTAAGATTTTGAGATCAAGGTAAGATGAAAGCATATTCATGTTCTCATCTTATTGATTTTTGTTATGCAATGAGAAAATATATAATTTTTTGTTCTATACAATAGATTGATGAATTGAGTTTACTTGTCATGATCACAAAGATTTTTAAGAGATAACAAAAATTATTTTTGACGGATAGAATAAAAATAAAAACTTATATATTCAAAGTATGACTTACACTCAAGTGGATGGATTCTTATATATATCGAACTCCCCAACTCATAGATGGAAGAAGCAAAACATTCAAATATAACTTTTTATAAAATTAATTCTGGATGTTATCTAACAAATGCTTACTAATTGACTAACCACTCTTATTTACTAATTGGACTAATGAATCCTATTCAATTCAATTTTCATTTTATTGTTTAGTTTGGTAATACTTTGATGCTAAATTTAAAATTATTGTAAAATATTATGTTAATGACCATTTTAAATATTTAATTATAATAATCTCATAATTATGTTTGACAACAATTAATTGATTAATCTCAAACTGCAATTGTGATATTAATCATATGTTGTCATGGTTAAATTCTGGTATATTACTATAAACATATAATCAATTATAAATTATAACATTTACTGTCATATTGCCAAAAAAACCCCAAATCTTAATTTTAACATAAAAATACTGTATTGTAATTGGAATGGTAGTACTGCAATGGATAATATACTATCAATTTATGTTCCTTTATTTTACCTTGTTTCACATTGCTATAATATATTAGAATTTTGATATTATATGAAGATAAGTAATGGAATAACACATTCTAATAAATATTAAATATAGCGACACAAGGAGTCTTTGTAAGTAATATAAGAGGATAGAGTGAAATTTTTACCAACCAGGCCACTTGGGTTCAAACTATATAACTTTCCAGGTCACTGAATTAAACTTCCCCAAAAACGAGCCCACACATTTTTATGGGCTTGCAAAATATATATAATCACCATAATAACAACGGGTCGGGTAGGATGAAACGTGTCCTACCCCTTCCTCGTACATACTCCCTTATATACAATATGGTAGTAATAACAAAACCAAACATATGCTGTTTGACCCAACAATAACAATGTCAGAGTAGGAGGAGACATGTCCTTCACGACACTGCTTAAACATTCTCCCTCATATATACAATATGGTCATATACCAAGACCATGCATATGCATACTAACAAACATCCCCAAGTCAATACCGAACCCAATAGCCCCAGTGACCTGTTCAGAGGGAAGAGAAAATTGGGACACCAGGTAATGTAGCACCTGCATCAACAATAAAAATGTTGCCTGATACATACTTGGAAGAGTCATGGATCAGGTATCGTACCAGCGACGTCAAGGCAGGGTCTATCGTGCAATGCGCTCTGAGAGGGTGAGTTCTCAAAGCCACATTGTTAAACCAATCTTTTTGAACGAGACCCTCAGTGATCTCAGATTTAAAGATCCCTGGCGAAATTGAGTTGACTCTGATGTTGTATGCCCCAACTTCTACGGCCATTAACTGTAAATATAAGAGGAGAATAAGAATGCAGTTAGATGGCCATTAACTGTAAATATAAGAGAATAAGAATGCTATTAGATGGAAAGAATATTGATCCTATCTTTGCATCAAAATTTGTGCTTGGTGCATGTGATAAGTAAAGCAGGCACTTGTAGGGATTACTGCAAACAAAAGACGTCTAATTTTGCAAGGATTCCATGCTACATAAACAACTAGAGAGTTGTCTGTCTACACAGTTACTGGACAGTTGCACACCCAGCAAAAATACATTAGATGCAGCACCCAGACATTTAATGAGACGGTAATAACGTATCCAAGAATCATCTTTATAGAAGATCTAACATAAAACAGAAAGTATGCATCCTTTATATGGATAACTTCTTTTAGTATAATAATGTATTCCAACACAAACGACATATGAACTTCACATTACTCAATAACATTGAATTAGCATTTTGGCATTTTCATACTATGCCGTCAACCCTTATATTAATTTTTTTTTTTGTCTATCTCAGTCTCTACTAAGTTTGCCTTCAATATCATTGGCAACTACCTTAAGATCATCTGCAAGATTTTTCCAATAAGGACACTTGATTCAGGGTGTTGTGCCCCTATCCAACATGTGATCAGACACGGATATGTATCCAACAATCTGAGATACACGTCGCGCATACCAAACATGTCCTTTTTATTTTAATTTTCAATCAAGACATTTATGTCCATAAGTTTTAACACAACAGAAATGCTGAGGACATGATGTTTCTAGAAGAGCTTTTTGTACTTTTTGGAGATAAAATCTTCATACCATATCCTAACCAAATTAGAGTTGGTGGCACAACATTCATAATATCAATTGATTTCTAACTTGCAAAATTTTACATCGGATGCCCTTCTTTTTGCAACCCTCTAGCATAGGGAATGATAAGATAAAGTTTCAACACCATCTTCATATGGAAAAGTTTCATGACATGATGGTAAATGAAGATAATTTATAATTGATATTTGTAGATAAAATTTACAAATAACACAAGTTTTTATCTAAGGATTATGGGAACCACAATAACAATCACATACCTTAATCCACTAAGTGAGGTTGGTTACATCAATTCTAGACTTCCATTCATCTCTATTCATGGCCATATCATCTATAAAACCATTATATCCAATATCATGTTTAGGGTTTCTCGCCTTTTTTTTCAAATCTTCCTCTCCCTCCTCTACTACAAACTTACTCCAATGTGTGTGCATGGTCTTCTTCTCAAATGTCCAAACTCCAAGCCATCTTAATGTCGTGTACCTAGGGTTTAACCTAGGATTGGATTGGAAATTGGAAAAATGAAGGGGGAATAGCCTCCCACATGCCCCATGTGCAATACAACAAATAGCTCAACTGCCTATTAGCTAAAGACAAAGAAATTACAATTATTGTATAATACATGTAAACTCCTACTATTATATTTACTAATCTATCCTTAGGATCCTTGGGGTCATGACAATTTTTAATGGCACAAAGACACTAGTAGATTTAATGATAATTTTGATAAATATAGCTACTTTTTCCTATATTTGTTCATTGAAAATTATTCATAATTATGATTATTATAGATATAATAATATCTTCATGTTGGGAGTAGTGCTATTTTTGATAGTTTGCAATTGCATATTATTGTTGTTGTTAATGTTAAATGAATAGTGTCTTTATACTAGATTAGCAGTATTCTTCTATTTTTTAGTTATTGTTCATGAATAACAACATATCAAGCCTTTATCCCACATAACAAAATCTTATCAACCCTTAGCCTAGTATGTGGGGTTGACTACTAATAAAAGCTATTACTTGCAGTATCTCTGCTGTGTCCATACCCTTATTTTTTTTCTAAATTATCATATTAAATGCCCGTATTTGTTTTTGCACCAATATTCCTATTAATGCTTCTTAAGTGTGAGTTGCATTTAAGCCTATGGACTCAAACCAAAGCTGGGATAATAGGAAGTTGCAGATATTTTTAAGCCTAAGGCCATTGATATATATATATATATATATATCTGCTGAGCATAGATAGAATTTGTTGTTGATGTAATATTAATTCTTTCTATCATCATATTCCTTTTTATCTTTGAGTTTCTACTTAGATCATTCTTTATCCATCTATAGCTATTGAACTATTGGTCATAATCTAATAGCTATAATCATTTTCTCAACTATTTTCATTAATTTTATCATCTAACCTGTATCCATGGCTTACTTTTTTTTATTCTGCTTTCTCTTTTTCATTTCCTTTCGGAAAATTGTCCTCTCAATGTCTTCTCATGTCCTGTTTGGCTTGGCGCTACTTGTTACAATTCCATTTGACAATAGAGATTTAATTGGTAAAGACACAATGCTGATCTACTTTATAGGACCTAGAGATTATGACACATTACCTTTGTCATTGTGTTTATGGCCACCTTTGAAGCAGCATATGCAACACATCTAGATGTTAGTCCACGGTTCAGACCAGCAATAGAGGAAATATTGATAACAGACCCTCCCTTATTAGCGGCACGCATGAGCAAGCAAGCATGCTTTGACACCAACCATGATCCTGTTAAGTTTGTTTTAATAGTATTATTCCATTCCTCCTCTGACAAATCCAATGAAGATTTGATAGTACCTGCGATACACAGAAGAGGAGTCAGCATATCAAAACTGCCAAACAGGAGCTCATCTTGATATTGCAATGAACAACATTTCCCATGGTAGTCATAAGAGGTTGAGATAGACCTACACAAGATTGGCATAAATAAAAAGGAAAACAAACCATTTTAGTTATACGAGGCTTATATCTATTTCCCTGTCCATTGTTTTTGTACAAGTTATATTTTGCCTCATTAACAAGCAAACAGATGCCACTTTTGACAAATGCTTCCTCACTGTGCACTTATTCTCTAACCATTTATAGAGAGTAATTTTTCCCATCAATTATAACAGCCTGGAACAAAAAAGAAAACTAGGTCAACAAACATGGGCAGAACACAAAAATAAAATCTTAGTAATATAATAGAATGTATACAAGTAGCCATTTCACTTTATCATCCTCCATGATTCAAATATAAGGTTTTTCCAATGATACCATCTGATGATAAGAATTTCAGTAAGACTGCAAACTAATGAGCACCAGACAGTTAAAGCAAGAACCAGAAATTTGGAGCATCTGCTATGCAGCAAAAGCAGGGGCAAAAAATAAAATTATTTTTAGTCAAAATTGCTCCTAATATGAACAGTTAAATTACAAACATTACACCTAATAATCATATCTAATTCTTGTTCCTTCTCTTCACAAACCAGTCAACACAAGATCCATGTCTTCACAGATCACTCAATATAAAATCATCATTAGGCTAGTCCTGAGATTGTCTTTCAAAGCTACTGAATGTGTACTTTTTTGGATGCCAGCACTGTGAAAAATACTGAGAGTGGTTGGACTGTGATATGTCCTATACATTTTGATATTTGACCTTGGGCATGACAACACACTGGTCGGTCATATGAAGTTAGTATGTCTGTTCATTATTTTGTTAATGGTGTATGTGAGCAGCTAGTTTTGCTAATCATGTTACTAAGGGATGTGTATTGATTAGCCTTTAGCAAGTGAGCCAGACGTGAGCAGAAACTGAGAGTAAGATAATAAACTGTCAATAGGTATCACCATGGTGTATTTAAGAAGAACCCAGAACTGGGAGCCACCTGTCAACAGGCTCCTGCATACAGTTGACAGTTAGCCCAAGATAAGAGGAGAAACTGAGAAGATGATATCACACTGTTGAAAATCCTGAGACAATTTGGTAAAATTTATCGAAGATGCTGCTAATAATCAACAGATATAACAAATTTTCAACAGAAATTGAAAAGGGGCCACACAGTGTCAACAACCTACTGCAAGCTGTTTAGCAGGTAGCCTAGAACTTCCCCAAGTTGGCCGCTGAACTTAAGTAGTCCCTTGAAACTAATAGTCATGTACAAAACAATATTTGAAATTTGGAAGGAAAAATTTGGAGCTTAGGAAGTTAAAAAAAGAGGTATGGAGAAGAGACCAAGAGACGCTCCCGTGAGGAGAGTTGATGAAATGGAACAATTAGTCAAAAAAAGAGATAGAGGCAGACCCAAGAAGATTTTGGGAGAGACATTAAAGTTTGATATGAAGTGTATGGATTTAAATGAAGATATGACAAAAGACAGAAATACATGCAAGTCTAGAATTCATGTAGCTGACCTCACATAGTGGGATAAAGGCTGGATATGTTGTTGTTGTTGTTAGGAAGTTAAAGGAGTTTTCACCCTGTAAGGTGTTTAAGTGCATGCTAAATATAATGATAAAATAAATAGATCTATAGACTGTAGTTCCCTTGTGACTTCCCCCAGCAGGGTTGCAGGATCAGACCTCTGGAAGGGCAGGGTCTGCACCACAATCTGGCCAAATGCTAAATTGCTTTTTCTTGAAAGTGATTTTTACAAAAGTATTTTTCATAGAAGCAATTCTCACGGCAGTAGAAATTTCATAGCAATACCAAACAAGCACCAAGTAATTTTTCTGTCTCTTATGCTTGAAACTCAACCTCCACCTCCTTTTTCCTTTTGATATCACCTGCTCTGATCCTTAGAATTCATCCTTAAAGCCCATGATAAAAAACCCTAAGAATACTAAGGGGCTGTTCAGTTGTGGAAAATAACCCAAAATTTCCAGGACATTACTCCACGAAAAATGAAAAATTAGAAAACTTGTTCAAATACAAAAATTTTCTAAATAGAAAATGGAGAATTGGAAAACGTGATTCACCAAAATTGAATGAACTTGGAAAACTTCTAAAATGAGTGTTCCAAAATTTTCTTATCAATTTGGAGATTTGGAAAACACGGTTTGGACAAAAAAAATTCCCAAAGCATCTCCATCCCTTTTTCTAGCACAAGTTACAACTACACAAAAGATAACACATCTCCGTTTTTCTCTTTTTTGACATATGTTCCAATTTTCTATATCAGATATTAGTTTTCTACACCTTTAACATTTGAACATGTTTTTAAAATGAAAAAAAGACTAGAAAATTTTGCGTAGAAAGATGGAAAACATTTTCTACAACTAAACAGCCCCTAATATATTCTCATCCAAGCCAATGCCTCATGAGAAACCTCATCCCATCAGCTAGATAAGAGCAGTTAACTATCACTCATAGGAATGGCAGTTGTGTCTCCTCTAATAGCCGATGCAGCCTCAATCAAATGAAAACATCTCTAAACTACCAGCATTCTCTCTTTTTGCTTCCATCACATTTAATCCAACATCCAAGCCCCCTCCACCCTCGAAAATAAATAGATAAAATAATAAAAATAATAATAATAAATTGATAAAATAAAAAATGTTTATGAGAGGTCAGATCTCTTGTTTATCGAAATACAAGTGCATTCTACCATTTTCAATTTATTGAATTCCATCCATAAAAAATTTGGAACTACAGTGATACCAATTTATTACCTTTTCTTTTTAAGGGAGAGACTCCACACTTCATAGGAAAGCATGGCAATAACCCAGCAAAAAAGAAAAACACGGTAATGCTTCAGCAAGTTAGCAGTACTAGTATCATCAAGTGTGTGCCTAAAATAAAGTAAGAATAAACTTCACTACTCAAATTCAGAAAAGCAACAAAGAAATAAAATTATTTGACTTTCACAATTATTTTGCATCGAAGCCCAGGAAAGCACACTAATGAAATAAAGCGCCAGCATTCAGCTAATTGCAATTTTGTCAACTGAAATTCCACAAAGATACACATAGAGTACAGTAATATAAATGGCATACATTTATATTAAGTCAGGATATCAACAGGGTATGTAAAATTCTATCCAGCTCTTGAATCTTCAAATGCCAGTCTTAATAATTGAAGCTTATATTAACTAATAACTCCAGAATGCCATGGGTTTGAGTGCAAAAGTAGCCTCTGCACAAAGCAAAACTTAGTTTGCATATAAAAAGTGGGGAGCCTTGTGGACATCCCAGGCAAACAATACATATCTACACAGTTTCATAGTCAATTATGAATTTACAGTACACAAGAAAATAATCATAAGAATTGAGAAGTATCAGGATGGCACCCTAGTGTTAACATACAGACGCGCGCGCGCGCACACCAAAAAGTAATTTGAAAACTGATTTTCCATTCTCTATCTCAATTCTCTGTGTGTGTTTGGGGAAAGGGAATAAAATGGAAATCAGTGGAAACGGGTTTTTCTTGTTTGGTAGAGATAATAATAATAATAATAATAGAATAACGATTTACCTCTCCTGACATAATTAAGGATACAAGCACGGGAGCCGTGCAAGGGCGGCCATCCCAATAATAGAATAAAATGAAAACACTTTTTACCAATTATTCTTCAGTTTTTTGTTTTTTTGTGGCTAATTCTTATCAATTCTTCTTCAAAACTCTGTTTTTGTCTGCCCGAATTTGGAAAAGGTAGATTGAAAGGAAGCATACAAAAAAATTTATTTGTCTATATAAAAAATGTTAATCTTAATAATTTTATACTATTTCAAACTAAACTTGACTTAACAAAACTCTATCATTTCATTGGGAAGGTATTAATTGTCATTTCTTACTTACTATTGTTTTATTCTATATATTTCCACTTTCTACCAGATAAAGAAAATTGTTGTAGATGACTTTTCATCCCAGCTGTCTCCAATAAAGAAAATATTTTACGTTCCTTTAAATCTTTTCCATTCTACTCTTTTCATTTCATTCCATCAGAGAAGCAACAACAGCAGGCAATCTAGACACCTTAAAGCAAAACCAAAATCAATAATAAAAGTTACCTCTAACGCCAGCATTGTTGATGAGAGCATCAATGGTTCCAAAGGCTTCCCAAGCCCTCTGCACGGCCACCTCGATGGTGTTCCCGTCGGCACTGACGTCAAGCGCCACCGCCACAGCTCGCGCACCCTGACTTGAATCGCCAATTCGGTTAATTTCGCAGCAGAGATTCTCAAGGCGATCGGTTCGCCGAGCAGCGGCGACGATCCGACAGCCGGCTCTGGCGAGGTCGAGACAGAACTCCCAGCCGATACCGGAAGAGGCGCCGGTGACCATCACAACCTTGTCCCCTAAGTGGCTCCATGGCTCAAGCTGGCTCGTCGCATGCATTGCCATTCTTTCGCCCTCAAAAATTTCAGTAGTGGACTGGAGTTTACTAATTTAGAGTTAGTGATGAGCTTTAAGTCTTTAGACAAGGTGGTAGAGGAAAGTGGAAGCCGCACAGTACGCGCAATCTCAACATGGGAGTCAAAAACGTGGAATCAGATTCAATGGGTGCGACCACTGTGATGCAGTCGAAATCAGAGGATAGACATCGTCGCCCACAGATGAGAGCTGCCGCTGCTGATGCTGACCAAACAAAGTTTTCTAATAAATAATTACTTTAATTTTAAATATTTTATACAATCATTATTAAATTTTTATTTTTGTTAAATTTTAGTCTTTTTTTCAAAAATATTTACTCTCTCAAAAAAAAACTATGATGTTGTAAATTATTATTATTTAAATATAACAATAAATTTGTAGTTGTTAGTGAATGTTTATTATCAGTCTTGAGTTTCTAAAAGATTTTCGAAAATAAAAATAATTAGGAGTGCAACGGTATCTCTCACGCAAACCTTTCGATACTTAATTTAGTTCATGTTTAAGTGAAGTTGCAATAATAGTAAAAATGTAGTTAGAATTAGAGTTTTGAGCATATTTCTTAAAAGGTGAATTCGATAAATGAAAGTTTATTCACATCTTTTGGAATCACTCTTTTAAATTTTTAGGCAAACATATCAAAAGTAAGTTTGACTCGTTTTTCGTGACACGAATAATCTTTCGAAAATCATATCTAGGAAGTTTGAGAGTCTCGCAAAAAAGTATTTTGTTGTAATCTTTTGAGTCTGAGTAATCGATAAAAATTTTTAAAATGATCTTTTATAGACACTGAAAAGAGAGGTTCTATAAAGAACTCTATAGACATTAGGAGAAACTTTCGAGGAGAGGTTACTTAACCACTCAATCCTTCTAATAGGATTTCTTCCTGGCATATGAGTCTTCTATTCTAACTCTAAACAACTTGTCAGCATTCAAAAGTCATCCAAAATTTATCTTTATTCAGGAGACCTAATCATTAAGAGACCCTTGAGAGTTTCCAAAGACTTCCTTATGGATTCTAGGCTTCTTATCTTGGGTTTGGACTCATTTTAGGCTACAACACAAATTTATTAAAAAAAAGAAAAAGAAAACAACGATTGGCAATTAATGATTATTTTTTTAAAGATTTTGTGTGTGTGTATAAATACATAATAATAAATTCTCATATATATCAAATTTACAGTCCAATTTGATAAACGAGATAAGGACCTCTTCAATTTTGATTAGAATTCTATGAGAAGTTGCAAAAAATGACTTTTGAAGAAGGAAAGATCCTACCCATTATATCTACAGCGTCGTATAATCTTTTGACAAAGTCAATAATTTTTTTAAAAAAATAGACTTAATTATAATAAAATTAAAATTTTAATAAATCAAAATATAAGAACTAATTTATTACAAAGCATGACCAATAATATTATTTATCCAAAAAAATTTTAATTTAATTTTTTTTCTGTTATGTGTAAATTATTTTTGGTTTAATACATATGGTGATCTCTCAAGAATTTAAAAATATAAAAATATAACATTTGGTCATTGAAAGCATAATATCCAAATTTGGTATTTTAAATATTAAAAATTATTATTTTAAATCTTTATCATAATTGAGAATAAACGAAACTATTATTTACGCCACATAAGATGTCACGTCACATAAAAAAATCATGTTAGATTAGACTTAATACATAAATATGATATTTAATCTCTCAACAATTAAAAAAAATCTGATATTTGGTCCCTGATAAGAAAAAAAAAGGACTAAATTTAGTTTTTTTTTTCATAAATTATTTTTTGAGTTCTTTAACTTAAATTTTAAAATCATCTAATAATAACTTTAACAAGCTACTTCAAATTCAGAGAGTTTATTGACAAATATTTGTCTCTCCCAATATAATCCATGAGCTAAAAACAACTTGTGACAACAAAACAATTGGCAACCTCATTCTTGCAACAAAACAATTGGCGATGTTACTTTTACATACTTATATCTTAACGCATTGCTTAGTTAAATATTACATGATAACGAACACTATTGAAAAGTCCAAGATAACTAAACTTCAAGAATTGGGCCCGCAAGATAGATAAAATCCAAAATGGTTGCAACAAAAAGCCCAAATGTGCATTAAGACAGGCAAAAGCCCAACTTAATGGGTTCACCAGCACCATTCTAAGAATCACATCTAACCAAATTTATTGTATTACTATCTCATTCTGGAATATAATAATTGATTTAAGTGTTATTGAAAAACTAGACCTACTCTTTTTTTTTTGTTTTTTATAAGAATAACCATTTTAAAACATACTCAGATCCAAGAATTATTAGGCTATCTCCAGCAGCTTCTTCTCCAACTCGCCAAAGCTATCTTTGGCTAGATTTCTCTAGAAATCTTGCTCCGACAATGCTTACTATTGCCAGTTTGCCTCGTTAAATTTTTGACAACCTTGAAATGCCTTGCCACTATTAGCGATTAGATTCTTCTCGCTATTTCTCCCCCACCCCCCAACTGCTATCAAGGCACCCTCAATGTCCATCAACGGAGAAGAGAAGAGAATGATCGGCAAGAGAAGAGGACGAAATTGACCGAACCCGACTCCAGGCGACAACGACAGCTCCAGATCAAGCGACGACGATGAGGAGGAGTAGATTTGCCGTTGGATGAGTGATTTTGGGATTTTTTTTTATTTTGGCAATAGATCAGCAATTTGTGATTTTGTAATTTTTTTATATTCATTTTTATATTGAATGAGTGATATTGTGTATATTTGATTATTTTGTATATTTAATTATTGATTTTGTGTATGTGAATATCTGATTATTTTATATATTTTATTATTAATTTGTGTATTTAATTATTAATTTTGTATGTGTGTATTTAATTATTAATTATGTGAATGCTAAAATAAATAGAATAAAAATTTATTAATAAATAAATAAAATAAGGAGTGAGATAGAGAAGATAATAGAGAGTGTTGTTAGAACATATACGATTTTTGAGATAAAATTAGAATAGAGAGCGAATTATATATAATATAATAAGAATTGAGAGAGAGAGAGAATTGTTAGAGATAATTTTAAAACAATCTCGGGATAACAAACAACCCCTACATATAATAGGTACAAATCATAAATAAGGGTGGTCTACCCTTTAAACTCATCATTCCATACTAGTTGTGTACTTTCATTAAGTTTTTCATAAAATAAAGATTCAAAAGACATTTTTGAAAAATCATTAATGTAAATATATTAAAGACAAACACATTGCAAATATACTCTTATCGTGATAATCTGCAACTAGAAAAATCATAGTTTCTTATATTATATTGCCATGTTTTCATTACTTGGACAAGTCATAGCATCTGAACTCTATCAAAATGTATAATATCTTAATAGATGAAGTATGCAAGCTAAAAATTCTCATGAATCAATTTAAATGGAGAAACATTGTAATGACCCGTTTATCCAAGATTTAATGTTAATTTGTGGTTTTGAGGTATTAGGTAAACATATTAAATTTAATGTAATTTTTATTAAGGGAGTAATAGCAAATATCTGAAAATTTTGAAATAAAGTGTAATTTTAAAAACTAAGAGTAGGATTCCTTTAAAAATAAAATATGAATATTATTAAGTGAGGGAGTTGGTAGAGTAGGTGGCACACGCATGCGAGGGTGTGGCGATGGTCCCAGGTTTGAGCTTGGGGGGAATTTTTGCTGGAATTATTTCCAGCAAGAAAACACCAAAATAGTGTTGTTTCGGATGAGCAATAGGTGTGTGCCATGCAGGCGGTCTGCGCGGCCTTAATGCACCACACAGCTACTTGCAGTTGCCACCTACTGTCACTTGTTGTTGCTAGCTGTTGCCATGTGTCCTAGCTACCACCTAGCCATTTTTTCACCTTCCTTGCACTTTCTCCCCTATATAAACCCCTCGAGGCTTTAAATGGACTATGGAATGACATGAGGGATTGGAGAGCAAGAACGGGATGGCAACAAGCTTAAGTGGGAAATCTGAACAACGCAGTTAAGGTTAGGAGTGTCAACGGTTCAGATTGGTCCAGTTTTATAAGAATCTAGTAACCGACCAATTTTTAACGGTTCCGAAAAAATAAGAACCGTAACCGAACCATTACATATATAAAACCAAACCATGATCAATTCGTTGCATCGGACCGATTTCGATTTGATTTCGATTCTATCCAATTAACATTTAGCTTCTAAACATTTTCGCAAAATATGAAATTACAAACAAATTTGTTAATTAAAATAAATCCATAACTTCATTAATGCTTCAAATTTTGAAGTAAAAATAGAACAAAATAATTCATTACATTAACCATTTAGTATAGCAATAGCGCATAAAAATCTAAAAATAAAAGAGTTCATGAATAACAATAACCAACAACAAAAAAGAAATAAACAAAAACTAGTAGATTAAAATTACAAGTAATAATACATTTATGCATATGTATATATATATACCCAAAAAATTATAATATATATACAAGTATAATATCGGTTCCGGTTCGGTTCGAATCACGTTTGAAAAGAAAAACCAGTAACCAAACTAAATATATCGGTTCTTAATTTTTTAGAACCATCACCTAACCGTTAAACCATAGAACCAATCCAAAAGGCACGGTTTGGTCCGGTTCCCCGATTTTTAAATATTTTTTGACACATCTAGTTAAGGTAAGTGCAAAATTAATTAGAATTAAATAGAACGTAGTCTTGATAATATTTAATTTAAGTATTTATTTTGCCCTTCGAAACTTAATTTTATTAAGAAAATGTTTGAGCTGAGTCAGCGATAGCCTTGTACTATTAGAGGTTTAAAAGCGAAAATCTAATGCAAGTTCCTATCACCCTTTTCCCATTTGGCCAACTCTCTATCCTTTTATGCAAGTTCATATCCTTTCCATGCAATTTTTTTATACTCTCTGATTGTTCGGTAAATTGGTTCCCAGTTGGTCTGTGATTTACGCTTAAAAATCCTTATCTTTGGACACTATCTTAATTTTATAAGGTTTGGATCACCCTATAATTCTTTTGGGGGTGGTGTTTGTATGCTTATAGCTTTATTTTATTGTTGCATAGTTATGGGGAGTTGGTATTTGGGAGTTTATGTGTTGAATATGCAAGGGTATAAGCATGCTAGTGTGTTGTGGGTGTGAGTTTATAAAGCATTTACATGGCATCCGTGTTCCTATGTGGGCGTAGCATGGTCTGATGTGTGGCTTATGAGAGTTATGCATCATCGTCAATGTTGCAATAGCCTTGCATCCTTATATGTTGCATTGCATGGTTATTATTGCGAGTGACGAATTTATTCGCGGGATGTACATCCACAGGCTCAGGTGACGGGAGAACTGTCCCAAGGAAGTTTCGGTTAAGTTGTTGAAGGAGCTTTGGGCTCGAAAGCATTTGACTCGGAATATGCTAGCCAATTCATGGCTGCATGCAAGTTGGTATGGAACTTAGGGTGCCGATCTATCTTTTGTGTGGGCCCTTAGTTCATTATTTGTGCATGGTTTCATGTGTTATTGCGTAGGCCGAGTTGTGGTTTATGGTATAGTTTGTGTGCGAAATACAAGCAATGTAGTCTCTAATCTTGTAGCCTTTTTGCTTCTTTATGCTTACTAAGTCTTGTGACTCACTTTTGTTCTCCATCATTTCAGGTAGGGAAAAAGCGAAAGTCAATGGCAGTGTCTGATTTGACAGTATAGAGTGTGTATAAGGCAATCCCAGTCGAAAACCCTTGGGAGAGTGGGATGATGTCGTTTTGTTCTTTTTGTAGTTGTGTGTGGTAGCACCCTAGTGTCTGGCTAGTGGTTCTTATTGTGTGTAGTCTCCTCTGTACTTGACAGTATATCTATGTATTTTATGCTTTCGTTGTATTTCTGTATGTTTTTGTCTCTTCCCTAGGAACTCCACCTTGACTTCCTTAGCTTAAGGGTTGACGGGTTGGGGCTCCCTGCAAACACTTGGTTACAAGAGTTGATACTAGGCAGGAGTGTTTGAAATAGTTCCTATTGAGCTTGACCAATTCACGATTATCTGATAGATGCATGCCAATGATACTATGCAAGAACAAGGAAAAAATCAAAATACAAATTTGAATTTTTTGAAGAAGTTCCAAGAAGCATTTCCAAAAGTTTACTCAAAACAGTTCCAAATTCATTACATACCCCCTATTTCTGAACGGGCAGTGGCTCCCACGCTCAGGCATGACATTTTCAGCTTCCATTTCATTTCCTCTGCTCATAAAAGCATCAAAGATGGGCTTCTGAAGTATATCAACGCCATTGCTCAACAATGTAGAAGAAACAAGGGCCTCCAAACTTGATGCTTTCTTATATAATGTTTTAGTTGCCAGCATTGCTCAACTGTGCTAGAATGAGCTGCTCACATCTGTCTGGAATAGGCCATTCTACTCTTTTTTTTTATTATCATAAAAGAGCTGAATTCAAAAAGAAAATAAAGGTTAGCTAATAAGATTAACTTTCAAAATTTAGTTATAGAATTTGCATTTTTAGAAGTATTTTAAAACTGAAAAAGGAGCGCAAATTCATTTAGTGCAATCAAAAGCCAATTATAAATATAGATTGCAGTGCACTCTAGCTAAAACAATGCATGTTACAGTCCATAAGCAATAAAAAATTTTCAACATTCCAGTACAGCAGCTAAATAAGCACTGCAAGAAGTGAAATTTAGAAACTTAACACTTCCTTTCCTCATATATTTGTCCACAAACCCACATTCTCAAGGAGTAAGCTATCCAGTATGTTGTCATTCAATTGTCAGAGCATTCAGTTATGAAACTGTCTTCTATTCCTTATTGTTGTATGCTTCAGTTAACTGAAAAGGACAATTTGCTAATTTGCTAAATCAAAAGATCAAGTAACTTGAGTTTTCAAAATGGAATTTTGCTAAACTGTAAGATCAAGCAATTTGACACTTTCAATTGCCAGAGCATGGATGCATAGCTGGTTTCAATTAGAAGAGGCAATTGGAGCCCCACTTAGCCGGTACTCCAAATCAAGACACATTGCTTGTAAATCGATATTGTTCATCACACACAAGAAAGCAGGAGCGGTGTCACAGCCAAGAAAAAGGGGATCCATGACCGAAGTTGATCCCAATGCTAGGGTCACTGTAACCCTTAAGATCAACAAACCGCTTATACTAAATTACTCATCACATTACCAAATGCAATTGGTATCACATATAACCAATATCTAATAACAGAATTGCATTTAAATCCAATTCTTTTAATTGGATAAAAAATTCATTTTAACAATAAGGCAATGAAATACAAAATTTGAGATTTGATTCTATGTATCAGTGTATCCACATGGAGCATGTATAGGGATAGGATATACCCAAAACTGATGATGCTGGACAACTTAACCAGAACAAAAAAAAGCATGTCATGACCACTAGAAAAAGACATAAAAATCCAATATGTCAAAGGCAACGTGAAAGATAATAGCAATCTAGATATAGCTCAATATATCAGTTATTCAAATTTCAAAAATCATATTAGCATGTGAACGGTCACACATTCATGTAAACATGTAAAAGGATTTTCTTTTAACAGTCAATTAAGAAAACTGATAGTTCATGCAACAGATGAACATGCCACCCTTTTTCAGACTATGCCCTAATTAGGAGAATGTCTTAAATAGATAATCAGAAGTTGAGACGATATTGCGACCTCTCATAGATAACATATACATGGTACCATGGCCCACTAATCCCTACTACAAGCATCCAGGGTCCTTACTGGAGAACACGTGTTAAACAAGTAAACAGGGAGTTAAGACAACATGACAACTTCTCACAAATAATATACGTTTTTACCAAAACCCTTTTACCAGTACTTCAAACACAATTTGGACATCATGCATATTTGACTCATCCTTGGTAACAAAATTTTCCTTTCTTTTTCCCAGTGGACTTAAAATATTTTCATGAACAAGAATCTTTGTTTTGGTCATTGGAGAACAATTATCCGGCTAAATATTGACGATAGTACATATCCTTTTATATATGGCCAAAAATATTGTTTTACATAGCATGGCAGAAATACTTGCATGTCACGACTTAACCAGTTATTTTTTATTTTTTTATTTTCCGTAGATTGTATTAATTTGCAAAAGGGTTAGTCATTGCCTTTATTTTCAAATTAGTGTCGGTCATGGGGTAATTAAGGAGCAGTTACCCATAGTGGAGAAGTGGTAACTGCTCTATAAAGATTGTGGATAGCTGATATATAAAGCTATATGCCTCTTGGTTGAGATTATGGATGATGATAATTAAATATTTCTCTTTTCCTATACAATTCTCCCTTACTCTCTCTGGGTTTCTCTCTATTTCTCCTTATTTTCTGCCTACTTCTCCTTCATCTCTCTCAGTTTTCCCTCTTATTCTGTCTGATTTTCTCTCATTTCTTTCTATTCCTCATACTCTTTCAATTCTATATTCAAGAAAATCACAGGTCAGGGCTAGGGGAGTCCTGACAAATTGGTATCAAAATAGTCCGATTCTTGATCTAGGCATTTCCAATCAGATTTTGAAAACGAGCAGAACAAGGTGGTTTCTGGAAGTAGTTTCAGAAGCAGTTATCGATTATGGGAAGCAGTTACACGCTGTTCATACTACTATTCGACGAATTTGAACTGTGGAAATGGAGAACAGATTCAAGAAGGAATTCACTAACCTCAACCAAAAGCTAGATGACTTATTGGATTTGATTTTAAAGAAGTTTCAGGTCAGTATACTAGTAGAGCTTTATTCAAGATCTACTACAGAACCAGTTCAAGCAAGAGTTGGAATCCTACCTAAGCCCTCCGATCTGCAAATAGTTGATGAAGAACCTACATTGGATTAGGTAATTCTGACTGAAAAATCATTCATCTGTAAGGAAATTGATGCGGGAGTCCTTTTTTAGGGAAAAGTAACTACGACACTATTGGAGGAGAAATTTGTTGAAGAAGTACCTTTGGTGTATGTTAGCAAACAATATGCAACAGATGTTTTTAAAGCACTGTTGGAGTCCAAAAATGTTGATGAACAGAAGATGGTGGAAGAGCTGGTTGCTGCCGGAAAATGTATTACTAAAACTCATTGGTGTGGTTATTGCATGAAAGTCAAGGATTTTGCACCTTATCAGGTTGTAGCACTGAATACATCAGGTCTTACACCAGAAGATTTATTTCAGGTTATACTTGATAGAGCTAGAGAGAAGAGGAAAAGGTCAAGAAGGAGAAGTAAGGGGAAAAAAAAAAAAAAAGAGGAAGGAAAAAGAAATGGTTGAATAAGATACTGAAAGCTGGGATTGGATGAAGAACAATGGCCCCATTGTTGAGATTCCTTGGGGATAAGAAATCTTTTAAGGAGGGGAGAGGGGGAATGTCACGATTTGGCTAGTTATTTTCTATTTGTTTTTATTTTTTGTAGATTGTATTAATTTGCAAAAGAGTTAGTTATTGCTTTTATTTTCAAATTAGTGTTAGTTATGGAGTAATTAAGAGCAGTTACCTATAGTGTAAAAGTGGTAACTGCTTTGTAAAGATTGTGGATAGCTAATATATAAACCCATACACCTCTTGGCAAAGATTATTGATGAAGATAATTAAATATTTCTCTTTTCCTCCGCAATTCTCCCTTTCTCTCTATTTCTCCCTACTTTCTGCCTACTTTTCCTTCATTCATCTCAGTTTTTCCTTTTGTTCTGTTTGACTTTCCCTCATTTCTTAATTTCTATTCCTCCTACTCTTTCAATTTATATTCAAGAAAATCACAATTTAGGGCCAGGGTCCTGACATTGCCTAATAGGTGAAACAATTTGCCTAGCTAAATCCTTTTTCAGGCTAACTCCTTACACATATAGTTCAAAAACTTTCGGGATCATCAAGATGACACTAAGTCAGAATAAAAAAAAATATTGGTTTATCCTCAATTAATCAAAAGTCACAAAAACCAAGGAACTAGTGTGCAGTTGAATTGGTAACATTGGTTAGGTTGACAAGCCTATGATAGTTGGGTCTAAAACATTGTAAACTCCTCTATAACGTAAGTTTGTAACTCAAAAATTAAAATTACCATTTAAAATATATCTATTAAATACTTGTAACATATTACATTCGGATTGCTTGGAAAATTTGTTCATATAATCATTAAGTTCAAGTGACAGGTTAAGGGATAATTTTAATATTTTTAAAAGTTTAAGGTCCAATTCATAATTCCAGAAACTTAAGGGACATTTCAAGATTTTCTAAACTTATGGGAAAATTCATAATTATTATAAACTTATGAGCCCAATTTACAATCTCAAAAACTTTTAAGGCCCACATTGTTTTCTAAAATGTCCTAAAACCCAAAACTTGATTAGCATATCCAAACAGGCAGGCCCTTTCTGGAAACTGAAAAAAACAAATTTATGACGGCAGTCACTGTCGGCGGCCCGATCCCCAGCAACTGTCCACGGCGGATTCCGACGACTAGAACCGACCATCGGGCTTCCCTCATGCCAGTGATCAACATATCCGAAAATCAAAAAGTTCCAAGATCGAATCTTCGTGATCTAGTTTTATTTTTTGAAAATCCCTACCCCAAACGTGTGTATATTACATATACATATATGCATATATCAGAAACGGAAATCACCAGAAATCCTACCTTAGAGGGTCGAAATTCAGTGACCGGTCAGACTCGAGCAGAAAAGGGGCGGCTTCTTGGGATGAGGGAGCCCTTCTATAAGGAAACCCTACTTTCAAATGGGCTAATTTTCATCTCGCAGCAATGGGCTAAGAATGGGCTTATTTTTTTTTAATCTTGATATTTGCTTATTAAATTTAAAAAAAAAAATTAGAATAAAGCCACCAGAATATAAAAAATTCAACCAATCCACAATCTGACATACAGAGAAAACATTTATGTATATTTCCACTGCTAAAACTAAAAGCGATGCACTTTGAGCCCAAATACATCACAATATTCTAGTTGTTAATCAATAAAAAGTAAACAAATAAATACATTGCAGAGAGATAAGGAACTAGGGTTCTACTTTACTGTTGGATTTTTATTTTTTTTTCGTCTCTTATGTGAAAAAAAAAAATTAAAGTCTCTCTCAAATGAGTAAGAGATCCACAAGGGTTTCTTAGATTTTTTTCATCTGTTAGGTTAAAAAAAAAAAATGCTGGCTGTTTGTTTTAGAAAAAACAAAAAAAAGGAAAAAAATCAATTTGAGGGAAAGTATAAGGTTTTGATCAAGTACATCATTCATGTTCATATCTTGTTGATTTTTATTTTGCAATGAGAAGATATCTAATTTTTATTTTATATGATCGGATCGATTAGTTGAGTTCACTTGTCATGGTCTCATGTGATAAAGTAAAGATACTGAATTTGATTGTGTGCATATAAGCTTAATCGAATTGATTTTCAGAATAAAATTTTTCACAATTAAGGGATAACAAAAATTATCTTTATCAAAAGCTTGTATATTCAAAGTGTGGCTCACAATCAGGCCAGTGGACCCTTATATATATATTAGACTCCCCATCTCATAGATGGAGAAGCAAAACATCCAAATATAACTTTTTATAAAATTAATTCCGGATGCTATCCAACAAAGGCTTACTAATTGGCTAACCAATCTTATTTGCTAGTTGGACTAATGAGTCCTATTCAATTCAGTTTTCATATTATTGTTTAGTTTGGTAATACTTTGATGCTAAATTTAAAATTATTGTAAAATATTGTGTTAATGACCATTTTAAATATTTAATTATAATAATCTCATAATTATGTTTGACAACAATTATGAAGCACATGGTTATCATCAGAGTGCAATTGTGATATTTATACTAGTTCATCACCTGTGCGAGGTACGAAAGTTTATATGCACTGAATTTATTTAAAATTGATAACCATAATTTTTGTATGTGTAAATAAACGCGACAATAATGTAAGCTTAAGAAGTGAATAGAGTAATGTGATACATTTGTTTAAAAATTTAATGCATCTTGAGAAAACTACTATAAATTTTGGAAAACCTCTTTAAAAACTACATTTGTCATTAAATTTGTTTGGCCCTCATCTTTGTCACAAATCAAAATTTTTAATCATTTGCGATTTGTAACTCTAGAAACAACTACGTATAATTGTCCATGACTGAAAACTAGTTTCTGCAAGTACAATCCAATATGAGATAGTGATTGACCTTGACTTTTGTTGATTGTCATTGCATACGATACAATAAGAGGGAATTGCCCAATTCGTAGTCTAAAATGTAGCCTAGGGTTAGATGGGATCAATGTCATTTTTGGAATAAGAACCTTATGTCCATCATTGCTGCCTGTCATTATTTTTGCCTCAAGAACGTGGTTTCCAGTTATTGTGATAACCAACTTAGTGCGTTGTATAACCCCACGAAATGATCTATGTTTCTCAACAACATAACTGGAGTGCCAACTTTTAGCTTCAATTCATGGTTTGGCACCACAGAGCACCTAATTGCATTTAAAAATTCAGGCGTGTGAAGTTCTTGTAAAAGATCAACATTGTAATATGATTTGCAAGTTGTGTCTGAACTTAAGTATGTATTTGCCTTAGCTACATTAAGTGAAATCATGTACTCATTAACAGTTTCCACAACATTAAGAGTCGGTGCTAGTATAGCTCTACCTTGAAGATATTCAGTTTCATTGACATTAGAAGTAAAGTTCGGAAACGTGCTATTCATGATTAACGCAACAAGATCATCTGATGCATTCAACAACAGGTCGTCCGGTATATCAATAACCGCATTATCGTCGTTCGAACTGCCAATTGTTTCATCCCCTATGCTTGTTATCCATTCAGAAAAAAAACTTTAAGTTGATTAAGTCTTCATCAAATTCAACATGTTGGAGCCTCATGTTCTTTGTCAATCTCAATACCTTACAATTTTTCCATAGGTACGATGAATTGATGGTTGCAAGCACAATATTTTATCTAGTACCTTTTGGAATCACAAGTAATATTTTTCGAAAGTCCCCTTCTAGGACTACTACCTTCCCTCCAAATGGTAATTCTGAACTCATTAGGTTACTAAATCTTAGAATATCTCGCATGCTCCTATCCAAAGCCTCAAAACAATATTTATTCATTATTGGAGGCTCGTCCCAAATGATAAGACTATTTCTGATTATTAAGTCTGCAAGAGGACTTCCCTGTTTAATGTTGCAGGTTGAATCTTCTTTCAAATTTAGTAGAATTGCAAATCTGGAGTGAGCAGTCCTACCACCGGGTAGAAGGAGAGATGCTATTCCACTCGATGCTACATTCAACATGATTTCTCCCTTCGATCTCAGAGCTGCAGATAGAGTTTTCCACACAAAGGTCTTGCTAGTTCCTCCATATCCATATACAAAAAACATACCACCTCTATTCAACCTCACTGTATCCATTACAATTTCATAGACATGTCATTGTTCATCATTCAAATTAGACACCAATTTAATGTGCTCTTGGGACAGAGCATTTTTGCTGTATCGTAATTCATCTTGTATAAGTCTATTTTGATAGCAGGAAAAATATTTTGCATTTGGGAACGACATTGATTGAAAATCTCATAGACTCTTTCCATTACTTCTCAATATTTTTTCTATCTCCACAAGTGTATAACCCTTTATTTCTTCTCTAGTCAATTCCAATTCAAAGGTTAAGGGTATAACCCACCTGGTCATGATCATGCGAACCAACATGTCTGAAATCACATTTGGATCGTCAGTCAACTGTGTAACGGTAAACACATCACGATGTCTACGTATGTTTTCGGACTTCACTTGCACCTTGAATTTTTTTTTATTCCCAATCAAGGACTCAACTCAATAGGGAGCATCTCCTTGGTAGACTCCTTTAGAAACATAAAGTAGACGGATAATGTTTGGTTTTATATTCCATGATAACAAAAATTAGTAGGACTACTTTGAATATACCTTCACAACAACATCCTTCAATTCTACAGCAGTCTTCCCTACCAATTGAGTACACTCACAATCCCAAAGTAAAAGGCACACGTTACCTATATCGTTAATAACCCTCACATGTATCTTGAACCTGTTGGAAAATACGATTTTCAAATGATTTAGAAGAAATCGTTGTGGCGGAACCTAGTGGCGAAAAGGCTTATGGCGGAACCTAGTGGCAAAGAAGCTTGTGGCGGATCCTTGTGGAAAAAATCCTTGTGGAAAAAACCCATGCGGCAAACTCTCATGGCGGCTTTTCTCACGACTACCCCATTCTACGAGACATCAAGCTCCTGTAGGTTCCACATCATAAAATTTAATTGTTGTATTTTGACAACAACATGTATAATAAAATTACGAGTTAGGATGAACGCGTTTAAAAATCAACCTTTGATTTGCAAACGTGTCAAAACGGTCGCACCTCTCATAGTTGTGTTTAATTGAATTAAACTTAGAAAACACATAAAAAAGAGTTCTTTTATAGGGCTAGACAGGTTGACAGACAAGTTTACAGAATGGGGGCTAAAGGACTAAAATACTCTCACCCACATTGCATTGAAAAAAGTGCAATACAATGTTCGAGATGACATTTTAGTCTTAACTCCCATTCTGTAAGCTTGTCTGTCAACCTGTCTGACTCTCAAGAATTTTTTCATAAAAAATGATAATCTGTGTCCTAACTTACTGGCCTCACGCAATTGATCCATAGTTAATATTCGACTGGCCCACTGGCAAGGTTATCATCAATAGTGAAAACAGATGCTGATGACAATTGACTAATTCTATTAGTGGTAGGATCCGACCCAAATAACAAACTTCACAAAAAAAAAAGTAATAAATTGATTGAGTATAGGAGATATCCTTATAAGATTAAATAATTGCAAAATTATAGATGAAATACTTTTTCTGAAATTCATAGATCTCGTCAATATCTGCGTTGATTAGCAGCTTTGTCACATAAAAAGTGTTTAACACTCTTATCTCACCTAAAAAAAATAATAACAATAATTAGTATATCAGTCATAGGTGAATATAGGGATGTATAGGTTGTAAACTTTAACCCGTAAGGTATTTAGCTTGTCAAACGAGAAATACAAACGGTTCTGAATTATTAGGATTCAAGAAGCTGTTAAGCTAATCTGCGCAATCCCCCCATAGAGTGATCGGCATACGAATTTTACTTGAGACCGACAAAATATTTTAAAAAGTAAATAAGTATATTAAATGAATTTGTTGAGAAACTATGATAGATCAAGCTCAAAGCACAATCATACTCTTTGTCTTCCAATACGACGTCGAATAAGGTAGTAGGCTTGTCTTTAACCTGTTTAGTCTTCGGTTCGTACTTTGCAACAACTTCACCGATTGCATCTAATAAAGAATGTAATCGATAAAAATTAGTCCAAACAATTAATCAATCAATTAAAATTAATCATATAATGAAACAATCAAGATAGGCAGTCCATACCAAATAGTTCAGTGTCATTAGGTTTTAGGCAAGCCAAAATGTCATGAAAAGATTTGAAACGGTATATATAATTTGGAAAACTCTCATCGAACACCTCAATTACTTGAGTTCTAGCTAAGACATATATTTTGTACTTGTGAGGCGATGTTTTGAACATTATGTTATTCGAAACAATCAGAAAATTGCGAATGACATATGGACTTCCTTCACGGAACATAGACTGAAAAGTTGGAATCAAAGCCTTCTTTACAGCACCATGATTTCTCCCCCCCCCCCCCCCCTAATTAAGGAAGTAAAATTAAGTTATCAAAAAAATCTATAGCGGGAAATAAATCGTAACCTATTTTAAGATGATGGAGTGAAGAGGCTCACACAATAGTTAAAAGTGGTAAATTACAGTAAAGATAAAAAATACTAAATTACAATCTACAAATTTGCATATTATAATAAGAATACTATCAGTAAATTTGCATGTGACTATATTAGTAAAACTACATATAAGAATTGGTATGTAGTCATATTATGAAGCCTTACCAGATTGAGGCAGAGTTCAAATCACTCTACAAAGATGCCCAAAAAAAACTCCATGATAGAGCTTTTGGCGAGATTTTGAAATCAACCCACGTAATTTAGACTGACGAACAAATGGGATTTCTCTTGAAATATTGCTAAAACTCAAACCCCACATTCAATATGTTAAAAAGGATTTGGTGGTTGTTTTGTTATAATATATATATATATATAGATACGATTATAATAATTTTAGTAATATTTATGCATTAATATGTATGTTATAATTAAATATTCTAAATAGTATTTTTAGCATTTTTGATTTGGATATATTTGCACAGAATTTTTTTTTTTTAATATTGTTAAGATTAGGCATGAATGGAATTATTATTATTATAGCAAAGATGGAAAATACTAAATTTCAATTTACAAAAATACTAAATTACAACAAACATGAAAAAAATTAGACAATGTAATCAATCTTAATAAGAGGATTACAATCTTTGTAATATGCAAAGCAACACATTACAAATAAATTAGAATAAAAAATGTAATCAATGTGAAAATTATGAAATAAAAAAACGTAATCATTCTTAGAAATGTAATCATTATTAATAAAAAAAGAAAAAATGATAAAAAATATAAAATTATGCATTAATATATATGTTATAATTAAATATTCTAAAAATATTTTTAGCATTTTTTATTTAGATATATTTGCATAGAAATTATTTTTTTTTAATGTTGTTAAGATTAGGCATGAATTGAATTATTCTTATTACAACAAAGATGGAAAATATAAATTTCAATATGCAAAAATACTAAATTACAGCAAATATGAAAAAAATACAGTAAAAATACTATCAGTAAATCTGCATATTAAAATAAAAATAGAAAAAAAAATTAGACAATATAACCATATTAATCAGAGTATTAAAACCTCTATGATATGTAAAGCTACATATTACAAATAAATTAAAATAAAAAATGTAACTAATGTGAAAATTATGGAATGAAAAAACGCAATCATTCTTAGAAATGTAACCATTATTAATAAAAAATAAAAAATGATAAAAAAATATAAAATTATATATTAATATGTATGTTATAATTAAATATTCTAAATAATATTTTTAGCATTTTTTATTTGGATATATTTGCACAAAAATCATTTTTTTAATATTGTTAAGATTAGGCATAAATTGAATTATTATTATTACAACAAAGATGGAAAATACTAAATTTCAACATGCAAAAATACTAAATTACAGCAAACATGAAAAAATTACAGTAAAAATACTATCAGTAAATCTGCATATTAAAATAAAAATAAAAAATCAAACAATATAACCAATTTTAATAAGAGGATTATAATCTCTGTAATATGCAAAGTTGCACATTACAAATAATAGAATAAAAAAATGTAATCAATGTAAAAATTATGGAATGAAAAAAGTAGCCATTGTTAATAAAAAAAAGAAAAAATGATAAAAAAATATATAAAATTATGCATTGATATGTATGTTATAATTGAATATTCTAAATAATATTTTTAGCATTTTTTATTTGGATATATTTGCACAGAAATCATTTTTTTTAATATTGTTAAGATTAGGCATGAATTGAATTATTATTAGTATGAAAAATACTAAATTTTAATATGCAAAAATACTAAATTATAACAAACATAAAAAAATTACATCAAAAATACTATCAATAAATTTGCATATATTAAAATAAAAATAGAAAAAAAATTAGACAATGTAACCAATCTTAATTAGAGGATTATAATATCTGTAATATGCAAAGTTGCACATTACAAATAAATTAGAATAAAAAATGTAACCAATGTGAAAATTATGGAATGAAAAAACGTAACCATTTTTAGAAATGTAACCATTATTAATAAAAAAAGAAAAAAATGATAAAAAAATATAAAATTATGCATTTTTGGTATGAAACAATAAAAAAAGAAGAAGGATTTAGACGTACCTCCTTATCGTGAAAAATAATCTCAAACGTGTTCACCTTGTCGACGTTATCATACAGCTAAGGCTTCTCATAATGTTGCACAATCTGCAACTTCATTGTCCATTGAGTTTTATTTGAGTTAATATCGGCGTCATGCTCATACTATGTTATTTAGGACTTGAGAACAGGTAGATAAGAATTTTTTTTTTATATAAGTACAATGTAAATACAATGATCTTCATAAATGTTTTAGGTAGACAAAAGAAATGTCATTAAAACATGACTCACCGTAATGCAATTCCAAATGACAAAGAAATGAAAAGTAGGTAGGAAATGAAAACATAGTTTCTGGTATATATATAAATTTTCAAGATATGGCAACTATTAATCACTGCGGTACCTGAGACAATCCACTACACAACCAAATGTGCAGTGAAAATTGAAAAGGTAGCTGCACATCATCCATTAATTAAGCCTTTTCATATACCAGCATGCTTACACAATTTGTGCTTTCCGTCAGTCACGATTGTATGTTGCAGTACGTTCTTCTGCACCTTGCTGGCTATGACAGTGTTTAGGTACATTTGTTTAATTTCTTTTCTTTGCTGAAAATTTCACATTTCTTTTTTGGAGTTTATTTTGATTTTGGATTGTGTTAATTTTTCTAAAATAAAATTATATCACTTAATTTAAGTGGAAGAACAACCGAAACTCACCTTATATTCACCGAACTCAAACTCACAATCTCGAACTAACCAACATACCTTAGGCTATAACTCCATTGATTAATTGTGTATATTGGGATTATTATTACTGGTTTTTAGGTGTAACACTAAATGTATCCAATGCACACATAAAAAGTAATAATTGCGGGTTCTTATTATTACTCAAAAATAAAAAATAAAAAAATTGGGTTGTCTCCATTTTGACTATTTTTAGTTGGATTTGTCTCTATTATGTGTTGTGTTTGTGCCTCGCAAAACAACTAGAAAAAACATATCGTTAGGGCAAAGAAAGTAGCAAAAACAGTATGTAAAATTTAAACAAACAACAAGCTGAAAATACAAATAGCAAACTCCCTTTAGACGCTCGGCAATGGAGAAGAAGAAGGTGGATTTTCAAGGCTCAGCGTTGATCAGTCCGACACCCACAAATGGTACCCTAGAATCGGTTCCAAGCACCACCCAAGAACCGCATTCAATCAACACCCAAAACGGCCTTAAACACAAAACCCACAATCGAGAATCGCACACCCACACAAGGATGAAGAAACCCTACCAAGGAAAACCCTCTTCTCACTCTCGACTTTCTCTCTCTCTTCTCTCGCATTCATATCTGTTCGGCGCCCCCTATTTCCCCCAATATATCGATACCAATAACCTCCCAAGAACCAAATAAAGATCTCCAAGGATAAGGATAACCATCGGGTTATCCGATAGATTGAGATAAGATAAGGGGAGAAGGGAAAAACAAACCTTCGTTGGAATCGGCCAGGAGAACAACCTGCGTAGGAATCGGCCAAGGGATAACACTAAAGAAGCTAGGTCAAATAAGAGAATAAATATGTGGGCTTTTAGATAAGGCAGTGGGCTGTGAAGGAGTGGGCTTGGTCTTAGGGTTTGAGCAGCTGGGCCAAGTCCAGCTTTCCTCAAAATCTCAAAATCCAAAGTAAAGGTGTTTGGGCCATCTTTTTGTTGTGCCACCTATTTGTGGGATTGGACCTCTCAATAAAACTATCAATCCTGGACCGAAGCCTATGATAGACAACTTACCCAACCAAAACATCATCGCCTTGGACTTGTTGGGTGTCACACCTCAACATTTTGACTATTCTCAATGGTATGAGTCCAGTTGTGTTTTGTTTCCTGCTAGCTATATTTGGAGGTTTGTTTTTGTTCTGAAAATGATTTTGTAACAGCGTCAAGGTTATATAAGTTCAGTTGTGTTTTGTTTATTTTTCTAAAGGTGACAAAACATGGTTTCTGGTTTATGGCAACTATTAATCAATGCGATACCTGAGATAACCCATTGTACAATCAAATGTGCAATGGAAATTGAAAATGCAGCTGTCTGCCATCCATTAATTAAGCCTCTTCATATACTAGCATGTTTACATATTTTTCAAGCACTATTTAGCCAAGAAAAAAATTATCTACAGATTCCAAGAACTACACGTTTTCCATAAATCTAGATTTAATTCCATTTCGAGTAAGCAAAAAAAAAAAAAAAAACAGAACAAAACATAATAAAATATCAAAATAAAAACTGGAAATGGGCCGGAAAAGAATTTGACAGCTATTTTGCTATAATAGATATATAGATGTTATCATGATTAAATTATGATATATTACTATAAACATATAATCAATTATAAATTATAACATTTACTGTCATATTGCAAAAAAAAACCCAAATCTTAATTTTAACATAAAAATACTGTATTGTAATTTGAAAGGTAGTACTGCAATGGATAATATACTATCAATTTATGTTTCTTTTTTTTACCTTGTTTTATATTGCTCTAACATATTAGAATTTTGATATTATATGAAGATAAGTAATAGAATAACACATTCTAATAAATATTAAATATAGCCACCCAAGGATTCTTTGTTGGTAAGAGAATAAAGTGAAATTTTTACCAACCAGACCACTTGGGTTCAAACTGTATTAACTTTCCAAGTCACTAACTTAAACTTCCCTAAAAACAAGCTCACACATTTTTATGGGCTTGCAAAATACATATAATCACCATAATCCTACTCCTTCCTCGTACATACTCCCTTATATACAATATGGTAATAATAACAAAACCAAACATATGCGGTTTGACCTCACAATAACAATGTCCAGAGTACGAGAAGACATGTCCTTCACGACACTGCTTAAACATTCTCCCTCATATATACAATATGGTTATATAACAAAACCATGCATATGCATACTACCAGACATCCCCAAGTCAATTCCGAACCCAATAGCCCCAGTGACCCCTTCAGAGGGAAGAGAAAATTGGGACACCTGGTAATGTAGCACCTGCATCAACAATAAAAATGTTGCCTGATACATACTTGGAAGAGTCATGGATCAGGTATCGTACCAACGACGTCAAGGCAGGGTCTATTGTGCAATGCACTCTGAGAGGGTAAGTTCTCAAAGCCACATTATTAAACCAATCTTGTTGAACGAGACCCTCAGTGATCTCAGATTTAAAGATCCCTGGCGAAATTGAGTTGACTTTGATGTTGTATGCCCCAAGTTCTACGGCCATTAACTGTAAATATACGAGGAGAATAAGAATGCAGTTAGATGGCTGATAAAGATAGAATTTAGGGGAAAGGAAACCTGCTGCAAATTGTAGTGAAAAAAAGAGCAGAAGAGCAGAGAAGTCATAGAAAAAAGATTCAAGAGAGATATAATTTTCTTCATTCCTCATAATAACTAATACAATTCAAGTGCCTATTAAATAGACTTTAACAAATCCACTAAGTTAAAAAATAGGAAAACACTAACAACAAACTAACCCACTAATATTATCTAAACAAAATAAATAAACGTAAATCAAATAAAATGACCAAGTCTTGACCCACGTAGCTATATCCATATTGCCATCTCCATTTTCTGTACTAACTGTTTTTATTTTATTTTTTTGCATGTATCATTTCTCTTCTCTTAAAAATTGTCCTTGTCCTCAAGGACAAAGGAAAACTACTGGTGATATCTTTCGGTCGGAAAATACTTTCCTTTTTGGTCCATACACCAGAATCATACGGTGAGTTATTCTTTCCAATGAAAGAGTGAAAGAAAGCACCTAAGAAGGCACACCAGTAGACATTGTTGCTGCAGAGGCTACTGTGGTTGCCACTGCTAGACTGTTAGAAAGGCCCTTGCTGGATTGCCAGCGCTAGGACTGGCGTTATCATGGTCACCTTCGCAGGAACTGCTACCATCTTGCAGCGAGCGTTGACTGCGTTACTGTTGTTGATCTTGGTAGAGGAAGACGATAGATTCAAGAGCTTGGGAATGGATTGAAGTTCAGTACGCATCCTTTCGAGAGTTGACTGAAATTGGAATAACCTAGACTCAATTCGAGTTAGGACCACATCCATGGTCGGAACCGGCTATGATACCACTGATAAGGATGGAATTTAGGGGGGGGGGGGGGGGGGGGGAAACCTGCTGCAAATTGTAGTGAAAAGAAGAGCAAAAGAGCAGAGAAGTCGTAGGAGAAAGATTCAAGAGAGAGAGAGAGATAATTTTCTTTATTCTTCATAATAACTAATATAATTCAAGTGCCTATTAAATAGACTTCAACAAATTCACTAAGCTAAAAAATAAGAAAACACTAACAACAAACAAACCCACTAGTATTATCTAAAAGAAATAAATAAACGTAAATCAAATAAAATGACCAAGTCTTGACTCACGTAGCTATATCCATATTGCCATCTCCATTTCTTGTACTAACTATTTTTATTTTATTTTTTTGCACGTATCATTGGCCATTAACTGTAAATATAAGAGAATAAGAATGCTATTAGATGGAAAGAATACTGATCCTATCTTTGCATCAAAATTTTTACTTGGTGCATGTGATAAGTAAAGCAGGAACTTGTAGGGATTACTGCAAACAAAAGAAGTCTAATTTTGCAAGGATTCCATGCTACATAAACAACTAGAGAGTTGTCTGTCTACACAGTTACTGGACAGTTGCACACCCAGCAAAAATACATCAGATGCAGCACCCAAACATTTAATGAGACGGTAATAACGTATCCAAGAATCATCTTGATAGAAGATCTAACATTAAACAGAAAGTTTGTATCCTTTATATGGATAACTTCTTTTAGTATAATAATGTATTCCAACACAAACGACATATGAACTTCACATTACTCAATAACATTGAATTAGCATTTTGACATTTTCATACTATGCTGTCAACCCTTAAATTAATTTTTTTGTCTATCTCAGTCTTTACTAAGTTTGCCTTCAATATCATTGGCAACTACCTTAAGATCATCTGCAAGATTTTGCCAATAAGGACACTTTATTCAGGGTGCCGTGCCCCTATCCAACATGTGATCAGACACTGATATGTATCCAACAATCTGAGATACATGTCGCACATGCCAAACATGTCCTTTTTATTTTAATTTTCAATTAAGACATTTATGTCCATAAGTTTTAACACAATAGAAATCCTGAGGACATGATGTTTCTACAAGAGCTTTTTGTACTTTTTGGAGATAAAATCTTCATACCATATCCTAACCAAGTTAGAGTTGGTGACACAACATTCATAATGTCAATTGATTTCTAACTTGCAAAATTTTACATCGGATGCCCTTCTTTTTGCAACTCTCTAGCATAGGGAATGATAAGATAAAGTTTCAACACCATCTTCATATGAAAAAGTTTCATGACATGACGGTAAATGAAGATAATTTATAGTTGATATTTGTAGAAAAAATCTACAAATAAAACAAGTTTTTATCTAAGGATTATGGGAACAACAATACCAATCACATGCCTTAATCCACTAAGTGAGGTTGGTTACATGAATTCTAGACTTCCATTCATCTCTATTCATGGCCATATCATCTATAAAACCATTATATCCAATGTCATGTTTAGGGTTTCTCGCCTTTTTTTAAATCTTCCTCCCCCTCCTCTACTACAAACTTACTCCAATTCAAACACCCAACTCACAAGTGTGTCTATGGTCTTCTTCTCAAATGTCCAAACTCCAAGCCATCTTAATGTCGTGTACCTAGGGTTTAACCTAGGATTGGATTGGAAATTAGAAAAATGAAGGGGGAAATTTAGAAGAAGAATAGGGAGAATCAAAAGAACAAAAAGTGAGGGAGAGAAAGATCGAGAGAGACTGAGAGAATTTGGATGAAGGGAATCAGAATTTCATTTATCAATCAAAACATAATACTCCAATTCTCAGCTGTGGCTTATATATAGCTTACACCCTCCCACATGCCCCATGTGCAATACAACAAACAACCGAAATTACAATTATTATATAATGCATGTAAACTCCTACTATTATATTTACTAATCTATCATTGGGGTCATGACAATTTTTAATCTCACAAAGACACTAGTAGATTTAATGATAATTTTGATAAATATAGCTACTTTTTCCTATATTTGTACATTGAAAATTATTCATAATTATGATTATTATAGATATAATAATATCTTCAAGTTGGGAGTAGTGCTATTTTTGATAGTTTGCAATTGCATATAATTGTTGTTGTTGTTAATGTTAAATGAATAGTGTCTTTATACTAGATTAGTAGTATTCTTCTGTTTTTTAGTTATTATTCATGAATAACAATATATCAAGCCTCTATCCCACATAACAAATTTTTATCAACCCTTTAGACCAGTATGTGGGGTTGACTATTATGTTCATGAATACTACTAATAAAAGCTATTACTTGTAGTATATCTGCTGTGTCCATACCCTTATTTTTTTTCTAAATTATCATATTAAATGCCCGTTTTTGTTTCTGTACCAATATTCTTATTAATGCTTCTTAAGTGTGAGTTGCATTTAAGCCTATGGTCTCAAACCAAAGCAGGGATAATAGGAAGTTGCAGATATTTTTAAGCCTAAGGCCATTGATATATATATATATATATATATCTGCTGAGCATAGATAGAATTTGTTGTTGATGCAATATTAATTCTTTCTATCATCATATTCCTTTTTATCTTTGAGTTTCTATTTAGATCATTCTTTATCCATCTATAGCTATTGAACTATGGGTCATAATCTAATAGCTATAATAATTTTCTCAACTATTTTCATTAATTTTATCATCTAACCTGTATCCATGGCTTACTTTTTTTTTTTTTTATTTCTCTTTTTCTTTTCCTTTTGGCAAATTGTCCTCTCAATGTCTTCTCATGTCCTGTTTGGCTTGGTGCTACTTGTTACAATTCCATTTGATAATAGGGATTTAATTGGTAAAGACACAATGCTGATCTACTTTATTCCTAGAGATTATGACACATTACCTTTGTCATTGTGTTTATGGCCACCTTTGAAGCAGCATATGCAACACATCTAGGCGTTAGTCCACGGTTCAGACCAGCAATAGAGGAAATATTGATAACAGACCCTCCCTTATTAGTGGCACGCATGAGCAAGCAAACATACTTTGACACCAACCATGATCCTGTTAAGTTTGTTTTAATAGTATTATTCCATTCCTCCTCTGATAAATCCAATGAAGATTTGACAGGACCTGGGATACACAGAAGAGGAGTCAGCATATCAAAACTGCCAAACAGGAGGTCATCTTGATATTGCAATGAACAACATTTCTCATGGAAGTCATAAGAGGTTGAGATAGACCTACACAAGATTGGCATAAAGAAAAAGGAAAGCAAACCATTTTAGTTATACCAGGCTAATATCTATTTCACTGTCCTTTATTATTTTTGTACAAGTTATATTTTGCCTCATTAACAAGCAAACAGCTGCTACTTTTGACAAATGCTTCCTCACTGTGCACTTATTCTCTAACCATTTATAGAGAGTGATTTTTCCAATCAAATATAACAGCTGGAACAAAAAAGAAAACTAGGTCAACAAACATGGGCAGAACACAAAAATAAAATCTTGGTAATATAATAGAATGTATACAAGTAGCCATTTCACTTTATCATCCTCCATGATTCAAATATAAGGTTTTTCCAATGATACCATCTGATGATAAGAAGTTCAGTAAGACTGCAAACTAATGAGCACCAGACAATTAAAACAAGAACCTAGCAAATCAAAGTCTAACAATAATGTTGACCACAAAACCGAAGAAGCACAGTTAAGAATGTGACATGGACCCAACGTGACATTGCATGCAAAATAATTTTTTACAAGAACATGGGGCATACTATACTAAGAAGAGGTTTCTAAATAAACATATTTTGTATACATAAAAGAAATAATTATTTCTTCAATTATTATGTCAATATATATATATTTCAGATTCTGTATGCTAGGAAAGAAGCGTGAACAAAAAAGATGGAACATCTAATTCAAAAATAATATTTGAGAATTTCAAGTTACTTAAAATTATTTAGTTAAAGAAGAAAGGACTAAGAGATACATATCCATATAATTTTTATTTTAATTTATTTTTCAAATATAGTCATAACTGATAGTTATAGTTGTCTTTGTTAGGTCCCAAAATATTTAGTGGTGAACATGTCTATTTCATTATTGGAACAAATTGTTCCATACTTACATCCATGCATCACTTAACGTGATCGTACCAGAGTTTGGTGAACTTAGTTTGTGTTTTCATTTGATGAGGCCAAACTTTAAGACATTAAAGATCAAGGGTTCTGGTTAACATTCCAGGGTTTTCTTCCTTTCCATATAATAATCAACATTTCACATTTTTGCAAACCTAGATTGATCCTTTAGAAATCCAAAACAATGACTATAGCGTGCGGCAATGAAAACTACAATTTTTAGTTGTTCACACCTACCAAGCAAGAAGTGTTATACTATCTTTTCTCCTATAACATTATCTTGACCAAGTTACATAATTTTTCATGTTTCTCACAATTCAATCTCATCCCCTTCCTCTCTTTTCCATCATAGCCCACCTCCTTTCGAAAACTTTAAAGATCCCCAGAAGTCATCCTTAAAATTCATGATAAAAAACCCCAAGCATATTCTATAACATCATCCCAACTGGCTTAAGCCTTTGGTAGGTTGTGTACTGGGAATCAAGAAAAGTTATTTTTTTTTTTTAAATAATAAAAGGGCTTCTATTGGCAAAAATTGAAAAGTGCTTCTAATAGAAGCAAAAAGCTATTTTTCTGCTATGGAGCAGAAGCAGAAATTTGGAGGATCTACTATGCAGAAAAAGGAGGGGCAAAAAATAAAATTATTTTTAGTCAAAATTGCCCCTAATGAACAGTTAAATTACAAGCATTCCACCTAATAATCATATCTAATTCATGTTCCTTCTCTGCACAAACCAGTCAACACGAGATCCATATCTTCACAGACTACTCAATATAAAATCATCCTTAAGCTAGTCCTGAGATTGTCTTTCAAAGCTACAGAATGTGTACCCTTTTGGATGCCAGCACTGTGAAAAATACTGAGAGTGGTTGGACTGTGATATGTCCTATACATTTTGATATTTGATCTTGGGCATGACAACACACTGGTCAGTCATATGAAGTTAGTATGTCTGTTCATTATTTTGTTAATGGTGTATGTGAGCAGCTAGTTTTGCAAATCATGTTACTAAGGGATGTGTATTGATTAGCCTTTAGCAAGTGAACCAGACTTGAGCAGAAACTGACAGTTAGCCCAAGATCAGAGGAGAAACTGAGAAGGTGATATCAAACTGTTGAAAATCCAGAGACAATTTGGTAAAATTTATCGAAGATGCTGCTAATAATCAACAGATAAAAAAATTTCAACAGAAATTGAAAAGGGGCCAGACAGTGTCGACAACCTACTGCAAGCTGTTTAACAGGTAGCCTAGAACTTCCCGAAGTCAGCCGCTGAACGGTAGTCCCTTGAAACTAATAGTCATCTACAAAACAATATTTGAAATTTGGAAGGAAAAATTTGGACCTTAGGAAGTTAAAGGAGTTTTCACCCTGTAAGGTGTTTAAGTGCATGCTAAATATAATGATAAAATAAATAGATCTAGAGACAGTAGTTCCCTTATGACTTCCCCCAGCAGTGTTGCAGGATCAGACCTTAGGAAGGGCAGGGTCTGCACCACAATCTGGCCAAATGCTAAATTGCTTTTTCTTGAAAGTGATTTTTACGAAAGTATTTTTCATAGAAGCGATTCTCATGACAGCAGAAATTTCATAGCAATACCAAACAAGCACTAAGTATTTTTTCTGTCTCTTATGCTTGAAACTCAACCTCCACCTCCTTTTTCCTTTTGATATCACCTGCTCTGATCCTTAGAATTCATCCTTAAATAAAGCCCATGATAAAAACCCTAAGAATACTAAGGGGCTGTGCAGTTGTGGAAAATAACTCAAATTTTCCAGGAAATTACTCCACGGAAAATGAAAAATTAGAAAACTTGTTCAAATACTAAAATTTTCTAAATAGAAAATGGAGAATTGGGAAACGTGATTCACCAAAATTGAATGAACTAGGAAAACTTCTAAAATGAGTGTTCCAAAATTTTCTTACCAATTTCGAGATTTGGAAAACACGGTTTGTGATAAAAATTTTCCCAAAGCATCTCCATCTCCTTCTCTAACACAAGTTACAACTACACAAAAGATAACACATCTCCGTTTCTCTCTCTTTTTTGAGATATGTTCCAATTTTCTATATCAGATATTAGTTCTCTACACTTTTAACATTTGAACATGTTTTTAAAAAATTCTATGGAAAATGAAAACTAGACTATAGAAAATTGGATGTAGAAAGCTGGAAAACATTTTCCACAACTAAACACCCCCTAATATATTCTCATCCAAGCCAATGCCTCATGAGAAACCTCATCCCATCAGCTAGATAAAAGCAGTTAACTACCTCTCATAGAAATGGTAGTTGTGTCTCCTCTAATAGCTGATGCACCCTCACTCAAATGAAAACATCTCTAAACTATCAGCATTCTCTCTTTTTGCTTCCATCACATTTAATCCAACATCCAAGCCCCCTCCACCCTAAAAAATAAATAAATAAAACAAATAATAATAATAATAATAATAATAATAATAATAATAATAATAGATAGATAGATAGATAAAATAAAAAATGTTTATGAGAGGTCAGATCTCTTGTTTATGGAAATACAAGTGCATTCTACCATTTTCAATTTATTGAATTCCATCCATAAAAAATTTGGAACTACAGTGATACCAATTTATTTACCTTTTCATTTTTACTTTAAGGGAGAGACTCCACACTTCATGGGAAAGCATGGCAATAACCCAGCAAAAAAGAAAAACACAGTAATGCTTCAGCAAGTTAGCAATACTAGTATCATAAAATGTGCGCTTAAAATAGAGTAAGAATAAACTTCTCTACTCAAATTTAGAGAAGCAACAAAGAAATAAAATTATTTGACTTTCACAATTATTTTGCATCTAAGCCCAGGAAAGCACGCTAATGAAATAAAGCGCTAGCATTCAGCTAATTGCAATTTTGTCAACTGAAATTCATAAAGGATTTGTTAGCCTAGATCCCACCCTTACATATGATCACTCAAACTCACCCAACGAACTCTCTCTAATTAGCAATGAATAGAAATCAGAATACAATCAAGAAACCAATCAAGAACTGCACAACACACACAAGAATTTACCCTGATTCGGTCTCAATGAAAGACCTACATCTAGCTTGGCTTTCGCCCCTACTTTCTTCACTATCTTGAATATCAATGCAAGATTACAAGTGCACTCAAACTCAACTCTCACCTAGCCCATAAACCTGAAAGCTATATAGAGTTGTTACAAGAAAGATATTCACTCTTCCTCACTGCACAATCTCACCCCAAGACAGCTTGCTAACCCACAAAAGAAAGCATACCCAAAATCTATCTCTCGGCCCCTATTTATAAGTCATAGGAGGCGGGAGACTTACTTGACCTACTGCCCAAACCGGCAGTTACAACAAACTCAGTCAGCCCTAGAAAACTATAAAAAACTTTCTAGAAACATAACAGCAGAATTATTTCCCTCACATTACAAGCCCTAATCTAGAACAAATGTACTTTAACAAATTCTCCACCCATTTGACTTGATTAGGCTTCTCCCAATTCCTGCACTCTTCAGTTTCCTGCTTGCCCCAGCTGAAGAATCTTCAAACAATGATGAAGCTTGGCTGCTGGAACTGATTTTGTGAACATATCTGCTGCATTATTTTCACCTGCCACTTTGGATAAGAAAACAGATTTATTTTCAATCATTTCTTTTATAAAATGAAATCTTACATCCATGTGTTTTGTCCTTTCATGATGTGCCTGATTTTTAGATAAATGTATGGCACTTTGACTATCACATAACAAGGTTGCCTTAATATCTAAACCTAGGAGTTCACTAACTATTCCCTTAAGCCATATAGCCTCTTTAAAAGCTTCCGAAAGAGCTATGTATTCAGCCTCGGTTGTAGACAATGCTACTACATGTTGGAGACTTGATTTTCAACTAATTGTAGAGTTCCATAATCTAAATACCCAACCAGATGTGGACCTCTTCTTGTCTATATCAGCAGCATAATCTGCATCCGAATAACCTAGAATACTAGGTTGAACTCCTATCTTAGCACCACCATATGTTAGGACATGACTTAGGGTTCCAGCTAGATATTTAAGCATCCATTTCACTGCATTCCAGTGAACTTTCCCTGGATTGGCCATAAAACGGCTCACAACACTCATAGGATGAACTAAATCGGGCCGAGTGCATACCATACTATACATTAAGCTTCCTACCGCACTTGAGTATGGGATATGACTCATTTCCTTTCTATCTTCCTCACTTTTAGGGGACTGATCAGCAGACAACTTAAAATGAGGTGCAAAAGGCACACCAACTGCCTTTGCATTTAACATTTTAAACTTGGATAAAACCTTGGCTAAATAGGACTTTTGGGATAGGTATATCTTCCTATGTTGAGTGTCTCTAGAAATTTCTATTCCTAGAATTTTCCTAGCTTCACCTAACTCTTTCATTTCAAATTCAGCTTTTAACCTTTGTTTTAGAAGCTGGATTTCTTGATGGGATTGACTTGCAATGAGCATGTTATTCCACATATAGGAGTAAATACACTGAAATGTTAGGGGTAACATGCTTATAGTACACACAACTATCATAGAAACTTCTCAAATACCCTTGGCTAATCATAACCGTGTCAAATTTGCGGTACCATTGCCTTGGGGACTGCTTAAGTCCATATAAGGACTTCTTAAGCAAACATACCTTCTCCACCTCTCCTTTAGCTTCAAAACCCTTAGGTTGATCCATTAGAATCTTCTCTTCTAAGTCCCGATGGAGGAAAGCAGTGGTAACATCCATCTGCTCTAATTTTAGAATTAATTGGGCTGTTATGGCTAAAAGAACCCTTATAGATGTATGTCTTACAATAGGGGAGAATACCTCATTAAAATCAATGCCTTGAACTTGGGTAAAGCCCCTAGCAACCAGCCTAGCCTTATACCTAGGCTTAGGGTTAATTCCTACCCCTTCCTTGATTTTAAACAGCCACTTGCAGCCTATTATGTGCTGCCCCTTTGGTTTTTCAACCAATTCCCAAGTCTGATTCTTATTTAAAGAATCTATTTCCAACTTCATAGCTTCTTGCCATTTTCCAGCATCCTTAGAAGACATTGCCTCTTCATAAGTAAGAGGTTCTTCCCCTCCTATTTTGGTTGCATTGGTAAGTGCATATGCTACTAGATCAGAATAACCGAATCTCTTAGAAGGTTTTCGGACCCTAGGTTGCCTATCCCTAGCAACACTATATCTGTCCGAATTAGGTTTATCACCTAAGCTGGAATCTGCATCACTGTCTTCCTCACCTTCATCATGATGGGAAGGTTCTTGGGCTTGATCAATAGCCTGATCATTTTCAAGGTTACTTTCCTGAAACTCTATGCAGTTTCAGATTGTTCTGGGGTATCTGCTGGATCAAATCCTGAGATTTCAACTTGGACAGCTTCTTTATCCTCTCCTAGACTATGTTGGGTTTGAAGGTTGCCAACCTTAATGGTAGATGACTCATCAAATGTCACATCTCTTGTGACTATAGTCCTAGGACCATCTGATTCTAGATTCCAAAGCTTATAACCCTTAACTCCTGAGGGATAGCCTATAAATAGGCATTTCTTGGCTCTAGGCTCTAGTTTCCCTTGTTTCACATGGGCGTATGCTAAACATCCAAAGATTTTAAGGTGTGACAGGCTCGGTTTGTGTCCTCTCCACCTTTCATATGGTGTTTGGAAGTTAATGGCTACAAAGGGTGATCTATTAATGATATGGGCTGCTGTAGACACAGCCTCACCCCAAAATGATTTTGGCAAATTTGCATGAAAGAGCATGCATCTTACTCTCTCTAGCAAGGTGCGGTTCATTCTCTCAGCCAACCCATTTTGCTTAGGGTTTCCGGGGGCTGTTAAATGTCTAACTATGCCTCCCTCCTTGCACATTTGATCAAAATCCCTGTTGCAAAACTCTAGCCCATTATCTGGCCTGATAACCTTTACTTTTCTGCCAACTTGATTTTCTACCATTTTCCTCCAAGTCTTAAAGGATTCAAAGGTATTATCCTTAGACTTTAGAACATATACCCAAAGCATTCTTGAGAAATCGTCTATTATGGATAGGAAGTATCGGGAGCCCCCATGAGTCATGGTTTGAGCTGGGCCCCATAGATCTGAATGAATGTAATCTAGGGGTGCTTTTGATGAGTGGATGGTTGCTTTGCTAAATTTAATCTTGGCTGCCTTCCCATAAATGCAGGATTCACATTTGCCTAGGTCTAGGGACTGACCTATCTCCAATATCCCTTGTTTGGCAAGTTCCTTGAGCCCTTGCTCACTAATGTGTGACATTCTTAGATGCCATAACTTTGCTTTATCATGGGAATTAAAACATACACTGGCAGCTTCACCACTTAAGAGTGGTTGCTTGTAGGAAATAAATTCCATTTCTTAAAGCAACCTTCGTGCATACTAGGGAGCCTTTATGTATTTTAATTACTCCACCCTCACCCTTATATTTATATCCGCATCTATCCAATTCCCCAAGAGAAACCAAGTTTCTCTTAAGTTCTGGGACATACCTTACTGCAGTGAGGGTCCTAAATGTCCCATCATGCATCTTTAATTTCACATCTCCTACCCCTTGGACCTTAGATTCAAAATCATTCCCTAACAGAACCTTTCCCCCATTAATTTCCTTGAAATTTTGGATCCATTGCTTTCTAGGAGTCATGTGAAAAGAGCAGCCTGAGTCCAAGACCCAATCTTGGCTATCATAATTGTCACTAACAGTTAGTGCATCAGCACTATCATAACCGGTATCACATACATTTACCCCACCATCAGATTTTTCCTTCTCGGCGTAGTCCTTCTTCCTTTTAGGACAATGCCTCTTGATGTGACCCTCTTGTTGACAATAATAGCACTTAATCGGCCCTTTTCCATTCTTAGATTTAGATCTTGATTTACCCTTGTTCTTAGAGTCTTTCTTAGGATTTCTAGACCTTGCAGTTAATGCATCTACTGGAGTGTTATGTTCCGGCAGTTGCTTAGAAGGGTGATTACGTAAATGTAGAATGCAAGTGGTGGAGGGAATAAAACAAAAATTAGTTAGGCATATGTTCTGTTGAGCGGGAATTGCTGTAAGCGGAGTGAGGGTATAAATCTACGCCCGCCCGCATTTGAATGCATCTGAAATATTGAATTGAAATTCATTCTTACAATTTCCCTCTTAATTCTATACCCCTCTCTCTCTCGGAACCTCTTCCGCGTCTCTATTCTTCTCTTTCCCTCTTGGTGTTTCTCTTATTCTATAGAATTCTACCCAGAATTCTAGGGATAAATCAATCAGATCTCTTAAGATCTGTCAATTTGGTATCAGAGCAACTCTTGGACTGTGGTGACGATGGCAGACGGTACCAGAATGAAGAGTTTGGAAACGCAAGTGCAACAGTTTGGATCCATGGTGAATGATCTCCAAGGCCGAGTGGATCAATTGGAATTGGGATCTAACCGGAATCATGAGGCCATTCTAGCAGTTGATCGAAAATTAGAGGCAGCGGTCGCGCAGATCCGTGATGACTTGGGAGTCCAGCTAAGGGAACAAATGCAGACATTCGTGGTGATGTTCGCAAGGCAAAACCAGATGAATCTCTCGCCTGAGTTCCCTCCAAGAGAGAGAATGGAGCCCATATTGCCTGGGCAAGTGGAGCCGATGGTGCATGGTTGGGGCGCAAACCATAAGCCCCCAGGAACCTCTGAAAGAGGCGAGGATAGTGATGGATTGGGGTGGAGAAGGTGACCTGAGAATCAGGCTGGCCACAACCAATCAGGTATGCCCCTACCTCGGTTGGAAATTCCGTTGTTCGATGGGCTCAACCCACGCTGGTGGATCAGAAGATGTGAACGAGCGTTTGAGTGGTATGGGATAGCCAAGAGACAGAAGGTAACGGTGGCGGCAGTGTATCTTAATGATGCGGGAGACGCATGGTACCAAGGATGGTCTAAAATCAGAGAAGAGTGCCGGTGGGAGGAATTTGCGGAGGAGCTGCGCGAGAGGTTTGGGGATCGAGGCCTATCCAATGTGGTAGAGGAGTTTAACAAACTCAAACAGGTAGGAACGGTGTTGGACTACCAATTGCAGTTTGAGGAACTCAAGGCCTTAATGCTCAATCACAACCCCTACCTGACGGAAGCTTACTTCGTTTCCAGCTTCTTAAGCGGCTTGAATGAGGAGCTAAGGCAAATGGTGAAGGTGCTACGGCCAGGAACCCTGAAACATGCGACTAATAGCGCTAGGCTACAGGAGCAGACGGTAAAGGCGCTAATGAAGAAACAACGGATTGTGGCGAGAGGAATGGTGCAAGGAAGCCAACCTCCCGAGAGGAACTATGGCAGGGAGGTTGGAAAAGGAACGTTGGGGGGTAAGCTACTAACCAATATGAAAAGACTATGGAGTAGAGGAGACAAGCCAACCTCTGTTTCAAGTGTGGAGAGAAGTATTTCTCGGGCCACCAATGTAGAAAGCAACTCCTGCTCCTGGAAGGGGAAGAAGAGGAAATGGCGGAAGCAGAGGAGGAAGAGCCTCAACCGCAAGGAGAAGAGAAGGAGGGAAACGGAGAGATTTCCCTGCATGCCCTGAAGGGGCTGACAAATAGCAAAACTATAAAGGTGGAAGGAAGAGTAGAAGATAGTAGGTTGATGATCCTCATCGATAGTGGGAGCACTCACAGTTTCTTAGATGAAGTAACAGCCAAAAAGCTGAAGTGCCCCTTGATCCAGACTCAGCCATTATCCGTGACGGTAGCAAATGGCAGTAAGGTAATCAGCAAATCAGCATGCGCTGGATTCTGTTGGGAGATGCAAGGAGAAGAGTTTGAAGCTGATTTGAGGCTTCTTAAATTGGGAGGTTGTGATGCAGTATTAGGGGTGGACTGGATGAAGTAGGTCAGCCCAATTTGCTTCGATTTCAACAAGATGGAGGTGAAGTTTGAGAGGGGAGGGAAACCGATGACACTCACGGGCAGCAAGGAATGGGGAGTTTGCAAAATGATAACAGGAAGGAGATTACAGAAGCTGTTAAAACAGAAGATGAATCAAGTAGTCCAGCTATTCTCAATCCAAGTGACTGACAGAATGACTGAGGAACCTGAGGCAGAAGGAGAGATCATGTTGGCGGTTAGTGCCCTTCCTCAAACTAAGCTAGAGGTACACCAAACTGACCTTCTTAATATACTACTTACTGAGTTTGAGAATCTATTTGCTGAACCGAATTGCCTACCTCCATCCCGACCTGTAAACCACACCATCCACCTAAAACCCAACACCGAGCTAAGTAATGTGCGTGCCTACCGATACCCCCCTAACCAAAAAACAGTAATAGAAGATCTAGTTAGGGAAATGCTTCAAAAATCCTTCATAAGACCAAGCCATAGCCCCTTCGCTTCACCTGTATTACTAGTTAAAAAAAAGGATGGTACATGGCGGTTTTGCATTGATTACCGCCAATTAAATGAAGCTACCATCAAAGACAAATTTCCAATTCCCCTCATTAATGACTTGTTAGATGAATTGAAGCATGCCACCATATTCACTAAGCTTGACCTAAGATCCGGCTACCATCAAATCCGGATGAACCCCCTTGATATACATAAGACCGTCTTTCGAACCCATCATGGCCACTACAAATTTCTTGTAATGCCATTCGGCCTAACAAACGCCCTAGCCACATTCCAATCACTCATGAACTAGATTTTTGAATCCCACCTACGGAATTTTATACTCATTTTCTTTAATGACATTTTGGTGTATAGTCCCACCTTTGACCTTCACCTAAAACACCTAAGGATTACCCTTGAGATTCTCAAATTCAATGGGTTGTATATTAAGAGGTCAAAGTGTGATTTCGCCCAGAATCAAGTGGAGTATTTGGGTTATATCATATCGGGGCAGGGGGTGAGCACCGACCCCAACAAAGTGGCAGCAATGAATAATTGGCCAAAGCCTACTTCCCTTAAGGCCTTGAGGGGATTTCTAGGCCTAACGGGCTACTACCGAAGATTTGTAAAGGGGTATGGAGGAATCAGCAAACCCCTGACGGCTTTACTTAAGAAAGACAGTTTTGTATGGAATCAAGAGGCTGAAGAGGCATTTGAGCTGCTTAAGAGGTTGATGAGTGAAGCACCGGTGCTAAGTCTCCCTGATTTTGACAAAACATTCGTGGTGGAAACTGACGCAAGTGGAGTGGGGATCGGGGTTGTCCTTATGCAAGAAGGGCGACCTATTGCTTTTATAAGTCAGTCCCTAGGCCCCAGGCATGCAGGCCTTAGCATTTACGAAAAGGAGTTGCTGGCAGTATTATTTGCGGTGGATAAGTGGAGACATTACCTGGAAGGGTAGCATTTCATCATTAAAACAGACCACGAAAGCTTGAAATTTCTGTTGCAGCAAAAACTCCACACTCATTTACAAAAGAAAGGGATGACCAAGCTTATGGGGCTAGACTATGTCATTCAGTACCGGAAGGGCAAGGAAAACATCGCAGTAGATGCGTTGTCCCGATGCATGGAGGAGGGTTTGACAACCGCTATTACTGCGGTAATACCTACTTGGTGTGAGGAGATCACGAGGAGTTATGAAGGGGATGATCGGCTCAAGAGTGTTATAGAGCAACTGATTGTGACGCCAGGGAGTAAACCGGGATATATCTACGAGAATGGGCTGATCAGGTATAAAGGTCGACTCATAATAGGGGACAGTGAGGAGTTGAAGAAGAGGATATTCCAGGCTTTGCATGAATCTCCCATGGGGGGACACTCGGGAGTACAGAATACCTATCACAAGGTAAAACAATTATTTTGTTGGCCTAAACTGAAAGAGGAAGTCATGAAGTTTGTATTAGCTTGTGATGTATGTAAGAAATGCAAACATGAGACAGTAGCCTATCCAGGATTATTACAACCACTTCCCATACCCAACCAAGCATGGGAGAGTATATCGATGGATTTTATAGAGGGGTTGCCTAAGTCGGAAGGAAGAGACTGCATCCTTGTGGTGGTGGACAGATTCACAAAATTCGGCCACTTCCTCAGCCTAACTCACCCCTACACTGCCCAAGAAGTGGCCCGTATCTTATTAGACCAGGTGGTGAAGTTGCATGGTGTCCCAAAGACCATAATATCTGATCGGGACAAGATATTTACCAGTCTTCTCTGGCAAACCTTGTGGAAATCCTTAGGAGCTAAGTTGAACCTCTCCACTACCTATCATCCTCAAACAGATGGGCAAATGGAAAGGGTCAACCAATGTTTGGAGACCTATCTTCGATGTTTGTGCTTTGTGAATCCAAAAAGCTGGCACAAATGGCTATCGATGGCGCAATTGTGGTATAATTCTAGCCACCACAGCACCATCAAAATGTCCCCTTTTGAGGATCTTTTTGGCTATCGACCACCCCTATTACCAGCATTATCAGAATCTACCAGCATAGAAGCAGTGGATGAACATTTACAACAGAGACAACTGGTTCTCCAACAGCTAAGAAAGGACCTAGCCATGGCCCGAAACCACATGAAGCAGCTGGCTGACCAAGGAAGGAGTGACAGGGAATTTGAAGTAGGAGAAGAAGTCTACTTGAAATTGAAAGGGCCTCATTTAAAATCCCTAGCTAAAGGACCCATCTCCAAACTGAGTCCAAGGTATTTTGGCCCTTTCCCTATTCTAAGCAAAATTGGCAGTGTGGCCTACAAACTCCAGCTACCTGAGGGCACACTGATACATCCGGTTTTACCATGTGTCACTCTTGAAGAAAGCCATAAGGGGGCAGCCGATGGACCCTCAACTCCCTATGAACGCAAGTGAACCCAACGCAGCACCTGAACCAGCTGCCATTCTGGAAAAACGGGTGATTTATCGGCAGGGAGCACCTATCCCACAAGTGCTGGTGCAATGGGCCAACAAACACAAAGAAGATAGCACATGGGAGTATCTTCCGGACCTTCTAACGCAGTTTCCACGAGCAGTCAACCTCTTAACCATTTCTTAAGGACAAGAAATATCTCAAGGGGAGGGTATTGTTATGTTCCGACAGTTGCTTAGAAGGGTGATTACGTAAATGTAGAATGCAAGTGGTGGAGGGAATAAAACAGAAATTAGTTAGGCATGTGCTCTGTTGAGCGGGAATTGCTGTAAGCGGAGTGAGGGTATAAATCTACGCCCGCCCGCATTTGAATGCATCTAAAATATTGAATTGAAATTCATTCTTACAATTTCCCTCTTAATTCTATACCCCTCTCTCTCTCGGAACCTCTTCCGCATCTCTATTCTTCTCTTTCCCTCTCGGTGTTTCTCTTATTCTATAGAATTCTACCTAGAATTCTAGGGATAAATCAATCAGATCTCTTAAGATCTGTCATGGAGATGATTTACTATCCATTTTTATCCTCAAATCTTTAGAATTTTAAGTCCCCTATAACATCTTCTAAAGATAGTTTATCCCTACCATGCTGGAGAATATCTACAAAATTCTCGTAGGACTTGGGTAAAGAATATAGGAGAACTAAGGCTTTGTCTTCTTCTTCATACTTAACATCTATGTTCTCTAGGTCTAAACATAGTTTGTTAAAATCATCTAAATGATCCTGAAGTTTCTGGTTTTCATGCATCTTAAAATTAAAAAACCTGGCTTTGAGAAATAACCGGCTGGAGAGGGTCTTCTTGAGGTATAGATCCTCCAATTTCTTCCAAACTTCAGCCGCAGACTTCATACTAGATACTTCCCTGAGCACTTTGTCTCCAAGACTCAGAATAAGAAGGCTATAGGCCTTCTTCTTGATCTGCACCCGCGCCTCACTCTGTTATGCGGTTAGGACTTGAAGTTCTTTTCCGGTTGATTCTCCCTTTTCTGTTTCTTCCTGTTCCAGCGCCTCTTCCAGACCGAGACTACAAAGCAGTGCCTCCATCTTGATCCTCCATAGGCCGAAATCATTGCTCCCATCGAACTTGTCGATATCTGACCGCGAAGCAATCGACGCCATTCTTGATTTTTCTGAGATCGCCTTCTTCGACTTGAGTTTCTTGAAGCGTTGATCTAATCCAAAGGTGACCAGCTCTGATACCAAGTTGTTAGCCTAGATCCCACCCTTATATATGATCACTCAATCACTCAAACTCACCCAACGAACTCTCTCTAATTTGCAATGAATAGAAATCATAATACAATCAAAAAACCAATCAAGAACTGCACAACACACACAAGAATTTACCCTGGTTCGGTCTCAATGAAAGACCTACATCTAGCTTGGCTTTCGCCCCTACTTTCTTCATTATCTTGAATATCAATGCAAGATTACAAGTGCACTCAAACTCAACTCCCACCTAGCTCACAAACCTGAAAGCTATATAGAGTTGTTACAAAAAAGATATTCACTCTTCCTTACTGCACAATCTCACCCAAAGACAGCTTGCTAACCCACAAAAGAAAGCATACCCAAAATCTATCTCTCGGCCCCTATTTATAAGCCATAGGAGGCGGGAGACTTACTTGACCGACTGCCCAAACCGGCAGTTACAACAAACTCGGTCAGCCCTAGAAAACTATAAAAAAAATTCTAGAAACATAACAACAGAATTATTTCCCTCACATTAAAAGCCCTAATCTAGAACAAATGTACTTTAACAGGATTCATTTTAATATCCACAAAGATATAGATTTGTCCCAGGATATACGTCGAGTGGTTAGATGAGTAATATGTCGATGTCAATCCGATGGGTTACGAGTTCAATCATCACCCTATGGGCCAAAGGCCCAACTTGCGATTTACCTCTCCTAACATAATCAATGGTACGAACACCAGAGACTGTGCAAAAACGATCATCCCAAGATACACATAGAGTACGGTAATATAAATGGCATACATTTATATCAAGTCAGGATATCAATAGGGTATGTAAAATTCTATCCAGCTCTTGAATCTTCAAATGCCAGTCTTAATAATTGAAGCTTATATTAACCAATAACTCTAGAATGCCATGGGTTTGAGTGCAAAAGTAGCCTCTGCACAAAGCAAAAGTAAGTTTGCATAAAAAAAGTGGGGAGCCTTGTGTACTGGGACATCCCAGGCAAACAATACATACCTACACAGTTTCATGGTCAATTATGAATTTATAATACACAAGAAAATAATCATGAGAAGTATCAGGATGGCACCCTAGTGTAAACATACATACATATATATACACACACACACACACAAGACACGCACACACACCAAAAAGTAATTTGAAAACTCATTTTCCATTCTCTATCTCAATTCTCTCGGTGGGTTTGGGGAAAGGGAATTAAATGGAAACCAGTGGAAACGGGTTTTTCTTGTTTAGTAGAGATAATAATAATAGAATAAAATGAAAACACTTTTTATCAATTATTCTTCAGTTTTTTGTTTTTTTTGCTAATTCTTATCAATTCTTCTCCAAAACTCTGTTTTTTGTCTGCCCGAATTTGTCTATATAAAAAATGTTAACCTTAATAATTTTATACTATTTCAAACTTGAACTTGACTTAACAAAACTTATCATTTCATTGGGAAGGTATTAATTGTCATTTCTTGCTTACTATTGTTTTATTCTATATATTTCCACTTTCTACCAGACAAATAAAATTGTTGTAGATGACTTCTCATCCCAGCTGTCTCCAATAAAGAAAATATTTTACGTTCCTTTAAATCTTTTCCATTCCACTCTTTTCATTTCATTCCATCAGAGAAGCAACAACAGCAGGCAATCTAGACACCTAAAAGCAAAACCAAAATCAATAATAAACGTTACCTCTAATGCCAGCATTGTTGATGAGAACATCAATGGTTCCAAAGGCTTCCCAAGCCCTCCGCACGGCCACCTCGATGGTGTTCCCGTCGGCACTGACGTCGAGCGCCACCGCCACAGCTTGCGCACCCCGACTTGAATCGCCAATTCGGTTAATTTCGCAGCAGAGATTCTCAAGGCGATCGGTTCGCCGAGCAGCGGCGACGATCCGACAGCCGGCTCTGGCGAGGTCGAGACAGAACTCCCAGCCGATACCGGAAGAGGCCCCGGTGACCATCACAACCTTGTCCCCTAAGTGGCTCCATGGCTCAAGCTGGCTCGTCGCATACATTGCCATTCCTTCGCCCTAAAAAATTTCAGGAGTGGACTGGAGTTTACTAATTTAGAGTTAGTGATGAGCTTCAAGTCTTTAGATAAGGTGGCAGAGGAAAGTGGAAGCCTCACGGGTCACGGCACGCGCAAGCGCAAGATGGAAGTCAAAAACGTGGAATCAGATTCAATGGGGGCGACCACTGTGATGCAGAGAGGATAGAAATCGTCGCCCACTGATGAGAGATGCTGACGCAGACTAGACAAAGTTTTCTAATAAATAATATTATAAGTACTTTAATTTTAATTTTTATACAATCATTATTAAATTTTTAATTTTGTTAAATTTTAGTCTTTCTTCACAAATTTTACTAACTCTCAAAAAATTATGATGTTATAAATTATTATTATCTAAATATAATAATAAATTTGTAATTACAGGTGAATATCTATGCTGAGTCTTGAGTTTTTAAAAGATTTTCGAAAAAAAAAAGCGATTAGGGGCGAAGGGTGTTTCTCACACAAGTCTTTCGAAACTTAAGTTAGTTTTTGTTTAAGTGAAGTTATAATAATAGTAAAAGTGTAGTTAGAATTAGAGTTTTGAGCATAGTTTATTCACATCTTTTGAGATCATTCTTTCTGAATTTTCAGGTGAGCACATTAGAGATAAGTTTGACTCATTTTTCGTGGCACGTGTCCGCCTAATTTTATCTTGCAAATGAACGGATCGTGACAAGTAATATAGTGATAAATAGAGTGTTGTACTCACGAGAATTAATTTTTGGCATTTACTCTAATTAATTTAACCTTAACCTAACACACACATTGATATAGCTATCAACAATGATTTCAATTATAATGAAAACTAATTTATTAATAAAAGATACAACTAAAAAAATTTCTTTGATTCAAAAATCACAAGAATAAGACACTAGGGTTTGTGAATCCATGGTCGATTTTCTATGATTCAATTATTCATTATCTGGGTCTTGTTATTCCTTATCTTAAGTTGAAAATCGATGATCCAATTATAACCAAAAGTCTCTCTCGATAGTCATTCGGTTCTATGTATATATATATGAGATTAACTATCTCTAGTCAATGTTCAAACATATAAACATGCATTCAATCACGATGATCATCACAAAATGATTTTATATGGCATAACAGTATCTCTACCTATTATAGGACCCTATGTTGTTTGCTATCATGTCTAATCCGCACTGAATCTCTTGAAAGCAATACAAATCACAAATATGTTTCAACGGTGATCAAACATCAAAACGACATTATGAACATAACAAACAATCAACTCGAATAAATAAGGAAATAACAAATCGAGTAACTTTAAATCAAACCATTAGAAGTCGAGGTTTCATCATTCACCCTAGCTATAAACACTTAGTAATGCATTCTTGCAATCAAAAGAAAAAGAAAAAGTTGGAATCCATAGCAAAGAATTGAGGAAGAAAAGAAAAATACAACCTAATAGTAAAGTCTTCAATATTCCGTCCGCTTCTCCTTCATCGAAAACTCCCCAAATCCTTCAAGAATAAGTCTTTATATAATGTTTTTTAGGTTATTAAAGTCGTGCACAGTGAAAACTCTCATTTCCCATTGATTTGGACGGAGACGAGCCGAAATCAGGCTTTGAATTGAAGTTCAGAACTCTACCGCGGTTCTACTGCGGTATGCTTGTTGCTACAGACCCGTGAGCTCCAGATAGCAATTTCTAAAGCGATCTTACAGCGGTATGTATTCCGCTGTAAGATCATGAGCTTTAGAAACTAATTCTTATAGTAGTTCTACAGTAGAATGCATACCGCTGTAGGCCACTAACTTTCTTCCTCAGCCTTTTTCTTTTTCGCTTTCCATTTTTCGCTCTTGTTCCACTTTCACTTTCTCCACCTCATTTCAAGTTGATAGCTAACCATACTTTCAAGTTTTATTTCCACTCCTATCATGCATCAAAATTATTTTTTTTTTGTTCCATATCCGCTTTGCATGTGATGTGTACCTATATTGACAATATTAAACCCAAAATGAATAGCAATCATATTTATTAAATACTTAAATGTTAAGCTTGGATAACTAAATAAGAGTGCAAAATATACTGATCAGCACGAATACTCTTTCGAAAACTGTATTTAAAAAGTTTGAGGGTCTTGCAAAGAGGTCTTTTGCTATCGGGGGAGAACCTTTTGGGGCTGAGTAATAATTTATAAAAATCTCTTAAAATGGTCTCTTGTAGACACCAAGAGAGGTCCCATAAAGGTCTTCTATAGACATCAAAAGAAGCTTTCGAGCGCCGATCCTTCTAATATGATTTCTTTATGTTATATGAGTCTTCTATACTAACCCTAAGCAACTTATTGGGTATTCAAAGATCACCCAAAGTTTATCAAAGGAAATCTAATCACTCAAAGACCTAGTCATTAAGAGACCCTTTTGAGAGTCTCCGGGAGACTTTCTTTCTTAGGGAAGTCTCTTGGTGGATTCTAGACTTCTTATTTTGGGGTTGGACATATTTTAGGCTACAACACAAATTTATATATATAAAAAAAGAAACAATTGACAATTAATGATTGATCGTTTTTTTAAAGATTTTGCGTGTGTATATAAATACATAATAATAAATTCTCATATGTCAAATTTGCAGTCCAATATGATAAATGAGAGAAGGACCTCTTCAATTTTGATTAGAATTTTGTGAGAAGCTGCAAAAAATGACTTCTGAAGAAGGAAAGATCCTACCCATTATATCTACAACGTCGTATAATCTTTTGATAAAGTCAACAATTTTTTTAAAAATAGACTTAATTATAATAAAATTAAAAATTTAATAAATCAAAATATAAGAACTAATTTATTACAAAGCATGACCAATAATATTATTTATCCAAAAAAAATTAATTTAGTTTTTTTCCAATTATGTGTACATTATTTTTAGATTAATATATACGATGATCCTTTAATAATTAAAAAATATAACGTTTGGTCCCAAAAAATATAATATCAAAATTTAATATTTTAATTATTAAAAATTATTATTTTAAATTTTTATCGTAATTGAGAATAAACAGAACTGTTATTTACGTCATATAATCGTAAAAAAGATGATGCCAAATTAAATTTAATACATAAATATGACATTCAATCCCTCAACAATTAAAAAAAAATAATATTTCCCAAGAGTGTTGCCATCAAGTTTGCATTGATCCCGAAATTGAAACCAAAAGATTATCAGGTCCTAATTTACCTCCCCCTCAAAGTGGGGCAGTCATAGGGCATAATCTAAAAAAAAAAAAAAAAACTCTACCTAATTATCCCTACATTTGATTTAATTGGTCGCCCTGTTGGTTTCAGTTCCTGCCTCAGTGTGATTGGATCGGTTCAAAATTATTGATTAAGTTTACCCTAGTTTTATATAAAAGCCAGCCAAATCAATTCTACTTGCAGCGCCTCTACGAAAATTTATAAATTACAAAAAAGAAGGAAAATGTTGGAGAATTATATCACTTAAAGGGCCTCCCCATTGCATGGCAAAGACAAGAATCGTGGATCTCAAATCACAATGCTACTCAAAATGACATTCACAAATTTGATGAGGAAGTTTGTTTTGGACTTATTATGAAAAAACAGTTCCACAGAGGCCAACAAAGTGAGCCTTTCATTATGATCATCACTCATCAGTCATCGCCAGTGTTCGTCGTGCTCCTGCAACCCAGTCTGTCTTTCTCATGCCTGCATGCAGTCCGTATTCCCCACAATTTGAACATTCTCAGCATTTTTCCTTCCCTTATTTGATGAAAATCCTGCCATTCAAGATGAAAGGTGATCCAATTATAAGTATGCCAGCGGAAAATGAAACAGAGGTTGGAATAATCCGTGTCGGTGTTGGAGCAGTATCAGATACTCCTTTCACACTTGAGTGCAACAAAAGATCAGATTTCATCCATTTTATGCAAATGTAAGAATCAAAATTCTCAACCAAAATGTCCCCACTTCTTGTCGGGTACTAAGTGTAAAATCCAACATTCCAAGCAACTGTTAGTTGTCAAAAATGTTTTTTAGTTTTGTATCTCCAATTTTCAATAAAACCTTTAGTTTTAATTTTTCATAAAATATTTGAAAAATGTGTTCAAATGTTAGTAGTACATAAGATTAATTTCTAATCTAAAAAAATTGAAACATATATTTGAGAGTTGGAGAGAGGGAGCAAGGGGCCTTGTACCCATCCCCCTACTCGTACCAGCTGTGTAATTATGCCTAATATATATTGATTAATACATGTGGGTAAAGTATGGGGCCTTGTACCCACACAAGTATTTTTTTTCTTCCCTTGATCCATTCCCATCCTGTTGGACAAAATTTTATTCAATACCCACCCCCCAAATGGACCGAATTTGTTAGATTCCTGTTAGGGTAAGTTGTCACCCCTATTAATAGTTCTGAAAAAAGATATTGTTCCACATGATTTTGTAACCAATACAAAGAACTTTGTAGAAGGGGACCTAGGATTTATATCAATATACGCCAAGAATATAGAATTGTTCACTGTGACTATTTCTCTCACTTCTTACTTATTCCATCCAGGTTTTCCTAATATTCAAGTGTGACGAGGATCCTATGGAAAAAAGAAAGATGGCACAAACTGTAGAAACAGATAAAGAGTGACATGAAATTAATCACCTCATGCATTGTTGTGAAAACGTTAAGTAAAACAACAAGAAGAGAAACAGAAGGGGAAAGCAGTGTATCCTACCTGCACATTCAACCAGTGGATAAAGACAACCTCAATAAAACTACCATGCAAGATCACTTACTCAAAAGGAATTTTTAGACTTAGCCTTCTTCTTCTGATCAGGAGCTTCATCATCAACAAATCTAAAAGTACAAAATAAAATAAATAATTAACATTTAAAAAATAAAGATTTAAGCTTACCACAATGAAGAAAAATCTAAATAAGGAACCAAATATAGCTAGCTGCCACCTTCTAGACTATATGAAATTTATGAGGATTAAATCCATCAGCATCTTCTGAGGATTTGATTGATGAAATCTGGCATCACTTGCTCACAATTTATAAGGCACACGATTTCATTCAGAGTGTCATACCCATGACTAACATGTATTGGACTTGGATACTCTTTGGAGAGTTCAGAATATGTGTCCAACACAATAAATACCATAAAGCCATACCCTAATTGTTGTTTAACGCACCTAGGACATGCTCCAGGCACATGTGGCCATGGGTTGGATGCACCCAAGGATATAACGGTATTTTTTTAATATAAACTTTTTGTGTAAAATTTACAAATACATAAAAATAAGTATGGGGACAATCATTTTATGAATCCCAACACAAAATTGGACAAAAAAACATTGTATGGAAGGATTAACTGATAGTATAAGATATACTAGACCACCAGCAATACAACAACATATCAAGCCTTAATCCTACCAGGCAAGGTCAGGTACATGGATTCTATCTCACCAACTATCTCTATCTACAGTCATATTTTCTGTAAGGCCACTATAACACATATCATATTTTAAGGGTTTCCCACCAAACTTTTCTTTAGTCTTCCTCTACCTCTTGTTAAAAACTTCTTCCATTCTACCTTACTCTCTTGATACACCCGTAATACACACAACATGAAATTTTCTCACTCACCCAAAGGTGAAAGTGGGCCTAAGGAAATTAAATGGAACGTAGATGAGTAGTATTACTGATTTTTTATCATAATGAGCTACACAAAAAGAATGCAGGCGAACCATTCTAAAAAGAAAGTTTTTGAAGATTTAAAACGATAATGCATCCTCACATTTATTACTACTGCACATGCTCATTTTTTCACCTCACTTTCCCAAATGCTTTGAGAGAGAAGGGAAAGAAAAAAAGAAAACTAAAAACAAACAAGTGGTACAGCTAACACAAGTCAAACACTGTAACAATGTAATGATCTGATAAATCTTGCAGCTGTGACTTACATTTCTGCTATTCTCTTTCTCTGATCAGCACCAACATATGTCCTTAACTCTTGAAGACTCATAGTGCCAAAACTGTCATTGAGGTTGCTGTTCAGTAAATTGCATCTATCTAAGAAACCGGATGATTTGTTCAAGCCAGGAGTGGCAGACACATCCTTTAGTTGTTCTTTAAGGTGCTCCAAGAAAATGAAACCTGTCAGAGGTAACATTTCAAGCCACATAAATCATGAACTACAACCAAAACTTAAATAATACTATATACAAAATAACAGCAAATTAATGGTCATAAAGGCTATAGATCATTAGAGTCCTGATCTTTCTGCAAGAACATGTCAGGCTATTCATATTCAGTGCTCAACAAATGAATTGCACTCTTCTCCTGCTTATCAGAGCCCTTGAACTTCAACATCAGCTTTCATACCTCATCTGTAACTATCCTTTACATATACCAATATATCACAATTGATGCATCCCAATCATGTCTATTGTCATACATTAAAGATTATCTAAGTTAAGGGTATTATATTTTTTTTATCTCAAGGTTATAGAGAACATAAATTGCTGGGGCATGTCTAATTGTGAAGTACTGTTCACATGGAAATCCACTAGATGCTTTTGATTCATCTAAATTGTGGTATGGAACTGTATCTGCAAAAAAGGGAAGAGAAAAAACAAAGAGCAACACAATGGCAGAATCGAAAAGAAAGAAGCATATTATTTGAACTACTTTTTCCTTCGAGTTATCAGGTAGACTCTTACATATAGTCTCACCTTCTGTCAAACTAATTACATAACAGGCTGAAGTTATGTAAAATTTACAAACAGTGCCATTGCAATGGTTGTGTTTTGCATTTATTTAAATACTCATCAAAAAATAACTGAAGCAACTGCAATTTGTTAAATCATCTTAAAGGAGTCCCAGAATAAACTTGACTGTATATAAAAATTTGTATATCCTTCAGGAGCAGAAAAATGTGTATACAGGTTAATAAGATATGGAGCACTAGGATGGGTAAATATACGAACCAAGTGCTCTATACATCTTCAAATCAAATTTCTTCGCTAGAGATTCATGACCAATGACCTTTGCCCGTTGGACAACCATCTTTTTCAAGCTAATCAGCATATCCTGACAATATAAGAAAAACAAAAGGGATATATGAAAAGTATTCAAAGAACAAAAGAAAAGAATTACAATTTGCATTCCAAAGCATTTTCTACATACAAGCTCTGACTCAGACAGGGAACAAAGCCAGCGAACATCTTCTATCCGATTACCCTGCAAAAATCCTTTTTCATCCATAGAAAGGCTTACTTGGTGTTTGAAAGAGACTTAAAATCTTGTAGTTTTCATGACCTTCTGCCCAACAAAAATACAGGTAAGTTAGGTATTCAAATTATAATATTCCCATTCCAAATACTGTATCTCATTATCACATTTAGATCAAATCATGTAAGAATCTAAGTTTGGTCCTATATTACCTGGGACGTGGATCATTCTGGTATGTGGAACAAAAACAAGGATGGGAGTAAATGAGATGTTCTAACATGTGGATTGAGAAGGGTAAAAGTATATATAATTATTATCCTTCAATGTACATTTAGAATAACAAGGCACATTTGGACATTGTCTGACGTGTGTTGTGCACTTGAGCCCTTAAGGGATGCCTGGCATATTATGCGTGTCTATGTAATCCTACAGGAGTATCTGCATACATTAAAAGGAAAGAGTTTACTTGTTTCTCTTTGGACTCTTAAAGTCACATCATTGGCCACCAAACATGCGCTTGACACTCTTAATGAAATGCTCACATATGCTAAGCCACTAGCATTTGCAATAATGAAATGTCCACACATGCTAAACCACTAGTATTTGCAACAATGAAATGTTCAGACATCCTAAGCCACTAGTGCATGTGCACGTTGGGGATGGTACACATATATGCAGATAATCAAATTCCTACATGAACAGGGAATTAGTGAAAAAGAATAATTCAAAAATTTCAACAGTCAGTAGAAAGTGGGAAAAAACTACAAAGCGTGGGTTTCTTCATCCATTGAATTGCAATTTAACCAAAAGGACACTATATCATATTAGTGAAGGGTATCTTACAGAAATATGTAGAAATACTGACTTCTGACTACCTCAAAAATAGAGGATAGTTTCCCTCTCTATAGGTAAAATACTTACGGAGTTTATCCTGCCAATTTATAATATCAAGCAACAACTCCAGGCAATAGATTTAGTTTTATTCTTTCTTATATAACATGCATAAAGATACACAACTAAGTTGTTTTATCAATGTGCACGTGCCCTGTGCTTTCGTACGTATCCTGATCATATCCGCATCAAAATCCGGTTCAATGTCCCAAACTCATCATATTAATGGATAGACAAAAATGGCGTTCCAACTTCCAACACTCCCATTGAAAACACTAATTCCCGGCTGGAGTGGGAACTCCCCTCAATCTGCTAACGAAACAAAAGCCCTAAACCCTTGAAACAACCAATCAAACACCAGAACACTTGAAACAATCCCATTTAGAAACCTGAACTCACAAAACACGAATCGATAGCAACGATGCAATTCATACACAGTTATTTGGTAAAACCAAAATGATGCAAGACTCAAAAGGTGAGGAAAAACAGTGAATATGAAAGAACGAATAGATAGAGAAACCCTAGATACCGCCGATTGTTACTTGGCTGAGATGGAAAAGGGCTTACCAATAAAGCGATCGCGACGGCCGATAGAGAGTAATCAAGAGGGAAATGGAAAATGGAAACCCGACGCCTGAACTTCGGAACGTGACGCGCAGGAAGCGATAAAAATTGCGGCGAAGTGTTTGCTTTGTAGGAAAATGTAAAACTAATATTACTAATATTTGTATGTTTTTGATGGTTAATTTTACTTTCTTTGTATATTTTTAAAATCAATGTAATTTTTATTTTAGTATATTCATATTTAAAAAAAAATTAGAGACAAAAAGAGCTTAAGAAAATTAATATTCTTAGATTTATAATTTGAATTTTTTATTTTTAAAAAACAAATACATATTGACGAGTGTAATAAAAAAAATTTTTACCTTTAAATTATACCTGTAAATTTAGCAAAGAGAAGAAAATTAAGCTTACAATGTGAGGGATTAGGTTCATATCTATGGGAAACCCTTTTAATACTTCTAAATAAAAAGAATTTAAATTAATCTACATAACACTTCCCCTCTATACCTTTTGAAATTATGATAAATCACCATAAGAGATGAGTGATGCCAATAAGATAAAATAAAATTAAATAAAAAATAAAATAACATCTTAATTAAACTGTAGAAAAGAACATATATCTCAATCTTTATCTCGTTACCTCAAATTTTGAATATCTTAATCTAACTCTTATATTTATTAGGACATCTAAAAGGACAAACTTAAAAGTGGGAGTGAAATTAAAATATTTTCTTGCAACATAAGGATTAAAAAATCTTTTTAAGAAGGCTATCGAACATCCCTTCTATTTGTATTTTTTTATGTTTTTTTTTTATATATAGGTAATGGATCTTGGCCATTAATTGATTCATCGTCGATGTACTTTAGAGCTCAAGAATTTTCATACTATCAATGTTATAATTTAAAAATATTTTACACAAGGAATCAATTTTATATATATCTATATAATTATATAAGGAAATATCATATTTTGGTATTATGAAGGTTTATCAATAAAGTTTTTTCTTAAAATACTTTTATGTATATTGGTTAAAAATGTAAGTTAAAATTATAATATTGTATGAGAAACATAATATATAATTAATCATTATGCCCATAATCGTAAAACTCATATAAATCACATAATGATGTAATTAAGTGAGTACTTGAATCCATAACAGATAATACCGTAATGAAAAATATCAGCTGAAGACGAAATGCCGAAATTTAGTTTCTCCCCCTTCACCTCAACTGTAATAATGGAATAATATAATTGTAATTACTTTTGATTGTTTTGGATAAGGAGATGACCAAACCCCTATTTATAATAGTAGAAGTAGTCTTCAATCAAGACTCTTAGGAGTTATCATTATCATCTTCTAAACCAAATAGAAATAAAATTAACCATTATCTTATTAAATCTTTATATTTATCTTATCAGATTAATACAATTATATCTGATAATGAACTTAATTATCTCATCAGATAAATACTCTAGTATCTGTTGAGATATATACATTAATTATCATGTGAGCCGCAAGATAATTCTTCCAAAAAAAAGAACAATTAACTATGTTAAGTGAAATTGAATTATCATAAAAAAGACTTAACACTATAGTTATTTCTAAATCTGCCTCTAATACCCTTTTCAAGAAAAAACAAATCATTGCATACCATGTGTTTCATCAGTCACAACATGTCACGTGGCGTACCAATCACTGTGTCATGTGTCACACTAGTTATTAAAACACTCAAATTTTTAAAGTGTGTTTCCACACCATAATTTGAATTATTTTTTAAATTCTTCTTATAAAGGGCCATTTGTTAACTCTTATGAATTTCATTTTACTTTTAAAACATTCATTCATTTGATCTTTCATTTCTATTATTTATTTTTCTTAAATTCACTAGAGATAGTTCTTCTAAACGACACTTGAGGTGGTTTAACAACTTGAGATACACCTATGTTGATAAAGCAAGACAAAACTAGAGTCATTTGATACCAAATGCCATAGTGACAACTTAAGATACCCTCCATCTACTACTTTTAATTTCAAGTCACGTCACATCCAGTACAACTTATGTTCACTCTATGTAGTTCAGATCCTTTCTTAGATTTGTTGTATCTTTTAAGTCGTCTCTTGCATCAACTAAGGTCTCATAATATGCTTCTCTCCAACGTCGGTCTAACAAATGGGTGATTGACACTTTCTCTTACATAGTACCTTGTAAAGAGCCATTTTAATGCTATTGTGGTAGCCACTACTACATGCAAACTTCACTAATGGTAGGTGCTTCTCTTAACCATCCATAAGGTCTAAGACGCAAACCCTCAATATGTCCTTAAGTGTTTGGATCGTCCTTTTCAATTGTCCATTAGTTTGAAGGTGATAAGTAATGCTAAGCTTCAACTTGGTCCCCAAGTAATCTTTCAATCTTTTCCAAAACCTTAAAGTAAATCTCGAGTCTAAATATGAGATTATGCTCACAGATGTTCCATAAAATCTAACCATTTCATCAATATATTGCTTTGCAAACTTTTGTACAAGCTAGCCCATCCTTATTGTCAAATTCTGTGAACTTTGTGAGCTAATCCACCATAACCCATATACCAACATTCCCTTTCTGGTTTTCAGGGAATCTTGTCACAAAGTCCATTTTGGAATTTTTATTGATCACATCCAACTCATAGGTTTCTAATGCTTGATTTTCACTAGTTGGCACGTGTCATAGCGCGCCACCTTTTCTTGCTACACTCATATTCATTCTTGACCACTAATAAATCTCTTGAAGATCTAAATACATTTTTGCAATGCTAGGCTATATAGTGTAACTAGGTTTGGTGGGATTCATCTACAATTAATCGCCTTAATTCCAGTTGGTTAAGCATGTTCACTCTATCCTAAAACTTGAGAATACCCTTATGCATCTCAAAATCAGAACTCTTGGGTTTACCAAGTTCATTTACCCACAGTTCACACATCTATCTTCTGCAAATGCCTCACGTGTCTAGTTATAAGATCTAGTTGAATTGTTAGGTTAGCAACAAAAACAGATGGTCTTTTAGGAATTACAATCATTGCCAACTAGTTAAAAGCCTCCAAAAAAATATCACTCATAAGCTATCAACTCAACCACAACTAGTGTTCAAAAAGGTAGCCTGGGTAGTTGCTGCGAATGCTTGCAAATTGGCACCCCTAGGCACCGAGTCCGATTAATCGAGCCTAATCAAAGCTTAGATAGCGCCTAGCTGCCTTTATCGCCTAAACTTGCGTGTTTGGATTTGTGCTATTCGATTGGCCACATGGCTGAGAAGATGCAACTTAACCAGTTGGCCACACCGAACCCACGACCATGGTAAACGCACGAGAAGAAAGCAACCACAATAAATATAAGGCAGAGGATCGCAACCATGGTCGCCAGTGACGAGAAAAGGTTTGAATTGATCGGTCATAATAGATACCTATATCGAGATGTGAACACTTCGTTGATGGTTCGATTCAGACTCCCACTAACCGCAGCACCGATCAGATCTGGAACTATCAGCCATGGCAGATGCGAACAATAGCGGTCATGGAGAACCACAACGGATCTATCCGTCCCATTGGTAACTGCAGATGTGAACGGCCTCTATCAACTACTCTCTCTCTTTATATATATATATATATATATAGGAAAATTCATAGTATATGAAAATAGGTTCTATATGAATGTGTTTGGTTTGATACCACATGTCAGAGAAATTCTTTTACAAAATATATGAAATTCGCATATTATATAGAACACCAAAAGATTAAGGGAGATGAATACCTCTGAAATCCATGATTAGTGATAAAATAACATCAAAAGTTAAAAAAAAAAAAACTGTAGTTTTCCTAGGCCCCACCTAGGCGCTAGGCCCTAGTCTGGTGCCCAACTACCACCTAGCGTGTTTTAGAACACTAACCATAATAGTAGGCTCTTTTATACTTAAAGCATTATCACCATATAGGCATGCCCTAGGTGATACTAGATGGAGGAGTTGTAGTCCTTAAAAAACTCTATCCATCACCATTGCCTCATGTTTAACTCTTTCTACGAGAACACATAGTTTAGGCTTTTATAAACGATGAACATATCAAATGACTCACTATACAAGTAGTATCTCCATAGCTTCAGAATATATACTATAGTTGCCAACTCCAAGTCAATACATCGGGTAGTTTAACTCATGTATCTTCAATTGACATGATCCATATGCAATCACTCCCAACCCTACCTTCGAGACATTAGTATAGATGACATACATTCTGGGTCTACTAAGTATTGTCAGAATAGGTGTTGAGGTCAACTTGCCCTTGAGCTCTTGAAAGCTCGCCTTATATTTGATGGACCATTCGTACTTGACTCCTTTTTGCATGAGTCTCATCAAGGGTGCAGTTATTTTTAAGAATCCCTCCACAAATCTCCCATAGTATCTTACCAACTTTAAAAAACTCCATACCTTGGTCATGTTAGTTGACAACCACCAACCTTTAACAACTTCAATCTTGACTAAATTCACTATAGTCCCTTAAGATACGATCACATGTCCTAAGAACATTACTTGAGATAGTCAAAACTCAACACTTTGAGAAATTGACATATAACTAGTTTTCCTACAGTGTTTGCAACACTACCATCAAGTGTTCCTTGTAACGCCCCGTTTTCTCGGGCGCGTTATGAATTGGGACAATTCCGGGACAATAATTTTTTTTTTTTTCAAATGCTAAAGCTAAACCACATCATATCTTGAATTCGTCCCAGAATTCCCAATCATTTTTCTAGTAAGAGAATCACTATACACATCAAATGCGGAAGCAAAGATCGAAACCTGATATCTTAACATTAATCATAAATAAATTCAACATTCCTCAAAACGTTCAGAATCTAAAGTAGCAGAATTCAAATATAGGGGTTACGTAACATACATTTCATTCTTCCTGCACTCTGCTAAGTGCCATTTCATGCCTCATATATGCTTGCATCTGCTACAATTTTCTCCTGAAACGTTTGAATATTCCAAGGGCAAACTCATGTTAGATGATGAACCATCTAAGTAAGGGTACATAATGCTATGTCATGAGTGTATGCAATGTCTTTCATCGTAGGTGCCATTTCATGCCTCATATATGCTTGCATCTGCTACAATTTTCTCCTGAAACGTTTGAATATTCCAAGGGCAAACTCATGTTAGATGATGAACCATCTAAGTAAAGGTACATAATGCTATGTCATGAGTGTATGCAATGTCTTTCATCGTAGGTGTCAACTGCACCCCTCATGCTACCTACCATTTTAGCGACCACCTCTTTCGAAGCCGGGGTGTATGGGTGCACCCTTGGTAAGGCAGCGGTGCCAGTTCGTACTCCCTACGGCCTCATATGCGTGTGATCAATAATATCAACGTGTGCTTATGCATTTCATAGTCATGTATGCAGTCTACGTGATGGTTACATATCAGGACATGTCAATATGATGAAAATATTTCGAGGAAGTACCACTTACCTTTTAGAGCTTATCGGGTTACCTCGATATCCGTGCCTTGCCTCGTGCATTGCCTCGATTTGCGTGCCGACCTCAAAATTTGCACAAGTCACTTCAATTTAATCCTCAAAGCATCCTAATCATCACAATTATTTAAATAAACATTAAAATCTATTTTTTTTTCATAATTTCTAGCCTTTTCTTTAATTTTCTTTCTATTTCTTCCTAATTTTCCTCAATAAATCCAAACTAAATATTTCTAAAATATTTTCTCAAATATTTCACTACGAAAATTCATAAAATAATATTCTTGAATTTCTAAAATTTTCTAAGAAATTTTACTCACCTTAACTTAGCATCTCGGATTTCCTCGGTATGCGTGCCATATTCCCGAAAAGCATGCCCGGGCCGTTTTCTCACCAAAAATCTCCGGGATATCACCGAAACATAATTTCCTATTTTCAGAAATTTTTCTAAGAATTTTTTGACATTTTTCTCTATTTTTTCTAAATTTTCTTTTTCTTTTTTTTTCTTTTTCTTTCTTCCTCTACTATTCATCTTCTTCTTCCTTGCTTTCTCCTCTGCGTGCAACCTCTTCTTCTTTCTTTCCTTTTTTTTTTTCTTCTTCCTTTTCTTCTTTTCTTCTTCCCCTTCCTTCCTCCCCCTTCTTCTTCTTCTTCTTTCCTCCCCCTGTTTCTGCGTGCGCGAACCAGCACTTGCACGCTGCTATGGCTGAAACCAGCCATACCGGCCACCTTCGATCGCTCCTGTTGCCTCCGATGGCCTCCGCGCCGCCTGCCATCGTGGCCGCCTCCGCCGCTCCCGTTGCCCGCGGCCATGGCCGCGCCTGGCTGCTGCAACAGCAGCTTCGTGGCTGCCATGGCCGCACCTTACTGCTCCATTTCTCCCTGCTCTCGATCTTCTTCTCTCTTCCCTTAACCCAAGCTCGAACTCTCTCTCTCTTTCTCGGCCGAATCTCTCATGGCTCACTGCCACTTCTTGCTTCATTTGCTTCCCTCAATCTCTCAATTCTTAGTCTATTTATAGGCTCACCCCACAACCTTCACGCCTGCCTCGGCCATTCTCTATTGCGTGCAAAATCTTCCTTGCGTATAAAATCTTCCAAATCATGCAGAGACGTGATTTTAATCTTGCAGGGGGTGTGGCTGATTGCAACAGGGCATGGGTTGCATTTTACAGAGGCTGCCATGCGTATACACATATATATATATTATATATATATATATTGCATATAAATTACATTATAAAAATGAATATATATTTAAATGCCTAATTTTAACCTTACATTTATTAAAATAATTCTCTAATTACGATAATATCCTCAAACACTGAATTATTTGGCATTAAAATACCGAAAACACAAAATTAATAATCCAATTCTTAGTTAAAAATGATAATTTCGCCCCAGTGTCCTTATTGGGCTGTCATTTCATCCCGAAACCACTGAAGGGTTGATCTTTACGAAAAACCGGAGCCCCCCTAGGGTTCCGCTAATTTTTCGGGAGCCTCCTGCAACGATTCGATTTTGCAGCCTAAATGACAGCTGCATTTTAGCTGTACCGAAAACTGTTCCCGATCAGATTTCTTTCGATACCATAAATTCTATCTCGGAGTGCTCATTGAAACCATATTATTTTTCTTAGATAATTCTACCCCGAGACACTCCCTGCAGTTGATTCGGTACTTGTAACTACTATTAATTCAATTTTTTAGTATCCTAATCTCATCGAAATTACGTGGCAACTTCATACGAACATAAGGTATTACATTCCTTGTGTTCCCTCTTTTTAGAGGAATATTCTAAAATATTGTCAAAGAAAATAATCACAAACTTGTACCCATTCATGAGGTCTATGAATGTAATCGATACATTCGTAAGTTTTAATGGCATTACCAGATAATAGAAATGCCCATATTGTAATTTGAATGTAGTTTTTGGCATATTGTCGAGCATAATCCTTAATTAATAATATCCAAATCTCAAGTCAATCTTCAAGAACACATTGGCTCCCTATAACTGATCAAATAATTCATTGATGTGTGGGAACAAGTACTTGTTCTTAATTGTAGCTTTATTCAACCAACAATAGTCAATACACATACATAGACTCTCGTTTTTCTTCTTCATGAATAAGATTGACATGCCCCATGCCCCTTGTTAGTCAACTCATGCAACTAACTCTTTAATTCCCCCATTTTCATCCATGCCATTTGATATGAAAATATCAATTTTGGGCACATGCTTGTGTCAGCTCGATATAGAACTCGATCCTTCTGATCCCTCTAAATGGAGATAATCTTGGTAAATATTCCAAAAAAAGTCCACATACTCTTGCACCACCCACACCTCTTTAGACTTAGGTGCTCTATTTTCTAGCACTTGAGCGTAGACTATATACCTATACATTTCCTTTACGATTAATCTTGTTGTTTTCAAGGTCGAGATCATAATCTTACTTCCTTGACTATTTTTCCCTTGAAACTTGACCACGATCCCACCAAGTCTTTCCATGGTCATAGTCTTTGTTTGGCAATCCATGTAGGCATCATACTTGTATAGGAAATCCATCATATGATGATGTTGAAGCTGCTTGAAACTTGACATCACTGCTATTGATTTGGGAATCTCTACACAACTTCAAAGACTCCATAGTCTTCCCCATTAGGGTCGAGATCAACATTACATACCCTAAAAGTTTAGTTTCTACCCCCAAACTCTTAGCCAAAGCATGCAACTTGAAAGAATGTATAGAATCGAGATATATTAATGTATGCACATGAGTATTCAACATGAAAAGAGTACATTGAATGATCATCGAGTTGGCCTCCACATCCTTTTTCATTATGTAGTAGTCTCATTTGTAGCGGACTCCCTTTCCGTTGTTCATCCTTAATAGTTGCTCCCTCTTTTTTGGGAAATTCTTTGAAATGTGCCTAGGTTGATTATAGTTGTAATAGACCACATCCCTTTGTATGGCTAATGTCTAAGTTGCCTCTATAACATCTGTCCTTTTTATCCCCAATTTAAAAATAATATAAAAATTTTCTTATTTCAAATTAATATTAATTTGAATATTTGAATATGAGATCGGGTTACACAATAGATCCATTAATGGAAAATCCCGTGATTTCCCATTTTGGCCTGCTAATTGTGTGATTGACATAAGACAATTGCAACCCATCACCATATTGGGTTCTAATTATTAAATGAATTTAATTGGCCTTTATATAACATCTTGAGAATTTCACAAGGACTAGAAAATCAATAGATCAATCTCATGTAAAAGTATAGACCTCAAAGGGTATCATTTAACCCATCAAAAAATTTCATGAACTTGACTATTCACTATTATGTTGTTGTTGTGACATATTTCATATTTTTCTTAATATTTCAACAACCAAAGCTTGTCTTTTGGGATGATTTATACACCATTGGAAAACTTATTTAGTAAGCTACAACATATCCAGATTTCATCTTATTACAAAAATGTTTGACTTTCCCGAATCAGATTCAAAGTCAGCTAGTTTGATTGAGTGACTACGCGGCTCATAAAATTCTAAAGATTATGAAACTAGATTCATTAGAAACTAGACTTCATTTTTTATCATGTGAAGTTTTTATCAAATTTTTTCATGCTATCCACAATTCCCAACAACTCACTTAAATATTTGATGCACAAGAGCTTTTCAATTTGAATATTTAGACAGAATTTACAAGAAAAATCATAACTAATTATAGAAAAATGTTGTCACATAGCAGCTACCATAAGCAAGAGGTCTCTTCTACATAAACATAAATGAAAATTTTCTAACGAGTCTTTGAGCTTGCAATCTCCCCACAAGTATTTGAAAATGACGGAGATACAATCATGAGCTTTGAAAACTCAGTAAATCCAAGCGCACAAATAATGGAATGTAACCTCAAATGCATCCTCCATATTCCGTTATGCATTATATATATATGTATATATATATATAGTTTGACCCATTTCTTTGGTTAAATAAATTATTTTTTAATTAATTTTTTTTACTTGAACTCTCACTTAATTAATTATTGTGTATTAGTTGTCCTAAAGATTTATTCTCAAGATTTTATAAAATTTTTGGATGTTAACCAAACCCGTAAGTATTAATTATTTTCTCACCATTAACACAATCAACTTTAAGATTCACTCATCCAAATCTTATCAATAATCCGGAATTATATTCAATTAAATTAGGATTTATTTCTTCAAGTCTCTAATTATTCTAAAAATATTTAGTGTTACGGTCACATAATGACACATGACCCATTTACCTTTCTATTACCTAGAGGAGCAATTACACCCAAAATATTCTACATAATAACTCAAGAATCTTAGGAACAATGTTGCTAAGGATCTTGTTCGACGATATTGTCAAGAATCTTGCTCAACTATAGGGAGTTTGAACTATATAAGGGGTAAATTCTAAACATTTAGCTCTTTTCTATATTTTTGATCTATTCAAACACTTTAATGTTCATATTAACTCTTCTCTGAATACTAATTTACTCATTAGAGGTTATTCTGGAAGATAGAGGTTTCGTCCTTGTAGGAGTCTGATGCCTGGTGTACTTAGTGATTCTCCCCAACAACATCATTTGGTCAAGCAAAAACTCTCTTTTTCTAACAATGGATCTACAAGTGAAGGAAGGAAGAAGGGATGATAACTTATAGTTTGAGGAGGAACACTAGGTAACATCCTTTCTCGCTTGTCTTTTCCTAGGTTGATGATGTGGCATGATCCTAGGCGCTTATCTTGACATCTCCCCTAGGAAGAGAGCATGATTTAAAAGAAGAGGAATAAGAGATGGAAGGGAAAAAGGCAAAAGAACTCATACTTATAGCACTCATCATTTGATATCCAGTAACTTTAACTTCAGGAGCAGGGGTCAAATGATGAGGAAATTTGACACTATGATTATTTATAAATCTACCTTTAATACCCCTTCCAATTCCAAGATGGAGCGAATCATCACATGTCATGTGTCCCATTGGTCACTATGTATCACATGACCCATCAATAATAGTTAGTGTGACACATGATCTATTCACCCTTATGTTATCAAGAGAAGTAATCTATACTTGAGATATTATATTTCACAATATAAAAATTTCTAGAATAATATTGTCGATGATCTCATCCGACCATCTCAAAAAGATGATCGTGCTAACAATCTTATCCAATCGTAAAGGGTTAAGCCTATATAAAAGGGTAAAGTTTCAATAAATAGCTTTCTCCCACGTTTCCTAATCTACTCAAACACTTGAGTACTTATTTTAACTCCTCCTTCAATATTAACTTGATCATTAGATACTATTCTGGAGGACAAAAAGCCTTGCCCTTGCATGAGTTTGATGCTTAGTGAACACAGTAATCCTCCCCCAACAACATTAATACATATATATACTTTTTTTTTTCCTTTTTGAGAACACTAGGTTGATTTCCTTTATAAAAGCTCGAATGCTCGGTGATGTATTTTCATGGAAACTTACCAGAAACAGGAGGGGAAGAAAACAAAGATTTTGTAGCTATCAAAAGCTTAGACTTCACTCTAACGCTACATTCTATCCGCACCATAGAAGGTTGCCGCATTACAAACTAAATCTACAGTCAACTGATTCAACGTTCGTGTTATATATACTCTGATACAAATGGATCTAGATGGGAACTTTACTTGTCAGATCCAGATCTTAAAGGATCTGGGTTAAATCCGGACCATTGACTTGCCTGTATACTTCGGCTAGACTCTTCCTTCTTGTGGAAACCACTTGTATAACAAGATAATTTTTGTACCAACCAAAAAGGAAAGAAGAAAATGAACTAGAAAGATTCGGGACTTATTTACAGAGAGCTCGAGTGACGTGGAAGCTGTGCGCTTGCTATTCCAAGACTTGGTTTGGCCACAAGCGCCTCCACACTGAGATGTCTTTATCGTTGTAAAGCTTCCTGATTCCTCCATAAAAGCCATCGGCTCCATTCCCTATTTCTCTGTGGTTCTTCCTGTTTATTTTAGCTCGTCTCCATCGCGATCCAGGGGTGTATTGCTTGAACTCCAGTATTATTGTGTCTGCAAAATATGCTCATATTCATCAATCCAACTGCAAATGTGACCGTGCTCATAAAACTCAACCAGTAACATCATACATGATGATTTTCTAAAATTAAAATGTTAAATTAGTTTGGCTTGTTTTACAGCCATTGCATCCGGATAGTTCAAATGCTATGCAAATATCATAAAAAGATAACACTTCCATTTGGTTCCAAAAGAACTGATCAAATAAACACAAGATGGATGTCACAGAGTTCTCTTCTCAAACCATCCACTCCCCAACTTCCACCTGTTCTTAAAAGGTCATTAATTCAGAACCCAGTCACACGTACGGGACCAAGTAACCCAAGGTTTTCCAAGGGGATCATATAAATTACAAATCTGAATAGGATGACCAGAAATTCTTGTTGGGTGGGCTTCGCTCCTAGTTGGAGGATGGCCTAGTAATGGTTGAATATTCCTAAAAGAATGGCTCGATAATGGTTTGCGTATTCCTAAAAGGATGGCCCGGTTTGTCACTAATATTTTTATCTCGTGGGACTAAAATACCCTTTAATGAGATTAGAGTTTTGTGTCTCTTAGGCTACAAAAGTCGTGCATAAGGAAGAGAAGAAAAATGGAAGAGTTCTTGGAGAATTCGAATTTCATTTTCTGCCTATGTAGCTGTGATCAAACAGACAATATTTTGTGGTCCAATTGGGCTGAAATTTGGAGGCTACATTCTAGACTTGTGGTTCTAGGATTTGAATGGTTGACATCTGATTTGGAGGCCGGGATCCTTGGAAATCGAGCCATTTTTGTACTGGCTTGAGGTTCGACTTGTTCTTCCCTAACTACCACAACCAAGGAGTTAAGGAAGAACAAGCCAAACAACAGGCAATACCAAAACGGATTGATACCCAAGGATCCCGGCCTCCAAATCAGATCTCACCATTCAGATCCTAGAATCACGAGTCCAGAACATACCCTCCAAATTTTAGCTCAATCAGACCACAAAACATCATCTAATTGTCTGATCAACAAAAGAGTTAGGGAATAACAAACCAAACCACAAGGCAGTATGAAAACGGCTTGATACCCAAGGATCCCAACCTCCAAATCAGATCTCCACCATTCAGATCCTAGAACCACGAGTCTAGAACGTACCCTCCAAATTTCAACTCAATCGGATCACAAAACACCGTCTGATCGTCTATTTGATCACAGATACGTATGCAGAAACTGAAATCCAAATTCTTGAAGAACTCTTCCGTTTTTCTTCTTGTTTCTTCTCTTCCTTATGCACGACTTTTATAGCCTAAGAGGCAAAAAACCCTAAAATCATTAAGGGGTATTTCAGTCCTATGAGATAAAAATATTAGCGATAGAAACAGGGCCATCCTTTTAGGAATACCCAACCATTACTGGGCCATCCTCCAACTAGGAGGGAAACTTGACCCAACAATTCTGTGAGAGGTTCTTGTTCCTTTGATAGACATAATTGCCTCTCACCTTTACACTACAATAAAAGTTCAGGGAACGTAGAAGTAATAATTTTTTGATCCAGAGGGCACGGATTTTTCTCTGAAAGAGTAACAATTAGGAGCATCTAAGACTAGCTAGAGAAAAAATTCATTTGTTCAGGAAGAAAACAATTACAGTGGGATCAACTTGTATTAGCCTTATGTCACAAAGGCCAGCTCTAGATATGTACTTACTGAGAAAAAAAATCAAGAATAAGAGAAGCCACAATAGAGACAGCATAATATGACAAAACAGGAATCCATTGATCATAAACTACTACAGAATAAAGAAAGTAATATTTCCCCACAGAACAATATAAAGTAATTGTGTTGCTCAATTATGCAACAGGTGAAGTTGATAGCCATCGTTTAAATAAAATCAGAGCACTTTAGTGTCTACTGACCTGTCCAGCATTTTAAGAGAAAAAAAAGAAGGTGCACAAAATCTGGTGCTATAGTTTTAAGCAGGATGTAGAGCTTACCTCTATAAAAAAAAAAATTCTTATCAGAGTGCAATTTTACCAAATCACGATTTTTCTTTCTTCTTATTCTCCTCCTCTTTCTTTTCTTTTTCTTTCTGTTTCATGGTGTGGAAAAAGCAAAGGGAAAAAAATACTCTCCTATGCATCACATGCGTAGATATGTGCAGACAAAAAGGGGCATGAATTAGATTATCCTCTCACCACTACCGTGACATTGGCATTGAGTAATGTTTCCGTTGCATGATTCCAGGTGACCAACAAGTCCATACCACCAGCCTGCAGTGTGCATTGAGCAAAGGTTAAATTACGATAGGATGATGAATGAACAGTTGGTAATATCAACAGAAAAGTTGAGCTGAAACTATTTGCTAATTCTTCAATAGAAAAGTTGGAGTTCTATTATATGAAGAATGAGAAGGAATCACTTATCAAAAAGGGAAAATGAAGGATAAGAAACACACCATAAGGGAATTCTTTGTTTCTTCTCCACTGAATCTCAATATGATCTCCAGGTCTCAAATCATCTAAACAATCAGAGGCATGAAGTACATGTGCAGGAGTGTCCACAGCTGGTGCTCTTACTCTATGCCACTCTATGTTTTCCTCAATTGTCCTCCTCCCATAAGGTGAATACCTACAGTACCAAATCGATTTAGAGTTACCATGCGAATTTGTGTCCAGAGAACAACCGTGAATTGGTCAACATTTTGAAAAATTGAAATCTGGAGTTCTAAATATTGATGAAACGACGGATGCTCATAAACTTTGGCTGCTAAATGCAGGATGAAAATGTTGAAATCACATGATTTGGAAATTGGCACCAGCCTGGATGGTATAAATTACCTTGCCCTGAAGGTGTCTGTGCTGGAATCATAACTGAGCTCGGCATCATAACAAGACAGCATAAACCCAACATGTCCATTCTGCTTTTTCCAAGATCAAACATATTCAGTGACTAGTTCAACAGATATATAAAAACTGAGAATGTCCCTGGAAAAAATAAAAGAGAATTCAATTCACGATATGTAGTCGAAGCCAAACTACCTCGCGGTTATAGACCTGAGCTGGGAACCAGAACTTGCCCGTCTCAAGAGCAATATAGCAAGCCATGATTGAATCCCTCTGCAAGAAACTCCCTGTCCTGCTACCATTTCCCAATTTCGATCTATCCGACAGAAGAAGCCAAAGGCCTGAAAAATACCCAAAAATTGCTTTTCTCTTTGTTCCATTGGAAAGGGTTGATCTATTTGTTGAAGCAATCTGCCACTGCCATTCTCTACAAGCAACATCGTTGATTATCCTACCCCATTTCTGTTTCATGTGTCTTTCCCATAAATGATCACTTGCACATCTTTCTCTCAGAGAAGTACAAACTCCAGCCATACTAGACAAACCGGCAGGAGAAAGCCGCTCCAAAATGCAATCCATGGCCAATTCAGGCAAATCCAGCAAACAGGTCTTTTCTTCCCCTTTCACATTCTCCGCTTTCCCAGAAGCAGCCTCCTTTGAAACTTCAAGGGAAGCAACAGCAATCACACTTTTGCCCAACACCACCATGACAAAATGGGATAGTTCTCTCCAAAACCAGGCCAGTAGCCTTGAGCTGGGTACCATTAAGTCCTTGGAAGAAAAGGAGTTGGAAAGCAGGATGAAAGAAAAACAAGAAATCACGAAGAAAATCATCGGATCGAGAAGAATCCTGAACCGGGTATTCGGGTCTGGCCTCAAAGGAAAGGTATGGAAGAAGCAACAGCGGAGATTGCAGCTATAAAAACAAATATGATGATAAAGCAATTACAATAATTTTGACGTGTAAACGGAAGCAAGAGTGTCTTTATGGGGCGATATTTACGGAGCTTTCTAGTGGTCCTTTCATAGAACTAATTTCAGCGTGCAGACAACACAACCGACAAGCTTTTATGGGTCGCAGTGAAACAACCGCTCATTGAGAACAAATAACGAACGCCTTGTGGACAGCTAGCTTCTTAATAAATGTTTTGGCATTCAGATACGGAGAACTCGCCTGCACCCACTTTGAAAGAAGATGAAGAAGAAGAAGAAGAAGAAGAAGAATGCCAGAATTGCGAAGGCCACCGAATGGGGCGCAGCTGTCTGTCACCTACACATTGGAGAAGCTGAGAGCAAAGCAAGGAGAAACCAAAACCCATTAAACAAAAGCTCTTCCTGATGGTCTAGGAAGAAGAATTGGAAAAACCAACATCTTCGTAGAAATCAAAGACAAGACGAGCATCTCCATCTCGATTTTTCAGATAAAATTTTCCTTGAAAAGACCATTATCCTAAAAATCGAAGTGGCAAAAGAATAAAAAGAGAGGAAGCGAGCGAAATTGGGGCGACAAGAAAAGAACAATGGTGACTGATGAAAGATGGGAATAAATGCATGCGGGTCCTCCTCCTGTCTGTGCACCAGTCTGCTGCGGGTATTGACAAATCAACTGTGTCTGTGTGTGTGGACTTTCCGAGTTAAACAGGACACCTCAACCACAAGCTCAAGCTCAAAGAGGGCTCTCTTTTACAGCCTTATAATATAGAATAATACATTTAGCATTTGGGTCACCCTTTCTTTCTAGTTTCTAGACCCCCCCATTTGCTAATGTTGTAGTTCTCATACACAAACAGTTCATTAATATTTTTTTTTTTTTGAGAAATAACATAAGAAAACAGATTAACTTACTTAAAAATAATTAAATTTTATTCCCCCACTTCATAATTATGTCACTTTCTACAATAGTTATTTAATTTCTCGGTACCTTTTTTAGTCATTTTATTTATACATTTATAACTTAATAATAAAATATTAAACTAAATCCTTATCAGGTACTTTTAACATTATTATTATAACTAACAAAAACACTATTTTTATTAACATTATTATTATATTTATAACACAAACAAACGCACTGAAGAGACAATTACACCACAATAGTTACACCATAATACAAAATATCAAGTTAGCGCTTAGTTTGGAGTTTTTAGTTTAACACTATTAATAATTAATATATTTATTATATCTTTTAAGTTGGTCTCAAATATTAAGTTTAAATGATATATATAATAGATTTTTTTTTTTTTTTTTATAGAAGGGACTTAATTAAATCGTAAAACATATATAGGTGGAATTTGCTATATTAGTTTCTTAAAGATAAATTGCTTACAAAAGCTTCAATCCTCAAAAAATATAGGTAGTCTTATATACTCACAAAGCCATTTTTTAGGTTAAAATTTGTTAAATTCCTTCAAAGTTTATAACTTAATAAATTTATTTTTTTTCTTTTTGGTTATAAATAATATTAAAAACATTTTTATTTAAAAATAAAATTACAAAAAAGATTAAATTTCTAAATTATAGATTTAAAAATTATTGCTACTTTTGGTTGCTGTGAGTGTGAAGGGTGACAGCTCCACAGCAAAAGGAGGGTCACCTGAAATTCACCAACCTTCCACCAAACCATACAACAAATTGCATCCAAATGAAGGGTTAATTAATGAATGGCGGTGTAGTTTGTTGGCCATAAAAGAGGTGTGACATAGACATTCGATATTCTTATCTTGTTCCTTCCACAGGGATGCTTCCGACCCACCCATGCGCGCTCCTCCTGATACAGCCACCAACAAGCCATTCCATTTTCAATTTTCTGCTTTGACATGCCATCATCATTAAACAAAAATTAAAGCTACGATATGACATCTGGCCAATTTAGTTCTATTAATTAATTAATTAATGGGGGTGGAGACGCGTTACCTATCTCTGAATTTAATTTAGAGTCATGTTAATTATACATTATTTATGTATATTTTAAATTATATAATATATTTAAATGACATAAATATTCATCGTCTTATTATATATTGAGTGAGGGCATTTTAAATACTAAAACATCATTATACAATTTAAGATGTACATCATGACATATTAATAGCACTTTTCTTTAATTTATACCTAATTAGCAATTGTTTATAGATACTGATCAGCTCAAATTTTATTTTTCATGTTGCTCCATCTCTATATTTAGCTTGTGTTTGTTCAGCGATCTAACAAATAATAATACATAATATTTCCTTTCCCTTAGTTGTAACTTGTAAGTATTCACTTAGTAAATAATAATGCGAGCAGGATCACCACTCTTATCTTGTATCAAGTACTTGCAAAAGAGTCGGGGACTTGCTCCCTTGTGATTACTTCGATGCTTAAGTTAATTCCCAAAGTTATCAAAACTGGAGATTGTTCATAGGAAAACTTAAAAATATGGAACCCCTTTAACTATGTGGATTCACTCATATTTATGTGGAGCGAGGGTCATTCTCAGAAGATAAAAATTCATTTCTTTTTCATTGGAGAACATCTTCTTGATATTGCAGAAGAATTCGTTGTTGAGTTTGTTTCCACGAGTGGGGAGAAGTTATTCTCCAAGCATTTTAAGATAATAATCGCCTCAATTTAGAAATCACGATCTTGGAAGGAATGGATATGCCCAACATCTTCAAGAATCTTAGGACAACAATCGCCTTTAGGGGCTTTGGAAGGACCCAGGGGGTCGAAGATATCGAGATACGCTCGCTAAACTTGAATTTGGGTTTCCGGATATTGTCTGGGTCAACCCGAACACATGCCCTTCCTAGTTTAAGTCAAGTGGTAATTCTCTCAATTGTCCTTTGGAGAATACACGTCCTCTATCCGTTGGCTAATTTGTGGTGACATCAAGGTAGTTATGATTTTTGAGATTTTTTCCTCATTAATAAAACAAAATATAAATAAATAATCTAACTTGGCAATGATAATAGTATTAGTATCCATTTAAAAGTTTTTCGTGAAGTGTTTAGTCACATGTTGTGTCCTTTGCTAATTAACTCAATTTTTTTCTTTTTGTCAAGAAAAAAAATTTAAAATCATGTGACAATAACACTTTTATAATTTTAATGAGTTCTTATTAAAGAATTTTATTTATATATATTGTCAGGGGATAAAATAATTCCTTCACTCACTAAATTAGTAAAACATGGAATAATTAAGTGGGTTGCAGCACTTGGAATGCTGTCCACCAACATCACTGCAAAAGTAAACAAAATTAGTGCTATTTAACAAACTTTTTTAGCTTTATTGATCCACTCACATTAGTAGGCTTTGGGATTATTATTCGGAATTAACAGTAGTTCATTGCTGCCACTTAATCTTATCAAAGTACTCTTTACAATAGTAATGAAATAGCTTGGTATATTTAACAATTAATATATAATAGGTGGCAGTATTAATAATGAGTTTGATGTCCTAAATTTAAATTTTAGGGGCCTAAGTTGTTCTCTCCGGGTTTTATGTGGTGTCATTTTATTTAATAAAAAAAATTATTTGTTTATAAAATATTAAAAATTAAAGATAATTTCATTTATAATTTAATCAACTAAGAATATTACAGCAATAAGATAAAATATCCTTGGAAGAGAATCGTGGTCCAAGGAGACAACAAGACACTGATTTGTTAGTTTTCTTTCTTTTTTTTTTTTTTATACTCCAAATCTTTGATGCTCAGATCATGCATTATATAAATAATAAAATAAAAATCTAGTGCTAGCCTAGTGCATAAAATCCAATTGAAAAGCCCAGAAAGGTGGGGGTCCAAATGAAGCAATTGGGTAATATTTAAGTAGTTATTTTAGTTAGAAAAATGATTTTAAGGTTTCTTAACTATATATAATATAACAACTTATTATAAGGTGGGTAGCTTCAAAATATTCAATTTATTTTTTTAAATTTTTATATCATAGGACTGTATTGTCATGACTTCATTGTTTCTTGCACTTTTTATTTAATTAAGGAGTTTAGATATTTAATCTAATGATAAATTTTAATTTTCTACTCCTATATATTTATGTTATGTTTTTTTTGTAATTGATACTATACTTATGGGTAATATTGGACAATTGTTAAACAACAATAAATATATATTATTTCTTTAATGGACAATGGGCAATTGTTTAATTTGTTATAAAACATAAAATTTAGGCACCGACAATATGTCTAACAAACAACATGTTTTATTAAAAAAATTCCCAATAAAAAATAACCCCATACCAAAGAGTATTTAGCATTTTTCTCTTGTTTGTTGATTCTATGCAGCCCCCGAGAATCATTTTCTTGTAAAATCCTTGGCTACCTATCTATTTTTTAAATTAATGTTCACTTAGCAGAACAAAAGATAAATGAAACCCATGTTAAACAATTTAAAAATCTCCTTATTTCTAGATATATAATTGTCTCAATATTTATAATGGAAGTCACGTTTGCATAGATTTTGTTGTGAAAACATGAACAAACAAACAAATTATTGGTGAAAACGAGGGTTAAAGAGGAGGGGATACACTTTCCTTGCCGATAAACGAAAATGCACAACGAAGAGCGTAAATCATGTACTCAGTGGTTGGGTAGGCTGTGTCTATGCCAACAAGGGTTAGCATGATAATGGTAGGCCACATGAAAATATTAGGATTAACTCCTAATGCTATGATTTTATAGGCTTTGACGCAGGCAAAAATGGTGGCGAGTGCAGAGAAAAACAGGGCAATTAGAGCACCAAGAAATCTGTATGGCAATGACAAATAGAAGTCAAGGTTGGAAAACCGGGACAACTGAATTAGAAGCATGGTCGCTAAGGAGAACAAGGAGGAGAAGATAGCCACGCCGGTGAAGCCTAAGAACCACCTCAGGTCACTGCCAAGCCCTTCTCGGCTGCTAAAAAGTGATGGTCGGCCAAAGTTTTCGCTGTTGGGATCTTCTACAAAACCTCCGGGGATGGTGAAGAGTGTGGCGTAATTGACAGTGCCCACAAGAGTGGCGACCAGCATGAGCGCGTTATTCATATCTTTCACAGTTTTCTCTGCTTCTTCACGAAGTCTGGAGTGGTTTTCTTCAAATATTTCACTTGCTGTCTTCCCATCAGTATTCCGATGATATAAGAAATGAGAGGGAGCATCATAACAGATGCGCTGTGGATCCACAAGAAGAAAAACAACATAACAAAACAAATCAACTATCTAGGTTTTGGATATAAATGTTTAATGATATACGTACGTGTTTTAATTTGTCCCACGTGTTGAAAGAAAAAGGTAACATTGGTGGATTAATCATATTTTTGTGGCAAAAATACTTGGTCAATATTAATTTGATTTATCAATTAGAATAAATTGATACCTTAAACCAGCATACGTCCCACGCCATCTGGTTCATGGGTCCATGAGTAATGTTGGGACTGCTTCCCTCTCTGGTAGCAAGATGCAATATGGTGTTTCCTTGGCTGTCCATGGCCGCCAACATCTCCTCCTTGTGGACTTTTGACTTCAAATAGTCATACATTTTCCTATCTTTACATTCCACCGCTATGTGCAGTATGTTCTTCCCTTTCTTATCAATGAAGAATGCAGCATCTGGAAACTTTCCAAGAATTTCCTCTACCATCTCATGGATGCTGCGATTCACCGCTTGGATTAGCGGGTTTTGCATTCTATTCATCATTCTTGTGTTGAATGTTGCCATGTCGAAAATCATGGATCCTTCATGGCTTATGTGGAGTTGGTCTTCTGTTGGAGCCTGGTGTTCACTCAGGTTACGGGGACAATCGCCGTATGTGTAATGGCTCCAATCTTCCCGTAGTGCTATCAACTTTTTTGCCAGTAGTATTGCAAATGCATGTTGTTGCTTTATATCATCGATTCCTCTAAGGCAATAGACAACTTCATAACCAAAAAGATTAGAAGAAGTTAGAAACAAAAATACGTCCTCCCTGTACCTGGCTTGATTGTAGATCCGTGCATCTGGGCCTTGATTGTTTTTCTCTTTTCTTTTTATTTTTTTTACTTTCCTTTTTGTCTTTGTAAGTAATTAACAAGAAAAATAGTAAACACTAAGAACAATAACTAAATTGATCAATAAAAATTATATTAATTGAGAAAAAGAAATCTTCACTTTTAACTAGCCGATTGTATATTAATTAATTAAAAGAGAATCTCATTACGATGTAATAGTTTTTTTTAAGATTATTCGTCTTAATAAATGGTATCATATATTTTTAAATTTATTGTATTCCTTATACAAATTCTTTTCCAACAAATAATTCATTGTTGAAGAGTAAAACTAACCAACCTCGGATGATCCAATGATAACCTGCAAGAAGGAAGAACTTTTAGAAATTAATGGATGGATTAGTTGAACAATTAGCTAGCTAGCTAGGGTAAGTAACTACAAAAAAAGTACAAAATTTGTTTTCAAACAAAAGATTTTACGATAATAAACTTTATTGATTGTGCAGAATCTGTTTTGAAACCTGAGATCAATTTCGTAGTAAACGAATTTTTTAGGTGGTTGATGAGAACTCCATTTCGACGTTGATTCTCTAGATCAGCAGCTGCTTTAGGCCATTCAGCAACCGTTGGAATGCCTGCTTGATTAATATATATATATATATATATATATAAAATTAAAAAATATTTTTGACCTAAATTAGCATCCAAAGTAATTTTCTTAAAGATAATTCTTATTTTGGGAGTTATGATAGATTAGATGGCAAATAACAAAAAAATAAATAAATTTTTTCATGAGTTTATTTTATTTAATTATTTTAATTTTAATAATTATATTTCAATTAACTTAATTGAGTGCAATTTTATCGGACACTCCCGCTTACAAAGATAGGCCATGCAAAGAAGGAACTGGAGAGGAACGTAGGCCCTGCTTCCAAGATTCTTGAGAGAATACCATGATCCACTTTTGAAGGATTTGGGTTTGGTGGCCAACAAATTCAGTGCAGTGGTTCCCTTATCATCATGTGCTGCTGCAAGATTAGGATATAATTCCAATAACTCCAAAGCAAGACCTGTTTGATCAGATAGCAAAAGTTAAGTCATTAATAAAACTCAGTTTTTCAGGTATCAGATAATTTTATTTTAAAAAATATTATTAATATATCATTACGTATATCTTAAACTATATAATAATATTAAAATATTTAAAATACCCATCACCTAAAGTGGTGACACGTATGATTAAAATATCTTTCATCCAAGACATATGACATGTTGAGACAGGCGAGATAATGAGGCACGAGGGATATTCTTTTCATTTGTAATGTATTATGTAGCATAAAGTATACACAATGATGTACTTATAACATGGTCTTTTTATTTTTTTCTTGAACATATATATGAGAATTAATTAATAGGTTAATTACATTGATCATTAATATTTTCATTTAAAATTAAAGCTTACTGTAATGTTGTCCATTAACGGCTGCGTGCAAGATCGTCCGGCCATCGTTCCTCCTGATCAAGTCTCCGCCATGCACCCTGAGAATATTGAAGACGTCCATCTTTCCATAAGCAGCAGCGACGTAGAGGGGCGTCTCTCCCAAATTGTTGCGCACAAAGGCCAGATTCCGGTTCTTCTTCAACATGATTTCTGCAGCATTGCGCTTCCCAAACCTCGCTGCTCCGTGCAGGGCCGTCTCGCATCTGTGATTCAGTTGCATGAGCTGCTGGCTTGTTAAGGGGCCATCTTGAAGCAGCTTCTCCAAGGCCGATGCTCGGCCACTCATGGCCAGAAAGTGAACGATTGTGTTACCTTGCACGTCTACTTCAAAAAGATTTTCCGGTTGCTTTCTCAAGAAGTCCGGGAGGATTGGCATTGAAGTGTCTTTATGCCAATCTAGTGTTGCTCTTATAGCTTTAGAGTTGAGTGCAGCGAAACTTGGACTTGTGAAGTTGGCGCCTAAGCTTGCCATTTTGCAGCTTCGTAAGGGGACGAAGATGGTTCCCACTTATATATAGCGTCTTAATTGAATATGCTAAATTTTCATTTACTAAAAAGAAACAAAACGAGGGTAAATTAAGCCCGCGTCAGCGTTGGATCAAAGAAAAGAATAAGTGCTTATGAAGCAAAGTAATGATCTTTGATTATTACAGAATATTATTTTGTACGTGTTGGGAAATTAATGGAACATGAAAACTATAAGCGAATCCAATAAAACTTACCTATTATCACAGTGGAATTAGAATTGGGTCTTCGAGTTGAATTACTGATTCAAAACGAAATCACAAAATAGAAATCGTTCGTTACCCACAACCTAAAAACCACACTTATACAAATAATACATTTTTGAGAGTTTTCTTTCTTTCTTTCTACACAAGTCAGAAACACCAACAAACACTATTTCTTCTCTGATTTTTCATCAGCCATTTTCCGTTGTATATATTCAATGTATATATATTACCATGCATGAGCATGCTTGCTTATCTGCCTAGCTACTTCCTCCACACTTGAAGGAAATGGGTTCAATTGTTGAATTATGGTTGTTCGACGGTCGAACCCACTACAATTCCACACTGCAGTTGCAGATTTAGATCTAGATCCAAATTTGAGTTTGGAGTCATTTATGGGCGGATTGACCCTAGGTGCACAACCTAGATCTATTACGTCTCCTACTTGAACATAATGGACTCACATACGGTAACATTTCGCATCGAGCGATAGAAAAGATCAGAACAATTTACCCTGATAGGCCTACACGAACTTTCCAGGAAAGTCACCCATCATTGGATTATCCCAAGTCAAGCACGCTTAGCTTAGAAGTTGTTTGCCAACATTTAGCCCAAAAGGTATTCAATTGATATTGTTTCATTCCTTACTTATCCTTGATATATACTATTATTCTCTGGGCTTTTGGGGTATTACATTATCTCCCCTTGAGCACATGACGTTCTCGTCATGCGACCTTACAACTGGTCCCAGATCTTCTCCCATTTGGAGGCTTCCATCCTAGAAGCCTGCCAAGAGCCGCTCCTTGATCAGGTCTTGTGCCCCGGCGCCACTCCCCGCCCTCATTGGACCGCTTTCTCCAACGGTCGGCTCTGATACCACCTGTAACATCTCGTATCGAGCGATAGGAAGGACCGTAACAACTTACCCTAATGGGCCTACGCGAACTTCCCAAGGGGGTCACCCATCCTTGAATTACCCCAGATCAAACACGTTTAACTTGGGAGTTCTTTGCCAACATTTAGCCCAAAAGGTATTCAGCTAATGTTGTTTCCTTCCTTACTTATCCTCGATATATACTACCCTTCTCTGGGTTCTTGGGGTATTACACATACTTATATATTTTCATTTCTCTATAAGTTTCATACAAGTAAATAGGCCATGTGACCAACATACTTATTTTCTACAAGAACTCGTTGTTATACAACTGTTAGATATATATAATAGCTTCATAATTTAAGTAAAGTCTATATGTTATACCCCAGAACTATTAAGTCACATTTAAGCACATTTAGATCTCATTTCATTTAATCACTTGATTAATATACTTTGAATTCATAATTATTATACAAGAAATGATTATATCTGGTATATTGGTGAGTACATCCAAATGTGATACTCAAATAGATTTTTTTTTTTTTAGAAATCTTTTCATCATAATTCAATCATTTTTCAATATATGCCTCGTCCAACCAAATGATTCGTGTTCATAGCTAGCATTTCAAGCTAGCAACATCAAATCATAACTTTAAGAAATAGTTAAAGGTTAAAGGGAATTATTACTAGATCCCTGTGACCTTGAAAGGTCTCACACAACTAATAAAAAAGATCCATATATTTTATTACCTTATTTTGGTTGAACTTTTCACACATGGTATGAAACATGCACTACGATATTATTCTCTTTTTCCCGTGGAAGATATATATGTTTCTCATCATATAAATATTATACAAGTGATAATTAAGATACACTTAGTATCTAATTTGAGTCTACAACTCTACTTTTATATATTTGTTAAATAGGACTTCCACTTGGTATTCTTAGACAAATAAGGTGAGAAATGGGATTTTCACATTACAGTTATCTTTTATAGCTTCATTTTGATAACTTATCAAGGTGATTTTATTTTAAGCTTGAGCTTTCATTAACTTCCCTTTACGAAGTGCTTAAAACTATCTTTCACATATGCACCACTTAATCATAGACATAGTAGCCTGTGTGAGAAAACTAACCATATGTCCGACATACCTTTAATTCTTGCACTTAGTATTATGCACAAATCATTACACTTAACATTATGCACTAAGTATTGCACTTAGCATTATGCATGAAACATTGTATATATGTGTGTAGACATGAATAATTTATTGAAGTAAATTGAGAAAAAAAATTACACGTTAATGTTCACAAAATACCACAATACCTTTATCATTTCCTCATTTCTAAGGATTTAATATGGTTCTTGAATAAATCTGTGACACCCCGCCTTACATGGGCGCGTCACTATAAGGCAATTCCCGGGATTCTTTTTTTTTTTTTAAGTTCATCAAGTGCGGTGTATGATCAAGAACAATCATCACATGCAGAAAACATGCCCGACACATACGATGGCCGGCATCTGCGGTGATTTCAAGAACAATCATCACATACAGGTAAAATCCCAAGAACCCCAGTTTGCCCATTTAACTAACAAGACCAATAATCTTAAAACTTAAATGAGACCTAAATCAATGCAGCAGATTAAATAATATCAAAATGTCGTGGCCTAACACGAGTTCCTTACAAGGTGTTCCCACACCAAAATATGTATCACAAAACCACCAAATGATAACAACATTAACAAATAGCCGTTCGTACATATATCAAAATAAATACTATCTTCTCCAAAATGGTACACGACTGACATACTAAACACCATGGGCCCTCAACTGGCCAAGTCCTCGCCCTCACAGCAGTCCCTAGTTGGAACGTTGAATGTTCTAGGGGCATAACCCAGATTAGATGATAAAACATCTAAGTGATGGTATGAAACAGTTCAACGAATGCATGAAGACATACGAGCATGGCATAAACAGACTCAACAACATGCAAAACACGTCTAACTTGAGAAATCTCCCTGACATACTCAACATTCCGTGAAAAATCCATTCCACACACTTTTGGGGTTGACCTTGCCGCGACATACTTAATCCTCAAGTGATCTATTGTCTCACTCGTTCACCTAGATTAACCTTACCCCATTCTCAAGAAGATCCCATCCCGTCCCCACGGACATAATAAAGACACGAAAAATAATGCCCCGATGATATGAAAAATCACACGCCATGCACCGACTCTTTTACAAATAAAAATAGTTGATGCAATATAGCACATGATCAATATGCAAATGGTGCCACAAGTACATAAGTGAAATGCTTTTGCAAAACAACCTAAGGTCTGGAGGGTATAACCGCTCACTTGAACTGGTACAATCACGTATAACTTAAGCTCGGGAGGGTAAAACGGCTCACTTGAACTCATTACACGCACTCTAAGACACTTTCAAGACAAGGTAAATCTAGAATCAAACCACTTACCTCAATTCGGAAAAGACTGGTTTTCGCCTTGAAAAACTTGTCACACCTCAAAAATCGTGCAATCCTTCCTTCCAATATCCCAATCGTCTCCTATTTATCATTTAAGACCTTAGAAATTAATATTTCTATTTTCCTTAATTTTCTCTATTTTTAAACCTTCCTCACTTTTAGAAATTCATAAAAAATACCTAACATCACATTTCACCAAATATTTTTCTATGAAAATTCCTAAAATAATTTTAACAAAATTACAAAATTAATTTCAGAAGAAAACCCTACCTCACGAGCCACCCAAGGCTTCGATAAGTGAAGCTCACGCACAACCAGTGCAGGTCATCTTCTTCGACGATGGTGGCTTTCTGGCGACTTCCTTTGACCAAAACAACTATGGGGCCTTGAAGAACTTGATGAGATGACCTCAATGGACCCTTCACCAGTTGGAAAAAGTCACCGGAAGAAGGTTTAAAACTAAGTTGCAAGTTGCGGTCCGGCGGCCTTCATTTTTTCGGCCAACTCACTGAAACCCTATCAAATGTACATGAAACTCTTTGAAACTCTCCAGAAATGATCCTTACAACTCAAGGAACAAAAGCCCCTTATCCCCGAAGCTCGATTCAAGCAAAAACATAAGCAATTTCTCTCGATTTCTTTTGAAACCCTCGGCCTCAATTAAGCTATTTATACTTGTTCTCGACCCGATTTCCCACAAAATCTTACTTGTTCTTATCCCTTAAGCCAAAATCTAGACTTTAAATGATTCATCTAGCCCTAAATCACGAGCTAAAGCCCCTCAAAAAATTCGACCAAATCGAAAATCCCATCCGCCATAAATTTCGATCGCGTCAAGGCCATTTCCAGCCAATGGCAAGCCCCAATGGCTTCATCATCACCTGGAGGCTACTCTAAAGCCTCCAGACGACCTTCCTGAAGCCTCCAAAGGCGGTCGACGATGGCTATGTGCGGCCGGTCGGATTCACACTATGAAACTTTTATTTTTTTGCAGTTTAGCCCCCAAGAAACTTCTAATTGTATTTTCTCCCTATCCATGGCATCCCTAGATTTTTCGTTAATTCCTCTATTGCCCATAAGTTCTAAATTATCCATTTCTCTCAAGAATTTCTGAAAAACCTGTCAATTCAACCTCCCTCCGGTGGTTTACAAAATCTGCACTTTTGTGCGGATGCTCCCAATCTCATGTTTTAGACCTCAAACCTTCGCAAATCTCTTTGTTTAATCAAATATCACTTATTTGGACAATTTTTCCTTTATTGACTTGCTTTGACATAGTCCCTCGCCTTTCGTTTATGTTTTGGATATTACACTTTGGCCTGAAACTTTGATAAATTCCATTTTAACCCTTGATCTCCAAAAATACCCTTGCTATTAAATACTGGGTATTACAAAATCTCTTAGAATTGGTCTTGTGAACAGATCTACAATCATCATATGCGTAGAGATATATTGTAAGTGCATCTCCTTTTGTGCAACAATATCTCTCATAAAATTGAGTTTTGCGTCAATGTATTTGGTTTTCGAATGATATTTGAGATCTTTAGTGAATGCAATTGTAGCTTGATTGTCGTAATTCACTATGATAGAAATTGACTTTCCATTCGCAAATCCTAAATGGTTCAAAAACCTTTTTAACAAAATAGCTTCATGTATTGCTACTGATAATGCTACGAATTAGGCTTCCATGGTGGACAAAGTTACACAAGCTTGTTTCTTGCTACATTAAGAGATAGCTCCATTGCCAAGTAGAAAAATATATCCAGATGTAGATTTTCTCTCATCTAAATCTCCTTCCCAATCAGCATTAATATATCCTTTAAGACACCGATTTTTTCCTTGATAATAAAGGGAATAATCCATTATACCTTTCAATTACCTCATTATCCTTTTCACTGCTTTCGAATAAGATTGTCCTAGATTTTATTGATATCTATTCACCATGTCAACTGCATAGCATATATCTAGTCTTGTGCATATCATTGTATACATAAGACTACCCATGACATTAGAATAAGGAACTCTAGCCATTTGTTCATTTTCTTGTAGCATTTTAGAAAATATCATTCTAGTTAAGCCTTCATATTTAGCAATTAGAGTATTTATAAACTTGTAATTTCGCATACAAAATCATTCAAGAATCTTTCGTACGTATGGTTTCTGAGAAAAAACTAACAATTTCTATGAATGATCTCTCTTGATTTTAACACCAAGTAAGTATGTTGCTTCACCTAAGTCGTTCGTTTTGAAATTGGAAGTCAGGTATTCTTTAATACTCAAAAGGTGTTCCTTATTATTCCTAGCCAAAAGTGTGTCATCTACATAAAATGATAAGATCAAAAATTTGTCATTAGATCTTTTGACATACACGTAGTGTCTTCATTTATCATTTGAAAATCACACGAGATAATCGATTGATGAAACCTTAAGTACCATTATCTGGAAGACTACTTTAACCCATGAATAGATCTCATGAGTTTGCACACTTTGTGCTCTTGACCATTTTCTATAAAACCAATGGGTTGTTCTATATAAATTTCTTCTTTAAGTTCACCATTTAGAAATATTGTTTTTACATCCATTTTTGCTAGGATAACGCATATAGATGTAAATCTTATATCGAGAGAAAAAGTTTCCTCATAATCAGTTCTTTCATGTTGAGAATACATGTTGGCTAGTGCACGTGCCTTATATTTCTCAATGGATCCATCATTTTTTAGCTTGATTTTAAGAACCCATTTATTTCCAATAGCCTTTTGTTCTTTTGGAAGGTCAACCAATCTCCAAACTTGGTTTGATTTTATTTAGTCAATTTCTTCTTCCATTTCTTTCTTCCATCTTCCTTTAGCAGGTCCAAAAAGATCCTCTAGCTTGGATAGTGTTAGGTTCATTCTCATCTTGTAGGGCAATTAGAAAAGTTTTACCTTTAATATTGAAACAACATCAAGGTAAACGTCCATGACTACTTTTTCTAATTTGAGGTTCACATGAAATAGATTTAAGAACTCGCATTTCGCCTCCACTTGGATCAGACTCTCTAGATACATTTTTAGGTAAATGTACTAGATGATTTTGAATAATAAAATCGTTTTGATCCTTAATTTCATAAAGAGACAAATTATGATTTATTTCTCCCCTGCTAAAATACTCATTTTTCGAGAAAAATACATCTTGAGATTCAAACTCGATAACACTCCTATTGGTGTGAACCTAACTTTCTATGTTTATGAGAAGGGTCACGAACATAAGGAACACAACCCCAAGTTTTCAAATGACTTAGATCAGGTTTCCTTTCAGTCCATAACTCATATGGGGTAGAAGGTTTAGATTTGGAGGGTACTAAATTGAGTAAATAGACAACTGTTAACAATGCATCATCCCAAAATGTGATTGGTAATCTTGCTCTTGCCATCATTGACCTAACCATCTCTAGAAGAGTTATATTTCTTCTTTCCACAAACCATTTTGTTGTGGAATGGTTAGTTGTTTCTCAATTCTTTTTTCATCACACATGAATCTAAATTATTCAAACAAATACTCGCGATCCCTATTGATTTTTTATACTTTAAATTTTCTATTTAATTGATCCTCAACTAAGTTCAAATATCTTTTGAAGCACTCCAAAGCTTTTGACTTATGAGAAATCAAATGGACAAAGCAAAAATAAGTATAGTCATCGATGAAAGTGATGAAATAAACGCCACTATGTCTGGTCCTTATATTCATTGGACCGCATATGTCAAAGTGAATTTTGTAATGGAGTTTTAGCTCTAATTGCTTTGCTAAATGGTTTTCTTGCCATTTTTTCTATCAGACAATTTTCACAAGTTAGTAGATTTACTTTTGCAATTTGGTCCAATAAGCCTTCTTTTGCTAATCTATCCAATCTATTTGATACTATATGGCCTAATCTTGTATGTCATATGTTCACATCTTCCTGAAAATTTCTAGAAGAGGTGGTAAGAGAAAAACTAGAGATTAAATTTTATCGAATTTTTGGAGTAAACAATTAATTACGTAGGTATAAAGTTTGACCACCACGCATGCCTAACTTGCAAGTGCTAACGCCTTGAACTTTAACCTTTCTATTGTTTCTCACATAAATCACTTAATTCTATATGGTTTTTGACGTTACTCTACAAAAGAATTTATGTCTCCTGTTACATGGTTAGTGGCTCATGAATCAATATCCCACAAGATTAGATTCCATTAAGAGTATAGGACTCAAACATAAATAGCATTTGAAAAAGCATTTAGGGCTTATATCTTTCTCTGTTCATTGCAATCACTACAAAGTGCCCTTTATTGCCATCATTGTAGCATTTCACCTTTTCCATATTCTTTTTTTTTTTTTTTTTGAGAGAGATTGCAAGTTGGTCACTTACCCCTTCCATGGTGACTCTCAATTTTCTCAAAATGAGCAACTTTAGCTTTTTTTAGGACATAATTCTCTTTTTTTCCTTTGTGAGGAAATTTTTGCTTAAAATGAGGAGCACCTTTGGAGTTAGAGGCCATCACATAGATGTTAGTATTAGGTAAAGAGGCCTCAATACAGTCCTCCCTCTAACTCCAAATGCCATGAAGCATCAACCATAGTCTTGATGTTCACATTATATGTGAGGTAAATCTTCATGTGCTCCCAATTATGGAGTAGGGATTTGATAACAACTTACACTTGTTGTTCATTAGTGACGTTCACTCCCACATTTTTGAGTTCATTAACCATATTGGTTATCTCCTGAAAATGTCACCTCATGTTTTGGTTTGGACACTTTTTGTATGTAACAAATTTGATAGTTAGTTGCATTACTTTTGCAATAGAAGTTGCCCCAAATTGCTTCTTAAGAGCAGTCCACATTTCATTTGCCAGCTCCTATTTTTTGAACTTGCATATAATATCATTCTCCATGTTACTAAGCAATGTAATACGAGCATTGAAGTTCTTTTTCTTTCAGATATTGTAAGCATCTCTATTTTTTCTATGCTGTGCAGTGGTTCCTTCACCAGGTTCCACAATAAACTGATTTTAAGCTTAAATTGACTCTTGCCCTTCAAGGACATATTAGATCTTCATACTCCAAATCTCATAATTGTCCTTATTCAATTTCTCTCCTTTAATCACGTCAACTATTATGTTCTTGGAAGAAACCATATTCAAAGGATAATTTACATAAGATTTATCTTATTAATGCCATACCTTACAAACATTTACTAAACAATATTAATAATAAATATTCAGCTAGATATAGGGTCAAAAGTTCACTATGTTTCCAATCATCGTTCATATCTCAATTGTCCAAATACTATTAATTTTATTTTTCTTTCACCTCAAAAATAAATTTTGAGATCACTTAATCTCACTTATTAATGCATCATTATATCATATTTAATCACAAAGGTTAAATAACCAAGAATAGACATATTTAATCACAATGATTAAATAATCAACATTAAAGCAATTCATTTCACAAATATGAAATATTAAACATAGTATAGAAATTTTATTAGAAAAGCAAAATTAACTAGATACAAGGATTAAATAAAGCATTACCTAGTCAATCTAGTCCTAGGAGGGATAAAGTGAGTTATAGTATGAGGAATGAACACAAAAGTTTAAAAGCGATATCGCTAATGATATCAATTAGTTGGTTAATTGGGTATAAGATTATTACAATTTCTCTTCTTCTATATGCAGGTAAGAAGAAACACACTATCCCACAAAATGTTATGTTTGAGTAGTCTAATGCCCATATGCTATTCATTAACTCTTTATCATGTGGCAACAATGTGACAAGCAAGGATTGATACTTTGCTTCGTGAATCCATAAACCGCTATAGCCAACAAATATGAGTTCCCATCTCATATCACACACACAGTGATTATATGCTCACATATGCTTTGACCATGCATTTTTCAATAATCATCCAACTGTCTTTTATCTCCATAACTTGAGCCTTTTGAGCTGTAGTTCAAGTGAGTATTGCTAGTGTTGTGTGCTTTGATGTTAAATTTGGATGATGTCTAGCGGGCTCATTTTAATGCATTAATTGTATTTTTGTGTCAATTCATAAAAGACAAGGTTTTCTTCATTCATATTTTTTCCAATCAATTATATGAATGACTCCCTAGCTTCTGTGTGAGAATTTTATTCTCAAAGTATTGAGATTATGTGACAGGATTATCTAGTAACAGAATATCTTAAACCATTCCTAGTCCTTAGATTCTTTGGATGGGGACTTCGATTAATAAAGTATGGACTAGCACATAGGTTACTACCTCGTTCGATATGGGGATACCGATGGGAGGATGGACTATCACGCATCATATGACATGAGATGTCGCTAGTAGACTTGTGGGTGGTCGTTGGGGAATGATCAGTTAAAGGCGGCATTGATGATTTACCACATGGCATGGTGGATAATGGTTATGCCATCAGATTACGATGGTGTGTTGCTCTATAGATTTGAACTAACAAGGTTGTTTTATGTATTGATGTGCGGTATTTGCTAATGAGCTGAATCATCCAATTAGAAGGTGAGAACGTTCATCTATGTGGTTCTGTATTATTGGTATATGGAGACAGGTGTTGATCTGTAATACCCCATAACTGTGTGAGGTCGTCATGTAATTTGGATGAGTTTAAAATATCGAAAAATGGGTTTGGTAATAAAATAAATCGCCGAATTAGCTGCAGGGAATGTCCTGAGGCTGAGATTTCAAAGGAAAATAATATGTCGTTGCTAAGCCTCTCGAGATAGGATTTTTAGTATCAAAAGAAATCGGATCAGAGTTAATTTTCGATACAGCTTCAGTTCGGGCTGAAAATTGAATTGTCGGTAGGGAGCGCCTCGGAATTTAAATATTTAAAAGAAATGATATATTAGATTATAGTTATTTTTTAATAAAAGATATTATAGTTTATCATGTAAAAAAAAAAAAACAGAATTTGCAGCATGAGGCATGGCTGTCACACCTGCTGCTGTTGCTGTCAAATCAACGACCAAGGCATGGTCGAGCCTGGCATGGACGTGGGGGGGGGGGGTCTCTAGCTCACGTTACCCGTTGTGATTAGTTGAGAGAGGCTCAGATTTGGCTATAGATAACCGAGTTTTGGTTGAAGATTTTCATCAAAGTTCATAAACTTAGATTGAGAGTTTGGGAAGGAATCAGAGCATTTTGATAAGAGGCTTTTGTTCCCTAGGTTGTGAGAAGCAATTCTGGAGAATTTGAGAGTTTTTGGAGTGGTATAAGGGGTGTTTTCGCATTCAGCCACACACACATATATATATATATATACATATTGAGTGATGGTTGAAATCGGCTTGTAGAGTGAATGATCGAAGGATCTAATAAGGGACTTTTGGTCGCGAGGTTATGGGCAACTAATCTGGAAAGTTTCGTGTCAATCAGAGTTCGAATCGGAGGTCAATTTGGTTCACCGGAGTTCGGTGGCGGGCGACTTGGGCGGGCTGTTTTCGGCCAAATTGGAAGCCTTCGGGTGGTTTTTTCCGACCAAAAAGGGTAGCATTGGGATCGACTAAGGGAGAGGAGCAGCGCAGTGTCATCAGTTCAATTTTTCGGTGTGCCGGCGCCGGAGAAGATGACCGGAGGTATTTTTTGTATTTTTTAAATACTAAAAATATAGAAAATTTGATAAAAAAATAGAATTAAAGGAAATAAAATTCTGAAAAAAATATCCAGAAATTCAAGGAAAAGTAATAGTTTATTTTGATGAATTTTTATCTTGGAAATTTCTTGACGAGATAATTATTTGGATTTTTGAAAGAAACTTTAAATGGAAAATAAATATGAGGGATTTTTATAAAATTATGAGAAAATTCCAGAAGGATAAGGAATTTATTTTATGAGTTTTTATGATTTTTATTGGAGAAGATTCGAAGGAAATCAAGGAAAAATAAATTTTCTCAAGGAAAAGTAATTATGGAAATTTGAGAAAATAGGAGAAAATTTGGAAAATTTTCAAAAAATTCCAGAGGCTTATAAATATTTTTTTATGAATTCTTATGGAGAAAAAGTTGAAAAAAAATGCTTGAATAGGTATTTATTTGGAATTATCGAGAGAAAAATAGGATGAAATTAGAGAAAAATTATGAGAAAATTGAGAAAATAGATATTTATTTTCCTTTGAATGCATATGATGTTTAGGGTATCGTTGAATCTCGAGGTTGAACTATAGAGCGCCTGGCATGAGAATCAAGGTTGGGCACGCATTTCAAGGAATCTTGAATTTAGCCCAAGGTGAGTAGTTCTACCGGAAAAAATTGTTTGTGGCATGTGAGTGGTTTACTATGAGTTGTTGAATCCAATTCTTGTTACTTTTGATTTATAGTGGGCGGTTGGTTTTGTGCGATGGTTCATTCAAACGATTATTTACACATGCATTGAATTTCGTACGATAAATTGCATACATTGAAATATTGATTTTATGTTATGCATGTTATGATTTTCGGCATTGGCATGTTATGTGTTGTCCATGTGGGATGTGGGTTGTTAACCTGTGACGTGGCCCTTGAGTGATAGCACTCGGGATGTGTGTCGAGGATTAATGTTATGTGACCCACTTGGGACGGGGCTGAGACGGACTTCACCCTATGGTACTCAAGTGGCGGGGTAGAGAGTGGACACCACTCCGGTTGTTGGCTCAAGGGGTGAGGCTGAGAGTAGACACCACCCAAGTTCCTTTCAGAAATAACATTAATACCGATGTGTTGTTGATTCAGGGGATAATGCTGATGTGATACTTTTGGAGCTAGGGTTGCGTTGGGTTTTGGAATGCTTTTGAATAGGAGCGTAATGCCTAACAATGACAATGGGGTGATTCCCGGGTTCATATGTCGAGATTGTCCCTCTTAAGCAGGATTGTGTTTGTCAATGGGTCGATGTGGTCGTGTCGCCTTTAGAGAGATTGCATTTTCCCTGGTTAGGGCTAAGTTCTATGTGGGATTCTCTTAGGTTAGGGCATGTCAGGATTTGTCGATTTTATAAATGATTTTACATATCTTCATGAAAATGTTTTTGAACTCTTAGTTAGATGATTTAACATCTAATTTGGACTATATCCCTGGAATATTCAAACGTTTCAGGTGAAAGCAGTGGCGCTAAGGGAAATGATGTCGTCAAGATGTAGCTGCTATGTTTAGTTTTCGTAGGTTTTGTCTATGGTTACGATGTTCAGAGGTTATGTAATATTTTGATATTTTCATGTGAAACATCGATTTGGTTATTTAACTATAAAAGGAATTTGTCGGTTATATATCATTGAGATTTTAATCTTACTTCTGCTGATGTGATTGATAATACCTGTCTTAATCTATTAATTTTTAAATTTTGATATGCTGAGAAGGTACAATAGGGATTATCGGGAGATGATTATGATGAGGGTATGTATATTGAGAGGCTTGTGGTGTGTATGATGTTGAAAAAAAAAAAAAAACCCGAAATCTCGAGGTAATGCACGTTCTGGGAAGATATGGCGTTACAATTGGTATCAGAGCAAACTAGCAAAAACCTCGATTGGAGACTCAGGGGTACTAGTGGAAATTGAGAATGACTGAGTTAGTAATGGTTAGTCTGATGTGACGTAATCTAGCTATCAAGTTAGGTTTGTAAATAGGTGATATGAATCATTGAGGTTCGAGCATTAGAATGATTTGGTATTTACCATGGATCCTAGGGAAATGAGAAATCTAGGATGATTCGGTTAGTGTTATTGAAAATAGAGTCTAAGGATTCTGATGATTGAGGTTACCTCTAAGAAAATGTTGGTGTTTTCCTTTTTTAGATGGTGAAAACTCGAAGAATCACGGATCTCAATGAACGAGAGAAGGAAAATGGTAGTAGTAATCATCGGGGTCACTTTGGGAGTCACGCCACGAGCAGTCGCCGTAGTCGCTCTATGAATTCTGCTACGAGTAATCACCGTAGTTGTTCGATAAATCATGTTGCGAGCGATGGACGACAAGGAGAGCGATCAGGTCCTAGTGAGAGTAGACTTGACCGAGTGGATAGGATTCTAGAGAATATGTTGACTTGCATAGTAGGAAGCGAGCTGCCAAGGCGCACCCCCCATGTGCTGGATCAGTACCGCCAGCAAAGACCCCCGGTGTTTAGAGGAAAAGCAGGAGATGACCCTAGTACAGCTGAGTACTGGATGGAGCAAACCTAGAAGCTGCTCCAGCATATGCAATGTAGTGATGAGGAGAGAGTCAATTGTGCTGCATTCATGCTAGAAGAAGAAGCTAGAAGATGGTGGCAATCAACTAAGCGGGCACTGCAAAGGACACCCAGGCAAGCAGTGCAAGATCCAAGGCCGAGACAAACTCAGCCGATAACCTGGGAAGCATTCAAAGAAGTTTTCAATGCTAAGTACTTTCCCCAAAGTTGGAAGGAAGAGAAGAATTGGGAATTCATGAAGTTGAGACAGATTAATGAGATGTCAGTAACTCAATATGATGTCAAGTTTACCCAACTGATTAGATACGTGCCTATGTATGAAGCCGATGAGTAGTAGAAGACGCAGAAATTTGTGGGTGCATTAAAGGTGAATCTACAACAAGTTCTCAGCTCATGTACCATCAGCAATTACAACGAGGCGCTGGACAAGGCTCTGACCACCGAGATGAACGTATTGCGTGTAGGACTGATAAGATCTGATGAAAAGAAAAGAGATTCGAAAGGCACGGAGCATAAGTCAGGGGGAAAAAATTTCAAAGATAGCAAACCGTGTCCTCGATGCAATAAAGAACACCCAGGAAGAAATTGTTCTCAAGGGTATATCACGTGTTTTTCATGCAACGAAAAAGGACATAAGGGAAATGACTGCCCTAAGAATAAAGAGACACCTCCGACTGGGAATCGAATGGGGATCACATGCTACTCATACAATCAACCCGATCACTACGCTAGTGATTGTCCGAAAAGATAAAAGATGGATCAGCCCGGGAAAATAAACATGACACTAGGAATTCGTACCAGACGAGTCTATTGCCTAGCAAGAGAGAACGAAGAGGCCTTCCCTGGCTTGGCAAGAGATGACGAAAAGACCTATCCGACAATGACCAAAGGTATGTCAATTTTAATTCAGATTGATTTTTGATGCATTCATGATCGTGGCATATGCCTTAGCGTGGAAGTAAAGTTAGAAATTAGGTCTAGGGATAAGGTTAAGGCTTGAGGTCTAGAACACCAAAAGTCTAGATGTTAAAAGCATACGAATTGTGTTAAGAAGATGAAAATTATGGGTTAGGAAGCAAATGACTGTATGAATCAGGTGTTGCCTACCAAAAATTGATTGCCAACCACGTTACTAGAAAGAGTTAAAGCATTATATAAGGTGTCAATTAGAAAATCAAAAATTGGGTGACGTAGGATGTTATTTTAAGGATTAGTCTGAAAGGAATTTGATAAAACTGATTTGGATCTCTTGAAGACAAAAATAGAAATGATTGCGGAAAGAAAAATTGTGGTGATATCGAGTGATATAGGTCATTTTGGGGAGATGTGTAACTACCTGTAAATGAGCTACAACGAAAAATTCTATGAGAAACACGTTGTACCTAGTAAGCAATGGGCATTTAATAAAAGTAAATTGGGATAATTGATATTTGATTGAGGTATTTAGGACATTTCAATTGAAAGTTGTATCAATATCAGTGATGTAATCTATCAAGTGCAAAATTTCGAGGATGAAATTTCTTTAAGGGGGGAGAATATAATACCCCATATCTGTGTAAGGTCGTCATGTAATTTGGATGAGTTTAAAATACTGAAAAGTGGGTTTGATAATAAAATAAATTGCCAAATTAGCTGCAGGGAATGTCCCGAGGCTGAGATTTTAAAGGAAAATAAAATGTCGTTGCTAAGCCTTCCGAGATAGAATTTTTAGTATCAAAAGAAATAAGATCAGAGTTAATTTTCGATACATCTTCAGTTCAGGTTGAAAATTGAATTGTCGGTAGGGAGTGCCTCGGAATTTAGATATTTAAAAGAAATGATATATTAGATTATAGTTATTTTTTAATAAAAAATATTGTAGTTTATCATGTCAAAAAAAAAAAAATAGAATTTGCAGCGCGAGGCATGGCCGCCACACCTGCCGTCTTTGCTGTCAAATCAGCGACTAGGGCATGGCCAAGCCTGGCATGGACGTGGGGGGGGGGGTCTCTAGCTCACGTTACCCCTTGTGATTAGTTGATAGAGGCTCGGATTTGGCTATAAATAGCCGAGTTTTGGTTAAAGATTTTCATCAAAGTTCATAAACTTAGATCGAGAGTTTGGAAATGAATTGGAACGTTTTGATAAAGGGATTTTGTTCCCTAGGTTGTGAGAAGCAATTCTGGAGAATTTGAGAGTTTTTGGAGTGGTATAAGGGGTGTTTTCGCATTCGGTCGCATATATATGTATATATATATATATATACATATTGAGTGAAGGTTGAAATCAGCTTGTAGAGTGAACGATCGAAGGATCTAATAAGGGGTTTTTGGTCGCGAGGCTATGGGCAACTAATCTGGAAAGTTTCGTGTCAATCGGAGTTCGAATCGGAGGTCAATTTGGTTCGCCGGAGTTCGGTGGAGGGCGGCTTAGGTAGGCTGTTTTCGACCAAATTGAAAGGCTTCAGGTGGTTTTCTTCGACCAAGAGGGGTATCATTGGGATCAAATGCAGGAGAGGAGCAGCCCGGTGTCATCAGTTCAATTTTCCAGTGTGCCAGGGTCGGAGAAGATGATCGGAGGTATTTTTTGTATTTTTTAAATGCTAAAAATATAGAAAATTCAAGAAAAAATAAAATTAAAGGAAATAAAATTCTGAAAAAATATCTAGAAATTCAAGGAAAAGGAATAGTTTATTTTGATGAATTTTTATCTTGGAAATTTCTTGAGGAGATAATTATTTGGATTTTTGAAATAAAATGTAAATGGAAAATAAATATGAGGGATTTTTATTAAATTCTAAGAAAATTGCAGAAGGATAAAGAATTTATTGTATGAGTTTTGGTGATTTTTCTTGGAGGATATTCAAAGGAAATCAAGGAGAAATAAAGTTTTTCAAGGAAAAGTAATTATAGAAATTTGAGAAAATAGGAGAACATCTGGAAAATTTCCAAAGGCTTATAAATGTTGTTTTATGAATTCTTATGGAGAAAAAGTTGAAAAAAATGCTTGAATAGATATTTATTTGGAATTATTGAGAGAAAAATAGGATGAAATTAGAGAAAAATTATGAGAAAATTGGAAAAATAGATATTTATTTTCCTTTGAATTCATATGATGTCTAGGGTATTGTTGAAGCTCGAGGTTGAACTATAGAGCGTCTAGCATGAGAATTGAGGTCTGACACGCATTTCGAGGAATCTTGAATTTAGCCCAAGATGAGTAGTTCTACCGGAAAAACTTATTTGTGGCATGTGAATGATTTATTATGAGTTGTTCAATCCAATTCTTGTGCATATTCTTCTTACTTTTGATCACTTTTGATTTATCGTGAGCGGTTGGTTTCGTGCGATGGTTCGTTCAAACGATTATTTACAAATGTATTGAATTTCGTACGATAAATTGCATATATTGAAATGTTTATTTTATGTTATGCATGTTATGATTTTTGGCATTGGCATGTTATGTGTTGTCCATGTGGGACGTGGGTTGTTAACCCGTGACATGGCCCTTGAGTGACAGCACTCGGGATGTGTGTCAAAGATTAATACTATGTGACCCACTTGGGACGGGGCTGAGACGGACTTCACTCTACGGTACTCAAGTGGCGGGACTGAGAGTGGACACCACCCCGGTTGTTGGTTCAAGGGGCGAGGTTGAGAGTAGACACCACCCCAAGTTTATTTGAGAAATAACATTAATACCGAGGTATCGTTGATTCAGGGGATAGTGCTGATGTGATACTCTTGGAGCTAGGATTGCGTTGGGTTTTGGAATGCTTTTGAGTAGGAGCGTAATGCCTAACAATGACAATGGGGTGATTTTCGGGTTCATATGTCGAGGTTGTCCCTCTTAAGCAGGAATGTGTTTGTCAATGGGTCGATGTGGTCGTATCGCCTTTAGAGAGATTGTATTTTCCTCGGTTAGGGCTAAGTGCTATGTGGGATTCTCTTAGGCTGGGACATGTTAGGATTTGTCGATTTTATATATGATTTTACATATCTTCATGAAAATGTTTTTGAACTCTCGCTTAGATGATTCAGCATCTAATTTGGATTATGTCCCTAGAATATTCAAACGTTCCAGGTGAAAGCAATAGCGCCAAGGGAAAGGATGTCGTCGAGATGTAGCTGCTATGTTTAGTTTTCGTAGGTTTTGTCTATGATTATGATGTTCAGAGGTTATGTAATATTTTGATATTTTCATGTGAAACATCGATTTGGTTATTTAACTATAAAAGGAATTTGTCGGTTATATATCATTGAGGTTTCGATCTTGTTTCCGCTGATGTGATTGATAATACCTATCTTAATCTATTAATTTTTAAATTTTGATATGCTGAGAAGGTACAATCGGGATTGTTAGGAGATGATTATGATGAGGGTATGTATATCGAGAGGCTTATGTTGTGTGTATGATGTTGAAAAAAAAAAAATATTCCCGAAATCTTGAGGTAATGCACGTTCTGGGAAGACGGGGCATTACATGATCTGTTGCCTTCGTTGGTATTTGATGGGGTGAACATTCTATGTGATCTATTATTAATGTGACATGACAGTTATTGACCATGGCAGATTGAAAGTCAAGAAATATGTTTTCCAATGTGTCATCTAGTCTCATTAATGAGGTTTGACACATAGTTGTTGAGTTTGTGAGTTTGTCACTCTATACCTCTTACTCAGTCGAGACATTAGGTGATGGAAGGATTATAACACACGATAATTGTCAACTGTAATAGGTTCACTTGAAGTGAGACTTCACCGCTACCTATACTGTCTTGAATCGTTGCTAGGCGCTATTCAGGAATTCTCATAACGTCGTCGAGATTTGGAGAAGTTCTGGTGATGGGTCAAGGGGATTGATCGATATCGGAAAGGGTTTTTGTGTTATTTGATTGCTAGTAGGTAGTGAACATAGAAAGTCACACACCATATAGTTTTACGTTTGGTATCGACATCGTGTGCCCTAAATGTCTTTGAAATTGATTGATCAAAAGTTGATCATTAGCCCCCATGTCAATAATGCATAGTGCAAAATCAATTATTGATTGCACAGTAAGAAGCGGTGGATTGCTAAACGTGCACAGTACTGCATAGTGTATAGTGAAATTGCATAATAAAATTTGTTGATTGAATTAAAATTTTTGGGGGTGGGGGAGGGTTGCAGATTTCAAAAGAGATTGAATTGGGAGAAGAAGAAAAGGGGAGGGGGGAAGAAAAAAGAAATAAATAAAAGGGTAGAGGCTCTGTCTCTTTCTCTCTTCTCTCTTACTTTTTCCCTCATGATTCTGCTTTCTTTCTTCTTATTCCTCTAAAAAATCATAGAAATTATGTGTGTAATTATTACTTGTATAATTTTGAGACATGGGGTGTTCTCTTGAAATACCAAGCCCTTCTGGTATTGGGGGTGTTCTTAGTGACCCCAAGTGTAAATTTTTATGTCTTTTTGTTTATCTTATTAGTTAGATTCAAATGGAGTCCAATTACTTGCAATTTTAAAGGTTTTTAGCTAAAATTTCTTCATTCAAGTATCGACTTGAAGGAGTGCACAACCATCATTAAATCAGATTCAACAAATGCTTTTATCGATTTGTTGGGTTTCTTATTTGCCTAGGTTCTTAGTGGTTTTTTTTTTTTTTTTCACAAATTGCATGACCGGCTTGTTTAGTTGGCCTACCTGGGCCGAGGTCCCAAGGACAACCTTAGTCCTTTTTCCCGCAATACCCAACTAGAGGACTTAGCAAAAATTTGTTTACCTTTTAACCTCTAGTGGGCTTCTTTAATTTGATTATCTTATTTACCTCTAATGACACAGTTAAAGACAATAGTGCATGATAAGATGAATTCTAATCATAATATAAATTATTACTTGATTTTACACATCATATTTCACACAAAACAAACATCATGCATTATTTACAAATAATATATCACTCAGACAACATAAAATACGGCTAAATCCAAGTTGTCAAGATACATGCAATTGGCCTTTTCTTACAACACAAAAGAGAACTTTCCCTTGCCCATGTGTAAATCTGCTGCACATTTATAAAATATCTTACATTCAACTATGACATGAATAACATTTGCACAACATTAGATACAATATAAACAAACAATTATAGATTGCAAATTCAACATGCATCTCAAGCATGGCCATTTAGATATTTTATCAAGCTAAGGCACTTGCAATCTAACATATTATGTAAAAAATGTTGAATAACTCCAATATTTGTTCTATTCTATAGGGAGCAATTTAGTTTGGATTTTTTTTTTTATTTACATTAGTTTCTGATTTTAGTTATGTACTGAACGTGTATCTGCACTACGTTGGAAAACATATTGCACGTTGCATTATTTTAGGAGTTAGTTTGCTATCTTTGTGCATTTTTCTTGTTGATGTATTAGTCTATTTAAAGACCAGCAATTATTGAATAATATTGTATCAAAGCACTTGTCTTCTCTCAAGCACTGTTTTATTTTCATCTATTAGTCATTATCTCTGTCAGTGGTTATCAGAGCTTTAAGAGAGAGACCGTGAAAGCCAAAGAAAAAAAAAAACAAAAACAGAAAGAAAGAGAGTTTTGGCCAAACAATAATATACCAGCATCTTTGTTTTACTTGCAGAAGCAGTGAACACACAATGGCATTTGACAATTTTGTGCAACCAGCAATTCCACGCTTTGATGGTCATTGTGATCATTGGAGCATGTTGATGGAAAACTTCTTGAGGTCTAACGAGTATTGGCAGATCGTTGAGAGTGGAGTAGCAGAACCAGCAAAGGGAGTTGTGTTGACGGCAACGCAAACAACGGAGTTAGGAGGGCAGTGGTTGAAGAATCTTACAGCCAAGAATTATCTCTTCCAAGCAATTGATCGCTCAATCTTGGAAATCATTATTAGCAAGGATACCTTCAATGATATTTGGGACTCCTTGAAGGTGAAGTATCAAGGATCAGCAAGGGCAAAGAGGCAGCAGCTTCAAACACTTCGTTCGCAGTTTGAAACACTTAGGACACAATTGGGGGAGTTGGTCACGAATTACTGATTCATGAACAGAAGTTCAATCAGCAAGAGATGGAGGAGCAAGCTTTGAAGGCTTCAAATGAGAACCACTCTTCTGCATCAAACAGAGCAAGTAGAGGACGAGGTAGTGGCAGAGGAACCTCGGTCCTCAGAAACCATTAAGAGAACCAATCTAACTCAACCACTCATAGACCAAAAGACAAGTCTAAAATTGAGTGCTATCGATGCCATAGGTATGGTTATTACAAATCTGAATGTCGAAATAATCTGTCCAAGAACGATGGCGAAAATTCAAATTTTATAGAAAAGGAGGAAAAAACATCCCTGTTAATGGCTTGCTATGCCCGAGAAGAAGCTAACAAGAACCTATGATATCTAGACACTGGATGCACCAATCATATGGAGATAAGCCAGTTCACTCCACTTTAGATGATTCAATATGAGATAATGTGAAGTTTGGAGACAATTTGAAAGTCTTGGTCATGGGAAAAGGACCTGTAACTATTCAAACCAAAGATAAAGTTACTCAAAACAATTTCCAATGTCCTTTTTGTTCCAGAGTTGAAGACCAACTTGCTAAGCACTGGACAATTACAAGAGAAGGGCTATGAGATTTCTATCAAAAATAGAGTATGTCAAATTCAAGATGCTAAATTGGGCTTAATTGCTCAAGTTTCAATGACTACAAATAAGATATCCCTCTCTATCTCAATAACATTCGTCGGTCATGCCTTTCAGCAAAATTGACTGATGTGGCTTGGCTATGGCATTTTTGCTGTGGTCATTTGAATTTTGGTGGTTTAAAGACGCTTCAACAAAAAAATATGGTTGCTGGTCTTCCGGTTTTTGCTAGTCCCCCAAAAGTTTGTGAAGAATGTATTGTAAGTAAACAACATTGTGATCCATTACCAAAAGGAAATCGCAAAGGGTAAGAAAGTGATTTCATTTTGATATATGTGGGCCAATAAATCCTATTTTTAATGGCGGTTAAAGATACATAATTACCTTCATTAGTGATTACAGTGGAAAAATTTGGGTCTATGTTTTGCTGGAGAGATTTGAAGTTTTTGTAGCTTTTAAAAGTTATAAAATGCTTGTTGAGAAAGAAGTTGGCAATTCAATAATAGTTTTTTGTATCGACTGTGGTAGAGAATATAACTTACATAAAATTGCAAATTTTCGTGAGATTCATAGAAACAAGGGGCAACTTACAACAATTTATATGCCTCAACACAATGGTATTTGTGAGAGGAAGAATCGCACTATTCTAAATATGGTGCGAAGTCTATTGACAAAAGCGGTATTCTAAAGAAGCTGTGACCTGAAGCAATTGGAGTACTGTTCATATTTTGAATAGAAATCCGATACTTGCTGTTCAAAATATGACATTTTTGGAAGCATGGAGCGAACGATGACCCGCAGTAGATCATTTCGAAATTTTTGGGTGTGTTGCCTATGCCCACATTCTAGATCATAAGAGAAAGAAGCTCAAGGGAGAGAATGCATTTTTCTTAGTGTTAATGATCAATCAAAAACTTAAAAGCTTTACAATCCAAGCACCAAGAGAATTATTATCAGTCAGCTATGTTGTTTTGATGAAGATCAAACCTGGCCATGGAGCGAGAATGGTGTTAGAGAGCATATTGTAGCAGATTTTGATGATGATAATGATGAGAAAAGGCAGCAACCTTTCGAGAATGTGCAACAGCCAACAATCACTCAAAATGTTCAAAGTCCACCTACAAATGAAATAGAAAAAGATGAACAACGGCCACAACGTGATAGAGAAAGACTTATATGGATAAATGATTATGAGGTAACTGAAATTGATCAATTTGAGGATCCATATACACATTTTGCTCTATTTTTCGATTGTGATCCTACAGTTTTTGAAGAGCCTGTCAAAGAATCAAAATGGCGGAAGGCGATGGATGAAGATAATGGCTACCATTGAAGGAAACAACAGTTGGGAGTTGACAGATCTTCCAAGAGGCACAAGACAATTGGTGTCAAGTGGGTGTACAAGACATATATAATTAAATGAAAATGGCAAAGTTGACAAGTATAAGGGGCCCTCAGTAACAGAAGGCTATAAGAGTTTGGTGTGGACCATAGAGAGCTCTTTGCTCCAGTTGCCTAGAATGATACGATTAGATTGGTGATTGCATTGACAGCCCAAAATTCATGGCTTCTTTTCCAGTTGGACGTGAAATCAACATGCTTGCATGGTGATTTGTAAGAACAGGTATTAATTGATCAACCTCTTGAATATTTGAAACTTGGAAATAAACGGAAGGTGTATATTCCACAAACTTTATATAGTGGTATTGATGCTTATTTTCGCATGGAGGGTTTTAAGAAATGTCCATTTGAGAATACATTTTTTTATTAAAAAAAAGGTGATGGAAGAAAGATGCTCTTTGTGTGCTTATATGTGGATCATCTTATTTTCAATGGAAATGATAATGTCATGTTTGACAAATTTAAGAAGTCCATGATGATTGAATTTGATATGTTTGATCTTGGAATGATGCATTATTTTTTGAGTATTGAAGTGGTGCAATCTGGTTTGAAACTATTGAAAGATCCTGAAGGAAGAAAGGTGGATAACACTCCCTACAAACAAATTCTGGGAAGCTTGATGTATTTGACTGTAACGCGGCTTGAAATAATGCATGCAGTGAGTCTCATTAGCAGGTATATGGAGTGTTTAAGGGAGATAATCTTCTGGCTGCAAAAAGAATCCTTCGGTACTTGCAAGGTACCGCCAATTATGGGCTGTTCTACAAGAAAGACGAGAAGTTAGATTTATTTGGCTTTACATACAGTGATAATGCTGGTGATCAAGATGGTAGAAGAAACACTTCAGAATATGATTTTATGCTTGGTTCAGGGGCTGTTTCATGATCTTCGAAGAAGCAATCAATAGTTACTCTATCAACTATAGAAGCTGACTTCGTAGCTGCAACTTCATGTGCATGTCAAGGTATTTGGCTGAGAAAGATTCTTGAAGATCCCCAATTTAAGCAACCACTTCAATCTATTGTGACAGCAGTTTAGCAATTAAGCTCTCCAAAAACCCATTCTACATGGTAGAAGTGAAGTTTTATTTTTTAAGGGATCTCACAAAGGAAGGGGTTATTGATTTCATCTATTGTAGAAGTGAAAGATAAATTGCTGACATTTTCAGTTGACCCCTCAAGGTATCAGCATTTCAGAAGCTAAGGAAGCTTAACATTTGCACTCCGAACAGATCATTAAACTGACTGTTTACCAACGTTGAGTTTGAGGGAGGGATTGTTGAATAAGTCTAATATTTGTCCTATTCTTTGGGAAGCAATTTAGTTTGGATTTGTTATCTATATTAGCTTCTGATTTTGGTTATGTACTTAAAGCATATCTGCACGTTGGAAAACAGATTGCGTTTGTTATCTTTCTACATTTTTCCTATTGATGTATTAGTCTGTTTAAAGACCAACAATTATTGAATAATATGTATCGAACCACTTGTCTTGTATCAAAAAATATTACAAGAAAACGATGCTCATTCTCCATTCCTTTAATTCTCTTTTCCTTTACTATTTCCTCTCGGGTTTTCTTCACTTTCAATTGGGTTGAGACACTAACTTTTACCTTCTCCCATATATAAGAACATTAATGCTTGGGACCAACCATTAATGCTTCAACCATAGTCATTAATTTAAAGCAACCATAGTCATTAATTAATTTAATCACGGCCAGACATTTTGTTTAATCTCAACCAACCATTATATATATTGTTTGCTTGTTTAATCCTAACTAGCTAGAGGTGGAACCCCACCGTTCAATGTACGAAAGTTTTTAATTAATTTATGTATTATATATTTATTATAAATATAGGTTCACATATATTTTGTAAAATAATTAATTATTTACACAATAAATTTAATGAATTTTTTTAACATTTTTACTTATTTAAATATGTAATTTATCAACAAGATAAGTAAAAGTAAAATTATGATGTTAATGAAAGATTAATATTTTCATTTAAAATTAAAGCTTACTGTAATATTCTCCATTAACGGTTACGTGCAAGATCGTCCGGCCATCTTTCCTCCTGATCAAGTCTCCGCCATGCACCCTCAGAATATTGAAGACGTCCATCTTTCCATAAGCAGCAGCGACGTAGAGACGCCGGACGCGTCTCTCCCAAATTGTTGCGCACAAAGGCCAGATTCGGTTTCTCCTTCAACATGATTTCTGCAGCATTAATTGCGCTGCCCAAACCTCGCTGCTCCGTGCAGGGCCGTGTCGCATCTGTGATTCAGTTGCATGAGCTGCTGGGTTGTCAAAAGGCCATCTTGAAGCAGCTCTTTTAAGGCCGATGTTCGGCCACTCATGGCCAGAAGTAAACTATTGTGTTGCCTTGCTCGTCTACTTCGATAAGATTCTCCCGTTGCTGCCTCAAGAAGTTCCGGAGGATTGGCATATATTGAAGTGTGTTTATGGCAATCCAATGTTGCTCTTAAAGCTGCTGATCAGTTGAGTGCAACGAAACTTGGACTTGTGAAGTTGGCGCCTGAGCTTGCCATTTTGCAGCTTAATTCGTAAGGGGACGAAGATAATTCCTACTTATATACATCGTCTTAATTGAATATTCTAAGTTTTTATTTACTAAAAAGAAACAAAATGAGAGTAAATTAAGCCCGGGTTAGTGTTGGATCAAAGAAAAGAATAAGTGCTCATGAAGCAAGGTAATGATCTTTGATTAATACAAAATTTTATTTTATGTGGGAATTCTTTATTTGAAGATTCTCATGAAGATGACGGGCTAATAATTAGTTTTATGTCTAATAATATACAAATGTATCATAATAGAGTATTTGTATTATGAGGTTAAAAGAAAAGGTAAGACATTACTCTAACTAGAATGAGGGTCCTAACATGCGTTTTACTCAAGAAGTGTGGATGATTTGGTAGGTCAACCATATAAAAAGTTCACAAATAAGATTACTGTAAGCAAATCTAGGTAAGCGATTGGATGCTCCAAATTTATTGTCAGCCAGTCACTGTCCATGGCACATGGGTGTTTTCCTTTTCGTTTGGTAAAAAAAAGAAAAATAAATAAAGAATCAATAATAATTTCTATACATCGACTTTGTACACTTTTATGAAATTAAAGACATTTTATATGCAAATAAATTTCAGAGGAAAATGTTAAAAGACAAGTCGAGTGGAATGAATGGGGGACGAAATTCTAGAAAGTTGAAAAATCAATATTAAATCATTAATTTTTTCTCAATTCTTTTGATGATCTCTGGAAGACACATATATATATATATATATTCAATATTTTTCTCCTTTCTTTTGATTTTTGTTTAAAAATCAATAATTATAAACAATATTTTTAATATTTTTTATTGACACTATTTTTATTGACATTATATTTATAGCACAAACACAATGAAAATACAACTACACCACAATAGCTACAACATAATACAAAATATCAAGTAATCGCTTAGTTTAGGATTTGGAACTATTAACAAATTTACTATGTCTTTTTAAGTCGGACTCAAATATTAAATTTAAACTATAGTAAATTTCTTATGGAAGTTATTTAATTAAATCGTAAAATATAAGTGAAATTTACTATATTAGTTTCTTAAAGATAAATTGCTTACAAAAGCTTCAATCAACAAAAATATAGTCTCATACACTCATAAAGCCATTTTTTAGGTTAAAATTTATTAAATTTCTTCAAAGTTATAACTTAATATATTTAATTCTTTTATAATTTTATTTTTAACTAAAAATTTATTTGACATGATTTTTTAAACAAAAAAGTAGATTTAGATGTCAAGAAAAGAAAATAACGACAATGTCACCATTAATTTTAAACAATCACACACAATTCTATTATTACAAATCAGTTAAAAATAAAAAATAAATATCAAACTTACTCTTAAGTAAAGGAAAGTGGCACCAATTGATGATTTTACAAGAAAAAATAGAAAAAAAGTAAAAAAATGTAACCACTAATTTTAAGAAGTCCTTTAACCCAAAACAAAATCTCAATTTATGTTCAAAGAATTGCAAAAATCAATTAGTCCATAACCTAAGCAAAATTCAATTCATCTTTGAATAAAAAAAACGAATAAGTTTTCAATTTATTCTTAAATGATAGAAGCAAAGTAATCTCCAAAGAATCAAAATTTTGATTGAATTTTCTTTTTTAATAAATATGGTCTTTAATAAAATTTTACTTAGGTTTAAGAATTAATTAGTGTTATTGGTTGCATTTCCTCACTTTTTATCTATTTTCTCATCAATTGATGCCACCTTCCTTCACTTAAAGATACCTTTTTTATTTTTATTTTTAGTTAATTTGTAGTAATAAATTTTTGTGTAACTTTTTAAAATTAATTGAGACATTATGGTTATTTTAACTTTTTAGACATTTTTTTCTTTTTTGGTTGAAAAATAATATTAAAAAATTTTTAGTCAAAAATAAAATTACAAAAAAATTAAATTTCTAAATTTTAATAATTTTAGCCCCAAATTTATTTATTGCTAATTTTAGAGGTGTGAGTGTGAGGGTTGGCAGCTCAAGGCAAAATGGAGGGTGACCTGAAATTCACCTAGCTTCCACCGTTCACCGGGCATTCTTATGTTCCCCCTTCTTCCCCGCCCCAAATTATTTAGAGTAGTATTATTTATTTAGATTGAATGATACATTTTTATTAAGTAATGAAAAGGTATAAGTGTTGATACTTTTTGTGTATCGTTTATCTAGATTAGAGATTCATCTCCAATATAAATAAATAGTATTACTCCAATTATCCTCGTATCCCCACATACATATATGTATAAATAATTTTATATTTTTTAAATATTATTATAAATTATTAGTTCTAATCTTTTCAATTAGATAGAGATGTAACTGGATTGATTGAATTATTTAAACTGAACAGGTTGATTTTTTTTTTTAAACTAAACCAAGTCGATTGAATAAATGCTCAAATCAAACAGATTAAAAAATAAAAAAATTAAAAATATTGAACCATTTATATTATCCGATACTAACTTAGCCCAGCCAACAAGAGAATAAAAACTCCCTCCAATTAAACCTCCATTTCACTCTTCTCCATCTCAAATAAATCATGTCAAGTCTCTCTAAGTAATTTGATCGATTTAATTACATCTCTATTTGACAGACATGATTAAAAAAATACGAAATAAGTATAAATTTAATTAAAAAAATTATTAATTATAGTTACAATTGTAATTATTAAAGCAACTGTAATTGTAATTATAACCATAACACTAACTGAGCATACCAAAATTAATAATTTATTTAGATAATAATTATAGTAATATTAAAAATAATATAAAATTATTTTCATATATATATATATAATGTATGTATGTATGTGGGGATTAGGAGGGGGTTTGGCCCACGTCAAATAGCATAAGAATTTTTAACTCTAGTAACATATTAATTCTCTATAAAAATATTTATATTCTTATCTTCTTTCGAACGGTGGCCTGCCTGCGTGGGCAACATAAAACTGCCCCATGTGAACAACACATCAATTCTCTATAAGATATTCTTCATATTTTTATCTTCTTCTTCCTTCGACATGAATGCTTCCCATCCATTCGCTCCTCCCCAGACAGCCACCGACAAGCCATTCAACGCTGCCTCCGTTGATCCTCAATTTTCAATTTTCTGCTTTGACATGCCATCATCATTAAACAAAAATTAAAGCTACGACATGACATCTGGCCAATTTAGTTCTATTAATTAATTAATTAATGAGGTGGAGATGGGTTACCTCTGAATTTACGGCTCTGTCCTCCCTTTCACTCTCCGGGCTTGCTCATGTCTTATGTGGTGCCCGTTGCTTAATCCCAAATCAGCTGAGACAATTGCATAGTTGGAAATTCCATTGACAGCTCGAAAAATTCTCTTCACAGTTCGCGTCATATTAAATTTTTTATAAATTTTAAAATACTTATTTTACCCCTGCACCCAACCTCTCCTCCAATCACCTCTCATCAGATCATCGTCTCGCATATCTTTTTCTCTCCCGCATTATATACACACAAACACATACATACATATATATATATATATACAGAGTATGGCCGCAGCCATGCAACCGGCAATCGCACACACACACACAAACCAGCAAACGCACACACACACATATATATATATATACGCATAGCATGGCCGCGGCCATAAAATCCAACACACACACATATATATATACACAAACACACACACATATATATACACACACTCACACACACCTATATATATACACACACACAAAAACATGGCCGCGGCCATGGCAGCTACGGCCATGAAGACCTCCGTACCTCGCAATGCGGAGATTGCTGAAATCCCTGCACCTCGCGGTGCGGGGATTTCTGACATTCCCACACCGTGAGGTGTGGGCATTCCCCGCATCTTGCAGTGTGGGAGTTTCTGAAACTCCTGCATCGCGAGATGTGGGGCTTGTTGAAATCTCCGCACCTCGCGGTGCGGGGGTTGCTGAAACCCCTGCATTGCGAGGTATGGAGGTTTTCATGGCCGCGATTGCCATGGCCGCAGCCATGCTTTTGTGTGTGTGAGTGTGTGTATATATATATATGTGTGTGTTCGTGTATATATATATGTATATGTGTGTGTGTGTGTTGGGTTTCATGGCTGCGGTCATGCTGTGTGTATATATATATATATGTGTGTGCGCGCGCGCGCGTGTGCTTGTTGGTTTGTGTGTGTGTGTGCACGCGGTTGCTGGTTGCATGGCTGCGGCCATGCTCTGTATATATATATATATATGTATATGTATATGTGTGTTGGTTGAATGATTGTATGTGTTTGTGTGTATATATAATGCGGGAGAGAGAAAAAGATGTGAGACGATGGCTGGCGACGAGAGGTGATCGAAGGAGAGGATTGGTTGTGAGGTAAAATAGATACTTTACAATTTTTAGAAAATTTGATGGGACGCGGGCTATGAAGAGTAATTTTTCGGGCTGTCAATAGAATTTCCCTTGCATAGTACACAAGTAGTTAATTATTTATTTCTTTGTAATTAATTAGCAATTGTTTAGAGATACTGATCAGCTCAAATTTTGTTTATTCCATTAAGTGTTTAGATAGGGCGATACTATTTTTCTTATAAGATTTCTAATACAGTTTTGTTTTGATTCTCTAAACGGATAATGTCCTAATTTCGTGGAGTCACATGTCGTGTCCTTTGTTAACTCAATTTTTTTTTTCTTTTTATCAAGAAAAAAAATTTAAAATCATGTGACAATAACACTACTTTTCTTAATTTTAGTGAGCTTTTATTAAAGAATTTTATTTATATAATGTGAGGGGATAAAATAATTCCTTCACTCACTAAATTAGTAAATCATGGAATAATTAAGTGGGTTGCAGCACTTGGAATAATGTCCACCAACATCACTGCAAAAGTAAACAAAATTAATACTATTTAACAAAAAAAATTTGCTTTATTGATCCACCCATTTTAGTAGGCTTTGGGATTATTATTCGGAATTAACAGTAGTTCATTGCCACCACTTAATCTTATCAAAGTACTCTTTACAATAGTAATGAAATAGCTGGGTACGTATGATTAACAATTAATAATAGGTGGCACTATTAATGAGTTTGATGTCTTAAATTTAAATTTTAGGGGCCTAAGTTGTTCTCTCTAGGTTTTAGGTGGTACAATTTTATTTAATAAACAATTATTTGTTTATAAAATATTAAAAATTAAAGATAAATTTCATTTATAATTTAATCAAGTAAGAATATTACAGCAATAAAATATCATTGGAAGAGAATCGGGGTCCAAGGAGACAATAACATACTGATTTGTTAGTTTTTTTATTTTTCTTTTTCATACTCCAAATATTTGATGCTCAGATCATGTATTATATAAATAATGAAATAAAAATCCAATGCTAGCCTAGTTCATAAAATCCACTTGAAATGCCCAGAAAGGTAGGGGTCCAAATGAAGCAATTGGGTAATATTTAAGTAGTTATTTTAGTGAAAAATAAAAAAAAATGATTTTAAGGTTTCTTAACTACATAGAACAACATATATATTATGAGGTAGTTAGCTTTAACTCAAAATATTCAATTTATCTTTTTTTAATTTTTATATCATAGGACTGTATTGTCATGACATCATTGATTCTTGCATTTTTTATTTAATTAAGGAGTTTAAATATTTAATCTAATGATAAATTTTAATTTTCTACTCCTATATATTTAGGTTATTTTTTTTTTTTTTGTAATTTATACTACTTATGGGTAATTGACAATTATTAAACAAAAATAAATATATATTATTTCTTTAATGGACAATGGGCATGTTGATGGTGAAGCATAACGACACCATATTAGGGCTGGAGGGTCAGCATCAATCTGTTGTTCATATATCGGCGAATTGCTGTTCAGCAACTATCCAAGATTGTGCTCATTTTGTCATTGATGGTTTTGTCCTTTACGATAAGTAATGTTGGTCGTCAATGTTGCCTTTATCCGATGTGTTCCTAGCCTTTCATTTCCATCACGCGTTTCTTATTTATTGCGAGATTTGTTAGATAGAAAGAGTGAGAAAAAGAGAGAAGAAATGGGTTAGTGAGGGGTTAATCATTTTTGGGTTGTTCTGCTTTTCATCTTCTTCATGTTATTCTCTATAGTTCTTGAGGTTAAGTTTTTGATCTCTATTTTGTATGGTTATGTGGCGATTTTGTTAGAAGAACCATTTTGTGTATAGAGAATGGTTGTAAGAGTTGTACATTTTGAGTGTTGTAAATCCTATTTACTCCGATAGTATAATGTGCTCTTGTAACATACTATTTTTTCGAGTATTAAATAACTTAGGAATTTCGAGAATATTTTTTTTTAATATAAATAATTTCTCTACAATCTTATTCTACTTTTTCAGCATACTAAACATGAATCAATAAGTTAAGACAGGTAATCATCATAAATGCATAAACTTAAAATCGAAACTTGATATGATACATAACTGAATTCATTTAATCATAACATAAGAATCTATACCATCGTATCATCAAATGCTTAAATACATGGAGACTCATTTCTCAAAGTAACAACCAAGCATCTCGAACACAATCAACACTATAAAAATCTATTAATTAGTGACAGATTTAGTGATGGAATTTTTTCGTCACTATTTAGAGATGTATTTACAACGAAAATTCCATTGCTAAATTTTAGAGACGGATTTATGACGGAAATTTCATCATCAAATTTTTAATTTTCTGTTATATTTAGTGACACAATTAGTGACGAAATATTCTGTAACTAAATATTTTTAATATTTTTTATTAAATTGTTAAATTTAGCTACTGGATTACCCGTCGCTAAATAATTAAATAAAATAAAAATAAAAATAAATTTATTTAGCGATGAAAAAACTCGTCGCTAAATAATTTAAAAATAAAAACTAAAATGAAATTATTTAGTGACGGATTACCCGTCGCTAAATAATAAAACAAAATAAAAAATAAAATAAAATTTATTTAACAATAACTAAAAAAATTAAAAAATAACATAAAATTATTTAGCCCGTGGCTAAATATTTAAAAAACTAAAATTAAAATAAAATTTATTTAGCGATAATTAAAAAATAAAATAAAATTTATTTAACGACCGGTCGCTAAATAATATAAAAAATAAAAATAAAATAAAATTTACTTAGCGATAATTAAAAAAATTAAAAAATAAAATAAAATTTATTTAGTGATGGAAAAACTTGTCACTAAATAATTTAAAAATAAAAAATAAAATAAAATTATTTAATGATGGATTACCTATTGCTAAAAAATAAAAAAAATAAAATTTATTTAACAATAATTAAAAAAATTAAAAAAAGAATAAAATTATTTAACGACAGGTCCCGTCGCTAAATATTTAAAAAACTAAAAATAAAATAAAATTTATTTGAAGATAATTAAAAAAATTAAAAAATAAAATAAAATTTATTTAGTGACGAATAATAGTCACTAAATAATTTAAAAAATAAAAAATTATTTAGCGACAACATTACTCGTTGCTATATAATTAAAAAAATAAAAAATAAAAATAAAATTTATTTAGGTTCACCCATCACTAAATAATTTAAACAATAAAAAAATAAATTATTTAGTGATAATTAAAAAAATAAATTAAAATTTATTTAGTAATAATTAAAAAAATAAAAAAGAATAAAATTTATTTAGGTATAATTAAAAAATCTAAAAAATAAAATAAAAATTATTTAGTGATGAAAAACCATCACTAAATAGTTTTAAAAAAAATTATTTAGCGACGAGTTCACTTGTCGCTAAATAATTTAAAAAATAATAATAAAAGAAAATAAAATTTATTTAGTGACGAGTAAACCTGTAGCTCAATAATTTAAAAAATAAAAAAATAAAAAAATTATTTAACGACAGGATTACTATCACTAAACAATTTAAAAAATAAAAATAAAATGAAATTATTTAGCTACGGTTTGAACCATCGCTAAAATTAAAATAAAATTTATTTAACGAAGGGTTCACCTGTCCCTAAATAATTTAAAAAATAAAAATAAGATTAAATTATTTAGTGACGAGTAAACTCGTAACTAAATAATTTAAAAAATAAAAATAAAATAAAATTATTTAGTGATGGGATTACCATCACTAAATAATTTAAAAAATAAACGTAAAATGAAATTATTTAGCGATGGTTTGAACCATCGCTAAATAATTAAAATAATAAAAAATAAAATAAAATTTATTTAGCAACGGGTAACTCGTCACTAGATAATTTAAAATAATTAAATTATTTAAGGATGGAATTACCCATCGCTAAATAATTAAATAAAATAAAAAATAAAATAAAATTTTTTAAGGATAGAATTTTCTGTCGTTAAATAATTAAATAAAATAAAATAAAATTTATTTAGCGATAAATAAAAAATTAAGAAATAAAATCAAATTTATTTAGCAGCAGGTAAACCCATCCCTAAATAATTTTAAAAAAATAATAAATTAAATTTATTTAGCGACGGTTTAACCTGTCACTAAATAATTAAAAAAATAAAAAATAAAATGAAATATATTTAGCGATAGATAAACCCGACAATAAATAATTTAAAAAATAAAAATAAAATAAAATTATTTAGCGACAGATTACCTGTCACTAAATATTTAAAAAATAAAAAATAAAATGAAATTATTTAGCGATGGGAAATCCCGTCGCTAAATAATGAAAAAAAATAAATTAAAATAATTTAGCGACGGGATTACTCGTCGCTAAATAATTAAGCTAAATAATTTAAAAAATAAAAAATAAAATAAAATTTATTTAGGGACAAGTAGACCCATTGCTAAATTATTTAAAAAATTAAAATTAAAATTAAGTTTATTTAGTGACAAGTTAAGCCATCGCTAAATAATTTAAAATTAAAATTAAAATAATAATTATTTAGCGACTGATATTTCATCACTAAATAATTAAAAAATAAAAATAAATTTAAATTTATTTAGCCACTCGATATTCCATCGTTAAATAATCAAAAAAATTAATTTAAAATTAAATTCGTTATTCAATTTCCAAATAATTAAAAAAATTAAATAAAATTAGGAATATTTAGCTTGAAATATTCCGTCGTTAAATAATAAAAAAATTTAAATTATTTAAGAAATTTTAAAATTTAAATTATTTAAAGAAATATAAATAAAACTTCTATAATATACAAAAACATCTCGAGAGTATCGTTTGGATCATCACTCCACTATTAATGCTAGACTTAAAGATCAAAACAAATTAACAACAATATTTAACTGAAGAAGGGTCAAAACTATGTTTATTTTATAAAATGTTATAAGTCCATAACTTTACTCTCCACACTCTATTTTTATATATGCTACAAGGCTACAAATTATTTAGCGACGAAACATTTTTGTAGCTAAAAAATAAAAAATTAAATAAAATTACAAATTTTATTAAATTTTTTTAGTGTATATATATAAATCTTTCCACCAAATTAATTGTGTATTAAATATATGGGCAGTCCACAACATAAATAAAATTTTCACAACATTATTTATGTAAACTGAGGTTGCTATTTAATCAAAATATGATTACGTGACAAAAATATTATAAATAATTGAATACAAGTTTTCATATAATAATTTTTTATTGAATAATTTTATGGTCCAAATGAAACCATGCATCATATAGAAAATTTAAAAAACTCATCTGTTGAGGTATCATTAATTTTCTCAATAATAAATTAATATTTAAGAATACCTATTTAATTATTTGAAACCAACCAGGCATATTTCTTAATTAAGTTTTTTGATTTTACTTTATTTTTATTTTCTTCAATGCATTTGATAAATCAGCACATACTGGTGATTAAAAGACTAAGATGTGATATTACATATGATACATGCTATGTGAACAATAAATCCATCGCAAACAATAAACGTTACAATAATTTTATAAATAGAGATTCAATATAAGAAATCCATCACAAACATTTGGATCATATCATTATCTCAAAATAATTTTTTTATTATTTTAAAATTTAAATGAGATTGCATAGATCAGTGGGATCATTCGCGTCCTAGAAGAAAAATATATATACACATATGAAAAAAATATTAAATTAATATATTAATCAATGATCATATGGACAAATGCATCCAAAAGGACATAATATTACTTAAACTAATTTTGATATATGCTCTCTATACAAATCAAGAAGCACTTCTCAAAAAATATATAGAAATTCTTAGAAAAAATTTATTTTCTCATTGGAATTGATGCACCAAGTTTCTTGAGTAATACCCATATTAAGATTATTTTTGTTTGTAATATATTATAATTCTATATGTATGAATCAATTGACCAAAATTTATGAAGAACCTGTTGGTTGCTAATGATGGCAAATATATCCCAAGACGGGGGGTGAATTGAGATTTGTATAGATTTTTAAAATTTAAAACTTTGATTGTTGGTAGAATACTAAGTTTCGAAATATAGACTATATGTTTCGAAATAAACCTTTCTGTTAAGTAGGTTTCGAAATCTACAATATATGTTTCGAAATATAACTCACTGTTTTACAAGTTTCGAAATATGAAATGTATATTTCGAAATCTACTTCACTGTTTTGCTTGATTCGAAATCTTTTACCTTGTATTTCAAAATAACAATATTTGAAAAAGATGATTTATGTAAGCACCCCCGCCCGGATATCCCTAACCACCCGGACTACCCGAACGGGAGCGCCTACGGGAGGAGAAAAGTAATAAACACAAGACAAAGACCACCCCGGCATGCATACACAAAAAAATAAGAACAGTGGAAGCAAAGCTCAAGACATGCATGCACTACGGGTACCCCGCTAACACAACGGTCACAAGATAAATAAATAAACACAAACTCCTGTGCCGACATACACAAGACTCGAGAAAAGACCTGGCACAGTACGAAATAGTAGAGTAAATCCTACTCAGACATCAGAGTTGACAGGGATTGACGAGACTGTCTGTACACCACACCGACTCTGCTGTTAAAGCTGACTCCCTTGCCATGGCCCACGCCGCTACTACCTGGAATGATGGAAAGCAAGGTCAGTCGAGAGACTCAGCAAGCATAAGGAAGAAAAGGCTGAAGGCTACACAAAACCAGAAAACTCTCCCCAAAATAAACCCCCAGGTACACACAAGGCATGAGACGCTACAACACAGCAGTATAGCATAATAAAAGCACATACCGGTCCTTGGGGCCCACATAAGACACTTGGCACCCAAGTCCCATACCAACCTGCCGCTACCCTGAAAGGCAACAAATATCTGTAACAAACCTGCGCGCGCTGTCCCAGGCCGGTACTCCCGTCACCTGTATCCGTCGGTACTCCCGACAACCGAGCCATAGGCTCCCTCGGAACGGTACTCCCGTCCGAGAACTAAATACTACCAGTATCCATGCAATGCACATAGAAATGCAATGGCGTAGTGAGCATCAACGTGATACAAGGCGCCCATACATCCAGGCATCAGGCCATGCTCCGCCCACATAGTAAACCACATGCCATGCATATGCTCGCGCTGGATGCAACCTAACCAAACTAAAATGTCCGTGTCCAAGCATACTCAATAAATGGATATCCCAATATGCATCCCGTACCCATGTGCATATCAAATCATGAACAGTAATACAATGTATCTAATCATGCAGTAAATCACATACCAGCAGAGCTAGTCAGCAGTACCCGGCACCGGTCAACGGCCAGTGACTAGGGGTGTCCACCCGACAGTCCACATCAGGGCCGTACCATAGTCTACCCCAACGTCACCAACAACCGACCCTTGCCCCACTGCTCGATAGCTCTAACCGAACCATAAATAAATTTGAGAAAAACTGTAAGTAAACCCAATAAAATCGTAATTAAACCCTCACATCTAGAAACCTAGTCCCCAAACTGGTTCAGCATCATTCCCGAAAGGAGTGGGGGCGGTCAAACCCCCGTAGGCACACAACAAATAAAACTCTAGAAGTCTCGGATTTAATTTAAATTAAAACAAATGAATAATAATTTAACAAATAAGGTTAGGTGCCGAATTAGAGTAAGGGAGGTGATAAAATACAGGAAATTACGGGGTCTTCCACGGGAATTAAAGATCAGGAAGAGAGGGTTAAGAGCTTGCCTTTACACGGCAGTTCCTTGCTTTTCTTACGCACCCGCTGCAAAGTAAAACATTCGCTGGCAATAAATAAAATCGCAGCTTTAATTAAATAAATCTACCGTGTAATATAATTAATTTAGCCGTCTAAAATCCCACGTAAGCGCACCACAATTAATATCTCAACGAGTCTCATATTTATTTTAAATTAAATCACGCTAATAAAGCCAGCTTAATAAATTAAATTTAAATCAAACGACTCCAAATTCCATAATTAATAAATGGGCAGAAACAGACGAAGGGAGGTCAAATAATTTGACACCGAAAGTAATGACGAGGTGGGTGAAAAGAACTTGCCTTAACAGAGATATCCTTAGGCTCGTTTCGACTCAACACGGTAAAATTTATACAAACTGCAATATCCCAATTAATTGCCAAAATTAATAAAATTGGACGCAAAATGAAATTCTGACCGTACAGAATATTAATTACTAGCTGCTCTACATACCTGAGTAATTAAAACTTGAATTAAACCTGAATTAACCTGGATTTAAGCACCAAAATCATCTATTTTCACGTTCACGCGAGCACTGGAATTTCTATAATTGCTCACTGTTCGAACCAGCATGAAAAACGCCCGATTTGGGCTTTAAAAAGAGGCAAAAAGCAACGGCTGAGGCGCGGCCACGTGGCAGCGCGCGGGTGGCCGCTGGAGGTCACCGCCATAGACGAAACGGCGTCGTTTTTGGACGCCTGGGCTGAATTAAAATCGGCCGAATTTCACTGCCTCGCGCATGCTCGCCCGCGGATTCGATCCCGCGCCTCGCCCACGGCTGCCCTCGCGCGCGACTGCTCGCGCCCGCGCCCGCCTTTACCCCTATGGTGCCCCCCATTAAATTTAAAGGGGTCTTCGGCCCCTTTTGCGGAAAATGCACCAGCCCCCCTCCAACTTCCTTTAATTGCACTAACGCCCACTTAATTAATTACATTAACTCCCGAAATTTCTGAAAATCCCACTATTGAATTTCTTTTAATTTTCCTGTAATTCCAGAAATTCCTAATACAAATTAATTAATTATTTTAATTTCTTATTTCCTTAAAATCACATAATTAAATTTTATTAAATCACAACAAATTATTTTAATATTTTCTTTAAATTATATTATCACACTGCATCAATAATTAATTTAATTCTTAATTATGGGTCACTACAATTTATATATTTAAGAGTATACCAAAGATATTTGTATATCAAAGATATGTTCTCTATGTATATGTATAAACTTATGCTTATGAAAACCTTGTTTTAGACTTTGATAACAAAGCATATGAAAACATGTGCAATAGGCAATAATGATAAGCGAAAGTTAAAGAACACTTGCACACAAAATGTATAGTAGTTCGGCACCCTAACTAGTCCACTACCTTCAAGCCTACCCACTTGAAGGATTTTCAATCCCAACCACTTTTACTAGTGATTACCACAACAAGGGTTTTACCACGATTCACCCCAAAACCTTACAATGTGAGTTTTTATGGGCTCAACTCAAACCTAGCACCAAGTGAGTTTTAGGTTGAACTCAAACCTTACACCAAGTGAGTTTTAAGGCTAAACTCGAACCTTTGACACAATGAGTTTTAGGCTCAACTCAAACCTTTACACCACAATGAGTTTTAGGCTCAACTCAAACCTTACAATATTAATAAGATAAATGAAACTTATCTTTACAGCCCAATAAATTTATAGCAATGAAATGCCTTACAAATGGCTGCACAAACCTCTTGGTTTGATGATAGGAGAGCTTAGAAGGATGAGACTTCGGATTTCAGTTTGCTTATTCTTTTTCACGCCATAATGCACATCTAGGAATGAATGAATGGATCTTCTTTGAAACCTTTTTCAAGAAGTATTTACCTCACTTGTGCTTGTGTATGTGTCTTTAGTATGTGCTTTCTTGTTCTTGCTTGTTGTTTCTCTATCAATTTCTTCTTGTCTTCAAATACCTAATATTTATACGAAAAGATAGAAATATGGCCGTTTTATAGCCATTAGAGACAAGACATAAAAGTAGGTTTCGAAACATACATAATAGGTTTTGAAACATCACAATTTTACACATAGGTTTCGAAACATACTCATCATGTTTCGAAACATACAACCTTTCCAACTGTACTTGCACTTAGAGACAGCATTGAGTGGGAGACATAATCTATTCCCACTTTGAATAATTAAAAGCACTCATTCAAATTTGAATTTGAATCTCATAGCATAGAGAATGCATTAAACAAATGATTTTGATAGAAACAAAATTACAAAACAAATACATCTCGATTTTCAAATGATCTGCTGATAGAATGTCAGAGATTTCGAAATATACTGTCATAGGTTTCGAAACACACATCTCTGGAGATGAGGTTTCGAAACATACCATCATAGGTTTCAAAACATACCTCTCTGGAAATGAGGTTTTGAAACATGATATATAGGTTTCGAAACATAGTTCAAAATCTGAAACAAATGCTAATGCATAGATGTTTCGAAATAGAATATGTACTTGAAAACATTGAAAACCTTTTCAAAGGGGTTTCGAAACATGCATGGAAACATGACAGATATTCAGAATGATTTGCTTGAAAGCACAATCCACAGCATGTAAACATCACAGCTTATTTATATTTATTTAGTTTATGTAAATGTCCTCATTTTATTTTATTTATATTTTACCTTCCATTTACTTTAATACATAAATGTAAATAACGAAGTACCCTCTATTTGAATTCAATAAAAATATCTAGAAAATCAAAATCCAAAAAATAAGAAAGTAGATTTTGGGTTTTAGTACAAACTTATGATTTTGCGATTTAACCACCTCCAAAATATATACTTTCTATTTGATGAAAAATTCATTAAAAATCGTTTTAGTACTAATGAATGTTAGATATCAAATTACCAGGAGATAATTTTTCAAAAAGAAAACTCTTTTTTATATGTCTCCTTATAAGGTGCTAACCTTCCAGACTTAGTCAAAACAGGGTTTTCATTTTCATATAGTGATACATGATATTGAAATTGATACATATTGAAAACCACACACTTGACACATAACTTAGGGATTAAACTAGTATATGTTTTTCATCATTAAAACTAATGTACAAAAAGTACAACAACAGAACGTCAATATTAGCACAACCAGTGATCAAACATTTGACAATACTTGACATGTCGTATCAAGTAAAACTGAAATTAAAAATCTAACAATTAATATCAAGTGTCTTCAATATTTATAGTGTAAATTAAAAAACATAAATAAAGGGGCATAAAGATTCAATGAAATAATCTTGATCAACGAGAAGTATAATTTTTAATTCTATATTTAATTTATTTGTGTATTTATATTTTATTATATTTTAAAATTTTTATATTTATATTTTATAAATAAAATATTTACTTTTATTAGTATTTATATTGCTTTATATTTTAATTTTTTAAAATAAAATATTATATTTTAATATTTTAAAATTAAATATTAAAATAAATAATATGTACTTTTTATTATTTAATTTTATAATACAAAATTTTATATTTTATATTATATCATAAAATATTATATTTCAGTATATATTTTATTATTTATTTATATTTTTTTAATTTATTTTAAATCCCGACCGACGTGTCCCCTCCCTACCCCGCCACCCCCCGATCTTATTTATATTTGGTTGACCATGTCTTCCAAGCTCTTTTTAAAATTACACTTTCACCCCATCTCATTCTTGAATTGCATTTTTTGGCCCTTTCCACAAGGCCCCTGGGTTTCCCAACATCACTGTTGTGATCCTTATGTTTTAAATTTCTCGGTTGACTCCCGAGGTTCCTAGAAATACATCATTTCGACATTTCTTGGGAAATTTTAAAAATTATATTTTGGCCCGGTCTTATGCTTTGCCTGCAAGACCTCATTGTTTTGCCTCGAAACCACTTAAGGGTTGATTATTAGGCCCAATTTGACTCTATTGAGGATTCGTTGACTTTTCAGAAGTCCTTTAGGATAATTCGATTTTTTAGCCCAATCCGAAGCTGTACCAAAAATTATCTCTGATCCGATTTCTCTCGATACTAAAAATCATTTTTCAAGATGCTCGTTAATGCCGTATCATTTTCCTTAGATATCTCGGCTCCAGGGCACTCCTTGTAGTCGATTCGATCAATTTTTTGGGCTATTTAGATACCAATCTTTCTCGAAATTTTGTTTTTATAATAAAACACTTATTCTCAAATAATCCCAATTTCTTGGGTATTACAGCTCTCCTTTACTGGAGCTCAACGTGGATGTAGCCCATTTAAGGGTGAATCACGGTAAATCTCTCTGTGTTATTTTTTCCTCCCCCATTTTTCTTTGTTGTGTGCATGACTTTTGTTGTTTGTGGTTTATGCTTCCGATTGAGTCTTTGTTGTTGGGTCTAAAGGATTTCAATGGTATTAAGGCCATGTGTGTGTGTGGCTTGTTTACTATTTGTTACCTAACAAGTGATATCAGAATCATTTCTTTGATACGTACTGTTTAAGGTTTTTTGATCATCTCAGAGTTGGTGTGTTCAAATTTCATTATAAAAAAACTAGCGTTTAATGGCAATTTTCAAAACCGCCACAGATATAGTCGTCGCGCAGCATTTAGCGACTGTGTTTAGCAACCGTTGGTATAACCGCCTCTAAGTAATATTTTTAGCGGTGGTTTGGAAACTACCGCAATTAGCGGAGGTTTTTAAAATTTAGCGATTTTAAAAGCGCCGCTAAAATTAATTGAATTTAATATTAAATTAAATTATAAAAAATAATTTAACGGCAGTTTTGGTAATTTTTTGCGACGATTTTGAAACTGCCCCTGTCTCCTGCATGCGGGCAAAAATAGTGCTCGCACGCGAGGCCAGCCCCTGCTCGCTCGCACGTGCCACTGCTCCTCCCCTGCACGCCTACACGTGCGTCCACCCGCCCATCGCGCTTGCTGGAATTTATTTCATCAAATGCCTTCCCAAAGTTTCGATCCCGTGACTGGCTGTATGCGCGTGCGGGTGCGAAGTCATCTGATCCGTAAAGCTAACTTGTAATATACTCGCATATATTAATTATAAAGTAATCAAACCACTATTTTTCAGAATTACTTTTGCATCCACAAACTCAAGTTTTTGAAATTATACTTGACCCCAAATTAAATAAAATAAAAATTAATTTTATTTTTTATTGAATTGAATTAAATTAAATTAATTAATTGAACTCTCAAAACACCTAAAAAAGAGTTAACATATTAAATTAATTAATTGAACATAAAATGTTTTAAACGAATTAATTAAATTAAATAAATTAATTGATAAATTTAAAATAAATAAATTATTTAATTGAATTGAATTAAATAAATTAATTAATATAAATAAATTAATTGATTAAAAAATAAAAAATTTAGATTATTTTGTAAAATTTAATTTAATTTAATTTTTAAATTATTAATTTTTTTAAATTTAATTTTTTATTTTTTCATTACTGAATTTTGCAGCAGTTGATTAAAGTCGCCGCAAAATTTATTTTTGAATTTTTTTATTACTAAATTTTGTGGCAATTTTGACAAAATCGTCGCTAAATTTAATTTTTTATTTTTTTAGTCTTGAATTTTGCCGCGATTGTTTAAAACCGTAGCAAAATGTTGGATAAATCGTCGTAAAAATCATATTTTGCAGCAGTTGAAAAACCGTCGCAGAAAAACCCTTTTTTTTTTTTTTGTAGTGTTTAGGGTATTCTTCGTGCCAATTGTCTTGTCTAAATTTTCAGGGTTTTCTGAAGAGTCTCAATCAGTGGGTGTTTACTGTGTATCTCAGTCAGTGTCTAGGGTTTTCTTAGGATACCTTCATGCAAGCAGAGGATGATAACAACCCGATTTGAAATCGAACATTTGATAGGAAAGGAGATTTCGGTAGTTGGAAAAAGTAGATGATAGTTTTACTCTCTCATCACAAAGTCCTTATTGCACTGGAGCCGGATGATTGAAAATGGTCCAATGAGCAAATTGCTAGGACCAATGAGATGAGGGAAGATGCATTCAATTTAATATTCTTCCATCTGGGGGATACTGTGATCAGAAAGGTAGACGGTATGACTAACCCTCTTGATCTTTAGAATAGACTTGAATCTTTATATGCTGTTGTTTTTGCTCCTAATTTAGTTTATTTGAAAGACATGTTGTTCAATTTTAAAATGAACGTATCAAAATCTCTAGATGAAAATATAGATGAATTTACTAAACTTACATTGTTGTTAAGGGGTATTGATCAAGCCCTAGGTGATACTAGCGAGGCAATGATATTGTTAAATTCATTACCTTATGATTATAATGTGGTTAAACATGCTTTACAGTATATTGGTATTGTGCCTACTTTAGAACTTGTAATATTTGGAATTAAGGATAGGGAATTAGAATTACATACTTCTAAAAGGCCTAGTAATAATTTGTTTGTTAAGGGAAAGTTCGAAAAAAGGCGCAATGTTTTTAACACTGATCAGAATGGGGGTTCGGGACCTAAGGGTAAACAAAAAGAAATATTAGGGAAAACAAAAGCAAGGTAAAAGGAAATGTTATCACTGTGGGAATGAAGGACACATTAAGAAATACTGTTATGATTTGATTAAAAAACAGAAACAAGAGGAAATGTGACTGTAGTTGCTAGTAGCTCTAATGCTTTAGCTGAAGTTTTAAATGTATCATATTCTTCTACTATTAATGAATGGATAATGGATTCAGGGTGCTCTTTTCATATGTGTCCAAACATTGAATGGTTTCAAAACTTTAACACTAGAGATACTGGAACTGTTTATACGAGAAATAATCATTCATGTAGTATTCAAGGCATATGTGATATCTCTTTGAAATTACATGATAACAAAATCAGACTGTTAACTGATGTGAGATGTGTGCCTCGTTTAGAAAGAAATTTGATCTCTCTACTATATTGGATGAATTAGGGTTTTCTTATAAAACTGAAAATGGTTTCATGCATGTGTTAAAAAATGATGACCTGATTCTTATTGGTACTAAGAAGCATGGATTATATGTCTTGAATGGTTATTATCATAAATCATCTGCATGTGTAGCTAAATCTGATAGAATAGATCTTTGGCACTTGAGATTTGGTCATATGAGCCAGAAAAGGCTGCAAGCACTATCAAACTAAGGTTACTTTGGTCCAGTGTCTTCAGACTCCTTAGGCTTCTATGAACCTTATACTCTAGGCAAACAACACAGGCTGAGCTTCCCAAAAGGGAACTTACCTGGCGAAGGCATGCCTGGAGTACTTGCATACAAACCTTTGGGGTCACTCCCAAATCCCCTCTCACGGTGGTAACATGTATTTCTTATCCATTGTTGATGATTTTACTAGAAAAGTTTGGGTATTTTTACTAAAAACTAAGAATCAGACCTTAGAAAAATTTAAAACATGGAAGACCTTAGTTGAAAATCAAATTGATAGAAAGATTAAAATTCTAAGAACATACAATGGATTGGAGTTTTGCAATAGGGAGTTTGATGAATTTTGGAACATCTAAGACATACTTAGGCATAGAACAGCAAGGAACACCCCTCAGCAAAATGAAGTTGCTGAGAGGATGAATAGAACCCTATTGGAAAATGTCAGGTGCCTTTTATTTATTATTGGAATGCCTAAAACTTTTTGGGGGAGAAGCTTTATCTACTGCAGCTCACTTAGTGAATAGGAGCTCATCGACAGTGACCAAACTCAGGGGCCCTGGGGAAACATAGACTAGGAGAAAATTGAACTTAACTTATCTAAGAGTTAAAATAATTATAAGTAGGGATGTAATATTCAATGAATCAGTTTTTCCATGCAAATTTAGTAACAATGAAGATGACCCCAAACCTAGCACCCCTAATGAATGTGTAATAGGTGGTAATTGTAATACCCAGGAATTCCTTGAAGTTATAAATGACATTTAATGAAGGGCATAAATGAAATTTTTGAAAAAAAATGAGATTATAGGGTACGCTATCACAGTCTTAAGCAACCGAATCAACCGAAGGGAGTACCCCGGACCCTAGATGATTAAGGAAAATGGTATAGTGAGGAAGAGTAATACAAGTTTTGATTTTATGAATCAAAAGAAGTGGGATTGGGAACAATTTTCGGTACAACTGTCGACCGAGCTGTGAAAATTGAATCGTCGTAGGAGACATTCGGAAGGTCAACGGAGCATGTTGAGGACCAATATTTTATGTATAGAATAATCCTTGAGTGATTTTGGGTTGAAACGAATGGATTTAAGGTCAAATCAACCAGCCGGGCCTAAGTGTAATTTTCTAATTTTACTTGAAGGAGGTCAAGATGATAGATTTTTGGAAATTTTGAGGATGAAATGAATAGTACAAGACTTGTGGGCCTTAATGGTTGTATTGGAAAGATCAGGGGTGATATGCAAATGGTAGAAATGACATTGGAAGAATCTAGGGGGTGAAAATGCAATTTAGCAAAAATTACAATGTGAACGCACCATGGAATTCGGCCATCGCAAATCCACTGCACGTGGAGGTTGATCTCGGCGATGGGACGAACAGGAAGGAGTTGGGGGAGGTTGTATACGGCGTGAGGAAACTTGGTACCCAAGGATTGGCCGCTGGTTGACCAGATTTTAGCCAGAAATCGCCTATAAAAGGGCAAGGGTTTAGCCGAATATTTACACACAAATTGCTCGCGTTTTGGTGAGATTTGAAGGCAAAGGATAGAGGGCTTTTGATCCTTGCATCAAGGAGACGGATTCTGAAGCATTTGGGGTCAAAATGAGCACGTTTAAAGGTTGTTAGAAGCTTGGCAGAAAATTCGAAGCGGTCCGCTTGCCGGACCTGCAACTGGTCGTTTGGTGGCCTTTCCGATGGTGGTTCGGCTTGAAACCGGTGGCATCACGATCGACTTTGAGTGGGCTTCAAGGGGGTACCCTTTTCGTGGCCATCGGAGCATCCGTCAGCGACCAGAGAAATGAAGAAGACGGTGGCGCGTGGCTGCACACGCCAGCTTTCACTCACAGCCACGCATAGGGCGCGTGGATAGGGGGTTTTCAGTAATTTTTATTTCAGAATTTTTATTGATTTATTTTAGGATTTATCATGTTGAAATATTTAGAAAAATGTTTGAGGAGATAATTATTTTGAAATTGGATTTTGAGGAAAATGGATTTTGATGCTTCCTTAATTAAATATGGTGTTTAAGGAATATTGTGGCTCGAGGTTGAGTATAAATACAAGTGTTTGTGATTTGGCATGCAAATTGAGGTGATGCACGGGGATCGAGGCGATTCAAATACGTCGATGTGAGTGGTTCTCCCCCAAACTTGTTTACTGTGAGTGTTCACCCCCCAAAACTTGACTTATTGTGAGTTGTTCATTACCAAAACTTGATTTATTGTGGGTATTTCTACCCTAAAAACTTGGTGTTTTTGTTCCTTAAATGTGTTGTGAATTCATACAAAATGGTTTTGTTGCATGCAAATGATAACCGGTAACGGTTGGTTTTAAGAGGAAGGTCCGTCCCTAAACGTTTGTATTTGTGCATTGCATTTTATAAATTGTTGTTTATATTATGCATTCATTTGTGAAATGTGGCATAGTTTTGCGTTTTGTCGGTTGGTATGGAATGTCAGCTTAGGATGTTGGCTGGCTAGTGTAGCCATAATTCTCCAAGGGCATGACGGAATAATAGGGGTATCTGATGCTGGTCTGCATGTCAGGATAGCCGCCTTGGTTTTCGTGCCAGACCGTTTAGTCAGGAAAATTGCACTAGGATGACTACGTGGTCCATATTGTGTTGTTCATGTGGGATGTCAGCTTAGGATGTTGTCTAGATAGTGTAGCCATAATTCTCCAAAGGCATGACAGAATAATAGGGGTATCTCGTGCTAGTGAGTATGCCGGGATAGCCGCCTTGGTTTTCGTGTTAGGCCGTTTGGTCAGGGAAGTTGCACTAGGATGACAAGGTGGTCCATGTGAAATTTTGGAGTTGGGATTGTGTGGTGGTTCCAGGATGCTTAGAGTACGAACGTAATCTCCGACGTAGATGTGGTGAGCCAGGTTCCTGCGTTGATGTGACCTTCCTAGGCCGGGAGTTAGTAACGATTGTTCCCAAGATGTTGGAGAGATACGTTGGCTTGCCCCTTTTAAGCTAAAATCGCGTCGTGTCGTCGAGTCGGTATGATGGCATAGCTTTTAAGAGAGATTCCTCTTTTCCCGTGGTAGGGTTAGCGTTAGGGATTCTCTTGGGCTAAGGCTTATTGGGTGTATTGATTTATTTCATGTCTTGCATTCATTTATGAAAAATGTGTTTTTGAACTCTCATTTAGATGATTCATCATCTAATTTGGACTATGTTCCTAGAATATTCAAACGTTTCAGGTGAAGGCAGTGGTGCGAAAGGGAAAGGGATCACTGAGGAGTGACAGCGATTAATGGATAGTTTACTTTATGTCGTTTTCAATTATACTGTTAATTTTGATGACGTCATGTAAACGTTGGTTCGACTTTATATTATGAATAAAGTGGTTTCGATTGTGTCTATTGAGGTTTCGATCTAGCTTCGGCATTTGAGATGATGTACTTGTCTTAGTTTATTGATGGTTCATAGTTGATATACTGAGAAGGTGTAATAGGATCTTCAGGGAACGATTTTGTTTTGAGTTTCCGTTCATTGGAAAAAAAAATATATCCCCAGAATCTTACGTTACGTATCGGCTCGGGAAGGCGGGGTGTTACAGTAATACCCAAATTGAGGTAGAGCAACAGGATCTTCCTGCTGCTCCCATCTTTGAAGTTCCTAACATGCAAATTGATTCCCCAACCCAAGAGCAAACCTCTAATCAAGGAAGTGATCATGAGGCCCAAGCTGATGACCCTGAGGCTGAGAAGCATGACACTCATCAACAAGACCTTAACAATTAACAATTACCCCGTGACCGAACTAGGAGGACTATTAGACCTCCTGCTAGATATGCATACTTAGACTTAGTTTTTTGTGTTTTAATAACAGGTATGAAGATGAGAAACAGTGAGCCATCCTACTATGAGGAGGTTGTCAACTCTCATGACTGCTCTAAGGGCAACAAGCCATGGATGATGAGATAACATCTTTAAAGGCGAATGTAAGTGGTTGATCAAGCTTAAAGAAGGTATGTCTCCATCTGACCTTTTGAGATACAAAGCAAGATTAGTAGCTAAGGGTTTTTTCACAAATGGAAAGAATATACTATACTGAAATTTTTTCATCTGTGGTTAAATTCAAAACTATTTGCATGATGCTTGCTATTGTTGTGCATTTTGACTTAAAACTTGAACAATTAGATGTCAAAACCGCATTTCTACATGATGATCTTGATGAACTCTTTTATATGGAACAACCTGTTGGATATATTCACATTCATCATATTGAATAGTCTGTTTACTTAAAAAATCATTATATGGATTAAAACAATCTCCTAGGTAATGCTACAAAAAAATTGATAATTTTACTACTGAGATTAGTTTTACTTGAAGTAAATATGATAGTTGTTTTTACTATATACTCTCTGATATCCCTATTTATCTCATTTTGTATATAGATGATATTTTGTTAATTAGCAAGTCTAAGTCTAAAATATGTGAATTACAATCTTTGTTAAATACTAATTTTGACATGAAAGACTTAGGACCTACTAAGAAAATTTTGAGAATGATAGTTGAGAGAAATAAGAGTAAAAATAGTTTGAAAATACACCAGCATGACTACTTGTTTAAAATTGTACAAAAATTTGGCATAGCTGAGTGTAAGCCTATTAATGTTCCCTTAGTAGGACATTTTATATAACATCTCACTTTCTCGGGTGTATTATAATTTGGGACAATTCTGGGATAATAAATTTTTTCTTTCAAACTAATCCTAAACCACATCATTCCTCGTATTCGTCCCAGAATTTTCATACAATTTCTCAAAAGAGAATTATTATACACATCAAATGCGGAAGCAAGGATCTAACCTGATATCTTAATATTAATCAAAATTCAATTCTTGCATCATCGTTCCTCAACATAACTTAATACAAAACATAAGTTCTCAACTAACATTAACCTTAAATAGGGTTATACATCATTATTCAAAACGTTCAGAATTCAAAGTAGCAGAACTTAAATACATGGACTACATAACATACATACAATTCATCATGCACTCTGCTAAGTGCCAGTTCATGCCTCATTCATCCTTGTATCTGGTACAATCTCCACCTAGAACGTTTGAATATTCCAAGGGCAAAGCCTAAGTTAGATGATAAATCATCTAAGTAAGGGAATAAAATATTTTATCATGCATGTATGCAATGTCTTACTTTATCTAAAGGTCAACTGCACCTTTCATGCTACTCACCATTTTTGCGGCCACCTCTTTCGAAGGCGTATGGGGGCACCCTTGGTAAAGCAGTGATGCCAGTTCATACTCCTTACGGATACAATGTGCGTGATCAATGACATCAATGTGTATATATATGCATTTCACAACATGTAAATGCAATCTACATGACATCTTCATAACAAGATATGACAACATGACAAAATTATTTACTTAAATTGGGTTTGGATTGAACCACTTACAAACCAAACATTTTTCATAAAACTAAATCCAGTTGGGAAGTACCACTTACCTTCTCAAGTTTATCGGGCTACCTTAATATTCGCGCCTATCTTAAAATTCGTGCATCGCTTCGATTTGCGTGTCAACATCAAAATTTGAACAAGTCACTTCAACTTTAAGCTTCAAGCATCCTAATTACCATATTTATTTAAATAGGCATCAAAACCTATTTTTTCATAATTTCTTGTATTTTTCTTTATTTTTCTTTTTATTTCTTCCTATTTTTCCTCAATAAATCCAAACTAAATATTTCTCAAATATTTTACTGTGAAAATTCATAGAATAATATTTTTGAAATTTCTAAAATTTTCTAGGAAATTTTACTTATCTTAACTTGGCCTATTAAACTTCCTCGATTTGCGTGTCATATCCTCAAAATGTGTGCCCGATCCATTTTTTCGCCCAAAATCTCTGAAATATTAATAAATATCCACTTCTTATTTTTTGGGATTTTTCTAGCATTTTCTCTATTTTTTTCTATTTTTCTTTTTCTTTTCCTTTCTTTTTTTTCCCTTTTTTTCTTGTAATATCTTGAAATTTGAAAATTAGATAATAATTATTAATACTGGTGTTTGAGGTCATTGTTGTGTATTTTGAGATTTAAGAAATAATAATAATAATAATAATAATAATAATAATAATAATAATAATAATAATAATAATAATAATAATAATAATAATAATAATAATTCATATTTATTTGAGGATATTTTAGAATATTTGGAGAAAAATAGTTATTTATTGAAGAGTATGTAGGAAAATAATAAAATAAATTAAATTTAGTGAATTTTTGAAAGTTTTAGGGTGTAAGTGAAATAAGAAGGAAATAGAAGATTGGGCGTATGTGCAATTAAAGGAAGTTAAGGGTGCTGAAATGTGAATAGCGGAAGTGGCCACAATTCATCTTAAATTTAATGGAAGGCGTATGTATGTTGAAGGTGAGTGTGGGCGTGAGCGGTCGCGCGCAAGGGCAACCAGCGGCTGGACGGGGGATCAATTCGCGGGGGTGTGCGGGCGAGGCTAGAGGAAAATACTGATTTTATTCAGCAAAGCCAGCCTGAAACGACATCATTTCGGGTTGGGGTGGTAGCAGTCGTGTGCTGCTGCAGACGCCCCATGTGGCAGCCTCTAGGCCGCCCATCTCGCTTGCGCCCCATGCTTCTTCGTCCAGCTTCGTTTTAAGGCCAATTTTGGCCATTTTTTTGACATTTTAAAGCCAATTCGAGCAGCTGAAGCGGGAGAGAGAAGGAGGCCACGCACAAAGGAAGAAAATGGAGAAATTATAGGGAAAAATAGAGAATTTTGGCATTATTTAGTGTCCAAAAATATTTCGGTAAGTGAGTAAAATTAGCATAAATGTTATATGTTGAAGTTATAGAATTTATACGGTTAGATTATGTTGATTATGCGGTTAAAATTAATTAATTGAACCGTTAACTTGTTATTTTATATAGAACATTTTACTTTGCAACAGGAGCTCAAAAGAGGCAGGAATCAGTCGATTTCAGGCAAGCTCCTAACCCTCCCCTCGTGTTCTTCATTTCCTGCGAAAGTCTTCATTATTTTTCTTATTTTAAACCCTCCCTCACCGTGACTCAATTCCACGCATAAATAATAATAATCCGCGTGGTAACCACTTTATGACTTTTATTTTATTAATGAGTTTATTATTAATGGAATGAGCTAAACGATGATGTCTTGGTGTCTTTCATTTCGACCGTTACGGAGCTTCGTATCGCTCCGCTTCCCTTGGGAATAATGTCGAACCCACTAGGACTAGGTTCTTAGAAAATGATATGATATTATGGAAATATGTTAAAAGTTTATTATGTATGTTGAGATGGTTTTTTGCAAATGAGAAGGAATGGGAATGGTAACATGATGTTATGTGGTTATGTATGTGAAGAGTTATGGAGAAATGTTGTGTAATGTTAAGTTCAGAAAATATAAAGTTAATTGTGTCAATAAGAGTGTCTAAGGGCATGGGGTACAAGCTACTGACTGTCGATCGTAGGTCATGGCAGTTGATGGCTGGATGTATGGGCGCCAGTCATCGGCTGTTATGATAAGCGCTAGACAGGCTAGAAGAGCTGGTACTGCCAGATTCCTGCCTTGGCTTGTGCATACCATGATGTGTGTGCTGCATAGGGACTGGGTTGCATCCACGTGGGAACATGCTTTGTGTGTGACGGGATGCGTGAGCATTTGCATGACTCGGTTGGTTTAAGAGCCAATTTGGATATCTTAGGCGATCATGTGCATTTAGAACATGTCGCATGTGTGTATTCCTATGTGGGCGTAACATGACTTGATGCTTGGTTTATAGGGGCCTTGCCATCACGTTTATGCTACAGAAGCCATTGCATTTCCTATTTGTTGCATTACATGGTAAGGATGCAAGCTCAAGGAAAGACCTTAGAAATTAGCTTTGGGAAGGCCCGAGGGAGTTTCGGCTCAGCTTAGAGATTAGCTCGGGGGTGGCCCGAGGGAAGACCAAGATTGCGAAAGTATGATGGGTATCTAGAAGAGTATGTAATGAGTATTAGGAAAAGCCAACGTTGAATGTCAGGAAAAGCCGACCATGGTCAGGAAAATGCGGGTCCTATTGAATGATGAAATGGTAGCCTATGTTAGGTTACAACAGGTTTGTATGCGGGACTTGGGTGCCAATATGTGGCTTATATGGGCCCCAAGAACCCTTTATGTGCAGTTGGTTTTATGTTATGCATTTAGAAGTAAGGCACGTATGGATCATGACATGGTGTGGTTGCATTTGCATGAATTGCATGGGATGTTGGGAAGAGTCCTATCCATAACCAGTAGCCTTTCTTTCTAGAGCTTGCTGAGTCTCGCGACTCACATTGCTTTCCATCATTCTAGGTCAGCATGTCTTGAGATCGCAGGTGCGTTCATCGGAGTTGGGTCCTGATCGTCGAGTCTTGATAGTAGGTGCAGAGCTTTCCCGAAACTAGATCCTGGGTGTCATTGTACTTGTGTTAAGGTTAATGTTTGATGTTTGAGATATATGTGTATTATGTGAGCCAAATGGGCTAACAGTGATCAGCTATGTAATGACGATTATGAGAAGTTATATATATATATATATATATAAGAGATTATGACTTAAATAAGGGTTGTGTGTGAGTTGTAGTTGTGTTATTGTTCGGTATCATTTTAGTAATGACCTTCTCACAGATCCTTTTTGTGCACGGGGAGGCTCCGAGAGGCGGGCCGTTACATTTCTTCTCCTTTCTTCTTCTTGCTCCCTTGCTTCATACTACCTGCGCATGCCCGCGGCCCCTCCACTTGCCGGCCTTACTGTCGCCAGCCGCCACCACGGCCAACACCTTCGTCGCCGGTTGCCATCGCAGCCCGCCCGCAACTCACCTCTACCGACCACCCGCGTTGCTACTCCGCCCTTGCTCACTGGCTCGCCTTCTTCCAGGCGTCCATGGCTGCTGGCCACTTGCCGCGGCCGCCTCCGACTACCCACCACCACACGTCCTCGCCTTAACCACCTTTGCATCCTCTAGTCGCCTTAACTAATTGAGCCAGCCCCCGGCTCTTCTGCACGTCTTGCAGATCGCGGCCATAGCTGCTCCAACTGACTGCCATGGCCGAATTCGGCCCAAGCTCTCACGAGCTCTCTCGCTTTCTCTCTCTTTCTCTCTCGACTGTTTCTCTCCGCCGCAAGCTCTATCTCAATCTCCCTACTTTTCCTCTTTTCTCGGCCAAGCTCGCTCCCCTGCCTCTTCACTCTCCTCCTCCTCCTTTTTATAGCCGAAGCACCCCTCAACTTGCCTTGCCCATCCCTCTTGGCGTGAAGAACACTCCACTGGCAGCCATCAGTTGGTAGAGGCATGGCTTGAATCTTACAGAGAATGGGAGTTTTTAGGGCATGGCTACCACCACTCACGCACATACAACACATACATATATATATAATTATATAACTATATATTATACTATAAAAATAAAGAAATTACACATTTAAATTTTATACTATAATTTTAGTTGTATTGAAAATTGTTCCTGATCTGATTTCTTTCGATACCATAAATTTTATCTCGGGACGCTCATCGAGACCATATGATTTTCTTTAGACAATTTCACTCTGAGGCATTCCCTGCAGTCGATTCAGTACTTATAACTGCTATCAAGCTAATTTTTCAGTATTTTAAACTTATCTAAATTGTGTGGCAACTTCATACAAACATGGGGTATTACATTTTATTTTGTCTAAATTTCAATATCCATCTTCTAAATATGAAATTCTTAAAATGGAAAACATACCATATGCTAATGTGATTGAAACCATAATGTACTCAATGATAAGTACCAGACCAGACCTTGCATATTCTATATCTCTACTTAGTAGGTTTATGTCTAATCTTGGGAAAATTCATTGGGAGGCTTTAAAATATGTGTTGAAATATATTAATGGTTCCTTAAGTGTTGGTTTAAATTTTGAGAAAATAGGTGATACTCTTGACTTAGTGGGATTCGTAGACTTAGATTTTGCAAAGGATAGGGATTCCTGTATGTCTACTATAGCCTTCTTCTTCACCTTAGGAGGCAACTGCATCAGTTGGATGTTTCGGTTGTAGTCTTTGGTTACTCTGTCTTCCACTGAGGTAGAATATGTGGTTGTTACTGATGCTTTTAAGGAAGCCCTTTGGCTTCAAGATCTCTTAAGGGAAATCCATCTCCTACAAATTTTCTAATAGCCAAAGTGTTATTCACTTATGTAAAAATCCTATTTATCATCAAAGAACTAAACATGTGAATGCAAAGTATCATTTTGTAAGAGATCTGGTAATTGGTGGAGCTGTACAATCCTTAAAGTGCCTACTGAGAACAATCCAGCCTACATGGGAACAAAGGTAGTGATTGCAGCTAAGTTCAAGCACTGCTTAGGCCTGTTGCATGTTGAAGTTGGTTAATCCAAACCAACATGAGCAGTGAAGGTAAGGATTGAAGCGTGTTGCACTAGTTGGGGTTTGAACACTCTCATCGTTAATGCTTCAAGGTGGAGATTGTTGATGGTAAAGCATAACGACACCGTATCAGGACTGAGGGTCAGCATCAATCTGCCGTCCACGTGTCGGTGAATTGTTGCTCGACAATTGCCTGAGATCGTGCCTGTTTTCTCATTGATGGTTTTGTCCTTTACAATAAGCAATGCTGGTCGTCGATGCTGCCTTTATTTGGTGCAACCCCAGCCTTCCATTTCCATTGTGCGTCTCTTATTTATTGCACAGTGCCTCGAGATTTGTTAGATAGAGAGAATGAGAGAAAGAGGTAAGAAGTGGGTTATTGAGGGGCTAATCATTTTTGGGTTGTTCTGCCCTTCGTCTTCTTTATGTTCTTCTCTTTGGTTCTTTAGGGTAAGCTTCTGATCTCTATTTTGAATGGTTATGGAGCGATTTTGTTAGAAGGACCATTTTGTGTATAGAGAGTGGTTGTGAAACGTGTACATTTTGAGTATCGTAAATCCTATTTACTCCAATAGTGCTGTGTGCTCTCCTTCATCGAAGCTCAATGTGGATGTAGCCCATTTAAGGGTAAACTACGATAAATCTCTTTGTGTTATTTTCTCTTCCCCCATTTTTCTTTGTTGTGTGCATGATTTCTGTTATTTTTGGTTTATGCTTCTGATTGAGTCTCTATTGTTGGGTCTAAAGAATTTCAGTGGTATCAAGGCCGTGTGTGTGGCTTGTTTATTGTTTTTTGCCCAGCAGGGCAATTGTTTAATTTGTTACAAAACATAAAATTTAGGCACCGACAATATTATTTATTCTATATCTAATAAACAACATATTTTTCCCAATACAAAATAAACCCCATATCAAAGAGTAGTTAGCATTTTTCTCTTGTTTGTTGATTCTATGCAGCCCCCAAGAATCATTTTCTTGTAAAATCCTTGGCTGCCTATCTATTTCTTTAATTAATGTTCACTTAGCAGAACAAAAGATAAATGAAACCCATGTTAAACAATTTAAAAATCTCCTTATTTCTAGATATGTTATTGTCTCAATATTTATAATGGAAGTCACGCTTGCATAGATTTTGTTGTGAAAAAATAAACAAACAAATTATTGGTGAAAACGGGGGTTAAAGAAGAGGGGATACATTTTCCTTGCCGATAAACGAAAATGCACAACGAAGAGCGTAAATCATGTACTCAGTGGTTGGGTAGACTATGTCTATGGCAAGAAGGGTTAGGATGCTAATGGCAGGCCACATGAAAAGATTAGGATTAACTTCTAATTCTATGATTTTATAGGCTTTGACGCAGGCAAGAATGGTGGCCACTGCAGAGAAAAACAGCGCAACTAGAGCAGCAAGAAATCTGAATGGCAATGACAAGTAGAAGTCACTGCTGCAAAACCGGGACAACTGAATTAGAAGCATGGTTGCTAAGGAGAACAAGGAGGAGAAGAGAGCCAAGCCGGTGAACCCTAAGAACCACCTCAGGTCACAGCCACAGCCTTCTCGGGAGCTAAAAAGTGATGGTCGGCCAAAGTTTTCACTGTTGGGATCGTCTACGAAACCTCCGGGGATGGTGAAGAGTGTGGCGTAATTGACAGTGCCCACAAGAGTGGCGACCAGCATAAGCGCGCTATTCATATCTTTCAGAGTTTTCTCTGCTTTTTCACGAAGGCTGGAGTGGTTTTCTTCAAATATTTCACTTGCTGTCTTCCCATCAGCATTCCGATGATATAAGAAATGAGGGGGAGCATCATACCAGATGCGCTATGAATCGACAAGAAGAAAAACAACTTAACAAAACAAATCAACTATCTAGGTTTTGTCATATAAATGTTTAATGATATACGTGTTTTAATTTGTCCCACGTGTTGAAGGCTAGCTACATGAACATAAGAAATTTAATCATATGAAAGAAAAAGGTAACACTAGTGGATTAATCAAGAAAATTTGCCGCCATATATTTGTGGCAAAAATACTTGTCATTTGATTCATCAATTAGAATAAATTCATACCTTAAACCAGCATATGTCCCACGCCATCTGGTTCATGTGTCCATGAATAATGTTGGGACTGCTTCCCTCTCTGGTAGCAAGATGCAATATGGTGTTTCCTTGGCTGTCCATGGCCGCCAACATCTCCTCCTTGTGGACTTTTGACTTCAAATAGTCATACATTTTCCTATCTTTACATTCCACCGCTATGTGCAGTATGTTCTTCCCATTCTTATCAATGAAGAATGCAGCATCTGGAAACTTTCCAAGGATTTCCTCTACCATCTCATGGATGCTGCGATTCACCGCTTGGATTAGCGGGTTTTGCATTCTATTCATCATTCTTGTGTTGAATATTGCCGAGTCTAAAATCATGGATCCTTCATGGCTTATGTGAAGTTGGTCTTCTGTTGGAGCCTGGTGTTTACGTAGTTTAGGGGAACAATCGCCGTATGTGTAATGGCTCCAATCTTCTTGTAGAGTCAACAACTTTTTTGCCAGTAGTATTGCAAATGCATGGTGTTGCTTTATATCATCGACTCCTCTAAGGCAATAGACAGCTTCATAATTAAAAAGATTAGAGGAAGTTAGAAACAAAAATACGTCCTCCCTGTGACCCTGTCGCTGGCTTGATTGTAGATCTGTGCATTTGGGCTTTGTGTGTAGTTTTGTTCATCAAAGAGGGTAGTGTTGTTTTGTGTGTTTGTTTTTCTCTTTTCTTTTCTTTTCCCTTTACTTTTTGTCTTTGTAAGTATAACAAGAAAAATAGTAAACACTACACACATTAGTTAAATTGATTAATAAAAATTATATTAATAGAGAATCATGGACTTTCACTTTTCTCGAGCCAATTGTATATTAATTAAAAAGAAATCACATTGTGATATAATAATTTTTTTTAAAATTATTCTGTCTTGATATAGTATCATAATTTTTTGAATTTATTATTGAAGAGTAAAACTAACCAACCTCGGATGATCCAATGATAACCTGCAAGAACTTTCAGAAATTAATGGATGGATTAGTTGCACAATTAGCTAGCTAGGGTAAGTAACTACAAAAAAAAAAAAAATACAAAATTTGTTTTCAAACAAATGATTTTACGAAAATAGACTTTATTGATTATGTGGAATCTGTTTTGAAACCTGAGATCATCAATTTTGTGGCGGACAAACTTTTTGGTTGGAAGGTGATGAGAACTCCATTTTGACGACGTTGATCCTCCAAATCAGCAGTTGTTTTTGGCCATTTAGCGACAGATGGAATGCCTGATTGATTAGTATGCATATAAAACTAAGAAACATTTTCGACCCAAGTTAACATTTAAAGTAATTTCGTTGAAGATAATTCTTATTTTGTGAGTTATATGATAGATTAGAAAATGGAAAGGAACAACACTCGATACTTACAAAGATAGGCCATGCAGCGAATGAACTGGAGAGGAACGAAGGGCCTGCTTCCAAGATTCTTAAGAGAATACAATGATCCACTTTTGAAGGATTTGGGTTTGGTGGCCAACAAATTCAGTGCAGTGGTTCCCTTCTCATCATGTGCTGCTGCAAGATTAGGATAAAATTCCAATAACTCCAAAGCAAGACCTGTTTGATCAGATAGAAAAAGTTAGTTAATTAATAAAACTCAGTTTTCCAGCTACCAGATAATTTTCTTTTCTTTCTTGAACATACATATGAGTATTAATTAATAGGTTAATTACATTGATCATTAATATTTTCATTTAAAATTAAAGCTTACTGTAATGTTGTCCATTAACGGCTGCGTGCAAGATCGTCCGGCCATCGTTCCTCCTGATCAAGTCTCCGCCATGCACCCTGAGAATATTGAAGACGTCCATGTTTCCATAAGCAGCAGAGACGTAGAGAGGCGTCTCTCCCAAATTGTTGCGCACAAAGGCCAGATTCGGGTTCTCCTTCAACATTATTTCTGCAGCATTGCGCTGCCCAAACCTCGCTGCTCCGTGCAGGGCCGTGTCGCATCTGTGATTCAGTTGCATGAGCTGCTGGCTTGTCAAGAGGCCATCTTGAAGCAGCTCCTTCAAGGCCGATGCTCGGCCACTCATGGCCAGAAAGTGAACGATTGTGTTACCTTGCACGTCTACTTCAAAAAGATTTTGCGGTTGCTGCCTCAAGAAGTCCCGGAGGATTGGCATTGAAGTGTCTTTATGCCAATCTAGTGTTGCTCTTATAGCTGCAGAGTTGAGTGCAGCGAAACTTGGACTTGTGAAGTTGGCGCCTAAGCTTGCCATTTTGCAGCTTAGTAAGGGGACGAAGATCATTCCTACTTATATATAGCGTCTTAATTGAATATTCTAAGTTTTTATTTACTAAAAAGAAACAAAATGAGAGTAAATTAAGCCCGGGTTAGTGTTGGATCAAAGAAAAGAACAAGTGCTTATGAAGCAAGGTAATGATCTTTGATTAGTAGAAAATGTTAATTTATATATGGGAGTTTTATATTTGAAGATTCTTGTGAAGATGATGGATTAATTAGTTATGTGTCTAATATATAATATAGAAATGTATCATAATGGGTTATTTGTTCAGAGGTTAAATAAAAAGTTAAGACATTACTCTTAACTAAAATAAAAAAAAGAAAGGTGTGATAGAAGGCTATAATTACTTTTATCAAATGAGATTCTTAATATAGGTTTTACTCAAGGAATATGGATGATTGAGTAGGTTGTCCATGTAAAAAATTCACAGATGAGATTACCGTAAGCGAATCCAGATAAGCGACTAGATACTCCAAATTTATTGTCGGCCAATAAGTGTTCATGGCATGGGGGTTTTCCTTTTTTGTTTGATAATAAAAAAAATAAAAAAATGAAAATAATTTGTGTATATAGACTTTGTACACTCTTATGAAATTAGTGATGTTTTATGTACAATTGAATTTGGGAGAAAAAAGTTAAGACAAGTGAAGTGACAGTGAATGGCGGAGGGAATTCTACAAAGTTTAAAAATCAATATGAAATCATTCATTTTTGCACCTTTCTTTTGATGATTCTCATTAATTAAGAGATCTAAAGTCTGCTTAGAACATCTTTTTGTCCATCTTGCTTATTCAACACCCATGGCCATGATCCCTTCTTTATTTTTATTCAATCAAATGAAAATAAAATTATTAGAAAACAAACAGAAAATCAACTCTGGAATATTTTAATTTACTGTCTTTTGAATTCAATCAGTTACAGTTTGCTTGTGGCAATAACAAAGTTAAGATAATTGCCAAATCTCCTATGCTCATTCTAGTTAATGCACACACATGGTCATGGAGAGCCTAATACAAGAATCGTACGCATGGATATATAAATACACTTTTAAGTTTGTTGTGTTGGATTTACTTTAAGTATATAGAAATATATATTAAAAATAATAATTCAATAAATTTTGTTTATAACTTTCAAATACACGAGAAAACTTAGAGAATATGTAACCACCTAAGTTAAGGATGAACACTCACCGAGATTAACTAGCTTAATTAAGCCCAGAATATCAAGGGCACACATAAAGTACAACATGGCCTCCCAAATATCTAATTAATGATACTAAATAAAAAAAAAAAAAAACTACAAACCAGGAGAAACTAGAAATGGAAATGAAAATGGAGGGACACGCTTGGACCAGATGCACTGAATTGTGCTCATGTTAAGGCTCAAATGAGCATGAACATGGCCATGCCATACACCTAAGACAAATAGCCTTGACCTAAAAACGTACATAGCAATCAATCAACCCTACCCAACAAATATCAATAGGTAAACCACACACATTGAAGACGGCAAACAAGATATAAGCATGTAGGGGCAGAACATTGGCATCTTCCTGCTCAACCCTTGATTGCTTCGTGTTGAAGCTACAGACCCATAGTAAAAAAAATCAGATTTGAGCAGAACCGGATCTTCCAAAAATGGCTGCCCAGACTACAAAAAACCACCACAACAACATGCATGCAAAAAAAAAATGAGGGCGCCTAATTAAAGCTACTCATCTTAGGTGACGACATATATAAACACACACCTTTCTTTTGGATAGACAAAAATTAAGCATCAGGGTTCACTATAAAAGATATCCAACAAATAGGGTGTCGCTTTCTAATTAAAGAGGTTCTAGAAACTATTAGATACTCGAATCCCAAAAGTGACCGCATCAATATTGGAAAATTCCTCAAAGCCATCGATGAGTGAGACCCAAACCACCAGTAGAAATGAGAGAATTGGTAAGGGCCAGGTGTTTAGGGTCATCTCTTGGAAAACCAAGCCCTCCAGGTGTTGGGGGTGTTCTTAGGGACCATGAGTGTAGATTTTTATGTCTTTTTGTTTATCTTATGAGTTAGATTCAAATGAAGTCGAATTACTTGCAATTTTAAATGTCTTAACTAAAACTTCTTCATTAATTCAAGTATCGATTTGAAGGAGTGCACTAACATCATTAAAAATCAGATTTAACAAATGCTGTTATAGATGAGTATCTTATCCCTTACAAAATTGTAATTCATGAAAATCTTCGAAAATGTTTTTCCAGTTGAGTTCCCTTACCAAGTCCTTGAGGTCGGTTATTTTCTTAATTGCATGCTCTTAGAGAAGCAAATTCAGCGATGGATGTGCAGTGCGATTTTGTTCACCCTAACGGGATGACTATCGCCCTCACTACTTTTGTGATTGAGGGTGAAAAATAACGGAATGACATAGAGATAATAATTACCGTTTCGTTATTTTTTACCCTCACTCGCAAAAATAGTGAGGGTGATGATCACTCCGTTAAAGGGGTGAACAAAACGGAACTCATGGATGTGTTGGCAAAATGGTGACTTTTAGAAATAATAATTTCATGGTATGATTTGATAGATTATTTTACAATTGAATCTGTAAGAATTCGTCTTTCCTAAGTTACAGGTATGAGGGACAGTTTCTTAGCTTACATCACCCTTCTGTTTATAGGACATGATTTCCTGGGGAATGCCTGATGTTAGCTCTCTGTTTTGACTTCAAATGCTTTGCTGACTTGCTCTCGAGTTTAGCTTCAAAAGACTAAAAAAAGCTTGAGAGACGATTGCTGTTGCGTGGTCTCTTATTTGCGCCCCCCCCCCCCCCCTTTTTTTTTTAAATTGCAATGCTTTCTCTACTTCAGGAGTTCCCTGTTTGAAATGTGGAATTTCTCCCCACTTTATAATCCAATATTTTTAAAGACATGACATCTTAACAAAATTTCCTGATTTACAATTTAAAATTCAAAATAAAAATGCCAACTTTTAATATGGTTGCATAATATTTTAACTTTTATAAATAATTATAAATATGTCATAAATAATTTTTATTCACATTTTATAATTTTTTATTTTAAAATAATTATAAACAATTCTTTTCAAAAATTGCATGGCCGGCCCATTTAGTTGGCCTAACAGGGCCAAGGATGACCTTAGTCCTTTTTATAAGGTTCGCCCCTATGAGGATGTTACTAAATAAATAAATACATAACTGACATAAAGTGCAGTCAATAAATAATATTTTTTCATAAATACCCAATTTGAGGGCTTAACAAAAATTTGTTTGCCTTTTAACCTCTAGTGGATTTTTTTAATTTCATTATCTTATTTACATCTAATGACATATATAATTAAAGACAATAGTGCATAAAAAAATGAATCATAATCATAGTATAAATTATTAGTTGATTTCACATGTGAAACAAATGACATGCCTTCTTTAGAAATAATATATCACTAAAACAACATAAAATACAACTAAACCCTCCCAAGTTGTCAACATACAAGCAATTGACCTTTTCTTAGGACGCAAAAGGGAACTTTTCCATGGGTAAATCTATTATAGATTACTTGCTTGTGTTATTTGATACTGATATAATAATAGATCATTGGAAATATAGGACTAACATCTCCCATAATTAGAGTCCATATCTCTAATAATTTATTATCACATCATCATTAAATAATACGACACAAATAACACATTAATTCTATTTATTATGTATTTATAAAATGCGTTACATGCAATTATGACATGATCATAACATTTGCACAACATTAGATACAATAAACTAAAACAATTATAGGTTGCAAATTCAACATGCATTTCTCAAGAAAACCTAACACCAACACAAGCATGGCCATTTAGACATTTTGTCAAGCTAAAGCACTTGCAATCTAACATTTTATGTAAAAAAATATTACAAGAAAACGATGCTTATTCTCCATTCCTTTAAATTCTCCTTTTCTTTCCTATTTCCTCTCCGGTTTTCTTCGCTTTCAATAGGGTTGAGACTCTAACTTTTACCTTCTCCCATATATAAGAAGATTAATGCTTCAATTCGTGAGATTAAAAGAAATCTCAATACCTTGTATTCGTAGCAATTGCCACCATTAAGCAAATGTATGTCCGGTATTGCTTAAACAACTAAAATCTCATCCTTTATACAATTGATATTGCGGTCCACCACATAAACTAAATTATTATGTATTATAATACTATATAGCTTCATCATTACCTACTACTTTGGCACTTTAATTAAATTTTTAATCCATTATAATAAATTTACCCCATCATGTCTATATACGTACTTTATGTTGCAAAGGTGGGGCTGTAAATTCCTTCCTTATACCCTATAAAATGATGCTTTTCAATCCATTAATTAAAGCAATCATAGTCATTAATTTTATTCACGGCCAGACATTTTGTTTAATATCAACCAACCATTATATATATTTATTATTTAATCTTATAAGATTATATAAATATAGGTTCACATATATTTTGTAAAATAATTAATTATTAACACAATAAATTTAATGAAAAGTTTTATAATTTTTACATATTTAATTATGTAATTAATCAACAAGGTAAGTAAAAGTAAAATTATGATGTTTTTCTTTTCCTGTAAATGAAAATGTATTAACAAAAAAAAGGCACAAAATATAAATGGGGCAAACTTAGCAAAACACATAAAAACATATCAACACTCACACTAGAAAAGGAACCAAACCCTCAACCGTCTCAAAAAAACGAAGCGGAGCGGAGAGAAAACAAAGCTAGAAATGAAAAGGAAAAAGCCTGGGAGCTCGACAACAAGCGAACCTACACAGCAAAGGGATGGGGACCATTGGAAAGAACTCTGAAGAACCGCCAACCAAGGGTGAAACTTGTGTGGGAAATGGAGGCTGACCCACAACCGCATCCTAAGCATTCCATGGCTGAATCGCGAGAAAGGAAAAACTGACCAAAATAGTGAGGAGCCCATCCATCGAGACCAGCACCATTCCCCAGAAAAAAGATGCAAGAGAAAACTGATCAAAGAGAAACAAGCCGCAGAGTGAGACCGAAAGAAGGAGAGGACACGAGACAACCTTTTTAGAAACCCTGCAAAAGCCACACTCACAAAAAAGAGAATCAGTAGCAACTGAAAAAAAAAAAAAGAAAAGAAAAACTAGTTTAAACATGAAGATGGAAGTCTCCAGAAATGGGGAAAAGCAATGAGCGCACATAGAGTCCAAACAAATCTGAATAGAGGTTTGGATCTAAAAATAAGTTGAGCAGGGGAACGCTCGCTTTCACGGAAGTATCAATTATTATGCTCTTGCCATGAGTAATAAACATATACTTGTAGGGTAAGACGCACAGCCTGCATAGTCCATAACAAATTTTCATGCCATCTATGGGCGGTCCAATAAATCCCTCTCGACTAATACCTCCAATGTCAAATAAATTTAACCTGGCGTGTTAACAGGGAAACAACCTGCCAAGAGAAGGAGCAAGCAAAGAACAAATGGTTGTGGCGCCTTATGATGTTAACGAAGATTATGGAGATTGTGTGAAAATTTTTAATAATTTAAAGTTTCAAATATTGATATCTTGAATTCTTTGATTCTTCTTCTAAATAATTCAAAGTATAAAATTTGAATTTACATAAGATAAAAAATAATATCTGATTAAAAAATAACTTTTAGGGACATTTTTAGGATACAAAAGTTGAAAGAGGACATTTTAAGATGTGAAAAAAAATTGAGTACACCATGGGTGTTTCTTTAAATAACAGAATAGATAATCAAAGTAGATATGTGAGGGGCATTTGATTGAATGGAATTGGAATGGTCCCTTCTTGATTTGGATCATGACCAAGCAGTTCGTCCACTGGGTGAATCAATGTCTCAGCATGTAGATTGTAGGGTGGGTATCTCTTTCTGTCCCAATAAATGAATACCCGTGTTGGTTTATGTTTCTTAATAAGGCTCAAGTTGTGACGAATTTTTTTTTTTTTTTGGTGGATATTTTTCTTTATAGACTTCAGCCCAAAATTTGGAGACCCGTGTCCATCACCACTTTTAGGCAATCTATTTTAGAAGTCGGGTCACAAACTCTAATCCCACTTTGGAGGAAAAATGGGCCCAACCCATTTGCTCAAATGGGAGAAGCCCATTGTCCTTAGCCCTCATATAAAAAGGTATTTTGACCCTTTTGGGTGTCTCTTCTATTGCAGCTAAAACCTCATCCTTTCGTGTTTCCTTCTATTATTCGATTGTTTCCTCTCACCTTCCATGTTCATCTGATTGTGATTGGGACTTCTTGTCTTTTGTGGGTTAATCTATCATTCTATTCTCGCGGCCACATTTTCTTGTGTGCGAGGGGCAATCATTCGATGTCGATCTCAACCTTTACATATTCGAGACTTAAGTCTTTTTTACGGATAAGGTTTCTCTCTTAGCTTTGTGTTTTTGACCCATCGTCTTTGTGATCGATCTACCTTTGTGGTGATCTATTTTGTGTGGCTTTGCTCTATTGGGGAGAGAGGGCTTCATTTTGTTTTGGCCGATAGGTGTTGGGAGTTTTCTTGGTTGTCGGTTTGGGGGTTTCTTTGTAATTTTGTAGTCTTTATTTGTTGGAGTTACCAAAGTGATGAATGGACATATCAGATCTGAACTTTGAACGATTCAACATGAAGTTTTATTTACTGTTCTTCGTGTTCTTATTTTTTTTTGGTTTAATCTGGTTATCGAATTTAGTTTGCACTAACCCTATGTTTTACGGTTATCTTTCACTAACAACCCCAAGCAATGTTTTTTTCCAGCTAGGTCTACAAGAAGGGATCCCCCTATCTCCGTTCATGTTTATCCTTGGAACTTGGAAGTGAAGCATTATTATCTAGATTACTCCTGCAAGCTGAAACAGAGGACAAAAGTAGAGGAATCGGAATCCATCCCAATGGTGAGCCGATAAGTCACCTCATCTCCTTATCTTCTGCATTGCCAACACCCCAAATCCAGAGGCTGTCTTTCATTGCCTTCATGTCTGGTGGCTGAAGCAAGAACGCTAAGAGAAGCTGCTCTTATGGCTTCGCAACATGCATGGATGGCAACATATCATGTTTGAAACTTGATGATGGTTTTTGGGACCGATCACCACGTGCCACCTCTGCGATTGGACCTCGAGAATGGAACCTCGGACTTGGGGATGTCGGACCTCGGGTGTAGGACCTGCAAGACAATGGAGGGCCGGTGCTTAGATCCCCCGGGGTGAACTCCAACGCTCAAATTAGTAGAGTAAAGCAAGTAGTAGTAAATGAGAGAGCTGTAGAACCTGTCTATACCTAGCGAGAGTCCTTGTCTTTTATAGGCGAAACCATTTTCGGGTACCCGAGATGAGCGGGCACGACTCCCGAGAATCCCGGTCAAGCTGGAACGGGTCTTGCGGTTTGGCCCGGATTTCCCGGGCTCCGCTCCGGAGTGTTGACTTGCCACGTGTCGGTCTCTCTGGTGATCTGCGTGGTAGGTGAGACTATCAACGCGTAGAGGTATTCTAGTAATTTCAGTTGATGCCACGTCAAAACTGATGCTCTGACTCTTAGGAAAGCGATCTGCTATCACGATTTGGATTCTCACCGGTCAATCAAACCCTACATCTTAGATGTATTCTCTCTTCTGTCGCAAGTAACAGAGCTGCCCATGAGCTTCCGTCCTCGAGTGCCAAAGTGAGATTTTCTAGAATTCATCTTTATCCCCCTCACATCCCTCTATGTGTTCTAAATGTCTGTGTTTTAGCCTTGTTTTGTTTGGTTTTTCTTTCTGAGATCTTGTTTGTTTTCTTTCATCTGCCAGTGTACCCCTCTTAGCAAAAAATAAATTAAAAAGAAATAGGATATGAGATCAAAAAGACTACCACTAAGATCAAAAGACTACTTAGGGTCACTCAAGTAATTAAGATTTAACCATTCATGGTCACTTCCTAACGCACACACACGCACGCGCTCTCTCTCTCTCTCTCTCTCTCTCTCTCTCACGCGAACAAGGTACCCCTCAAGATTACAACCAATTCAAACATTAAAAATTATTGAATCATTAAAAATGAAATTAAACCTGAAACTTAAAAGTTCTGGCCAGAGTCTATGCCTTGCCATTGGACAAACCCAAATAATTCTATGACTCCCAAAATTTTTTTTTTTTGATGACCCAATTCTAGGCTTGCATTTGATTAGTCTAGAGATTACAACCCCAGTCACTCAGTGCTACTACCAGGTAAATCACGAGATGTGTCTGGTTGACTAAGATTTGAATTTGGATCCATTGATAACATTATCAAAGTCCTCTCCAGAAGAAAGCAAATATCCTTTCTAAAAAATTGAACCCACGCTAATGATCTCCAGCATGACAAACAACCCCCTTTTTTTCTTCAACCCCCTTTTTTTCTTCGGTTTAACCATTTTTGAGATTGAACATATAGGCTTATTGTGAAATCTCTTAACATAGCTCATGTTTCAATTTAAATTACCCATATCCTCTTTTTGGTTTAAGTAATAACCTTAACTTGCATATCAATTAAACATTTAAATGACTCAATGACGTCTTCCAAAATCTGAAAATAATCACAGAACACGAATTTATTTTCTATAATATATTCTCAAAAATACATTATAACATGGGGCATTACACTTTTATTAAGGGTCATGGGATTGGGCTCTTAGGCCTAATGGGAGGTGGCTCCGTTTGACCTGTGTTTTTGTTTGACAATTCTAATTAGATGTGACTCTTGCATATATAGAACCAAATAATATATCTAAAAGCTATCTCATAAATGATAGGTAAAAAAATTAAGTTGTGACAATTTAAAGACTTAAATCAAACTCGTAATACTTTGAAAACTCATTGACAAACCATTGTAGATAATTGTCTCACTCACAAAAAATATTTACAACTGAAGTCGTGTTTGCATAGACTTGGATGAAAATGCACAACAAAAAGCATATAAGATGTATTCAACGGTTGGCCACAGTGTGTCTATGCCAAGAAGGGTTAGCATGCTAATGGCTGGCCACATGAAAACATTTGGATTAACTTCTAAATCTATGATTTTATAGGCTTTGACGCAAGCAAGAATTGTGGCAAGTGCAGAGAAAAACAGGGCAAATAGAGCAGCAAGAAATTTGAATGGCAATGATAAATAGAAATCATCGCTGCAAAACCGGGACAACTGAATCAGAACCATGGTTGCTAAGGAGAATAAGGAGGAGAAGAGAGCCAAGCCGGTGAACCCCAAGAACCACCTCAGATCACAGCCACATCCATCTCGAGTGCTAAAAAGAGATGGCCGACCAAAGTTTTTACTATTGGGATCGTCAACGAAACCTCCTGGGATGGTGAAGATAGTCGCATAATTCACAGTGCCTACAAGAGCGGCAACGAGCATCAATGCGTTGTTCATATCTTTGATAGTTTTCTCCGCTTTTTCACGAAGGCCGGAGTGGCTTTCTTCAAACATTTCTCTTGCCGTCTTCCCATCAGCATTCCGGTGATACAAGAAATGAGGGGGAGCATCATAACATATGCGCTGCGGAACAACAAGAGAATCATTGAAAAAAAAAAAAAAAAGAGAATTAAAACTCTATTTCCACATAATGTTTAGGAGAAATTAAAGAAAATCTTTCTTGACAGTCAAAAGTAAGTAAGATTAGTGGGTCTTTTTCATTAGCTCGGGAGATCTTAATCCAATCAGTCATTAATATTGTATGTAGTTAGCAGCATTAATTCATACCTTAAACCAACATACGTCCCATGCCATCTGGTTCATGTGCCCATGAATAATGCTGGGACTGCTTCCCTCTAAGGTAGCAAGATGTAATACGGTGTTTCCCCGGTTGTCCATGGCTGCCAACATCTCATCCTTGTGGACTTTCGGCTTCAAATAGTCATACAGTTTCCTATCCTTGCACTCCACTACTAGGTGCAGTATGTTCTTCCCATCTTTATCAACGAAGAATGCAGCATCTGGAAACTTTCGAATGATTTCCTCTACCAACTCATGGATGCCATGTTTGACTGCCTGAATTAGCGGGTTTTGGATTATTCTATTTATCATTCTTGAGTCTCTCCCAGTCACAGCTGCAGACTCAAGAATTGTCGATCCTTCATTGCATACTTGCAATTGGTCTTTGGTTGGAACCAGCTGGTGTTTACGTAGTTTGGGTAAACAATCACCATATGTGTAATGGCTCCAATCTTCCTCCAGTAGTATCAACCTTTTTGCAAGCAGCAGTGCAAACGCATGGTGCTGCTTTATGTCTGCCACTCCACTAGGGCAACAGATCACAGCTTCATGAAAAAGGAGAGGAAAAAAAGAAATTAAGTCCTTCGCTTGGCTGTAGATCTGTGCATGCTTTCTGTAGTTCTATTGATCTAAGAGGATTAATGTTTTATCTCAACAAATGGCAATTCTTTTCCTTCAAGAGAAAAACCTTGGCCCAGAAATCCCTTCGACAAGGAAAAAAAAAAAAAAAGACTAGATGACCACACAAAAAGATATTCTTCCCAATAGCCCACATACATGGACCACGACTGACAACCAAAGCCCCAACAATATGCAACTCTCTCTCTCTATTGTTGTAAAATACAACATTTTTTAGTTTCAATGGCAGAACATGGTTGTAATATATTCTATTACATTTTACTACTAAATGTTAGATGTGGCATCAATGAATTTGACGATGATCAGTTGCCACCTCTTCTCTCTCTCTCTCTCAATCAATATTTTAATTATAAAAATATAATTTTTTTAAGAATATATCTCACGTGTATATACATATATATGCATACATATATGACCAACCAAACAAATATATACAAAAATATTAAAAAAAATAAAAAATAGAGGCAGTCGCGGCCATGGCAGAACTCCCGGCAGTGCTGGGGATGAAGCAACTTCCAGAAATCCATTGCCCTTTTCACACTATCCTCCGGCGAGTCCTTCAACCCCATAATCTTCCTATTAGTAGTGTCCTTCCCCCTCCTCTTTCTCATTAATATAGTTTTAAAAATTAAGAATTTGTTCTAAAATTAAGGCTAAGCAAAAGGTTTTCAGTTTTTTTTTTTTTTTTTTAAGTTTACCCATTTCCGTTCAAGAATAATGTAATTTCCTTCGACAGCCTGTAATTTACCTTTTACCAAATAGCTAAATTATGTATTGCACAATAGATCATAATTGAAGAGTAAAACTGACCAACCTCGAATGATCCATCGATAGCCTGCAAGAAGGATGAACACTTTCGTCAATTAAATGGATTAGCTGAGCAAGTCAAGTAACTACATGAACAAAAGGTATTAGTACATAATACTGATGGCCTTTTCATATAACATTTACATTTATATATGATGTATCAATAACGTAACCTAAATTAACCGAGGAAAAAAAATAACATAACCATAATTCAGTGAATAACATACATAATTACTAAGGAGACACAAAAAACCCGGAGCCAAACCTGAGATCAGTTTCCTGACAAAACTCTTTGGTTGGGAGAGAACTCCATGTTGACGTGGATCTTCCACGTCACCAGCTGCTGTAGGCAATTTGGCCACAGATGGAATGCCTCCTCAGATGCATATAAGAAAATGTATGAACCCATTTAGTTTTGACAAAAGAATTTTTAGTAATTTTAAATTTGTTCCTAATTGTTGAAAATAATTCCACTGATTGGAAAAGGCGCAACACTTACAAAGATAGGCTAGGCAACGAATGAACTGCAGAGGAACGAAGGGCCTGCTTCCAAGGTTTTCAAGCGAATACAATGAGCCGCTTCTGAAGGATCCGGGTTTGTTGGCCAACAAATTCAGTGCAGTTGCTCCCGTTTCATCTTGTGCTCTAGCAAGGTGAGGATATAATTCCAATATCTCCAAAGCAAGATCTGCAGATTGAATTACTATAGGTTACTACCAAGTTCATTTGTTTTCTTTCTTGAATATCTGAACAATTACTATAGCTAGGTTACGTGGATGATTTTATATCTGTTTAATTGTTAACTACCATTAAGTAGAAGATTAATTAATTTTATCTTTCATATTAAGTAAAAGCTCACTGTAATGCTCTCCAAGAACAGCTGCGTGCAAGATCGTCCCGCCATCGTTTCTTCTGATCAAATCTCCGAGTCCGACATGCACCCTGAGAAGATTGAAAACCTCCCTCTTTCCACATGCAGCAGCGACATAGAGAGGCGTCTCGCCCAAATCATTGCGCGAAGAAGCCAGATTGGGGTTCTTTGTCAACATGATTTCCGCAGCATTACGCTGCCCAAACCTCGCAGCTTCGTGCAGGGCCGTGTCGCCTCTGAGATTCACTTGCATGAGCTGCTGATGGCTTGTCAAGAGGCCATCCTCTAGCAGTTCTCTCAAGGCAGATGCTCTGCCACTCCTGGCCAGAAAGTGAACGATTGTGTTGCCCTGCACGTCTACTTCTGTGAGACTCCCCGATTGCTGCCTCAAGAAGTCGCGGAGGATTGGCATCGAAGAATGCTTATTCCAATCTAACGTTGCCTTTAAAGCCTCAGAGTTGGTGATGATGAAACTAGTAGTCGTGGAGTTGCTTCCTGTGCTTGCCATTTTGCAGCAAGGAGAAAGAAGAATTCATACTTCTTATTACTTAGCTTCTTAATTATACGTGCTAAGTTTCCATGTACTAAAATTAAAGAAGCTAAAGAAATATATAATTAGTGCACATGATTAAAAAGCAAAGTAATGATCTTTGTCTGATCCTCCAGGCCCTTCCTCTTGCCTCGGTTGAGTACAGCTGGTTTAACATATTTTCTCATAGAAAAAAGATTAATTTATTCGAGTTTTATATTGAAGATGATGGATTTAAAGAAATAAAGCAAGCTTGAGTGCATGTTGATGAGACCCCATGATCATGAATGGCGCGGTCGGAACGCTACGCTACTTTGGTTCCTAAGTTGAGATAAAGTTGACACCCCATGATGGGTTAGCTTTATGTTCAATAATAGGACTTTTTTTTTTTTTGTTCTTAATGGGCCCATATTACAAGGTAGAATAACCAAAGTGATAAAATAAATAGATAAACAAACAAACATCACTTTAGTCTCAAAATTTTCTATGTTTTGATGTAAAATATTTTATCTAAAATTATTTTTCATTTTATTCTCTAGTTTAATTTATGTGACAATACTTTTAAAAAAAATCATTGTTTAGTGATAACGAAAAATTTTCGTAAAAGCCGGCCAGCGAAGCAAATGGGAAGTTACCTAAGTATTTAGAATCTTATCAACATTCACTTAAACCCTCGTCCATATCTATTCAAAATTTCAGAACCTACCTCTTATTCCCAAGCAGTTAACTAAACATGTTCATTGCAAGAAGTTATGAAAACTAAACTTGCAGCCTTAGAAAATAATAACACTTGGTTTGTTGTACACCTACGCCCTGATCATCATGCTATTGCCTAGAAGTGGGTGTATAAAGTTAAACTCAATATTGATGGTAGTTTCCAAAGGTGTAAGCTTGTTTAGTGGTTAAGGGTTACAATCAGAGGGCTGGCTTTGATTTTCAAGAGACATTTAATCTAGTAGCTAAACAAACTACTGTGAAAGTGTTTCTTTCTTTAGAAACTATTCGAGGTTGGTTTTTATGTCAGATTGATATGGATAATGTTTTTTCTTAATGGTGATTTTGTGGAAATTGTGTACATGGATTTATACCTCAAGGTTATGAACTCAAGGGGAGTCTTGAAATGAAAGCAGAGAAAAGGTAATTTGATAAATGCTTCCTTGACCTACTGTGGGGCCTCAGCTGCTCTTTAAATATGCCTAAAAACTAATACAATATAGTATGCTAAAAACGTCACCGTTCAGTTCACTACATAAAGAAATTCTAATACAGCAACTAAAAATACAGCAACAACTAAAGAATACAAAATAGAATAGAATGAAAGTCTAATACGCCCCCTCAAGATGGACTGTGGATATTCATAACAGCCATCTTGGACAGTAAATGGGACAATTGAGGTGCGGGCAATGGCTTGGTGAATAGATCTGCTAATTGATGAGCAGAACGTATGGGCAGCAATTTGAAGACACCTGCAGCTAGCTTATCCCGAACAAAATGGCAGTCCAACTCGATGTGTTTTGTCCGCTCATGGAAGACCGGGTTCGAAGCAATGTGAACGGCAGCCTGGTTATCACAAAATAAAAGAGCAGGGGTGAGAGAAGAAACCTGAAAATCAGCAAGAAGCTGATACAACCAAACGATCTCACTGGCTGTAGCAGCGAGTGCTCGGTATTCAGCCTCAGCAAAAGATCGGGAAACTGTTGTTTGCTTCTTAGCTCGCCAAGAAATCAGTGAATCACCAAGAAAGATACAAAAACCTGTAACTGAGCGCCGAGTATCTAAGCAAGAACCCCAATCAGCATCAGAGAACGCCCTGATTTGCAAAGAAGATGAAGTAGAGAAGAACAAACCTTGTCCAGGGGAAGATTTTATATACCTCAACAAATGATGGACAGCATCAAGATGTGGCTTACGAGGCTGTGAGACATATTGGCTTAGCTTGTGAACAGTGTAAGTAATGTCAGGGCGTGAGATAGTAAGGTAAAGTAGGCGACCTAGAAGTCGTCTGTATGCTGAAGCATCTTCTAGTAAATCACCATCAGCAGCAGTAAGTTTAACATTTGGAATCATTGGAACCAAAGCAGGTTTGCTAGACAAAAAACCTGTATCCTCAAGGATCTGGAGGGCATAATGACGCTGAGACAGGTAAAGACCTCTAGAGGACCGAGCAATTTCAAGACCAATGAAATATTTCAGACGCCCAAGGTCTTTGAGTTTAAATTGACTATTAAGAAAATCCTTAAGGGAGGCAATAGCTTCAGAATCAGACCCAGTAAGGATAATATCGTCAACATAAACCAGCAATGCAACAAAAGAAGAACCAGTACCCATTGTAAAAAGGGAATAATCAGACTTAGATTGGAGAAAACCATACTGGATAAGAGCATTAGAAAATTTGGCAAACCATTGCCTAGAAGCTTGCTTTAACCCATAAATGGACTTATGAAGCTTACACGCTAGTCTTGCCCCTGGAGGAGCAGCAGTTACCTTAGGCTGATACCCAAGTGGAAGATCCATATAAACTTCTTCAAAAAGATCCCCATGAAGAAAAACATTATTGACATCAAGCTGAATAAGGGGCCAACTGTGAACAGCAGCTAGAGCTAAGAGAACCTTGACAGTAACCAACTTAGCAACTGGGGAAAAAGTATCAAAAAAATCTAACCCCTCTTGTTGAGTATATCCCTTTGCTACCAAACGAGCCTTATACCGTTCTATGGAACCATCAGATTTATACTTGATCTTATACACCCACTTACACCCAATGGTATGTTTGTCTGGAGGTAAAGGAATAACAGACCAAGTATGAGTAGAATGCATAGCATCCAATTCTGCATTCATGGCATCCCGCCAATGAGCATAGGACACTGCCTGATGATAAAATTGGGGCTCAAAATTGGAGGAGATATTGAGCATATACTGTCGATGAGAAGAAGACAGTGCAGAATAAGAAATAAAATTGTCTAAGGGATAGGAAGAAGGAGTAGGAGGTGTAGGAATTTGAGTGAGCAAATGACAATGGTAATTCTGAAGATAGGAAGGAGGCCGAGTGACCCTGGTAGATTTGCGAACAGCAGGTTCAAAAGAAACAGAATCAGGTATAGAAGAACCAGAAACCAAGGAAGGAGGAGAAAGAACATCATGTCCAGGCTGGGGTAAAACCAAATCTGGGAAGGGGTCCACAATGATAGGAGAAGGATCAAGAGAGTGGAAAGGAAAAACCTGTTCATGGAAGACAACATCCCTAGAGAAAAAAAATTTCTTAGAGGCAATGTCATAAAGTTTGTAACCTTTAACCCCAGGAGGATAGCCCAAGAATATACAAGCAGTAGCCCTTGGTGTAAATTTGGATCTATGAGAAGGTAGAGTGGAGGCAAAACAAAGACAACCAAACACTCTAAAATAGGAGTAATCGACATGTGACTGATATAAAAGCTGATAAGGAGATTGATATCCCAATAAAGAGGCTGGTGTCCTATTTATCAAGAAAGCAGCAGTGAGGATGCATTCTCCCCAAAACTGAATAGGAACTTTAGAATGGAAAAGTAATGCCCTAGCGACACTAAGAAGGTGTTGATGCTTACGTTCTACCACTGAATTCTGTTCAGGTCGTTCAACGCAAGAAAATTGATGCACCACCCCCCTTTCATTGAAGAAATCATGAAAACTTAACTCTGGGGCATTATCTGATCTAAACTTCTTTACCTTCTTATTAAATTGAGTTTCAACCATAGAAAAGAATCTTGGAATAATATTCTTAGCTTCTGATTTATGTCTCATCAAGAATACCCAAGTGAAGCGTGTGCAATCATCAACAATAGTAAGGAAATACTTGTAACCAGCATGAGTGGGCACATGATAGGGTCCCCATGTATCACAATGAATGAGATCAAAAGCATGCTGAGAAAGATTATTATTAGAGACAAAAGATAGTCTTCTTTGTTTAGCCAAGGGACACACAGAACAAGGCACATTTTCAGCATCTTTATATTTCAACAAACTCTTCAGTTTATCTAGTTTTTGAAAAGAAACATGGCCAAGCCGACTATGCCAAGTATGTTTACTTACAATATGAGCCACAATGGCATGAGAAGTAGAAGAACAATTCAAAAAAGTTGCATCAAGCACATATAATCCCCCATGTAGGCTAGCCCTGCCAATCATCTTCGAAAGGTGGACATCCTGAATGTCACATGAATTAGAGAAGAAATGAAGACGCACATTAGCCATTTTGACCAATGCACTTACAGATATCAAGTTAAACTTGAACTGGGGCACATACATAACGTTTTCCAATATCATATGATCACTTAATCGCACAGTGCCTATATAGGGGACTGATAATCGAGATTGATCCGGAAGGGTAACAAATATATCCTTGATAGGTCTCATTTCATGAAAACATGATCTATTAAAACAGACATGACTGGTGGCCCCTGAATCTATAATCCAATATTGTGACTGGCCAATTAAAGGATTAAGAGAAAGACTGAGACAAATACCTGATGCTTGATTTTGATGAACATCAGATTCAGCTCTATCTTTAGATGCACCAATGTGGTCATTCAACATACCCAAGAGCTGCTGGTACTGAACAGAACTCAAAGATTGCACAAAATCTCCCACGCCTGGAGTACTTGTAGTATTCTCAGAGACCTGACTTACAATGTTATGACTGGGTTGATTAGTAGACTTCAAGAAATATTGTCCATTAGGGTTCTTTGATTTCACTTTATACCCCGGGGGATACCCATGTAGTTTATAGCATTTCTCAACTGTGTGTCCGTGTAACCCACAATGTGTGCACAATGGCTTATCCTTCTTCTGGAACCTACCTTGACTAGCATTATTGTAGTCATGTTTAACATGAAACAAAATTGGATCTCCCATATTTTTCATTACAATTCGTTGTTTCTCCTCTTGTGAGATTAATGCAAACACCTTATTTATAGGGGGAAGGGGGTCCATCAATAACAATTGACCTCTTACTTGAGAGAAGGAGTCATGTAAGCCCATAAGAAACGACATAACATATTCAACTTGATGAAAATCAGTAAGAGCCCTAGCACCACCACAAGTGCAGGTATTACAAGTACAAACAGGTCTATAGTTTTCCAATTCATCCCATACAGACTTTAATTTGGTGAAGTAGGCACTTACTGATAGTGAACCTTGAGTAAGGTTCATTAACTCACGCCTCAATTGAAAGATTCGCGGCCCATTACCTTGCTGAAATCTCTCCTTTAAGTCATTCCAAACATCTTGGGCCGATTCAAAGTAAATGATGCTAGCCGAGATTTCCTTAGAAACAGCATTAAGAATCCAAGAGATAACCATATTGTTATTTCTAATCCAAGCACTTAGAAGAGAGACATCACCTGATGGACGCTGAATCGCGCCATCTATAAACCCTAACTTGTTCTTCACAGATAGGGCAATCATCATCGATCGACTCCAAGAGGCGTAATTATCGCCCGTCAAAGGCTGAGAAACCAAAGAGAGACCAGGACTATCTGAATGATGTAAAAAAAATGGACTCGAACCATCATCGATGGCGGAGTTAATCCTCGATGAAGTTGAAGAGAAATTTTCTGTCGCCATAGATCGGAAATCTGTAAGCAACAAATTGAAACGCGAAACAGGAAGAGATCGAAGAAGGAACAATCACACAAAGAAAAATCGCAAGATTAATTGCGACTAGAAACAACAAATCGATCACGGTTTGTCGAACAAAGAGAATCGCCAATGAATGAAAGAAATCAGCAAATCTCTGAACAAGAAGAGATTTGCACCGTCACTGAGGAAGAAACACACACGGCGACAAGATCAATGGATAACACCAATAGAAGCAGACCCAGAAGCAATAAGAAACCCTAGGGTGCTCTGATACCATCTTGAAATGAAAGCAGAGAAAAGGTAATTTGATAAATGCTTCCTTGACCTACTGTGGGGCCTCAGCTGCTCTTTAAATATGCCTAAAAACTAATACAATATAGTATGCTAAAAACGTCACCGTTCAGTTCACTACATAAAGAAATTCTAATACAGCAACTAAAAATACAGCAACAACTAAAGAATACAAAATAGAATAGAATGAAAGTCTAATAGGGAGTGTGTTGATACAAGTTCTTTTAGTAATCAATCTTCTGGTAATTAGTTGTTATGCAAGCTGCAAAAGTCTTTATACGGGTTAGAATGAGCTTCCAAACAGTGGAATGCTAAGTCCACAAGTTGTTTGTTATCTTATGGCTGTAGACAGTCCAAGTTAGATTACTCTTTATTCACTAAAATTTAGTCTTCTGGGGATTTTCTTGCTTTGTTGATCTATGTAAATGACATAGTTAATACAGGAACTTCACGACTTGTAATTGATGTTCTAAATGAATATTTAAGGTCTCTGTTTCAACTTAAAAATTTAGGAAACCTCAAATATTTCCTAGGTATAGATTGCAAGGTCTCAAAAGGGTATTTCTCTTTGTCAAATGAAATATGCCTTGGATTTACTTGAAGAATATGGTCATTTATGAGCAAAGGCAATCTCTAGTAACCCATAAATCATAACCATAGATTGTCTAAATGGAGTAATGATGCAGTATTGTCAGATCCTTCACATTATAGGCAATTGGTGGGAAAGTTTCTTTATCTTACATTCACAAGGCGAGACATGATATATGTAGTCAGTGGTAGAATTAGGACTGTTGAGACTCGACGAAAACTTAGGGTTTTTCTTAAGTAATCACAAAATATTTGATGGTCTAAGTGAAACAAACATTCACAGTGCTGGAATCAAAAAAATATAAACACAGAGAAACAAAAATAAGAACAGAGACACAAGAGTTTTTACCGTGGTTCACCTCATCAAACTGAGGCTACATCCACGTTGAGCTCGAGAGAGAAGAGCTCACTGCACTATGAGATGAAAATTGGATTACACTCTCATAAGCCCTCAAACAAAACCCTCAAACAATCAATGGTTCGAGAACACAAAACTGCCGATCAATCACTTAATACAGATTAAAGGCAAACCTATCGAACCACTAAAACTATACAGACATGTACAGAAAAAGAATTCGGGAACAAACCAGAAAGAACCCTAGCCAGAAGGCGAGAGCCTTCAACCCGCAAGAACCAACCCGATAGAAAAAACCCTTTCTGATTTTCCTTCCGTCTTTTTCTTTTGCCTCTCTCAAGTTCACATCTCGAGGCAGCAATTAAAAGCGATCAAGAGCGGCTGGGATTGCGCCTCAAAAAAGTGAGGATTAATGGACCAGATCAAATCGTGCAAGCACGATTATAATCCCAACAGAAAACGGCAGAGGAGCAGGAGAGCAGGAGATGATCGGGCAAAGGATGAGGGAGCATGATCAGGTGCCAGCTGAGGGTCAGCTGATGGTTGCCACGTGCAGCCATCCAGCGGCTGCCAAATGGCAGCACGCGGTTGCTGCACGTGGCCATCCAGTCAGCAAAGAGAGACGACACCGTTTGGAGCTTCACAATTAACAATCTCCACCTTGAAGCACCAAACAGAAAAAATGAAATCCAAACATCATAACAAAAATACAGCATGCTACAATTCTCTCTTTCATGGCTCTGGTTGATAAGATCAACCAACACCCACATGCAACAGGTCCAAGCAATGCTTGAACTTTGTTGCATTTAGCAACTTTGTACCCATATCAGCAGGGTTATTTTCTGTAGTCACTTTAAGTATAGATATAGTGCCATTAGCAACCAAATCTCTAATATAATGATACCTGACATCCACGTGCTTGGTGCATTCATGATAGACTGGATTTTTGGTTAAGTGAATCGCACTTTGACTGTCTGAGTATACCACAGCCTTACCTTGGAGCAGTTGGATTTCCTGGAGGATACCTTGAAGCCACACTGCCTCTTTAACAGCATCAGTTACTGCTACATATTCAGCCTCAGTGGAAGACAAAGCAACCAGAGGCTGCAGCTGTGATTTCCAGTTGATGCAATTTCCACCTAAGGTGAAATATAAAGCAGTAGTGGACTTACGAGAGTCTCTATCCCCTGCAAAGTCAGAATCTACATACCCAACAAGATCAAGAGAATTAAATCTTTTCTTGTAACTTAATCCAACATTAACTGATCCATGTATATATCTCAATAAATATTTAAGAGCATCCCAGTGAGGTTTACCTGGGTTGGACATGAATCTGCTGAGGGTTGAAATGGCATAGGCTAAATCAGGCCTTGTGCTAATCATAGCATACATGATGGTTCCAATAGCATTAGCATATGGTACACTTTCTATTTTAATGATTTCAGAGTTGGACGAAGGGCATTGAGATTTAGTTAAGACAAAATGTCCAGCTAATAGGACACTCACTGGCTTGCAATTTTGCATGCCAAACCTTTTCACAGATTTCATCAAGTAGTCATTTTGATGAACCTTTAAGATGAAATTTTTCTATCCCTTTCTATTGTCATTCCTAGAATTTTCTTAGCTGAACCTAAGTCTTTCATGTCAAAACTTGTGTTGAGCATCTGTTTTAATTCATTTATCTTTGACTTAGACTTGCTAATTAACAAAATGTCATCAACATATAACAATAGATAAATGGGATCATTTGAGAGAATAAAATAGAAACAGTTATCATATTTACTCCTTACAAACCCAATTCCTAAGACAAAATTATCAAACTTTTTATACCATTGTCTTGGGGATTGTTTTAAGCCATAAAGGGATTTCTTTAGTAAACAGACATGCTCAGGTTTGTTTGAGTCAATATATCCAGCAGGTTGTATCATGTAAATTTTCTCCTCTAAATCTCCATGTAAAAAAGCTGTTTTAACATCTAATTGTTCTAATTCAAGATCAAATTGAACAACCACAGACAGCATCATGCGAATGGTTTTGAATTTTACTATAGGGGAGAAAATTTCAGTGTAGTCTATTCCTTCTGTAATACCCCGAGAGCCCAGAAAAGTTAGTATATATCGAGAATAGTGTAAGAAAGGAAACAACACTAGCTGGATACCTTTTGGGCTGAATGTTGGCAAAGAACTCCCAAGTTAAGCGTGCTTGACCTGGGGTAATCCAGGGATGGGTGACCCCCTGGGAAGTTCGTGTAGGCCCATCAGGATTAGTTGTTCCGGATCTTCCTATCGCTCGAGCGGGATGTTACAGGTGGTATCAGAGCCGACCCCCGAACCTCTGAGCACGGTGGTGGGGCAAACCTCAGCGAGGAGGCTGAGTCCCGAGGGAAGTGTGAGGCCCCTATGGGGGGTGCGTGTAGGCACCTTAGGCGAATCCCACATCGGCCATGCAAGGGGGGAGATCTGGGACCGGTTGTAAGGTCGCATGACGGGGACGTCATGTGCTTAAGGGGGGGAGAATGTAATACCCCGAGAGCCCAGAGAAGTTAGTATATATCGAGGATAGTGTAAGAAATGAAACAACACTAGCTGGATACCTTTTGGGCTGAATGTTGGCAAAGAACTCCCAAGTTAAGCGTGCTTGACCTGGGGTAATCCAGGGATGGGTGACCCCCTGGGAAGTTCGTGTAGGCCCATCAGGATTAGTTGTTCCGGATCTTCCTATCGCTCGAGCGGGATGTTACACCTTCTCTCTGAGTAAACCCCTTTGCCACTAATCTTGCTTTATACCTAATAGAGTCAGTGAGAGTTATGCCTTCCTTTAACTTATACAACCATTTACACTGGATTAACTTCTGTTTTTGAGGTCTAGGCACCAACTCCCAGGTGCCATTAATTTTAAGTGAGGCCATTTCCTCATCCATGGCCTGCTGCCACTTAACACTTTAGAGCTGACAGCCTCCTCATATGTAGAAGGCTCACTGCTCCTTAATTCCAGACCTACCACAAGGGCACAAAACACTAGATCCGAATAGGCATACCTGGCAGGGGGTCTAGAAACCCTCCTGCTTCTATCTCGGGCTAGGTGATAATCACTGAGATCTTGGGTGGGGCTGAAATGCTCCACCTCAATCTCAGATTCTCTTTCTTGTTCCTCTTGATCATCATCATGATCAGAGGTTTGGTTTTCATAAGGGTTTGGAACATCTTCTAGGTTGGATTCTGTTGGAGCAGCTGGAAGAGAACCTTCTGCTTACTCCACCTCAATTTGAGACCCTCATAGAATAATGAAATCATCTGGGTTACTATTATTATTATTGGTTTCTTCAGGATTTATGATTTTACAAGGGAAAATGGCTTCATTAAAAATGACATCTCTGCTAATAATAATTTTTATCCCACCAGATTGTCTTTCCCATAATCTAAAGCCTTTGGTCCCCTCTTGGTAACCAATGAACACACACTTAATGGACCTAGCATCTAACTTACCATCTGATTTGTGAGCATATGCTTCACAACCAAACACCCTTAGGTAATCTAGATTTATTTTTCTACTGGTCCATTTTTCTTCAGGGCATTTTAGATTTAAGGCAGTGGAAGGGCTTCTATTTACCAAATAGGTTGCTGTAGACAAGGCCTCCCCCCAAAAAGACTTTGGCATATTATAGGTGAACAAGAGGTATCTAACTTTTTAAAGAAGAGTTCGGTTCATCCTCTCAGCTACCCCATTTTGTTGGGGTGTATACCTCACAGTCCTATGCCTAAGAATACCTTGGATATTACAGAATTCATCAAACTCTTTGTTACAGAATTCTAGACCATTGTCTGTCCTTAAGGTTTTAATCTTTCTATCTATTTGATTTTCAATTAAGTTCTTCCAAGTCTTAAACTTCTCTAGGGTCTGGTCTTTAGATTTTAAAAGAAAAACCCAAACCTTCCTAGTGAAATCATCAATAATTGTAAGCACCCCCGCCCGGATATCCCCAACCACCAGGACTACCTGAACGGGAGCACCTACGGGAGGAGAAAAGAATGAGACACCAGACAAAAACCACCCCGGCATGCATACTCAAAGATGAGAGCAACGGAAGCGAAGAAAAACACATGCATGCACTACGGGTACCCCGCTAACACAGCGGTCACAAGATAAATAAACAAACACAAACTCCTGTGCCGAAATACACAAGACTCGAGAAAACACCTGGCACAGTAGAAAATAATAGAGTAGACCCTACACAATCATCAGAGTTGACAGGGATTGACGAGACTGCCTGTACACCACACCGACTCTGCCGTTAAAGCTGACTCCCTTGCTATGGCCCACGCCGCCACTACCTGGAATGATGGAAAGCAAGGTGAGTCGAGAGACTCAGCAAGCATAAGGAAAAGAAAGGCTGTAGGCTGAGTATAACCAAAAAACTCTTCCCAAAATAAACCCCCAGGTACACACAAGCCATGAGACGCTACAACACAACAGCTCAATAGCATAACAAAATAAAAGCACATACCGGTCCTTGGGGCCCACATAAGACACTTGGCACCCAAGTCCCATACCAACCTGCCGCTGCCCTGAAAGGCAACAAATGTCTCCACAAACCTGCGCGCGCTGTCCCAGGCCGGTACTCCCGTCACCTGTATCCGTCGGTACTCCCGACAACCGAGCCATAGGCTCCCTCGGAACGGTACTCCCGTCCGAGAACTAAATACTACCAGTATCCATGCAATGCACATAGAAATGCAATGGCGTAGTGAGCATCAACGTGATACAAGGCGCCCATACATCCAGGCATCAGGCCATTCTCCGCCCACATAGTAAACCACACGCCATGCATATGCTCGCGCTGGATGCAACCTAACCAAACTAGAATGACCGTGTCCAAGCATTCTCAATAAATGGATATCCCAATATGCATCCCGTACCCATGTGCATATCAAATCATGAACAGTATTGCAATGTATCTAATCATGTAGTAAATCACATACCGGCAGAGCTAGTCAGCAGTGCCCGGCATCGGTCAACGGCCAGTGACTAGGGGTGTCCACCCGACGGTCCACATCAGGGCCGTACCATAGTCTACCCCAACGTCACCAACAACCGACCCCTACCCCACTGCTCAATAGCTCTAACCGAACCATAAATAAATCTGAGAAAAACTGTAAGTAAGCCCGCACGACTAGGAACCTAGTTCCCCAACTGGGTTCAGCATCATTCCGGAAGGAATGGGGGCGGTACAAACCCCCGTAGGCTCACAATGAATAAAATTATAGAAGCCTCAGATTTAATTTAAATTAAAACAAATGAATAATAGTTCAACCAATAAGGCAAGGTGCCGAATTAAAGTAAGGGAGGTGATAAAATACAGGAAATCACGGGGTCTTCCACGGGAATTAAAGAACACGAGAAGAGGGTTAGGAGCTTGCCTTTACACGGTCGTTTCTTCTCTTTCTTGCACTCCCGCTGCGAAGTAAAACGTTTAATAGCGATTAATAAATCTATGGCTCGCATTAATTAAATCTAACCGCGTAATATAAATAATTTAACAGCCTAAAATCCCACATAGGCGCACCACAATTAAAATCCCAACGAGTCTCGCATTTATTTTAAATTAATTCACACTAATAAAATCCTCGAAGCCACCTTCATAAATTAAATTTAAATCAAATGACTCAAAATTCTATAATTAATAAACGAGCCGAAACAGACGAAGGGAGGTCAAATAATTTGATAACGAAAGTAACGACGAGGTGGGTGAAAAGAACTTGCCTTAACAGAGATATCCTTAGGCTCGTTTCGACTCAACACGGTAAAATTTATACAAACTGCAATATCCCAATTAATTGCTAAAATTAACAAAATTGGACGCAAAATGAAATTCTGACCGTACAGAATATTAATTACTAACTGCTCTACATACCTGGGTAATTAAAACTTGAATTAAACTTGAATTAATCTGGATTTAAGCACCAAAATCATCCATTTTCACGTTCACGCGAGCACTGGAATTTCTGTAATTGCTCACTGTTCGAACCAGCATGAAAAACGCCCGATTTGGGCTTTAAAAAGAGGCAAAAAGCAACGGCTGAGGCGCGGCCACGTGGCAGCGCGCGGGTGGCCGCTGGAGGCCACCGCCATAGACGAAACGGTGTCGTTTTTGGACGCCTGGGCAAAATTAAAATCAGCCGAATTTCACCGCCTCGCGCGCATGCTCACCCGCGGATTTGATCCCGCGCCTCGCCCACAGCTGCCCTCGCGCGCGACCGCTCGCGCCCGCGCCCGCCTTTACCCCTATGGTGCCCCCTATTAAATTTAAAGGGGTCTTCGGCCCCTTTTGCGGAAAATGCGCCAGCCCTCTTCCAACTTCCTTTAATTGCACTAACGCCCACTTAATTAATTATATTAACTCCCGAAATTTTTAAAAATCTCACTATTGAATTTCTTTTAATTTTCCTGTAATTCCAGAAATTCCTAATACAGATTAATTAATTATTTTAATTTCTTATTTCCTTAAAATCACATAATTAAATTTTATTAAATCACAACAAATTATTTTAATATTTTCTTTAAATTATATTATCACACTGCATCAATAATTAATTTAATTCTTAATCATGGGTCACTACAATAATAGAGAGAAAGTATCTGTTACCACCATGAGTAGGGACCTGAGAAGGCCCTCATAAGTCAGCATGTATATACTCTAGGCATACCTTCGCCAAGTGGGTTCCCTTATGAAAACCCAGCCTGTGTTGCTTGCCTAGGACACATGGCTCACAAAAGTCGAGGGACCCCACTGGCACTGAACCAAGGTAGCCTTGGTTGGACAGTGCCTTAAGACCTTTTAGGCTCATATGGCCAAGTCTCAAGTGCCATAATTCTATTTTATCAGATTTTACTATGCATGCAGAATTAATAATATCAGAAGGAAAATAACAGCCATCCAACACATATAATCCATTTTTCTTAACTCTAGTTAGAATTAGATTATCTCCCTTAAACACATGCATGGATCCATTTTCTGCCTTATAGGAGAACCATAGTTCATCTAATGTGCCAAGAGATATTAGATTCTTTTTTAGATCAGGAACATATCTTACATCAGTTAATGTTCTAATTTTGTTGTCATGCAATCTGAGAGATATGTTTCCTATACCTCTAATCCTACAAGACTGGTTATTACCCATAAACACTGTTCCTGATTCTCTTTTATCAAATTTGTGAAACCAATCAATGTTAGGACACATATGAAAAGAACAACTGGAATCCATGATCCATTCATTATCAATAGAAACATTTGAAACAGTAAGTACCTCAGCTAGGCAATTTGAATTATTTGGATTAGCATTTATATTTCCCCTTTGTTTTTGTTTCTTGATAAAGTCATAACAGTATTTTTTGATGTGTCCTTCCTTCCCACAGTGATAGCATTTCCATTTCTGCTTACCCTTTTTATCTTTCTTCTTACCCTTTTGCCCTGACCCAATGGTTTGATCATTATTATTTGCAATGTGTTTTTTCTCATTCTTACTCTTTACAAATAGGTTATTTCCAGATTTCTTAGATGTTCCCAATTCTAGTTCTCTAGCCTTAATGCCTGAAATAACAAGGTCTAATGTAGGTACTATGCCAGTATATCTTAATGCATGTTTAACAACATCATAATCATCAGGCAATGCATTTAATAAAATCATAGCTTCACTCGAGTCTCCTAAAGCTTGATCAATACCCCTAAGTAGCAATGCAAGTTTAGTGAATTCATCTATATTCTCATCCATTGTCTTAGATGTACTCATTTTATAATTAAATAACATGCCTTTCAGATATACTAAGTTAGGTGCAGTAATGACAGAAAATAAAGCATCTAATTTATTCCATAGCTCTAAGGGAGTAGTCATACCATCCACTTTGCGGATCACACTGTCACCTAGATGGAGGAAGATCAAATTAAAAGCTTCCTCTCTGATTTCCTCTGTTCTTGCAAGCTAGTCTACTGACCATTTGCGATCGTCTATCTCAAGTGCTATAAGCACTTTATGATGAGAGAGTAATACTCTCATCTTTTTCTTCCAGCTTCCAAAGTCTCATTTTCCATCAAATATACCGATCTTAAATCGGGTAGAGTTCATCTTCGTATTGCACGAAGGTAACCTAAAAGGGCTTTATTCACTGAAATGAATCAATACAGCAAACACCCGTTGACACGGACTCTATCAGAGAACCCTAAATATTGAAGAACGATTGACCTTCCAGGAAAAACCTTAGGAGCCAAACTTAAAGTGGCTCTGATACCACTGTTGAGACTCGACGAAAACTTAGGGTTTTTCTTAAGCAATCACAAAATATTTGATGGTCTAAGTGAAACAAACATTCACAGTGCTGGAATCAAAAAAATATAAATGCAGAGAAACAAAAATAAGAACAGAGACACGAGAGTTTTTACCGTGGTTCACCTCAAACTGAGGCTACATCCACATTGAGCTCGAGAGAGAAGAACTCACTGCACTATGAGATGAAAATCGGATTACACTCTCATAAGCCCTCAAACAAAACCCTCAAACAATCAATGGTTCGAGAACACAAAACTGCCGATCAATCACTTAATACAGATTAAAGGCAAACCTATCGAACCACTAAAACTATACTGACATGTACAGAAAAAGAATTCGGGAACAAACCAGAAAGAACCCTAGCCAGAAGGCGAGAGCCTTCAACCCGCAAGAACCAACCCGATAGAAAAAACCCTTTCTGATTTTCCTTCCGTCTTTTTCTTTTGCCTCTCTCAAGTTCATATCTCAAGGCAGCAATTAAAAGCGATCAAGAGCGGCTGGGATTGCGCCTCAAAAAAGTGAGGATTAATGGACCAGATCAAATCGTGCAAGCACGATTATAATCCCAACAGAAAACGGCAGAGGAGTAAGAGAGCAGGAGATGATCGGGCAAAGGATGAGGGAGCATGATCAGGCGCCAGCTGATGGTTGCCACGTGCAGCCATCCAGTGGCTGCCAGATGGCAACACGCAGTTGCTGCACGTGGCCATCCAGTCAGCAAAGAGAGACGACACCATTTGGAGCTTCACAATTAACAAGGACCTTGAGTCGAAAGGATAAAAATCTAAATTTGCCTATTAATTTTTTTTATAACATACTAAAATTATCATAAACTTGTATTTGAATAGGCATACCTAGATTCATCTACATATATATATGTGTATAAAGTGGGTTTGCCTCTTCATATTCCTAAATTATTGAAAAAATTATTATTTTTTACTTTTTTTTTTATCCAAATTGTATTTATCTTCTCTTTTCTTCTTTTTTTTTTTGGTTCTCTCTCTCATCTTAATTGTCATTACTCATCTTTTTTATTTTAGGGGGGGGGGGGAATATTAGAATATATGGTAATTTATACACAAAAAATAAGGGCAATACAGGTAATTTTAGAAGTTTTTTTTTTTTTTTTTTTTTGGGGGGGGGGGGGTTAGGGGAATTGCCCACCCTCACTTAGTTGTAAATTCGCCCCTGTATGCAGTTCAAGTATTGTCTGAATTAATGGATAAGCCATCTGAGATTGATTTACGAGCTGCCTACATAGTTATTAAGTATTTGAAGGGATCACCGGGATAAGGATTGTTTCTGTCTGCTACTTCATCTACTAATCTCGTAGCTTATTTTGATAGTGATTAGGCAGAGTGTCCTGACACTAGAAGATCCATCACAGGGTATTGTATATTTCCTGGAAATTCTTTAGTAAGTTGGCATTCTAAGAAGCAATCTCTACTAGCTCAAAGTTCAGCTAAAGCAGAATGTTGGGTTATGGCTATTACCTATTGTGAATTGTTTGGTCGTTGTCTTTGCTTATTGATTTGCAGGTTAATTGCACTTCATTAGTTGTGCTTCACTGTAACAATCAATCAGCATTATATATAAGTAAAAACCCTGAATTTCATGAATCTGCAAAACACATTGAACTTGACTTCCATTTTATTAGAGAAAAGGTTTTTATAGGGGTGATTTTGGCTAAGTATGTTCTTTTGTACAATATGAGTATTCTTGATATTCATGCTCCTCTTGAGGGGGAGTATCAAGAATCTAATATTACAACTGAGGAAAATATTAACTGTGTTGCCAAGGAAATTACTTGATGAGCTATCATTTGTAGGCACCCCCGCCCGGATATCCCAACCGCCCGGTCTATCCGAACGAGAGCGCCTACATAAGAGAAGAGAAACAAACACAAGACAAAAATACCCTGGCATGCATACATACGAAAAATATGGAAGCAAAACAATATACATGCACGCCTACAAGTACCCTGCTGGAACAGCAGTTAAGGAGTATATAAAAATATACAGACACATGTGCCAACGATAAATAATACAAGGAACAACCGGGCACAGTCAAAAATGAGAGTCAGAACTCCTAACAAAACATCAGAGAAAACGGGGGCAGCTAACTGTACACCCTACCGACACGGCTGGCTGCTAGGTAGCGCGGTCCTCACCCTCGACTTTTGCTTTACCCTTACCTGGAATGATGGAACGCAAGGTGAGTCGCAAGACTCAGCAAGTTTATATGAAAAGGAAGGCTGTAAACGAAACAAAAGAGGAGATCACCCCAAATATAAACCCACATGTACACACAAGTCATGTGACGCAACAACGCAACAGTGCCGCATAATAAAACATATACCGGTCCTTGGGGCCCACATAAAACACCTAGCACCCAAGTCCCATACCAACCTGCCGCTGCCCTGAAAGACAACATAAATCACCACAAACCTGTGCGCACTGTCCCGGGTCGGTACTCCCGTCACCCGTATCCCTGCCGGTACTCCCGACAGCCGAGCCAAAGGCTCACTCGGAACGGTACTCCCGTCCGAGAACTAATAACTACCAGTAACCATGCAATGCATATAAAATGCAAGGCGTAATGAGCACCAACGTGATACAAGGCGCCCATATATCCAGGCATCAAGCCATGCTCCGCCCACGTAGTAAATCACACGCGATGCATATGCCCGTGCTGGATGCAACCTGACCAATCTAAAATGTCCGTGATCAAGCATAACCAAATCATGATGATCCCATCATGCAGCCCGAACCCATGTGCATACCAAACCATGCAACAAAAATGAAATAATCAGGAATGCTATAATCACATAACGGTAGAGTAGGTTAGCAGTGCCTGACACCGGTCAGCGGTTAGTGACCAGGAGAGACCATCTGACGGCCTGAAATAGACCATACAACAGTTTCACCGTCACCGAACGGCTAACCCTTGCCCCCACTGCCCAACCGCTCTAGCCAATAAATAACCGAAAATCCATAATAATACCCGACAGCTAAGAACCTAGCCCCGGGTGAGTACGACATCATTCCCATAGGATTGGGGGTGATACAAACCCCCGTAGGCAACCAACAATTAATACCCTCGAAACCAGGTTAATAAATTAAATTATTAAACACACCGTTTAAATTCCATAATTTATTAACAGCCAAATCTAACGAAAGGAGGCCAAATAAATTGACATCGAAAGAATCGACAATGAGGGTATATAGAACTTGCCTTTCCGGAGATAGCCTTAAGCTCAATTTGACCAAACACGGTCAAAGTTATACCAACTGCAATATTCCATTTATTGACAAAATTAATAAAATTGGGCTCCAAATAAAATTTCAACCGCAGAGAATATTAATTACTAGTTTAATTACATACCCGGATAATTAAATCAGGGATTAAACGGAGTTTAATCCAATTTTTGAAGCCCCAAAATTCTCAGATTTCCTCGCGAGCTGCTGTTCTTTCTGTCAAAATTTGCTCACTGATTGAGCAAAAGGAATGCCCGAAATCGGGCTTTAAATCGCGGCCAAAATTGGCCAAAATGGGTGGCCAGCGCGCGACCACGTGGCAGCACTAGGCGGCCACCGCCTTCACCCCGAAACGACCTCGTTTTGGGGTGCTTGGCTGATTAAAAATCAGCCCTCGCGCACAGCTGCCCCCACCCCCGCGTTTCGATCCCTCGACCTCGCCTATGCCTGCCTCGCGCGCGATCGCTCGCGCCCGCATGCTCATTCAACCTATATAGGTTTTAACTTATATTTAAGGTGACTTTTTCCCTCTTCCGCGATTCACGCTAGCCTCCCTCCAACTTTCAAAAATCACACTTTCGCCCCCTAATTTAATTACAGTTATGCCCAAAACTTCTAAAAATCACACAACTCGATTTATTTTAATTTTTTTTTAAATCCCAGAAATTCCTAAAATAACACAATTAATTATCCTAACTTCTTATTTCCATAAAATCATATAATTAAATTTTTATTTAATCCCAACAACTTATTTTAATAATTCTTTTAAATCCAATTACCCCAAAATTAATTTTATTACCATATACGGGCGTTACAAATCCTCCCCCCCTAAAAAGAATTTCGTCCTCGAAATTCGTACCTGGCTAGGCAAACAACTGAGGATGAAGTTGCCTCATCTCCTCCTCTAGCTCCCAAGTAGCCTCCTCAGGGGTATGTCGCTGCCACTGGACCTTCACATAGGGAATCGTACGGTTACGGAGCACTTTTTCTTTCTGATCCACAATGCTAGCAGGCAACTCGGTATATGACGCATCCTCTTGCACCACGAGAGGATGATAATCAATAACATGCCCGGGATCTACCACATACTTACGAAGCATAGAAACATGAAAGACATCATGTACGTGGGCTAACTGAGGGGGTAAAGCTAATCGATAAGCCAACGGTCCGACTCGCTCAAATATCTCAAACGGTCCCACATAGCGAGGACTTAACTTGCCAGATACTCCAAAGCGTCGAACACCCCTCTTCGGCATAACCCGAAGAAAAACATGATCACCCACCTCAAACTCCAAATCCCGGCGTCGTCTGTCAGCATAACTCTTCTGACGGTCCTGAGCTGCCTTCATCCTAGCCTGAATCAACTGGATCTTCTCTGATGTCTACTCTACCAACTCCGGTCCAAGCAATGCTCGCTCCCCAATCTCGGTCCAACAAAGCAGTGATCTACATGGTCGCCCGTACAACGCCTCAAATGGTGCCATCCCAATACTGGCCTGGAAGCTATTATTGTAGGCAAACTCCACTAGCGACAAATGGTCATCCCAGCTCCCATAGAAATCCAATACACAGGCGCGGAGCATATCTTCCAAAGTCCGTATGGTCTGCTCCGACTGCCCGTCAGTCTGAGGATGGAAAGCTGTACTGAAAGTCAACTGGGTCCCCATAGCACTCTGCAACGCCTCCCAAAATCGTGAGGTAAATCGAGGATCCCTGTCTGACACAATGCTAGCTGGGACTCCGTGCAGTCTCACCACCTCGTCAATGTATAATGTGGCCAGTCGATGAATAGGATAGGTCTTCTTGACAGGTAGAAAGTGCGCTGATTTGGTCAATCGATCGATAATCACCCATATCGAATCGAATCCCCGAATAGATCGTGGCAATCCTGAGACAAAATCCATAGCTATGCGCTCCCATTTCCACTCCGGCACAGATAAAGGTCGTAACAATCCCGCGGGCCTCTGGTGCTCAGCTTTGACTTGCTGACACACTAAACATCGAGATACAAACTCTGCTACGCTCCTCTTTATGCCGCTCCACCAATATTGGCGCCGTAAGCCCTGATACATCTTCGTCGCCCCAGGGTGGATAGTATAGGGAGAACGATGAGCTTCCTCTAGGATCCTCTGCCTAATATCACTATCACTCGGCACGCAAATCCGCCCACGAAACAATAGCAAACCATCGTCCCTCTGGCTGTACCCCAATGGACCAAATCTCTCCATATCAGCCATAATCGCGTCAAGCTCCACATCCTGTCGTTGTCGATCGCGAATCTGATCCTCAAGATCTGAATGGATACTCATGGCAGCACAATAGAGTGTAGGATTATCTGATGCCATTGAGATAGTAAGATCACTCATCTGCTCCAATAAGAACCACTCCTGCACCATCATAGTTGCAGCTGATGCTCCACGACGACTCAATGCATCTGCAACTACATTGGCTTTACCTGGATGATAGAGGATCTCGCAATCATAATCTTTAAGCAGCTCTAACCAACGGCGTTGTCTCATATTGAGTTCCTTCTGTGAAAAGAGGTACTTAAGGCTCTTGTGATCAGTGTAAATCTGGACTCTCTCACCATAAAGATAATGCCTCCAAATCTTCAAAGCAAACACTACGGCCGCTAACTCCAGATCATGTGTAGGGTAATTCTCCTCGTGCCTCTTCAACTGTCTGGATGCATAAGCATTCACTCGGCCGTCCTGCATCAAAACACATCCCAACCCTGCATATGAGGCATCGCTATATACAGTAAATAACTCACCACACCTGGGTATCGTTAGTACTGGCGCCGAAGTCAAACGCCGTTTCAACTCCTGGAAAGACCTCTCACAAGACTCGTCCCAAATAAATCTGACGCCTTTCCTCGTCAACTTCGTCATGGGTGATGCAAGCCGTGCAAAGCCTTCTATGAATCGTCGATAATAACCGGCAAGGCCAAGAAAACTCCGAATCTCCGTCACTGTCATCGGTCTCGGCCAATCCATCACGGCTCTAGTCTTTTCTGGGTCTACTGAGATACCCTCACCTGAGACCACGTGTCCCAAGAAAACAACTCGGGTCTGCCAAAACTCACATTTCGAAAACTTGGCATATAACTGCTCCTCTCTGAGCTTCTGCAGAACCACGCTCAGATGTACCTCGTGTATCTCAAGGCTCGGTGAGTAAATTAAGATGTCATCAATGAAAACTATGACAAAAGAGTCCAAATATTCCTTGAATACTCTATTCATCAGATCCATAAATACCGCAGGTGCATTGGTCAGCCCAAATGGCATGACCACAAACTCATAATGGCCGTAACGTGTACGAAATGCGGTCTTCGCAATATCCTCATCTCTGACTCGCACCTGATGATAACCTGACCGCAAATCTATTTTGGAAAATACTGATGCACCACGCAATTGATCTAGTAAATCATCCACACGGGGTAAGGGGTACTTATTCTTAATTGTTACCTGATTAAGCTGCCGGTAGTCTATACACAGTCGCATAGACCCGTCTTTCTTACTCAAAAATAATACTGGAGCCCCCCATGGCGATGTGCTCGGTCGAATAAACCCCCTCTCCAAAAGATCTTGCAACTGCACCTTAAGTTCTTTTAATTCATTAGCAGCCATACGGTAAGGAGTCTTGGAAATAGGCTGCGTACCTGACAACAGATCGACTGCAAAATCAATCTCCCGGTGCGGCGGTAGTCCCGGTAACTCATCTGGGAACATATCTGGATAGTCTCGCACCACAGGATAGGCAGCCAACTCCTTCTTCTCCCCAGCTATCACGGTCACAAATGCAAAATAGGCTTCACACCCACGTCGAATAAGTCTCTCGGCGTGCATAATCGATATCATCGGCGTAGTCACCACTGGCTTCACACCCCGGTATGTAACAACTGGTCTCCTCGGATGCTCAAATGAAATTACCTTCCGACGACAATCAACTCGAGCATAGTGCCGTGAGAGCCAATCCATACCCAACAGTAAGTCAAAATCCTGAATCGCCAAAACAATAAGATCTCCTAAAAATACTTGGTCATGAATCCCTATCTCGCAATCCCTGACCATCTCACTCCCCAACAATACCATCCCTCCCGGTGTTGAAACAGATAAATCATATGGTAAGGGGGCACACGGGATTGGGATCTTATGCAACAAATGGGGTGCTATGAATGAATGGGTAGAACCTGTATCAAATAAAGCACGTACATCGTGGCCATGAAGAGAAAGTATACCTTGTACCGTATCACTGCCCTCAGCTGCCTCGGCGGCTGTCACCGCAAACGCCTTCCCTGCTGTAAGTCAACAAACTCGAACACCTTCTACTCTCTGACCCAACCCGGTATATAAGTCTCATTGAATGCCGCGACAAACTGTGCCCATGTCGGGCCCCCCATCACCATATCATTGTCTGGTGGTCTCCCACCATTGCTCGGCGTCTCCTCGCAACAGGAAGGTTCCCAGTCGAACTCTATGGGCCTCTGCACAGCCTATAGATCGTATATGCTTCTCCACAGCCAGTAGCCAATCCTCGGCCTCTGTCGTATCGACGCCTCCACTAAACTCCGGTAGACATAGGGCCATAAAGTCTTTAAGCAATGCAGCACCAGAACTGTTCCCATCTCTCGGAGTACCTGAATGTGACGCTTGGGCCGTAGCTACCATCATGACTGCGCTTCTGACGTAACTGAGATGCCGCCAGTACGTCCACGGCCCGTAGAAGACCTGCCAATGTCTCCTGCATGTCCGGAGGCCCTGGCTGTCTCTTATCTCCTGTATTTGTCTCCTGTACCTCAGGAGTAGGGACAAGGTGTCCTCTACCTCGTGCTGGCGGTCTACCACGACCTCGCCCACGTCGTGCGTCCATGAGTCCTTAACAATCAAAATTAATTAGAACGTATTTCGAAATTAAGGACACGACCTAACACTCTAACTCTACCTAACAGCCTTGGTGTACAGTTACTTGTCCCCCAAATTGACTCAATGACGCTCTGATACCAACATTGTAGGCACCCCCGCCCGGATATCCCAACCGCCCGGTCTATCCGAACGAGAGCGCCTACATAAGAGAAGAGAAACAAACACAAGACAAAAATACCCTGGCATGCATACATACGAAAAATACAATAGTGGAAGCAAAACAATATACATGCACGCCTACAAGTACCCTGCTGGAACAGCAGTCAAGGAGTATATAAAAATATACAGACACCTGTGCCAACGATAAATAATACAAGGAACAACCGAGCACAGTCAAAAATGAGAGTCAGAACTCCTAACAAAAAATCAGAGAAAACGGGGGCAGCTAACTGTACACCCTACCGACACGGCTGGCTGCTAGGTAGCGCGATCCTCACCCTCGACTTTTGCTTTACCCTTACCTGGAATGATGGAAAGCAAGGTGAGTCGCAAGACTCAGCAAGTTTATATGAAAAGGAAGGCTGTAAACGAAACAAAAGAGGAGATCACCCCAAATATAAACCCACATGTACACACAAGTCATGTGACGCAACAACGCAACAGTGCCGCATAATAAAACATATACCGGTCCTTGGGGCCCACATAAAACACTTGGCACCCAAGTCCCATACCAACCTGCCGCTGCCCTGAAAGGCAACATAAATCACCACAAACCTGTGCGCACTGTCCCGGGTCGGTACTCTCGTCACCCGTATCCCTGCCAGTACTTCCGACAGCCGAGCCAAAGGCTCACTCGGAACGGTACTCCCGTCCGAGAACTAATAACTACCAGTAACCATGCAATGCATATAAAATGCAAGGCGTAATGAGCACCAACGTGATACAAGGCGCCCATACATCCAGGCATCAAGCCATGCTCCGCCCACGTAGTAAATCACACGCGATGCATATGCCCGTGCTGGATGCAACCTGACCAATCTAAAATGTCCGTGATCAAGCATAACCAAATCATGATGATCCCATCATGCAGCCCGAACCCATGTGCATACCAAACCATGCAACAAAAATGAAATAATCAGGCATGCTATAATCACATAACGGTAGAGTAGGTTAGCAGTGCCTGATACCGGTCAGCGGTTAGTGACCAGGAGAGACCATCTGACGACCTAAAATAGACCATATAACAGTTTCACCGTCACCGAACGGCTAACCCTTGCCCCCACTGCCCAACCGCTCTAGCCAATAAATAACCGAAAATCCATAATAATACCCGACAGCTAAGAACCTAGCCCTGGGTGAGTACGACATCATTCCCATAGGATTGGGGGTGATACAAACCCCCGTAGGCAACCAACAATTAATACCCTCGAAACCAGGTTAATAAATTAAATTATTAAACACACCGTTTAAATTCCATAATTTATTAACAGCCAAATCTAACGAAGGGAGGCCAAATAAATTGACATCGAAAGAATCGACAATGAGGGCATATAGAACTTGCCTTTCCGGAGATAGCCTTAAGCTCAATTTGACCAAACACGGTCAAAGTTATACCAACTGCAATATTCCATTTATTGACAAAATTAATAAAATTGGGCTCCAAATAAAATTTCAACCGCAGAGAATATTAATTACTAGTTTAATTACATACCCGGATAATTAAATCAGGAATTAAACGGAGTTTAATCCAATTTTTTAAGCCCCAAAATTCTCAGATTTCCTCGCGAGCTGCTATTCTTTCTGTCAAAATTTGCTCACTGATTGAGCAAAAGGAATGCCCGAAATCGGGCTTTAAATCGCGGCCAAAATGGGTGGCCAGCGCGCGGCCACCGCCTTCACCCCGAAACGACGTCGTTTTGGGGTGCTTGGCTGATTAAAAATCAACCCTCGCGCATAGCTGCCCCCACCCCCGCGTTTCGATCCCTCGACCTCGCCTATGCCTGCCTCGCGCGCGACGGCTCGCGCCCGCATGCTCATTCAACCTATATAGGTTTTAACTTATATTTAAGGTGACTTTTTCCCTCTTCCGCGATTCACGCCAGCCTCCCTCCAACTTTCGAAAATCACACTTTCGCCCCCTAATTTAATTACAGTTATGCCCAAAACTTCTAAAAATCACACAACTCGATTTATTTTAATTTTTTTTTTAAATCCCAAAAATTCCTAAAATAACACAATTAATTATCCTAACTTCTTATTTCCATAAAATCATATAATTAAATTTTTATTTAATCCCAACAACTTATTTTAATAATTCTTTTAAATCCAATTACCCCAAAATTAATTTAATTACCATATACGGGCGTTACATCATTAGTTGTTATTTATAGAAAATTATTAGAAAGTTAGTAGAGTTAGTTGGTCAGTTAGATGAGAGTTAGATAGTTAACCTTGTATAATTCTAAGGCAAAGTACTAAATTAGAACCTCTTTAGTATTATATATTTTTTAAGCACAAAAAGTTTTTATTAGTATTTTTAAAAAAAATAATATTTAGTAAAACATTGTTATGTCTTTTAAAGCACAAGTACTTTTTCTATGAGTGTTCAAATCCCAGTTTAAACCAAAAATTAATCAAACTGAAATAACCTGCAGTTTGGTATAAGATTATGCACATTACTATTCAGTCTTCTGTCCAAGATTTGAAAGGATTTCGTTTTCAATCCAGTTCGATCTCGATCCAAAATTGAAAACTGAATTATTCATATAATATCTTATTATTAAACCCAAATTTTAAATATTGTGTCGTGAAAAGAAAAATAAGTAATAAAATTAAGTTGGTTTTGTATGGACTCTCATGTATATATGTATATTTTCTTTCAAATTCATATTAAAAACAAGAGAAAAAAATGGCTTGGACTAATTGGGAAGGAACTGGATCGTGTCAATTTCCCATTTTATGATCCCGATCCAGTAATTTGGTTAAGAGTTGTGCCAAGGAACCTTTATAATTTTATAAAAAAAAAAACATAATTTTAATGAGACACACAATCATTAATAGGTTATTTACTTTTATATACATTAATTATTTTCTTGATAATTATATTACTTTTCAAAGTAGTTATTTAATATCATAGTATCTTTTTTATTCATTTTACTAACATATAAAATATAATAACAAAATATTAACCAAACACTTTTTATTTTCTTTTAATATTAACAAACACAATGCACTTTATCAAACACTATATATTTTATCGATATTACTTTTACAACGCAACATATTAAAGAATTAATAATATATCATTGGTAATACCAAATAAGCCCTTAGCCCCTAAACTTTGGTTTGGGAGCTAAATTAGCTCTCATACTTTTAAATAGTCAAATAACACATTGTACTTTTAGATATTTGTGTGAAAAAATCTGGTCTTCTTACTTTTTAAAGGGCCAAACATATAACATCTCAAAATTTTACAAAATTTGAAATGTTAAATCATAAGGAAAATCAATTGAACGAATAAATTGAAAATCTTTATATTTATGAGATTGCCAAAATTGTTTAAGATTTTAGAGTATAAATTTTGAAAGAAAAATCTTTAAATGAATGATCTAATGATTTATTTGAAAATTTAGATATTAGTATAATTACTATAATTTATGAGACTTGAGTGATTAGGAAAAAACAAATCCTGTAGCAATTAATTCTTCAAAATCGATTCTTGAGGAATTATTGTAAAAAAAAAAAAAAATGATCTTCAGTTAAGCTAATCGATATTTGGGTATTAGTGTATAATACAAAAAATGATGAATTCATTTTTTGAGTAGAGTTGAAACATGTTTAACTCGATAAATTATTAAATATATATGTATGTATACACATATATATATCAATAAAAGAGATGAAATAAAACTTAAAAATATAAAATAAAGGTTCTGCGATAAGCTAGTTGTAGCAATTTGCTTGCTGCCATGGGTAGCGAGTAAAGCCAACCATATATCCCCATTGACTAATAAGTAAAAAAATTAAAGAAATTTATTGTACTATTACCTAATTGGTTTTTCAAGATGATAAAAAATATTCTTCCCCTCAATTAGGAAGAGAAGGGGTGGCATTAGATCTTTATTGACTAAAGAGAAAGTGAGATTAAAGTGGAAAGAATATAATGGAAAGAGGAGGCTCAGTCAAAGAGAAACTATGGCTAAAGAAGAAGAAAAGAAACTAGGAAGCTTCTAAATGTTCTTAAGTAAAGCAAGGTAAGGGGTATGATCAGTAATTTTCTTTTGGTTTATTTAATATGATGATTTTATTTAATGCACTCTATTTTGAATACTATATGAAAAATGATGAAAATAATTATGCATATACTTGTTAAGTATTCAATAAAAAAAACATATTAATTATATGTGAATATTTTGATGTATTTAAATTAAATTTGTTGAAAATGCAATACATGCCAAAATATTTATGTAATGCTTGATAAATGTATAACTCACTTACAAAACTTTTTTTTTTATAAAATGTATATATATATATATATAGATGTGGGAGTGGATATTGCAATAGCAAAAGAGAAGATCATTGAATGAAGAAATATGATTTTTGAATATGACGTATATATAGATGAACATTTTATTTAGTTTTAGTTTCATATTGTAAGTTTATGTTCTTGTGAACTTTTAAATTTCATAGGTTTTATTTTGGTGGGGTTTTGTATATATAAAAATGAACCCTTAAGTTGTAATTAATATGGAGACCATTAAAGGGTTATTGTGATATTAAATAAGCTAAGTGGGGAGTTACAAAATATGGCTTTATACTTTAAAGCTCAGGCCAACGATAGTTGAAGTATAACAAAAATAATAACATTAACAACCCAAATCATTCCTCATAGGCAATCACATGTCACAATTGTATTGTAAAGTCATTTTATATACAATCGAAAGAACCTTATTTTACCCAAATTAAATGCAATGACTCTAGTCGTAAAATATATGTGATGTGATTGGATTTGATTGAAATCTAAGTTTAGAGATTCGAGTTTGGTTTCGAGTAGAGTTAATTTCATTAATAAATATAAACACCCTTTAATGACATTTAAAAATAATAATCTAATAATTAAAGACTAAAACCCCAAATCTAAAAATACAAGAAGTTGTTTGACCCTCTTAAAAAATAGAAATGTTAATCTGAGACCATAAACAAATTAACAATCCATTGAGAACAAATGAACAAATTCACAAATAAAATTCCAACCATAAACAAAAGCATTTAACACCAAAATAGTAATCTCCAATTAAAAATTAAATCAATTCAACAATCTTTAATCATGTCCAAAAGATATTAAAAATCTTTTGATGCAAAAATAATTTTTTCATCCCCACAAAAACATTAAAATGATCATTAACTCCGCACCGTTTGTTTTATTCCCACCAAAATATTAACAAATAATCTAATAAGTTCTTTTGCATTCTGTTTTTTCTTCATTCCCACCCTTGCCTATTAATCCTTTTTTTATTAATTTCATTTCAATTTTTATTATTCTTTCTCCACAAAATAATTTTCATTTTTAATTCTTGTCATCATTGAGTCACTGGTTATGAATTTTCTTTAAAATTGTTAAGAAAATTTGTTAGTTTTTAGTCTTGAAAATAGTAAATAGTATATATCAAATAAAGCTTTTTCCTTTCTTGTACGAATATGATTAAATTAAAAAATACTGTACAAATTTACTATAGATATTCATAAAGTACTTTCAATTTGGAGTTGAATTATTAGATGATGATCTTCTTGATGTTTTGGTGGGAATGGAAAAAGATATATTTTGTCATTAAATTATTATTTAATATTTTTAAGAATAATTAAATATTATTGAATTAATTTAATTTATAGTTAGAAATAAATATATTGGTATTAAATTAATGCTTTGGATTTTTATTTGTCAAAGCGTGTTCCATCCCATCCAAAGGAGAACTTGAGGGAGTTGACATAATATTGAAATTGAGGGGGAGCTGCTCCCAAGTCCCAACCCACCTGTCCATGGGCCACACTGGCAAAAGTTGTATATATAAGAACCACTAATAGGTTGGGAATATTTTTTATGTTAAATTAGGTAATTTGAAGGATGAAACATTTAAGACGGTTTGTAGACTTTGGGACATTAAGAGGTGCTGAAATTATTCTTTCATAACTTAGGAACAAATTAAGTCTCACTATCTTACTTCTGTGTTTACACAAAAAATAGACTTTGATCTGCATTTATGTTCGAAGGTATATTTTGTTTCAAAACATAGAATATTTTAACAAATGTAGGCTCAAAAATTCTCTAAAAAGGATTCTTCTACCATTAGTTAATGAATTTTCCTGCAAAGTCTGTCTAGAAAACATGGAATAATATACTATTGCATAACAGTCCACTTCAATGATTTATTTTTACGTGTTTAAGAGATACAAAATTAATATGAAAAAATTACACATAATATTTCTGAAACTCTCTAGTTTTTACGAAAATTTGTTTTACTACAACCTTAGATGTGTGCAAAAAAATATGATCGATTTAGTAAGACTAAATGACACAATCAATCTGTCAAAATAACTAACTTTGGGTCGAGTTGAAGAAGATCAAAGCTTAATAAAATCAACTGAAATTTGAATATGTTGTAAACCATTGAATAATATTTCCAATGGTGTATGAATTAGAAGATAGGGATTTGATTAGTTAAATACCCTAAATATTAAGATGTATCACATTAAGAGCAAAAGTGTGAATAATCGAATTTATACAACTTTTTAGAGGGTAAAATAGTTTCCTTTCTGGGTGATATTTTTATTTAATGTCGAGTTATGAGTTTTTAGTCTCTAAAAAATTCATAAATTTTCACATTGGTTGTATGTATTGAAAATTTAATTTTAGTTAGACGCTGGGTTGTAACTATGTCAAATAATTAAATTGATAGATCTCTTAAATCTAAGGATGAGTTGAAGATGACTCTAAAATAATATAAAATAATAAAATTATTAGATATCTATCCAAACACATTTAAATGTATTAAAACTCTAAATTTTTACTCTTAATCAAGAATTTAGAACAAATCATCACATTTTTTCTTATGAACTTACTTAACTTATTAAACTCTTTAGGGATGATCCAAGTAACTTATTATATATGAGCTAAGGAGAAGAACGTTAACTAGCAATAGAAGTTAAAAAGATTATTTTATTTTATAAAAAAAATCTCTCAAATTTAATAGTACGACTGTGAAAGTAAAATGTTACATAATCTATCTATAATCTATTGCTTAGTTTGGCTACACATTTGTTTTAGAGCTTTTAAGTTAGGTAGGATTTAAGCTGATAATGCGTTTAATAAAATATATTTTTAAACTATTAGTTAATAATTATGTGTTTAGTTTAAAATAACTGATAAGTTATTAGAATATGATAAAAAAATAAAAATAGACATATTAATGAATAATGCAAAAAATACACGAGATATTTATTTTTAATAAAATTAATTATAAATTATTGTTATATAAATGTATATATATATGTTAAAATTAATTAAAAATATAGTAATACAATATATATATATGTATATAAATATTAAAATTATTGTTATATATATAGAGAGAGAGACAGTGACGAGGAGATGGACGAACGATGAGGTGGGAAGATGGCAGACAATGGGGGTGATGGCGGACGACGAGGGCGATGACGGGGTTACGACGATGGCCAAAAAATTGGTGGTGACAGTGATGAGGGGGAGGTAGAGGGTTGAAGAAGAAGGACAATGAGTAGAAATTCTTCAAAAGAGTAATGGTAAAATGATTATTTATTTGGTCAACCTAGCTTATTTAGTAACAATTTTTTTTCAAAAGTTGGTGGATGATAGCTTTTGTAAAAGGATTTGTTGATGTACTGGATGACTAAAGACATCAAATAACAAAAATATCCTTATCTTGAAATTGTCGCCTCACCTCAAATACACACTGCGCGTACGTCTAAATAAAGTCCGAGCTGCTCGAACTGAATGGACTAACTTCATCACAGATGAAGTCTGGACAGTGCTGGATGAAATCCGTCCGTTGATGAAATTCGCCCGAATTGAAGCTAGATGAAATCCGCTCAAACTTAACAGCCGGATGAAATCCGTCCATTAATGAAATTCGCCCGAACTGAAGTTAGATAAAATTCACTTGAACTGAACAGACAGACTTCATCTGTGATGAAGTCCACCCAATACAGTGTTAGGCGGATTTCATCATCCGCCCCCACCTTGGGCGGACTTCATATGTGATGAAGTCTGCCCAATAATTTTTTGATAAATTTGTGCGTCAATAATTTTTTTGACATTGTTGTACGATTCTTTATAAAAAGCTAATGCATGAGCATTATAATAAATAAGTTGAGTAGATTAAAGCTACTGCATTAACTTATCAGCGGTCAAACCGCTTTGTCAAACGAGCCTTATGTTTATGTTTGATTGCGTTTGGTTTGATTGGCGAGTTGAAGAATGAGCATCATTTGATTGAGGATTCTTGTCGGTCGGTCCACAACAAACCCTTCTTTTCTTGCTTCTTCGCCACCTATATATACGTCCAATCAAACCGAAGGCAAATTCATAGAAAAGCAAACAGGATATGAACGTTGGAAATTTAAACTTGCTGTCTTTTGAATTGATTGAGGAATTAGTTAGATGTTGCTTGCAATAATAACAAAGTTTTAAGATACTTAATTACCAATCAATCTGGTTTCTTACTCATTTCTTGAAACAATAAATCTATTTAGATAGAATTTATATTTGGATAAAAAGACATTTAATGTTTATTTTATATTATTTTATAATATTTTAATTATATTAAACAAAATAAAAAGACAATTTTAATCTTATAAAAATTTCATATCTTCACTAAGTGGCAACACATTAAAGCTGCATATTTTCAAAGCAAAACAATTAGTTATGAAAATGAATAATGATAGTCATGACACTTAAGTGGCAGCACACCATTGGCTGTAATTAATGTATTCTCTTTGCATTCTCCTTCTATTTTATTTCATTTATGGATTATTTTACTTTGTCCAAATTGGTTGACGCATAAGATGACTAAAGACATCAAATAATAAAAATATCCTCATCTTAAAATTATCGTCTTGCCTCGAACTGAACAGATGGACTTTATTTGTGTTGAAGTCCGCCTACACTGGGCGAATTACATCTGGTGGATTGCATCTAAGATGCAATCCGCATTGAGATGCAGTTTGCTATCTGGTAACTGGTGGACTGCATCTAAGATGCAATCCGCATTGAGATGCAGTTTGCTACCTGGTGGACTGCATATTGCATCTTAGATGCAATCCACCAGCACTGCACGACGGATTGCATCCCGCTAGCACTGCAGTTCGCTGGCGGGCTGCATCTAAGATGCAGTCCACCAACACTGCATGGTGAACTGTATCATAGATGTAGTCTGCCAGCACTGCCCCAAAAATTGGGGCATGTCTGAAGTGTTGGGCGGGTTTCATCATTGATATTTTTGTCATTTAATGTTTTTAGTAATCTCTTGCGTCAACCAATTCAGGCAAAGTAGGATAATCCGTATTAAAGTCATTGTGATTCTTGAGATTTTAAAAATTCATTAAATCAGGTGAGAGACTAAAATTTAAATTTAATAAGGAAAAGAGAGAATGAAATTTTGAATTGTGACTAGAGAGGGTATTGTTAGTAAATAAAATTTTAAATGACATAATTATCCTAACGTCAATAATTGAAATGACAAAAAAAGATAATTCTATCTGGATATAGATTCTATCCAAATAGCAAGGTCCTTCTTGAAATTATAGTTATTGTGTGATTTTTTATGGAACATGTTCTCAATTTGGATAAAAAAAATAAATCATAAATAGAAATTATCTCATTTGCATGACAAGAAATTAAACTCATAATTTACTTGTATCAATTTTAACTTATCATGATTTAATCATTTGACTTATATTTTAAGAGTTTTTGATTTCTATTCATTAATGTACGCATAAGGAGAACCAAAAGCAAGAAAATGTAAATATAAATAGTTAGACACACTTTAAGATTGTCGTGTTGGATTTATAAAATGATAATGTATTAAACTACTAGTTAAATATCTATATATTTATTATATAGATATATATACACCCACACACACTGATATATGACTGATTAGTACCTAATGCAGTTAAAATTATTTACACTCAAACGTAAATGCACTACTCTAATATGAGAAGACTATCTCTTAAACCTAGAGTTTCTGGGCAAATGTGTCAATGAAAGGCAATTTTTTCATCCACATCTAGGCATTGCTTTAATACTCTTGCCTCTTTTCACACCACCCCGCGGTCCACTCCCCGCCTATTGTCGACAATTGATAATCCCTCACAGCCTGCCGCTGCCTCATTCCTGCTTTTTCCATTGCTTAGCACTAGGGCCGGGTCAAGGGTACGTGTGGGTCCTAGGTAATAATTAATTTAGTGGCCCTTTTAAAAAAAATAAAAATTTATTCACCTTAGAATCCCTCGTTATCCCAAGCCCTCTAAAAACCTCTTACCTTCTGCGACCTCCCACCAAAACCTTATTCACCTGCTGTAATATCTGAAAAATTTAGAAATTTTGAATTTTTTTTTTCTGTAAATTTTTTAATCTTAAAGAATTAATTTTTGAATTCTTGAGAACTTATACCCAAAAGGGGTCGTAGTGATAATTTGGCAAATTATGAATCTCATGAGAAATTCTGAAGAGACAAAAAGTGAATTCATGAAGAAATGGGTCTAACAATAAATTGTGAAGAATGACAAGTAACTCTTTTGAAAATCTTTGGTTAGTGTATTTTTTATTCTTTTATTTTGAGCTACCTTCCATGTTTTACATGAACTTAAATCATGAGTACGTTTGGGAAATGTGTATTTTTTGAATTATCTTAGAATGTGACAATGATAGAAATTTCTTCTTGATATTTGTACATTTTATTTTTTTTTATTATTAGAAAAACTATATATTCTTCTGTTCTTTAGTAGTTTTGATCTTCTTGATAAGAGAGATTACTTTGCCAAATTACGGAGTTAATTTTTGAGTATAAAATTCAACTAAATTAACTGAATCAAATTAGGTTGAATAGAATATTGATTTCATAGACAATATAAAGAAGAATTTGTGCAACCTAATTTCTTCAAAAATAGCCAGACAAATTAAAATATATTCAAGTTTAAAATGAGTTGAAATACACGATGAATTAGTTGAGTAATGTATTTTGAACCTACATAAAACTCGATCAGAACCAGGTTGAGACTAACTAAAAAATAAGTGAATATTTCCAAGAATATGGGAGTGGCTTTAGATTTTGATATCACGGATAAAAAATAATGGAGCTCAAAAGATTTTGGAAATAAATGTCAAGACATGACCAAGAATTTAGAAAGACGATTTTAAGATCGAATTTATAGCAAACAAATTCGAAACAAACCAAATCGTTTGACTAGTGTCACTGATAGCATGTAAAAGGGCACTTTTAATACGTATTTTGGACCCTATGAGAAAGATATGGGAAGTAAAAAATTGAATAAGAAGAATAATCGAAACAGAATCGAATACGAATAGTTTGACGCAAATCACTCCCGGCAGTCTTTCTGAAATTTGCTGGATTTGCCAAAATCACTTGGAGATTGATTGGAAATCAATCAAGGACCCAACCGCTGCTTGAAAAGTGGAAGAAACGACAGAAATTGGCAAGAATCCCCACAGCTAAAATGCACGACAAAATTGGAGAACGAAAATGGAACTTTTTAAGCTATAAAAAGGGGCTCCAAGACTTCTCTGAGCATTGAGAGAGGGCATACGAGCAAGGAGGGGAAAAATAGAAGGGCGGATTATGGTGATCCCAGCAGGGCGGATTCTGGTGAAAGCGATGACGACAAGCAGGGCGCCTGGCGACTTCCAGGGTTCCCGGTAACAGGAAAAGGGAAACGATGTCGGAAACGGCTCTAGGGAGGTTCAGCGTGAAGCACTGCAGCGGTCGAGGCGACTGAAAGTGACTGGAGGGCTCTCTAGCGGCGAGGAGACGTATTGGAGAAGACAGGGACACGGGCGGCATTTTGTCAAAAGTTAGAACTTTGCTAGGTGACATTACTACCCCAATACTTTACGTTATTTCACTTAGACCTAATATTTTATGTGACTTATGCATACACCCTCTCTTTTTGTTCAAATTGCATGAACACCCTGAAAATTGTTTGTTATTACAGTTGTACCCATTATTTTTGCATAAATTGCACTGGTGACATAAGGTTATACCGTGGTGTGCATGCATATATGATTATATTATATTGCTGGCTAAAGACATATCCAGCCTTTTCACCTTTGCTCGTTTAACCAATTTGTCCCCTCAACTTGAGGAGAGACCTCTTAGTTCCCTCACCTTTCAGTTACAGTCTATAAACATCTCAATTTTGAAATTTAAAGACCCATCAGCCCCCTTAGCACTACGCGTGAACTCACGCTAGATTGAGGAGAGTGAGCAATAAATGGGTCTCACTCTTTTTTTCTCTCTTCCCCTATTGCCATGGTCTCCTCTTTTTTCCCTTTTTTTCACCAAGACCCACCGCCGTTGCAGCCATTGTCGTCTCCGTTGCGGTCGCCTCTTTCTCTACTCTCCACTCCTTCACACTTCCAATCGTTCGCCTCTGGTCACCTTCCTTATTTGCTGTTGATGTTTCTGCTTCTTCAATTGCGGCTGCTTGACTTCTTTTTTGATTTTGCTTCCTCCATAGTTCTTCTCCCATTCAATTTCCCTGATTCAATCTCATCTCTTCCACCAAGATCCACCACAACCTCCAATTGTTGCTGCTGCTGCGTCCTCCGTTTGTATACATATAAATATATATATATATACACATACAGATATATACATAATATATATGCATCAGTTTCCTATATATACATTATGTATACATACTGCTTCATATATATATATACATATAGATATATATTATGTTCCAAATCCATCCTTGCGTTGGACATCAGCTTTGTCCGCCGCCTCTATCGTCCGCGTCACTATCCTCCAGTTCCTCCGCTGCTTCCATCGTCGGCAGCATCCGCCCCTGAGCAGCACTGTATATATATATAATAATACTGTTTACTATGTTTGTATTAATATAAATTTTTAATAAATAATTGTATATACTTTATTAACAAATAAAATTTTATTAGACATCAATATATTTGTATTGTATTAATAATAAAATAATAATTTATAATTTGTTAATATATATCATATTAATATAAAAACTTAATACTAAATAAATGCGCGTGCCACACACGTGTAGTTCTACATGTGATTTTAAATTTTGAAGTGTTTAATAACCTCAAATTGAAAGTTGAAGGGCTCGCAGGTTTTCTCTCAAGTTTAGGGAGCAAAATGGTTAAAGCACAAAAGTTGGAGAGGTTGAGTGTGTCTTTAGCCTATCATTGTTCTATCTATCATGCACAGAAAGTTTTGAGAGTGGTTTTGACATTTTTGAAATGTTTTTTTTTTTAATTGCCAAAAAATATTAAAAAAATATTTTTGAGTCGCTTATATAATTTTAAAAATATTTTAACATCGTTTTATAATATTAAAAAAATTAAAATATATTTCTGTTCACAAATATGTTAGAGATGAAAAACATTATGTCTTCAACTCAAAATTTTTAATTTTTTTTAGAATTTATTTGAACACATCATAGAATTTATGTTTATTTTAAATTAAATAATTATTTTTATAATTTTTTATATTAAAAATTATATTTACAAAAAATTCTTATATTTCTTTTATTTACGTATTTTCCCACGTTTCCATTTTTTATTTTTGAAAAATATTGTTTTCCTATTTTCATTTCGTATAGTATTTATTTTGTATTTTTATTTCTGTGTAACCTAAATTTTCATAACTTGGCAAATAATAAAGGGATAGATGAAACATGGAGAAAACTTAACTAAAAAAAAAGTAAACATAAATATATTTTTTGAAGAAAGTATTGATCCAAATGATAGAACTCAAAACCTCAACGCCAAAAAAAGAAAAAAAAAAAAAAAAAGCCTCAACAATGATGCAGTTTACATCTAAAAGAGAAACGAGAGAAAGCTTTGAAGGAGTTCGAATGGATCTACATTTCTTGACCGGTAAATGAAACGGCACAACGGAGACAAAAATACATGTAGTCGAGGGTGAGGTACACTACATCTACAGAAAGAATGATTATGTAGCCTATGAGTGGCCACATTAGATAGTATGGGCTGACATTTATTTCGAGGAGGAGATAGGTCTGAACGCAAGCTGTGACTGTAAAGATGGCTGAGACAAACAGGGCAGCCAAAGAACCAACGTATCTCAATGGCAAGGTCATGTAGAAGTCGTCGTTGGTAAACCTCGATAGCTGAATCAAAAGCATGGTTGCCAAAGCAATTCCAGAGCAAAATAAAGATACCCCAGCGTACCACAGGAACGACAAAAGTTGATCTTCTTTCCTGGTACTAAAAAACTTTGGACGACCGAAACTTTTACCGTCTTTAGTGTCGTCATTATAGCCTCCGGGGATGGTAAATAATGTTGCGTAGTTGACCGTGCCAATGAGAGTAGAAACCAACATTAACCCAGTGTTCATATCTTTGAGTGCCTTCTCGGCTTTTTCTCTTAAGATGACATGATTTTCTTGAAACAGTTCACCTGGAGTCTTCCCCTCTAAGTTACGGTGATATTGGAAATGACAGGAAGAATCATACCATACCCTCTGCGAACCAAGAAGAGAAATATATTTAGACACACACACACACACATATATATATATAAGGAACTCAATGCGTAATTTATTCTTTATTTTGTAAAGAGTAGTTGGGATATTTATGTATATGCATGTGTTGATTGAATCACATGACATCACTCTATATATAAACAAATTAAGATTTACTAGGTATGCAGCGTACGTACCTTAAACCAACATACATCCCAGGCCATCTGGTTCATATGTCCTAGAAGAATTCTAGGGCTATTTCCTTGCTTTGTTGCAAGATGCAGAATGGTGTTTCCCTGGTCATCAGTGGCCGTCAGCATCACGTCCTTGCGAACTTTTGTCTTCAAGTAGTCATATAGCAGCTTATCTTTCTGCTCCACTGCTATATGCAGTACGTTCTTTCCATTCTTGTCAACAGTATATGCTGCATCCGGGAATCTTTCTAGTATTTCCTCAACTAACTCTTCAATGCTGTTCTCTACGGCTTGAATGAGCGGGTTTCTCATTTTATTATTTTTGGGTGAAGCAGTAACTGCAGAAAAATGCATAGTACGCAGTCGTATAGGGTGTAGAAGAGCCGAGTCATTGGTTTTGCCTTGATTTTTCCTTAGGTCCATTGAGATTTCTCCATAAGTGTAGTGGCTCCAATCATTTTCTTTTGCAATTAACCTTTTGGCTAGCAATACAGCTAATGCGTGCTTTTGCTTTACATCAACAACTCCTCTAATCAAAATGGAAACTGCACAACAAGAAAACGTCCAAGGATATGTTACATATATAATATTGTGGAAAGTAAAAATATATGAAAATAATGTATTAGGCATAGAAAATGATAGGAAAATTTGTAGTAAAGCCAGCTGTCAATAAAGTACTTTCCTAAACTATTCCTTGAGTATCTTCCTTAATAAATAAAAATTAATTGTATTAACAAACTAAAATTCATGATATATAGAAAATATTAATTTTTCAAATAATTTTTTTACACTACACCCACGACTTATTTTGTTTAAAATTTTCTTGAAAAAAATTAAAAAGTAGATTATAATATCAAATCATACCTTATAAATTTTTATTTAAAATTATCTATTTTATGTAACAGGAATCACCTCTTCAATAAACATATATAAGTAATTCTATTTATGCTGGTGTATATATAAGAGATACTAAAAGATTAGACAAGCATACGGCTTTTAATGAGCTTCTTATTTAGTATTATATACTTCTTTAATTTTAGGTTCTTTTTAATTAATATTTACTAAAAGATTCTCTGATTTAAAGCATCCAATCAAAATGCTATCTAAATGTACTGCGAGCAATTCTTTCAAAAATCTTAAAAGGTCTACTAAAAGTATAGTACGGAAATTCATTTCCCTGGTAAGTAGTCTTGTAAGTGAGCAATTTTAAGTTAGAACAACCAACCTGCTCTAAGAATCCATCGGTACCCTGCAAGAATGATACGCTTAGATTAGAATCAAATAATTAACAAGAGTGTAAAAGAAAATAAAGATGAGACACCACAAGCAAATAGCAAAGCCAAGCTCACTAGAAGCGAAGATACATACTTGTAAACCATATATACCACCTATAAATATATATTTATAGATAGGTGTGGCTGCAGGTGCTACCAGCTGTGGATGCAGATGAAACATCTGGGAGACCAAAATTTAGTGATAAGGTAATTATGTTTTAGATAGTTTTTTAATATATTTAAGTGTATAAGTCTTTTAAATTTATAGAATTTTTACATTAGTTGGGAAGGGAAGAGGCAAAATTTTAGTATTAAGATAATTATGCTTTATATATATAGTTTCTTAATATTATTATATCATGAATGTTGGTCTATGCTTTATAGTAAGAGATATAATAAAGCATAATTATCTTATATATACATGATAAAAATATTATTATATCTCTTACTATCAAACGAATTCCAAGATTATAGATGTGTATTTGTTATTGTGTTAATATATAGCAAAATTTTTGAATATAAATTGCTTGAAATCATTGTATGATTTTCTAAGACATAACTTATTTAAAATTTTAGAAATTATAAGACTCAGTTGCAACTCTAAAACAAAATAGATAGCCTAACTTGACACTTCTCCCAAAAAAATAATTACATTATCAAAGAATAAATTTAAATGGAATCTTAAAAATAATTTAATTCTAATTCGGTTAGGAAAAAAAAATCTACTATCTCTAATTTACTAAGACATCAGAATACTAAATTAAGTTGAATAAGTAATTAAAGAGAAAAATACCTGATATTAGTTTCCATTTTAGATCCGTTAGCCAAGAAGCTATTTGTTGCAGGATAAATCGATTTCGGGGTTGACTTTCCGCATCTGCTATCGGTATTGTTCTCTTATCTATTGGTGGAATAAACACTGCTTAACATGGCACGAAACGAACACAGATACTTTAGATCCGATTGCAGGGAGAGGACATCTAGCTACTGTATACAATTAATTTTTTGCGCGAACAATCGTCTGTCGACTGTGTAGATTAATACTCACGGAGATAGGATATACAGCGAATCAGTTGTCCTGGAATGAATGATCTACCGCCCAGATTTATGAACGAATATGCTGACCCGCTTTTGAAGGAAACCGGCTTGCTGGCTAACAGATTCAATGCAGTTTCTCCTTTCTCATTATGTGCTTCAACAAGATTTGGAAATGATTTCACTATGTCCAAAGCTAGACCTGCAATTAACAAGCCCAAATCGTTTTCCATTTTGTCGCTCTATGATTGACGGATTAGAATTCAAGGTAGGAACTTACTATAGTATTCTCCCAGTACGGCGGCGTGGAGTAGAGTGCAACCGTCATTTCTCCTTGTAGTAATGGTTTCCTTGACTTCTGGTTTCTGCATCACAAAATCAAACACATCTTTGTTCCCGGCGGCAACCGCAACGTACAGCGGCGTCTCGCCCAAATTATTGCGCACCAAAGCCAACTCGGGGTCCCTCTCCATTATGATTTTGACGACATTAAGGCGCCCAAAGCTCGCGGCTTGGTGCAAGGGCGTGTCGCCTCTGAAGTTTCCTTTCTTCAGCATTTGGATCGTCGGCAGGCCGTCTTTTTTGAGCTCTCTGAAGGCAACTGCATCGCCGTCGATGGCCAGAAAATGGAGAACTGTGTTGCCTTCGACGTCGACGTGCGCCAGATCGTCGCCTGTCTGCCTCAAGTACTCGCGGACGACTGGGAGTAAACGGTTCTTCCGATCTAACACAGTCCTGAAGGCGTCCTGATGGCTAACAATGGTGGCGCCGGAGCTGGTTGCTGGGGCCGCCATGTTTAGAACTGAACGTTTGGACTCAGAGAGAAGTTGCTGTTTTATGTGTAGCTTCTGAATTAATTAAGGTAATCTCTCTTAGCGGGAAAAGAACCTAGGAATGTATCTTTAATTGGTCTTTGCTTAACGAAGGACGAAACCCTGAAGAGGCAAGCACAAGAACAAAGCCCCTGCCAGTGTTCCAAGAAAGGAATAACTAAGCAGTGAAAGCGCTAGCGAATGAAGTTGCTTTTTAATTAATTACAACGTTTTACGTTTTCAATGGCAATAATATTGCTGAAATGTTTGGCCAGATCCAAACCGTGGGCCCTCGTGGAATTTTCAAAATAAATAGGGCCCCGACTTTTGTGGAGAATTCGAAATTTCGATTACTTGGTGGTGCAATTTTCAGAAATGTTTGTTAGGTATTCAAATGCGATATATTGTTTGTTAGTTGATTAACTTTTATATCACTTGTTAAATAATTAGAATTAAGATTAACTTTTATAATGTACTCACATAAAATTATAATAAGAGATTCACAAATTTAACAAGGTTTGACAAATTATCTATATTCATCTTCTCTAATATGCTCAAAACAGAGTTGCACCCAGTGAAACTCTTAACAACCAAACTAGGATGGATCAAAAGCTCTACAAAGTTAAATCTCGATTGTTTAAATAAAAAGTTGGGTTAAACTTAACATCAAACCAACTGCACAATTGGGTTGACAGACCAAAATTTGGTTAAATCCCAATACCAAATGATGTAATAGACTAGACCTATTCAAACCAAAACCACATGTAGGTACGTTTACATGTGGTAACCTTACTCAAATCAAATTTGGATATCACCACTGCGTTTTTGAAGAAATTAATTATTGCCCTCAAAGATATATATAGTTCAAACAGTTAAGCAGTGAAAGTAATTCAAAGCTAAAGAAAACCAAAAAGATTTGGAGGAGTAGGTGTTACATTTCCTGGCCGGTAAATGAAAAGGCACAACGAATAGCAAAATACATGTAATCAAAGGTCAAGTAGACCACGTCTATAGAAATAAGGATTAGGAAGCCTACGAGTGGCCACATTAGATAGTATGGATTTACATTTATTTCAATAATAAGGTAGGTCTCAACACAAGCTGCAACTGTGAAGATGGCAGAGATAAATAGAGCAGCCAAAGCACCAACGTATTTAAGCGGCAAGGTCATGAAGAAGTCGTCGTCAGTAAACCTGGACAGCTGAATCACAAGCATGCTTGCCAATGCAATTACGGAGGAAAATAGAGCTACCCCAGTGTACCATAGAAATACCAAAAGTTGATCTTCTTTTTTGGTGCTAAAAAATTTTGGACGACCAAAGCTTTTACTTTCATTATCGTCAACATAACCCCCAGGGATGCTAAACAATGTCGCATAGTTGACAGTGCCGATGAGAGTAGAAACCAACATTAGCCCATTGTTCATATCTTTGAGTGCCTTCTCGGCATTTTCCCGCAGGGTGACATGCTTTTCTTGAAATATTTCCCTTGCGGTCTTCCCATCTAAGTTACGATGGTATTGAAAATGACAGCAAGAATCATACCATATCCGCTGCCAAAGAAGAGCAATAATAATAAGCAACTCTCTGTGCTTAATTGGTTCTCTGTGTGATTGAATCGCATCATTCGATAAACTAACAGTCACATAAGTTGGAGAAAGGAATTTCATATATATGCACGTACGTACCTTAAACCAACATACATCCCATGCCATCTGGTTCAAATGTCCGAGAAGAATCCTAGGACTAGTTCCTTCATTTGTTGCAAGATGCAGAATGGTGTTTCCTCGGTTGTCAATGGCTCTCAGCATCATATCCTTGCGAACTTTTGTCTTCAAGTAGTCGTATAACAGTTTATCTTTCTGCTCCACTGCTATATGCAGTATATTCTTTCCATTCCTGTCAACAGTGTAGGCTGCATCTGGGAATCTTTCTAGTATTGCTTCAACCAGCTCTTCAATGCTGTTCTCCACAGCTTGAATTAGCGGATTTCTCATTCTATTATTTCTAGGTGAGCTAGCAGTAGTAACTGCAGCAAAATGCAAATTAGGGCGGCGTTCAATAGGGTGCAGAGGAACTGAGTGATCGGTTTGTGCTTGATTTTTCCAGGGTTCGGTTGAACTTTCACCATACGTGTAATGGCTCCAATCAGTTTCTTTTGCAATTAGCCTTTTGGCTAGCAATATTGCCAATGTGTGCTTTTGTTTTATGTCATCCACTCCTCTGATTAAAATGGAAACTGCACAACAAGAAAACATCCATCCAAAGAGTAACATTAAATTATAGACTTGAGGTTTTTAAGTCTATAATTTTTGCAGAGACGTTTATTTGGTTTCTTGAATATTGGGATGGGATGGCACTCTTACTTAAAGCATGTAAATGTGTTAATATCAATAGCACTTCTTTTATTTTTAGAAAAAATATTAAACAAAAAGACAATGCTACGAAGTTCCATTTGCTTGGCAAATTAAGGATTTTTTTTTTTTTAGAGAGCAATTTTAAATATAAAATAGAAAACAAAAATAGTTAGAAGAACCAACCTCTTCTAAGAATCCATCTGTACCCTGCAAGATCGATAACACCTCAGTACCAAATAATTAACAAGAGTAAACAAAATAAAGCTCATTGCTTCATAAGCAAACCCATGGCAAAGGCCAAACTCTCTTCGAACAAAGATATACTTGCAAAATTTGTAGTACTTGTGCTCGCGCGCGCATTAGTTAATTGATTAAATTTAACCAAAAAAATTAAAAAATTAAAATCGATTCGCACCATACTTCATACCCTTTTTGTTCCACAGATCTATTCCACAACAAGATCGCAAAGCCGGAGATCGGAAATGGATCGTGATAATATCTCGCCGGAGAAAATGGCGCAAATCCATATCCGGTATTATTACGGTCCATTTCGGATATCAGACTTTGCGACCTGGTCTCGCCCTACACTTTCTTTTCAGATCTAGACTATTCCGTCTTACCGGATTGCTGTTGCTGTTCTCTACCCAACAATTTGTTGAGGAAAACGTGTCGAAGTTGGTGAAACAAAGAGTAGGAGAAGCAGAAATAGCAGCAGCGCCGGCGCCGCCCAAAGAGGACCTGGGAGGCGTCGGATGGGGCGGCTAACTAAATTATTTGTAATGCAGAGGTGAGGAAAAAAATACTGAGGGACTCCTAATGACGAGATGAAGTTTGATTGAATTTCATCATCGATCATCAAAGTAAGCGCCGTTGACGGGAGAAGTTCAGGCTTCATGAAACTTGATCGGGATTCATCCAGAGACAACAACGACGAAGTAACAAGATTAAATTGGGTGAGGACATTTTCATTATTTGGGTCTTTGGTTATCTTTTTTATAACCTAATTATTTGTACAAATAATATATATATTTTTTATCATAAGAAATTTATATTCAGATGACTTCCAGGACAATATACCATAATAATACTTATATTGTCAAAGACTAAAAATGGAAACTAAAATGGAATAAAAAGGTTATTCCATTCTGTGGTTACGTTTGATATTCAATAATTTTGATGGAGTAGGGTGAAAAGAATCGACCAAATAACCAAAATGCCCCCATAAATACATATATATATATATATGCATGCATATTTTGATTTTGATTTTGATTTTCTATTCTAAATTAAATTCCAAAACTAATTAAGATTAACTAAATAAAATAAAAACAAAGGTGGAGACAGGCAACGGAGGCATATCTCAACCCAGCATTACGGCTGCAAGCCCGCAAGTAAATACTTATGTATAGCAAGAAAGCTAAATTAAGTCGAATAAGTAAAGCAGAAAATAACCTGATATTAGTTTCCATTTTAGTTCCGTCATTGGTTGTGGGAGAAATGAACAATTTTTACGAGGTGGATTCTCCTCGTCTCCTGTGGGAATTGCTCTCTGATCCATTGGTGGAATAATGCCTGTTTCATTAATTAATATGGTGCAAAAACAAAAATAATTAATTGATTAGATAAGATTAGTATCCTACTACTATATATATATATATATATATAGGAGAAGAAATGAAATTGAAAAGCAATTATATATACGAGGAGAGGAGCAGACAATTAGCAGGAGGAGTACTGATGAGGGCAGAATGGATACTCACAAAGATAGATCAAACAGCGAATGAGCTGTACGGGAATAAAAGATCTACTGCCAAGATTTATGAACGAATACGCGGACCCACTTTTGAAGGAAAGCGGCTTGCTGGCTAGCACACTCATTGCAGTTATTCCTTTCTCATCGTGTGCTCCTACAAGACGAGGAAATGATTTCACTATCTCCAAAGCCAGATCTGCAATCCACAACCCCACCTCAACGATCTTTGTTCATATTATTATTAAGATGGGTCTTAAATTCATTTTCATTCTTAATTAATGTTTGATCACACAACTTTATCAAAACAAATAATATTGATTAACCAGTTAAATTTTTATTATCTTACCATAATATTCTGCGACCACGGCAGCGTGGAGAAGAGAGCTGCCGTCGTTTCTCCTCGTCACATCGTTTTCCTTGCCTACTAGTTTCTGCTTCACAAAATCATACACATCTTTCTTACCGGCTGCAACGGCAACGTAAAGCGGCGTCTCGCCCAAGTTGTTGCGTGCCAAAGCCAAGCCTTCTTCCTTCTCCAACATGATTTTGACGACACTGAGGTGCCCAAACCTGGCGGCTTCGTGCAGCGCCGTGTTGCCCCTGAAGTTTCCTATCCTCTGCATTTCGCTCGTTATCAGGCCCTTTTCGGAGAGTTCTTTGAAGGCGGATTCATCGCCGTCGATGGCCAGAAAATGGAGAACTGTGTTGCCGTCGACGTCTATGTGCCCCAGATGGTCCCCTTGCGGGCGTCCCAAGTACTCGACAAGGACTTGAGGTAAATGACCTTTCCTTCGATTTAACAATGCTCTGAAAGCGTCGTGGTGGCTAACCGAGGGTGCACCGGCGGTGGAGCTGGTTCCTGAGGCTGCCATTTGGGCCGTCTATACAGATGGATTCGGAGAACTGTCTTTAATTAGTGGTCTTTGCTTGACGGGGGGGCGAAACCGGTTTAATGGAGTTAAGGAGGAGAATAAAGCCGGTGCCAATGTTCCAACTTCCAAGTAAGAATAAGTGAAGGGGTGAAAAGTGCCAGTGAAGAGAGCCATATTGAAATGAGTAATTGTATCCGGCATGACTGATGATCATCATCAGTCTATGTGGCATGGATCCCCTTAGTGAAAATTTAGTACTAAACACTACCTAAGAAGTTATTTTTGCAGATGTCATTGAGTGCTTCACATTTATTAGAACGACATTTATTTTTTATTTATTCATGGATCTTGTTTTGGAGTGCAAACTAGCATGTGTCTTTTGTCACTTGACTTGTATGTTTTAATACAAGGTTAATGACAATTTATATATATATATATATCAAATTTTCTATAAAAACAAAATTGCCTCCATGGCCGAAAATTCATATATATTAATTTTTTTTCTCTATAAAGTGTAGAGAACGGAGAGAGAAAATGGGTTTGAAGTAATGGAAATAAGCGTGATGGAAGTTTGAGGAAAAGTTGGAGGCAATCGGTGATTTTCGGTGGGTGCAATCAGTTGCGGTGGAAGGTAGCGGGTAGGAAGTTGTTAGTTTTATGTAATGGCAAATATATCTCAAGAGGGGGTGAATTGAGATTTGAATAATTTTTCAATAATTTAAAAATTTTGGCTTACAGGACACTATATTTCGAAACTTGAGGGAGTATGTTTCAAAACTAACTTTTCTGTTAAGAATGTTTTGAAATGTAGATGAGTATGTTTTGAAATCTAACTTATTGACAGGTATATTTTGAAACCTTACTCTCTGATTGCAAATTTTGGAAACTTCTTTAGTTTTTCAAAAACGATTCTTTTGAAAACATGAACAAGGATAACAATAAGTAAGAATGAAAAATTAAGTACACACGAGATTTATAGTGGTTCGACACCTACCTACTCCACTACCTTCAAGTTTACCCACTTGAAGGATTTGGTAACACAATCACTTTTACTAGCGATCAAAGACACCAAGGGTTTTACTAGCGATAATGGTTTCAGTTTGCTTCTCCTCTTCACACCACAATGCACATCAAGGAATAATTGAAGTGATCTTCTTTGAGAATTTGTTGAAAGAACTTTGATTGCTTGTGTTTGGGTATGTGACAATATCTTTTGTAGATGTGTAAACTTGTGTATGCTTGTGAGAGATGGCTTCTTGTCTTCAAAAACTGATATATATCAAAGAGATAGCTTTTTGGATAATTATAACCGTTAGAGACAAGATAATAAAGTAGGTTTCGAAACACAAATTTCATGTTTCGAAACAACATATTTTTACACAAAGGTTTCGAAACATACATACCATGTTTCGAAACATACAGCCTTTACAGCTGGATATGCACCGAGAGACAGAATGAGTAGAGATCATCTTTAACAAAAATACAATGATTTGGTTTTATTCTCCACTTATAACTTATCTGAAATTACAACATCAGGGTATGAGGATTATTTCAAAAATAAGTTTTTAAAATGGCTTTTGAAATAAGGTGCAAAAGCATGACAAATTTTCAGATATTCTTCTGACAAAGTCAGATGCTTCGAAATATGATGAGAAGGTTTCAAAACATACTTCAGAAACATGTTTCAAAACATGTTAAACAAAGATTTTAAATACACTGTTGTCAGAGATGACAAAGGTTTCGAAACATATGCTTAGTTTCAAACAAGTTTCGAAATATAGCATATAAATTTAGCAAAACTTGAAACTTTATCAATATATATTTCGAAACATGTATAGAAACATAACAGATTGAGGTTTCGAAACATGGAAACTTAGTTTCGAAACATGATGCATAAAAATTGAATTTATTCAAACATATCAAAGAGCATTTCGTAAATGTATAGAAACATAACAGAACTATGTTTCGAAACATTGAAACATGGTTTCGAAATATGATACATGAATTTTGGATTTTTCAAACATTTGAGTTTTCGCGCCAAAACACTAATCATGCATGTTTTGAAATATGAAAAACTTATTTCGAAATATGAGATTTTCATAAAGATTTTTCATTCTAAGGTTGGTTTTTCATCAAACATATTTTCTCATGTATCAAAAAATATGATACAACAATTCTCCCCCTATTTTTTGATAATGATGAAAACCTTTTGAGAAAATCGATATGCACTTAGTACACATAACTCCCCTGTAACCTTATATCGAGATAGAGGCATAAACCTTTGAAGTGGCACATCTTCTTTTGTATTTGTTTGAAACTACATATCACAGAGGTTAATTTTCTTGACACCAAGAGTTAATGTTTCAAAAATGAATAGGATTGCTCAATACCAATTGTTAACTTGGACATAGGAAAACATTTTTGATATCAATTTTTACTCGGCATACATTGCATGCATCATACATTTTTCTCCCCATTTTTATCATAAACAAAAAATATGATAATCAAGTTAAAAACATCTATGAGAGCAAGCAAGATAGCAAATGAAGCAAATTGAAATTCAATATCAAAACATCCAATAGGTAATACGTGCCAAAATATCCAAAATAGAAATACATCAATGTAAAACATCTAAAATCTAGGGGGTCAGGGAATGAGGAGAACTATCCCTCGGATGGCTAACTACCAGCTCTTCTAAGTTTTCTATTTGGTCTCTAAGACTATCAAGGTATTCCTTCGTTTGGCGATGATTTTCGTTGACCTTGTCATTTAGAGATTGCAATTGAGTCCCAAAAGAAACTTGTATAGCCAAAACATCATCAAACTTCCGAGTCATAGAGGCAAAGCCCTCAGCCATAGTGGACTGAAGCGATGCTAACATATCAGATGTGACTCGAGTCGATGGCCCAACATCGAAGGTGGTAGCATCTTTGTCTTCTTTTTCCTCATCATCTTCCTCATTTTCTTCCTCGGCTTCTTCCTTGTTTTGCGCATCCATCTCAAAATTGAATCTTTGGTGACCATGGATCATTTTGGTGTATCTTTGATTCACATCATCATATCGATATCCCATTTTGGTAAGAGATGTATGGTTAAAAAGAGTGAGTTTTGATACAAGAAGAATGGATGAAGATTGGATATTAGGAAATTTGGATTTTATAAATGCTGAAAGTAAGCAACCGTAAGGAAGTGATTGCTTGTGATGAGCACATGCATTTACCATTTTGTTGCATATAATGGAAGGAAGATTGATTGGCTTATCATCGATAAACTTTTCCATAAACCATAAGTCTTCGGGATAGAGTTGAGCATAGTTTCCCTTCCTAGGGTGCAAAACTTGGCAAATGATAAGATGCAAGATACGGAAGTCAACAAATAAGGCGTTAATGTTTTTGAAAGGCTTTGTAAGATTAGGGTTTCCAAAAATTTTCTTGTAAGCATCTAAGGATTTGAAAGTATAGGGAACATAGACATCGCCTGTGTTGGGAATGTCCAAAAAAGTAGCGAGGTTTTTAGGGTTGAATTCAATTTCGGTATTTTGGAGAAAGGTTTTAAAATGATCGATATAATCATGGTTATCAAATGAAGTTTGAGCATTAGAGTAGAAAATACGAACATAATCTTGAAGAACCAGAACTCGAAGTTCAAGAAGTTGCAACCAATTTCTATTACGAAGAGTAGTAAGATACGAGAAATTAGTTTTTCCTAAGACATCAAGATCAAATAGGCAACTAGAGTCTACCTCTCATTTTTCAAATAAGGATTTGAAGATCTGGAAGGATTGAACGGTAGGAAAGTCATTGTGGTACTCTTAAGGAGGCGGAGACGGTGAAAGTTGGGTGTGTTAACGCTTGCCGGCAGATCTCTTCAACCTTACCATGATTGATTTGAGAGAATGGAGAAAGAGATTGAGAGAGATTTTGAGTGGGTGAGAGAAGGAGAGAGGTTTCGAAGGCTAGGGTTTCGAAATAAGGAGGAAGTTTGAAAAGAAATGGGGTTTTGAAATGGTTCGGGTATTTATAATCCCGACATTAGGTTTCGAAACATGATGTATATGTTTTGAAACATACCTATCTAGAAATGAGGTTTTGAAACATAGATCAAGTATGTTTCGAAATAACACTTTCTAGAAAACAGGTTTCGAAATATGGAAAAACATGTTTCGAAATAAAAATCTCTGGAAATTGTGTTTCGAAATGAAATGATATGATGTTTCGAAACACGATGTTCTCGATATAGCACATGTTTCGAAACTTGAAAGAGATGTTTTGAAACTTCTTTAAGAAAAAACACTTAGAATCAAAATTTGATAGAAGCGAATCTAGAATTTAATTTCCAACAAATTAAGACATGATCTAAAGTGTTCAAACTTTTTGTTATCCAATGGTTTGGTAAAGATATCGGCGACTTGATTATTTGTATCTACGAATTCTAATGTGATATCTTCTTTTTGAACATGATCTCTTAATAAATGATGTTTGATTTCAATATGCTTGGTTCTTGCATGGAATACGGGATTTTTGGATAAGGCTAACTATTGTACTCGTGTTATCACACTTGATTGGTATTCTTTCTAAGTGAATGCCATAATCTTCTAATTGATGCTTAATTCAAAGAACTTGTGTGCAACATAAGCTAGCTGCTACATATTTAGCTTCGATTGAGGATAGGGCAGCGATATTTTGCTTCTTGTTACCCCAAGTTACTAATGATTTTCCTAGAAAGTGGCATATTCCACTTGTACTTTTTCTATCAATTTTACATCCACAATAGTCAGCATCAGTATAGGCCATAAGTTCAAACGTTTTTTATTTTGAATAGAATAGGCCTAAGTTTTCAAAACCTTTAATATATCTTAAGATTCTTTTAGTGGCTTTCAAGTGAGATTATTTTGGATCTGCTTGATATCTAGCACATATACCAACACTAAATACAATATCCGGTCTAGAGGCTGTTAAATATAGCAAAGAGCCAATGATCCCTCTATATAGCTTTTGATCCACTGATTTTCCTTTCTCATCTTTATCAATGACACTAGACGAACTCATAAGGGTTGATATAGGTTTACAGTCTTTCATTCCAAATTTTGCTAAGATTTCTTTTACATACTTAGTTTAGCTTAAATAAGTTCCTTGAGATGTTTTCCTAATTTGAAAACCTAGGAAGTATGTTAATTCTCCCATCATGCTCATTTCAAATTCATTTTGCATTATTGAGGCAAACTCTTTACACAACTTAAGATTTGATGATCCAAAAATAATGTCGTCTACATAAATCTGGACAAGCAATATATCATTTCTTTTCTTCTTAATAAAAAGTGTTGTGTCAACCTTACCTCATTGAAATCCATTTTCAATAAGAAACTTACTTAGCTTTTCATACCAAACTCTAGGAGTTTGTTTTAAACCATATAGGGCTTTAGTAAGCTTATATATATGATTTGGATATTTTGGATCTTCAAAGCCAGGTGGTTGTTTTACAAACACTTGCTCCGAAATGAAACCATTTAAGAATGCACTTTTAACATCCATTTGATATAAAGTGAAGCTTTTGTAGCATGAGAAAGATAATAGGATTCTTATAGCTTCCAATCTTGCTACCAGAGCATAGGTTTCATCATAATCAATGCCTTCCTCTTGACTATTAACATTGAGCAACTAATCTAGCTTTACTTCTAATGATGTTATCCCTTTCATCAAGCTTGTTTCTAAAAACCCATTTTGTTCCAATAATAGGATGATCTAATGGTTCAGGTACAAGACACCAAACTTCATTCCTTTCGAATTGGTTTAGCTCATCTTACATAGTTTCAACCCATTCATCGTCATTTAAAACTTCTTGAACATTTTTGAGTTCTATTTAAGAGATTAGAACTAGATCAGTGTTTAATCTAAGGGAAGATCTAGTTGATACTCCTTTACTAGGATCTCCTAAGATTTCGTTTTCTTTAACATAATTTCTTTCTCTTGGAAATGAAACTTCTTTTTGATTTTCTTGATCTTGAATATTGCTTTGATTTATTTCTTCATTGATTTGAATTTTATTCATCTTATTTGGAATGTCTTCTAGATCATCATCATTTTTTATTATTCTAGGATTGTCATCAAACACTACATTAATTGATTCTTCTACAACCAGCGTTCTTTTATTAAATATTCGATAGGCTTTGCTTTGAGATGAGTAACCTATAAATATGCCTTCATCACTCTTAGCATCGAATTTTCCTAAGTTATCTTTTCCATTGTTTAAAACAAAGCATTTGCACCCAAAGTGATAGAAATGAGAGATATTTGGTTTTTTGTGTTTATATAACTCATACGGAGTTCTTTTAATGATTAGTCTTATAGATACTCTATTTAGAACATAGCATGTTGTATTTACAGCTTCAATCCAAAAGTATTTTGGCAAGTTACTTTCTAGAAACATGGTTCTAGACATTTCTATAAGAGATCTATTCTTTCTTTCAATAACACCATTTTGTTGAGGAGTTCTAGCTAGAGACCGAGAAGTTATGATGAATTCCGTTTTCTTCACAAAAGGATTGAAATTCTTGATTTTCAAATTCTCCATCATGATCACTCCTTATTTGCTTTATTTTTAATTCTTGTTCATTTTGAAGCCTTTTGCACAATCTAGAGAATGCTTTAAAAGCATCACTTTTATTTCCTAAGAATAGCACCCATGAAAACCTTGAGAAATCATCTACTATAAGTAGGGTATAAGATTTTTCTCTTAAACTTTGAGTTCTCATAGGGCCAAACAAGTCTAGGTGAAGCAATTCTAAAGGTCTAGCTGTGCTAACTGAATTTATGGATTTGAATGAAGATCTAGTTTGTTTTCCTTTCATACACGTATCACATACATGATCCTTTTTAAAATTGATGTTAGGTAAGCCTCTAACTAGTTGTTTTCTAGCCAATTTGTCAATTAAGCTCATGCTTGCATGTCCTAGTTTCTTATGCCATAACCAAGACAGGTTTGAATTTGATGCTATAAGGCAATTTTTATGTTTAAGCACAACATCATCAAGCCAAATAACATATACATTTCCATGTTTATTTTCAAAAAAAATAAGTTCTTTTGATTTCAAATCATAGACTTTACATTTGCTTGATTTAAAAGTGACTCTATGTCCTTTATCATATAATTGGCTTATACTTAACAAGTTGTGTTTTAAACCTTCAACTAGGTATACATTTTAAACTTTTGTTCTACTTAAACCAACTGTACCATAGCCAAAGATTTTACCTTTAGAGTTGTCTCCATAGACAACATTACCTCATTCTTTGTAGGTGAAAGAGACAAATTGATCATTGTCTCTCGTCATGTGCTTGGTGCATCCACTATCAAGATACCACTTCTTCTTTCCTACTTTGGACACCAAGCTTACCTCATTTTCTTCTTGTTCCATAAGACAAAAGTTTGCAACTTCTTCTTGTTGATTTGAATCGGAAGAGAGGGAATCTTTTTCATTCAATGTAGCTAATGACTTACTCTTCTTGTTCTTTTTCACCTTTTTGTAAAGAAGGCAATCTACCTTGATATGTCCTAATTTCTTACACTCAAAATATTTTAATTCATAAGGAGTATCTTTAGAAAATTTCTTGTTTTCATATGGTTTTCTCTTAGGAAATTTTCCTTTCCTCATAAACTTGTTAAAACATTTTGTGAGTAGAGTAAGTTCTTCATCTTCATCACTTGTTTCAATTTCATCTTCTTCTTTGGCCTTGAATGCTAAGGATTTTATCTTGAGCTCATTTGATTCTTTTCTATTTAACTTAATCTCATGAGTCAATAGTGAGCCTAATAAATCATCCATTGTAAGTGTAGATGTGTCTTTAGCTTCTTCTATGGATGTGACTTTAGGTTCCCAACTAGATGGTAAGCTTCCTAAGATCTTATGAACCTTTTCTTCGATTGTTATTGTTTTTCCTAGAACTTGCAGGTTTGTTACAATGTCATTAAACCTTGTGAACATCTCCTAAATGGATTCACTAGCATTCATTATGAAATTTTGATATTCACTAGTAAGGATTGCAATCTTAGTGCTTTTTACTTTCTTGGTTCCTTCATGTGTAACTTCTAAGTGGTCCCAAATTTCTTTTACCGTAGTACATGAAATTATTCTATTAAACTCAGCTAGATTTAATGCACAAAGTAATATATTAACAGCTCTAGCATTTATCTCATTAGTGTGTTTTTGTTGTTCATTCCAAGTTTCCATAGGAGGTTCCGGAAGTGTAAGCGTACTAGATATACATGTATATAGTTCAGTATTTTGCATCAAGAAATACCTTTTTCTTGTTTTCCAGTAGGTGTAGTTCTAACCGTCGAAATAAGATGGCCTTGAGGCGTTTTGTCCTTCCAACTTGAAGTCGGTGTTGAATGCCATTTGGATCTTTGCTCTTTGGTGGTTGAACCTACAAAACACTTAGAGACCTTGCTCTCTGATACCAATTGTTAGTTTTATATAATGGCAAATATATCCCAAGAGGGGGGTGAATTGAGATTTGGGTAATTTTTCAATAACTTAAAAACTTTGGCTTGTAGGACACCATGTTTCGAAACCTAAGGGAGTATGTTTTGAAACTAATTTTTCTGTTAATTAAGTATGTTTCGAAATATAGATGAGTATGTTTCGAAACCTTACTCTCTAATTGTAAATTTTTGAAACTCCTTTAGTTTTTCAAAAACGATTCTTTTGAAAACATGAACAAGGATAACAAGTAAGAATGAGAAATCAAGTACACACGAGATTTATAGTGGTTCGGCACCCGCCTACTCCATTTCCTTCAAGTTTACCCACTTGAAGGATTTGATAACACAATCACTTTTACAAGGGATCAAAGACACCAAGGGTTTTATCACGGTTCACTCTAAAACCTTACACAATGAGTTTTTATGGGCTCAATTCAAACCTTACAACAAGATAAATAACACTTATCTTTTACGACCCAATAATTTGAATGTATTTAAAACACCTTATCAAATAGTTATTATAAACCTATTGGTATGGATTGAGAAGAGCTTGAAAGGATGATGGTTTTAGTTTGCTTCTCCTCTTCATGCCACAATGCACATCAAGGAATAATTGAAGTGATCTTTTTTGAGAATTTCACTATAAGAAAATTTAAATTTAGTGACAAATTTAGTGACAGACACCCGTCACTAAAAAATTTAATGTTAGTTTTATATAAAATTTAAGATTTAGTGATGGGGCTGACAGCCCCGTCACTGAATTTGCGACGGGGTTGACAGTCCGTCACTAAACAGCGAATTTAGTGACGAGGTTGTTAGCCCATCACTAAACAACGACTTTAAAATTCTGCCCTCCCTCTCTTCTCCTCACGCTGTTTTCTTCTTCTCTATCTCTCTCTGCTATTTCTCTCTTCTCCTCTATCTCCCTTTGCGATTTCTCTCTTCTCCCCCATCTCCATCCACACTATTTTCTTCATCCGCTCCTACCTTTTGTCGGTGCCACCTCTGTGCCATTACTATCGCTTTTTCAATCTTTTGGAGGTAATTTAATTTAAAGTTAGTTTTTATTATTCAATTAATAGTTATTTTATGTTAGTTTAATTTTAATTATTCTGTGTTGTTTAGTTATTAATTTTGTGTTATTGTGTTGTTAGTTTAGTTTAGTTTAATTGTTTAAAGTTAGTTATTTTTTGTTAGTTTAATTTTAGTTATTTTGTGTTATTCTGTGTTGTTAGTTTAGTTTATTTTAATTGTTTAAAGTTAGTTATTTTGTGTTAGTTTAATTTTAGTTATTTTGTGTAGTTTAGTTTTAATTTAATTGTTTATATTATTTATTACATTTAGAAATTAAAATATAAAATTTATTGATTGTTATTTAGTAGTCATAGTATAAATGTATCCTATTTTGTTATGTAATTATATTAATAAATATTATTTTTATTTTTTATTTAAAATAGTAAAAATTTTCAATTTCAAATTTTTAATATTTTCTTTTTAATGTTAATTTTTAATTATTTCTATAATTAATTTTAAAATTTTATTTATTATATATAATTTAAATTTTTAAAAACGTTTATTGTTATTTATTAAATTTTTATTTTTTTTATTTTAAAATTTTATTTTTTAATTTTTTAAAAAGATCTGTGACGGGGAATTCCCGTCATTGATCTATGACGGGACATGTCCCGCCACAGATTCCCTTCACAAATCTGTGACGGGATTGAAAAATCCATCACTAAAATTTAGTGACGCCTACTTTAGTGACGGATTCCTTACCTGTCACTAAACCCATCATTAAAAAATTTAGTGACTAAATTTCTATTTTTAATGACGGATTTATCCGTCATTAAAAATAATTTAATGACGGATCATACTTTGGAGATTTTAAATGACATGAAATTATTATATAATTGTTTAGGTTAGAGATAATTGTGGATAATTCAAGAATTATTTTCATATAAAAAATTAGGTGAGTGATGATTTTTGCACTAGTATGCTTTGAAAAGAAATCCCATGCATGTTAAAAATTATTTTAATTTAATAAATGTTCTCAATTTTGTATGCGATATATATTCTTAAACTGTTGATTTGACAATAAATTAAGAATGGTAATTTATCAAATCATTCTAAAAAGAATATTAATGGTGTTAGCATGTTATGTTAAACTATTATGGAACCATAAGATTAGGGGTTACTTTGATAACTAAAATTTGGCTATCTATACATTGTCATTTTAGTTTTTAAATAGGAGAAAATGAAATGATTATTCTGTCATTTTTTGATAATTTTTAAGTTTTGATGAAACTTCTTTTAATTTTAACGAGAGTCTTCAATATTGTGGAATATTGTTTGGTTACTGGATGAAAAAGCAACATGAATGTGTGGTTCAAAAGTTCTGTCTTCTTCTCAAATGAATTAAAAAATTCTCACTACAATAACCCAAAACTTGGAAATGATGGTTTTGGGTTTGTCTTACAGAAGCAAACAACAATTGAAGATTGTCCTTAATTAAGAGATCTCTCACACCATTCTGTAAAAGCAATTAAAAAGAAAATGAAAATCTCGTAAATGTTAATTTGATTTAATGTTTTAATTATTAAATTATTTTTAAAATTTTGTGAGGGTTTTTAATCGTCGCAAATGTTAATTTAATTTTATTTTTTAATTATTAAATTATTTTTAAAATTTAACATTGGCTTTTAAAAAATTGTCATAAAATTTAATTTTAAAATTTAAAATTATTTAATTTTGTGAGGATTTTTTAAAACCATTGCAAAATGTTGAAGAAACTGTCACAAAATACCATGTTAAAAAAATAATTTTTTTATAGTATTTGTAACATCTCGAATCGAGCCATATGAAGGATTGGATCAACTTACTCTGATGGATCTATGCGAACTTTCCAGAGATCATCCATACTTGATTTACCTTACCTCAAACACATTTAACTCGGGAGTTCATTATCCATATTCAATCTAAAAGGTATCCAGTAAGTATTGTTTCTTTCCCTTACTATCCTCAATATATATACTATCTTTTTTAGAGTCCCTTTTTTAGATCTAATCTTAGGCTTTTGAGGTTTTAAAGTGTTTCAATATGATCTTGTTTATCCTTGTCATCAATCATCCTACCTGACTCCTCCAATACTGTTTTCTCCCCTGGACGAGCACTTCCTCGGAAAAATGAATACCTATTCCTCGGAAAAATGAATACCTATATCTACCTCTAAAAGTGTACCGAATTGATTAGCCATAACCACCTTAGCGCCACTAATGAGATGGGAACGAGAAGTGGTAACCGGATCTATCCTTCCATTCAAATGCCTGCAGAAAGCTTCCTTCACCATCTTTGCCTTCTGCCTCTTATCATGGGACTGTTCCTGTACCATGCCAGTTTGCCCATGCACTGACTATGAATTTTGAAATGTGATTTTGAGTATAATTAAAATGTTATCCAACAGTGCCAAGACTATATCTACTATAATGGCTGGCATCAAATCTGTAAGGATAGGAATTTATTTAGTTATTTTTAAAATAGAATGATCAATTTGGCCCACAAGATAAAGTACAATAATGAATTCCCATAGGCGCGACAGTACAATGGTTAATTTAGCATTCATTAGCCTTTTTGACCCTCCGGACAAAGTGCCAATGATTAATTTGGGACTTCCTTGAAGGATATTAATAAATATTTTGAATAATTTTTCTCTTTTAAATATGTATATTATTTTTATTTTAAAAATAAATCATTTTTTTTATAAAGTAGAATAACTCTTCTCTAATATATATATATAAAAAAATAACATATTAAATTTTTATCTCACTGCATCATCAGTTACATGAATTTTAGATTTTCATTTATCTCTATCTATTCTCCTTTTTTTCATTAAAATTTATGTATCCCTCAAATAATTTTCATGTATTTGGCTTTCACCCTATTTAATTTCTTTAGATATGTATTGATATAAAATTATTATATAATCATAATCATTTAGTGAAATAAAACCATTTTAAAAAATATACTTACAAAAAGTTTATTTTTTTTAATTCTAAACTAAAAACTTGTATTTCTCTTAAAAAAAATATTCTCCAACCATAAAAGATATTATAATTTGGAAAACGCATTATAAAATATTTTTTATTATATTTATAGATTTTTTTAAATTACTAAAAATATATTTTATGATAAAAAAAATTCTATCATTATGCCAATATGCATTCTAGTATTTATATATATAAATATATTTATTTAAAAATGAAAAAATAGCTCCAATGCTATTGCTATAGTTTAACATGAAGGACAGAGACCTCAACGCCGGTGGGGTCACCCATCAACAATGGTTTCTAAAGAGAGAGGATACTCATCTTAATTTGGTGGGCTCACCCACTGACTATGAGTTCTAAATAACTATAATGGAGGAGCTCAAGAGTACATTTTACAAATCTACAGAAGAGCCCCAATGTTTGATGATAGCTCACGAGGACCCCATCTTATTATCAAATGAGCAAGTTGCCAATTAAACAAGATCAGCGGCTGAAATTTGATTTGAGCCAATCCAATGCCCCAGATTTGCCGGTACAGAAAATTTTGGTTGGTACTGTAAAACTCCCCCTAAAACCAGCCACTGATCTATTCCATTGATTTATCTGAATATGAGAAAGGTCTGTCATCTCTTACTGGCATATCTACATTCTTCATTAAAACTGCACGACCCGATCATAAATCTGCCCATCTTTACAAAAGCTACAAGAAGACAAGAAGACCTAGATTTGAGCACGAGCAAGGACAAAATTATATTTATATGTACATATATAATATTAAAGACTCTAGATAAAAAGTAAAGCCAAACGAGCCGATATATCAACCTTTCAAATCCTTGGCCGCGACAATTATTGTAGGAAATAAGAGTGTAATATCTTAAAATTTGAAAGTAAATAATAATTATTTAAATTAGTATTTGAGCATATTATTGAATATTTGAGAATTTAAGAGAAAGTATTTATTTATGTGATTTTGAGGAAAATAAGGAATTAAAGGTAATTAATTAAATTATTTAGAAATAGTTAATAATTATTAATTATTATATTTGTGTTGATTATTAAATATTTATGGGTTAAAAGGAAATATTAATTTATTTGGATATTTGGAGATTTAAGAAAAATGTTTATTTATGTAATTTTGAAGAAATAAGAAATTTAGGTATTTAATTAATTTAATTGGGAGTATTTGGTAAAATAATAAAATAAATTAAATTGAGTGATTTCTAAAAATTTCGGGGTGAAAGTAAAATAAATAGAAGTTAAGATTAGGGTTGCTGAAACGTGATTTGCGGAAGTGGCCGTAAATCACTTTAAATATAATTGAAGCAGTATATGTAATGAAGAAGCAGCTGGAGCAGGCGGTTCGCGCGTGAGGAGGATGAGGCAAGGTCGCGGGTTTGAGCGAGGGGAGGCGCACGCGGGAGAGAAAATGGGCTGATTTTAATCAGCCAATGAGGGACCGAAACGATGTCGTTTCGGCCCTCAAGTGGTGATGGCTGCGCCACGTGGCCGCACCCCAGCCCTTCATTTTGGCCAATTTAAAGGCCAAATTTGGCCATTTTCGAACCAGCAAGCAGAGAGCAATTTAGAGGAGAAGAAGACGCGCGCATAGTGAAGAAAATGGAGAAATTGGGGAAATTTTTTGGATTAAATTCAGTTTAATTGCGATTTAATTAGCCAGGTAGGTAGAGAAGCTAGTATTAAACATTTTGTACGGTTGAAATTTTATTTTGGGCCCAATTTTATTAATTTTGAGAGTTATTCCATTTTACAGCATGTATTAATTTGGTGACATTTAAGTGTGAAAACGCTACAAATGACTAGATACAGGCAAGCTTCCCTCTACCCTTACGATCTTTTTCCATTTTGTGAACCCCTCGTTTTTCCTTAATTCGTTTTGATTTCGCGTATTAATTAAATGAATTAAGGATGTTATTGGCATGATTTAATTTAAAATAAATATGAGACTTATTGGAATTTTATTCATGGTGTGCCTATGTGGGATTTTAGACAACTAAATTATTTATATTACACGGTCAGATTTAATTAATGTGAGCCATGGTTTTATTAATCGCTATTAAACATTTTACTTCACAGCGGGAGTGCAAGAAAGGCAATGAACGGCCGTGTAAATGTAAGTTCCTAACTCTCTTCTCATCTTCTTCAATTCCTGTGAAAGTCTCCGCGGTTTCTCGTATTTTATGCCCTCCCTTACTCTAATTCGGCGCTTAACATTATTTATTGAATTATTATTCATTTGTTTTAATTTAAATTAAATCCAAAACTTCTAGAGTTTTATTTATTGTGTAACTACAGGGGTTTGTACCGCTCCCATTCCTTTCGGAATGATGCCGAACCCAGTTTGGTGACTAGGTTCCTAGAAGTACGGGTTTATTTACGATTTTCTCGAGTTTATTTATAATTCGGTTAGAGCTATTGAGCAGTAGGGCAGAGGTCGACTGTTTGGTGACGTTGGGGTAGACTATTGTACGGCCCTGAAGTGGACCGTCAGGCAGACACTCCTAGTCACTGGCCGTTGACCGGTGCCGGACACTGCTGACTAGCTCTGCCGGTATGTGATTTACTGCATGATTAGATACATTGTATTACTGTTCATGATTTGATATGCACATGGGTACAAGATGCATGTTGGGATATTCATTTATTGAGTATGCTTGGACACGAACATTCTAGCTTGGTTAGGTTGCATCCAGCACGGGCATATGCATCGTGTGTGGTTTACTATGTGGGCGGAGCATGGCCTGATGCCTGGATGTATGGGTGCCAGTATATCACGTTGATGCTCATTACGCCATTGCATTTTTATGTGCATTGCATGGTTACTAGTAGTTATTAGTTCTCGGACGGGAGGACCATTCCGAATAAGCCTAGGCTTGGGTGTCGGGAGTACCGACACGGACACAAGAGTGGCGGGAGCACCGACCCGGGATGACGCGCGCAGGTTGTTGGAGGTATTTGTTACCATCCAGGGCAGCGACAGGTTGGTATGGGACTTGGGTGCCGTGTGTCTTGTGTGGACCCCAAGGACCGGTATATGCTTTTATTATGCTATACTATTGTGTTATGGCGGCTCATGGCTTGTGTGTACTTGGGGGTTGGTGTTCTGGGGGAGGTTTACTGGTTTTGTACAGCCTTCAGCCTTTCTTTTCTTATGCTTGCTGAGTCTCTCAACTCACTTTATTTTTCCATCATTCCAGATAGTAGCAGCGTGGGCTATGGCAAGGGAGTCAGCTTTTAGCGGCAGACTCGATATGGTGTACAGGCAGTCCCATCAATCCTTGTCAACTCTCATGTCTGAGTAGGATCTGTCACGACCCGAAATCTGGTATGTCATGACCGGCACTAATCCCTAGGCCCAGCGGCCCCAAAATGGACTAGTAAGCCTCTTCTCTAGCTCGATTTGAATAAAACAATATTACTGACAAGATATAGAACATGAATAAAATACCGATTCACCTTCTAACATAATATCTCAATATTTCATATACAGCAGCTGTACAAAATAAGAATATCTATCACACTGCTGTCAATAATACATACCCGATCCCGTATCTCGGGCCCTTGGCACAATTATGTGCCAACAAAAATAAAGACAAAACATCAGACTCTACAACATGGGTATGTCTCCACAGAGCATCCTATAATACATCCGAAATCAAAAGAGGGTATGACATCATACCAGAAGATCTGCTGGACCAATAATCAAAAGGAGAATTCCCTAAAAATATTTTTAATAAAACGAGGTGAGTCTTGTGGACTCGCGAGTATAAGGTATGTCATGCCCACTAGGAGAGTATACAATAAAATGCTAGGATGATCATCATGAGTATAATAACGTAATAACAGTATAAACAGTGGAATTATAAACCATAAGTTAAATAATTTGAGATTTCAAAGGAAAACATAGTGTAGGAAAAATAGGTGCTTAAAGACAACCCCCATAAGTTGTTCCCTAACCACCCAAGTCCCCTATACTCTTGTATGAGATGCATGCACTGATTCTGAGGACACACTAGTAGAAACTGGCCTAACGCCTATATACACATGCACACAAGTATATATATCGGCACATACATCATCATCACACAATATCATCATAAAGGCCCACGTGATAGCAGTGCTGAAACATACTATCCGTGTCTCTCATGGCCTTGGCATGCCAAGCCTCACAGTACCATGATCTTTTCCTGCTGTGAGTCACCAGGGAATCTACTAGATAGTCCTCTAATAATAATGCAAATAATACCCTAATTTATGCACAAGTCATAATCATTTATCATTTCATGTGGTGCCTAAAATACACCATATCATTCAATAATTCACATTCTCAAAACAAGAAATCAATTAGGGTATCTTTCAGTTTATGTCTCTCCCAGTAGGATGAAAATATTTCATGCAAATTAGAAACATTTAAGAGTATTTTTCTATGATCCGCATATAAAAATCATGTACGAGTTATGCATATAAAAATTTATACAAGGTTATAATATTTATGAATAAAACAGTATATACGTGCATAATATAAGGTAATCATAACATATCCTGTCTACTCGCCTGGGAAATGATGACTCAAGTCCGAGTCTGGGGAGAAGATCGAACAAAATCCTGAGAATCTGAGCCTACAATAAATAGAATGGGGTGTCACATTTAGGTAACAAGAATAACGACGTAAAGAAATTACCGAAAATCCTAACCATTGCCTAACACCCTAAATCGATTATTTGGTACCTTGGCCCGCGCAATATTCAAATCTGGCGTCATGGAATTCGTCGAGCTAAGCCATCGACTACGTCATCATGTCTCGCTTTGCTTGCTACGCGTAAGTGTATAGTGGAACTACACACCCACTTATAGGCTGCAATATCATAATATATATATATATATTTACCCATAAACTAGTTTTCTTTTAATATAGATAATATATTTTTTTTATCTAAATTCCTCCTTTATCAAAAATACATACATATATATATTTATAACTAAATTGATAAATTTTCTTGAAAACTTAATAATTAATTAATAATTTAATAAATGGTTTAAAATGAATAAATTGCAATATTCTAGCCTCAGATAAAAGGAATCCATCAGAAATCAGGATTCGAAATAAACCCACGTCATCATCATAGGCTAGCCTAGAACGCACTCGGGGTCAGTCTTACTCGGCCTCGAGTCGTCTAATAGGGCTTCGTCCTTAGGAATCCGATCAACAAAATGACTCTCCAATCATATCGCCAATTCTAGGAGACCTAAAGAGAACCCAAATTAAACTGACATCGATATCCCGAGTAGGACCAACCTAACCAAGTCATCCTAGGTTCCCGGACAAGCGACAAGGGAGAACAAGCCGAGTGGGCCAACCCAAGGGCTGCCACAACTTGGTCAGTCATGCCCAACACATTGGGCCATCCTAAAACCCAATCGGGCCCCGCCATCCTAGGCTAAAACCTAACCCGACATGCCCAACCCCAAAAGCCCTCATTTCCTTTTTCCTTATATTTTTTTTTATTTTTATTTCCTTTTATTCTTTTTCCTTTCTTTTCTTTTCTTTCTTTTTCTTTTCCTTTTTTTTTTTTTCTTTTCCTTCCAACACACTGCCACCGCCGGCGACCGCTGCCGGCCGGCCAAAAATGGCCGACCAATATACCGATACGAAGCCCTCGCCACGAATATCAACATATATTAAAATGAAACCCATCGGACGGTCAGATCTTACTAGATCTGAGATTTAATTTTCGGTCGAAAATAGGGGCGAATCTGGCCATCGCCGTTCGCCGGCCGCCAGCCATTTTTTCGACGATCAGAAACTACCCCGAGGTGCGCAACACTAAGGAGAGCAACATACCCAAAAATGAGAAAGATCGGACGGCTAGATCTTCGTAGATCTAGAGTCGAAGTTTCGGCCAAAAAGAGAAAAAATATTGCCAACGTCGCCGGCCACCGTAGCCGGCGATTTCCAGCGATCCAAGACCGCCACCCAACCCTCTTAAGCAAACCGACCATCATATCCAAGAATCACAAAAATCCAACGGTTGAATCTTCGTAGATCTAACCTCAAACATTCGGCCAACAAGCCCCATCGCGCCTCAAGCCTCATTTCACGAAAACAACAAGCAAAACAGAGAGGATGAAGCCAAAACACTTACCTCTTTGTAGATCGGGGGCACTTTAACGGTGAAAGCGAAGTCGGATCAACGATCGAACGGCCGGATCGCTTGGAATCGAAGAAAATCCGAGAGGAAATCAAGAGAAAATAAAAGAGAGAGAGAGAGAGAGATTTTCTGATTTGGGGGGGGGGCTGCCGAGCGCCTCCCCCTTTTCTTTTTATATTTTTGTTTTTTTTTAATTATTATATATATAATTTAATTAATTTAATTAATTTAGTTTTTTTTTTTTTTGGATCTTTACATTCTCCCCCCCTTATAAAAATTCGTCCTCGAATTTCACGGAAACAAATAAGGATATTTCTCTTTCATAGCATCTTCCATCTCCCAAGTGGCCTCACCCTCACTATGGTGGCTCCACTGAACTTTAACAGAAGCTATTTCTTTAGATCTAAGCTTTCTGACCTGCCTATCTAAGATCTTTACAGGTTGCTCTTCATATTGCAAGCTTGGTTGGATCATAGTGGGTGCTGTAGGGGGCAAAACATGAGAGGGGTCTCCAATAACCCCGCGTAGCATCGACACATGAAATACGGGGTGCACTCCAACCATCGACGGTGGTAGTGCCAACTCATAAGCTACATTCCCAATCCGCCTAAGGACTCGAAATGGTCCAACATACCGAGGACTGAGCTTACCTCTCCTCCCAAACCTCACTACCCCCTTCATAGGCGATACTCTAAGGTACACCAAATCATCAACTGCAAACTCTAAGAGTCGACGCCTACGATCTGCATACGACTTCTGACGACTCTGAGCTGTCAAAAGCCTATCACGAATTACTTGGACGATCTCCATGCTTTGGCCAACCAGATCTGGGCCAATAAGTCGTCTCTCACCAACCTCAAACCAACCTAAGGGTGACCTACATCGTCGACCATATAGCGCCTCGTAAGGTGCCATTTGAATGCTAGATTGATAGCTATTGTTATATGCAAATTCGACATACGGCAAATTCTTCTCCCAACTACCCTTGAAATCAAGGGCACATGCTCTAAGCATGTCCTCAAGTATCTGGATAGTCCTCTCCGACTGGCCATCCGTCTGGGGGTGAAACGCAGTACTCAATGCTAACTGCGTACCCAAAGCCTCGTGAAATGAGCCCCAATACCGAGAGGTAAATATGGACCCTCGATCAGAAATAATAGAAATGGGTACTCCGTGATACCGTACAATCTCATGAATGAACTTCTGAGCTAACTGAGAGGCAGTAAATGACGTACTACAGCAATAAAACGAGCTATCTTCGTTAGGCGATCTACCACTACCCATACTGAATCATGTCCCGCAGGGGACCTCGGTAATCCTGTAACCATATCCATGGTAATATGTTCCCATTTCCATTCTGGAATTGGGATGCTCTCCAACAAACCTCCTGGCCTCTTATGCTCTGCCTTCACTTGCTGACAGACCTGGCAAGTTAGACACGTACGAGCAACATCTTCCTTAAGGCGTGGCCACCAAAACAATTGCTTTAGGTCCTGGTACATCTTGGTAGTCCCTGGGTGAATGGAAAATCGAGAGTGATGAGCCTCCCTAAGGATCCTACTCCTCAACTCGTCCACCTCGGGGACACAAAGCCGAGTCCTGAATCTCAACACTCCAGAAGAGTCCATAGAAAAATCCAACGCCTTACCTTCTCCGACATCTTTAATGATCTTGGCTAAACTAGGGTCCTTAACTTGAACCGCCTTAATCTCCTCCATCAAAGCAGACCTAAGCTCGATGTGCGCCAAAAATCCCCAAGATTCAGATATCTCTAAACGTGCACCACTCCGCTCTAAACTATGTAACTGCTCCACTAACAGTCTCCTCCAACTAGAAATATGAGCAAGGCTACCCATAGACTTTCTACTCAAGGCATCTGCTACTACGTTAGCCTTTCCTGGGTGGTACAAAATATGGATATCATAGTCCTTAAGGAGTTCCATCCACCTACGCTGTCTCAAATTCAGGTCCCGCTGGTCAAAAATGTACTTAAGACTCTTATGATCTGTGAACACCTCACAAGTCTCGCCGTACAAGTAATGCCGCCATATCTTGAGAGCAAATACTACGGCAGCCATCTCGAGGTCATGAGTAGGATAGTTCTGCTCATGTTTCTTCAACTGCCTAGAAGCATACGCAATAACTCTCCCACACTGCATTAACACACATCCTAATCCAACCCTCGACGCATCACAGTACACAGCATAACCCCCATTCCCTGATGGTAGGGTCAACACTGGCGTTGTAGTCAAACGTCGCTTCAACTCATTGAAGCTTTGCTCACATGCATCTAACCACTCAAACTTTACATTCTTTTGGGTGAGACGCGTCATCGGCGCTGCAATCTTAGAAAAATCCTTCACAAAGCGACGGTAGTATCCTGCTAAACTTAGGAAACTACGTATCTCGGTGACTGTAGTGGGTCTAGGCCACTGAGCCACAGCCTCTATCTTCTTTTGGTCCACCTGGATCCCTTGACTAGACACAACATGCCCCAAAAAGCCAACACTCTCTAGCCAGAACTCACACTTTGAAAACTTGGCATACAACTCATTCTCACGAAGGGCTTGTAAAACCGTCATAAGATGGTGCTCATGCTCAACATCACTCCTCGAGTACACCAATATGTCATCTATGAATACAATGACAAATCTATCCAAGAAAGGTCGAAATACTCTATTCATCAAATCCATGAATGCTGCCGGGGCATTCGTCAACCCGAAGGACATCACCAAAAACTCGTAATGCCCATACCGAGTGCGAAAGGCAGTCTTGGGAACATCCTGATTCCTGATCCTCAATTGATGGTATCCTGATCTTAAATCAATTTTAGAAAATCGCCTCGCACCTTGCAATTGATCAAATAGGTCATCAATGCATGGCAACGGGTATTGGTTACGGATAGTGACTTTGTTTAGTTGACGATAGTCGATACAAAGTCTCAAACTCCCATCCTTCTTCTTCACAAATAGCACCGGCGCACCCCATGGCGACGTGCTAGGCCTAATAAAGCCCTTATCTAAGAGTTCTTGTAATTGATCCTTTAACTCCTTCAATTCCGCTGGGGCCATTCTATACGGGGGTATCGAAATAGGTCGAGCCTCCGGTATTAGGTCGATACAAAACTCAATCTCCCGATCGGGTGGTAATCCCGGAAGCTCCTTGGGAAAAACGTCTGGAAACTCACACACTACCGGGACTCCACTAACCTCCCCAACTGATCGGTCACACTCTCTCACGACTGCCAAGAACCCCTCACAACCTCTGCCCAACATACGTTGCGCATTTATAGCTGATATCAACATGCTAGCCCCTCGAGTCCTATCCCCTTGGATATAAAACGAATCCTCACCGGGAATATTAAAGTAAACGCGTTTCTGACGACAATCTAGGCTAGCGTGGCATGAAGCTAACCAATCCATACCTAAAATGACATCAAACTCCATAGGACCGAGTAAAATAAGATCTGCTAGTGTATCCCTACCCACGAGAGAAACAACACAAGCCCGATACTCTCGCTCTACCTGTAGGGCATCACCCACAGGAGTTCCCACTAACATGGGCTCGCCTAGAGGAGTGGCACTTACTCCCAGACAGGGAGCAAATTGCCATGATACAAACGAATGCGTCGCCCCGAGATCAAATAGCACGTGTGCACTGTGACCACAGATATGAACCGTACCTGTCACCACCTGATTGGATGCCTGGGCATCCTGAGTCGTCATATGATAGACCCTCGGCTGACTCTGTGGGCCATGTCCCCCTCGAGGCTGGGGAGCGCTGCTCTGAGCTCTAGATGTCGGCTGCTGAGCTGGAGCCTGTCGTCCTGGAGGGCCTCGCCCTAGCTGTGAACAATCCCTCTGGATGTGACCTGACTGTCCACACCTAAAGCATGTAATCGGGGCCTTTGCATACCTGCACACCCTTGAGTGTCTCTTCTTACATGTCGGACATAGGGGCCTCTCTTCCTGTCTCTGCTGCCACTGCCGCCGCTGCTGCTGTCTCTGGGAAGGGGGCGCAGGCAATGAAGGAAATGGTGGCGCTACTGCCAACGGCTGCAAACTCGTCGTGCCCTTCCCCTTCTTCCCAGAAGAGAAGGAAGTACCAGTGTCGCCTCTAACCCTCTTCAAGTCTCTAGCTGCCCTCTCCTCTGCTGCTCGTGCCTCAAGGGCTAAGGCACTATCAACTGCCTCCTCATACGTGCCAAAACGAGTGGCGTGCAAACTCCTGAACCACGGCTCGATCAATCGAGATATAAAGCGTGTAATCCTGTCCTGCTCCGTAGGAACCAAAGCAGGTGCAAACTGTGAGAGCTCAGTGAATAACGCATCATAACGCTCAACGCTCATATCTGGGGTCTGTCTTAGGGCCTCAAACTGCTGGGCCCTCTGGAATCTCATAGTGCTAGAGACATATTTTGCCAAAAATAGTCTCTTGAACTCAGCCCACCCTAACGGGGCATCACCCCGCCGTCTCCTCAATACATCATACCACACGCTCGCCTCACCATGAAGACAAAAAGAGGTGAGCTCCACCATCCGGTAGCCATGTATGCGAGAACCTCTCTTCAGTTTGTCCAACTGATCCAAAAACTCTTCAGCCTTATCTCTCGCACCTCTGAACTGGGGTGGCTTCAGACCCATAAACCGCTCAAACTCATAATCTATCCCAACGGCCTCAGGGTCCACTGGAAGGTCCACTGGAGGTTGTCCCCTAGTCTCGCCTGCATCACCAGTGCCGACGGCAACACCTGCAGCGCCACCGCTAACGGCGCCCCTGGCGCCACCAGCCACAGCACCGTCGCCAGTGCCGCCACTAGTGCCACCTCTAGTGCCATCCTCGGTGCCATCTCCAGTGCCGCCACCAACCCTAGTATCAGGGCTCACACCCCCTGGCGCCTCTGGCTGTCTCTGAGAATTAACTATATTTGTCAACAGCACCGTGATGTTTGCCAAGGAGTCAATAATCAGCTGGTCCCTATCTCTCGCCGGAGTACTACCATCAAAGTCAACTCCACTGCGACCCGAACCACGGCCCCGGCCTCTACCTCGGCCTCGGCCTCGGCCACGTCGTTCGCCACGACCTCGTCCACGGCCTCTGACCGTGTAACCGCTGGTAGGTGAGGGCTGAGGAGCCTGATCACCCCCTAAAGAATCTGTCTGCCTGGATGCTGTCCGAGAACGAGTAGGTATCATCCCTGTCATCGTACTGATAGGTCAATAAAAGTAGCAATAGAATCTGAAAGCAAAAGATCAAATGATACTAGACTCTAACACCCTTAGCAAAAGCTAGATCAATAATGTGCCATGGCTCACACCACGATCTAAAACCCAGCTAAGAATGGCTCTGTGGGACTCAATGAGACAAGACCTTAGACAAGGCTAGAGAATCGAATAGAATCAAAAGACACAAGCCTAACTCAAGAGTAACCTAGGCTCTGATACCAATCTGTCACGACCCGAAATCTGGTATGTCATGACCGGCACTAATCCCTAGGCCCAGCGGCCCCAAAATGGACTAGTAAGCCTCTTCTCTAGCTCGATTTGAATAAAACAATATTACTGACAAGATATAGAACATGAATAAAATACCGATTCACCTTCTAACATAATATCTCAATATTTCATATACAGCAGCTGTACAAAATAAGAATATCTATCACACTGCTGTCAATAATACATACCCGATCCCGTATCTCGGGCCCTTGGCACAATTATGTGCCAACAAAAATAAAGACAAAACATCAGACTCTACAACATGGGTATGTCTCCACAGAGCATCCTATAATACATCCGAAATCAAAAGAGGGTATGACATCATACCAGAAGATCTGCTGGACCAATAATCAAAAGGAGAATTCCCTGAAAATATTTTTAATAAAACGAGGTGAGTCTTGTGGACTCGCGAGTATAAGGTATGTCATGCCCACTAGGAGAGTATACAATAAAATGCTAGGATGATCATCATGAGTATAATAACGTAATAACAGTATAAACAGTGGAATTATAAACCATAAGTTAAATAATTTGAGATTTCAAAGGAAAACATAGTGTAGGAAAAATAGGTGCTTAAAGACAACCCCCATAAGTTGTTCCCTAACCACCCAAGTCCCCTATACTCTTGTATGAGATGCATGCACTGATTCTGAGGACACACTAGTAGAAACTGGCCAAACGCCTATATACACATGCACACAAGTATATATATCGGCACATACATCATCATCACACAATATCATCATAAAGGCCCACGTGATAGCAGTGCTGAAACATACTATCCGTGTCTCTCATGGCCTTGGCATGCCAAGCCTCACAGTACCATGATCTTTTCCTGCTGTGAGTCACCAGGGAATCTACTAGATAGTCCTCTAATAATAATGCAAATAATACCCTAATTTATGCACAAGTCATAATCATTTATCATTTCATGTGGTGCCTAAAATACACCATATCATTCAATAATTCACATTCTCAAAACAAGAAATCAATTAGGGTATCTTTCAGTTTATGTCTCTCCCAGTAGGATGAAAATATTTCATGCAAATTAGAAACATTTAAGAGTATTTTTCTATGATCCGCATATAAAAATCATGTACGAGTTATGCATATAAAAATTTATACAAGGTTATAATATTTATGAATAAAACAGTATATACGTGCATAATATAAGGTAATCATAACATATCCTGTCTACTCGCCTGGGAAATGATGACTCAAGTCCGAGTCTGGGGAGAAGATCGAACAAAATCCTGAGAATCTGAGCCTACAATAAATAGAATGGGGTGTCACATTTAGGTAACAAGAATAACGACGTAAAGAAATTACCGAAAATCCTAACCATTGCCTAACACCCTAAATCGATTATTTGGTACCTTGGCCCGCGCAATATTCAAATCTGGCGTCATGGAATTCGTCGAGCTAAGCCATCGACTACGTCATCATGTCTCGCTTTGCTTGCTACGCGTAAGTGTATAGTGGAACTACACACCCACTTATAGGCTGCAATATCATAATATATATATATATATATTTACCCATAAACTAGTTTTCTTTTAATATAGATAATATATTTTTTTATCTAAATTCCTCCTTTATCAAAAATACATACATATATATATTTATAACTAAATTGATAAATTTTCTTGAAAACTTAATAATTAATTAATAATTTAATAAATGGTTTAAAAGGAATAAATTGCAATATTCTAGCCTCAGATAAAAGGAATCCATCAGAAATCAGGATTCGAAATAAACCCACGTCATCATCATAGGCTAGCCTAGAACGCACTCGGGGTCAGTCTTACTCGGCCTCGAGTCGTCTAATAGGGCTTCGTCCTTAGGAATCCGATCAACAAAATGACTCGCCAATCATATCGCCAATTCTAAGAGACCTAAAGAGAACCCAAATTAAACTGACATCGATATCCCAAGTAGGACCAACCTAACCAAGTCATCCTAGGTTCCCGGACAAGCGACAAGGGAGAACAAGCCGAGTGGGCCAACCCAAGGGCTGCCACAACTGGGTCAGTCATGCCCAACACATTGGGCCATCCTAAAACCCAATCGGGCCCCGCCATCCTAGGCTAAAACCTAACCCGACATGCCCAACCCCAAAAGCCCTCATTTCCTTTTTCCTTATATTTTTTTTTATTTTTATTTCCTTTTATTCTTTTTCCTTTCTTTTCTTTTCTTTCTTTTTCTTTTCCTTTTTTTTTTTTTTCTTTTCCTTCCAACACACTGTCACCGCCGGTGACCGCCGCCGGCCGGCCAAAAATGGCCGACCAATATACCGATACGAAGCCCTCGCCACGAATATCAACATATATTAAAATGAAACCCATCGGACGGTCAGATCTTACTAGATCTGAGATTTAATTTTCGGCCGAAAATAGGGGCAAATCTGGCCGTCGCCGTTCGCCGGCCGCCGGCCATTTTTTCGACGATCAGAAACTACCCCGAGGTGCGCAACACTAAGGAGAGCAACATACCCAAAAATGAGAAAGATCGGACGGCTAGATCTTCGTAGATCTAGAGTCGAAGTTTCGGCCAAAAAGAGAAAAAAATAATGCCAACGTCGCCGGCCACCGTAGCCGGTGATTTCCAGCGATCCAAGACCGCCACCCAACCCTCTTAAGCAAACCGACCATCATATCCAAGAATCACAAAAATCCAACGGTTGAATCTTCGTAGATCTAACCTCAAACATTCGGCCAACAAGCCCCATCGCGCCTCAAGCCTCATTTCACGAAAACAACAAGCAAAACAGAGAGGATGAAGCCAAAACACTTACCTCTTTGTAGATCGGGGGCACTTTAACGGTGAAAGCGAAGTCGGATCAACGATCGAACGGCCGGATCGCTTGGAATCGAAGAAAATCCGAGAGGAAATCAAGAGAAAATAAAAGAGAGAGAGAGAGAGAGATTTTCTGATTTGGGGGGGGGCTGCCGAGCGCCTCCCCCTTTTCTTTTTATATATATATTTTTTTAATTATTATATATATAATTTAATTAATTTAATTAATTTAGTTTTTTTTTTTGGATCTTTACAATTTACTCTATTATTTTGTATTGTGCCAGGTCTTTTCTCGAGTCTCGTGTATGTCGGCATAAGAGTTTGTGTTTATTTATTTATCATGTGACCGCTGTGCTAGCGGGGTACCTGTAGTGCATGCATGTGTTTAGCTTCGCTTTTGCTGTTCTTATTTTTGTGTATGCATGCCAAAGTGGTTCTTGTCTCGTGTTTCATTCTTTCTCATTCCGTAGGCACTCCTGTTCGGGTAGTCCGGGTGATTAGGATATCCAGGCGGGGGTGTTTACAAAGAGTGTGTTTGACAGCATGAAAAATGTCATATTTAAGGAATTAAATTTTATTTTTGGTGTTTGACTCATTATATTTTTTATAGAATTCAATTTCATAGTACAATCATTAAAGTATGTTTTTTGCTCTTTTTCATGGAAAATTCCATCTAGGGGGAGATGGTTTTTATTTTTCATACAAGTTGAAAAATACTTTCATTTCCAACTAAATGCTATCAAACACACCCTAATAGTATGAAGTGATTGGACGGTAGAAACTTGATGATTAATTCTTGAATGCAATATCTTTCATCTAAATCAAGGAATGATCAAATGATCCGGATCAACATTAAATGAGATCAGGAGGTTCTGTAACATCTCGAAATTTGAAATAATTAGCAATTTTTAATTTTGACATTTGAAGTGATTTGAGAATTTAAGTAAAATAATTAATTTATGGGTTTTAGGGTAATTTATCGAGTTATGTGAGGTTTTATGGAGATTAATGGAAAATATTACATTTGGTATATTTTTGGGATTAGAATAATAGTTTATGTTATTTTGAGGAAATGGGTAATTAATTATTTTAAGGCATTATGAAAATAAGGAAATATGGAAATAAATTAATTTGGGTTAATTTCTGAAAGTTTTTGGCATTAAAATGAATTTTTGAAAACTGAAAATGCCTTAAAAATAAATTGATTGCGATAAGGAACAAGGAGGGTTGTAGAAGAGATGGTTGGGGGTGCCAGGGAGGAAGCGAGGTTGCGGGATCAAATCTGCGGCCAAGCAAAATGCAAGCTAGGTTTTTTTAAACCCAGTAGGCACGCGTAGGCTCGCCCATGCGCGCGGCCATACACGCGCATGCGCGCCACGTAGGGCCCTGCGCGGCCCTGCTGTGCGCCCACGTGGCTGGCTCCTCCAGTCACATGCCTAGCCCTCTATTACCCTTCAAAAAATAATGTTTTTTAATGCACCTCTTAGCCCTACGCTATTGCCTTCCCTTGGCCTATAAATAGGCCATAACATTAAGTAAAATGGGGGATTTTATGGGGAAAGTTTTGGGGAAATTAAGGAAAATTCTGCCCGTGCAAGTTTGGGCTATGGCATAGCAACCTCGGTATACTGCAAGAATTAAGAAGATATTTAAGGCAAGTTCTCTTCCTAATTTTTGCAAGTTCTTCTTCCTCTTTGTTTCAATTAAGAGGCAGGATCTCAGTTTTTCTATTAATATGCAAGTTTAGTTTTTCATTTTTTTCAAGTTCATGTTTGCAAGTTCCTGTTACTATTTTGCAAGTCATTTCTTATTTTACAAGTTATTTCCCCTTTTGCTAGTAAATTATTCTACGATTACATTTGTACCTATTGAATCTAAAATAAGGTTTTGTATCACCCTATCTTTTCTTGAGAATGATGCTTTATTGTGGACATGCAAGTGATTGATGTTGTCTTGCATGAATTTTTTCCTATTGTGCATATTGCTTCATTAATTGCATGTCAGTTATATATATATGAGCAATTACTACAAATAGGCATGTTATGAGAATGTATAAAGCATGTGTATGAAAATGTTTTTTTTTTTAAAATGTGTAAAGACCTCATGATGCGCGCAGTAGATGAGTCTGCAAGATATATCTGCAGAGAAAGTGTTGAGTTCAAAGTTGGACTTCGATCCCAAATTTATGTTATAGATTTCGGTCCCAAGGTTTCGGACTTCGATCCCATGTTTATAGTTTTAAAAAGTACTGCATAAGAGCATGGATGCATGTAACATCATTTTATCATGAGAAAGTACCTTAAATGGCATTCATATCTCTTTTGCTTCTTGATCCCCATGACTCTTATGTTCGCTTTCTTTCAGTTATACTTATTGGGTCTTGTGGCTTATGTTTGTTTGCATCATTATAAGAAAATGTAAGAATAAAGTAGAGGGCGAGCCAAGTGAATTAGGATCCTTGGGATAGCAGTGTGTCTAGAGCCATCTCAATCAAAGGTCCCTGGCGATATTTTGAGTCGTGTAATATTAAGTTATGATTATTTATGTTTTAGATTATACCCCTGAAGGGATATGATAGGTTATGGACTCTGATGTGAAGTGTAATATTGAGTTATTTTTGTTTATGTGAGTATGTGAACATTATTGTGTTTGTCTATAAGTAAGAATGTATGAGTGTGACTTCTTTTATCAAAGAGAATGTGTGATATTTTAATAAGTTTTGGCATTTGTACCATCTTGCTGTGAGCCCCTGATTAGGGGCTCTTACAGGTTCATCGTACGTGATGGGTTGGCTATGATTAATTAAGGAGGTGGCATAGTCCCACTAATAAACTGGGAGATGCAATCACTGGGCGAATTTGAGGAGAAGCAGTTTTGCGTGGAATCATGACATTGGAATAGAGATGAGATCGATGGAGATCACTGATGATGATGTCCTTAAGAACTAATTACTACACTTCTATTCGTTATATATATATATATATAAACACATAAATATAATTCTTAACTAAATAATATAATGTAATTTCATGATCTAATAACTTATATTCATGGTATAAAATAACAATATCCATGGTATAACATAAAAATATTAATTCATACTATATATATAATTTAGTGGCATTTGTTATATAATGTAAGGATACTTATGATATATATATATAATATAGAGTTATTCAGGGATAATATAAGTTATTTATGGTATAAGAGGGGGGTATTCATGATAAAATATACGAATATTTGTGATATAATATAAGGTTATTTATTGTATAAGATAAGTATATTGATAGCATAAATGTGTATTCGTGTCATAATTTAGGAGTGTTCAAGGTATAACATAGGGGGTATTTGATCTATATATGATTTGTAATGACCCGTTAATGGATTTAGGAGTTATTAATAATCTATTTATGAGAATTGAGAAATTTTTCCTATTAAATTAAATATGAGTAATATTTTATGTGACAAATATATGAAAGTAAATTATGTGTTTAAATTAAATGGAAGTGGGCTTGGGTTAAGTCGACTCGAATTTTCGCTGAGTCAACTCGGTCGCAGTTTTGACTATTCTGCGTATGTCTCGCTATTTCGACCATAACTTTTGATGTAGAATTCGGATTTGCGATCCGTTTGAAGCGTCATAAACTAGACTTTGAGAGCTTCGATTTGATATATAAAATTATATATTTTGGATATGATTTGAGTTGGTTAAATATTTTCTTAAACCAAATCAAGTAAGATTGTCAAAGTAAATTATTTTTAAATGCTTCATTTGATATCCCTCAATCCTCTAAAGTGATAAGACGTGTTCGAAGATATATATATGTAAATACATGAGATTCATAAGATGAAAATATAATTAGCTTGCATGAGGTAGTATAATAATAATCAATTGGGAGATTGTTAAGAAATATCCTTGGTGGGTATGTCCATGGAGTCTTATGGGGGATGCCTTGATAACTCTAGATGAATAATTGCCCTTAAATAAAATGAAATGACCATACAATGATGTGATTGAAGATATGCATATGTGCATGAATTGGCTCATGAGTGAATATGTTATTGAAATGTTTAAATGTGCATGATGTCACGATGTGTACATTTCTATAATAGAGCATGCGTGTTATATTTATGTGAGATCTTATGAGCACTGCATTGCATTATTATTTGCGCACCTATTATTTTACGCAGTGGTTATGTACCGCATGGTGAGAAATGGATATCTTAAAGAGCGTCTGACGCGGGTGACGTGGCTATATAGCTCGGTAGGCGATGCTCAAGCCATTGGGTGGCAAATTGGTTTTTTTATATATATATATGCATTCATGCATGTGAATAAAGGGCTTTGAGAGCCAATGTGATCCATGTATATGGAAGGCTGTGTGAGCCAATGCGATGTATGGAGATCTATGTATTTATGAGAAATGAAACAATGCATAAAATGCATAATGGCAATGGCATGTAAATGATTTAAATGATGGGAACTAATGGGATATGCTACTTGTACTTGAGAAATCGGGTCTATTCCACTGTGATTTATCTCTGCCTTAACCTTATAGCTCCATTTGTTGTAATATATGTTTTCTTATGGAATGGTATTATTAAAAAGAATGGAAGGATGTGTTTAAATTGTATTGTATTGGGGAGTCTAGCGTACTCTATTTGTGTTATCCATCCCTTCATTCTTGTGTCCGTTGTTATATATGTATACTTGTCGAGCCTTATGGCTCACTTTGAAATATGAGTTTTGATAAAGTAGAAGGAAGTGTGTTCTTTGAAGATGTTGTTGTCCAGTTTAGAAGGCATGAACCTAATGGGTGTTTAGATGTCGGGTAATGATTTTTTCTGGCTCTGAGTTATTCATGCCTTCGTGTATCGTTCTATGGATTTTCCATTTACTATATACTTGTTGAGTCTTATGGCTTACTCTGTTTCTTTTGTCATTTCAGGGAAGTGGAAGATATATGTTGAGACTAGTTTTGGTTAAATATGTACAGAGATGTCCCAACCTCAAAAATCCATGGGTGCAGTTTGATGGCCTGATTATATGGTTTCATTTTGTATTTAAATTTTGATGTCTTTCATTTTGGCAATGTATGGGTGGTAAGCCCTAGGCGAATGATTAATATGTATTATGGCTCATTTGATAGTGAGCAAATACGAAAATAAAAATAATTTTTGACAAATTTTTGATTGATGTCTTGTATTTATATCAATTTTAAACAGACTTTCTCTCGAATTTCCTATGCTAGCGGATAATCCGGGAGTAGGCCCCGACATGGTTATCCATGATAATATAGGGTATTCATGATATATTATTTAAAATAATTAAAAAATAAAAAAATACTATAAAATTATTATAAAATGATAAAATTCTGTAAACGTAACCATCATAAAAAATATAGTGTATATTTTATGGGTCCCAAAGAACTGCCGCGAGAGAAAATTCATCTTTGGTGGGCTCACCCATTGACGATGAGTTCTAAAAAACTACAATCCTTAACCCTAGATCGCAATCATGAATTTTGAAATGTGATTTTGAGTATAATTAAAATGTTATCCAACAGTGCCAAGACTATATATCAGCCTTTTTGACCAATTTTTAAAAATACATTAGCCTTTTTCACCATTTTTAAAATACAATGATTGATTTAATTCTCCAGACAAAGAGCAATGACTAATTTGGGACTTTACTTGAAGGATATTAATAAATATTTTAAATAATTTTCTCTTTTAAATATGTATATTATTTTTATTTTTAAAATAAATCATCTTTCTTTATAAGTAGAATAACTCATCTCTAATATATATAAAAAAATAATATATTAAGTTTTTATGTCACTGTATTAGTTACATGAAGTTTAGATTTTCGTTCATCTCTATCCATTCTTTTTTCTTCATTAAAACTTATGTATAGCTCAAATAAGTTGTTTTGCTCAACCTTTTATCTCTTTTACTAACTATTTGCTCTATGTCATGAACTCTTCTCACATGAATTTCTATTACTCTTATTCCAACATGATAAAAATATCTTAATTTTATTTTTCACAATTTATCTTTAATAGGAGTCAGTACCTAATCTTATTGTGAATAACATTATTTTTAAGTTTTTTTTCTTATATAATCACATATCCATCTTAACATTCTCAACTTAATCACACTCATATTTTAACATGTTGGTACTCTACCGTTCAATATTCCGTATTGAACAACAAAGTTAGTTATATAGACTTAATGAAATTTTATTATCATATAAAACCTTACATACACTTTTACATTTTAACCAACTTAATTTAATTTTATTAGTAACAAAGTCATTATTTTTTTCATATTTTTGGATGATCCATCGAAGATTTATAAAGTTTTTATTTTTTGATATAATTTTTCTTCTAATTTTTTCATAACATTATCTATATTTAAATTTTTGTTAAACCTAATTTTCATGTATTTGGCTTTCACCCTATTTAATTTCTTTAGATATATATTAATATAAAATTATTATATAATCATAATCATTTAGTGAAATAAAACCATTTTAAAAAATATACTTACAAAAAGTATACTTTTTTATTCTAAGCTAAAAACATGTATTTCTCTTAAATAAATATTCTCCGACCATAAAAGATATTATAATTTGGAAAATACATTATAAAATATTTTCTATTATATTTATAGATTTTTTAAAATTAATAAAAAAATATTTTATGATAAAAAAATTTCTATCATCACGCCAATTTGCATTCTAGTATTTATATATATAAATATATTTATTTAAAAATAAAAAAACAGTTCTGGCGCTATTGTCTATTGTTATAGTTGAACATGCAGGAGAGAGACCTCAACGCCGGCGAGGTCACCCATCGACAATGGGTTCCAAAGAACCGACATGAGAGAAAATTCATCTTTGGTGGGCTTATCCATTGATGATGAGTTCTAAAGAACTACAATTCTTATCCCTAGATCGCAATCTTGAATTTTGAAATGTGATTTTGAGTATAATTAAAATGTTATCCAACAGTGCCACTATATATTAGCCTTTTTGACCAATTTTTAAAAGTACATTAGCCTTTTTGACTATTTTTAAAATACAATGATTGATTTAACTCTCTAGACAAAGAGCAATAACCATTTATTATCAAATGAGCAAGTTGCCAATTAAACAAGATCAACGGCTGAAATTTGATTTGAGCCAATCAATGGCCCAGATTAATTTGCCGGTACTGATAAATTTGGTTGGTACTGTAAAACTCCCCCTAGCTAAAACCAGCCACTCGATCTATTCCATTGATTTGTCTCAGAATGAGAAAGGCCTATCATCTCAGTAAATCTGCATTCTTCATCAAAACTGCACGAAGACCAAGACTACGAGAGCTACAAGAAGACCGACTTCTTGTATGCTACAAGAAGACCAAGACCAGGAAAAAAAGTAAAGCCAAATGAACCGATATATCACCTTTCAAATCCTTGTTCGCCACAATTATTTTAAAAAGTAAAGCCAAATGAACCGATATATCACCTTTCAAATCCTTGTTCGCCACAATTATTTTAAAAAGTAAAGCCAAATGAACCGATATATCACCTTTCAAATCCTTGTTCGCCACAATTATTTTAAAAAGTAAAGCCAAATGAACCGATATATATCAACCTTTCAAATCCTTGGCTGCCACAATTATTTTAAAAAGTAAAGCCAAATGAACCGATATATATCAACCTTTCAAATCCTTGGCTGCCACAATTATTGTAGGAAATAATAGTATGAAGTGATCGGAGGGTAGAAACTTGATGATTAATTCTTGAATGCAGTATGCTTCATCTAAATCAAATAATGATTGAATGATCCGGATCAACATTAACTCAGATCAGGTTCAACGTACGTGATGGGTTGGCTATGATTAATTAAGGTGGTGGCATAGTCCCACTAATTAACTGGGAGAAGCGCTATCACTGGGCGAATTTGAGGAGAAGTGGTTTTACGTGGAATCGTGACATTGGAATTGAGATGAGATGAGATGAGATGGAGATCACCGATGATGATGTCCTCGAGAACTAATTACTACACTTCTGTTCTTTATATATATATATATATTTGAAGTGATATGTTACATTAATATATTATATATTTGTGTTGAAAACTAGTGTATGTGTCAAGTAACATTTTTGATATATATATATATATATATAAACACACGTAGGTATAATTCTTAACTAAATAATATAATGTAATTTCATGATCTAATAACTTGTTCGTATGGGTTTACAATGCGACGCTTAAGCAAAGCATATATATGCAGAATAAATCATTTTTGGTTAGCTTCCACAAACCGTATGCAGTAGAGCATTTAATATCAGTTTCGAATTCTCATACTATAGCCTGCACTTGAATTTGTTCATTTTTCTTTTTTTGTATTTTCCTTAAATTTGTTCGGTTTTTATGCCAGTATTTCTAAATTTGGGTAAAAAAGAAAAGGAAATTAAAAAAAAATCAGATAACTGAAAATTGAATCTGAGGTGTTCAATTTTGATTCAGTTAATTTCTATGTAGCTTCCGTTCGAATGTCAAAAACAAAATAATTTGGTTCGGGTTACAACCAACAAATACGATATTGTCCACAAAAGGACATGTACCATGCATTAAAGCTAAGGCCGAAGCACCAGAACACATACATCCTCTACTAAGAAACAACCCAATAAGTGACCTTAAAAACCAAAGGCCAACAAAATGAGTGGGAAGACTAAACAAACAGATAAAATAAGGAGGCCCAAACAACACATACAAAACTTTGGGGGTTTAGGGTTTCATGGTGTTGGCCTTAGTTGGGCCAAACAAGGCCCAAATAAAAGGCCTAATTACTAGGGCTTAAAACATAGAGGTTGACCCTTTTTCATATATTGAAGTGTGCGCACCCTCACTAGTTGAAGCTAAGTGAGTTTAGAAACACTCTGTGAAAAACGTATGTGTAGCTATGCTAGAAACACCTAATGTACACTTATTTTTATCATTCCATTAAAATCCAAGCTAAAAGCACACACCCTCTCTTCTTCTTCTTATTCTTCACTTCTTAAACCCTAGCCTCTACTAATGATTGATTAGCAATCCCTACTTGCAACGACCCTAGAGATAGGTGACTGCTACATCTTGCGAACAGGTACAACTAGTGAGCATTAGGCATTCAAACAACTTCCCAGTGATTGGTGAATATCCGTAGCTCTCTCCGAACTCTCTCCACAGACCTCTCCATGACAGTTCTAAGGTATATTACTATTCTTTGATTTCTTGGTCTAGTGTTATCCTGATTGACTATAAATACGTATATATACATATATATATTTGTATAAATATATGTATACGTATATATACATATATATAAATACATATGTATAAATATATGGTCGCACACATGTTTATATATATGTATATAAATATAAAGTACATATAAAAGTATAATTGTATATATATGCAAATATGTATACGAGCATATTACATATTTGGATGAACACGTATGTGATCACGTCTATGTATGTGTTCATTTAGACATACATATATATATATATATATATGCTGGGAATCAGGGATGGAGGTAGGATTTTGATTTAGTAGGGACTAACTTAAATACAAAAAATATAATTTTAAAAATAAGACAATAATGATAATATTAAAATACAATTTTTTTTAATTGTTCCCTATGACTTTTTATATTTTGATAGCGTTGTATAATGATCTCATTATCAATTTTATTAAATACATCATTTTTTACATGCACAACTAAGCTATCATTCATCCATTAGTCTCCAATTCTATTACGCAATCGATATTCATCATGATGTTCATTACAGAAAGTACTCTTTCAACTATAGTAGTAGCACTATAAAGAACTGTGTTGCCGTTGACATCTATGTGCCCTAGATGGTCCCGTTGCGGGCGCCCCAAGTAGTGGCCGAGGACTTGAAGTGAATCATATTTCCTTGATCTAACACTGCTTTGAAATTGTTGTGGTGGCTAACAGTGGCATCATCGGCAGTGGAGCTAGTTCTTGAAGTTGCTATTTGGGCCGTCTATACAAATGGATTCAGAGAATTGTCTTTAATTAGTGGTCTTTGCTTAACAGAGGACGAAACCGGTTTAAAGGAGTTGAGGAGAATAAGAGGTTGTTTGGCTTACCGTTTTTTATTAGAGCTTTTAAGTGAGGTAACTGTTAGTATAAAAGTTGTATAGTATTTAAATTGATAACGTGTTTGGAAAAATATACTTTTAAACTATCAGTTAATAGTTATGTGTTTGATTTGTAAATGTTGATAAGTGGTTAAAATTTAACAAAAAGACTAAAATAGACATGATACAAAATAATACAAATAAAATTTATAAAAATTTTATTTTTTATAAAAAAATTATAAATTAATTTCTAAATGTTAGATAAATTATACATATTTATTAAAAAATATATTACTACAATATATATTACATCTTTTATTTTGTTGTTAAAAAATATTACCATGAATATATATATACAATATATATACACTTATAGTTGCAGTCGATTGGGGAGGAGAGGCGGCAATCGAAGCTAGAGGCGGCAGCGATGGAGGGTCGACGGTGCTGGGTAGCGGATCTAGATTTGGAAGAAGGACCAGTGATGGTGCGGTGCGGTGGCTCAACTAGGCGACGGCGGCAACGGCAGATCTGAAGCAGAAGAGAGGGAACCTGAAGAAGATGATGGGGGAAGAGAGCTTCTGAGGGTAGAATGGTATTTTTCTCGATCAACTTAGGAGCTTTTTTTGCCAAAGCTAGGGGGTACCATCTTCTCCTAAACGTTGTTATAACAATTTTTCAGCCTTATAGTATTTAAGCTAATTATTCAAACCAAACGTTTAACCGTTAGAAGCTGCATAACTTATACGCTGCTTGTGCTACTTATAAGCGGTCAAACCGCTAAGTCAAACAACCTCTAAAGCCGGTGCCAATGTTCCAACTTCCAAGTAAAGAATAAGTGGAGGAGTGAAAAGTGCCAGTGAGGAGAACCATATGGAAATGGATACTACTGCGGTTTGGGCCCAAGTGTTGGCAGATCCAAACACCACTAGTGGCGTGTTATTTATACACTTTTCTTTTTGTTCAGATAGTCCTTGTGATTTATATTTCATTATAAAAAAATTTAAACTTTGCCTGTGTTGTTAAAGAGACTCACCCCGTTAGGTTTCCTAGTTCGTTCATCTAATACGATGTTTCGGATACTGAATGAAAAAGTAACATGAATGTGTGGTTCAAAAGCTCTGGCTTCTTCTGAAATGGATTAAAAGATTCTCACTTCAATAACCCAAAACTTGGAAATGATGGTTTTGAGTTTGCCCTACAAAAGAAAACAACAATTGAAGATTGTTCTTAATTAAGAGAGCTATCACACCATTCAATTAGAGATGACAAATGGCCAGACCAACCCGCCTCTTGTTTGGCCCACCCATTTGGTGGGTTGGGCCGAATTTGTCCGTAGAGGGAGATCGGGCCGGGGCAATGTAAATTGGAGCCCGACATGGCCCTGTGGCCCTTAATAAATGGGCCAAAGCGGGCCGGGTCGAGCCATGGGCCTGGCTGTTTGGGCCGGCCCATGGGCCTGCCAGCTTGTGGGCCATTTTTTTTTAATTTTTTAAACATAAGTTTTTAATATTTTTTTCTCAAATGCAACAAATATTTTTTAAAATATATTTATAAGTAATTACAAGCGATTGTCGATTTTGTATTTTTCAATGTTCCTTTCCTTGAAAGGCGTCCAATTCCTTCATATGCTAAAACTACCTGTAAAAAACTACTCTCGGGGTTCCCCTGAGGGCACTCCAATGCTTAAGTTAGTATGGTTTCTATAACAAATATATATTAAGGTGCAAATGAATAAAAGATTATTAAATGACATTAAAAAAATAAACCTATATTTAAGTGTTGCCCAACCTCCTTGATTCCTTCAAATAGTATAAGTACTTGCAAAGAATTGCCCTCAGGATTGCTCCTGAGGGTACTCCGATGCTTAAGTTAGTATAGTTTGAAGAAAAAATAATAAAAGCTAAAGTATGAGAAAATAATTAACTATTAAAATGCATAAAAAAACTCAAACCAATAATTGTGTTTTTATTCCTTTTAAGAGGGAATATCACTGTGTTGTGGATGACCCTGCACTGTCATTATGTTTTGATTCACTAGATTCATCGTACAAATTTATCTCTTGTTCATCAAATTCAACATCCAACCAATCCTTAAAGTATATACACATTTTTCATGTCGTATGTTGCAACCTCGATCTCTTTGGGTTGAGCACCCTATTTCCAATAGAAAAAACTGACTCCGATGGCACTGTGGACACTTGGCGGTTAGTAGATCTTGGGCCATGGCGACCAACACCGAATACGTGTGTTGATTTTGACGTCATTATGACAAAATGTCAAATGTGTTAATTTGGTCATCAGAAAATGAAGATATCCTATTTATATAAAATTCAAGTTCGTTAAACCCACTAGATATTTGTGGACCGCCCTTTGATTTTTTTGATTTGAGGTATGTGGACCACCCCCATTTTAAGAATCCCTTAGACTTCCTTTGTGAAGAATAATTTTCACTATTTGGTTTATTACCAAAACATGACTCATATAAATTATACATTTCAAAAATTAAATTTCGAACTTTTGTTTTTATTTCTTGTGTGTCAACCCCCATAGTCATTTCATAAAACTCCAAAAAATATTCAACACCTTCCCACTTTTTTGTAGGATCTAACACAACTACCATAAGATATAATAATGGTATATTAGTGCAATATTTTCTATTTTTTTTTCATGGGGCTATAAATTGTCCATATATATTTGAATCCCTATGTTTTGAAAAACAACTAACAATAGGAAATATTTTACGAATAAAAATATATGTTGTAGGATATTTACAAACAGAAAATGATTTTGTTGCACTATAAAATGTTTCTAATATATATATATAATAATATCTAGTTGTTCCCAATCACTATCCCTTAGTTGATATGCTTCTACTATTTCCCTATTCCAAAATAATTCAAGTTGTTGTCTATATGGTTTAGTTTTTTGTAACAACAAATAAGTTGAATTCCATCTAATTTGAATATCTGTTGGAAATCTTCTATATGGTAAGCCAAATCTATTAACAAGTTGTTTCCACTTTTGGGAACGAGATTCACTACTTCAAATTAAAGGCAAAACACCCATTATTTTAGCTAATGCCTCATTATATATTTGTAGACCATCATGTACACATAAGTTTAAAATATGGCATGCACATCTATTGTGAAACAATTATCCATCTAAAATTAATGAAAGTTGGTGTTTTAGTTGTTCAATGGTAGAGCCATTGTTACTCACATTATCAAATGAGATTGTCATTATTTCATCACTAATATTGTAATTATAACTGGTATCTCGAATTTTACTTACAATTAAATTACCTCTATGTTGTTCTACTAATTCTATGAATCCAATTATTCTTTTTTGAATTTTCCATTCTTCATCAATCTAATGTATAGTGACACATATATAGTGGTTATTTGTCATAACATCATACCAAATATCTGATGTTAATGATTGTTACAGGCATTTTCTAAACCGCCTTAGGCTATTGATGGGACTACTATGGGCTGGGAACTGTCCAATGATAAGGCCCAACCTCTCGAAGCCCAATAGACCCATGGCCGAAGCCATCTCTACGAGATCGCACAATTGCTAAAGCACGAGCTCTGATCATGATAGCAAGCGAGTTCCTTGCAATGACTCTAGCTCGTCGGTCAACCCGATCAACTCGTAAAGAAGACAATGAAACAGAATAACCGGATCTGATGTCTACTTGTCCATATCCGTGGAAAGCTAGTCCCCACATAGTGCGAAGCTCTTACTCCTTGTTTTATGGAGATAATAAGGGCACATTATCCCTCACGATGTGGCCCCACCATTTTGAACTTTGTGTAAATTGTCAATACCTCATATTATAAATAGGGGATCAAAAGCCATGGTACGGACATGATAAAAAAAAATACATACTGTAACTCTGCCAAAATGATCAGAGGACGGTCTTTGACTAGGCATCATTCTGGCCGAACCATGTAAAAAACTCTCGCGTATTGTTTGTCGATGTTGCTATTGTTTTCTTCCCCTCGTGTTTGTGGTTATTCGATCAGCACAGGCCGCCGAATCTCGATCAACCAATTTTGAACGTCTACATTTTTTGCACTAGAAGGAGGGCCCGTTCTGATCAACGTCAATGGCAAGGGGGAGACACACGAGAAGTTCTGAAGTGGTGGCAATCAACCCAAAGATCATGCTAGTCGATCGTCAAAAATCTCACCTATAAGGGGCACAGTCGTGACCTCTGCAACTGCTTCTGTTCCCCCATTGGTTGGAACCACCTCAGGAATCCTCTCATGGGTTCCCTGTCAGTCTATGACCCTCGTTCTAAAGATGGAGGTGGCTCCGACTTGGCAGCAATGTCAAGAGGAGCTGGAGAATACAGTCAGGCAGCTCATGGACGCGGTAAGGATGTTGTCCCAAGCGCAAATCCAGGTCGTCCAAAATCGGGTGGACGTCGCACCACTCGGAGGTATCCTATAGCCTTGAGATAAAAGGTCCGTTCCAGATGAAAGAGAAGGTAGAGGAACTTCACGACGGGCTGGATCTGCGTATTCCTTGAACTCACAGTTCGGGAGATCGAAAGAACTGCAATCTCGGGGAAAGGCGCTGGAGGCGCACCCCACAAATCTGAGAACAAGAGCAAATCATTACGAAGATCGCCGTGTCAAGAATCAAGAAGGAAGCCGACGACGTGGAGATCCACGCCTAGGGGAGAGCTCAGCCAGGGCCAGCTTAGATCGCGCCACTCATTGTAACTCGCTAGGGAATAGGAGACGACATCATCCAAGAGCTCGCTATTCACCAGATCAAGGTAGCAGATGGGAAAGACGGTCTCCACCCGAATGATCTTTAGACCGAAACCCAACTTTGGAGGAGCTATTGCAAAGGATTCGACAATTGGAGGCACGACATGGAGCTCATGATTGGAAGGGAAACTGCGATGAAAGGACCCCATTTTAAAGAGAAGCAGAATAAGAGCCTCTGCCCCACATATTTAAGGTCTCAAACATCCCTCAGTACAATGGAGACGATGACCCCTATGACCATCTGAACGCCTTTAACATCCAGATGGACCTGCAGACCTCAAGCTCGCTAGCTAAATGCCTAGTATTCTTTGTGACCCTGGGGGACATACCTCGGACATGGTTAAGGGGTCTTCCCCCCGCAGTATCTGTAGCTGGGAAGAGTGCCAGAGAAGGTTCATCAACCAATACAGGTCTCTCCGAAAGTAGCTCGCTCCAACATGTCACCTCGCTACAGTTTTCCAGCGATCCAGTGAATCTTTGAAGGAATACATAGAGAGGTTCAGGCGTGAGGTTAATAATGTCAAGAGCCCTTTAGATGAGAGTATTCTGACTGCGATATCCGCAAGATTTAGAAAAGATAGGAAGCTCTATGAGAGCATCTATAAGTCCCTTGTAAGGGACCTAGGTGAGTTCTACGAGCGAGCTGCGAAAGAGATTAGATGGGAGGAAACCATTGGCTCAAAGAAGCCCAGCAACCAAAATGATGGAGATGGGAGCAATAATTAGAGTAAGAAGCGGGGCAATGGCGACCATGATAAAGGAGGCCAGGGCCAAAATCCTAATGATCAGGTCGCTAAAAAAGTAAGGAATGCACAGAAAAGTGAACGACCTCCACACCAAGGTCGCTATAAACACTATAGTGCTCTATTGGACACGCAAGATAAGATTTTCGCTGCCGAGAAGGGAAAAGAAAATTTCGGGAGGACTAATCCCATACGGACCCCCGATAGATTTAGGAACCAGGACAAGTTCTACGCTTACCATAACGAGGCAGGACACAACACCTCTGAATGTTGGGCATTGAAGGATGCAATTGAAGAACTGATCAAGAAGGGTTGTTTGCGTGATTTTGTGGTGCAGTCGAGGGATTAACACCCCCAGCATCCAGCCCAACTTGAACCTTACCAAGCTCTCGAGCAGGATAGGGCACTTACGGTAAGAACTATCTTCACTATTCACGGTGGGCCTCATATTGCAGGAACCTCTAATAGGTCGCATGAACATTATGTACGGGAGGCCGGTCACCTTCTACTTGCCTGGTATGATGAATAGGGAATGCCATCAAAGAAAGCCAGAGTAACCCCCAGTGACATTGTTTTCTCAGAAGAAGATACAAGAGAGGTGCACTAGCCCCACAACGACGCTCTTGTGGTCTGAGCTCGAATTGGAAACGTTGAAGTGTGAAGGATTATGGTTGACACATGCAGCTTGGTGAATGTAATGTATAGAGGATGTTTCGACCAAATGGGCTTGATGTCGGATCACCAAATGGGCTGGAGATGCGGTGACCCCCACGGGATGCATCAGGCTCCCACTTACAATTGGGGACTCAGATCTCCAAGCTACTGTGATGATGGACTTCTTGATCATCGATTGCCCTTCGGCGTATAACGTTGTCATGGGGAGACCCATTATGAACGAATTGAACCTGGTAATCTCGACCAAAGCATTGATCGCCAAATTCCCAATTTCGAACGAGACTGAATGCATGAGGGGCAAGCAATATTTAGCGAGATCTTGTTACGAAGAGGCGTTGAAAATGGGATTTAAAGGAAAGAAAGTCAACATTGTCTCACGAGGTGATTTGCGGGGTGTGAGTAAGAAAGGAGTCAGTCACGATCTGGATCCACGCAAGGTGGATTGTGACTGAGATGTAGGCCTTGCCGGTGAACTGGAAGATGTTGTGGTTAATAACACGGATGTCGAGAAGTGTCTCAAGCTGGGTAGGAACCTTGTTCCTGAAGTAAAGACTCAACTGATTGACTTTCTCAAAGCAAACCTAGATGTGTTCGCTTGGAACCACGAAGACATGGTGTGGATAGACCCGGATATGATGATACACCAGCTCAACATGGATCTCGATTACAAGCCAGTCCGTCAAAAGAGAAGGCCTATGACTGCAGAGCGTTATGTAGCTCTGAAAGAAGAAGTGGACAAACTGTTGCCGAATGGGTTCATGAAAGAAGCACATTACCCGGTCTGGGTAGCTAATCTGATTCTGGTAAAAAAGAAGAACGAGAAGTGGATGACCTGTGTGGATTTCATCGATTTGAATAAAGTATGCCCAAAAGACAGTTTTCCTCTGCCCAGAATAGACTAGCTCGTGGATGCAACGGCCGGTCACCAACTTCTTAGTTTCATGGACGCTTACTCAGGGTACAACCAAATTCCTATGAAACCTGAAGACGAGAAGCACACCTTATTTATCATAGATCGAGGGTCATACTACTATAAGGTGATGCCTTTCGGGCTAAAGAATGCCAGAGCGACCTACCAGCGCCTAGATAACATGATGTTCAAGGGTCTGATCGGGAGGACCATGGAGGTCTACGTGGATGATATGCTAGTGAAGTCCCAACAAGTTGACGACCATGTTCGCAACCTGGAAGAAATGTTCCAGATCTTGAGGAAATATCAGATGAAGCTAAATCCACTCAAGTGCACATTTGGCGTAGCTTCTGGGAAGTTCCTAGGCTTCATGGTGAACGAGAGAGGGATCAAGACAAACTCAGAAAAGATCCGAGCTCTGCTTGACATGAGGTCGCCAACCAAGATAAAAGAGGTGCAGAGCCTTAACGGCCAAATCACTGCCCTCAGTAGATTTATCTCCAAGGCCTCCGATAAATGTATTCCATTCTTTAATATGTTGAAGCAGGCCAAAAATTTCCAGTGAACGGAAGAATGTGAGGTCGGTTTTCAGCAGCTGAAAGAATATATGGGGCAGGCCCCATTTATGTCCAAGCCAAAAGAATGAGAGAAGCCGATCACCTACTTGGGAGTGTCTTAATACGCTATCAATGTCGCACTAGTGCGAGAAGAAGACAGAGTAAAATATCCGGTGTATTATGTAAGCCACAGATTGTTAGATGCGGAAACCAGATATACTCTAATGGAGAAGCTTGCCTACTGCCTAGTGGTGGCATCGAGGAAGCTACGTTCGTACTTCCAAGCCCATCGGATTGATGTGCTGACAAAATATCCGCTAAAATAAGTCTTATAAAGACTCGACTCATCAAGCCGGTTACTCAAGTGGGCCATTGAGCTCGCTCAGTTCGATATAGAGTATAAACCGAGGTCAGCCATAAAAGGACAGGTGCTAGCAGATTTAATTGTCGAGTTCACAAGGCCATCAGAAAAAGAGCCTGAGTCTTCAGAGAGTCCGATCTAGGAGTTATATGTGGATGGATCTTCCAGTGAGCATGGAGCTGGAGCTGGGGTGCTCTTGATAAGCCCGGAGGGGCACAAGATCCCATACTCGTTGAGGTTCGGATTTAAAGCGACCAACAATGGAGCAGAGTATGAGGCATTGTTGGCAGGGCTACGCCTAGAAAGGGAAGTAAAGGAAGAAAGGCTAACGGTCTTTAATGATTCTCAACTCATGGTATGTCAAATATGAGGTGAATATCAGGCAAAAGGCTCGAAGATGGTGCCCTACCTCCAAAGAGTTAGGGATTTAATGCACACGTTTGAGGCATGCAAAGTAAGCCAGGTGCCGAGGAACCAGAATTCTCATGCCGACGCTCTAGCTCATTTGGCTTTAGCTCAAGATGCGGACTCCTTAGCAACCATACTGGTGGAGTTCCTAGCAACGCCAAGCATGAAGGGTCAAGGTGAAGTTTTAGTTTTTATAATAGCCCTAGGGTCGTGGATGGAACCCATTATCGATTATCTACAAGAAGTAAAGTTACCAGGTGACAGAATAGAGGCGCGTCGTGTGCGAGCTCGGGCGTCCAGATACTGTCTTTATGATGATGTGTTGTACAAAAGAGGGTTCACACCTTGTTGTTAAGATGCCTCGATGACCCCGATTGCTAGACGGTACTTAAGGAAATCCATGCATGTCACTGTGGAAACCACACTAGGGGTTGTCCTTAGCTCAAAAGGCACTTCGCCAGGGCTTCTATTGGCCTATGATGAAGCAAGACGCTATGAACCTAGTAAAGAGATGTGACACATTCCAAAGGTTCGTAAAGATCCCAAGAGCTCCACCAGCCTATTTGCAGCAGATGAGCAGCCCGTGGCCCTTCACCATTTAGGGCATGGATCTGATTGGCCCATTCTTAACAGCTCGCTGTGGATGCAAGCACGTTATAGTAGTAGTTGATTATTTCACCAAATGGGTTGAAGTGAAGGAGCTCACACTGATATCCACAACAAAAGTAGAGAATTTTGTTTGGAGTAACATTATTTGCAGATTCGGGGTTCCCCAACAGATAGTCACAGACAATGGAACCCAATTCACCAGCAAGCAGTTTGTCCAATTCTGCGAATCATTAGGGATCCAGAAGAGTTTTTCGATCGTGGATCATCCCCAGGCTAACGGCCAAGTCGAAGCTATCAACAAGATAATCAAGCATATTTTGAAGACAAAGCTAAAAGACAGGAAGGGAGCCTAGGTGGATGAACTACAAACGGTACTTTGGGCTTATCGAACAACAACTTGGACCACCACGGGAGAAACTCCTTTCTCTATGGTCTATGGATTTGAGGCTATGATTCTTGCGAAAAATGAGGTGATCAATCAACGAAGAGCCACTTTTAACCTCGAGGACAACAACCAGTTACTGGCCGCAAACCTTGGTTTGCTCGATGAAGCAAGGGAGTTAGCTCGCATGAGGGTGGTTATCTATCAATAGCAAATCGCAAGGTATTACAATCGAAAAGTTCAAGTTCGGTGCTGTAATGTCGGTGATCTCATGCTGCGCCTTATTCTTCCGAGAGCTCAAAAGGTCAGCGGCGAGGCACTAGGCCTGAATTGGGAAGGCCCATATATTATCAAAGAAAACCTAGGCAACAGAGCATATCACCTGGCAGATATGAATGAAGTTATTCTCCTGCGAGCTTGGAATGCAGAGCATCTTAGACCATATTTTCGAGAAGCAACATCTTTTCTTTGCATGATTTTTGACTGATGTTCTGTTTATGTTAACATTACTCCGTTAATGAATTGAATTTATTATCATTGCTGTCAACACTTATTATTTTCACTTTTCGTTAAATGTTAAGTGGCAAGAAATAATTCTAATTCGGGGTTAAAAGGCTAGGATATGTGAGTCGGGACCCATTCAACTTGGCTTACATGCCATGGTTTGTGGCTTATTTGAGCATTCATCTTAACCTTTATGGTCTACGAACTAGAGCCCATTCATCTTGACCGTAGTGTCATGGTTTGGCACCTGTTAAGCCACCACCTTGGCTAAAAACTTATGAGTCATGGTTCACCAGCTGAGACCCTCTCATCTTGACAGAAGTCATGGAATGCGACTTACTTGGGTGTTCATCTTGACCTCGCTAAGCCCTTGAAAGTCATGGTACGTTAGTTGGGATCGAATTACAATCTACCTGGACGTATAGCTTAATGGTAAAATGCAATTTAATTTCACTACCGTATGTTAGCTTATATTTAATCTTATGATCACGACCTACTGGACGTACGATTTGAACTAATGAAATCTTACTCAACATATTATCTAAAGTTGATTAGTTTCGAGATTTATCAGGTGCGAGCTAAAGGTGTTCTTGAATTAACTAAATTTAAGTTCATTCTTGTGTTCGGCTTCAGTTTGCAACAAATGATAAAGAAGCAAAAACTCAGTTGAATGAGAAAAGTGTATTGCTTTCAAAATCCAAGTACAAGAATAGAGCAAGAAAAATAAGGAACTCTAATGGCCAAGAGAAGTTGAGCTCGGAGCTACTACATCTTGGGGAGCAAGATTACCTACATCTTTAGTAAAAAGGTCGACCATGGTCTGATTGGGCTTGGGCGAGGCAGCGATGACTCGGGAGTCCGTAGCATCGGTATCATATTTCTTCACCATCTCCACCGCTTCCTTGCAGAAGCAGGAAAAGTCGAGATCTAGATGGGCTTTCCATAGAGTGAAAACAAATGCACTGCAAATGTCAGACTCAACCTCCTCGCGTTCCTTTGCGACCCAAACCTCGACGTCGACCTTCAATTGCTTAACCTCATTTTCTGCTACTTTAACTCGTTGCTGGGCCAACTCCAAATCACCTTGTGTTGTAGCCAGCTCTGCCTTAGCATTTTTCAGCTTCGAAGTGGCCTTGGAAAAGACCGATTCATACATCATCTTATCCCGGGCTAGTTCTTCCTCGGCCTCTCGTTTAGCTCTCCCAGCCTCCCTCACCCGATCTTCCATGCTCTCAACCCTGCTCTAGTACTTCTTGGATTCATTGGTGAAGAAAGCTAGATTCTTCTCTAGCTTTTTCTTGTCCTTCCTTAGCACTTCGATGATAACCTCGAGCTGCTCTTTTTCCTTGATGACTCAACCTCTTTCTTCTTTCTGCTTGAAAATGCCCAGGGAAGCCTATAAGACGTGAGAGGTCAGAACATTTGAAAGAGATAAAGCATAAATACCAAATCGAGCAAAAAACCTTACTAAAAGACTATGGCGAGCGACGTAATGGCAGAGCGTGTCACTAGACACTGATTAGTGGTTAATTTTGTAAAAATTTTGTTATAATTATACCCTTCTTTCGATCTTAAATATGGTTTAAATTAGATATTAATATATATTTTATGGTTATATGTAAATTTAAATTGAAAGATGAATGAAATGAAGTTCTAAAGTAAATAATAATAATATATAAAATTATATATAATACATATATATCATTATATGCATGCATGTAATATATATATAATATAATCTAATATATATATGTGCCATGTGTAATACATATATATAATATATAATTTATTAATAACATTAAATTATTTTTATTTTTTTTTAGGCATGAAGAATTCAAGCCCATGAAGACTTAAAGTCCATGAAGAATTCAAGTCCATGAAGAAATCAAACCCATGGAGAAATCAAGTCCATGAAGAATTCAAATCCATGAAGAAATCAAACCCATGAAAAATTAAAGTCCATGAAGAATTCAAGCCCATGAAGAATTAAGGCCCAATTTGAGCAACCCATGGAAAATATTATTTGGAGAAGGCCCAAGGATTATTTTTAATCCTAATGAAGATTAAAAACCAATTTATAGAAATCTATTTTTATTTTTTATGTGAGAGCTTTATTAGGTGTGTTTTTTAGCTAAAATCCATTTAACTATTAGGTGGATATTATAGCTAAAATCCATTTAACTTTATGAGTGCTTTATTAGGTATGTATTTTAGCTAAAATCCATTTAATATTAGGTGTGTATTATAGCTAAAATCCATTTAACTTTAAGTGTGTGAGTGCCCATTAGATATAATTATGTCTAATTGAATAATTGAAATTGTGTGGTTTGTATTGCATCTTGTGGCCTATAAATAGCTCACTTGATTGCATTTGTAAGTGTGATTATTATTCTTGAATAAAAGTTTAGTTGTTTTCTTATAATTCTCTCTTTGAGAATTGTTCTTGTTCTTTCTCATTTTCTTTAGTACTTTCTCTTATAATCTTACTTTTTTCTTTCTTCTTTTAAATTCTTATGTCATTTATTATTACTTTATTATTCACCGCCTAAATGGCCGGTTAGTTTATGCCTTTAAATTTCTGCAATTTTAATTCTTGTCATTTAATTATCCACCGCCTAAATGGCCGGTTAGTTTATGCCTTTAAATTTCTTGTCATTTAAATTCTGTTATTTAAATTACGTCATTTAAATTTATGTCAATTAACTTTCAAATAAAAATGAGTAGTTAAATCTAATCTTGGGTTAAGGCAAGGACAGTGTCCAACGCCAATGATTCCCAAAGAAAGCTACGCTTTAAATAAGTAACATTAATTTAAATTTCAGTATGAATGTGTATTAATTATTAAAAAATTACTAGGTTTGGATTGAAGCGTAAGCCTAACTTAGAGCTTTCATGCCATGTATGAGAGTTACTAGAACTGGAAACGCTATCATACCCAAATCCAGATGATTAATTTAGTTGTTTTGTATATTAATTGTAATTGAATTTATGGTAGTTGCTTAAATTAGAATCCCGCATATCATGTATGGGGATTGCTTAACCTAGAACTATCATCATCTCTAATTGCATTTAATAACAAATCCTCATATCTGAAATTAAATTAATGTTGCTAATCTTTTATGCTAAAATTTGGGAATCAACGGGTTGGTACTGAAATTGTCTTAACTCAAGCACTATCCAAATTCATATTTTTACGTTTAATGTTTATTTCAATTTTTGCCTTACTTTATTTTCTAGTATCTGTTGTCTAAAAACAAAACCATAAAAAATCTTGTTGTCAATTTGTCCAAATGCGTGTGCGTGTGTGTGACATTCTTTTTCTTTTGCCATAAATAAATCTCTCAGTGGACGACCTGGATTCATCCAGAAAATATAAATATAAATTTGGACTACAACTGCACTCGTACACTGGCGAGTATAAACCTCTCACTAAAATAAAAAAAATATAAAAGTTTTATTATGATTTGTTTTTATTGTGTTTTAATTGCAGGGTGAGAGTGCAGTCAGACACCTCCTTCTTGTCTAGAGCCTTGGTATAGTTACCAATGACCCTATCCAAACTAGGGGTGGCAATATGGGTTGGCGAGTCATAATCGCGTCATGTTGAGACACGCGTATAACACGTATCAGGCTAACCCGAACACGACCCGTTTAATAATAGTATCAAATTCCTTAAACCCGAACACGACACGTTTATTAAACGTGTAACATGAAATGACCCGTTTAATTAAACATGTTGTGTCATGTCACATGTTAACATATTTAACCCATTTAATTTAAACGGGTCGCACTATGTCACCTGTTAAACGTGTTATTTAGTTTTAAACGTGTTATTTCATGTATAATCGTGTTAACGTGTTTAGATCAACCCACTAACCATTTTAATTAAACGTGTCATTTCGTATATAATCGTGTTAACATGTTCTGGTCAACCCGTTAACACGTTTAATTAAAACGGGTCATTACATGTCTAAACGGGTTAGATGGGTTGGCCCGCCTAAGACATGAAAATAATCGTGTCATGAACGGGTTGACCCGTTTATGACCCAAACTTGATTAACCCCAACCCTAACCCGCTTAACTCCATGTCGTGTCATATCATGTAATCGGGTAGTGTCCAAAATTACCAACCCTAATCCAAACTGTCAAGAAGAGGGGCGAAGTACGTCCCATCGGTTGTGACCTCAAATATGCTCGGCTTGTCAGAGGCGGTTGCCTTCTTCCTCTTGTCTACTTGGGCCTGTGAGGTGGGAGGAGCTTTTCTTTTACTCCAAGCACTAAGATCCTCCTCACGAACCATGGACTTACCGCGACTCGTTGCAGCTATGGCCACCGCATGCTGTGAGAAGGTGCCTGCGAGAGTGGGATTTGAAGAAGTTGTGGTAGTCGATGCGAAGTCAGGACCGGGAAGAGTGACGAGGTCACGACTCTTGCTGGTCGCTTTAGTGCGAGCTCCCACCCTTTGGACTTTGGTAGGAGAAGAGGATGTGTGGACGACCCCGGGTAAGCTTGAGATCATGGAAGTGCCAGGTCTTTCGAGTTGGAGCTTCATTGCTTCCGATGACGTTGGTAAGGCCCTGACCATGACTTCTTGACGAACTCTGCTTTCCTTGACTGGACTCCCGCTAAAATTGATGAGGTAAAGGGCTGACCTTATCTCCCTTTAGGCTCGGACTCCAATATCTTCCTGCCTGATATCTTTGATGTTGACAGAGGGAGCGAGCTGGTAGTCGTGGAGCAAAGAATCACAGAATTTGCAGTCGTCCTCGTCAGTCTTTGCTTCAGAAGCTTGTTGAAGTCCTTACACCTCAGAGATGGTCATCTCAGGCTTCCCACCAGCGACGTCTGCAAAATCAAAATGAGATTCATAAGTAAGCAATAATAACAAATAAATTGTTATAACAAGCGCGAACTAAAGGACTACTTACTCGACACTAGAACAAAGTTGAAGTTATTGAGATTGTGGAGTGAGGAGAAGGAGACATAGAACCATTGGGACTTATAATCCCCTACATTAGACTTTCCCTTAGTCTTCCCCTGAGGCAAGAGCTTTTTACAGTCAGAAAAATGAGTTTCCATATAATACAGCCCGTCCTTGGTACTTTTGAAAGAGTAAAGGTATCTAAGGATTTTGGGAGTAGGAAGAGGATGTTTGTTCCTTTGGAAGAGTAGGGCCAGGGAAGTTATCTGGGCATCAGAGTTGGGAGTTAGTTGGAAAGGTGCGAGTTTCAAGTCGTTGAGAATGGTTATGAGGTAGGGATGTACTGGAAACCTAAGGCCGAACTCTAGGTGTTGGGGGCTAACAACCACGAACCCTTCGGGAGGAAAGGCTGCGTGGTCACCAGGAGAAGGCACCATCAGACGTGTGCAGTAGGGAAGGCAGTACGACGAGGTGCACGACTTCAGCTCGTTGATCGTCAGCTTTGAAGGGTAGTGTCTGAAGACCTCGCAAGTTGAGCGTTCATTGGCAGCTCGTTGGGCAACTATAGGATTTGTACGCAGAGGAACTCTCCCAGCAACCTCGGAGTCAGACGAAACCACGTTCTGAGCAGTCCATGGCAGCATCCCTTCGCTGTGCCCCGAAGAGCTAGAGGTGTCATCGTCTTCTACCCTGTGGTTGCGGTGCTTCTGACCTGATGTGGACATCTACGATGAAAAGACAAAAAAAGAAGAAGGTATCAGGTAGCTGAGAACAGACCAGCCCTCGCGAACTGATATTCCTAGGGATACTTCCTACCTATCAGGTCGTGCGCTTCGTAACAAGGTATGACTCAAAAAAGAGGAGACTGAATTTTTAAGCCTGTTAAGCCTCCTAAAATAAATGAAAGCTAGCCCAATAAGACGCACAACCATTGCCAAGAGGCGAGGCATGAAGACGGAGTCTATAGAAAGAATGGGAGCAGAGATGAAATAAACTAAAAGATTGTGAAGAACTTAATGTTCTTGATCGGTTGATGCAAAGCCTGAGGAAAAGAGCCAACAAGAGAGCGGTGGAGAAAGGCAGAGAAGCTTTAGAACCATCGGCAATAGAGTCTTGGAGTCGGGAGGAAGAAGAAGGTTGCAAAGGCAAGGGATATTTTTAAAATGACACGGTAAGGGGGGGGGGGGGAAAGAATTTCCTCACGCTTTTATAATCTGGGACACTCCACCATTGGATGAAGAGACTGACGAGCTACCCTAGATCCAATGGTGATGTGTGGGAGCATGGGGCTTACGGACATACATCAGCTCGCACTTCAAAGATCGCACCGCGAGCTGGGGGGTTAGTGTTACGGGCATTTTCTGAACCGCCTTAGGCTATTGACGGGACTGATGTGGGCTGGGAACGGTCTAATGATAAGGCCCAACCTCTCTAAGCCTAATGGACCCATGGCCAAAGCCATCTCTGCTAGATCATACAATTGCTAAAGCGCGACCTCTGATCACAATAGCAAGCGAGTTCCTTGCGATGACTCTAGCTCGCCGTTCAGCTCGTAAAGAAGACCACAAAGCAGAATAACCGGATCTAATGTCTACCTGTCCTTATTCGTGGAAAGTTAGTCCCCACATAGTGCGAAGCTCTTACTCCTTATTTTATAGAGATAATAAGGGCACATTGTCCCTCAAGATGTGGCCCCACCATTTTGAACTTTGTGTAAATTGTCAATACCTCACACTATAAATAGGGGATCAAAAGCCATGGTACAGACATGATAAAAAAAATATATACTATAACTTTGCCGAAATGATCAGAGGATAGTCGTGGACTAAGCATCATTTTGGCCAAACCATGTAAAAAACTCTCGCATATTGTTTGTCGATGTTGCTATTATTTTCTTCCCCTTGTGTTTGTGGTTATTCGATTAGCATGAGCCGTCGAATCTCGGTCGACCAATTTTGAACGTCGACAATGACACTCTTCCATTAAATGCATTAAATGTATTTCTTAATTGTTCTAAATATTCTAAATATAAGCTATCGCTTCATTTTTTATAGTCTTTCGTGAAAAACCCCCAACTATAGGTTGTAATGCATTTTTACAATATCATTTAAACATTACATCCCCCCAAACAAAAAAGAAGATTTAGTTTTAATTATTAGTTTTGCTAAGTTAGATTTATCAAGTTCTCTATTATATCGAAAAATCAAACCCTTACCTTGTTGCAATTGTGTCTGCATTGCGTCCAGACTGCCAACATCATGTTTCAAGGCATGTCTCATCAAGTGTCTAGTCCCACCCCCTGGTTGGCATCAGTAGTCTTTTTTGCAAAATTTACACAAAGCTCTTTGACCCTTCCCGACTATATTAATCATCTCGAACACCTGCCAAACATTACTAGTTCTTTGTGGCTTGGAGTTGCTTCGTGAGCTGGACGGCTCCTCATTTGGTTGTTTTGAGGAGGTTTAACCCTCATTTGGTGAGGGTTGTTCAGTTGATAGAGGTGTGGGGTTACCAAACATTTGCATATCAGGATCTTGTGATTCGGGTCGTTATGTATCTGATTCAGTAAATGATGGGTGTTCCTATGCCCATTGACTACCACTCCAATCGTTGAAAAAATCATAGGGGAGTGGTCCCATTGGGGATGGAATAGAAGTTCATTGGGGGTTTGCAGAAGATGTACTGGCTCGAGAGGGTTTCATAGAAAAAGCACTGCGAGAATCATTTCTACGAGTAGTAAGGGAGTGACGAAGGGAAGACATGATTGTAAATATAGAGTAATAAAATCAATCAAAGATATTATGACACTAGAAAGTATAGTAATTAGCAAGATAGTAACAAAGCAGGACAACTTATAAAATAGTGTATCAGCAAGAGAGTAAGATAGCGAAAGTAATTTTGTGATTGAACAACTTCAACAATCACTTATTTATAGACGCAAACATTTGAACATTCCCACGAGTTGCAATGAAAATTCAAATTTTGAATTTCAAATGATCAAAATCATGGGTGTCTAGAAAAGTATTGAAAACTTTGACAATTGATCAAAAGTATTCCTTGAATCTCTGCTATATTCTCTGCCATCAACAATAATAGGTGCATAGCATGACAACAATAATGGGTGCATGGCAATTTCTAGGCTGTCATATTCTGTGCCATCAACAATAATTAGGTGCCATAATAAAACTTTTATTTATTCTCTGAAAAGTTTAAACGTATTTCTATCATTGTATCTATTTTTTTAAGTTCATATCATTTTGACATAATTTATTTATTTATTTAGTTTTATAGCTATGAGCAAATTAATAAGCTTTTATACTAAAGATTTTTCTAACTTATTAAGTAGGAGTGGTTTGGTTGGTTAGTAATTAAGAGCATTTTTAGTGAATAATAAGTAATAAATAATTTAATACACATTATTTTCTAAAATAATTTTTTTACAGTTTATTATGACACCTAATTTGGTATAATAATTCCTAAAATAAAAATTTACTAAATATATTTTATTTAAAAAGTATGTATTAGTTACAATTTATCAATATAAGAAAATTTTATTTAAAAATTAATCCATATTCCCTGTCAAAGTCCATGGTTCCCTGCCACATTCCTTGCCATCAAATGTAAGTGGGTTGAATCATGGGAGTCTAGAAATTGTAATGAAAATTCAAACTTTAAATTTTATAGTGATCAGAATCGTGGAAAACTAAAAAATGATTAAAAATTTGATGCCATAGTTCCTTGAATTATTCTCTGCCATAAAAAATTATGGGAGTCTAGAAAATTATTGACAATTGATCACATGCTATGAAAATTCAAATTTTGAATTTCAAAGAGAATCACTACAAAAGCCAATGATTCCCGACGTACAACAATTATTTTCAACTTAAATTATATTCATTAACCTTTTCAACAATTTAAATGGTTAATAAAAATATTTTATTATTAGGAGCCCAAAAAAATAAAAAAATATTTTTTTATTTAAAAAGTTTCTTAACCACTTATTAATTAGGGATGTCTCTAAGTCTAAGAGCATCTCCAAGGGAGAGTGCCATTTTGGAGTGCTAAATTATCATTTTACAACTTTGAATAGTGTTATGACACTTCTAAATTCTATATCTGCTCCAATGGCAGGTTGCAAATAAGGGTGTCATTTTAATATTTTAATATTTTTTATTAAAAAATATAATTAAAAATTTAAATTTCAAATTTTGACCGCTGAAATTCAAATTTCAAAATTCAACTATCGAATTTAAAATTTTAAAATTTAACCGCCAAAATAAAAATTCAAAAATTATAAATTCATCTATAAATATGATAATCTTTCTCATGTTTTCATTCATCTATATTACATTCGCTCTCTAAAATCATTCATCCTCTCATATTTTCATTCATCTATCGATATGAATCGTTATTCTAATATTTTAGGAGGGATCCTCAATATTGAGGAAGAAGATGATGATCAATTAGATACGTTGTATGATTCAACCAGAAGGTCAGAATGGTCTAGTAGCAGACGGGTAAGAAGACATCGTGGTTCTGTTCTAGGCCATAGAACAATTAATCGTGATAGAGTTGAAGGCCACGAAAGACTCTACTGCGACTATTTTGCAACCCCTTGTGTATATGAAGGGTTTTTCAAAAGGAGATTCCGAATGAGTCGTCCTCTTTTTCCCCTAATTGCAAATGAGGTTGAACAACACAATCCATTCTTCATCCAAAGAACAAATGCCGTTGGAGTTCTTGGTTTGTCATCCTTTTAAAAGATAATTGCTGCTTAAAGAATTCTTGCTTACAGAACACTAACAGATTCTATGGATAAATACATCAAAATTGGAGAAAGCACTGCCATACTTAGTCTAAGAAGGTTTGTGAAAGCTGTTATTGCAGTGTTTGACAATCATTACTTGAGGCCACCAAACAATAACGATATTACTCGATTGCTACAGATAGGGGAACAACGTGATTTTTTCGGCATGTTAGGAGTATTGATTGCTTGCATTGGAATTGGAAAAATTATTTGACCACATGGCAAGGTATGTATACTGGTCATTGTCATGAACTAACAATCATTTTGGAAGCTGTGGCTTCTCAAGATCTTTGGATATGGCATGCATTCTTTGGGTTTTCTGGTTCGCTGAATGACATAAATGTTCTAGACAGGTCCCCTGTTTTTGCATTATTAGCAAATGGCCATGCTAATCCAGTAAACTATACAATTAATGGCCATGAGTATACAATGGGATATTATCTAACTGATGGTATTTATCCAAATTGGTCGACATTTGTAAAAACAATTCCCTGCCCAAGAGGTTTGAAGAAAAAACATTTTGCTAAAGCACAAGAGTCGGCAAGAAAAGATGTAGAGCGGGCATTTGGGGTACTTCAAGCCTGTTTTGCAATCGTGCATGGACCAGTACGCTTTTGGCATGAAGAAACACTTGCAGATATTATGAAAGCGTCCATAATAATGCATAACATGGTCATTGAGGATGAATGAGATATTGGTAACAATGACTTTAATAAGTGATGCAAATCCGCCTGTAGAAGTGTCACATGCGTATACACTAGAATTGGAAGACTTCATGCAAACCCATTGTCAGATTAGGGACAATACAACTCATTCTCAACTACAATCAGATCTTATCGAGCATTTGTGGGAATGCCATGGCGAATAATAATTTTTTCAATTTTAATTTCAAGTTGTATTTTTAATTCCAATTTCAATTTCAAGTTTTATTTTCCATTCTAATTTCAATTTCAAGTTGTATTTTCAATTCCATTTTCAATTTCAAGTTGTATTTCAATTTCACAAATACTTCCATAGCAATCAAACTTCAATTTCAATTTCAAGATTTTTTAGTCAATTTCACAAGTGCTTTCATAGCAATTAAACTTAATACATAGTTTTTCATGAATAATAACAACATAATAAATAATGACTAAAAAGTAAAACCCCACTTTTTCATAATCTCCATCTTCAAGTTATTCCAATATGCTGCAAAAATTTGGTCCATACTAGTAGTGTCAGTTTCCATGATCTTCATTTCAGTTTGCCATTCATTATTATTTTCTTCAACTTCTACCTTCTTTTTTTGAACTTCTAATTGCATTTCTTCAATTTCTAACTGTTTACGATGTTGTTCCAGTGCTATCTCCTGTTGAGAAAACATTTTCTCATGCCGCTCCGCTTTTTGTTGTTCCACTTCCATTCTTTGATTCCAGTGGTGATGATCTAGTATATCTTCAACCTCGGTTTGCTTCTCTTTATTTTTAGGTTGTTTCTTCGAAACTTTTCTACCCAATGGCCTATTGAGGTTGGGAGTAGACGATGGTTCAATGTCATCCCCTAAATGTGGAGTTGAATAACAAGATTCAACATGATTTGATTCAGCAAGACTACCAGTTGAATGGGTTTTTGCTCTCTTATTGCTGGTGAGATTATTAGTCCATTTCCACTCCATTTTCAAGATATTCCAACAATACTCGTATTGAAATGGTCTTCTAATGATCTTAGCAAACATTTCTTTTGCTTCATTAACCTGAAAAACATATGAAATCATTCAATCAATAGTTCAAATATTAAATCATAGTAGTCTATCTAAAAAAATTTAATCATTACATTATTTTGCTCGATGTGTCCACCTTGTCGCAGTCTTTTAATTTGACTATAAAAACCAATAAATTTGGCACATTTTGCATTTATATCAGTCCAACGGCTTTTAATAGAAGCTTACGAACGTTCTTTATTGCCTCCATGAAGTTCTATGTATTTCAATATTCTATGCCAGAAAGCACCACCTTGTTGTTCATTTCCAGTAATTGCATCTTTACTCGTGTTAAGCCACGCAAACACAATTAATTTATCTTCTTCTTGAGAGAAGTTCTTTGTCCTTTGCGATTTTCTCACTCTTAGAACAACTTCATCTTGTACTGGCTCCAATACTACATGATTGGGCCGCATAGTATCATCATATAAATCAGTGTTACTCATAAGCAAATAAGTGAAAGAACCGTCAAATTGAGAATCCATCTAAAAAAAAATCAAAAAATATAATCAATTTAAATAATGAGCATAAAATAATAAATTAAAATAAATTCTAGCAATTAACTAAAATAAAAATATTTATATATATAATTAATAATTAATTAACTAAAATAAAATATAACAATTAACTATAATTAATATATATAATTCTAACAATAAATTATAAAATCGTTTTTGCAATTTCCAAACGCCTCCTATTATAAATTGATTAATATATGTATATATATAACATACCTTTAGTGGCTTCACTCACATTTACAATTGATTAATATATATATATATATACAAACATACCTTTACGAGCCATTCCAGAACCTTCTTCTTCTCGTGGAATTTATAATTGATTATAATATATATATATATATAACATACCTTCACAAGCCACTCCACAATCTTTTTTTTCTTCACAGCGGCTCGCACCCCTCGCCCTTTCTTGGTCTTGCAGCTTCTTCTTCTTCACAGCGGCTTGCACCCTTTGCCCTCTCTTGTTTCTGCTCACGGCTCGCCCTCGCTAGTTGCAGCCTTGCCGGTCCCCGCCTCTCGCACTGCTTGCCCTCACCTCGCCCTCGCAATTCTTCTAGCTCAACGCTGCACGCCCTCGCCTTCTGCCTCTGGTTCTCTCTTGCTCTACCTCGCCTCTGTTTCAAGAAAATATGTATATATATATATAGAATGTTGAATATAGCCGTTAGATTTTTTACTGTTGGCGCAAATGCAATCTTCGATTTTCTCTCTCCAAGAGATGTAAAAATGGCACCGGAGTATGGAAGTTGCCAGTTTACAACTTCATATGCCACTCCCGTTGGAGTGGACATTTTGTATTTCGGGGTGCCATTTCGGTAATTAGGCGGATTACACCCCGAATAGCAACTCCCGTTGGAGTTGCTCTAAGATGGTTGGGGTAATTTTTTAGTTATTTTTTTTATCACTTAATAGTGACAATTGTTAACTCTCCAAAAAAATAAAACTACTCAACCACGGCATATGATTAAAAAAATTGACATTTTTTTCAAGAAGTTCCTAAACAACATTGCTACTTTAATTACAATTTATCAATATGAAAAAATGTTATTTAAAAATTAATCTATATTCCTTGCTAAACCCATGTTTCTCTGCTATATTCCCTGCCATAAAAACTTTAGAAGATGCTTGAGCCTATAAAAGCCTAGAAAATGTTTGTTTGTTCCTACCATCAAAAGCCTATAAAATTATTCTTGCCATATACTTGAAATTATTCCTTCCACATGCTTGAATAGTTTAAAGTTATTCCTGCCATATATGTTGACAATTGTAACTATTATGAAATTGACTTTTAAATTATTCTCTGGCATTTGAATTTTGAAGTTTACATTTAAAGTTAAATTTCAAGAAATTGCATTTTTACATAATTTTTAGAGAAAATTTAAAATTATTCCTTACTAGGCTGGGCCATTTTAGTGGGCCGACCTACTGGCCATTTTGGTGGGTTAAGTCAAGCCGGACTGCGGGCCACATATCGTTGGCCCGACACTACCCGCCTTGTTTGCTATAGTACCGGGCCGGGCCAGCCCATGGGTCGCCCAGCCCGTTTGCCATATCTACAATCAGTAAAAGCAATTAAAAATTATAAAAAAAAAAGTGCCATGCTTTTTCAAGAAATTAATGCTATCCAAGAGAGAACTCAAAGGCCCATCAACAATGATGCAATTCGAAGCTAGAATTTAGTATAATGAAAAAGAAAATGAAAAGGCTTTGATGTTGATATTTTACTCTTGGTAATAAAATAGTTTTGATAATGCCTATATGAAAATCAATCTCTACTATATAGATTTTGTGAATGAGAAAATGAATTTTTAATATATGAGTTTTGAAAGCAAAGTTATGAAAATTTATATAGGAGATATGTTGAGTATGGTTGAGTGTGGTTTGTTTCAAAATATGCTTTTGATAATCTCAACTTGCTTTAAAGATAATCAAAATGAGTTTCTAACAGAATCAAATAAGGATGTATTGAAAATTCAAGATTTTCTATAGAATAGTCGACTATCAGGTTCATTCTGTTGACTATGCCTCAAAATAGTCGACTATTTTTGATGTTCTGTCGACTATTTAAGCATCTGTCGACTATTTTAGCATCTGTCGACTATCGAGTAAAAATAGTCGACTATGCCTTCTGATCTGTCGACTATTTTTGTTCTTGAAATTCAAAAATTTCTTCACATTTCAGCATCTGTCGACTATTCAAGTATGTCTGTCGACTATTGGATTTTTGTATTAGAAATAGTCGACTATCAGTATATGTCTGTCGACTATTCTTAACTTTACTTGTAAAAATAGTCAACTATGCATTTCTTCTGTCGACTATTTCTTTTTGCAGAAAGCTCCAACGGCTATTTTTTCAAATCCCAACGGCTCCAAACGGCTATATTTCTCTTCAACTTCGTGGGACACTTATATATACATGTCATAGATGATCAAGAGGAGGCTAATGGATGGAAATAAATTGATTTGAGCTTACGGTTTATATTCATTTGTATTTACAATATTTTGTGCCTTCATTGTTATACTTTTCTCTCCAAGGCTTCATTCTATTATTGTTTACATTCATTTAAACCTTGTATCATCTTGAGAGACATTGTAACTAAGAGATTTATCTCTTAGATTCTCTCATTTTCTATATTTCTTATTCTTCCTAGCTTGTGTAGCTAGAGGGCCCATTTGAGTGGGAGGTTTTGTATTTTCCTAGTCTCGGACTAGAGGACCTACTCGGATTGAGTAGGGGGTTGATAGTGGATGGTTTGAAAAATCCTTAGTGAGGAGCTAAGGTAGTGGATTAGGCTTGGGTTAAGCCGAACCACTATAAATCTTTGTGTTCTCTCTTGCTTATGTTTTTTAATTTGTTTATCATTGCTAGCTTTTCATTATCCTCACTTGCATTGAATTTTTATTTTCAATCAAAAGGATTTCAAAGTTTTAAACATAGCTTTTTAAAATAACCAATTCACCCCCCCTTCTTGGTGTGTGCCATAGCACTTCCTCTTCTAACATATGTATGCTACATTTCTTGGCCAGTAAATGAAACAAAACAACAAAAAGAAAAATACAGGTAATGAACGGTCAGGTACACTACATCTGTTGAAATAATGATTAGGAAACCTATGGCTAGCAAGGTTGATAAAATCATAAAATCGTAAGAGGGTATTCAACATGTAAAATCGTAAAATTGAGTGCGATTCAACTTCAAAATCGTAAAATCATAAGGGTTTTCGGTGAAAAAAATCATAAAATCGTACCCGTAAAATCAGGAGTTTAACAACCATGATGGCTGGCCACATTGCATTGTATGTGTAACGCTCCATTTTCCGAGCGCGTTAAAACTCAGGACAATTCTGGGATAATAATTTTTTCTTTCAATACTACTAAAACTAAACCATATCATTGCTCTTATCCATCCCAAAATTTTTATCCATCTATCTCGAAAGAGAATCATCATAAATATTAAATGCGGAAGCTAGAATTGAACCTAACATCTTAACTAGGGATGGCAATTGCAACCGAAACCGTGGAGAACCGAACCGAAACCGAACCAGTCAACGCGGTTAAAAACCGTTTGATTGGGTAACGGTTTGGTTCAGGGAAAAACCGAACACTGTTTCAATGGGTATGGTTTGGTTATGGTTTTCACTAAAACCAAATCAAAACCCGAACCAAACCGAATATATATAAAATATATTATATATATAATATAATATGTATACATAATATATATTATATACAATCCCGCCCACTTAAGCCCAGCCCAGCCCACCCCAGCCCAATTGCCTTGCTTGCAAACCCTTCTCCCCTTCTCTTCTTATTCCTCTCTCGACCTTGTTCTCAACTTCTCTTACCCTCGCTGCCTCTCGCTCGCCCTCGCTGGATCTCTCTTGCTCTCGCTAGGGCTCAGCCCCTACTCTCGCTTGCCCTTGATCTCTCTCACCCTTTCTGCCTCCTTTCTCTTGCTCCTCTGTGCGAGCTTTCCAGTCGCCCTCGCTCTCTGCATCTCTCTTGCTCTCACTTGCCCTCGCTAGATCTCTCTTGCTCTCGCTAGGGCTCGGCCCCTCTTGCTCTCGCTCGCCCTCGATCTCTCTCACCCTCGCTGCCTCTCGCTCTCTGCCTCATCTCTCTTCATATTAATTTATTTTTCATATTTATAATTTTGTTAGATGGAGTTGGCTCATTCATTTCAGATGGATATGCATCAATTTACGAAGAATATATTAATGTTGTTGGTGAATGTATTAACTTTCGTAGCTAATTTTTTTTAGCTTAAATTACAATTTAATTATGCACATATTAATTTATTGATCTTAACAATTGTAGGTTTGGAAATGTGATTTTATATCCAATAAGTTTTGTAACTTTATGCAAGAATAAGGTAACTTTATTAGAATTTATCTTTATTTGTTGTGAAACTATCAAAAAATTTTATGAATGTTATTTGTCTTTGTTTGTTGATATGGATTAAACTAAAAAAACCATGGTTGAACCGAAACCGAATGGTTTGGTTATGGTTTTAAATTTTTAAAACCAAATGGGTAATGGTTTGGTTTTGGTTTTAGTAATTTAAGTTTGGTTTGGTTATGGTTTTGGCAAAAACCGAAACCAAACTGAACCATTGCCAACCCTAATCTTAACATTTATCACAAATCAATTCTTACATTCTCATTAACCATAAATAAGGTTATACATCATCATTAACTATAAATGAGATTATACATCATCATTCCTCAAAACGTTCAAAATTCAAAGTAGCAAAACTTAAATACATGGGCTACATAACATACATTCAACTCATCATGCACTTTGCTAAGTGTCATTTCATGCCTCATTCATCCTCGTTTCTGCTACAATCTTCATCTGGAACATCTGAATATTCTAGAGGCAAAGCCCGAGTTAGATGATGAATTATCTAAGTAAGGGAACAAAACATTTAATGCTCATGTATGTATACAATCCACATAACATCATAACTCTCATGTTTGAGTCGACTGCACCTTAAGATTACACGTCATTTTTACAGTCTCCTTGCTAGACCGGGGTGTATGGGTGCACCCTTGGCAAAGCAACGGCGCCAGTACCTAATCCCAAACCCATGCAATGTATGACCGTGAATCCCATCATGCTCATATGCATATTGGCTAAAGACATATTGAGCCCCTTCACCTTTGTTCATTTAATCAATTGGGCCCCTCAACTTGAGGAGAGACCTCTTAGCCCCCTCACATTTCAGTTAGGGTCTATAAACACCTCAACTTTGAATTTAAAGACCCATCAGCCCCTTCAGCACTACGCGTGAATTCACGCTAGGTTGAGGAGAGTGAGCAATAAATGGGTCTCACTCTTTTTCTCTATCTCCCTCGTTGCTGCCATGGTCTCCTCTTTCATCCCTCTTTTCCACCAAGACCCACTACTGTTGCAGCCATCGCCGTCTCCGTTGCGATCACCTCCTTCTCCGTTCCTTCGCGCTTCTAGTCGTTCGCCTTTGGTCACCGCCCCTTTTTGCTGTTGGTGTCCCTGCTTCTTCAATTGCGGCGACTTGACTTCTTCTCTGATTTTGCTTCCTCCATCAGTTCTTCTCCCATTCAATCCCTTCTTTGTTCTTCCCTGATTCAATCTCATCTCTTCCACCAAGATCCACCACAACCTCCAATTGCTGCTGCCGCATCCTCTGTTTGTATACATATAGATATATATATACATACAAATATATACATAATATACATGCATTAGTTTCCTATATATATTATGTATACATACAGCTTCATATATAAATACATATAGATATATATTATGTTCCAAATCCATACCTACGTTGGACATCAGCTTCGTCCGTCGCCTCCATCGCCCGCTGCCTCCATCGTCGGCAGCATCCGCCCCTGAGCAGCACTGTGTATGTATATTGATGGGTGTCGAATCCAACAAATAATAAATTCTTGCTCTTAAAAATATAAATTGTGATAGTGATGAGCAAGGTCGTATCCACAGGGATTGGTTAGATCTATTCCTTTGAAAAATTAGAATAAATAGAAGAAACGATTGGGGGGTTTGTATTATGAAATTTAAACAATTAAAAATAAAATATTATTCTAAATTAATAAGACAAATAAAAATGTAAAAGAAATTAAAGTAATCAATAGAAACACTTCCGGTAGAAGGGATTTATCCACCAATGGTTATAACACTGATCATTGATACCAAAGTCACTAATTTTCCTTGAATACTTGGCCTTAGAAAGAACAACAAGCTCTGTTCATTCAATGTTTCCCTTCTTAGTTAATTAAAACAAGCTCTTCAATTAACCCTTACCTTCAAACAACCCTAGAACAAGCTCTCTAGAATTTAATTCAATGAAAGCATTAAACTTTGTGAAAATGAGACCAAATCTGAACAATAAACACACAAGCTCGGTTTATTTAATTCAACACATGTACTCCCTAGGAATTGAATGAAAATTTGTCCATAATCATCAACCCTAGTTCCTACTTATGCAAGAAAGCCCAAACAATTACGGATTTGGTATTCAAGTTAGCAATTGATCATGCATTAAGAATTGAATAGCGGCCGTCTATGCAATCAAAACACACAATCATAAATAATAAAACCAGAAGATACATGAATATTCAAGATAAAATCAGATTGCAAATAAACTCAAAAAGATCTCACAGTGTTCTTCACATGGCTTTAAAATATCCTTCTATCGAAAAACCAAAGTTTAACCACACATAATGAGAGAAAGAACACAAAAATAAGAGAAAAATATGAAAATGATGCTTCTTCCCCCTCTTGGATGTGCTTCTCTGCCTCTTTTTCTTCCTGGGCGTCTCCCCTCTCGAGCTTGGATCAAGACTTTAAATATCCCCCAACAGAGAATCCAAATCAGCCAAGGAATTAGGGCTCCTAGACTCCCGTAACTTGTGAGCCCATTTTGGATCGGATAACGAGTGTTTTGGGCTTCGGCCCCTCTTAATAATTGTAGTTCAGATTGTTTAGATGAATTTGGGCTTTTGAATCACTCAATTTGGACATCATAAGCTCAAGTTATGGCTTTTTAAAGATTCCATGTTTGTGTAGAATTCTAATCCAATTAGGATTTGGCCCAGCTTTTTGGCCCTAACTTAAAGCAATGTTTGGAGGCCCAAACGAACTCTGATTTGGACAAATCATACCATTCTTGAAAGCCCAAGAAGTCCTCTACAAAATCTCTGGACCTTATTCATGTTCTTGAACTCTAACATGTTCGAAAATCTGCAAGAAGCCAAAAATGTCAAAATATTAAAAAACTAAAATTTTGTAAGTAAAAGCCCAATTTATTCTAACCTATCTAAAATTGCCTTAACCATAAAAATAAGTATAAATCAACACAATAAGGCATAAAGCTCACCCAAGAGACCATATGTAAGGGAAATAAATATATGAAATTATGCACTCATCATATATATATATAATAATAATATTGTTCACTATGTTTGTATTAATATAAATTTTTAATAAATAATTGTATATAATTTATCAATATTTAGTGATAAAAAATTATTATTTAGACATTAATATATATTATATTAATATAAAATTTTAAAAAATAAAAATATATAATTTATTAACATATAAAATTTTATTAGACATCAATATATTTGTATTGTATTAATAATAAACTAATAGTTTATAATTTATTAATCTATATCATATTAATATAAAAACTTAATACTAAATAAATGCGTGTGCCACACACGTACAGTCCTGCATGTGATTTTGAAATTTGAAGTGTTTAATAGCCTCAAATTGAGAGTTGAGGGGACTGGTAGGTTCTTTCTCAAGTTTAGGGAGCAAAATGGTTAAAGTAGAAAAGTTGGAGGGGCTGAGTATGTCTTTAGCCTATGCATATTTCATAATTAAAACATGTAAATGCAATCTACGTGACATACTCACAACAAGGCATAACAACATGATAAAATCATTTACATAAAATCAGATTTTGGGGTTGAATAACTTAGAAATCAAGCATTTTCATAAAACTAAATTCAATTGGAAAGTACCACTTACCTTCTCAAACTTATCGGATACCTCGATATTCGCACATTGCCTCGAAATCCACGCATCGTCTTAATTTGCGTGTCAACCTCAAAATTCTCACAAGTCACTTCAACTTTAGCTTCAAATCACCATAATCATCATATTTATTTAAATAAGTATTAAAACTTATTTTTTCATAATTTCTTGTATTTTCTTCATTTTTTTCTCTATTTCTTCCTATTTTTCCTCAATAAATCCAAACTAAATATTTTTTAATATTTTCTCAAATATTTCACTATAATAATTCATAAAATAACATTCCAAAATTTTTAGAATTTTCTAAAAAATTTTACTCAACTTGACTTAGCCTCTCAGGCTTTTTTGGTATACGTGCCCTGACCTCAAAACGTGTGCACGAACAGTTTTTTTTTACCAAAATCTCCGAAATATTAATAAATCTCCATTTCCTATTTTTCTATGATTTTTCAAAATTTTTCTCTATTTTCTTCCATTTTCTTTTCTTTTCTTTTTCTTCTTTTCTTCTCCTTCCTTCCTCCTCCTTCTTCTTCCTTCCTCCCCTACTCCTGCGCGCGACCAGCCTCACCCAGCTGCCGACTGCCTCTCGCTGCTAGCTGCCTCCACCCATGTCGGCTGCCTCCCGGGCTTCCGTCGGTCACCCCAACCTCGTCAGTCACCACCGTGGCCACCCTCAGCTGCCCCCTGCAGCACCCATGCCACCGCTCGAGCTCGCTGCTCGCAGCCATGGTCACTACTCCCCGCTCCACTACTGCCCATCGCAACAACGGTCTCTTTCGTGTGCGCCACCGCGGCCCTTCTCGCCGACCAGCTGTTGCCTTGCTATGCTCGAGCTCCCATGGTTGACTTCAACCCAAGCTCTTAGGAGCTTTCTCTCTCCCCCGATCTCTTTCTCGGCCTCTCACTTCGGTCTCTCTCTCTCTCGCATTCTCTCTTCTCTGATTTCATAGCGAAAATGTCCATTGTTAAGAGCCATCATCCACACATATAAATATATATATATATATGATATACTTACCATCCTATCTAATCTCAGATTTCTTAGCTTATCTACTCCGGATTTCCTCAAATCTTGTCGCCCACTTTCCCTCAAATCCTACTACTAATTTCCTTCAATTCTTGTGGAAATTTGGCTGCCTCACACACACACGCACACAACTATATATATATATATATCTGTTATATATATTTTCTGCTCGCATGAAGCAGGCTAGACTCAACCCAGTAGGCCGGCCCAATCTCTTGAAGCCCAGTGGGCCCAAGGACGAGCTTGCCAACATGAGGTCACACGTCACCCACTCCGAGCTCAGACCACGGGATCATGCAAGCTCCTAGCAACACATAAAGCTCACAGACCGTGGGACCTGGAGCGAGCTCCCAGCGAATGTTGTTGACTCACAGGCCGATCATTCAACTCGCATATGTAAGAGGGCCACGAAATAACTAGAGAATAGTCACGGGCTAGGCATCATTCTGGCTGGACCGTCCAAGCCCAATCTGGCCCCTTTCTCTCGGCCCATCTCTTGGCCCATATCGGTCCCATCCTGGCCTTATACCAGCCTGCAGTAACATCATTGCAGTCTCTACTGGGTATCTACGTGCCCATCTACATCCACATTAACGAGGGTCTCGTTAACACCATGCTGTCATTTGAGAATCCCCACCTGCGCTGATATTCAATCCCATCACCTGCAAAAGCATGATGCAAACGGAGAGGACATCTCTTTCTATATATCAACCAGCTCTCTTCAGAGCCAGGGTATGCTTTTCTTGTTAGCCTACTGATATACTATCACTCATCATACTGACTTGAGCACAGGTACCGACGGTCGGAACATTCATCGCAACCACATCAAATTCCCTTGCTGTGCCTATTCTCCTTCCCGGTTGTGCTCATTTCATCAATGCGGGCCAATGAATCACGGTCGACCAATTCCGAACGTCGACAATATCACTTTATATTACCCCATAATAATAAAAAAAAAATTACACATTTAAATCCCAAGATTCATCTTGATTTCACTTAGATAATTCTCTAATTGCATTTACATCCTCAAACGTCAAATTAATTTGCATTACGATACCAAAAATTCAAAATTAATAATTCATAGCTTACTCTATAAGGATAATTTCGTCCCTGCACCCTCACTAGACCTTTGTTTCATTCCTAAACTACTCTAGGGTTGATCCTTACGAAAAATTGAAGCCCCCTTAAGGTTCCGTTGAGTTCCTGAGAGTCTTTTACGATAATTCGATTTTTCAACCTGAATCGAATCTATAATTTAGCTATACCGAAAACTGACTCAATTCCAGTTTCTTTTATTACCATAAATCCTATCTCGAAATGCTCATCGAGATCATATCATTTTCCTTAAACAATTACACTCCGAAGCATTCCTTATAGTCGATTCGGTACTGATAATTGTAAGAAATTATACTTAAGTCCCAACTCTTTTGATAATTTCACCTATGACCCACGTTAAAATTACTTTTGAGCCCTTTTGAAAAATTTGGGATATTACATTCTCCCCTCCTTACAAAAATTTCATCCTTGAAATTTGCCATATATCCTAAATCTCAAAATTAACACAAGATTGATCAAATAACTAGGGAAGAACTTACCTCATTATCTTATTTCAACTAAATTTGTTGTAGCTCTTCATAGAGGATCACATATCCCAAGGGAAACTATACCGTCTATAATCATCTCTTAATCACAAGGCCTCTAGCACGTATATCATATCCGAAACTTGAGGATGTCATCGTGCATCTCAAAATTAGAACCCTTGGGTTGACCATGTTCATCAATCCCTAGACAAAACACTTGTCAACCACATATGCCTTTCGAATTTCACTTTCAAGGCCCATAACCACATATTCTAGTCCTTATGCCGCAGGTCTCAACCTGAGCTCCCATCCTAGCCGGTACACACATCATTATGATGAGCCCGTGACTCTCATATCATCAATTTTCAATTTGCTTTCACTAAATCATCCAATTAATATCTAACAATGTCTTTAAAATCTAGTAATACTAATATCCTTACATCGTCTACATAACATTTGTTACTTAGTTTCCATACTAATACCTATTCATCCATATACCCATAACTTAAATAAGTCTTTGCACTTTTCAAAGTGATCATCAAATAACATTTTATATCCTTGGATTAACCATTTGATCCTCAAATTGATCGAATTAATCCTCAAGTGATAACATTTCATATCAACTGACTCTAATCATGCTTGATCCTTTTTCAGAGTTACTCAGGTTACCGATCTTTGCTTGGACTAACCTCTTTCCAAAACTTTTGATTCGTCTCTCGAAATCTATTAGGACATCCGACTTTTAAACACTTCCAAAGCTTACGGTGCTTACGACAATCAACTTTGATTTCGCGTTCACCAACATGGAACCTCCTGATCTCATCACCTTTGTTACGACCTAGCAAGCAAAATCTTGCCCTCAATATCCATCATGACACTCCCTACGAGTTCCCAACATTATCCTCAAGCTTTCAGCGAAAATTTCAAACTCATCATTTAAGAATTAGATCCAATAAATCTTCTGAGAGCATATTTAGGTATTTCTCTCACCACTCACTTTCTCACGGTTATTCCTACTGCAACCTGAATTCCTAGCACCTCTGCCATTACTTGTCTCTCTCAAGCACGCCAAAGGTTTTCACAGCTATCGAGATAACTCTATATATTCACACTACCAACTTGAGCAGGTAGGTACTTATGTCACCTACGGTACCCCAATCCTCACTGAATTTTTTTTCCCCTGAAACTCTAAAGTTTCATCATAACTCTTTAGATTCTCTATGGTCCTTAAAATATCATTCATTTGAGAAAATTCCTCAAAAATCCCAAACCAATTTATCTTTGAAAATCCCAAATCATATCACATTAACTGGCTCCAATCATTTTCTATAAACAACCAGACCTTAAAAACTTCCAAGAACTCTTCTTCAAATGATACTTTAAACCTTAAATAATGATTCAGGTTCCCATGTATTTGCACAAGGCATAACTTATCCTGATGTCCCTTCTCACTAATTTTTGAATCCCTAACCTCACCTGGCACACTAAACCGTAGGTACAAATTTTGTCACCTAGGTCTCTTATCAATGCTGGTGATTGCGTCAGCATATAGGTAGCCCCTATACATTAAGTTTACCATGTTTATTTCACACGTCGAATAGCTCTTACTATCCAACCCAACCATATCCTCGAGACAATTACAAACACGACTCGATCGTGATCTCAATCAGCATTACCACCCTAGAGGAAAAATCTCAGTTTTCTTATTAAATTGCAAGTTCTTCTCTTATTTTACAAGTTCAGTTCCTCTTTTCTTAAGTTATGTTTTAAATTACAGGTTCTATTCTCTATCTCTTGTTATTGCAAGATCCTACTTTTTAATTTTCTAAATTGCAAGTCATTTTCCTATTTTATAAGTTATTTCCCTTTGCTAGTAAATTATTCCATGATTTACATTTATACCTATTGAGTCTCAAATAGGGTTTTGTATCACCCTATCTTTCTTTGGGAATGATGCTTTATTGAGGACATGCAAGGGTTTGATGTTGTCTTGCATGAATGTTGTCATGTTGTGCTTATTGCTTCGTTAATCGCATGTCAATTGTATATGAGAAGTTATTACAAATATGCATGTTATAATAATGCATGAAGCATGTGCATGAAAATGGTTTTTCAAAATGTGTAAAGGCCTCATGATGCGCGTAGTGAACGAGTCCGGAGGATATTCTGCAGAGAAAGTGTTGAGCTCAAAGTTAACTTCGATCCCAAGTTTATGATATGGACTTCGGTCCCAAGTTTATGATATGGCCTTTGGTCCCAAGGTTCGGACTCCAGTCCCATGGTTTTAGACTTTTATCCCATGATTATGGTTTTAAAAGATTGCATATGAGCATGGATGCATGTTTCATCATTTTATCATGTGAAAGTACCTTAAAGGACATTCATGTCTCTTTTGCTTCTTGATACCCATGACTCTTATGCTTATTTTCTTCTAGTTATACTTGTTGGGCCTTGTGGCTCATGTTTGCTTGCATCACTCCAGGTAAGGGTAAGGCTAAAGTAGAGAGCGAGCCAATTGAATCAGCATTCATGGGTTAGCAGTGTGTACAGAGCCGTCTCAATCAAAGGTCTTTGGGGGGTTTTTGTGATGTGTGATTTCCAGTTGCCCTTGTTTATGTTTTAGGTTGTACCCCTAAGGGGATATGATGTGTTTATGGACCCTAATGTGGTATGTAATATTAAGTTACGTTGGTTTATGTGGGCATGTGGACCCTATTATGTATGTTTATGAGTAAGAATGTATGAGTATGGATTTCGCGTTTAATAAAAGGAGGATGTGTGTGATGTTTCTAATTGGTTTGGCAAGTATGTCATCTTTCTTGTGGGTCCCTTGTTTGGGGTGCCTACAATTGGTGGTATTAGAGCGAGGTTTGAGATGAGTCTCTGTACACATAGAAATGTTGGGTAGAGTTAAGGGTATTTCTAACAAATAGATGTGAGGCTAAGTAAGAATTAGACTTTAAATATGTTAGTTATGTAGGAAAATGAGTGCTCGTCGAGGGAGGCCACCGACTCAAAGACTAGGCTGTGGCCAACCTGCACCCACACCTGCACCTGTGCCTGATACTTTGGGGGAGTCCAATGGAGGACTGCGACAAGAGATGGATGAGGTGCATGAAGCTTTAGCAGAGATATGGAGGACGGTTAAGATGCTTGCTGCCAATCAAGTGAGGGATGATCAAGGGAAGGAACAAGTATAGCAAGAGGCCGAGAATAATTGTGGTCAAGTCTCCAATCTAGAGGGACAAAGGATGCAAAAAGGAACGGGTAACAAAAAGAGAAAGTGGGAAGTATGTCCAACAAGCGAGATGATAAAAATTCTGCCATGTGGTAATTGTGGCAAAAGACATAAGGAACACTGTCTCTTTGGTAGTAGAGTTTGATATTTGTGTGGACAGGAAGGACATATACGAAGGGAATGTCCTCGTAGTCAAGATAAGACAATGGTTAACATAGGAGTGAAGTGCTTTCAATGCGGACAAAAGGGACATCTAGCAAATAATTGTCCGCAACCAGCCCAACCTCAGTATGAAGGGCAAAGATTCAAAGGACAGGGACCCCAGCTTAACCAGAGGCCGATTGCACCTAGAGCACAAGGAGTAATCCCACCGATGATGATGCCGCAACGCCCTGCTGCTGGAGACAAACCATGTGTGCAGGGAAAGGTGTTCCCCTTAACGATAGTAGATGTAGAGCAAGGGAATGAGATTATTCAAGGTATTCTTTCTTTATATGGTGTAGATGTGCGTGTGCTTTTTGATACTGGTTTTACTCATTCTTTTATCGCACCGCATGTTATATGTTCCCATCCATAGAACTATATTGCCATATTACCTGGTTATGTCTACACCTGGGGATGTGGTGCTAGTGGGGAGTGAGATACTCCAGAATTGTGAGATTAAGGTGTGTGATAAGAAATGTCCTGGCGACTTAGTGGTCTTGGGCATCAAGGACTTTGATCTTATCCTAAGTATAGATTGGTTATCTCGACACTATTCTAAGGTTGATTGTCGAAGAAAGGTGATTCATTTTGAGTTACCCCAGCAACCAGTTATCGTGTATAGGGGCATTAAGCCGATGAGTGCAATCCCAATGGTCTCAATAATGAAGGTAGAAAGGTTGGTACGGCACGGTTGTGAGGCGTACCTTGCCTTTGTAATCACTGATAGGAACAGTAAGGCAAAGTTATCGAAGCTTCCGGTGGTTTGTGAGTTCCCTGATGTGTTCCTAGATGAATTACTCGGATTACCACCTCAAAGAGAGGTGGAATTCTCTATTGACTTAGTGCCAGGCACCCAACCCATTTCAAAAGCTCCCTATAGAATGGCCCTGAATGAATTAAAAGGAAATGAGAATTTGTGTGAGACAATTTGAGCATGATCGGTGGATAGTTAATATGTGAAAATTTGGAAACGTACTGTCGGTTGCCCGACTTACCAAAATCGTTGATCGTTTTCAAGAATTTAGCTTAAGGTTATTTGATGTTTAGCTATGTGTGGCTTGGCTGAGGACATACAATTTTCAGCCTTTGAAAGAGGTGATAATTAAAAGTCGATATTTTTATCTCGATTTGATGAATTATTAAATAGGTACAAGAGGTTGAGATATTTTATGATCAATATACAATCAATGGTAAGACAAGGGAATGAGACGTTAAAGTACCCAAAGCATAATCTTCATTCCATATGTTCAATACGATTACAAAAGATCAAGCTATACAATTACTAAAAAGAAAAAGGCAAACCATAGAACTAATAATGATATCGGTGCTCAATGGCAACGATGGTTGCCATACACGATGGGTCCCAGCTCATCGATGTCATCTGGGAGTGGCATCTAGCTACTGCTAGTTTCGTTAGGATAAGGTAAAAGAGTAGCCTTTGGGAAACTAGGATGAGGGACATTCTCTGGGATGATGGGAAGATCAAAGCTCCAGTTTGGGTTTTGATTAGGTTGAGGAATAGGTTTGGGATGTGAAGAATAATATGCGAATAGTGAATCTTGCAATAGAGCTCGATGAGCTTGTAGGTCACTAACCGGATGTTGAAGGGAAAGAATGTGGGATACACATCCATAGACGGGATCTTGAAGTCAGGCTTGAGCTTGAATGAAGAGTGCATCGACAGCCCAAAACCGGTCACTTACCAGAAGAGGAGATAGGAGGTTGACGGCATTTCTGGCACCAAAAACATTCCGGATGGTGGAAAAACGAGTGATACCATCCTCATGACAGAAGTAAGGGGCAAAAATGCACTATGAATTACATCCTCTATTTAAGACTATGCAGGCCCCACATCGAGACCGGATTCTCTGCATGATAGATCTAAGTTCTGGCTAAATCTAAGTAAATCAGATATGGGTCAGATCTAATCAGATGGGTCAAATTAGGTATAAGTCGAACCCAAATCGGGTCGGGTCGGGTCGAACCAGATTTGGCTTCAGATCCGGTAGTAGCGGGAAGCAGCGTTGATGGCTGGCAGAGGCGGCGATGGTCGTAGTGATGGCCGAGGAAGCCAGGCGGTGGTCGGTGGCTGTGCAAAGGAGCAAGTGCAGGCGGTGGCGTGGCCGGATTTGGTCGACGAAAGGCAACAGCTGGAGAGAGGGAACGATTGATGGTGGCCGATGGCTGCGCGAGGGAGATCAGGACGCGGCGGTGGTCGGCGATCGCACGGCAGCTGGAGGCGGCCTGGGGTGATGGTAGTCGATTGCAGCAGCTGGGGACGCTGTGCACATAGGAGGTCCCGATCGATGGCAGACCAGGCGCTGGAGGCGGTTGCAAAGCGGCTGGTGATGGTCATCGGAGATGGTGGCGATGCTGGAAGGCAACGGCAACCAGTAGCTGTTCGTACGTAGGGTCTGTGCGTTGTAGAGGAAGGAAGGAAGAAGAAAAGAAAAAAAAGAATTTTTTTTTTCTTTACGGAAAAAACGTGTTTTATTATCTAGAGATTTTGGCAAGAAGAAGAAAATTATCCAGACACGTGAAAGTTGAGTTCGAGGCTTTTCGGGTATTTATAGTCCCTACCCTATATTTCGAAACATGGAGCAACGTAAGGTTTGAAATAGAATTTTGGGAATCAGGTTTCGAAATAGAATGCTAGGATATTTCGAAATAAGATGTTTGTCAAGCTGTTGAGGGTTGTGATGGGACACTCCAAAATAGTTGTGCCCATAATAGGACTAGCGAGAAGAGTTTAATGAGAATGATCTGCCAGATGCAGTAACGGCTTGTGATATCTCAAAGGATAAGGTTGCGTGTTAGTGCAACATGTTACGTGTGGATTACACCAAGGCAAAAAGTGAACTACCCGATGTAAGACTTGGAGCTGGCAGCTGTGGTATATGCTTTTGAGGTTATGGAGGCACTACCAGTACGGTGAGGCATTTGATGTGCTCACAAACCACGAAGGGCTTAAGGTATGTGTTCTAGTAAAAGGAGTTGAACGAGAGGCAACGACGGTGGATGGAGTTCCTTGAGGACTACGACTGCACTACTTCATATCACCCGGGGTGTGGCAGTGATGTGCTTGACGCTTTGAGTAAGAGTGTGCCTACTGTGACTGGGTGGATAGCCATGAGTGGCAGTTGTTGGAGGCTTGTTTGGCTTGCTAACTATAAGTGTAGTGTCGAAGGGATCATCTATTTTTTATCGCTGACCTAACGGTTTAGCTAGATCTGGTGAACGAAATACTAAAGGCATGTGTGGTTGACAAGTGTACTTGTTTATGGATTGATAATCATGACCAGCTCAAGGGTTTGAGATGCAGGATGACATTTTCAAAAGTGTCGGGGTAGGGTGTGCGTGCCTAAAAATTTTGGAAGGTGTGTGGTCGTCTGAATAGAGCCACAATGGAAAATTCTATAAAAGACACGGTATGCCCGTAAGTGTTGGACGTGTAATCAGTGCAAACCAGGATGGTTGCTAGGGTTGAAATTATACATGGTCAAGGTGTTCAGGTAAAAAGCTAATTTTGGCCTTAATTACTTAGTCGGCCATGTGTAAATTTCGAGGACGAAATTTTATGAGGGGAGATTGTAACATCCCGTATTTTTGTAAATCCCATAATTTTGGAGATAAATAATAGTTATTGATTTCGGTATTTGGGGTCATTATGGAATATTTGAGGAAATGGGCAATTAATTATTTTATTTGAGAATATTTTGGAAATTGAAGAGAATATCTCTTTTTCATTTTTTTGATACAATTGGCTTTGGAAATTGAAGGAATATGAATGACGACCTTTGGAAATTGAAGCATTGGAAATTGAAGAAATATAAATGATAACCCTTGGGAATTGAACCCTTGAAAATTGAAGGAATATGAATGATGACCCTTGAAAATTAAAGGAATATGAATTATGACCCTTAGAAATTTAACCCTTGAAAATTAAAGGAATAAGCATGATGACCCTTGGAAATTGAAGGAATAAGCATGATGATGTTTCTCCAAGCTTTGCAGAGAATAAATTGGGTGAAGTGTAATGAATTGAGTGCAAAATTGAGTATAAATAGAGAACATGGATGTAAAAGAATGGAATGAGAAAGTGAAGGAGAAGCAGAGGAATTGGCTGTGAGCTTGAGGAGGAATTTTAACAGTAAGTAAGAGTGTGATAAAGACGAGAATCGATTATTTAAAGGCAAGTTCTCTTCCTAGTTTTTGCAAGTTCTTCTTCCTCTTTGTTTCATTTAAGAGGCAAGATCTCAGTTTTCTTATTAAATTGCAAGTTCTTTTCCTATTTTACAAGTTCGATTTCTCTTTTCTCAAGTTATGTTTTAAATTATATGTTTTATTCTCTATCTCTTGTTATTGCAAGATCCTACTTTTTAATTTTCTAAATTGCAAGTCATTTTCCTATTTTATAAGTTATTTCCCTTTGCTAGTAAATTATTTCATGATTTACATTTATACCTATTGAGTCTCAAATAGGGTTTTGTTTCACCATATCTTTCTTTGGGAATGATGCTTTATTGAGGATATGCAAAGGTTTGATGTTGTCTTGCATGAATGTTTCCCTGTTGTGCTTATTGCTTCGTTAATCGCATGTCAATTATATATGAGAAGTTATTACAAATATGCATGTTATAATAATGCATGAAAGTATGTGCATGAAAATGGTTTTTAAAAATGTGTAAAGGCCTCATGATGAGCTCAGTGGGCGAGCCCGCAGGATATATCCGCAGAGAAAGTGTTGAGCACAAAGTTAGACTTTGATCCCAAGTTTATGATATGGACTTCGGTCCCAAGGTTCGGACTTCAGTCCCATGGTTTTGGACTTTGGTCCCATGATTATGGTTTTAAAAGATTGCATATGAGCATGGATGCATGTTTCATCATTTTATCATGTGAAAGTACCTTAAATGACATTCATGTCTCTTTTGCTTCTTGATACCCACAACTCTTATGCTCGCTTTCTTCCAGTTATACTTACTGAGTCTTGTGGCTCATGTTTGCTTGCATCATTCCAGGTAAGGGTAAAGCTAAAGTAGAGGGCGAGCCAAGTGAATCAGGATTCATGGGTTAGCAGTGTGTACAGAGCCGTCTCAATCAAAGGTTTTTGGGGGAGGGGTTTGTGATGTGTGATTTCCAGTTGCGCTTGTTTATGTTTTAGGTTGTACCCCTAAGGGGACATGATGTGTTTATGAACCCTAATGTGGTATGTAATATTAAGTTACGTTGGTTTATGTGGGCATGTGGACCCTATTATGTATGTTTATGAGTAAGAATGTACGAGTGTGGATTCCGCATTCAATAAAAGGAGGATGTGTGTGATGTTTTTAATTGGTTTGGCAAGTATGTCATCTTTCTTGTGGGTCCCTTGTTTGGGACGCCTAGATTCTCGATATACACATCTTATTTTCAAGACACTAAATGATCATCGAAAACACTTATCATTCGATCTTAACTCAACAGCTAGGCTATGTCGCATCAGATAAACTATCCATGACTCGATAAATCTTGATAACTACTAGTTTTCCTATCCTTCATTCCGCCCAAAGATTTCGACTAATGACCTCAAATCAACAATCTTTTAATCTCTCGGATCCATAATCATGGTTACTGAGTCAACCTTACACTCGAATCATATCATCAAATCCTAACTTCAATAGCTAAGTCAATCCGACCAGCTTTTCTATCGCTTAACAAGGTTAGATCCTCCAACCAATAACCTATAGGACTTCAACCGTTAATTCTCGAATCTCCAAATAGGGATTTCATTCTACGAATCGTTAGTCTCTTTTCCCTTAAGTCTTCACTCGAGATTTCTACTAATTGGCTCTAACTATACCAGATCACCCTAAGTCTCCAAGTTACTATTCCCTAAATCTCCAAAATGGGCTAAGTTATGAGAATCCTCAACTGAAATAACAATTGATCTCCAAGTCAAACTTTTCTAGGTCTCTAATTATCCATTTGCTTTGATACCAATTGTAACGCCCCATTTAGCGCGTTAAAACTCAGGATAATTCTGGGATAATAATTTTTTTTTCAATACTACTAAAACTAAACCATATCATTGCTCTTATCCATCCCAAAATTTTCATGCATCTATCTCGAAAAAGAATCATCATAAACATTAAATGCAGAAGCTAGAATCGAACCTAAGATCTTAACATTTATCATAAATCAATTCTTATATTCTCATTAACCATAAATAAGGTTATACATCATCATTAACTATAAATGAGGATATACATCATCATTCCCCAAAACGTTTAGAATTCAAAGTAGCATAACTTAAATACATGGGTTACATAACATACATTCAACTCATCATGCATTTTGCTAAGTGTCATTTCATGTCTCATTTATTCTCGTTTCTACTACAATCTCCATCTAGAACGTTTGAATATTCTAGAGGTAAAGCCCAAATTAGATAATGAATCATCTAAGTAAGGGAACAAGACATTTAATGCTTATGTATGTATGCAATGCACATAACATCATAACTCTCATGTTTGAGTCGACTGCACCTTAAGATTACCCATCATTTTTACAATCTCCCTATCAGATCGGGGTGTATGGGTCCACCATTGGCAAAGCAACGGCGTCAGTACCTAATTCCAAACCCATGCAACGTATGACCATGAATCTCATCATGCTCATATGCATATTTCATAATCAAAACATGTAAATGCAATCTACATGACATACTCAGATCAAGGCATGACAATATGATAAAATCATTTACATAAAATCAGATTTTGGAGTTGAACAACTTACAAATCAAGCATTTTCATAAAACTAAATCCAGTTGGGAAGTACCATTTACCTTCTCAAGTTTATCGGATACCTCGATATTCGCGCATTGCCTCGAAATACGCACATCGTCTCAATTTACGTGCCAACCTCAAAATTCGCACAAGTCACTTCAACATAAGTCTCAAATCACCCTAATCATCATATTTATTTAAATAAACATTAAAACCTATTTTTTCATAATTTCTTGTATTTTCTTTATTTTTCTCTTTATTTCTTCCTATTTTTTCTCAATAAATCCAAACTAAATATTTTTCAATATTTTCTCAAATATTTCACTATAATAATTCATAAAATAATATTTTTGAATTTCTAAAAATTTTACTCACCTTGACTTAGCCTCTCAGCCTTTCTCGGTATACGTGCCCTGACCTCGAAACGGGTGCCCGAACAATTTTTTCTTGCCAAAATCTTCAGAACATTAATAAATCTCCATTTCCTATTTTTCTATGATTTTTCAAAATTTTTCTCTATTTTCTTCCATTTCCTTTTCTTTTCTTTTTCTTCTTTTCTCCTCATTCCTTCTTCTTCCTTCCTCCCATGCTCATGTGCACGACTAGCCTTGCCCAGCTGCCGACCGTGGCTCGCTGCCGGCCGCCTCCGTCCATGCCAGCCGCCTCCCGGGCTTTCGTCAGTCGCCCCGACCTCACCGGTCACCGCCGTGGCCATCCTCAACCGCCCCCTACCGTACCTATGCCACCGCTCAAGCTCGCTGCCCGTGGCCATGGCTGCGATTCCCAGCTCCGCTGCTACCCATCATAACAACGGCCTCCTCTGCGTGCGCCACCACGCTTACTATAGCAACCATCCTCACCGATCAACTACTCCCTTACTCCGCTCGAGCTGCTATAGTCGACTTCGACCCAAGCTCTTAGAAGCTTTCTCTCTCCCCCGATCTCTTTCTCGATCTCTCACTTTCGATCTCTCTTTCTCTCCCTCGCGATGCCTCAACAGGCTCAGTCCAAACTCTCTCTCTCTCGCATTCTCTCTTATCTGATTTCACAGCAAAAATGGCCATTGTTAAGAGCCATCATTCACACACATACACACACATATAAATATATAAATATATATATATTTATATATGATACACTTACCATCCTATCTAATCTCAGCTTATCTACTCTGGATTTACTCAAATCTTGTTGCCCAATTTCCCTCAAATCCTACTACTAATTTCCTTCAATTCTTGTGGAAATCTGGCTACCTCACACACACGCACGTACAAATATATATATATATCACTTTATATTCCCCATAATAATAAAAAAAATTACACGTTAAATCCCAATATTCATCTCGATTTCACTTAGATAATTCTCTAATTGCATGTACATCCTCAAACGTCAAATTAATTTGCATTATGATACCAAAAATTCAAAATTAATAATTCATAGCTTATTCGATAAGGACAATTTCGTCCCTGCACTCTTACTAGACCTTTGTTTCATTCCGAAACTACTCCAAGGTTGATCCTTACGAAAAATCGGAGCCTCTTTAAGGTTTTGTTGACTTCCTAAGAATCTCCCACGACGATTTGATTTTTCAGCCTCAATCGAAGCTGTAATTTAGCTGTACTGAAAACTGACTCAATTCCAATTTCTTTTATTACCATAAATTCTACCTCGGAACGCTCATCAAGACTATATTATTTTTCTTAAACAATTACACTCTGAAGCATTCCCTGCAGTCGATTTGGTACTGATAATTGTAAGAAATTATACTTAAGTCTCAACTCTTTTGATAATTTCACCTATAGCCAACATTAAAATTACTTTTGAGCCCAAATTACTTTTGAGCCCTTTTGAAAAATATGAGATATTGCAGTATGGGTTGACATTCATTTCGATGATAACGTAGATCTCAGCACAAGCTGCAATTGTGAAGATGGTGGAGACTAATAAAGCAACTAGAGAACCAAGGTATCTCACTGGCAAGATCATGAAGAAGTCGTCATTGGTAAACCTCGACAACTTAATCAAAAGCATGGTAGTCAAGGCAATTAGAGAGCTAAATAGAGCTACCCCAGTGTACAACAAGAATGACAAAACTTGATCTTCTTTCTTGGTGCTAAAAAACTTTGGACGACCAAAACTTCTACTATTGTTATCGTCATCAAAACCTCTAGGGATGGTAAATAATGTCGCATAGTTGACAGTGCCAATAAGAGCAACAGCCAGCATCAACCCACTTTTCATATCTTTGAGTGCCTTCTCAGAGTTCTCTCGTAAGTTGATATGGTTTTCTTGAAATAGTTCACTTGCTGTCTTCCCAACAAAATTGCGGTGGTATTGGAAATGAGGGGGAGAATCATACCATATCCGATGCCAAAGAAAGAAAACAGTTAGCAACTCAAATGGTGTCTTTTTTTTCGAATTCTACATAGTAGACTGTCAAAATATAAAGTAAACACATCATTTGGCTAAGTAATGTAATAGTCGTTGATTGAATCACATTGCATGTATTGAAGAAAATAATTTCTTAGCTGGGAACCTTAAACCAGAATACGTCCCATGCCATCTGGTTCATATGTCCAAGAACAATTCTAGGACTATTTCCTTGTTTTGTTGCAAGATGCAGAATGGTGTTTCCCTGGTTGTCCATTGCTGTTAGCATCACATCCTTGCGAACTTTTGTCTTCAAGTAGTCATAGAGTCTTTTATCTTTCTTCTCCACTGCTATATGCAATATGTTCTTTCCATTCTTGTCCACTGTATAGGCTGCATCTGGGAATTTTTCTAGTATTTCCCCTACCAACTCTTGAATGCTGTTTTCTACCGCCTGAAATAGCGGATTTCTCATTCCATTATTTTTGGGTGAATCAATTGTAGAATCCAAATTAAGCCGTTGTAGAGAAACTGAATCATTCATTTGCCCATGATCTTTACATGGTTCCATTGTTCTTTCACCGTAAGTGTAACGGCTCCAATCTTCTTCATCTCCAATTAATCTTTTGGCTAGCAATCTTAAGTAAAAGGAAAAAATTAAGCTAGAACAACCAACCTCTAAGCACTTTTCTGTACCCTGCAAGAACAATAGACTTAAAAGTATAAGAGAAAGAGTTGATCCAAAAAATAAAATATAAGAGTAGATTAAGAAAATAAAGATGAGACCTACATTAAGCAAAGAAGAATGAGCAATTAACTCTCTTGAAGGCAAGAAGATACATCCAACTGCAAGTAAACATTTCTGTGTTCCTTGATCAAAAATTGTTTCGTAATTTACTAATATTAGAGACCATTCAAGTCATTTTATATATTTTAAGATAATTTTCTATCCCGTGTTCCTTCGATTGAAGGTGCACAAGCATACAACTCACCATGGTTCTACTCTAGGTTGATGTTTTGGAGATTTCAATAAAACTAGTTAACGTTGGTGCAGAAATCACGTGCGTCGCTCTATGATTCACTTCAATTAAAAATCTGCCAACAATGCTAAAGGTATGACTTTGAGATGTGTGCACTGGGTATCTTAAAATAACTTTTATAATACAAATAGGTCTATGTTTGAATAACTGCCAAATGACAACAAGACACTCAAAAGTCTTAACAGATTTTTCGTGTAATAAACAATCCTTAAAGAATAATTTAAAAGTATAGAAGAAATTTTCTCTTTTAACCAAATAAAAAGTCTATTCGGTAGAGTTGTTCTAACAGTTTTCAATCAAAGCAAATTTATTTCTCAACAAATCTTCTACAAATAGAAGTGAATCTATATATATATAAAGCTCTAGTGCTTGTACTGTAAAGCTTCTTTTTAATTTATTGGTAAAGCAACCTACAACCATCATGATGCTTGTGCAGTAATTTTACATATATATTGTTATGTGACAACAAAACCAAAATAAAGTTGAATAAGTAAAGCAAATACCCGATGTTAGTTTGGTTAGCCACAAAGACGTTTTTGGTTGTGGTATATCCGATTGATTTTGACGAGGATTTTCCGCATCTGTACTGGGGTTTGTTCTATTATCCATTGGTGGAATGCCTGTGGTCAAGGTACAAAACATAAAAACCAAATCGGGATACAAAACATATATATAGAACTAATGAAAAAGAAAACAAAACTATACATAATGAGAAAGCAACACATGTCCGTCAGTGTAGATTAATAATCACAAAGATAGATCAAACAGCGAATATGTTGTTTACTATCTCGAATGCTAGTCCTGCTCAACATGAGAAGACAAACCCCAAGTAAAATTATACTTTTTGGAATCTAGTGCTAAAGCTACAACTTGAGTGGTAAGAAAAAGACACTTGCTATAAGATTCTCCGATGATGGCGGCGTGAAGGAGAGTGCAGCCGTCATTTCTCGTTGTCGTTACGTTGTCCTTGTTTAGTTTCCCCTTCACGAAATCGTACACATCTTTCTCCCCTGATGCAACGGCAACGTAAAGCGGCGTCTCGCCCAAACTATTGCGTTCCAAAGCCAAGCCTTCATCCTTCTCCAACATGATTTCTACGACATTGCATCGCCCAAACCTGGCGGCTTCGTGCAAGGTCGTGTCGCCTCTCAAGTTCCCTTTCTTCAGCATTTCGCTGGTCAACATGCCGTCTTCAAAGAGTCGGTTGAAAGCCGATGCATTGCCGTCGATGGCCAGAAAATGGATAATCGTGTTGCCGTGCACGTCGACATGAGCCAGACCGGCGCGTTGCCGCCTGATCAAGTAGTCGCGGAGGACTTTAAGTGAATCTTTCTTCCAATCTAACACTGCTCTAAAAGCTTTGTGATGGCTAACAATGGCAGCGGGGCTGATTCCTGTTCCTACCATTTTGGGATTCAGAGAAGTTGCTGATTTTTAGTATTTTGGGATGTAAACGAAGTTTAGGGCCTGTTCTCTTTCCCGTTTTCGGGCTGTTTTCTGTTTTTAGTTTTTGAAAACATTGAAAATGCGTTTTCTTTGTCATTTTTCAAAACGCGTTTTCAAAAACAACTAAAAATTTTGTTAAGGAAACTCAAAACAACAATTTTGTTGTTTTGAGCGTTTTCAGTGAAAATACACTGAAAATACAAAACAATTTAAAAACGCGGAAAACAGCCCCCCAACCCCCCCGCAGGCACACGCAGAACCACTCCCCCCTCTCTCTCCCCCCCCATCTTCTCTCTGTTCTCGCTCTCCTCTTCTGGCCATCGACAGCCATAGCCACCGCCGCCGCCGTCGACCTTCAACTCTGCCGCCACCGCGACCAGCGCCCCTCAATGCCATCGCGACCAGTACCACAACCACCGTCATCGACCTTCAACCCCACAGCCGCCACCGCGACCAGCACCCCCCTCCGCCACCTTCAACCCCACAGCCACCGCCACCGCGACCAGACCCCCCCACCGCCATCGCGACCAGCCTCCCATCGCCACCGCGACAGTACCGCGACCAGCCCCCCATCGCCACCGCGACAATACCGCGACCAGCGCCCCTCACTGCCATAGCCACCGCGACCCCCCCCCCCCCCCACACACAGAAAACCCTAGAACAAAGAAGATGAGATGGGTTACGGCTGATTTGATTTTTTGTTATGTTATTTAAATTTTTTATTTTATTTATTTATTAAACTGAGTATGTGATATATTTTATTTGTATTAATTTTTTTAAATGATATTTCTAAGGTTGTTGATTTTTTTTTATTTGAATTTTATTTTATAGTTTAAAATTTTTGAATCAAATTTATAATTTGTTAAATAAAATATCATAATAACAAAAAAAAAAATCGTTTTTAAAATTTCAAAGCAAACGCGTTTTCTAGTTTCCTGTTTTGAGAAATAATTTTTCAGAATAACAAAAAGAACGCATTTTTAAAAATTTCAAAACAGACACTCAAAACACAAAACTCAAAATGAATTCAAAACTCAAAACACAAAACTCAAATACAAAGAGAACACCACCTTAGCTTCTTAATTAATTAAGGTAATCTCTCTTACGGAGGAATTAAGAATAATTACTCTTTAATAAAATGACAAAAAAATCAATGAATTATAAATGTGTGCTTTTGTTTTATGTCATCCACTCCTCTGATTAAAATGGAAACTGCACAACAAGAAAACATCCATCCAAAGAGTAAATGCCCAATTATATGTTCATAATTTTTCAATAAATTGTATTATCAATAAATAAGTAATGCCCAATTGTAATAGTTTAATAATTATATTTGAGCATTTACAGAAAAATATAATTATATTAAAATTACTTAATTATATAAAGTAATACTTAAATCTTAATAATTTTTTTTTATTATTTCATTGTTAGAATTAAAAATTCTAGTCAATAGCGATGGGAAAATGATTTATTAACGACGACTTATTTAATCCATTGTTAAAATTTATTTTATAACGATAGAATTTATATTTAGTCGTTAATAATACTATATTAATCATCAAAATTAATTCTATCGTTAACTTTTGATCGTTAATAATTCTTTTTTTTTATAGTAAGCGCATTGTTGTTAAAATCCCGATTTTATGCGTACGATTTTACGATTTTACGATTCGAAGACCCCCAAACGATTCAAATCCCATGTAAAATCCAATTTGGGATAAAATCCTATAAAATCTCGATTTTACATGTACGATTTTACGCTTCAGAGATCCCCAAACGATTTTACGATTCAAAGACCTCCATTGATTTAAGTTGTAATTTAGAGGATACTTCCAACGTCTCAATGTCACATAGCATCTGACATTGGAACTTATGCAATGAATTGTTATATTTTGCCTCTAAATTGGAACTTGATTTAACATTGATTGCATAAGTTCCAATGTTACATAACATCTAACATTAATTGCATAAGTTCCAATTTACTTGATTTAAATTATAATTTTTACTTGATTTAACATTGATTGCATAAGTAAATCAAGACAAACAAGTAATTAATTAATGGACCACCCAACTCCAAATCGGGATATTACTTGATTTAATCAATGTTAAATCAAGAAAAAATTGCAATCTAAATCTAATGGAAGACGTTGGAAGCATCATTTAAAGAATTTTAAGCTATATTTTACCTCTAAATTGCCTATACCAACCTGCTAGTTTTTGAGCTATATTTTGGAAATATCATCTTTTGAATTACAATAAGGAATAATTAGGTTATTAAATGATATTAATTCATTTTCTACAAAATTATGTTATTATAAACATATATTTACAAAAATTAAAGGGTATTTTTAATTATCTCTAAAATCTTACGATTTTACGATTCAATTTTACGATACGATTTTATGGACCCTTTGTCGATCCCACTTAAAATCCCGATTTTAACAACCTTGAGTAAGCGTAACCTAAATTAATCTAGAAAAAAAAAATAACATAACCATAATTCATTGAATAACATATATACATAATACGAAGGAGACACAAAAAAACCCGGAGCCAAGCCTGAGATCAGTTTCGTGACAAAACTCTCTGGTTGGTTGATAAGAACTCCATGTTGATCTTCCACGTCACCAGCTGCTGTAGGCAATTTGGCCACAGATGGAATGCCTCCTCAGATGCATATATATGCGTACAAGAAAATGTATGAACCCATTTAGTTTTGACAAAAGATTTTTTAGTGATTTTAAATCTGTTCCTAATTGTTGAAGATAATTCCACTGATTGGAAAAGGAGCAACACTTACTGTAATACTTGGGTAATTATCAAGGTTATAAAAGGTATTTGATGAAGGATATAATTGAAATTTTTAAAAGAATAAGCCTTTAAGATATACTATCACCATCTTAAGAGACTGAATTGACCGAAGGGAGTACCCCGGATCCTAAATGATTAAGGAAAATATAATGGTATTGACGAGTAATACGAGTTATGATTTTAGGCATCAAAAAAATTGAATTGGGAACAGTTTTCAGTACAACTGTCGACCGAGTTGAGAAAATCGAATCGACATAGAGAATATTCGAAAAGTCAAAGAAGTGTCTTAAGGACTTAGATTTTGCATATGAAATAACCCTTGAGTGATTTCGGATTGAAACGAAAAGAATTATGGTCAAAATGATCAACCGGGCCAAAATGTAATTTTCTAATTTTACCTAGGGATGTCAAAAAGGTAATTTATTGAAAGTTTCGAAGATTAAATTAAGCGTACAAAACTTGTGGGCTTTAGTGGCATTGTTGGAATGATTAGGGGTGATATGCAAATGGTAGAAATGAAATGACATTGAAAGAAACTAGGAGGCCAAAGTGTAATAAACTGAAATTGGTGGTGTGAACGCAACAAGCAAAATCCATCGCTGCAATCCACCGCACGTGGAGGCCATTTTAGGCGATGGGACGGGTGATTGACCAAGAGGTGGCCGGTTTTTGGGTATAAAAGGGGGCCGAGGGTTTCAGATTTTTGAGCAACAAATTGGCCGCGATTTGGAGTGATTTTGAGAGAGTTAGGCTTTTGATCCTTGCATCAAGAGAAAGGTTTCTGGAGCATTTGGAGGATTTTTATCAAGGCTTGAAAGCTATTCGTGCGTCGTCGAAAAAACCAAGGCGGACCGCCTCCGCTGACTTGCAACCGGCCATTCGGAGGCCTTTCTAGTGGTGTTTTGACCGACAACCAGTGCCATCGTGATCGAATTTGAGAGGGCTTCAAGGGGGTACCCTCAGATTGGCCATCGAAAACGTCGGTGGCGGCCGAAAAATTGAGGGAAAAGATGGCACGTGGCTGCACGAGCCACACTCCATGCGTAGCCATGTGTAGGGCGCGTGAGCAAGGGTAAATTCGGGATTTTACTTTGTATATTTTTCTTGAATTATTTTAAGATTTATCATGTTAAAAAATTTGAAAAAATGTTGGAGGAGATAATTATTTTGAATTATTGAGGTGAAAATTGGGAGAAAAATAGAGGAAATTATAGAAAAATTGAGAAAAATGGATTTTGATACTCCTTTAATTAAATATGGTGTTTAGGGAGTGTCGTGGCTCGAGGTTGAGTATAAATTCGGGTGTTTGTAATTTGGCACTCAAACTGAGGCAGTGCACGTGGATCGAGGTATTTCGAATACATTCGAGGTGAGTGTTCTACTTGGAAACTTGATTTTAACTCGTGAGTAGTTTACCCAAAACTTGGTTTGTTCTATCAAAATGTGTTGTGAGTTTATGCAAAATGGTTTTGTTGCATGCAAACGGTAAGCGGTGACGGTTGGTTTTATGAGGGAGATTCGTCCCTAAACATTTTGTACTTGTACATTGCATTTTATATAATGTTGTTTATATGATGTATTGAATTGTGAAATGTGGCATTGTCATGCGTTTTGTGATTGCTCATATGGAATGTCAACCTAAGATGTTGTCTGAATAGTGTAACCATAATTCTCCAAGGGCATGACGGAATAATAGGGATATCTCGTGCTGGTGTGCATGCTGGGGTAGTCACCTTGGTTTCCGTGCCGAGCCGTTTGGTCAGGGAAGTTGCACTAGGATGACTAGATGGTCCATATGAGATTTTGAGTTGGGATATGGAATGTCAACCTAAAATATTGTTTGGATAATGTAGCCATAATTGTAACGCCCCGTCTTCCCAAAACGAGCATTACCTCGAGATTTCAGGAATATATATATATATATATATTTTTTCAACATCATACACACAACATAAGTCTCAATATACATACCCTCATCATAATCATTTCCCGACAATCCCAATTATACCTTCTCAACATATCAAAATTTAAAACTTAATAGACTAAGACAGGTATTATCAATCACATCAGCGGAAGTAAGATCGAAACCTCGATATATAATTGACAATTCTTTTTACAGTAACCAAATCGATGTTTCATATGAAAATATCAAAATATTACATATCCTCTGAACATCGTAATCATAAACAAAACCTTCGAAAACTAAACATAGCAACTACATCTCGATGACATTCTTTCCCTTAGCACCACTGCTTTCTCTTGGAACGTTTGAATATTCTAGGGACATAGTCCAAATTAGATGGCGAATCATCTAAGTGAGAGTTCAAAAACATTTTCATGAATATATGCAAAATCATATATAAATCCGACAAATCATGACATGCCCCAACCTAAGAGAATCCCACACAGCATTTAGCCCTAATCGGGGAAAATGCAATCTCTCTAAAGGCGATATGACCACACCGAGCCATTGGCAAACCAATCCTACTTAAGAGGGACAACCTCGATATATGAACCCGGGAATCACCCCATTGTCATTGTTAGGCATTACGCTCCTACTCAAAAGCAATTCCAAAATCCAACGTAACCCTAGCCCCAAGAGTGTCACATCAGCACTATCCCCGGAATCAACGACACCTCGGTATTAATGCTATTGCTCAAGGATCCTGGAGTGGTGTCCACTCTCATCCCCGCCACTTGAGCCAATAACCGGGTGGTGTCCACTCTCAGCCCCGCCACTTGAGTACCATAGGGTGAAGTCCGTCTCAGCCCCGTCCTAAATGGGTCACATAACATTAACCGTTGGCACGCATTCCGAGTGCTATCACTCGAGAGCTACGTCACAGGTTAACAACCCACGTCCCACATGGACAACACATAACATGCCAATGCCGAAAATCATAACATGCATGACATAAAATTAACATCTCAATGTATGCAATTTACCGTACAAAATCTTATATAGGTGTAAATAATCATTTGTAAAACCAACAATAAACTTAGTCATGGGGATGAACACTCACAGTAATCCACAAACGAGTTTTTCGATAGAACCACTCATCTTTAGGCGCAATTCAAATTCTTCTTGAAAAGCACGATACACCTCGATTTGCGTTCCCACCTCGAACTTCACACAAGTCACCTCACCTTAAGCCGCAAGGTACCCTAATCATCCAATAACCATAAATATATAATTTTTTCCTTAATTTTTCTCACATTTTCTCATTTTTCTCCTATTTTTATCACTAGTAATCCAAAATAATTATCTACACAACTATTTTCTCAAATATTTTTACATAAACATACCTAAAATAATTTTCCAAGAATTTTGGAAAAAAAATCAGAAATGCGCAGGCGAGTGGTGCTGCGAGTAGGAGCTGGCGCGTGGCTGCACACGCCACCGTCTTCCTCGTTGAACCGGCTGCCGCCGGTTGCTCCGATGGCCACAAAAGTGGTACCCCCTTGAAGCCCACGAAGAGTCGATCACGATGCCATCGGTTTCAGGCCGAAAGGCCATCGGAAGTCCAGTTGCAGGTCGCGGTAGGCGAACCGCCTCGACTTTCTAGCCACCCTCGAAATGCCTTCAAATCACCTCTAAAACTCACAAAACTTACCAGAAATGCTCCTCTTGCCTCAAGAATCAAAAGCCCCTTATTGGTTTCCCTCGATTCGCCCTCAAAACTGAGCAATTTGATGCTTCAAAATCGGCCAAAAACTCTTGGTATTTATAGGCCAAAACCGACCCCCACGTGGCTGATTTCCGGCCATATCTTCTCCTACACGCCATCAGGACCGTCCTTGGCCATGCCCTGACGAGCCTTGGCTGCCAATCCTTCAGATTTTCTGGCCAAATCCACAGCCAGATCTGCCATGCTTTGGCAGATTTTCAAAAATTGGATTTTGGCCCCCCTTGAACTTTCTTTTACATTTTGGCCCTTATCCTCAAGCCCCTGATCTTCCCAACACCATCACCAAGACCCACAAGATTAATAATTCTCATTTCTCTCTTGAAACTTTCGAAAAAATACCATTTTGACCTCTCTCGGGCAAATTCAAAAAATTGCACTTAGGCCCGACTGATCGTTTTGACCTTAAATCCACTCGATTCAACCCGAAATCACTTAAGCGTTGTTCTATACATCAAATATTAGTCATTGACAAACTCCATTGACTTTTCAAACGTCTCTTACGTCGATTCGATTTTCTCAGCCTGGTCGATAGCTGTACCAAAAACTGTTCCCAATCCAATTTTTTTCATCACTAAAAATCATAGTTTAAATCACTCGTCGATATTATACTATTTTCCTTGACTATCTAGGGTCCGGGGTATTCCCTCTGACTAATTCGGTCGTCCAAAACTGCGTTAGTGTACCCTATAGTCTCATTTTTCTGCAAATTCCATTTATGCCCTTCATTAAATATCGTTTATATCCTCAAACCATTCCCGGGTATTACAATAATTCTCCAAGAACGTGATGGAATAATAGGGGTATCGTGTACTGGTGTGCACGTCGGGATAGCCATCTTGGTTTCTGTGCCAAGCCGTTTGGTCAAGCAAGTTGCACTAAGATGACTGGATGGTCCATATGGGATTTGTGTGGTGGTTCCTGGATGTTTAGAGTGGGAACGTAATCTTCGACGTAAATGTGGTGAGCCGGGTTCCTGCGTTGATGTGACCATCTAGGGCCGGGAGTTGGTAACGATTGTTCCTGAGATGTTGGGGAGATGCGTTGACTTGCCCATCTTAAGCTGGAACCTCGTCGTGTCGTCGTGTCGGTGTGGTGGCATAGCTTTTAGAGAGATTGTTCTTTCCTTGTGGTAGGATTAAGAGCTTTGGGATTCTCTTGGATTAGGGCTTACCAGGTTGTGTTAGTTTATTTAATGTTTTGCATTCATTTATGAAAACGTGTTTTTAAACTCTCACTAAGATGATTCATCATCTAATATGAACTTTATCCCTGAAATATTCAAACGTTCCAATGCGTGCGAAGGGAAAAATGATTGCTAAGGAGTGATTGCAATTAATGGATAGTTTACTATATGTCGTTTTCAATTATATTGTTAGTTTTGATGACGTCATGTAAATGTTGGTTTGACTTTATATTATAAATAAAACGGTTTCGATTATGGTATATTGAAGTTTCGATCTAGCTTCCGCATTTGAAGTGATTTACTTGTCTTAATTTATCGATGGGTCATAGTTGATATACTCAGAAGGTGTAATGGGATATTCAGAGAATAATTTTGTGTTCAGTTTTTGTTGTTTGGAAAAAAAATATTGTCGAAATCTGACATTAGGTATGAGAAGACGGGGTGTTACACTTAAAAGATAGCTAGGCAACGAATTAACTGCAGAGGAACGAAGGGCCTGCTTCCAAGGTTTTCAAGCGAATACAATGAGCCGCTTCTGAAGGATCCGGGTTTGTTGGCCAACAAATTCAGTGCAGTTGCTCCCGTTTCATCATGTGCTCTAGCAAGGTGAGGATATAATTCCAATATCTCCAAAGCAAGATCTGCAGATTGAATTACTATAGGTTACTACCAAGTTCATTTGTTTTCTTTCTTGAATATCTGAACAATTACTGTAGCTAGGTTACGTGGATGATTTTATATCTGTTTAATTGTTAACTACCATTAAGTAGAAGATTAATTAATTTTATCTTTCATATTAAGTAAAAGCTCACTGTAATGCTCTCCAAGAACAGCTGCGCAAGATCGTCCCGCCATCGTTTCTTCTGATCAAATCTCCGACATGCACCTTGAGAAGATTGAAAACCTCCCTCTTTCCACATGCAGCAGCGACATAGAGAGGCGTCTCGCCCAAATCATTGCGCGAAGAAGCCAGATTGGGGTTCTTTGTCAACATGATTTCCGCAGCATTACGCTGCCCAAACCTCGCAGCTTCGTGCAGGGCCGTGTCGCCTCTGAGATTCACTTGCATGAGCTGCTGATGGCTTGTCAAGAGGCCATCCTCTAGCAGTTCTCTCAAGGCAGATGCTCTGCCACTCCTGGCCAGAAAGTGAACGATTGTGTTGCCCTGCACGTCTACTTCGGTGAGACTCCCCGATTGCTGCCTCAAGAAGTCGCGGAGGATTGGCATCGAAGAATGCTTATTCCAATCTAACGTTGCCTTTAAAGCCGCAGAGTTGGTGACGATGAAACTAGTAGTCGTGGAGTTGCTTCCTGTGCTTGCCATTTTGCAGCAAGGAGAAAGATAAATTCCTACTTCTTATTAATTAGCTTCTTATATACGTGCTAAGTTTCCATGTACTAAAATTAAAGAAGCTAAAGAAATTTATAATTAGTGCACATGATTAAGAAGCAACGTAATGATCTTTCTCTGATCCTCCAGGCCCTTCCTCTAGCCTCGGTTGAGTACAGCTGGTTTAACATCTTTTCTCATAGAAAAAAGATTAATTTAGTCGAGTTTTATATTGAAGATGATGGATTTAAAAAAATAAAGCAAGCTTGAGTGCATGTTGAGACCCCATGATCATGAATGGCGCGGTCGGAACGCTACGCTACTTTGGTTCCTAAGTTGAGATAAAGTTGACACCCCATGATGGGTTTAGCTTTATGTTCAATAATAGGATTTTTTTTTTGTTTCCCTTCTTAATGGGCCCATATTATACAAGGTAGAATAACCAAAGTGATAAAATAAATAAATAAACAAACAAACATCACTTTAGTTTCAAAATTTTCTATGTTTTGATGTAAAATATTTTATCTAAAATTATTTTTCATTTTATTCTCTAGTTTAATTTATGTGACAATACTTTTACATTGTTTAGTGATAAAGAAAAATTTTCGTAAAAGCCGGCCAGCGAAGCAAATGGAAAGTTACCTAAGTATTTAGAATCTTATCAATTAACATTCGCTTAAACCCTCGTCCATATCTACTCAAAATTTCAGAACCTACCTCTTATTCCCAAGCAGTTAATTAAACATGTTCATTGGCAAGAAGTTATGAAAACTAAACTTGCAGCCTTAGAAAATAATGACACTTGGTTTGTTGTACACCTACCCCGTGATCATCATGCTATTGCCTAGAAGTGGGAATATAAAGTTAAACTCAATATTGATGGTAGTTTCCAAAAGTGTTGTTGGCTGTGAAGCTCCAAACGGCGTCGTTACTCTTAACTGACTGGAGGGCCACGTGCAGCAACCGCGTGCTGCCATTTGGCAGTCGCTGGATGGCTGCACGTGGCAACCATCAGCTCACCTTCAGCTGGCGCCTGATTATGCCCTCTCAGCCTTTTGCCCGATCATCTCCTGCTCTCCTGCTCCTCTGCCGTTTTCTGTTGGGATTATAATCGTGCTTGCACGATTTGATTTGATCTATCCATCTACACTTTATGAGGCGCAATCCCAGCCGCTCTTAATCGCTTTTATTGATGCCTTGAGATGTGAACCAAGAGAGGCGAAAAATACGAAGAAAAATCATAAAGGTAGTCGGGTTGCTCTTGCGGGTTGAAGGCTCTCGCCTTTTGGCTAGGGTTTCGTTCTAGTTTGTTCCCGATTTCTTTTCTGTACATGTTTGTATAGTTTTTTATGGTTCGATAGGTTTGCCTTTAATCTGTATTAAGTGATTGATTGGTAGTTTTGTTTTCTCGAACCATTGATTGTTTTTGAGGGTTTTGTTAGTGAGGGCTTATGAGGGTGTAATCTGATTATTCATCTCATAGTGCAGTGAGCTCTTCTCTCTCGAGCTCAACGTGGACGTAACCTCAGTTTGAGGTGAACCACGGTAAAAACTCTTGTGCCTCCGTTTCATTTTTTGTTTCTCTGTGTTTGTATTTTTTATTCCAGCACTATGAATGATTGTTTCATTCAGACCGTCGAATAGTCTGTGATTGCTTAAGTAAAACCCTAAGGTTTAGTGTCGAGTCTCAACAAGTGTAAAGCTTGTTTAGTGGTTAAGGGTTACAATCAGAGGGCTGGCTTTGATTTTCAAGAGACATTTAATCTAGTAGCTAAACAAACTACTGTGAAAGTGTTTCTTTCTTTAGAAACAATTCGAGGTTGGTTTTTATGTCAGATTGATATGGACAATGTTTTTTCTTAGTGGTGATTTTGTGGAAATTGTGTGCATGGATTTGCACCTCAAGGTTATGAACTCAAGGGGGAGTATGTTGATACAAGTTCTTTTAGTAATCAATCTTCTGGTAATTAGTTGGTATGCAAGCTGCAAAAGTCTTTATATGGGTTAGAGTGAGCTTCCAAACAGTGGAATGCTAAGTTCACAAGTTGTTTGTTATCTTATGGCTGTAGACAGTCCAAGTTAGATTACTCTTTATTCACTAAAATTGAATCTTCTGGTGATTTTCTTGCTTTGTTGATCTATGTAAATGACATAGTTATTACAGGAACTTCACGACTTGTAATTGATGTTCTAAGAATATTTAAGGTCTCTGTTCAACTTAAAAAATTTAGGAAACCTCAAATATTTCCTAGGTATAGATTGCAAGGTCTCAAAAGGGTATTTCTCTTTGTCAAAGGAAATATGCCTTGGATTTACTTGAAGAATATGGTCATTTATGAGCAAAGCCAATCTCTAGTAACCCATAAATCATCACCATAGATTGTCTAAATGGAGTAATGATGCAGTATTGTCAGATCCTTCACATTATAGGCAATTGGTGGGAAAGTTTCTTTATCTTACATTCACAAGGCTAGACATGATATATGTAGTCAGTGGTAGAGTTAGGGCCTTGAGTCGAGAGGATAAAAGTCTAAATTTGCCTATTAATTTTTTTTTATAACATACTAAAATGATCATAAACTCGTATTCGAATACGCATACCCAGATTCATCTACATATATATATATATATATTTATATGTGTGTGTATAAAGTGGGTTTGTCTCTTCATATTCTTAAATTATTGAAAAAATTATTATTTTTTACTCTTTTTAATCCAAATTGTATTTATCTTCTCTCTTCTTTTTTTTTCTTCTTTTTTTTTTTGTTCTCTCTCTCATCTTAACTGACATTACTCATCTTTTTTATTTGAGGGGGGAAAATATTAGAATATATGGTAATTTATACACAAAAAAGAAGGGCAATACAGGTAATTTTAGAAGTTCGGGGGGGGGGGGGGGGGGGATTGCCCACCCTCACTTAGTTGTAGATTCGCCCCTGTATGCAGTTCAAGTATTGTCTCAATTCATGGATAAGCCATCTGAGATTCATTTACGAGCTGCCTTCATAGTTATTAAGTATTTGAAGGGATCATCGGGATAAGGATTGTTTCTGTCTGCTACTTCATCTGCTAATCTCGTAGCTTATTTTGATAGTGATTAGGCAGAGTGTCCTGACACTAGAAGATCCATCACAGGGTATTGTATATTTCTTGGAAATTCTTTAGTAAGTTGGCATTCTAAGAAGCAATCTCTACTAGCTCAAAGTTCAGCTAAAGCAGAATGTTGGGCCATGGCTATTACCTATTGTGCATGGTTTGGTTGTTGTCTTTGTTTATTGATTTGCAGGTTAATTGCACTTCATTAGTTGTCCTTCACTGTAACAATCAATCAGCAATATATATAAGTAAAAATCCTGTATTTCATGAATCTGCAAAACACATTCAACTTGACTGCCATTTTATTAGAGAAAAGGTTTTTATAGGGGTGATTTTGCCTAAGTATGTTCTTTTGTACAATATGAGTATTCTTGATATTCACAATGTTTTAAAAACTAGACCGGAGAGCAAACCGGCCTATTAATTGGGTCACGGGTCAGTTGATCCGACCGATTAGACCGGAGTGGTCTGATCGGATGATATCATATATATATATTTTATAATTAAATAATATATATATATTTGAAATATTAATATTCTATATATTATTATGAGAAATGCTATTATTAACTAATATACAACTAATATTTTATATATGATTGTTATATATGTTATTAAAAAATTAATTAAGAATTAAAAATTTAAAAATAAGTGTGAGAAATGCTATTATTAACTAATATACAACTAATATTTTATATATAATTATTATATATGTTGTTAAAAAATTAATTAAGAATTAAAAATTTAAAAATAAGTGTGAGGGTGAAAAAAATCGAGGTCAATCCAGTTCCCGATTCACCGGTTCGATCGGATTTTGATCGATTTTAACCGAATTAAAGAAGATTTGGTTTTTTATATCAAACCGGACCGGATAGGCCACCGGTTCTCGATTTTGCCGGTCCGACCGGCCGATCCAGTCCGATTTTTAAAACAATGGATATTCATGCTCTTCTTGAGGGGGTGTATCAAGAATCTAATATTACAACCGAGGAAAATATTAACTGTGTAGCCAAGGAAATTACTTGGTGAGCTATCATTAGTTGTTAAATATAGAAAATTATTAGAAAGTTAGTAGAGTTAGTTGGTCAGTTAGTAGAGAGTTAGGTAGTTAACCTTGTATAATTGTAAATCTTTTTGTATATATATTCTTCTTCATAATAAAGACAGACAGAGCATTTTCTCTGCCCAACTCTAGATTTCTTTAGCTTTAACATGATTCACAAATCACCCTATATAATTTGAAGGCAAAGTACTAAATTAGAACCTCTTCAGTATTATATGTTTTCTAAGCACAAAAAGTTTTTATTAGTATTTTAAAAAAAATAATATTTAGTAAAACATTGTTATGTGTCTTTTAAAGCACTAGTGCTTTTTCTATGAGTTTTCAAATACCAGTTTAAACCAAAAATCAATCAAACTGAAATAACCAGTTTGGTCTAAGATTTTATGTATATTACTATATTCATGAGTCTTCGGTCGAAGATTTGAAAGGATTTCGTTTTCAATCCAGTTCGATCTCGATCCAAAATTGAAAACTGAATTATTCATATAATATCTTATTATTAAACCCAAATTTTAAATATTGTGTCGTGAAAAGAAAAATAAGTAATAAAATTAAGTTGGTTTTGTATGGACTCTCATGTATATGTGTATATTTTTTTTCTTCAAATTCAAATTAAAAATAAGAGAAAAAAAAATGGCTTGGACTAATTGGGACGGAACTGGATCGTGTCAATTTCCCATTTTATGATCCCGATCCAGTTTGGTTAAGAGTTGTGCCAAGGAACCTTTATAATTTTATAAAAAAAAAAAAAACATTATTTTAATGAGACACACAATCATTAATAGGTTATTTACTTTTATATACATTAATTATTTTCTTGATAATTATATTACTTTTCAAAGTAGTTATTTAATATCATAGTATCTTTTTTATTCATTTTACTAACATATAAAATATAATAACAAAATATCAACCAAACACTTTTTATTTTCTTTTAATATTAACAAACACAATGCACTTTATCAAACACTATATATTTTATCGATATTACTTTTACAACGCAACATATTAAAGAATTAATAGTATATCATTGGTAATACCAAATAAGCCCTTAGTCCCCTAAACTTTGGTTTGGGAGCTAAATTAGCTCTCATACTTTTAAATAGTCAAATAACACATTCTACTTTTAGATATTTGTGTGAAAAAATCTGGTCTTCTTACTTTTTAAAGGGCCAAACATATAACATCTCAAAATTTTACAAAATTTGAAATGTTAAATCATAAGGAAAATCAATTGAACGAATAAATTGAAAATCTTTATATTTATGAGATTGCCAAAATTGTTTAAGATTTTAGAGTATAAATTTTGATAGAAAAATCTTTAAACGAATGATCTAATGATTTATTTGAAAATTTAGGTATTAGTATAATTACTATAATTTTTGAGACTTGAGTGATTAGGAAATAACAAATCCTGTAGCAATTAATTCTTCAAAATCGATTCTTGAGGAATTATTGTAAAAAAAAAAAAGAAAAATTGATCTGCAGTTAAACTAATCGATATTCGGGTATTAGTGTATAATACAAAAAATGATGAATTCTTTTTTTGAGTAGACTTCACATGTTTAACTCGATAAATTATTAAATATATATGTATGTATACATATGTATATATATATATATCAATAAAAGAGATGAAATAAAACTTAAAAATATAAAATAAAGGTTCTGCGATAAGCTAGTTGTAGCAATTTGCTTGCTGCCATGGGTAGCGAGTAAAGCCAACCATATATCCCCATTGACTAATAAGTAAAAAAATTAAATAAATTTATTGTACTATTACCTAATTGATTTTTCAAGACAATAAAAAATATTCTTCCCGTCAATTAGGAAGAGAAGGGGTGGTATTAGATCTTTATTGACTAAAGAGAAAGTGAGATTAATGTGGAAAGAATACAATGGAAAGAGGAGGCTCAGTTAAAGAGAAACTATGGCTAAAGAAGAAGAAAAGAAACTAGGAAGGTTCTAATTCTTCTTAAGTAAAGCAAGGTAAGGGGTATGATCAGTAATTTTCTTTTGGTTTATTTAATATGATGATTTTATTTAATGCACTCTATTTTGAATACTATATGAAAATTGATGAAAATAATTATGCATATACTTGTTAAGTATTCAATAAAAAAAACATATTAATTATATGTGAATATTTTGATGTATTTAAATTAAATTTGTTGAAAGTGCAATACATGCCAAAATATTTATGTGATGCTTGATAAATGTATAACTCACTTACAAATATATATATTTTTTATAAAATATAAATATATTTATAATAAGGGAGAATGATTTTTGAAATTGAGAGACAAATGTGAGGGGGACATTTTTTGATAGTTGAGATGAGTTTTAATTTTTCATCTATGGTTGAGACTAAGTATGTTTCCACGCCCCCCCCCCCTCCAAAACTATCCCATCCCATTCTCTGCCTCTTATGTCTTGCCCCTCCCACTTTCTCTTTCTCTCACAAAACGCCAAACCCATTGTTGGCCCCTCTGCCTCTATCCCTCCCTCTTCTTTCTCTCTCTTTCTCTATCTCCCTCGCCCCTGCAGTCGCTTGGACTACCATCGCCCCCTACCTGACCACTGCCATCGCCCCTGCAGCCGCTCACACCCGTCGTCGCCGCCACCCGGCCACAGTGCAGCTCGCCTCGCCGTCCCCGTCACCCTTGCCAACACCACATATATGTGTATGTATTTCTGTGTATGTATGTAATGTACGCCAGATATGATTGTGTGTTTGCTGCTCACGATTAGATTGTCAAGGAAGTAGTCAAATTTTATATGTATGTACGCTGTGTATGTATGTATGTACGCCATTTGGAATCTAATGTTTGCAAATCTATGTATACATTTCTGTTTGTTGTTCTTTCTTTAATGTTTAATATTTTCTGTTATATATATATATGTATATATATATGTATATGCAAGATCTTAATGTTTAATCCATTTGACAGAAACGCTCCCATCTCAAATGAACTCCATTTACATTAATGTTTAATGCAAGATTTCTTTCCTACTGGTTCCCAGTCCACTTCCCATCTCACTTCATTTTAACTTTTTCCCTCTTTTCACGTATTTTCGCAAAGATTTCTTTCACATAATTCTTAATGCAAGATCTTAACAGGGGAAGATTTCTTAATGCAAGATTTCTTTCACAGATTTCTTTTCACGCATTTCCCATCTCACTTCATTTGACAAAAACTCCATTCTTAATGCAAAATTTCTTTCACATAATTCTTAATGGATTAACAGAAATGCATATATATAGCATTTTTGTCAAATGAGCATTTCTGTCAAATTTTTAATTAATGAGCGTTTCTCTCTTCATTTGAGCGTTTCTGTCAAATGAAGTGAGATGAGAGCGTTTCTATCAAATGGAGTTCGTTTCTGTGCATTTCTGTGTATGTATTTCTATCAAATGGTTTCTATCAAGATCTTAATGAGCATTTCTATCAAATGGTGTTTGTTTGCTGCTCCATTTATGTATATATTAATCCTTTCTGTAACATCCCGCTCGAGCGATAGGAAGAACCGGAACAACTTATCCTAATGGGCCTACACGAACTTCCCAGGGGGGTCACCCATCCCTGGATTACCCCAGGTCAAGCACGCTTAACTTGGGAGTTCTTTGCCAACATTTAGCCCAAAAGGTATCCAGCTGGTGTTATTTCCTTTCTTACACTATCCTCGATATATACTAACTTCTCTGGGCTCTCGGGGTATTACATTCTCCCCCCCTTAAGCACATGACGTCCTCGTCATGCGACCTTACAACTGGTCCCAGACCTTCTCCCCTTGGGGACTGCCATCCTAGAAGCCTTCCAGAAGCCGCTCCTTGTACAGGCCCTCAAGCCCCGGCGCCACTCCCCGCCCTCATCGGACCGCCTTCGCCAAGGGTCGGCTCTGATACCACCTGTAACATCCCACATCGAGCGATAGGAAGGACCGGAACAACTTATCCTAATGGGCCTACACGAACTTCCCAGGAGGGTCACCCATCCCTGAATTACCCCAGGTCAAGCACGCTTAACTTGGGAGTTCTTTGCCAACATTCAGCCCAAAAGGTATCCAGCTGGTGTTGTTTCCTTTCTTATACTATCATCGATATATACTAACTTCTCTGGGCTATCGGGATATTACACTTTCTCACTTGAATGTATATAGACAATGAGCAGCAAACAAATACACGTATGAGTTCTGACAAAAGATGCTCTATTGTTAATTAAAAATTTAATTTATGCAACACATGTATGTGTATGTAGCAAAAGATGTTGTGTATGTATATGGGCGGCAAAAGATGCTCCATGGGCGGTAATTTTTTTAAATTTTTAATTAACATTAATTGATTCTATGCATACATAAACATTAAACAGTTTATCAGCAAACTAATGTGTATGTGTATGCACAAAAGCAAACTTATGTGTATATACATAATGTTTAGAAGCAATTAAAACATTATGGACTACACTACATGTTTATGTATGCACAGATGCTCACGTTTAAAATGTTTTTTAATTTTCAGTTTGGAATCTAATATTAAGTATTCTAAATATCAATTTTTAAAAAAATTATAGACTACAACATTTGAAATTTTTTAAATAAAAAAAAAAACCAACCGTGTAACGCCCCATAAATGACAATTTAATTTAATTTTGGGTAATTTAAATTAAAAGAAATAGTAAAATAATTGGTTGTGATTAAATAAAATTAAATTTTGTGAGTTTAAGGAAATAAGAAATTAGGGTAATTAATTAATTATCTTAGAAAAATTCTGGAATAAGAAAAAATTCAAAATAAATTAAATTGTGTGATTTTTAGAAGTTATGGGCGTTACTATAATTATTATAGGGGGTGAAAGTGTAATTAATGGAAGTTTAGGGGTGCTGGCATGAGTTGTGAAAAAAGCCAAACTTCACTTTAAATATAACCTAAAGTATATATAGGTTAAAGAGGCATGCGGGCGCGCGCGAGGCAGGCATAGGCGAGGTCGAGGGATCGAAATGCAGGGGTTGCGCGTGAGGGAGGAATTTTTGGCTAAATTAATTCAGTCGCTGGACATCGAAACAACGTCGTTTCGAATGAGGCGGTGGCCTCCCCAGCGGCCGCTCCAGCGCTGCCACGTGGCGCCCCCTCCCTTGCTCCTTTTTGGCAGCATTTTAGCTCGATTTCGGGCGTGAATTTGAGCAGGCAAACAGTAAAAGAATTTCAGAAAAATCCAGCGAGCTCGCGTCGTGAAATTGAGAATTTTGAGCTTCAAAATTCAAATTAAACTCTGTTTAATCCCAGATTTAATTATCCAGGAATGTAATTAAACTAGTAATTAATATCCTGTGCGGTTGAAATTTTATTTAAAGCCTAATATTATTAATTTTGTTAATAATTGGGATATTGAAGTTTGTATAACTTTGATCTCGTTTGGTCAAATTGAACCTAAGGCTATCTTCGGAAAGGCAAGTTCTTTATACCCTCATTGTCGATTCTTTTGATGTTAATTTATTTGACCTCCCTTCGTTGATTTCGGCTGTTAATAAATTATGAAATTTAAACGGTACGTTTAATAATTTAATTTATTAACCTGGTCTCGAGGGTTTTATTCGTTGATTGCCTACGGGGGTTTATGCCACCCCCAAGCCTATGGGAATGATGTCGTACTCACCCGGGGCTAGGTTCTTAGCTATCGGGTATTATTATTGAATTTTTGGTTGTTTATTGGCTAAAGCGGTTGTGCAGTAGGGGCAAGGATTAGTTGTTCGGTGACGGTGCGACTGTCGTATGGTCCATCTTAGACCGTTAGATGGTCTCTCCTGGTCACGGACCGCTGACCGGTGTCAGGCACTGCTGACTAGCTCTGCCGTTATGTGATTATAGCATGCCTGATTATGTTTTATTCTTGTTGCATGGTTTGGTATGCACATGGGTATGGGCTACATGTCGAGATTATCATGATTTGGTTATGCTTGATCACGGACATCCTAGTTTGGTCAGGTTGCATCCAGCACGGGCATATGCATCGCGTGTGGTTTACTATATGGGCGGAGCATGGCCTGATGCCTGGATGTATGGGCACCTTGTATCACGTTGATGCTCATTACGCCTTGCATTTTATATGCACTACATGGTTACTGGTAGTTATTAGTTCTTGGACGGGAGTACCGTTCCGAGGGAGCCTATGGTTCGGCTGTCGGGAGTACCGGCAAGGATACCGGTGACGGGAGTACTGCCCCAGGACAGTGCGCACAGGTTTGTTGTGGATCTATGTTGCCTTTCAGGGCAGCGGCAGGTTGGTTTGGGACTTGGATGGCAGGTGTTTTTATGTGGGCCCCGAGGACCGGTATGTGTTTTATTATGGTGCACTATTACGTTGTTACGTCACATGGCTTGTGTGTACATGTGGATTTATATTTGGGGTGATCTCATCTTCTGTTTCATTTACCGCCTTCATTTTCATATAAACTTGCTGAGTCTTGCGACTCACCTTACTTTCCATCATTTCAGGTAAGGGTAAAGCAAAAGTCGAGGGCGAAGACCGCGCCACCTAACAGCCAGCCGTGTCGGTAGGGTGTACAGTTAGCTACCCCCGTCTTCTCTAATGTTTTGTTATGAGTTCTGACTCTCATTTTTTACTGTGCCTGGTTGTTCCTTATATCTTTTATTGTTGGCACAGGTGTCTGTATATTTTTATATACTCATTGACTGTTGTTCCAGCAGGGTACTTGTGGGCGTGCTTGTATATTATTTCGCTTCTGCTGTTGTATTTTTCGTATGTATGCATGCCAGGGTATTTTTGTCTTATGTCTAATTCGCTTTCCCTTATGTAAGTGCTTCCATTCGGATGGACCGGGTGGATTGGGATATCTGGGCGGAGGTACTTACAAACCGTGTAAATCATAAATGATTTAATTTCAAAAGAAATAAAAACTTCTTTCTTTAATGATGATGAAAGGCGATTTTTATTATTAAAGTTTAAATCAAAATTGGTTACTCAAAAAGAATTCATTTATTTGTGTTATTTTTTTATTTTATTAATTCTATTTTTTATTTTATTATAATAAAATTTTTTTAATTAAAATAACATAAAAAAAACGTGTTCCCCGACCAAGAGTTCCTGACCCATGGGGGTAGGGGAATACAAGGGTTCCCGACCACTCGCGGTCAGGAACCCAAGGTTCTTCGACCCCGAATCAGGGTTCCTTCCATTGATGGCTGCGGCCATGGCAGCCAGCAACAGGCGATGGCTGCCATGGCTGCAACCATGTGTGTTCGTATATATATAGAAATGTGTGTGTGAAATAATTATTTATTATTATTTATAAAATGACTTTGTTATCTGTTAAAATTTGTTTTTTGTACCTAAATTTATGTTTGGACTTTCCAAGTGATAATTATTCATACCAGGTTTTAATTTCATTAATATAAAAGTGAAGTCGGTTAGGAAAGATAAGAATTCAAATTTGAACAATTGTTATGCTTCAATTCTAATTTTATTATTTTAATGTGATTGTTAAAATACATCTTGATTATAACCCATTAAGTATTTTTTATCCATGACAGTTATTTATTTAAATAAAATATTAAATTTTATTATTTAATTTTATAGCAACTGATTTGGAAATAACATAACATTACCAATTAAATCCATGTTAACAATTTAATATGAAATTGACGGGGTTTGAGGAACTTGGGACTCGGTTCCCCAAACCTAGCGTCCGCCATGGGTGGTCGCCAATTGATTTTGTATGTATATATTGATTATGTTCGTGTGATTTTAATATTTTATTAGTATTGTTTATTATATGTAATATATGTATAGATTATTTTTGTTTATTATAATGTTGTTTGAGAAATCATAGTAAACTGTCAACTAAATTTTTGTATGGATTATTTTTTATTAATTAAATGTTATTATAATATTTTGTGTGTAAGTAAGTAGAATGAGGTATCATTGACGAAGGTGTTAAATTTTTTTATATTTAATTTATAATTTTAATGTAATATAACTTTAGTTTTAATTAATTTTAATTAAATTTACATGTTGATGCTCTTAATTATAAATAAATAAAAACAGTCTTCTCATAAAATAAAATTAAATCTATATAATAAAGCAAGATGATTTTTGAAAATTATTAGTGAATATTTGATTTCAATGGCTAAAATTAATTTTTAGTGTATATGAATGGTTGAGATTGGTCGAGATAAGTGGATCTTCCCGCCCACTCATTTCTTTTATCTTTCTCTCTCTCCCCATGTTTTTCACTCTCTCACAAACCCACCATTCACTCACTGCCCCTCTCTATCTCTCAAACCCACCCACCCACCCATGCTGACAGTGGGAGAGGCAACCTGCGAGGGGCAATAGCAAGCGGTGTGAACGACGGGGGGTCAAAGGGTGGGGGCGACCGACTAGGAGGGCGATGGTGGAGGGAGGGGTGCGAACTGGGGGGGCAGTTGACGGCCGACGATGCTAGCGACAGTAGCGGGGTGATGAGTGGCGATGGCAGTGCTCTTTGCTGTGGTGGGGACGAGGCGGTGCGAGCACAGAAGAAAGGGCGACGGGCTGGTGCTCGCGGCGGTGGCGGGGTGAGGGGAGCGACAGTCGGTGAATGCTGCTCTTTGGGCGATGGGTTGTTTTAGACAGAGAGAGAGAAAATGATGGCGGAGGAGATGAAGAGACAGGCGCGATGGCAGATCTGGTCCGGTGGTGTGGTGATGGGGTGCGACATCAAGCAGTGCAAACAGCGGAGGGCCAGCAAGAAAGGTGCGAATTGAGAGCGATGGTGGTGGGGCGAGGGAGGGCGATGGCAGACAACAGTGCTCTTTGCGGTGGAAGGGTGCGAATTTGAGTTTAGTGCTTGATTATTTTGTGTTCAAATTCAATGTTTGATTTTTTTAGTTGCATCGTGCCTTCAGGCACGGGTTATCCCTAATATATATATATAGATGTGGAAGTGGATATTGCAATAGCAAAAGAGAAGATCATTGAATGAAAAATATGATTTTTGAATATGACGTATATATAGATGAACATTTTATTTAGTTTTAGTTTCATATTGTAAGTTTATGTTCTTGTGAACTTTTAAATTACATAGGTTTTATTTTGGTGGGGTTTTGTATATATAAAAATGAACCCTTAAGTTGTAATTAATATGGAGACCATTAAAGGGTTATTGTGATATTAAATAAGCTAAGTGGGGAGTTACAAAATATGGCTTTATACTTTAAAGCTCAGGCCAACGATAGTTGAAGTATAACAAAAATAATAACATTAACAACCCAAATCATTCCTCATAGGCAATCACATGTCACAATTGTATTGTAAAGTCATTTTATATACAATCGAAAGAACCTTATTTTACCCAAATTAAATGCAATGACTCTAGTCGTAAAATATATGTGATGTGATTGGATTTGATTGAAATCTAAGTTTAGAGATTAGAGTTTGGCTTCGAGTAGAGTTAATTTCATTAATAAATATAAACACCCTTTAATGACATTTAAAAAATAATAATCTAATAATTAAAGACTAAAACCCCAAATCTAAAAATACAAGAAGTTGTTTGACCCTCTTAAAAAATAGAAATGTTAATCTGAGACCATAAACAAATTAACAATCCATTGAGAACAAATGAACAAATTTACAAATAAAATTCCAACCATAAACAAAAGCATTTAACACCAAAATAGTAATCTCCAATTAAAAATTAAATCAATTCAACAATCTTTAATCATGTCCAAAAGATATTAAAAATATTTTGATGCCAAAATAATTTTTTCATCCCCACAAAAACATTAAAATGATCATTAACTCCGCACCATTTGTTTTATTCCCACCAAAATATTAACAAATAATCTAATAAGTTCTTTTGCATTCTGTTTTTTCTTCATTCCCACCCTTGCCTATTAATCCTTTTTTATTAATTTCATTTCAATTTTTATTATTCTTTCTCCACAAAATAATTTTCATTTTTAATTCTTGTCATCATTGAGTCACTGGTTATGAATTCTCTTTAAAATTGTTAAGAAAATTTGTTAGTTTTTAGTCTTGAAAATAGTAAATAGTATATATCAAATAAAGCTTTTTCCTTTCTCGTACGAATATGATTAAATTAAAAAATACTGTACAAATTTACTATAGATATTCATAAAGTACTTTCAATTTGGAGTTGAATTATTAGATGATGATCTTCTTAATGTTTTGGTGGGAATGGAAAAAGATATATTTTGTCATTAAATTATTGTTTAATATTTTTAAGAATAATTAAATATTATTGAATTAATTTAGTTTATAGTTAGAAATAAATATATTGGTATTAAATTAATGCTTTGGATTTTTATTTGTCAACGCGTGTTCCATCCCATCCAAAGGAGAGCTTGAGGGAGTTGACATAATATTGAAATTGAGGGGGAGCTGCTCCCAACCCACCTGTCCATGGACCACACTGGCAAAAGTTATATATATATATATATATATAAGAACCACTAATAGGATGGAAAGATTTTTTTATGTTAAATTAGGTAATTTGAAAGATGAAACATTTAAGACGGTTTGTAGACTTTGGGACATTAAGAGGTGCCGAAATTATTCTTTCATAACTTAGGAATAAATTAAGTCTCACTATCTTACTTCTGTGTTTATCCAAAAAATAGACTTTGATCTACATTTATGTTCGAAGGTATATTTTGTTTCAAAACTTAGAATATTTTAACAAATGCAGGCTCAAAAATTGTCTAAAAAGGATTCTTCTACCATTAGTTATGAATTTTCCTGCAAAGACTCTCTAGAAAACATGGAATAATATACTATTGCATAAGTGTAAGCATCTCCGCCTGGATATCCTAACCACCCGATCTATTCGAACGAAAGCGCTTACATAAGGAAAGAGAAATAAACATAAAATAAAAATATCCTGGCATACATACATAAGAAAAATACAACAGCGGAAGCAAAACGATATACATGCACGCCTACAAATACTCCGCTGGAACAACAGTCAAGGAGTATATAAAAATATACAAACACCTGTGCCAACAAATAAACGATACAAGGAACAACCTGGAACAGTAAAAAATGAGAAACAAAAGTTCTAACAAAATATCAGAGATAATGGGGGCAGCTAACTGTACACCCTACCGACACGGTTGGCTGCTAGGTGGAACAATCATTGCCCTCGGCCTTCGCTTTACCCTTACTTGGAATGATGGAAAGCAATGTGAGTTGCAAGACTCAGCAAGTTATAAGAAAATGAAGATTGTAAATTAAACAGAAGAGGAGATCACCCCCAACACAGTCCCGCACGTACACACAAGTCATATGACGCGACAATATAATAGTGCAGCATAATAAAAGCACATACCGGTTCTTGGAGCCCACATAAGACACCTGGCACCCAAGTCCCATACCAACCTGTCGTTGTCCTGAAAGGCAACATAGATCTCCAACAGACCTGTGCGCACTGTCCTGGGTCGGTACTCCCGTCACCCGTATCCATGTCGGTACTCCCGACACCCGAGCCTTAGGCTCCCTCGGAATGGCCGAGAACTAAATACTACCAATAACCATGCAATGCACATAACAATGCAATGACGTAGTGAGCATCAACGTGATACATGGCACCCATACATCCAAGCATCAGGCCATCCTCTGCCCATATAGTAAACCACACGCGATACATATACCCGTGCTAGATGCATCATAACCAAGCTAGGATGTCCGTTACCAAGCATAACCAGATCATGAAAACCCCAATATGTAGCCATTACCCATGTGCACACCAAAACATGCAACAAGAAATAAATGACACCAGTCATGCTATAATCACGTAACGGTAGAGCCAGTCAATAGTGTTTGGCACCGATCAACGGTCAGTGGATAGGAGAGACTAGCTGACGGCCTAAGATAGACTGTACGACAGTCGGTCCGTCACTGAACAGCCGATCCTTACCCCCACTGCCCAACCGCTTTAGCCGATAAACAACCAAAATCCATAATAATACCCGAACAGCTAAGAACCTAGCCTCGAGTGAGTACGACATTATTCCCACAGGCATGAAGGTGGCACAAACCTCCGTAGGTAGCCAACGAATAAAATCTTCGAGACGAGTTTAATAAATTAAATTTTAAAACAAATTGTTTAAAATTCCATAATTTATTAACAGGCGAAACAAAGGGAGGTCAAATAAATTGACAACGAAAGAATCGACGAGGAGGGTATAAAGAACTTGCCTTTACGAAGATATCCTTAGGCTTGATTTGACCCAACATGGTAAAATTTATACAAACTGCAACATCCAAATTATTTGTCAAAATTAACAAATTTGGACTTTAAACGAAATTTCGACCGCACAGAATATTAATTAATAACTTCTCTACATACCTAGAAAATTAATTCCTTGATTAAACTTGATTTAATCCTGAATTTCTTCCAAAATCTTCCAATTTTTCTCTCGCACGCACACTGCTTTTCATCCAAAATTTGCTGTTGATTCTGCTGCATTAAAAATGCCCGATTTGGGCTTTAAATTCGTGCAAAAAGGAGCGGAGGAAAGGGTGCCACGTGGCAGTGTGTGGGCCAGTCGCTGGGAGGCCACCGCCTCAATCGAAACGACGTTGTTTCGACCCCTAGTGGCTGAAATAAATAAACCAAAATTCTAGCCTCGCGTGCCTGCCCACCCGCGGAATCAAACCCACGTCCGCTACCTGGCCACCTCGCGCGCGACTGCTCGCGTCCGCACGCCACCTTCAACATATATATGCCTTACGTTATATTTAAAGTGACTTTTCGGCTCTTTCTGGAATTCGCACCAGTACCCTCCAACTTCCATTATTCACACACACACCCCCTATAATATTTACACTAACGCTCGAAACTTCTAAAAATCCCATAATTTAATTTATTTTAATTTTTTTTATTCCAGAAATATTCTAAAATAATTAATTAATTACTCTAATTTCTTATTTCCTTAAAATCACATAATTTATTTTTATTTATAACAATAAGTCATTTTAATTTTTTTTAAATTAAATTACCCCGATAATGAATAATTAAATTAAATCGCAATTTACGGGGCGTTACAATAACAATCCACTTCAATGATTTATTTTTACTTGTTTAAGAGATACAAAAATATGAAAAAATTACACATAATATTTCTGAAACTCTAGTTTTTACAAAAAATTGTTTTACTACAACCTTAGATGTGTGCAAAAAAATATGATCGATTTAGTAAGACTAAATGACACAATCAATCTGTGAAAACAACTAACTTTGGGTCAAGTTGAAGAAGAACAAAATTTAATAAAATTAACTGAAATTTGAATATGTTGTAAACCATTGAATAATATTTCCAATGGTGTATGACTTAGAAGATAGGGATTTGATTAGTTAAATACCCTAAATATTAAGATGTATCACATTAAGAGCAAAACTGTGAATAATCAAATTTATACAACTTTTTAGAGGGTAAAATAGTTTCCTTTCTGGATGATATTTTTATTTAATGTCGAGTTATGAGTTTTTAGTCTCTAAAAAATTCATAAATTTTCACATTGGTTGTATGTATTGAAAATTTAATTTTAGTTAGACGTTGGGTTGTAACTATGTCAAATAATTAAATTGATAGATCTCTTAAATCTAAGGATGAGTTGAAGATGACTCTAAAATAATATAAAATAATAAAATTATTAGATATCGATCCAAACACATTTAAATGTATTAAAACTCTAAATTTTTACTCTTAATCAAGAATTTAGAACAAATCATCACATTTTTTCTTATGAACTTACTTAACTTATTAAACTTTTTAGGGATGATCCAAGTAACTTATTATATGAGCTAAGGAGAAGAACGTTAACTAGCAATAGAAGTTAAAAAGATTATTTTATTTTATAAAAAAATTCTCTCAAATTTAATAGTACGTCTGTAAAAGTAAAATGTTACATAATCTATCTATAATCTATTGCTTAGTTTGGCTACATATTTGTTTTAAAGCTTTTTAAGTTAGTTAGTGTTTAAGTTGTTAATAATGTTTAAGTTGTATAGCGTTTAAGCTGATAACGTGTTTAATAAAATATATTTTTAAATTATTAGTTAATAATTATGTGTTTAATTTGAAATAACTGATAAGTTATCAGAATATGATAAAAAAATAAAAATAGACATATTAATGAATAATACAAAAAATACACAAAATATTTATTTTTAATAAAATTAATTATAAATTATTGTTATATAAATCTATATATTAAAATACGATGGTTTTTGAAAATATCTCACTTTTGAGACATTTGAATGGCCGGAATGATTTTTGATGTATTTGATGGTTGAGATTAAACCATTTGCCGCCCAACAATTCTTCTCCAATTTGTGGCTGCTCAATAGCTGGCTGATTGATGGACATGTGGGTGGCTCTCTCTTTCTTTCTCTCTCTCACTCCTTCAGTCATTGCCACCCACTCACCCGCCGTCTCACTCTCTCTTTTTCCCTCTGTCGACCGCATGAAGCTCCATTCAGTGTGTATCTCTTCACTGTGTATCTCTCTCATCCCTTATCTCATCCATTTCTGTCTGTCGCCGCGCATGAAGCTCTAAGCCACTGCTCAAAGGCACCGTATGTATATAGTCATTCATATTCACATAGCAATTCACATGGTGTATATAGCTCACTGCTCAAAGCACAGTATGTATATAGCTCAATTCATATTCACACAGCAAAGCAAAACACCCACACCCACACCTATTTATATATGTGAGTGTATGTATCTCTCGTGACTGTATTTATATATGTGAGCGTATATATGGAAGCCATTTGGTTGTTTTTAGAGAGGTTCATTCATAGGCAAGGTAGATATCTGTGTGTATTTATATATACACTCAGCTGCCGCCGCGCATGAAGCTTTAAGCCACTGCTCAAAGGCACGGTATGTATATAGTCAATTCATATTCACACAGGAAAAAGCTCAATTCATATTCACACAGTGTATATAGCTCACTGCTCGAAGGCACGGTATGTATATAACTCCAATCATATTCACACAGCAAAGCAAAACACACACACCTACACCCATTTATATATGTGAGTGTATGCATCTCTCGCGATTGTATTTATATATGTGAGTGTATATCTGTGTGTATTTATACATACACTCACATATATAGTCACTGTGCGTATATAGTTCCTTTAGTTATTTATAGTCACAGCTTTAGTTTTAGTTTTTGTTATGATATCTTCATTCTCTCTGTGTGTCTAAGTCACGATTGTGTGGGCGAGAGCGAGATAGAGAGAGAAGGGAGGGTGGAGACGCAAGGGAGAGTGAGAGAGGCGATGGTGGGTGGGTTATGCCCGAGAGGTGAGAGAAACAGAGACGGAGGGAGGGGGTGGGTTTGCGCGAGCGAGAGAGATGGAGAGGTGATGGCACAAGGAAGAGTGAGAGTGAGAGAGCGGGAAGGATGGGTGGGTGGGTGGGTTTGTGCTCGCAGAAGTTTGAGGGAAAGAGAGAGAGATGGAGTGAAATGCATGTGTGCGCGCACGCGTGTGTGTGCGCCTGCGTGTGTATATAGATGTATCTATATCTGTGTGTATGCAGGAAGGAAAATGGGTGGAAAATGGTCCATTTGGGATGCAAAATAACTATTTTTCAATCACAGACACACGGATTAGTTGTTTATGGGTTTAAAAATGATCCACTTAAAATAACTTTATCAACATTGTGAATGTGAAATAATATTTGTTGTGTGATAAATTGATTTATGTGCTAAACTTTCATGAATTTTAATTTTTTTTTGAATAAAACTAGGGAATGTTACTCTTGCGTGTACAAGGTCAGGACTCTTTTTCTTTTTTTTAAAAAATTTAATTTGTAAAGCATTTAATACTTAATTTTTAAGTATTCTAAATATCAACATTATAAGTTTTTGAAATATCATGTAAGTTTTAATACTTAATTTTTGAAATTTTTAAAATAAAAATACCAAAAATGTAAGTTTTGATGTATAATAATTTGACATGAATGATTCAATTCCAAAAGAAATAAAAATCTGTTTTTTAAATCATTGATGATCAAATGTTGTTTTTAGTTTAAAACTTTATTCAAATAATGATATCAAAATAGGAAACTTAATTCAAAATTTAAGGTTGCGTTCTCTTTACTGTTTTTAAGTCAATTTTAGTTTTTAATTTTCTAAAATAATGAAAACGCGTTCTCTTTATTATTTTTAAAAATACATTTTTAAAAAAAATTATAAAGAAAACTCAAAACAACTTTTAGTTGTTTTGAGTGTTTTCATTCAAAGCAAACTTTAAATTTAAAACACATTTATTTATTTATTTATTCATATTTTATTATTGTAATGAAAAAAAATATTACAAAATTCATTAACTTTAAAATGTATATATATTTTTAATAATATATTAACATTAAATATTTATAATTTACTAAATAATTAAATTTATTGAATAAAATATTATTAAAAAAATATTTTCAAAATTTGAAAGAGAACGCGTTTTTTAATTTTCTGTTTCGAAAAATAGTTTTTTAAAATGATAAAGAAAACACGTTTTCAATTTTCTAAAAACAGACTATCAAAACAAAAAATTGAAAATGAATTCAAAACTCAAAACTGAAAATTGAAAAGTAAAGAGAACGCAATCTAATATTTTTATCTTTAAGAATTGAATCTTTGATACTTAAAAAATGTGAAATTGGTTAATTTATCATATTGAGTTACTTATGCAAATATTCAAAAAGAATTTTTTTAATTTTAATTTTATTTTATTAATTCTATTTTTTATTTTAGGCACAATAAAATTATTTTTAAATTAAAATAATCTATATAAAATGAAAAAATAGAATTATTTCATTTATTTGATCACTTACGATCAGAACTCAAGGTTCTTCATTCTAATTCAATTAAAATGAATGAAAGTTATTTAATTAAGTATTTTGGTCAAAAGTATTAAATTTCATCTCATCTATTCATATACATTTCCATGTAATATAACTTTAGTTTTAAAATGAATGAAAGGTGTTTTAGTGTCATGTGTATGTGTATTAATTTAAATAATAAATTAAATTTAAATTATAAATTAGTGTCATGTGTATGTCATGTAAAAATTGTAAATTGTAATTTTTGTCATCATTCAAGAGAAAGAAAATTTTGTATTGGAAGCACCAAAAAATATAACAAAAGAAAAAAAAATTAGGACATTGGGTACACTTTTATTCAAACATTTATTAAAAAATTTGCACCAAATATTTTAATTTTAACAATTTCTAACATTGGGTACAATTGAGTTGGACCCAAATATATAATTTTATCTTTTAAAAATTTTATGGGACGAAAATGAGTTGGATCCAATTATACAATTTTATTTTTTATTTTTTTCATATGTGTTTATATAGGTCCTACTCTTATAAAATTATGTGTTTATATAATTTTATTTTTTTCATGAGTTGGAGCTAAATATATGTGTTTATTTTTTTTATAACTCATTTGAGTTTCTCTAAGAAAAATTATAACTCATTTTTTTTTATATCTTATTTAAATTTCTCTGAGAAAAATTATAATTCATTTAAGATAATTCGTGCTTAAAGTCAAAAATTATAACTCATATGAATAGTATACGTAAATTATAACTCATTGAGAATTGTAAATTTAAATTAAACAACTAAAAATAGTCTTTTCATGGAATAAAAGTGAAAATTTCAAGCCAAAAATCAAGCAAATCCTCTATCAAGGTCTAATTTGCCCAAAAGCCCATTTAACCCAACATCAATGGTAATTTTATATAATGGAACATAATAAATGCTATTTTTTTATTTTTATAAAAAATTATCGGGTGTAAAAAATCAGGGTTGTCATCTTCCTTAATTTTACTTTCCAATTTTTTCTCTTAGACTTTCCAAGTGATAATTATTTATACCAACATTTGATTTTGGTTTTAATTTTATCATTTTAATGTGATTGTTAAAATACATCTATTCTAAATATTGGGTTAGCCTTTTATCATTTTGGTTTATATTTTTTTTTCTCCTCATCATCTATTCTATCCATGGTAGTTATTTATTTAAATAAAATATTTAATTTTATTATCTGATTTGGTAGCAAATTTATTTTTTAGGTTGAAGTGCAACAATTATGGACAATATTATTATTTTTGGTCAAATAATTTTTTTTTTCTTCATATAAATTTAATATAAAGTCTATTTTTTTTTTTTGAAAAAATTACTTATCATATCTAATTTTTTTCCTCATACTTACAGGTGGATGGAGACTTATACCGAACTGTAATATTGACTTCATTTAGTAATTTTTTTATTTATGTGTATAAAGTTTTATTTATCACTCTAAAGTTTTTATATGTATAGGTTCAATTTTTTCAAGAAATAAATTTTTAATGTTGTTATTCGCGATGAGCGTAACCTTAATACTATTCGCATTCGTGAGGTAAGCCTGAAAGTCACTTCAACATTGGATATGTATTTTCTTATCATTTAAAAAAAATTATAAATATAGTCTACTTATTTTTTATTATTATAGGCAAAAGAAAAAGAAAAGGCTATCTTTTTTGGCAAATGGAAGAAAAATGCATATCCCGTGGTATGGTTTTTCCACAATTTTTAGAAGTTTATTTTTCGAATATTGTCATATAATTTTTTTTTATGAATTTAGATGTTTTTTTTACGAATTTATTATTTCAAAAATTGTTGTGTTTTTATTATATAGATTTTTTTTTCAAATATTTAATTTGAATTTTGTTTTTCTAAAGCATGTTAAAGTAAGCATTGATATGAAGTATGTTAAAGTAAACATTAAAAATAGAAGAAAACGAATAAGAGAAAAACACATGTTGCATTTATAGCATAGCATAATAATACATAAAAATATAAGAGAAAGAAAACGAATATATGATGAAAAAAAAACTTCATTTTTTTATTTTTTTTTATAAGAAGTTCTTAATAAAATAACAAGAAAAGTGAAAAGAAAAATAGAAAATATTAGACGCAAAAGAGATGGGTAGTAAGTTTGGACCTTTGTGTGTTTAATGTGTATAGTGAGTTTTCATTAATATATGTATTGGTTCTTATGTGACTAACAATTCAAAGTATAAGGAGAAATACAACTACCTTGCTTTGATGGGGATGTAATAATGTAATTTCAATCTCAAAGTATAGTTTGATTAGTACAACAAATGTACTAATTTATATTTTTTTTGTTTCACAAATTACCAAATTATTGTGCATGTTTCTTATTGGAGATACATACAATTTGATACGAAAACTTTTTGAAAAGTAATGAGGAGGAAGTTCCGGCAAACACATGTTTGAAGACATGTTATTGACACATTTTTTGTAAAGCATACATTTTTTTGTAAAACTTTAACCCACTTTTTGTAAAATTTTAACATATTTTTTTGGTGAATGACAATATAATGTTTATTTTTCTTATGTAATTATAATTGATTGGCAGCAGTAGCACTAATTGGTGTGCATTTTAATTTTAATTTTTTTTATATTTGATTGGCAGCAATAGCATTAACTGATATGTATTGTTTGATATTTAAATTTTAATTTAATTTTTTTATTTTAATTTTTAATTTTTTTTTATATTTGATTGGCAGTAAAATTATTGTATATTTGTTTTCTTTAATTTTAATTTGTGCATTTTAAAAATTTTTAATTTAATTTTTTTATTTTTTATTATAAAACATTAAGAGAAAGGAAACAAATATATAATAATTTTTATTTTTTAGTCAATGTTTAATCTTAATATTATTTAATCATATATTATATTTACAGCATGCCTTTAGGCATGTGCATTCCCTAGTGTATATATATGTTAAAATTAATTAAAAATATAGTAATACAATATATATATGTATATAAATGTTAAAATTATTGTTATATATATGAGAGAGAGAGACAGTGACGAGGAGATGGACAGACAATGGGGGTGATGGGGTGGGAAGATGGCAGACAATAGGGGTGATGGCGGATGATGAGGGCGACGACGGGGTTACGACGATGGCCAAAAAATTGGTGGTGACAATGATGAGGAGGAGGCAGAGTGTTGAAGAAGAAAGACAATGAGTAGAAATTCTTCAAAAGATTAATGGTAAAATGATTATTTATTTGGTCAACCTAGCTTATTTAGTAACAATTTTTTTTTTTTCAAAAGTTGGTGGATGATAGCTTTTGTAAAAGGATTGGTTGATGTACGGGATGACTAAAGACATCAAATAACAAAAATATCTTTATCTTGAAATTGTCACCTCGCCTCAAATACACACTGCGCGTACGTCTAAATAAAGTCCGAGCTGCCCGAACTGAACGGGCTGACTTCATCACAAATGAAGTCCGAACAATGTTGGATGAAATCCGTTCGTTGATGAAATTCACCCAAATTGAAGCTAGATGAAATCCGCCCAAACTTAATAGCTGGATGAAATTCGTTCATTGATGAAATTCGCTCGAACTGAAGTTAGATGAAATCCGCTCGAACTGAACAGACAGACTTCATCTGTGATGAAGTCCGCCCAGTACAGTGTTGGGCGGATTTCATCATCCACCCCCACCTTGGGCGGACTTCATATGTGATGAAGTCTAACTAATAATTTTTTGATAAATTTGTGTGTCAATTATTTTTCGGCATTGTAGTAGGACTCTTTATAAAAAATTAATGCGTGAGCATTATAATAAAGCTACTGCATTAACTTTCCAGCGGTCAAACCGCTTTGTCAAACGAGCCTTATGTTTATGTTTGATTGCGTTTGGTTTGATTGGCGAGTTGAAAAATGAGCATCATTTGATTGAGGATTCTTGTCGGTCTGTCCACAACAAACCCTTCTTTTCTTGCTTCTTCGCCACGTATATATACGTCCAATCAAACCGAAGGAAGATTCATAGAAAAGCAAACAGGATATGAACGTTGGAAATTTTAACTTGCTGTCAAGCAAACAGGATATGAACGTTGGAAATTTTAACTTGCTGTCTTTTGAATTGATTGAGGAATTAGTTAGATCTTGCTTGCAATAATAACAAAGTTTTAAGATACTTAATTACCAATCAATCTGGTTTCTTACTCATTTCTTGATACGATAAATTTATTTGGATAGAATTTATTCAGATAGAAAGGTATTTAATGTTTATTTTATATTATTTTAATTATATTAAATAAAATAAAAAGACAATTTTAATTTTATAAAAATTTCATATTTTCACTAAGTGGCAACACATTAAAACTGCACATTTCTAAAGCAAAAAAAATTAGTTATGAAAATGAATAATGATAGTCATGACACTTAGGTGGCAGCACACCATTGGCTGTAATTAATGTATTCTCTTTGCATTCTCTTTCTATTTTATTTCATTCATGGATTATTTTACTTTGTTTAAATTGATTGACGCACGGGATAACTAAAGACATCAAATAATAAAAATATCCTTGTCGACGGTTCGATTTCAGCCGACCGTGATTCGTTTTAGTCGCGATGAGTAAATCCAAAATACCAAGAAGAAGAAAAGAACCCCAAATTCCAAACGTGAGTCAACATTGAAATTTTTATGTGATTCGGCCAAAACGATACATACTTTATGACCGTACTCTGATTATTCTCTCAGAATAGTCCCTACCTCTGACTTCTCAGCAACTTTACCACTTATGCGAATTAATGATCTTAGGCCAGCGACCTGAGTGGTACAACGAACTGAGGGTTTTATAGCGAGCTCGTTCGTCAATCGTTGAGAGCTCGCCATGAGTTTTATCAAGAGCTCGTAAGGTGCTTGCTTTACAGGCTTCAGGCTTCGGTGGTGTATGGATTTCATTTGACGAGGTTGCTGGGATCTTTCCGAGCTTTGGGTGATTGGGCCAGCCCATTGGACTGAGCCTGACCCATAAAGGGGTGATGTTGGAATAGCGTATAACAATCCTCATCTTAAAATTGTCGTCTTGCCTCGAACTGAACGGGTGGACTTTATCTGTGTTGAAGTTCGCCCACACTGGGCGGATTGCATCTGGCGAACTGCATCTAAGATGCAATCCGCACTGAGATGTAGTTTGCTATCTGGTGGACTGCATATTGCATCTTAGATGCAGCCCGTTGGGATGCAATCCACTAGCACTGCATGGCAGATTGCATCCCGCCAGCATTGCAGTCCGCTGGCGGGCTGCATCTGCAGTGCTGGCGGGCTGTATCTAAGATGCAGTCCGCCAGCACTGCCCCAGAAATTGGGGCATGTCTGAAGTGTTGGGTGGGTTTCATCATTAATTTTTTTGTCATTTAATGTTTTTAGTGATTTCTTGCGTCAACCAATTTGGGCAAAGTAGGATAATCTGTATTTAAAGTCATTGTGACTCTTAGGATTTTAAAAATTCATTAAATCAAGTGAGAGACTAAAATTTAAATTTAATAAGGAAGAGAGAGAATGAAATTTTGAATTGTAACTGGAGAGGGTATTGTTGGTAAATAAAATATTAAATGACATAATTATCCTAATGTCAATAATTGAAATGACAAAGAAAGACAATTCTATCTGGATAGATTCTATCCAAATAGCAAAGTCCTTGAAATTATAGTTATTGTGTGATTTTTTATGGATCATGTTCTCAATTTTGATAGAAAAAATAAATCACAAATAGAAATTGTCTCATTGTGCATGACAAGAAATTAAATTTATAATTTACTTGTACAAATTTTGACTTATCATAATCTAATCATTTGACTTATATTCTAAGAGTTTTTGATTTCTACTCGTTAATGTACACATAAGGAGAACCAAAAGCAAGAAAATGTAAATATAAATATTTAGACACACTTTAAGAAAATGTAAATATAAATATTGATACTATATATATATATATATATACACACCCACACACACTGATATATGACTGATTAGTACCTAATGCAGTTAAAATTATTTACACTCAAACGTAAATGCACTACTCTAATATGAGAAGACTATCTCTCAAACCTAGAGTTTCTGGGAAAATGTGTCAATGAAAGGCAATTTTTTCATCCACATCTAGGCATTGCTTTAATACTCTTGCCTCTTTTCACACCACCCCGCGGGCCAGCCCCCCCCGCCTATTGTCGACAATTGATATTCCCTCACAGCCTGCCGCTGCCTCAGTTCTGCTTTTTCCATTGCTTAGCACTAGGGCCGGGTCAAGGGTACGTGTGGGTCCTAGGTAATAATTAATTTAGTGGCCCTTTTAAAAAAAATAAAAATTTATTCACCTTAGAATCCCTCATTATCCCAAGCCCTCTAAAAACCTCTTACCGTCTGCACTTCCCACCAAAACCTTATTCACCTGCTGTAATATCTGAAAAGGTTAGAAATTTTGAATCTTTTTTTTCTGTAAATTTTTGAATCTTAAAGAATTAATTTTTGAATACTTGAGAACTTAAACCCAAGAGAGGTCATAGTGATATTTTGGCAAATTATGAATCTCATGAGAAATTCTGAAGAGACAAAAAGTGAATTCACGAAGAAATGGGTCTAACAATAAATTGTGAAGAATGACAAGTAACTCTTTTGAAAATCTTTGGTTAGTGTATTTTTTATTCTTTTATTTTGAACTACCTTTCATATTTTACATAAACTTAAATCATGAGTACGCTTGGGAAAGGTGTATTTTTTGAATTATCTTAGAATGTGACAATGAAAGAAATATCTTCTTGATATTTGTATTTTTTTTTATTATTAGAAGAATTATATATTCTTCTGTTCTTTAGTAGTTTTGATCTTCTTGATAAGAGAGATTACTTTGCCAAATTACGGAGTTAATTTTTGAGTATAAAATTCAACTAAATTAACTGAATCAAATTAGGTTGAATAGAATATTGATTTCATAGACAATATAAAGAAGAATTTGTGCAACCTAATTTCTTCAAAAATAGCCAGACAAATTAAAATATATTCAAGTTTAAAATGAGTTGAAATACACGATGAATTAGTTGAGTAATGTATTTTGAACCTACATAAAACTCGATCAGAACCAGGTTGAGACTAACTGAAAAATAATTAAGTGCCAAAAGTAAATATAACCAAGAATATGGGAGTGGCTTTAGATTTTGATATCACCGATCAAAAATAATGGAGCTCAGAAGATTTTGGAAATAAATGTCAAGACATGACCAAGAATTTAGAAAGACGATTTTAAGATCGAATTTATAGCAAACAAATTCGAAACAAACCAAATCGTTTGACGAGTGTCACTGATAGAATGTAATTAAAAGGGCACTTTTAATACGTGTTTTGGACCCTATGAGAAAGATATGGGAAGTAAAAAATTGAATAAGAAAAATAATCGAAACAGAATTCAATAGTTTGACGCAAATTTGCTGGATTTGCCAAAATCACTTGGATATTGATTGGAAATCAATCAAGGACCCAAGCGCTGCTTGAAAAGTGGTAGAAACGACAAAAATTGGCCAAGAATCCCCACAGCTAAAATGCACCACAAATTGGGGAACGAAAATGGAACGTTTTAAGCTATAAAAAGGGGCTTCAAGACTTCTCTGAGCATTGAGAGAGGGCATACGAGCAAGGAGGGGAAAAATAGAAGGGCGGATTATGGTGACCAGGGGGGCCGATTCTGGTGAAAGCGATGACGACGAGCAGGGCACCTGGCGACTTCCAGCGTTCCCAGTAACAGGAAAAGGGCAACGATGGTCGAAAACGGCTCTAGGGAGGTTCAGCGTGAAGCACTGCAGCGGTCGAGGCGACTGAAAGTGACTGGAGGGCTCTCTAGCGGCGAGGAGACGTATTGGAGAAGACACGGACACGGGCGGCATTTTGTCAAAAGTTAGAACTTTGCTAGGTGACATTACTACCCCAATACTTATACGTTATTGCACTTAGACCTAATATTTTATGTGACTTATGCATACACCCTCTCTTTTTGTTCAAATTGCATGAACACCCTGAAAATTGTTTGTTATTACAGTTGTACCCATTATTTTTGCATAAATTGCACTGGTGACATGAGGTTATACCGTGGTGTGCATGCATATATGACTATATCAATGCTCTCATCTATAATGCACAGAAAGTCTTGGGCCCGTTTTGACATTCTTGAAATGTTTTTTTTCGAATTGCCAAAAAATATTAAAAAAATATTTTTGAGTTATTTATATAATTTTAAAAATATTTCAAAATTATTTTATAATATCAAAAATATGTTTCTGTTCACAAATATGTTAGAGATGAAAAAAATTATGTCTTCAACTCAAAATTTTTAATTTTTTCTAGAATTTATTTGAACACATCATAGAATTTATGTTTATTTTAAATTAAATAACTATTTTTATAATTTTTTATATTAAAAATTATATTTACAAAAAGTCCCTATATTTCTTTTATTTACGTATTTTCCCAGGTTTCCGTTTTTTATTTTTTATTTTTGAAAAATGTTATTTTTTTTGTTTTCATTTCATATGATATTTGTTTTTTATTTCCATTTATGCGTAACTTAAATTTTCATAACTTGGCAAATAACAAGGGGATAGATGAAACATGGAGAAAACTTAACTAAAAAAAAATAAAACATAAATGTATTTTTTGAAGAAAGTATTGATCCAAATGATAGAACTCAAAACCTCAACGCCAAAAAAAGAAAAAAAAAAAAAAAAGCCTCAACAATGATGCAGTTTACATCTAAAAGAGAAACGAGAGAAAGCTTTGAAGGAGTTCGAATGGATCTACATTTCTTGACCGGTAAATGAAACGGCACAACGGAGACAAAAATACATGTAGTCGAGGGTGAGGTACACTACATCTAAAGAAAGAATGATTATGTAGCCTATGAGTGGCCACATTAGATAGTATGGGCTGACATTTATTTCGAGGAGGAGGTAGGTCTGAACGCAAGCTGTGACTGTAAAGATGGCTGAGACAAACAGGGCAGCCAAAGAACCAACGTATCTCAATGGCAAGGTCATGTAGAAGTCGTCGTTGGTAAACCTCGATAGCTGAATCAAAAGCATGGTTGCCAAAGCAATTCCAGAGCAAAATAAAGATACCCCAACGTACCACAGGAACGACAAAAGTTGATCTTCTTTCCTAGTACTAAAAAACTTTGGACGACCGAAACTTTTACCGTCTTTAGTGTCGTCATTATAGCCTCCAGGGATGGTAAATAATGTTGCGTAGTTGACAGTGCCAATGAGAGTAGAAACCAACATTAACCCAGTGTTCATATCTTTGAGTGCCTTCTCGGCCTTTTCTCTTAAGATGACATGATTTTCTTGAAACAGTTCACCTGGAGTCTTCCCCTCTAAGTTACGGTGATATTGGAAATGACAGGAGGAATCATACCATACCCTCTGCCAACCAAGAAGAAAAATATATTTACACACACATATAAGGAACTCAATGCGTACGTAATTTATTCTTTATTTTGTAAAGAGTAGTTGGGATATATTTATGTATATCCATGTGTTGATTGAATCACATGACATCACTCTATATATATAAACAAATTAAGATTTACTAGGTATGCAGCGTACGTACCTTAAACCAACATACATCCCAGGCCATCTGGTTCATATGTCCTAGAAGAATTCTAGGGCTATTTCCTTGCTTTGTTGCAAGATGCAGAATGGTGTTTCCCTGGTCATCAATGGCCGTCAGCATCACGTCCTTGCGAACTTTTGTCTTCAAGTAGTCATATAGCAGCTTATCTTTCTGCTCCACTGCTATATGCAGTACGTTCTTTCCATTCTTGTCAACAGTATATGCTGCATCCGGGAATTTTTCTAGTATTTCCTCAACCAACTCTTCAATGCTGTTCTCTACGGCTTGAATGAGCGGGTTTCTCATTTTGTTTTTTTTGGGTGAAGCAGTAACTGCAGAAAAATGCATAGTAAGCAGTTGTATAGGGTGTAGAAGAGCCGAGTCATTGGTTTTGCCTTGATTTTTCCTTAGGTCCATTGAGCTTTCACCATAAGTGTAATGGCTCCAATCAGTTTCTTTTGCAATTAGCCTTTTGGCTAGCAAGACTGCTAATGCGTGCTTTTTCTTTACATCAACAACTCCTCTAATCAAAATGGAAACTGCGCGCACAAGAAGAAAACATCCAAGGATATATATGTTACATATATAATATTGTGGAAAGTAAAAATATATGAAAATAATGTATTAGGCATAGAAAATGAAGAAAATTTGTAGTAATGCCAGCTGTGCAATAAAGTATTTTCTTAAACTATTCCTTGAGTATCTTCCTTAATAAATAAAAATTAATTGTATTAACAAACTAAAATTCATGATATCTAAAAAATATTAATTTTTCAAATAAATTTTTTATACTACACCCACGACTTATTTTGTTTAAAATTTCTTGAAAAAAATTAAAAAGTAAATTATAATATCAAATGATACCTTATATAAGTAATTCTATTTATGCTGGTGTATATATAAGAGAAACTAAAATGATTAGACAAGCATACGGCTTTTAATGAGCTTCTTGTTTGGTCTTAGGTACTTCTTTAATTTTAGGTTCTTTTTAATTAATATTCCGAAGATGCTCTGATTTAAAGCATCCGATCAAAATGCTTTCTAAATGTATTCCGAGCAATTCTTTCAAAAAATCTTAAAAGAAGGTCTACTAAAAGTATAGTATGAAAATTCATTTGCCTGGTAAGTAGAGTTCTGTAAGTGAGCAATTTTAAGTTAGAACAACCAACCTGCTCTAAGAATCCATCGGTACCCTGCAAGAATGGTACGCTTAGATTAGAATCAAATAATTAACAAGAGTGTAAAAGAAAATAAAGATGAGACAACACAAGCAAATAGCAAAGCCAAGCTCACTGGAAGCGAAGATACATATATACTTGTAAAACATATACTACCTATAAATATATATTTATAGATAGGTGTGGCTGCAGGTGCTACCAGCTGTGGATGCAGATGAAACATCTGGGAGACCAAAATTTAGTAATAAGGTAATTGTGTTTTAGATAGTTTTTTTAATATATTTAAGTGTATAAGTCTTTTAAATTTATAGAATTTTTACATTAGTTGGGAAGGGAAGAGGCAAAATTTTAGTATTAAGATAAATTAAGTTGAATAAGTAATTAAAGAGAAAAATACCTGATATTAGTTTCCATTTTAGATCCGTTAGCGAAGACGCTATTTGTTGCAGGATAAATCGATATAGAGGTTGACTCTCCGCATCTGCTATCGGTATTGTTCTCTCATCTATTGGTGGAATAAACACTGTTTAACATGGCACGAAACGAACACAGATACTTGAGATCAGATTGCACATTATTGCAGGGAGAGGACATCTAGCTACTATATACAATTAATTTTTGAGCGAACAATCGTCTGTCGACTGTGTAGATTAATACTCACGGAGATAGGAGATACAGCGAATCAGTTGTCCTGGAATGAATGATCTACCGCCCAGATTTATGAACGAATATGCCGACCCGCTTTTGAAGGAAACCGGCTTGCAGGCCAACAGATTCAATGCAGTTTCTCCTTTCTCATTATGTGCTTCAACAAGATTTGGAAATGATTCCACTATGTCCAAAGCTAGACCTGCAATTAACAAGCCCAAATAGTTTTCCATTTTGTCGCTCTATGATTGACGGATTAGAATTCAAGGTAGAAACTTACTGTAGTATTCTCCCAGTACGGCGGCGTGGAGTAGAGTGCAGCCATCATTTCTCCTTGTAGTAATGGTGTCCTTGACTACTGATTTCTGCATCACAAAATCGAACACATTTTTGTTCCCGGCGGCAACCGCAACGTAGGGCGGCGTCTCGCCCAAATTATTGCGCACCAAAGCCAACTCGGGGTCCCTCTCCATTATGATTTTGACGACATTGAGGCGCCCAAAGCTCGCGGCTTGGTGCAAGGGCGTGTCGCCTCTGAAGTTTCCTTTCTTCAGCATTTGGATCGTCGGCAGGCCGTCTTTGAAGAGCTCTCTGAAGGGAACTGGATCTCCATCGATGGCCAGAAAATGGAGAACTGTGTTGCCTTCGACGTCGACGTGCGCCAGATCGTCGCCTGTCTGCCTCAAGTAGTCGCGGACGACTTGGACTTGGAGTTGGAGTGAACGGTTCTTCCGATCTAACACAGTCCTGAAGGCGTCCTGATGGCTAACAATGGTGGCGCCGGAGCTGGTTGCTAGGGCCGCCATGTTTAGAACTGAACGTTTGGACTCAGAGAGAAGTTGCTGTTTTACGTGTAGCTTCTGAATTAATTAAGGTAATCTCTCTTAGCGGGAAAAGAACCTAGGAATGATATTTAATTGGTCTTTGCTTAACGAATGATGAGACCCAAAAGAGGTAAGCACGAGAATAAAGCCCCTGCCAGCGTTCCAAGAAAGGAATAACAAAGCAGTGAAAGTGCTAGCGGATCAAGCTGCTTTTTAATTAATTACAACGTTTTACGTTTTCAATGACAATAATATTACTGTAATGTTTGGCCAGATCCAAACCGTGGAGTGTGATTTTGTTCACCCCTTTAACGGGGTGAAGATAACCCCCAGTCCTTTGGGGGTTATCTTTCACATAGGGGCAGCCAAACATCAAATTAATTGGCTGTCCCTCTGTTAAAATAACCCAAATTTGATGATTTGATGTTTGGCTACCCCTATGTGAAAGATAACCCCCAAAGGATTGGGGGTTATCTTCACCCTCGTTAAAGGGGTGAACAAAATTGCACTCCAAACTGTGGGCCCTTGTGGAATTTTGAAAATAAATAGGATTGTTGATGTGGATGAGATGGCTTGGCATTTTATGACAAATGTGATTTGGACGATTTTAAAGGTTAACTTTAAGGAAATTGGGTTAATGATTTCGAGTCATCAGCTTTGCTGATGAGGTTTATGCTTTTTTGGATAAATTCCTTCGTTTAAGCCTCAAAATTAACAATTTTTCTATTTTAGGAAATAATGAATTCCCTAATAACTTTCATTAGAGAGTGAATTTTTACATGCCGTTTTGAGATATTTTCCTTATTTCTTGTTGATTTTTAATTCTGTAATAAAATCTCAATTTTTCTTTTTTTAGTAAGATTCGAGATTTAGGGTTTTTGAATGTTTTTCAAATTATAGCCTATAAATTCTTTGTTATATGAGGTTTTGAATCAATTGATTGATTTTGAATAAAGTTTCTGTTGAGATTTTCCCTTAATTCTCTTTAATTTATTTGGTATTCTTTAAGAATCAACGAGCTATTGTTTGATTCCTATAATCTGGTATTCGTGAGTGAATCAACGGATTATTAGAAAGCTTCCGCTACGTCAGTTGGTATCAGAGCCCGGTTCGTTCCTTGACAGTCACTATGCCGCCAAGACGGGCCGCTCGCAACCAAAATGTAGAGGAAGTATATGCCCAGGATAACACAAGAGAAATCCAGCGTTTGAATGGGCTCGTGAATACTATGATGGAGCAGATCGCGCAAATGAATCAGACGATGCAAGAGTTCATGATTGGACAGGGAGGTGAACGAAGGCGGCAAGAAGATGTCAATCTGTTTGGTCCTCTTAATCAGGGAGGGGGTGATGCAAACGATGGTGATAGCGAGGAAGATTTCGAAGAGGAACCACACAGACATTGTAGAGGTGGCGTGGGCGAAGACAATAGACGTTGGGAATATGGGATGAGGACTGAAATTCCAAAATTTTATGGTGAAATTAAAGCCGAAGAATTCTTAGATTGGGTGGAAACGACGAAGGAGATCTTGGAATTTAAGGAGATGCCAGGGAATAAACGTGTGCCATTAGTCATAACGCGATTCAGAGGTAGAGCAATAGCATGGTGGAAATAGATGAAATTAACCAGGACCAGAATGGGAAAACCTAAAATTTCCACATGGGACAAGCTGAAAAAGAAGATGAAGGAGGAGTTTTTGTCCCATAATTACCAAAGGTTGATGTACCAGAGGTTGCAGAATTTGAGGCAGGGAACTAGGACTGTGGATGAATATACCACAGACTTCTACCAATTGGTTGCAAGGAATAAGCTACAAGAAACAGAAGATCAGTTGGTGTCAAGGTATGTTGGAGGATTGAGATTACAGATTCAAGATGTATTCAACATGTTTGATTCTGTATCTGTTTCAGTGGCACATCAAAGAGCATTGCAGATGGAGAAACAAGCCCGGCGGGCAGGAAATCTCGCAAACAGTAGCAACATGGCTGCTGGTAGTAGCCGAACAGGAGGCAGTGGTAGTGTCCGGAACATGAATCAGGGTACTGGAGGAGGGATTAGAGCAGCCCCTAGCACAGGCCAACCAAACAGAAACAACCCTAACGACAATCAACCTAACAGATCTGGTGGCAACAGTGGGATTAGGTGTTTCGGTTGTGGCGAGATGGGTCATCGACAATCAGAGTGCAAGAAAACAGCTGGGAGAAAGGCGCTGATAGTTGAGGCAGGGGATGAAGATGATGAGTTCACAGATATGGAGCAAGAACTAGTATTTGATACAGAAACCTATGAGGAAGAGGAAGAGGTGGCTGGTGACACAGGGACTGCTCTAGTGGTTCGACGATCCTGCTTAACTCTTAAAGCTACCAACGAAGACAACTGACTGAGAAATAATATTTTTCAGTCTACATGTACCATCTTGGGCAAGGTATGTCATTTTGTTATTGATGCTGGTAGTTGTGAGAATATAATTTCTGTTGAGGCTGTCCAGAAGTTGAATTTGAAAACTAAAAAGCACCCAGCTCCATACAAGATGGCTTGGCTTAAGAAGGGTAGTAAGGTTATAGTATCTTTACGTGCTTTGGTATCCTTTTCAATAGGCTCAAAATATAAAGACTTTGTATGGTGTGATGTAATTGCTATGGATGCTTGCCATTTATTATTGGGGAGACCTTGGTAGTTTGATAGGAAGGTAGTTCATGATAGCAGGGCAAACACTTATAGCTTTGTATTTGAAGGGTCAAAAATTGTGTTATTGCCCACTAAGTTCCTAGAAAAAATTAAACCTGTGGTGGAGGGTACTAATCTGCTGTCCTTGGCAAGATTTAGTGAGGAATTGCAGGAGTCGGAGGTGTTATATGTGTTGATTGGAAAATACATAGGAACTGAGTTGCCGGTTCCCACAAAAGCAACTGCATTAATCTTTGAATTTTATGATGTCTTTCCTGAGGAGCTGCCTGAAGGGTTGCCACCATTGCGGGATATTCAACATCAAATCGATCTTGAGCCAGGGGCAACTTTGCCAAATAGACCCCATTACAGAATGAGTCCAAAAGAGCAGGAAGAATTGCGCAGACAAGTGGAGGAGTTACTCATAAAAGGGCATGTGAGAGAAAGCATCAGTCCTTGTGCGGTTCCAGCATTGTTGACTCCCAAGAAGGATGGGTCGTGGCGCATGTGTGTGGACAACAGAGCCATTAATAAGATCACAGTAAGGTATCGCTTTCCTATTCCTCATTTGGATGACTTGCTAGATCAAATTAGTGGTGCCACAATTTTTACTAAACTAGATTTGAAGAGTGGATATCACCAAATTTGTATCAGACCTGATGATGAGTGGAAAACAGCCTTCAAGACTCATGGGGGCTTGTATGAATGGTTGGTCATGCCTTTTGGATTGTCTAATGCCCCTAGTACTTTCATGCGTGTTATGAACCAGATTCTAAGGCCTTTTATTGGGGAATTTGTTGTCGTATATTTTGATGATATCCTGATTTATAGTGCTAATGTCGAAGTGCATCTTCAACACTTGTGAGAAGTGTTGTGTGTTCTTCGCAGGGAGAAGTTTTACGCTGCTGTTCAAAAGTGTGTTTTCATGACACCCAAGGTGTTGTTTTTGGGATATGTGGTTTCTGGAGATGGATTACAGGTTGATGAGTCCAAGATAGAGGTGGTCCGACATTGGCTTCAACCTAAAACACTTACTGAAGTTTGAAGCTTCCATGGATTAGCTTCTTTTTATAGGCGTTTCATTCCTCACTTCAGTAGTATAATGGCTCCGGTTACAGATTGCATAAAGGGTGGCAAGTTTGAATGGATAGATGCGGCTGAAGAGGCGTTCCAACAGATTAAGCAACGCCTTACAACAGCCCCAATTTTAGTGCTGCCAAATTTTTCCCAACCATTCGAGTTGCATTGTGATGCTTCCAAGGTGGGCATTGGAGCTGTGTTGAGCCAAAACAGTAGGCCAGTAGCTTATTTCAGTGAAAAATTATCGGGTTCCAAGCTTAACTACAATACCTATGATGTGGAATTCTTTGTTGTGGTTCAAGCAGTCAAGCATTGGAAACACTATCTTCTCCACAAAGAGTTTATCTTATATACAGATCATGAAGCATTGAAGCACTTACACAAACAGGATAAGGTATCTTGTAGACATGCTTCCTAGGTAGCTTATTTGCAGCAGTTTACTTTTGTGATTAAACATAAGGCATGATTGACGAATAGGGTAGCAGATGCTTTGAGCCGCCGACGGAGTTTGTTGACCAACATGAGAGTTGAGGTACCTAGTTTTGATGACTTTCGTGACCTGTTTGCCACTGATGCATATTTTTCTCCTATTTTGCAATAGAGGTGTTAAAAGGGCCGGGTCGGGCTTTGGCCCTACTCATTACTGTTCAAACCAGCCGGGCCAAAGAAATTGGGCCCACGGCCCGGCCCGTGGCCCGTTGGGCCCTTATGGGCCAGGCCCATGAGGCCTTTATGGGCCAGTCAGGCCCTTACTCTTTTTTTTTTTTTTTTTTTTAATTTTGTTATTCTTTAGTAATTATTGATATTGGATACTAAAAAAATTTAATTTCGCAATATATATAAATAATAACCATTAATTTATTTAAAATTTTTAAGTTAATTTTTTTATATATTTAAATTATAAATAAACATTCTCCTTTGTATATGTACATTATTTTTCATATCAATTCACAAGAAAATTTATAAGACATATAGAATTTTGAAATACAAAATGATGAAATAATATTTAAAACTTAAGAATTAAGATAGAAAGTATTTTAAAAAGAAAAAAATTGATTTTTATATATGTATTATTTTGATATTTATATATGTATATATTATATGCATTATTTTAAAAAAAATATTAAAAAAAGAAAAAAAGGGCCGGGCCCACCGAGCCCGGCCCGCTAGGCCCTGTGGGCTAAGGGCCTGGCCCGGCCCTCTAGCCCACAGGCTGGCTCGACCCGGTCCGGCCCAGCCTCTTTGTAAGGGGGCCGTAGGCCGGGTTGTAACAGCCCACTTCTTCAGGGCGTGTTATGCCTTAGGAAATTTGGTCTTTTTTTATTTTTTTTATTTTTTTTTTATCTTTACATTATCCCGAAATTCCCTAAGACCTTATCTAGTGCGAGATATCTACACTAGAAAATAAATACAAGCGGAAGCTGAATTGAACCTGCTCATATAGTAATAACTAGACATGACATTCATTACAAAGTTAATTCATAAGCGCCTGACAATAAATACAATGTACATAATTCGTTAACTACTCATATTACAACATAACATGGTACATTTACTTGCTTCTTGACGTCTCGCGTTACTATATATCACCAATCTCGGAATCATCTCTACAAGTCCCGACTGGAACGTTGAATGTTCTAGGGGCGAACCCAAGTTAGATGATGAACCATCTAAGTAAGGGTACATAATGTTATGTTATGAGTGTATGCAATGTCTTTCATCGTAGGTGTCAACTACATCCCTCATGCTGCCTACCATTTTAGCGGCCACCTCTTTCGAAGCCGGGGTGTATGGGTGCACCCTTGGTAAGGCAGCGGTGCCAGTTCGTACTCTCTACGACCTCATATGCGTGTGATTAATGACATCAACGTGTATTTATGCATTTCATAGTCATGTCATGAATGCATTCTACGTGATGGATACATATCAAGGCATGTCAATATGAGGAAAATATTTTTGAGGAAGTACCACTTACCTTTTCAAGCTTATCGAGCTACCTCGATATCCGCGCCTTACCTCTTGCATCGCCTCGATTTGCGTGCCATCCTCAAAATTTGCACGAGTCTCTTCAAATTCAACCTTAAAACATCCTAATCACCATAATTATTTAAATAAACATTAAAACCTATTTCTCCATAATTTATGGCATTTTCTATAAATTTCTTTTTATTTCTTCATATTTTTCCTCAATAATTTCAAATTATATATCTCTAAAAAATATTTTCTCAAATATTTCACTACGAAAATTCATAAAATAATATTCTTGAATTTTTGAAATTTTCTAAAAGATTTTACTTACCTTAATTCAACATCTCCGATTTTCTCAATATGCGTGCCCTATCCTTGAAACGCGTGCCCAGGCCATTTTTCTTGCCAAAATCTCCGAAATATTACCGAAATATCATTTCCTATTTTTTGAAATTTTTTCGGGATTTTTCTTCCTTTTTCTTCCATTTTTTTCCTTTTCTTTTTCCTTTCTTTTTTTTTCTTTTCTTCTTTTTCTTTTTCTCCTCCTTCTTCTTTCTTCCTCTTCCTCTTCCCGCGCAACCTGCAACTTCTTCTTCTCTTTTCCTTCTTCCTTCTCTTTTCTTCTTCTTCTTCTTCATCTTTTTCTTCTCTTTTCCATCTTCTTCTTCCCTTTCTTCTCTTCCTCTTCTTCTTCCTTTCTTCCTCCTTCCTCTGTTTCAGCCCTGCGCATGCGAACCAGTTTGCCCATTGCCGCCGCCGCTCACCTTCTGGCCTACCGCCGCCCTCACCGCCCGCCGTTGGCCTCCCCGGCCATTGCTGCTCCCGCTGCGCTGCTGCTGGCAGCCGCACGCTGCCGCCGTTGGCTGCAACTGGTTGCTGGTTCAGCGCCACCGCCTGCGGCCATGGCTGCCATGGCCGCACCAGCTCCCTTAGGCCGCCCCTCGAACCTTCCCAGCCTCCTCCGACCGTCGCACCACCATCAGCAAGCCGCCCCTCGCTGCCTCGACCCTCCCCTGCTCGCGTTGCTCAACTGCTGCTGGCCGCGGCCACCTTGCTTCCATCTCTCTCTCCCTCTTCCTTGCTTCCCTCGGCTTTTCCCAAACTCAAACTCCCTCTCTCTCGCATCTCTCGGCCAGCTTCTCCCATGCTTCCATTTCTCTTCTCCCATTTCCCTGCCATTCTCTTCTCTAAGCTCCCTATTTATAGCAAAATGTAGCTTGGGCATTACTCAACTTGGCGTGCAAAATCTTCCAAGGTTGCAGAGGTAAGCTTCAGTTGCAGACGCGTGGCTGATTTGCGCAAATCGCGGATGGCTAATTCACAGGGCATGAGATGGATTTGCAGGGCATGGCACATAGCACGCACGCCTTATATATATATATTTTATACTATATTTTACACATTAAATTAAAGAAAATTACACATTAAATTCTAAATTTCATCTCTATTACACTTGTGCAATTCCCTAATTGCAATTATGCCCTTAAACCTCAAACCTCAAATTAATTCGTATTACGATACCAAAAATCTAAAATTAATAACTCAAAACTTAGTCAAAAATGACGATTCGCCCCAGTGTCCTCACCGGGCTGTTGTTTCCTCCTGAAACCACTGAAGGGTTGTTCGTTGCGCAAAACTAGGGCCCCCTAGGGTTTCGTTGATTTTTCGGGAGCCTCCTACGACGATTCGGTTTTACAGTCTAAATAGTAACTGTATTTTAGCTGTACCGAAAATTATTCCTGATCCGATTTCTTTCGACTCCATAAATCCCAACTCGATACGCTCATCGAGACTATATACTTTTCCTTAGACAATTTCACTCCGAGGCATTCCCTGCAGTTGATTCGGTACCTGAAATTGCTATAAAATCAATTTTTTTGGTGTTCTAAACTTATTAAAATTATGTGGCAATCTTATCTAAACATGAGGTATTACATTCTCCCATTCTTACAAAAATTTCGTCCTCGAAATTTGCCACATTTTAAACCTCAAAATTAGAACTCTTGGGCTAACCACACTTATCAATTCCTAGACAAATACACTTGTCAATCATGCATACCTTTCAAATCACAACTGCATAAATCGGTTCTTGGGCCATGAGGGTTAACCTAAATTCCCATCCAACCCACATCATTATAATGAGCCCACGACTCTCATATCCACATCCTCAATTTTCAATTTGCTTTTTACTGAGTTATCTAGTCGATATCCTTAATTCTTGTCACTTCTCGATTACCGATTTTTTTACGACGTCAATTCTCTTGAACTAATCAATCATGCTTTGATAATCCTCCAACCTTAGCACAACAGTCCCTGATCTCGATACATCTTGACTTTTATTGAATCGATCCTCAATTTTTTTTTTTTTTGGTCATCAAACTATTTCACGTACCCTTAGATCCAAAAACATCAAAAATATACGTCATCACATATCCTTGAAACTAGCTATGCCTTGCCTTAGGTCATCTCAAACTTAGTCATTGCTTAATCTTTACTTGTGCTAATCTATTCGAGATTTCTATTGTTTACTCATTTTTGTAGGTATTCATCTCCCGATATAATCTCAAGTTTTTGCCAACTGACCACAATCATCTTCTAATCATGTACTATTTTCTCAAGAAATCTTTATTAATAGATTCTATCTGTCTCCAAAACTTTAATCGAAATTTAACGTTGTCTTCCAAGTCTAATATCCTTGCATCGCTTGTTCCTTTGTTACTTGGTTGCCAAACTAATACCTATTTATCCATATACTCATAACTTAAATAACTCCTCGAACTTTTCGAAGTGATCCTCAAATAACATTTTATATCATCAAATTAATCATTTAATTTGTAACACCCCAATTCCCGGGAGCGTTAACGTAACGTAAGATTCCGGGGATAAATTTTTTTTTTCAAACAAAAACCCAACACAAAAACCATTCCCCAAAGATCCTGTTACACCTTCTCAGTATATCAACTATGAACCATTAATAAATCAAGACAGGTTCACTAACACAAATGCGGAAGTTAGATCGAAACCTCAACAGGTCATAACCGAAACCACTTTATTTATATATAAAGTTGCACCAACGTTTACATGACGTTTTCAAAAGTAAATAACATAACTGAAAAGACATAATGTAAACTATCCGCTAATCGCCGTCACTCCTCGACGATTCCTTTTCCTTTTGCACCGCTACCTTCACCTGGAACGTTTGAATATTCTAGGGACAAAGTGCAAATTAGATGATGAATCATCTAAGTGAGAGTTCAAAACACATTTTTCATGAATAATGCAAGACATGAAATAAACCAATACACCCGGTAAGCCCTAATTCAAGAGAATTCCCACGCGCTTAACCCTACCATGGGGAAAGAGCAATTTCTCTAAAAGCTATACCACCACACCGACTCGACGACACGACGACGCGACGCGATTCTAGCTTAAATGGGGCTGCCAACGCATCTCACCAGAATACGTTCCCACCTTAAGCATCCAGGAACCACCATACAATCCCAACTCCAAAATTTCACATGAACCACCTAGTCGTCCTAGTGCAACTTCGCTGGCCAAACGGCCTGGCATAGAAATCAAGGCGGCTATCCTGACATGCACACCTAGCATCAGATACCCCTATTATTCCGTCACGCCCTTGGAGAATTACGGCTACACTATCCAGACAACATCCTAGGCTGACATCCCACATGAACAACACAGTATGGACCACCTAGTCGTCCTAGTGCAACTTCCCTGACCAAACGGTCTGGCACGAAAACCAAGGCGGCTATCCTGACATGCACACCAGCATCAGATACCCCTATTATTCCGTCACGCCCTTGGAGAATTATGGCTACACTATCCAGACAACATCCGAGACTGACATTCCATACGTACACATAAAACTCAAGACAATGCCACAATTCACAATTCAATGCATCGTATAAACAACATTTATAAAATGCAATGCACAGTTCAAAACGTTTAGGGACAAACCTCCCTCATAAATCCAACCGTCACCGGTTACCATTTTAATGCACAAAACCATTTTGCATGAAATCACCATATGTTCAGATAGAACAAGCACAATAAATCAAGTTTTGGGGGCAAACACTCACAACTTAAAATCAAGTTTTCAGGTAGAACACTCACAACTTAAAACCAAGTTTTCAGGTAGAACACTCATCTTGAACGAAACTCAGAACACCTCGAATCTTGTGCCCAACCTCAATTTTCGTGCAACTCCTCAAGTCTTTTAACCAAACCACCTCCTTACAGGTCCTCATGCGCTGCCCAAGTGCTCTACGCGTGTAATGCCTCGCGTATGCTTTAAAAACCCTCTATCCACTAAACCCAAAGCACTCTCGTCTAGCACAAATGTATCACAACTTCGAATGAGAGAATCCTTAGCCTTGAGCCCCTATTTATATGTTTAGGAAACTTAGCCACCAAGAAATATATATTTTGCAATCATTTCAAATCTTTCAAAATCTTTTCCAATCATTCCAAATCTTTTGATATCTTTTGCAATCATTCCAAAATCTTTTAAGATTCTCTGCAATCATTGTAAATCTTCTAATATCTTTTGTAATCATTCCAAAATCTTCTAAGATTCTCTGCAATCATTGAAAATCTTCTATAATCATTCCAAATCTTCTAATATCTTTTATATAATCATTCCAAAATCTTGTAAAATCTTCTGCAATCATTGTTATCCAAATCAAATCTTTTCTTATCCAATCAAATCTTATACAAATCTTATCCTTAAAGTCATCATGAGCCTTCATCTTATCTCTAACGTCATCATGAGACTTCATCCTTATCTCTAAAGTCATTTATGAAGTTTTTTCCTGAATCTCCCAAATGCCCCTAGTAAAAAGATTTCAAGAATTATACTTTGGCCCGAACTTTTGGATAATTGCACTTAGACCCTTTTCAACATGGTCCCCGGACTAATTTTTAATTGCATTTTAGTCCCTAAAAAATAGACTAATTACGCTAATGCCCTTAATTTTTAGGTAAATTATACTTTTACCCCAACCTCAAAAATTACGATTTTGCCACTGGCTCAAAAACTGAACTTCTCTTTAAAAGCCTTTATAACCCTTTGAAATATCCCAAAACATTCTCTTTAAAATTCCGAAAAAATATCGTTTCGATCTCCCTCTGTCAATTTCGAAAAAACTGCACTTAGGCCCGAATCTTCGTTTTAGCTACAAACCTTTTTGTTTCTTCCAAAAACTACTGAAGGGTTACTCTATATGCCAAATATGAACTTTCCTCGGGGTTCCATTGACTTCCCGGATGCCCCGTACGATAATTTGGTATTTCAGCCTAAATCACAATTGCCTTTTTTTTAGCTGTACCGGGAACCGTTCCCGATCCAACTTCTTTTGATGCCTAAAATCATAACTCGTATTACTTGTCGATACTATACCATTTTCCTTGGCTATCTAGGGTTCAGGGTACTCCCTCTGACTAATTCGATCGTCCAAAGTTGCGTTAGTGTACCCTATAGTCTTATTTTTCACAAAGTCCATTTATGCCCTTCATCAAATATTATTTATGACCTCAAATCATTCTCGGGTATTACATAATCCTCAAATTACTCTTCTAGTAATAACGTTTTATGTCAACTAACTTTAATCACGCTCGATCCTTTTTGGAGCTACTTACTCAAGTTATTGACTTTTGCTTGAACCAACCTCTACTCAAACATTTGGTTCGCCTCTCGAGACCTATTGGGATATCTAACCTTTCAGAACTTTCAATCCTCGACCTTGACTTCACAGAGCCTTATGCTCTCATCATTTCTTTCTCGATTGGCTCACGACTTGGCAAGCAAGTCTCAGTCTCAATATCTATCGCGACGTTCCCTAACATTATCCTCAATGTTTTCATGCGTCTCCCTACCTGAGGAGTACACCAATATATCCTTGATAGACATAATTACCACGTGACTTCAATGTAAATGGTACTTTGGTCAAATCATCAAATCATTATTCCATTTTCGATTTTCGGAATGTCTCATCCCTTGGTCGCACATCGATCACCATTACCCCAGCCTCTTGCAACTGTTTATAATTTATTAAATTTGAGGTAAAGATATCGACTCTTAATTATCATCTCTTTCAAAGCTTAATAATTTCACGTCCTCATTCAAGCTACTTATAACTAAGCATCTAATAACCTCAAGCTATTTATTGATAATTAAGAAATAATCCTATTAAATCTTCCGAGAGCACATTCTGATATTTCTCTTACTTCCTCAACTTCCTCACGGTTTTTCATTAACCACAAGTGCCCGTACCACATATTGACAGGCTCTTTAATTTCTTAACTTGCTTACATCACTTTAGTGATCGTCTAGCCACACATCTCTTGATTTGCCCATCAGGGTTATCTAGACTAATCGTTTAGTCCAACATGAGTTTTATTGAAAATTCTAGATCTCCAATAGATTTCGATCTATTACTAACATCTGTCATTACCTGTCTCTCTCAAACAAGACATCAAGCCGTAACCGTCCCGCTAACTGGAGTGGGTAGGTACTTACGTCTTCCATAGTATCCCGATTCTTACTGACTCATGACTTTCATAACTTAAGAAAATCAATCTCTATTTCCTTAACGAGATTACCTAAGGGCCTTCCAATCTTTCTTCTTCTTCTTTTTTTTTTTTTTTGAAAACTTTAAAGTCTCATCACACGTCCTTAGATTCTCATCCCTTAGGGGGAAATTCCTCGAAAATCCCAGATCGATTCATCTTTGAAGATCCCGGACCAGATTGCGTTAATTAGCTCCAATCATTTCTTATAAAGAACCGAGCCTCAAAACTTCCCGGAACTCTTTACCTAAGGATACCTTAAACCTCAAATAATGATTCAGGTCCCCATACTGATGTAGAAGGTATGACTTATCTTTAAGACTTTTGATTCCTCAAGCTTACTTGGCACATTGAATCGTAGTCACAACTTCGGTTGGCTAGGTTTCTCATCATCCTTCCTTAGGGTCAATACGACCTACAAGTAACTTTTCCTCGAACTGAGATTGCCATCTCGCAACTCATCATCAAAGTTTTGGACTAGCCACGCTCTACTACCTGAAATCTCATTTACCGAGGACCCACCGACTCTCGCTTTTTGTTCTTTAGGCCCAGTTGACTTATTGGCACACGACCATCTCTTGATCTTACTGCCATACTAGACACTGGGGTATTCTATCCTTTGAGCCTCACACTGTGCGTCGTGTCACCAACTCCCAAGATGACTACGAACCCTAATACAATTATTTAAATACGACACTTGGTCTATATTCAATTTATTCCATTTCGAGTTGATTCCCTAGGCTTCCAGCCTCTTTCAATCAGCTAGTGGCACACTTCGCACCCTAGACTATTGGAACTTAGACCCTAGACACTCTTAGGGTTCCTTGTCCCATCTCTGTGAGTCCTACTGGTTGCACCACTTTCATCTCATCAATTGACGCAACTCACCTGTTATCACTTGACCATTTTCGGTTTCTTGTTTAGCTCAATCTGTTGGATCTCTGATCTTACACTAAATGGTTCTCGAAAATTCTTTATTGTTTGATCCTAATTCTTTAACTAGGTAATGTCACATCAGACTAATCATCCATGATCCAATCATCCTTGATAACCATAGTTATCCTATCTTATTATAAAGATTTCAACTGACGACCTCAAATTAACAGTCTCCAAATCTCTCAGATCTATAGTAATGGTTACCGAGTCAACCTTACACGCGAATCATATCATTAGATCCTAACTTCAAGGGCTAGATTATCTTGACCGGTCATTCTATTGCTTAGCAAGATTAGATCCTCAATAACCTCTAAGACTTCAATCGATTATTCTCAAATCTCCAAATAGGGATTTCATTTTACGAACCCTTAGTCTCCTTCCCCTAAGCCTCCACTTCAGGTTTCTACTAACTAGTTCTACCAGATCCTCTAAAGTCTCCAAATTACTATTCCTTAATCTCCAAATAGGGTTTAATTCCGATCTCAACTACATCCGAGTCACTTAGGGCTTCCAAAAATCTTAAGCTCCGATACCAACTGTAACAGCCCACTTCTTCAGGGCGTGTTATGCCTTAGGAAATTTGGTCTTTTTTTATTTTATTTTATTTTATTTTTATCTTTACATTATCCCGAAATTCCCTAAGACCTTATCTAGTGCGAGATATCTACACTGGAAAATAAATACAAAGCGGAAGCTGAATCGAACCTGCTCATATAGTAATAACTAGACATGACATTCATTACAAAGTTAATTCATAAGCGTCTGACAATAAATACAATGTACATAATTCTTAAACTACTCATATTACAACATAACATGGTACATTTACTTGCTTCTTGACGTCTCGCGTCACTACATATCACCAATCTCGGAATCATCTCTACAAGTCCCGACTGGAACGTTGAATGTTCCAGAGGTGAACCCAAGTTAGATGATGAACCATCTAAGTAAGGGTACATAATGCTATGTTATGAGTGTATGCAATGTCTTTCATCGTAGGTGTCAACTGCACCCCTCATGCTGCCTACCATTTTAACAACCACCTCTTTCGAAGCCGGGGTGTATGGGTGCACCCTTGGTAAGGCAGCGGTGCCAGTTCGTACTCCCTACGGCCTCATACGTGTGTGATTAATGACATCAACGTGTATTTATGCATTTTATAGTCATGTCATGGATGCATTCTACGTGATGGATACATATCAAGGCATGTCAATATGAGGAAAACATTTTCGAGGAAGTACCACTTACCTTTTCAAGCTTATCGAGCTACCTCGATATCCGCGCCTTGCCTCTTGCATCGCCTCGATTTGCGTGCCATCCTCAAAATTTGCACGAGTCTCTTCAAATTCAACCTTAAAACATCCTAATCACCATAATTATTTAAATAAACATTAAAACCTATTTTTCCATAATTTATGGCATTTTCTATAAATTTCTCTTTATTTCTTCCTATTTTTCCTCAATAATTTCAAATTATATATTTCTAAAAAATATTTTCTCAAATATTTCACTACGAAAATTCATAAAATAATATTCTTAAATTTCTGAAATTTTCTAGAAGATTTTACTTACCTTAATTCAGCATCTCCGATTTCCTCGATATGCGTGCCCTATCCTTGAAACGCGTGCCCAGGCCATTTTTCTTGCCAAAATCTCCGAGATATTACCGAAATATCATTTCCTATTTTTTGAAATTTTTTCGGGATTTTTCTTCCTTTTTCTTCCATTTTTTTCCTTTTCTTTTTCCTTTCTTTTTTTTTTTCTTTTCTTCTTTTTCTTTTTCTCCTCCTTCTTCCTTCTTCCTCTTCCTCTTCCTCTTCCCGCGCAACCTGTAACTTCTTCTCTTTTCCTTCTTCCTTCTCTTTTCTTCTTCTTCTTCTTTTTTCCTTCTTCTTCTTCTTCTTCTTCTTCTTCCTTTCTTCCTCACTCTTCTGTTTCAGCCCTGCGCATGCGAACCAGCTTGCCCACCGACGCCGTCGCGTGCCTTCCGGCCTACCGCCGCCCTCACCGCCCGCCGTCGGCCTCCCCGGCCATTGCTGCTCCCGCTGCGCTGCTGTTGGCAGCCCCACGCTACCGCCGTTGGCTGCGGCTAGTTGCTGGTTCAGCACCGCCGCTCGCAGCCATGGCTGCCATGGCCGCACCAGCTCCCTTCGGCCGCCCCTCGAACCTTCCCAGCCTCCTCCGATCGTCGCGCCACCATCAGCAAGCCGCCCCTCGCTGCCTCGACCCTCCCCTGCTCGCGTTGCGCAACTGCTGCTGGCCACGGCTTGCTACCAGCGGCAGCCATGGCCGCGGCCACCTTGCTTCCATCTCTCTCTCTCTCTCTCCCTCTTCCTTGCTTCCCTCGGCTTTTCCCAAACTCAAACTCCCTCTCTCTCGCATCTCTCGGCCAGCTTCTCCCATGCTTCCATTTCTCTTCTCCCATTTCCCCGCCATTCTCTTCTCTAAGCTCCCTATTTATAGCAAAATGTAGCTTGGGCATTACTCAACTTGGCGTGCAAAATCTTCCAAGGTTGCAGAGGTAAGCTTTAGTTGCAGACGCGTGGCTGATTTGCGCAAATTGCGGATGGCTAATTCACAGGGCATGAGATGGATTTGCAGGGCATGGCACACAGCACGCACGCCTTATATATATATATATTTTATACTATATTTTACACATTAAATTAAAGAAAATTACACATTAAATTCTAAATTTCATCTCTATTACACTTGTGCAATTCCCTAATTGCAATTATACCCTTAAGCCTCAAACCTCAAATTAATTCGTATTACGATACCAAAAATCTAAAATTAATAACTCAAAACTTAGTAAAAAATGACAATTCGCCCCAGTGTCCTCACCGGGCTGTTGTTTCCTCCTGAAACCACTGAAGGGTTGTTCGTTACGCAAAACCAGGGCCCCCCTAGGGTTTCGTTGATTTTTCGGGAGCCTCCTACTACGATTCGGTTTTACAGTCTAAATAGCAGCTGTATTTTAACTGTACCAAAAATTATTTCTGATCCGATTTCTTTCGACTCCATAAATCCCAACTCGATACGCTCATCGAGACTATATACTTTTCCTTAGATAATTTCACTCTGAGGCATTCCCTGCAGTTGATTCGGTACCTAAAATTGCTATAAAATCAATTTTTTTGGTGTTCTAAACTTATTAAAATTACGTGGCAATCTTATCTAAACATGGGGTATTACACGGGCCGGGCCCTATCAATGGAAAAAGGGCCTGGTTAGGCCCGGCCTTTTTAAAAAGTCTGTGGGCCGACTCGGGCAGGGGCGACCCTTTTGACATCTCTATTTTGCAAGCTGTTCAAGCAGGAGAAAAATCAGCCTTTCTACTGCATGATGGTTTTTTATTCAAGGGCAACCAGCTGTGTATCCCACATTGCAGTTTGCAGTTGAAGATCATTCAGGAATTGCATGGAGAAGGTCATGTAGGGTGTGACAGGACTTTGCAACTGGTTCAAGCTTCCTACTTTTGGCCTACCATTCGCAAAGAGGTGGAGAAATATGTCCAAAGGTGCCGGATTTGTCAAGTCTCCAAGGGGGCAGCCACTAATGTGGGTCTTTATAGACCTTTACCGGTTCCTACACAGCCATGGGTTGATCTTAGTATGGATTTTGTGTTGGGATTGCCATGAACTCAGCAAGGTAATGATTCCATCTTTGTTGTGGTTGATCGCTTTTCTAAGATGGTTCATTTCCTTCCTTGTAAGAAGACAACGGACACTGTGCATGTCACCCAATTGTTCTTTAGAGAAATTTATCGCTTGCATGGATTACCCGAGTCTATTGTTTCTGATAGGGACACTAGATTCCTTAGTCATTTTTGGCGCAGTTTGTGGAAGATGGTCAATACTCAGTTGAATTTTAGCATTGCCTATCATCCTCAAACGGATGGGCAAACGGATATGGTAAATCGTTCTTTGGGTAATCTGTTGCGGTGTTTGGTGGGTGAGCATGTGAAGAGCTGGGATTAGAAATTATGCCAAGCAGAATTCACACACAACCATGCTATTAACAGGAGTACCGGGTTTAGTCCATTTTGTGTTGTGTTTTTTGTCCTTCCTTAGGGTCTTTTAGATTTATTACCTGTGCCATAGTTTACAAAACTTCATGGCAAAGCTATTGATTTTGTGGATAGTTTGCAGGATATTCACAGAGCTGTTCGAGAGAATCTGGAAAATTCCAATGCACGGTATAAGCAAGTTGTTGATCGCAAACGAAGGCATGTGGAATTTGAAGTTAGGGATTTTGTATGGGTTGTTTTAACTAAGGATCGATTCCCTATGGGAGACTACAATAAGCTTGCTGCCAAGAAGATAGGACCCGTGGAGATTGTGGAAAAAATAAATCCTAATGCTTATCGCTTGAAGCTTCCTAGCCATATTCGTACTGTGGATGTTTTTAATGTCAAGCATCTGCTTCCTTATTATGGGGATTCTTCTGATAATGATGCTGTGAATTCGAGGGCGAATTTCCTCTACCCTGGAGGGAATGATGTGGATGAGATGGCCTTAGTATTTTATGACAAGTGTGATTTGGGCGATTTTAAAGGCTAACTTTAAGAAAATCGGGCTAATGATTTCGAGTCATCAGATTCACTGATGAGGCCTATGCTTTTTCAGACAAATTCCTTCGTTTAAGCCTTGAAATTAGCAATTTTTCTATTTTAGAAAATAATGGATTCCCTAATAACTTTCATTAGGGAGTGAATTTTTACATGCCGTTTTGAGAGATTTTCCTTATTTCTTGCTGATTTTTAATTCTGTAATAAAATATCAATTTTGCTTTTTTTTGGTAAGATTCGAGATTTAGGGTTTTTGAATGTTTTTCAAATTATAGCCTATAAATTCTTTGTTATAGGAGGTTTTGAATCAATTGATTGATTTTGAATAAAATTTCTGTTGAGATTTTTCCTTAATTATCTTCAATTTATTCGGTATTCTTTAAGAATCAATGAGTTATTGTTTGAGTCCTATAATCTGGTATTCGTGAGTGAATCAACGGATTATTAGAAGGCTTCCGCTACGTCAGTTGTACTCTTTGGGTCCCCTAAGGGGGTGACTTTTGTGGAGAATTCGAAATTTCGATTACTTGGTGGTGCAATTTTCAGAAATGTTATTGTTTTTATTAGGTATTCAGATGCAATATATTGATTGTTAGTTGATTAACTTTTATATCACTTGTTAAATAATTAGACTTAAGATTAACTTTTGTAATGTACTCACATAAATTTATATTAATAAGAGATTCACAAATTTAACATGGTTTGACAAATTATCTATATCCATCTTCTCTGATATGCTCAAAACAGAGTTGCACCCAGTGAAACTCTTAACAATCAAACTAGGATGGATCAGAAGCTCTACAAAGTTAAATCTCGATAGTTTAAATAAAAAGTTGGGTTAAACTTAACATCAAGCCAACTACACAATTGGGTTGACAGACCAAAATAGATTTAGGTAGCCAATGGCTAAAATAGAGTCTTGAAGACTCCGTAATTTGGTTAAATCCCAATATCAAATGATGTAATAGACTAGACCTATTCAAACCAAAACCACATGTGGGTATATGTGTTTACATGTGGTAACCTTACTCAAATCAAATTTGGATATCACCACTGCGTTTTTGAGTAAATTAATTATTGCCCTCAAAGATATATATAATTCAAACAGTTAAGCAGTGAGAGTAATTCAAAGCTAAAGAAAACCAAAAAGATTTGGCGGAGTAGGTGTTACATTTCCTGGCCGGTAAATGAAAACGCACAACGAATAGCAAAATACATGTAATCAAAGGTCAAGTAGACCACGTCTATAGAAAGAAGGATTAGGAAGCCTACGAGTGGCCACATTAGATAGTATGGATTGACATTTATTTCAATAATAAGGTAGGTCTCAACACAAGCTGCAACTGTGAAGATGGCAGAGACAAATAGAGCAGCCAAAGCACCAACGTATTTAAGCGGCAAGGTCATGAAGAAGTCGTCGTCAGTAAACCTGGACAACTGAATCACAAGCATGCTTGCCAATGCAATTACGGAGGAAAATAGAGCTACCCCAGTGTACCATAGAAATACCAAAAGTTGATCTTCTTTTTTGGTGCTAAAAAACTTTGGACGACCAAAGCTTTTACTTTCATTATCGTCAACATAACCCCCAGGGATGCTAAACAATGTCGCATAGTTGACAGTACCAATGAGAGTAGAAACCAACATTAGCCCATTGTTCATATCTTTGAGTGCCTTCTCGGCATTTTCCCGCAGGGTAACATGGTTTTCCTGAAATAGTTCCCTTGCGGTCTTCCCATCTAAGTTACGATGGTATTGAAAATGACAGGAAGAGTCATACCATATCCGCTGCCAAAGAAGAGCAATAATAATAAGCAACTCTCTGTGCTTAATTGGTTCTCTGTGTCGATTGATTCGCATCATTCGATAAACTAACAGTTACATAAGTTGGAGAAAGGAATTTCATATATATGCATGTACGTACCTTAAACCAACATACATCCCATGCCATCTGGTTCAAATGTCCAAGAAGAATCCTAGGACTAGTTCCTTGTTTTGTTGCAAGATGTAGAATGGTGTTTCCCTGGTTGTCAATGGCTCTCAGCATCATATCCTTGCGAACTTTTGTCTTCAAGTAGTCGTATAACAGTTTATCTTTCTGCTCCACTGCTATATGCAGTATATTCTTTCCATTCCTGTCAACAGTGTAGGCTGCATCTGGGAATGTTTCTAGTATTGCTTCAACCAGCTCTTCAATGCTGTTCTCTACAGCTTGAATTAGCGGATTTCTCATTCTATTATTTCTAGGTGAGCTAGCAGTAGTAACTGCAGCAAAATGCAAATTAGGGCGGCGTTCAATAGGGTGCAGAGGAACTGAGTGATCGGTTTGTCCTTGATTTTTCCAGGGTTCGGTTGAACTTTCACCATACGTGTAATGGCTCCAATCAGTTTCTTTTGCAATTAGCCTTTTGGCTAGCAACATTGCCAATGTGTGCTTTTGTTTTATGTCATCCACTCCTCTGATTAAAATGGAAACTGCACAACAAGAAAACGTCCATCCAAAGAGTAACATTAAATTATAGACTTGAGGTAATTTTTGCATAGACTTTTTTTTGGTTTCTTGAATATTGGGATGGGATGGCACTCTTATATAAAGCATGTAAATGTGTTAATATCAATAGCACTTCTTTTATTTTTAGAAAAGATATTAAACAAAAAGACAATGCTAGGGAGTTTCATTTGCTTGGCAAATTAAGATTTTTTTTTTTTTCTTTTGTAGAGAGCAATTTTAAGTATAAAATAGAAAACAAAAATAGTTAGAAGAACCAACCTCTTCTAAGAATCCATCTGTACCCTGCAAGAACGATACATGCACCTTAGTACCAAATAATTAACAAGAGTAAACAAAATAAAGCTCATTGCTTCATAAGCAAACACATAGCAAAGGCCAAATTCTCTTCAAGCCAAGATATACTTGTAAATTTGTAGTACTTGTGTGTGTTTGTGTATGTGTATTAGTTGATTGATTAAATTTAACCAAAATAAAAACAAAAAATTAAAATCGATTCGCACCAGACTTCATACCTGTTTGTTCCACAGATATATTCCACAAAGAGATCGCAAGGTCGGAGATCGGAAATGGAACGTGATAATATCTCGCCGGAGAAAATGGCGCAAATCCATATCCGATATTATCACAGTCCATTTCGGATATCAGACTTTGCGATCTGGTCTCACCCTACTCTCTCTCTTCAGATCTAAACTATTCCGTCTTACCGGATTGCTGTTGCTGTTCTCTACCCAACAATTTGATGAGGAAAACGTGTCGAAGTTGGTGAAACAAAGAGTAGGAGAAGCGGAAATAGTAGCAGCGCCGGCGCCGCCCAAAGAGGACTGGGGAGGCGTTGGATGGGGCGGCTAACTAAATTATTTGTAATGCAGAGGTGAGGAAAAAAATACGGAGGGACTCGTAGATATTTTTTTTTAAGATCATGCTATATCTAATGACGAGATGAAATTTGATCGAATTTCATCATCGATCATCAAAACGCCGTTGACGGAAAAGTTCAGGCTTCATGAAGCTTGATCGAGATTCATTTAGAACAACAACGACGAAGTAACAAGATTAAATTGGGTGAGGGCATTTTGGTCATTTGGCGTCTTTGGTCATCTTTTTGATAACCTAATTATTTGTACAAATAATATATATATTTTTTTATCATAAGAAATTTATATTCAATGACTTCCAAGACAATATACCATAATAATACTTATATTGTCAAAGACTAAAAATGGAAACTAAAATGGAATAAAAAGGTTATTCCATTCTGTGGTTACGTTTGATATTCAATAATTTTGATGGAGTAGGGTGAAAAGAATCGACCAAATAACCAAAATGCCCCCATAAATACATACATATATATATATATGCATATTTTGATTTTGATTTTCTATTCTAAATTAAATTCCAAAACTAATTAAGATTAACTAAATAAAATAAAAACAAAGGTGGAGACAGGCAACGGAGGCATATCTCAGCCCAGCATTACGGCTGCAAGCCTGCAAGTAAATACTTAAGTCGAATAAGTAAAGCAGAAAATAACCTGATATTAGTTTCCATTTTAGTTCCGTAATTGGTTGTGGGAGAAATGAACAATTTTTACGAGGTGGATTCTCCTCGTCTCCTGTGGGAATTGCTCTCTGATCCATTGGTGGAATAATGCCTGTTTCATTAATATGGTGCAAATTTAAAACAAAAAATAATTAATTGAAAAGCAATTATACGAGGAGATCAGGAGCAGACAATTAATTAGCAGGAGGAGGAGTACTACTGGTGAAGGCAGAATGGATACTCACAAAGATAGATCAGACAGCGAATGAGCTGTATGGGAATAAAAGATCTACTACCAAGATTTATGAACGAATACGCGGACCCACTTTTGAAGGAAAGCGGCTTGCTGGCTTGCACACTCAATGCAGTTATTCCTTTCTCATCGTGTGCTCCTACAAGATGGGGAAATGATTCCACTATCTCCAAAGCCAGATCTGCAATCCACAACCCCACCTCATCTTAATTTGTTCTTAATTATTATTAAGATGGGTCATATATAAATTCATTTTCATTCTTAATTAATGTTTGATCACACAACTTTATCAAAACAAATAATATTGATTAACCAGTTAAATTTTTATTATAATATCTTACCATAATATTCTGCGACCACGGCAGCGTGGAGAAGAGAGCTGCCGTCGTTTCTCCTCGTCACATCGTTTTCCTTGCCTACTAGTTTCTGCTTCACAAAATCATACACATCTTTCTTACCGGCTGCAACAGCAACGTAAAGCGGCGTCTCGCCCAAGTTGTTGCGTGCCAAAGCCAAGCCTTCTTCCTTCTCCAACATGATTTTGACGACACTGAGGTGCCCAAACCTGGCGGCTTCGTGCAGCGCCGTGTTGCCCCTGAAGTTTCCTTTCCTCAGCATTTCGCTCGTTATCAGGCCCTTTTCGGAGAGTTCTTTGAAGGCGGATTCATCGCCGTCGATGGCCAGAAAATGGAGAACTGTGTTGCCGTCGACGTCTATGTGCCCCAGATGGCCCCCTTGCGGGCGCCCCAAGTAGTCGACGAGGACTGGAGGTAAATGATCTTTCTGTCGATTCAACAATTCTCTGAAAGCGTCGTGGTGGCTAACGGTGGCGTCGCCGGCGGTGGAGCTGGTTCCTGAGGCTGCCATTTGGGCCGTCTATACAGATGGATTCGGAGAACTGTCTAGTGGTCTTTGCTTAACGGGGGACGAAACCGGTTTAATGGAGTTAAAGGAGGAGAAAAAGCCGGTGCCAATGTTCCAACTTCCAAGTAAAGAATAAGTGAAGCGGTGAAAAGTGCCAGTGAAGAGGAGCCATATTGAAATGGATAATCCTGCGGTTTGGACCCGAGTGTCGGCAGATCCAAACACCACCAGTGGCGTGTTAATTGTACACTCCTCCATTTGTTCAGACAGTCCGTGTAATTTATAGTTCATTATAAAAAAATTTAAACTTTGCCTGTGTTGTTAAACAGACTCACCCCGTTAGGTTTCCTAATTCATTCATCTAATACCATGTTCCGGATACTGAACGAAAAAGCGACATGAATGTGCGGTTCAAACGTTCTGTCTTCTGAAATGGATTAAAAGATTCTCGCTTCAACAACCCAAAACTTGGAAATGATGGTTTTGGGTTCGTCCTACGGAAGCAAATAGCAATTGAAGATCGTTCTTAATTAAGAGATATCTCACACCATTCAGTAAAAGCAATTAAAAATTATAAAAAAAAGTGAATGCTTTTTCAAGAAATTAATGCTATCCAAGAAAAAGAAAATGAAAGGGCTTAGATGTATGCTACTTCTCGGCCAGCAAATAAAACAGAACAACAAAAAGCAAAATACAGGTAATGAAAGGTCCGGTACACTACGTCCATTGAAATAAAGATTAGGAAACCTATGGCTGGCCACATTGCTTTGTATGGGTTGACATTTATTTCGATGATAACGTAGGCCTGAGCACAAGCTGCAATTGTGAAGATGGTGGAGATAAATAGAGCAGCCAGAGAACCAAGGTATCTCACTGGCAAGATCATGAAGAAGTCGTTATTGGTAAACCTCGACAACTGAATCAAAAGCATGACAGTCAAGGCAATTAGAGCGCTAAATAGAGCTACCCCAGTGTACCACAAGAATGACAGAACTTGATCTTCTTTCTTGGTGCTAAAAAACTTTGGACGACCAAAACTCGCACTATTGTTATCGTCAACAAAACCTCCAGGGATGGTAAACAATGTTGCATAGTTGACAGCGCCAATAAGAGTAGCAACCAACATCAACCCATTGTTCATATCTTTGAGTGTTTTCTCAGCGTTTTCTCGTAAGCTAACATGATTTTTTTGAAACAGTTCAATTGCCGTCTTCCCATCAATGTTGCGGTGGTATTGGAAATTAGGGGGAGAATCATACCATATCCGCTGCCAAAGAAAGAAAATAGTTAGCAACTCAATGGTGGTTTTTTTTTTTTCCTTTGAATTCTACCTAGTTGACTATCAAAATATAAAGTAAGCACATCATTTGGCTAAGTAATGTAATAGTCGTTCATTGAATCACATTGCATGTATTGAAGAAAATAATTTCTTAGCTATAGGAACCTTAAACCAGCATACGTCCCATGCCATCTGGTTCATATAATCAAGAACAATTCTAGGACCATTTCCTTCTTTTGTTGCAAGATGCAGAATGGTGTTTCCCTGGTTGTCAATGGCTGTTAGCATCACATCCTCGTGAACTTTTGTCTTCAAGTAGTCATAGAGTCTTTTATCTTTCTTCTCCACTGCTATATGCAGTACGTTCTTTCCATTCTCGTCCACTGTATAGGCTGCATCTGGGAATTTTTCTAGTATTTCCGCTACCAACTCTTCAATGCTGTTTTCTACCGCCTGAATTAGCGGATTTCTCATTCTATTACATGGTTCCATTGTTCTTTCACCGTAAGTGTAACGGCTCCAATCTTCTTCATCTCCAATTAATCTTTTGGCTAGCAATACTGCCAATGTATGCTTTTGCTTTATATCATCAACTCCTCTAAGCAAATTGTAAACTACACAAACAAGAAATTAAAGATTCAAGGAATAACATTGTGGAAAGTAAAATCTTCAACAAAAAAAAAAAAAAAAAAAGTTTCTCACTTAGAGAGCACTTGGTGAGAAAAAAAAGAAAAGAAAAGAAAAGGAAACGAATAGTTTTCTTGGTGAGTGACCTTAAGTAAAAGGAAAAAATTAAGCTAGAACAACCAACCTCTAAGCACTCTTCTGTACCCTGCAAGAACAATAGACTTAAAAGTATAAGAGTAAAGAGTTGATCCAAAAAATAAAGTATAAGAGTAGATTAAGAAAAAAAAGATGAGACCTACATTAAACCAAGAAGAATGAGCAATTAACTCTCTTGAAGGCAAGAAGATACATCCAACGGCAAGTAAGCATTTCTCTGTTCCTCTATCAAAAATTGTTTCGTAATTTAGTGATATTTGGGATCATTCAAGTCTTTTTATATATTTTGAGATAATTTTCTATCTCGTGTTCCTTCGATTGAAGGTGCACAAACATACAACTCACCATGGTTCTGCTCTAGGTTCGATTGAAGGTGCACAAACATACAACTCACCATGGTTCTGCTCTAGGTTGATGTTTTGGAGGTTTGAATAAAATTGGTTAATGTTGGTGTAGAAATCACATACTCAAATCTACTGACAATGCTAAAGGTATGGCTTCTAGATGTGCGCACTGAGTATCTTAAAACAACTTTTATAATACAAAGAAATCTATGTTTGAATGTTTTATATACACAAAACATACTCAAATCATTAAGTAACTGTCAAAGACAACAAAACACTCAAAAGTCTTAAAGATTTTTCGTGTAATAAACAAGCCTTAAGAACGATTTAGAAGTATAGAAGAAATTCTATCTTTTAACCAAATAAAAAGTCTATTTGGCAGAGTTGTTCTTACAGTTTTAAATCAAAGAAAAATTCTCTCTCAGCAAATCTTCTAACAAATAGAAGTGAATCGATAAAGCTCTAATGCTTGTACTATAAAGCTTCTTTTTTATTGGCAAAGCAACCTACAAGCACCATGATGCTTGTGCGTAGAATTTACATATATATTGTTATGTGACAACAAAACCAAAATAAAGTTGAATAAGTAAAGCAAATACCCGATGTTAGTTTGATTAGCCACAAAGACGACGTTCTATTATCCATTGGTGGAATGCCTGTGGTCAAGGTACAATACATAAAAACCAAATCCGCATACAAAACATACATAGAACTAATGAAAAGAAAACAAACCTATACATAATTAGAAAGCAACACATGTCCGTCAGCGTAGATTAATACTCACAAAGATAGATCAAACAGCGAATAAGTTGCACCGGGATGTAAGATCTACTTCCAAGACTTAGGAATGAATATGCTGACCGGCTTTTAAAGGAATGAGGTCTGCTGGCTAGCAGATTCAGTGCAGTTAATCCTTTCTGATCCTGTGCTTGAGCAAGATTTGGAAATGATTTCACTATCTCCAATGCTAGACCTGCTCAACATGAGAAGATAAACCCTAAATAAAATTATACAATTTGGAATCTAGTAGCTATCACTAAGCTACAACTTGAGTGGTAAGAAGAAGACACTTACTATAATATTCTCCGATGACGGCGGCGTGAAGGATAGTGCAGCCGTCATGTCTCGGTGTTGTTACGTTGTCCTTGTTTAGTTCCATCAAGCAATCGAACACATCTTTCTTCCCTGATGCAACGGCAACGTAAAGCGGCGTCTCGCCCAAACTATTGCGTGCCAAAGCCAAGCCTTCATCCTTCTTCAATATGATTCCTACGACTTTGCGTCGCCCAAACCTCGCGGCTTCGTGCAAGGTCGTGTCGCCTTTCAAGTTCCCTTTCTTCAGCATTTCGCTGCTCAACAGGACAGAGAGTTCTTCGAAAGCAGATTCATTGCCGTTGATGGCCAGAAAATGGAGAATCGTGTTGCCGTGCACGTCGACATGCGCCAGACCGCCTTGCCATTTCAAGTAGTCGTGGAGGACTTGAAATGAATCTTTCTTCCAATCTAACACTGCTCTAAAAGCTTTGTGATGGCTAACAATGGCAGCGGGGCTGATTCCTGCTCCTGTCATTTTGGGAGTGGATTTCTAGGGGTGTTTGGCCAAGCGGTTTTGCTGTTTATAAACTATCAAACGTTAAGCTTTCTATAGTTTATTTAGTTATAGAAATGTTAAAAATTTAAAGGTTAAACTGTCAAGTTTAAATACTATTTAACAGCATTTTAAAAAAATATTCTTCAACTTTTCTCAAAATTCTGGACATAACTTAATTAGTTGATCAACTATTTTATAATTTTATCCTCTAATAATTATCATATTTTCAATTATTATAAAGTATTATAAAACACACTCCTCTGTCTCCTCCAAATATTATTCAATTTTAAAGTTTTATATAATTTTTAAATAAAAAAATAAAAAATACTACTTTATCCCACGCCTTGGCTACCCAAATATTTTTAAATATTTTTTTCCTTTTCAATCTACCCATTCTTTGTTTTTTACGCGCCATTGTTTTCCCCCTCTCCCGTCCTCCCCCTCCCTCTCACATGACTCTCTCTCCCTCTAAACTCTACCTCTCACGAACCCCTTTCTCTGTCTGTCTCATTAATTAAACACATCTAATTAATTTAAATCGTAAAACTTAATTATAAATGTACTTGTAATACATTTTTTGTTAGTGATAGAAAATTTTTGTAACTTAAAAACTTAAGTTATTAAATTACAAAAATTTGATATCATTAACAAAAAATATACTACAAATATATTAATAATTTAAACATTCAATTAATTAGATATATTTAATTAATGAGATAGAAAAGAAGGGTTTTCGTGGGGGGTAGAACCTAGAGGGAGAGGGGGAGGGAGGGAAAACAATGGCTGGTAAGGAAAAAAAATGAGTAAATTGAAAAGATAAAAAATATTTGGCTAGGGTAGCTTACTGGGGAAAAGTAGCATTTCTCCAAAAAAAAAAAAAAAAAACTTAAAAAAAGCCATCTTAAAAAACGGTAAGCCGAACACCCTGTTAGTGAGGAGGGAAACACGGATTCAAAGACGTTGTTGGGTTTTTAGTATTTTATTTTATGATGTATGTATGTGTAGTGTAGTGTAGTGTAGCTTCTTAATTAATTAAGGTAATTAATCTCTCTTGCGGAATCTTTAATTATTACTTTTAAGAAAAAGATAAAATTTTGAAAGAATCAAGAAACAGAATAAAGCTCCTTCGTGAGTGGAAGTGCGCCATTATTTATTAATTAATGGCACGTCCCGTCTTGCTACTTGAGTCTGATTGGGAAGAAAGAAAAACTAAACTATATCGATCTGTTTGAGATCTGGGGAGTTGACTTGACTTTGCTTCCTCCAATGCCAGCCCATTACCTCTTAGTGAGGAGGCAACCGCGGATTCAGAGAAGTTGTTGGTTTTTTAGTGTTTTATAATGATGTATGTGAAGTGTAGCTTCTTAATTAATTACGGTAATCTCTCTTACGGATGAATTAAGAATTAACGCTCTTTAATTACTCTTAAGAAAATGGCAAAAATTTGAAAGAACCAAGAAAGAGAATAAAGAAAGAAAGAAAAACAAAACTATATTGACTTGACTTTGGAGCTCCAATGCCAGCCCATTACCTCTTAATCTTATATATCTATATTATTATATCTCTCTGTCTTATGTTTTGTATTTTTAAACTAACATTTATTTTCCCATCATTAATACCTATTTTATTTTTCAGTTTGTTCATCATCATCATCAATTTGTAAGTTCTTAGAAAATTTTATTATTTTTGTTCATGAAAAAAATATTTCCCCGTTATTTAACCAAGCATTTATAGTAAAATATTCAAACACTTGCCAAAAAATAAAGATTTTTACAATGGCGGTGCAAGCATAAATAGATTGCGCATATTATGCTCATAAATTTAGAATAGCCAAAGCCATGTAAGACATCTAGAAATTGGTATAATCCATGATCTATCTAACCTAAACCTGGCTTACATCTCAAGCCATTAACTCAAAATTTTAGCTCAACTGCCTAAAGTCACGGATTGTGAACATAACTGGGCCTGCTTCGCTTGACAGCCTCCTTGTCCAAGCATGTGCAAGGCTGTGTCGCCTCTCAGGTCCCTTTCTGCAGTATTTGGATCCTTATTAGGTGGTTCTCAAAAGAGTTGTTTGAGTTATAAAGAATTATTGAGAGTGTTTTCTATTATTTTCAAGAAAGATTCTTATTGTTATCTTCTTATGATTTAAAAGGAAAGTTGTAGTTTCTATTATTTTTCATAATGAATTTTACTATTTTTACATGTGGTTTTTATCCTAATTTGTTTGAAATTTTTTTATATAAAATCCGTGTGTCTAATTTTTTAATTATTATTATTTTTCTCAAATTATTAGTTGTGACCCTACTCTATTCTGGTGTTATTTTACAACAAGTGGTATCAAAACCTACATTGAGGTGTTTATATGTCTACTTATTGTATAATTTATGGTTACCACTATAAAAGTGGATCCTTCACATAAAAAAAAAAATTAGATTATTAATCACTCTTTTGAAATGTACTGGGACTTCACAGATAATGACAAGTGAAATGAAATAGATAGAAATGTTGTTGCAAATTTTCATCTGGCACTAGTAGCTAAGATATTGTCTAACATAGAAGAGAAGAATACGGCAAATGATATTTGGGATTATCTTACAAAATTATACGAGATTAAAACACTTCACAATAAAATTTTCCTTAAGAAGAAATTATATACTTTATAGATGTCAAAATCTATTTCAGTGACATAACACATCAACACTTTGAATACTCTATTTTCTCAATTCACATCTTTGGGTTATAAAATAGAGACAAATGAACATGCTGAACTTCTACTTCAAAGTTTACCAAATTTGTATTATCAACTTATCATCAATTTGACAAATAATTTCTCTAAAAAATCCTAGTCTTTAATGATATTGCAACTGTTATTCTGAAAGAAGAAAATCAACGCAAAAACAAAGAAGACAGGTTGGCCAATTAGCAACAAGCAGAGGCACTAACGGTGGTGAGAGGCAAATCAACGAAATATGACTCAAATGAGAGTCAAAATCATGGTAGGTCAAAGTAAAAAAGTAAGAAGAACTTGAAATGCTACCATTGTGGCAAAAAGGGACACTTGAATAAGAATTGTTGGAATTTAAACAATAAAAATTCTAGTTTTCTCAAGGAAATGTAGCAAGTACCTCAAATGAAGGTGATGCACTATGTTGTGAAACAGCAATGACTTATGAAGGCAGAAAGAGATTTGTTGATGTATAGCTCATTGACTCGAGAGCCTCATTTCATATGACCTCTCGAAGAGAATAGTTTCATCATTATGAATCAGTCTCTAAAGGATTTGTGTACAGTTGTAATGATCATGACTTAAAAATTGCCAATATTGGAACTATCAAATTAAAGTTCCATGATGGTACAGTTCACACTGTTCGAGAAGTGCGGCATGTGGAAGGCCCGAGGAATAACTTCTTGTTTTTAGATAACTACATGAACTTGACTGCAAAATTATGGTTAAGAAAATGGATCATGAAAGTAATTTGAGGAGCGCTTGTACTAATGAAAGGAGAAAAGGTGATTGTGAGGTTATACATATTGAAGGGAGAGACTTACTTGAAAAGAAAATCATCCGTTGTTTCAAATAATCTAAGTAAAAGATCTACAATAGTGCGGCATCAGAAACTTGGACATATGTCTGAATAAGGAATGAAAATACTTGTGGAGAGGAATCTACTTCTGGGTCTCATAAAGATATTCTTACCCTTTTGTGAGCATCGTAAGCAGCATAAGTTGAAGTTCAACACATCACATTCTATAAGTAAAGAAATTATAAAATTGGTTCACTTTGACCTACATTTAGAGCAATTAGATGTGAAGACTGTTTTTCTTTATGAAGATCTTAAAGAAGAGATACATATGCTATAACCAGAGGGTTTTGAAGAAAAATAAAAAGAGAACTTGGTTTGCAGGTTGAATAAATCACTATGCAGTCTCAAACAGGCGCAGAGATGTTGGTATAAGAGATTTGATTCCTTCATCATGAGTCTTGGATACAACAGACTTAATGCAAACTCTGCTGCATATTTCAAGAGGTTTGGTAAAAGTGATTATATTATTTTGTTGTTGTATGTAGATGGCATGTTGGGTAGCAGGTCCCAACAAAGATTGTATTAAAGGATTTGTTAAGCTCAAGAATAAATAAATACGATTTTGATGATAAAAAAATATTTTTATGATATAAATATATTTTTTACTTATGCAAAAAGTAAATTTATTTTGAATTAAAAGTGGGTACAAAGAGTAAATTTATTTTGAATTAAAAGTGAATTACTTTTAGACATGTTTTTTTTTTTAATCATTTATGTTTCAAAAGCTTAATTTAAATTTTTATATCTTGATATATGTATTTCTTTCTCATGCAAAAAGTAAATTTATTTTGAATTAAAGGAAAATTATTTTTATACAAGTTTCCTTGTTTTAATCATTTATATCTCAAAAAGATTATATTTGAATTTTCAAATCTTGATTTCTCATACAAAAAGTAAATTTATTTTGAATTAAAGGTGACTAATCTTTAGACATATTTCCTTGTTTTGTTCCTTGTTGTTTGAAAAAGTCTAAACAATTTTTGAATTTCAAACTTCATATTAACCTTTTCTTTATTGGCTAGGGTAAGTATAGAGGTTCAAGGAAAAGAACAAACTTGATAGAGCATTCAAACAAGAATGAGAAGGTTCGAAGTGCTGGAAGTATGCTGCCTAGTGAAATTCTCAATCGTTTGTGACTTGTTTATAATTGTCTATGATTGTAAGTTTGTTATTTTTACTGACTTGTTGTGTGAGTGGATTATATTTGCTAGTAGTGTACTAGTGGTTCTTAATTAGGCAAGGGATTATATGTTGGTTCTATCTCCAATTAAAAGCTAGTATTGATTCTCTTTAGTGGAACCTCAAACTAAGTTTTAAGAGTTTCAACTGAAGTCTTGAGAGAGAGCATTAGGCTCCTTAGAGTCAAACCTCTATAAATTTCTCTTGTTCCTTGTGACTGTGTGATTTTATTGTTATCAATTCTAGTACAATCACCACATATTAAGATTACAAATTTAAGAGTTTTTAAAAGATTTAAAATTATTAATTTTTGAAAAACCCAATTTATCCCCCTCTTGGGTATTTTTCTGGGCAACAGGATTAAAGGCACAGTTGGCTAGGAAGTTTGAAATGAATGAATTAGGATTGACAAACAAGATTCTAAGGATGCAAATTCATTAAGATAGAAATAATAAGAAGATTTAGCTTTGTCAAAAAAATTATTTGAAAATGATCTTGCAACACTTCAACATGTAAGATTGTAAGTTAATTTCTATCCTACATCCCATTAATTTTAGATTATCCTCTAGTATGAGTCATAGTAGTGAAGTAGAGAGAATGGAGATATCTCAAGTATCGTATGCATCAGTAATGGGAAGTTTAATGTTCGCTATGATTTGTACAAGACCAGACATTGCATATGTGGTTAGTCGGTTTATGGCCAATCCTAGTAAAGAGCATTGGAATGCTGTGAAAAGGATCTTAAGATACACTAAAGGGACCACATATGTTGCATTGTATCATGGAGGATCAGACTTTATTGTCAGAAGATATGATGACTCAAATTATGCATGTGATATTGACAAAAGAAAATCCACAATAGGATATGTGTTTGCACTTGCTAGCAGAGCTATAAGATGAGTTTTGTAATACCCCATGTTCGTATAAAGTTGCCACATAATTTTGATAAGTTTAGGATACCGAAAAATTGGTTTGATAGCAGTTATATGTACCGAATCAATTGCAGGGAATGACTCGGAGTGAAATTATCTAAGGAAAATTATAAGGTCTCGATGAGCGTATCGAGATAGGATTTATGATATCGAAAGAAATCGAATCCGAAACAGTTTTCGATACAGCTAAAATACAACTGACATTTAGGCTGTAAAACCGAATCGTTATAGAAGTCTCCTGAAAAATTAACGGAACCTTAGGGGGGCTTCGATTTTGCGTGATGAGCAACCCTTCAATGGTTTCGAGATGAAACAAAGGTCTCGAGTAATCTTGGGTTATTAATTTTGCGTTTTTTGGTATTGTAATGCAATTTAATTTAATGTTTGAGGATGTCATTACAATTAGAGAATTGCACAAGTGTAGTAGAAATGAAAAGTGAGATTTAAATGTATAATTTTCCTATTATTATAATATAATATGTAATTATATATATATATGTGAGTGGGTGAGAAGGCTAGCTTCTGTGAAGCTTTTAAATGGCTGAGATTTGCTACAATGGGAGAGAATATTGGATGCAAGATTTGAGGAAAAAAAAGATTTGAAGAAATCTAAGGTAAAGAGATTGAGAGGATTGTGACGTGCACTTACATATATATATTTATCCGCGTACTGTGTATGCGTGTGATGGCTGCCCTTACCCTGTAATTCCAAGCCATGTCTTGTAACCCCACGATCTGCAAACATATGGTAATTTGAGTGTGTTATACGCAAAGAGAGATGGCTTAGGCAGGGGAGTCGGTGGATGCTTCGGCTATATAACGGGAAGGGAGAAGCGAGTTTGAGAGCAAGTAATAACAAAGAGAGAGAGAGAGAGAGAGAGAGAGAGAGAGAGAGAGCTGGAAGGAGGCGCGGCCATGGCAGCAGCCATGGAAGCACCGCGACAAGTAGGGGAGGCCGTCGGATCAAAGGCGTTGAAGCTCGGGCGAGCAAGAAGCGCGCGGTGTCGACCAGTGGAGGCTGGGCAGCAGGCGGGTGGCGGCTGCTCGTGGCGGACGGGACGCGACTGTAATATCCGAGAATGATTTGAGGTCATAAATAATATTTGATGAAGGGCATAAATGGACTTTGTGGAAAATAAGACTATAGGGTACACTAACGCAACTTTGGACGATCGAATTAGTCAGAGGGAGTACCCTGGACCCTAGATAGCCAAGGAAAATGGTATAGTATCGACAAGTAATACGAGTTATGATTTTAGGCATCAAAAGAAGTTGGATCGGGAACGGTTCCCGGTACAGCTAAAAAAAGGCAATTGTGATTTAGGCTGAAATACCGAATTATCATACGGGGCATCCGGGAAGTCAATGGAACCCCAAGGAAGTTCATATTTGGCATATAGAGTAACCTTCAGTAGTTTTTGGAAGAAACAAAAGGGTTTGTAACTAAAACGAAGATTCGGGCCTAAGTGCAGTTTTTTTTCGAAATTGACGGAGGGAGATCGAAACGATATTTTTTCGGAATTTTAAAGAGAATGTTTTAGGATATTTCAAAGGGTTATAAAGGTCTTTAAAGAGAAATTCAGTTTTTGAGCCAGGGGTAAAATCGTAATTTTTGAGGTTTGGGGTAAAAGTGTAATTTACCTAAAAATTAGGGGCATTAGCGCAATTAGTCCATTTTTTAGGGACTAAAATGCAATTAAAAATTAGCCCGGGGACCATGTTGAAAAGGGTCTAAGTGCAATTATCCAAAAGTTCGGGCCAAAGTGTAATTGTTGAAATCTTTTTACTATGGGGCATTTGGGAGATTCAGGAAAAAGCTTCATAAATGACTTTAGAGATAAGGATGAAGTCTCATGATAACGTTAGAGATAAGATGAAGGCTCATGATGACTTTAAGGATAAGATTTGTATAAGATTTGATTGGATAAGAAAAGATTTGATTTGGATAACAATGATTGCAGAAGATCTTAGAAGATTTTGGAATGATTACAAAAGATATTAGAAGATTTGGAATGATTATAGAAGATTTACAATGATTGCAGATAATCTTAGAAGATTTTGGAATAATTGCAAAAGATATCAAAAGATTTGGAATGATTATAGAAAATATTAGAAGATTTGAAATGATTGGAAAAGATTTTGAAAGATTTGAAATGATTGCAGAATATATATTTCTTGGTGGCTAAGTTTCCTAAACATATAAATAGGGGCTCAAGGCTAAGGATTCTCTCATTCGAAGTTGTGATACATTTGTGCTAGACGAGAGTGCTTCGGGTTTAGTGGATAGAGGGTTTTTAAAGCATACGCGAGGCATCACACGCGTAGAGCACTTAGGCAGCGCGTGAGGACCTGTAAGGAGGTGGCTTGGTTAAAAGACTCGAGGAGTTGCACGAAAATTGAGATTGGGCACAAGATTCGAGGTGTTCTGAGTTTCGTTCAAGGTGAGTTGTTCGCTACCAAAATTTGGCTTTCTTGTGAGTGGTTTTCCTCCATAACTTGATTTATTGTGCTTCTTCTATCTGAACATATGGTGATTTCATGCAAAATGGTTTTGTGCATTAAAATGGTAACCGGTGACTATTGGATTTATGAGGGAGGTTTGTCCCTAAACGTTTTGAACTGTGCATTGCATTTTATAAATGTTATTTATATGATGCATTGAATTGTGAATTGTTGCATTGTCTTGAGTTTTATGTGTACGTATGGAATGTCAGCCTCGGATGTTGTCTGGATAGTGTAGCCATAATTCTCCAAGGGCGTGACGGAATAATAGGGGTATCTGATGCTGGTGTGCATGTCAGGATAGCCGCCTTGGTTTCCGTGCCAGACCGTTTGATCAGGGAAGTTGCACTAGGACGACTAGGTGGTCCATACTGTGTTGTTCATGTGGGATGTCAGCCTAGGATGTTGTCTGGATAGTGTAGCCGTAATTCTCCAAGGGCGTGACGGAATAATAGGGGTATCTGATGCTAGGTGGTTCCTGGATGCTTAAGGTGGGAACGTATTCTGGTGAGATGCGTTGGCAGCCCCATTTAAGCTAGAATCGCGTCGCGTCATCGTGTTGTCGAGTTGGTGTGGTGGCATAGCTTTTAGAGAGATTGCTCTTTCCCCATGGTAGGGTTAAGCGCGTGGGAATTCTCTTGAGTTAGGGCTTACCGGGTGTATTGGTTTATTTCATGTCTTGCATTATTCATGAAAAATGTGTTTTGAACTCTCACTTAGATGATTCATCATCTAATTTGGACTTTGTCCCTGGAATATTCAAACGTTCCAGGTGAAGGCAGCGGTGCAAAAGGGAAAGGAATCGTCGAAGAGTGACGGCGATTAGCGGATAGTTTACATTATGTCTTTTCAGTTATGTTATTTACTTTTGAAAACGTCATGTAAACGTTGGTGCAACTTTATATATAAATAAAGTGGTTTCGGTTATGACCTGTTGAGGTTTCGATCTAGCTTCCGCATTTGTGTTGGTGAACCTGTCTTGGTTTATTAATGGTTCATAGTTGATATATTGAGAAGGTGTAACGGGATCTTCGGGGAATGGTTTTTGTGATGGGTTTTTGTTTGAAAAAAAAAATTATCCCCGGAATCTTACGTTACGTTAACGCTCCCGGGAATTGGGGTGTTACAATTGGTATCAGAGAGAAGGTTTGGAATTTAAGAGACTTTGATTAGGGTTTGAAATTTAAGGGACTCTGATTAGAGCGATGGTTATTTGAGGATTATAGATTTCGTTAGAAATTTAGAAACTATCGATTCGAGGTCAATAGTTGAAATCCTTGCGTGGAGTATTGAGATAACTAGAAGTTATCGGGAGTGATCGAGTTAGAAATAATTCCATTTGGTTTAAGGATCCTAAGGATATTGAACTTAGGATGATTCGATAAGTGTTGTGGAGAATCGAGGTAAGGTACCTCAAGGAAACGACTCATGGCAACGAGTCAAGAGTGTTTAGTTCAAATGTTGATCTAGAAAATGAAGTGGTCGGGTTGTAGGATTGAGCCCCGTAAAGATGATTGGAGATTAGAAATTGTCACTATTCATGATTTGAGATTTGGACAGGGTATCCTTAATGGTTGTGGGACCTAAAAGATCTTTTAGCAAGATAGAGATTATCTTTACGTGAGATTTGCACTGATTAAGGAAGTGTTTTTCTTTTTAAGATGGTGAAAACTCGAAGAGTCATGGATCTCAGCGAGCGAGATGAAAGTGACAGTAGTAGCAGTCATCATAGCCGTTCTGCGAATCGTGTCACAAACGATGGACGATAAGAGGAGCGATCAGGTCCTAGTGAGAATAGATTTGATCGAATGGAAAGAATCTTAGAAGGCATGCTGACACATGTAACGAGGAACGAGCCATCGAGGCATACAACTCATGTGTTGGATCAGTATCGCCGACAGAGACCCCCGGTGTTCAGGGGAAAAGCAGAAGACAACCCCTGCATGGCGGAATATTGGATGGAGCAAACTGAGAAGCTGCTCCAACATTTGCAGTGCAGTGACGAAGATAAGGTCAACTATGCTACATTCATGCTTGAGGAAGACGCTGCACGATGGTGGCAATCAGCCCAGCGAGCTTTGCAAAGGACACCTAGGCAAGTGGAACAAGATCCAAGGCCAAGGCAAGCTCAACCTGTGACTTGGGCTAGATTCAAGGAAGCGTTTGACACAAAATATTTTCCTCGAAGCTGGAGAGAAGAAAAGACTTGGGAGTTCATGAAGTTGAAGCAGACTGACGAGATGTCGGTGACCCAATATGACGTAAAGTTTACTCAACTGATCCGGTATGTACCTATGTACGAAGCCGATGAGTGGCAGAAAGCCCAGAAATTTGTGGGTGGATTGAAAGTAGGACTGCAGCAAGCTCTTAGCTCGTGGACTTTGGACACCTACAATGAGGCATTGCATGGAGTCTTATCCACTGAGACTAATCTACTGCGAGTTAGTTTGATTCGATCGGACGAGAAGAAGAAAGATCCGAAAGGTGGGGAGCATAAATCAGATGGAGGGAACTCCAAAAGCAATGAGCCGTGTTCCCGATGGGGCAAGGTACACTTCGGGAAACAATGTTTCCAAGGACATATTCGATGTTTTTCGTGTGGTGAAGAAGGACACAAGCAAAATGATTGTCCTAAGAATAAAGAGGCACCACCGACCGGGAATCGAATGAGGAATACATGTTTTTCGTGTCAACAACCTAGTCACTACTCGAGCGAATGTCCAAAGAGGCAGAAGGTGGAACAAATGGGAAAAGCAAACGAGGCTCAAAAACCTCACCCTGGACGAGTTTTCTATCTGTCAAAAGATGACGACGATATCTACTGGACAAAAGAGAAAGGTATGCCGAGTTAAGTTCAATGTTGTCAATTTCTGTGTGATTTTGTCATATGCATTAGCAATAAAGTCGGCTGGGAGTCAATGAAATGTATTTCGAGGACACGATTAGAAATAATATTAAGTATTATGAATTATTTTGGATATGTGTAACCGCCTGTTTTGAGCTACAACAAGATATTCTGGAAGATAAGAGACATGTTTGGTAAGCTCGAATCATATAGAGATGTAGGTTATGAGTAAATTCTAAGGATTAGGAATGGTAATTAGGACATTTCAATTGGGAGACATTAACAATAACAGTGATTCAATTATCACGGACCAAATTTCGAGGACGAAATTTATTTAGGGGGGGAGAATGTAATATCCGAGAATGATTTGAGGTCATAAATAATATTTGATGAAGGGCATAAATGGACTTTGTGGAAAATAAGACTATAGGGTACACTAACGCAACTTTGGACGATCGAATTAGTCAGAGGGAGTACCCTGGACCCTAGATAGCCAAGGAAAATGGTATAGTATCGACAAGTAATACGAGTTATGATTTTAGGCATCAAAAGAAGTTGGATCGGGAACGGTTCCCGGTACAGCTAAAAAAAGGCAATTGTGATTTAGGCTGAAATACCGAATTATCATACGGGGCATCCGGGAAGTCAATGGAACCCCAAGGAAGTTCATATTTGGCATATAGAGTAACCCTTCAGTAGTTTTTGGAAGAAACAAAAGGGTTTGTAACTAAAACGAAGATTCGGGCCTAAGTGCAGTTTTTTTTCGAAATTGACGGAGGGAGATCGAAACGATATTTTTTCGGAATTTTAAAGAGAATGTTTTAGGATATTTCAAAGGGTTATAAAGGTCTTTAAAGAGAAATTCAGTTTTTGAGCCAGGGACAAAATCATAATTTTTGAGGTTTGGGGTAAAAGTGTAATTTACCTAAAAATTAGGGGCATTAGCGCAATTAGTCCATTTTTTAGGGACTAAAATGCAATTAAAAATTAGCCCGGGGACCATGTTGAAAAGGGTCTAAGTGCAATTATCCAAAAGTTTGGGCCAAAGTGTAATTGTTGAAATCTTTTTACTATGGGGCATTTGGGAGATTCAGGAAAAAGCTTCATAAATGACTTTAGAGATAAGGATGAAGTCTCATGATAACGTTAGAGATAAGATGAAGGCTCATGATGACTTTAAGGATAAGATTTGTATAAGATTTGATTGGATAAGAAAAGATTTGATTTGGATAACAATGATTGCAGAAGATCTTAGAAGATTTTGGAATGATTACAAAAGATATTAGAAGATTTGGAATGATTATAGAAGATTTACAATGATTGCAGATAATCTTAGAAGATTTTGGAATAATTGCAAAAGATATCAAAAGATTTGGAATGATTATAGAAAATATTAGAAGATTTGAAATGATTGGAAAAGATTTTGAAAGATTTGAAATGATTGCAGAATATATATTTCTTGGTGGCTAAGTTTCCTAAACATATAAATAGGGGCTCAAGGCTAAGGATTCTCTCATTCGAAGTTGTGATACATTTGTGCTAGACGAGAGTGCTTCGGGTTTAGTGGATAGAGGGTTTTTAAAGCATACGCGAGGCATCACACGCGTAGAGCACTTAGGCAGCGCGTGAGGACCTGTAAGGAGGTGGCTTGGTTAAAAGACTCGAGGAGTTGCACGAAAATTGAGATTGGGCACAAGATTCGAGGTGTTCTGAGTTTCGTTCAAGGTGAGTTGTTCGCTACCAAAATTTGGCTTTCTTATGAGTGGTTTTCCTCCATAACTTGATTTATTGTGCTTGTTCTATCTGAACATATGGTGATTTCATGCAAAATGGTTTTGTGCATTAAAATGGTAACCAGTGACGATTGGATTTATGAGGGACGTTTGTCCCTAAACGTTTTGAACTGTGCATTGCATTTTATAAATGTTGTTTATGTGATGCATTGAATTGTGAATTGTTGCATTGTCTTGAGTTTTATGTGTACGTATGGAATGTCAGCCTCGGATGTTGTCTGGATAGTGTAGCCATAATTCTCCAAGGGCGTGACGGAATAATAGGGGTATCTGATGCTGGTGTGCATGTCAGGATAGCCGCCTTGGTTTCCGTGCCAGACCGTTTGGTCAGGGAAGTTGCACTAGGACGACTAGGTGGTCCATACTGTGTTGTTCATGTGGGATGTCAGCCTAGGATGTTATCTAGATAGTGTAGCCGTAATTCTCCAAGGGCGTGACGGAATAATAGGGGTATCTGATGCTAGGTGTGCATGTCAAGATAGTCGCCTTGATTTCCGTGCCAGGCCATTTGGCCAGGGAAGTTGCACTAGGACGACTAGGTGGTCCATGTGAAATTTTGGAGTTGGGATTGTGTGGTGGTTCCTGGATGCTTAAGGTGGGAACGTATTCTGGTGAGATGCGTTGGCAGCCCCATTTAAGCTAGAATCACGTCGCGTCATCGTGTTGTCGAGTTGGTGTGGTGGCATAGCTTTTAGAGAGATTGCTCTTTCCCAATGGTAGGGTTAAGCGCGTGGGAATTCTCTTGAGTTAGGGCTTACCGGGTGTATTGGTTTATTTCATGTCTTGCATTATTCATGAAAAATGTGTTTTGAACTCTCACTTAGATGAGTCATCATCTAATTTGGACTTTGTCCCTGGAATATTCAAACGTTCCAGGTGAAGGCAGCGGTGCAAAAGGGAAAGGAATCGTCGAGGAGTGACGGCGATTAGCGGATAGTTTACATTATGTCTTTTCAGTTATGTTATTTACTTTTGAAAACGTCATGTAAACGTTGGTGCAACTTTATATATAAATAAAGTGGTTTCGGTTATGACCTGTTGAGGTTTCGATCTAGCTTCCGCATTTGTGTTGGTGAACCTGTCTTGGTTTATTAATGGTTCATAGTTGATATACTGAGCGGGATCTTCGGGAAATGGTTTTTGTGATGGGTTTTTGTTTGAAAAAAAAAATTATCCCCGGAATCTTACGTTACGTTAACGCTCCCGGGAATTGGGGTGTTACAGCGACAGCGAGCTGGAAGCTCTCAGGAGCTGCGAGCAACAAGCTCGCATGAGCTGGTTCGCGGTAATGGCGGAGCTAGTTGCGCGCGGAGGAGACGGTGGAAACCATGGTGGTGGCCGGCGATGCCAGTGGCAGCGGGAGGAGGCCCAAGCGTTGTCGGCGGTTGGGCATGGTCGTGCCCAGCCCATGTTCGAGCGTTGTAGAGAAGAAACAGAGAAAAGAAAAGAAGAAGAATAAGAAGAAAAGAAAAAAAAAAGAAGAAAGAAAGAAAGAAAGAAAAAAAAAAAGAAGAAAGAAAGAATGGAGAAGAAAGAAAAGAGGGAGTTGCAGGCGCTGGGAGAAGAAATGGAGGAAGAAGAAGGTGAATAGGGAAAGAGAAATAGAAAAAAAAGAAAAAGAAAATAGGAGAAAAGAAAAGAAATAGAGAAAAAATAGAAAAATCTTGAAAAATTCTAGAAAATAGGAAATTATATTTCGGTAATATCCTGAAGATTTTGGTGAGAAAAATGGCTCGGGCACGAGTTTCAAGGATAGGGCACCCATATCGAGGAAATCGGAGATGCTGAGTTAAGGTGAATAAAATTCCCTAGAAAATTTTAGAAATTCAAGAATATTATTTTATGAATTTTCATAGTGAAATATTTGAGAAAATATTTTAGAAATATTTATTTTGAATTTATTGAGGAAAAATAGGAAGAAATAGAGAGAAAATTAAAGAAAATACAAGAAATTATGGAAAAATAGGTTTTAATATTTATTTAAATAATTATGGTGGTTAGGATGCTTTGAGGCTTAAGTTGAAGTGACTAGTGCAAATTTTGAGGTTGGCATGCAAATCGAGGCGATATACGAGGCAATACACGGATATCGAGGTAGCCCGATAAGCTTGAGAAGGTAAGTGGTACTCTCCAATTAAAGTTAGTTTTATGAAAAATGCTTGGTTTATGTTCCTCGAAAATGTTTTCATCATATTGACATGCCTTGATATGTATCCATCACTTAGACTACATACATGACATGACTATGAAATGCATGAATACATGTTGATATCATTGATCACTCGCATTTGAGGTCATAGGGAGTATGAACTGGCACCGCTACTTTACCAAGGGTGCACCCATACACCTCAGCTTCGAAAGAAGGGGCCACAAAAATGGTAGGTAGCATAAGGGGTGCAGTTGACACCTGCGACAAAAGATATTGCATTCATGCACGAAATATGTTTTCTGTACCCTTACTTAGATGATTCATCATCTAACTTGGGTTTTGCCCCTGGAATATTCAAACGTTCAAGGTGGAGATTGTAGCAGATACGAGGATAAATGAGGCATGAAATGGCACTTAGTAGAGTGCATGAGAAATGAAATGTATGTAACGTAGCCCCTGCATTTAAGTTCTGCTATTTTAGATTTTGAACATTTTGAGGAATGTTGAAGATGTAAGAATTTATTTATGATTAATATTAAGATAACAAGTTTCGATCTTTGTTTCCGCATTTGATGTGTATAGTGATTCTCTTTCGAGATTAATGTATGGAAATTTTGGGACGGGTTCGAGGAATGATGTGGTTTAACTTTAGTGTTTAAAAGAAAAAATTTATTGTCTCGGAATTGTCCCAATTTATAATGCGCCCGGAAAACCAGGGCGTTATAGAAGAAATGGAGGAAGAAGAAGGTGAATAGGGAAAGAGAAATAGAAAAAAAAAAAAATAAGAGAAAAGAAAAGAAATAGAGAAAAAAATAGAAAAATCTTGAAAAATCCTAGAAAATAGGAAATTATATTTCGGTAATATCCCGGAGATTTTGGTGAGAAAAATGGCTCGGACACGAGTTTCAAGGATAGGGCACGCATATCGAGGAAATCGGAGATGTTGAGTTAAGGTGAGTAAAATTCCCTAGAAAATTTCAGAAATTCAAAAATATTATTTTATGAATTTTCGTAGTGAAATATTTGAGAAAATATTTTAGAAATATTTATTTTGAATTTATTGAGGAAAAATAGGAAGAAATAGAGAGAAAATCAAAGAAAATGCAAGAAATTATGGAAAAATAGGTTTTAATGTTTATTTAAATAATTATGGTGATTAGGATGCTTTGAGGCTTAAGTTGAAGTGACTAGTGCAAATTTTGAGGTTGGCACGTAAATCGAGGCGATATACGAGGCAATACACGGATATTGAGGTAGCCTGATAAGTTTGAGAAGGTAAGTGGTGTAACACCCGATTATAATTTGAGGATAAAATGATATTTGATAAAGGGCATAATTGGAATTTTGAGAAAAATAAGACTATATGGCACACTAACACAGCTTTGACGACCGAATTAGTTAGAGGGAGTACCCTGAACCCTAGATGGCCAAGGAAAATTGTATAGTATCGACAAGTGATTTAAATTATGATTTTTAGTGATAAAAGAAATAAGATCGGGAACGATTTTCGGTACAGCGAAAATACAGCTGCCACAATTGGGTCATATTACCGAATTGTTGTAAACGACGGCCAAAAAGTCAACGGAGAGTGACAAGGACTAGTATTCGATGTATAGAACAACCCTTAAGTGGTTTCAGGTTGAATCGAGTGGATTTGAGGTCAAATAAATCAATCGGGCCTAAGTGTAATTTTCTAAAAATGCCCGAGGGAGGTCAAAACGATAAATTTTCAGAAATTTCAAGGGAGAAATGAGAAGTCCAAATCTTTAGGGTCTTAGTGAGAGTGTTAGAAAGATCAGGGGCATGAGGATAAGGACCAAAATGCAAAACAAAATTTCATGGGGGCCTAACTGTAATTTTTAGAAATTTCGCACGTACATGGCAAATTTGGCCGAGATTTTGGCCTGATTTTCCAATGATTTGGGCAGCCTAGGGTCGTCAGGGAGTGGCCTAGGGTGGTCTAGGAAGCGTGGGGAAGAACCCTTGGCCGGAGATCGGCCACGTGGGGGCAGATTTTGGCTATAAATAGCCAAGGGTTTCGGCCGAGAAGGAAGCACCAAATTGAGCTCGTTTTTGAACGATTCTTGGAGCTTTGATAGAGGGCTTTTGGTCTCTAGGCATCAAGGATTATTTTGGGAGTGGTTTGAAGCATTTTAGTGAGCGTTTGAGGGGGTTTCGAATTTGGCCGAGGGTTTGAGGCGGTCTGCCTCCCGCCGCCTGCAACCGGCCATTTGGGCCACTTTCCGGTGGCCTTTCCGCCTGATTTTGGTGGGGATAGGATCGACTTCTCAAGGGCTTCCGGGGGGTACCGGTTTCGAGGCGATCGGAGCAACCGCTGGCGGCTGGCTAGAGGTAGAAGACGGTGGCGCGTGATTGCCACGCGCCAGTTCAAACTAGTCAGCCACGCGCCCGCGCGTGAGGGCGCGTGAGGCTTCAGGTAATTTCGATTTTTTTTTATTTATTTTAAGAAAAAATAAATTATGAATTATTATGTAAAAATATTTTAGAAAATAGTTGTATAGATATTTATTTTGGATTATTAGAGAAGAAAATGGGAGAAAAATAGGAAAATTATGAGAAAATTAAGGAAAATTATAATTGTTGGATAAATGTGATGATTAGGGTGCCTTTAGGGTTGAGGCGAAGTGACTCGTGCGAAGTTCGAAGAAGGCACACAAATCGAGGTAGGCACGCAAATCGAGGCAAGCATGCAAATCGAGGCGTACCGCGCTTGTCGAGAAGAATTTGAAATTTCTCCAAAGGTGAGTGTTCGCCCCCAACTTTGTTTTGACTTATGAGTGGTTCTACCCGAAAAGACTTTAAGTGACATGTGAATAGTTTACTGTGAATGTTCATCCCTATGGCTTGGTTTATTATGGTTGTCCAAACAATTATTTACACATTCATTGAATTTCGTACGGTAAATTGCATACATTGAGATGTTGATTTTATGCATGTTATGATTTTTCGGCATTGGCTTGTTTTGTGTCGTCCATGTGGGATGTGGGTTGGTAACCTGTGACGTAGCCTAGAGTGACAGCACTCGGGATGCGTACCTAGGATTAATGCTAGGTGACCCACTTGGGACGGGGCTGAGACGGACTTCACCCTACGGGACCCAAGTGGCGGGGCTGAGAGTGGACACCACCCCGGTTGTTGGCTCAAGTGGCGAGGCTGCGAGTGGACACCACCCCAGGTTCCTTTGAGTAATAGCATTAATGCCGAGGTGACGTCGATTCCGAGGATAGTGCTGATGTGACACTCTTGGGGCTAGGGTTGTGTTGGGTTTTGGAATGCTTTTGAGTTGGAGCGTAAAGCCTAACAATGACAATTGGGTGATTCCCGGGTTCATGTGTCGAGGTGGTCCCTCTTAAGCATGATTGTGTTTGCCAATGGGTCGATGGGGTCTTGTCGCCTTTAGAGAGATTGCATTTTCCCCGGTTAGGGTTAAGTGCTATGTGGGATTCTCTTAGGCTGGTGCATGTCGGGATTTATTGATTATGTATATGATTTTTCATATCTGCATGAAAACGTTTTTGAACTCTCACTTAGATGATTTAGCATCTAATTTGGACTATGTCACTGGAATATTCAAATGTTCCAGGTGAAAGCAGTGGCGCCAAGGGAAAGAATGTCATCGAGATGTAGCTGCTATGTTTAGTTTTCGTAGGTTTTGTCTATGATTACGATGTTCAGAGGTTATGTAATATTTTGATATTTTCATGTGAAACATCGATTTGGTTATTGTAAAGGAATTGTCGGTTATATATCATTGAGGTTTCGATCTTGCTTCCGCTGATGTAATTGTTAATACCTGTCTTAGTTCATTATTATTAAATTTTGATATGCTAAGAAGGTACGATCGGGATTGTCGGGAAATGATTATGGCGAGAGGCTTATGCTGTGTGTATGATGATGAAAAAAAAAATTATTCCCGAAATCTCGAGTTAACGCTCGCTTGGGAAAAGTGGGGCGTTACAAGTGGTACTCCCCAATTAAAGTTAGTTTTATGAAAAATGCTTGGTTTATGTTCCTCGAAAATGTTTTCATCATATTGACATGCCCTGATATATATCCATCACTTAGACTGCATACATGACATGACTATGAAATACATGAATACATGTTGATATCATTGATCACTCGCATTTGAGGCCGTAGGGAGTACGAACTGGCACCGCTACTTTACCAAGGGTGCGCCCATACACCCCGGCTTCGAAAGAAGGGGCCGCAAAAATGGTAGGTAGCATGAGGGGTGCAATTGACACATGCGATGAAAGACATTGTATTCATGCATGAAATATGTTTTTTGTACCCTTACTTAGATGATTCATCATCTAACTTGGGTTTTGCCCCTGGAATATTCAAACGTTCCAGGTGGAGATTGTAGCAGATACGAGGATAAATGAGGCATGAAATGGCACTTAGCAGAGTGCATGAGAAATGAAATGTATGTAACGTAGCCCCTGCATTTAAGTTCTACTACTTTAGATTTTGAACGTTTTGAGGAATGTTGAAGATGTAAGAATTTATTTATAATTAATGTTAAGATAACAGGTTTCGATCTTTGCTTTCGCATTTGATGTGTATAGTGATTCTCTTTCGAGATTAATGTATGGGAATTTTGGGACGGGTTCGAGGAATGATGTGGTTTAACTTTAGTATTTAAAAGAAAAAATTTATTGTCCTGAAATTGTCCCAATTTATAACGCGCCTGGAAAAGCAGGGTGTTACAAGTTTCAAAACTGTAGTCTGTTGTAGCCATGTCAATAACAAAAGTAGAATATGTAATAGCTATACAAGTCAGTAAAGAAGCAGTATGATTGAAGATAGTATTGGAGGACTCGAGCACAAATAAGAGGAGATTTCTCTATTTTGTGATAGTCAGAATAGCTTGCATCCTGTAAGAAATTCAACCTTTCATTCAAAGACAAAGCAAATTCGAATTCAGTATCACTTCATTTGTGAGAAAGTGGAAGAAGGAATAATGGATATGCAGAAAATTCATACAAAAGATAACCTAGCAGATTTCATAACAAATATGGTCAATACTAACAAGTTGCTTTGGAGTTGATCGTCTAGTGGTTTGGTAGAGACATAAGAAACATGAAATGACAAGGAAGAAATAATGGTGTGAAAATTGATTGATTCTCAATCAAATCTTCAAGTAAGAATTTGTTGAAAAGTCAAAATAAGGAAAAAGTGACCAGCCATAAAATAAACAAAGAAAACAAATTGAAAGAAGGAGCTGACAACCGCATTTCGTATAGTAGTCGCAATTAAAATAGTAGCCACAATTTTGACAATTGTAGCAGCTGAAATTTCAGGCAACACCAAACGAGTTTTTTTCATGTAAGGAAGGCTTATAAATAAGCCTCCCCAGCTCAATTATTTTCCATCCCATATCCCATTTGTAGAGAGAAAAATAGAGAGTTAGAAAGAATCATTGAGAGAGTTTTATCTTATTTTTAAGAGAGATTATTATTGTTATCTCCTTGTAATTTAGAAGAACAGTTGTAACTCTTATTATTTTTCATAGTGAATTCTTCTATCATTACTTGTAGTTTTTACCCTGATTTATTTGGGGGGGGGGGGGGTTTGGTAAAATTTGTGTGTCCAATTTTTTTTTTTATTATTATTTTTCTCAAATTATTAGTTGCGACTCTACTCTAATTTAATGTTATTTTACAATAGTTTGAAGGAAAATGCATTGTCATTGATGGCCAAAAAATAGAGATTAATTGTGTTGCTGTGCACATCGTCGTTCTTTAGATCGTCGCTCTACTTCAAGTTATCGTGGAGGACTTGAAGCCAAGGGCGGAGCCAAGTGAGGCCAAGTGAGGGCAGTTGCCCCCACTTGGCTAGGTAAAAAAAAGTTGATTTATTTTTGATAAAAGCCCCACCCAATGGGAGCCAAGCCCATCCCATTAGGGCTCCCACTCCCAACTTATTTTCTCTTCTTCTTATTTTTCTTCCTATTACAATCTCTCTCTCTTTCTCTCTCTCTTCCAAGTGTATTTATGTAAATCACCAATTTTGTGAAATCCAACCATTCAATCTTAGATCCAATTGCATTTGACATCAATCGTATTTTTAGTATAGATTCGTGATATATATATATCTATGTATATATAAGCGGTTGGGTTTGGTTGAAAGTTTAAGCTTAAATTTATGAAAATTCAGCCATTGGATCTTGCTGGTTTTTGGGTATGTTGGTCAATGGGGGTAAGGCTGTCAGGTGGTTGCTATTAATCACTAGAAAACCATCTATCATGGTGGTGGGTGCTAACTAATAGTATTTTTCCATTTTGATCAAAAATTAAAAATAAGATCTAAGCTAATGTAGCAATTAGATCTGACCCATTTTTGGATATATTAACCCACTTGGCTTGTAACGCCCCACTTTTCCCAAGCGTGCGTTAACTCGAGATTTCGGGAATATATATATTTTTTTTCAACATCATACACACAACACAAGTCTCTCAATATACATACCCTCATCATATTCATTTCCTGACAATCCCGATTAGGGGTGGCAATTCGTGTTAGCGGGTCGTAATCCTATTGTGTCAAGACACACGTATAACACGTGTCAGGCTAACCCGAACACGACCCGTTTAATAATCGTGTCAAATTCCTTAAACTCGAACACGACACGTTTATTAAACGTGTAACACGACACGACCCGTTTAACCCGTCTAACTAAACGTGTCGTATCGTGTTGTGTCACCTGTTAAACGTGTTATTTAGTTTTAAACGTGTTATTTCGTGTATAATCGTGTTAATGTGTTCAAATCAACCCACTAACCCTTTTAATTAAACGTGTCATTTCGTATATAATCGTGTTAACGTGTTTGGGTCAACCCGTTAACACGTTTAATTAAACATGTCATTTCGTGTCTAAATGGGTTAGACGGGTTGACCCGCCTAAGACATGAAAATAATCGTATCATAAACGGGTTGACCCGTTTATGACCCGAACCCGATTAACCCCAACCCTAACCCGCTTAACTCCGTGTCGTATCGTGTAATCGGGTCGTGTCCAAAATTGCTAGCTCTAATCCCGATTATACCTTCTCAGCATATCAAAATTTAAAAATTAATAGACTAAGACAGGTATTATCAATCACATCAGCGGAAGCAAGATCGAAACCTCAATGATATATAACTGACAAATTCTTTTAATACCGAATCGATGTTTCACATGAAAATATCAAAATATTACATAACCTCTGAACATCATAATCACAGACAAAGACCTATGAAAACTAAACATATCAGCTACATCTCAACGACATCCTTTCCCTTGGCGCCACTGCTTTCACCTGGAACGTTTGAATACTTTAGGGACATAGTCCAAATTAGATGCTGAATCATCTAAGTGAGAGTTCAAAAACATTTTTATGAATATATGCAAAATCATATATAAAATTGATAAATCCTGACATGCCCCAACCTAAGAGACACCCTCATAGCACTTAGCCCTAACCGGGAAAAATGCAATTTCTCTAAAGGCAACACGACCACATCAACCCATTGGCAAACACAATCTTGCTTAAGAGAGACAACCTTGACATATGAACCCGGGAATCACCCCATTGTCATTGTTAGGCATTACACTCCTACTCAAAAGCATTTCAAAACACAACGCAACCCTAGCCCCAAGAATATCACATCAGCACTATCCTCGGGATCAACGACACCTCGGTATTAATGCTATTGCTCAAAGGAACCTGGGGTGGTGTCCACTCTCAACCTCGCCACTTGAGCCAACAACCAAGGTGGTGTTTACTCTTAGCCCCGCCACTTGAGTACCGTAGGGTGAAATCCGTCTCAACCCCGTCCCAAGTAGGTCACATAGCATTAATCCTCGGCACGTACCCGAGTGCTGTCACTCAGGGGCCACGTCACAGGATTACAACCCACGTCCCACATGGGCAACACATAACATGCCAATGCCAAAAATCATAACATACATGACATAAAATCAACATCTCAATGTATGCAATTTATCGTACGAAATTTAATACGTGTGTACGAAATTTAATGTGGATTGAACAACTCACAGTAAACCATTCATATGCCACAAACAAGTTTTTTCGGTAGAACCACTCACCTTGGCCTAAATTCAAGATTCCTCAAAATACGTGCTCGACCTCGATTGTCGTGCCAGGCGCTCTATAGTTCAACCTTGAGCTTCAATGATACCCTAGACATCATATGCATTCAAAGGAAAATAAATATCTATTTTTCTAATTTTCTAATAATTTTCATCTAATTTCATCTTATTTTTCTCTTGATAATCCCAAATAAATACCTATTCAAGCATTTTTCAAAATTTTTCTCCATAATAATTCATAAAACAATATTTATAAGCCTCTGGAATTTTTTGGAAATTTTCTAGATTTTTCTCCTATTTTCTCAAATTTTCATAATTACTTTTCCTTGAGAAAATTTATTTCTCCTTGATTTCCTTAGAATATCCTTCATGAAAAATCAAAAAAACTCATAAAATAAATTCCTTATCCTTCTGGAATTTTCTCAGAATTTTATAAAAAGCCCTCATATTTATTTTCTATTTAACTTTCCTTTAAAAAATCAAAAATAATTATCTCCTCAAGAAATTTCCAAGATAAAAATTCATCAAAATAAACTATTCATTTTTCTTGAATTTCGGGATATTTTTTCAGAATTTTATTTCCTTTAATTCTATCTTTTCTTGAATTTTCTATATTTTCAGCATTTAAAAAATACAGAAAATACCTCCGGTCATCTTCTCTGGCGACGGCACACCAAAAAATCGAAGCGACGACACTAGGCTGCTCCTCTCCCTTAATCGATCCCAATGGTACCCATCTTGGTTCGAAAAAACTACCGGAAGCCCTCTGATTTGGCCGAAAACAAGCTGCTCAAGCCACCCGCCACCGAACTCCGGCGAACCAAATTGACCTTCAATTCGAACTCCGATTGACACGGAACTTTCCAGATTAGCTACCCATAGTCTCACGACCAAAAGCCCCTTATTAGATCCTTCGATCGATCACTCTACAACCTGATTTAAACACTCACGGAATATGTATATATATACTAGGTACCACGGAAATGCGTTCGGAGTGCCGTTTCGGCGTTTCTGAACTGTTTCTCATTTCAGAAATGGCCAAAACGCCCAGAAACGAATTTTGGGCCATTCTGTAAATTGCGAAACGTATGGGGGCCGTTTCGTAATTTATTTAAACATATTGGAAACGCGTTTAAGACAGAAACGTGTTTCCAATTCCAGCGACCAGCTTTGCATTCTGGAGGCAAAAAACTGCTGCTCGGCGCCCGCCCACGTCGCACACATTCCCAAAGGAACACTGCCCAATGCCCATTTAATGCTCATTTTCCTTCTCTTCTCTTCTTCTTCTTCTTCATCTTCATTTTTCTGGTTTTCTGGTTTTCTTCTTTTGGTTTTCTGGTTAAGTTGTTGCTCCTAGTGTTAGCCTTGCTGTCGTCTGTCATTCCTTCAGCTTTCAGTTGCCATCGCTCCTTCTTTCGGTGTCGACCCCGAAGTCTTACCATCGCTCGCTCCTTCTCGGGTCGCTGCCGGTATCTCTCTCTCTCTCTCTATATATATATGTATATATATTCATTTATGTTTGTCTTTGGATTTATATTTGTATGTATTCTATGTGTGTTCATTATTATTTGAATTTGTATGTGTTCTGTGTGTGTTTGGATTTGGATTTGTATGTGTTTTGTGTGTGTTCATTATTATTTGAATTTGTTTATGTTCTGTGAGTTTTTGGATTTGGATTTTGATGGCTTAATTATGTTATGGAATTAAGAACTTGGACGGATGTATCGATGTGTTTGGCATTTATATGTATTAAAGGATTGGCTTTTGTTATTATATGAACTAATGGGAAACAAAATTCAGGGACTGGTATTGAATTCTTTTTACTGTTTTGCTACTTGTTTTTAATTTGCTATAGATGTTGATCTTGGCCTCATGAATGGTAAAACTCAAACGGGAACTTTTCTAGAGGCTTGAATTCAATGCATTTCAAGTGGTAATCAAAATAAAAATTATGTTTTGTCATAAGGAAAAAGGCTTGTAATGACATAAATGGTATTTGGCAATTTTAACTAATCTTTAATGTGAGGCTGGCCTTGGTGGAGGCTTTAAATAATCTTTAAAATTTAAGTGTTATTAACTAAATCCTCATTCAATCCTCTTTTAAGTGTTATTAACTTCAATCCTCGTTCAATCCTCTTTTAGTATTTTAGTCAACTGCTTTCAATCCTCTTTTAGTATTTTCTTTTATTTAATATACCAATATCAAAACTAGTGCTTGAAAATGATAAATTGTGAACACTAGTTATTGACAATTCACTATTCTTTCATTTACTTACAGATTTATTAATTTAATTAATAGGTTTGTTCTTTCATTTATTTATTGATTTATTAATTTAATTTATAGGTCATATGGCGCAAGCTCATTCAACTTCAAGTTCAGGATCTAATAGTTGTGTTGCATCAAAAAATAAAGATGAGGAAAATAGTCTGTTATGGAAATATGTGACTAGAATTGAGAAAATAGGAGAAGGAGGGGGTAGTTGGAAATGGACTTCTAACTTTTGCGGTTTGCAAAAATTTGGGACATATACAAGAGTTAGGGCTCATCTATTAAATATCAGTGGGAAAGGGATTACTTGTTGTAAAAAGGTAGGTCTTGAAATTATAGATGAGATGAAAAAAATTGAAGGAGAAAGTGCAGAAAGATTGTCAAATTTACAACCTAAGCAAGTGCCATTACCGACAAGTAGTGTTTCTTTGGGATTTTCTTTATCTTTACATGAACCAATAGTTTCAGAACTATTAAAGAAGAGAAAAGCTATTAATTCACCTATTGCTAGAGCTTTTGACATGCAAGTTAGAGCACAATTAAATGCTGAGATTGCTAGAATGTTCTATACTGGGGGTTTGCCTTTTAATCTTGCTAGAAACCCATATTATTTGAGTTCTTATTCATTTGCTGCTAATGATCAATTGGGTAGTTATGTGCCTCCTACTTATAATAAGTTGAGAACAACATTACTTCAGTAAGAAAAGACAAATGTTGAAAAATTATTGGAACCTATTAAAAGCAATTGGTTGGGAAAAAGTGTTAGCATTGTTACTGATGGTTGGAGTGACCCACAAAGAAGGCCCTTGATTAATTTTATGGTTGTTTCTGAAAGTGGTCCAGTGTTTATCAAATCTGTGAATTATTCAGGTGAAGTAAAGGATAAACAATTCATTGCTAATTTGATGAAAAAGGTAATAGATGAAGTTGGTGATCGAAAAATTGTACAAATCATTACTGATAATGCTGCTAACTGTAAGGGAGCTGGAGAAATAATTGAAGGTATGTTTCCGCATATTTATTGGACTCCTTGTGTTGTCCATACACTTAATCTTGCTTTGAAGAATATATGTGCAGCTAGGAATTTACAAAGTAATCAAGAGACATATGATGAGTGTCATTGGATCACTGAAGTTCATGGAGATGTTTTGGTCATCAAAACTTTTATAATGAATCACTCAATGAGATTGGCCATGTTCAATCGATTTAGTTCTTTGAAGTTACTTGCAGTTGCTGACACTCGATTTGCTTCTATTGTTATTATGCTTAAAAGATTTAAATTACTTAGACATGCACTTGAAGCAATGGTTATGAGTGATGAATGGGCACATTATCGGGATGATGACCAAGGAAAAGATCTATTTGTTCGTGAATTGGTTGTGAATGAAAATTGGTGGGAAAAAATTAATTACATTCTCGCTTTCACATCACCTATTTATGACATGATTAGAGTTTGTGATACAAACCAACCATGTCTTCATTTGGTTTATGAGATGTGGGATTCTATGATTTTCAATATAAAGAAGGTTATTTATGATCATGAAGGAAAGCTACTGATGAGAATGTAAAATCTCATATTTTACTCCCTTAATGTTTAGTCTTTTATATTTATTTGATGTCTAAATGTACTCATTATTCTTATATTTTGATTTAGGAAGCAAAAGGAGACATTAAATGAAAAATGTAGTTAATTGCGTTTTTTTGGACAGTTTTAACACTGTTCCGTAATTCGGACATAACTCTTTCGTAAGAGCTCCGATTGAGATGATTCAAGATGCTATGGAAAGCCAAGAAAACGATCTACGGCTTTCATATTTTGAGTTTCAGAGATTCTGTCTTTATCAAGGTCGAAATCTGGGTTAAAGTTTATGTAATTGCATAGTTGGAAAATAAATTCATGAATAATGGGCCATGCGCATACTTTATATATTAATTATGGAAGCTCAATTGGAAAGTAGCATCCGTGAGAACTTAAAGTCCAAGAAGCAGCTGAATATATCATGGAGAAATTGGGGGTCCACATATTTATTATATTATAAAGTGGAAAGGTTAATTGGAAGAAGGAAATTGAAGCCCAAAGGGAAGCTGCGTGCAAGTCCAATTGCAATTGATCTGGGGCCCATGGAGCAATTAAAGATAGGGTTATGCGTATATGCTATTATATATAGTCATGAAGGCAGAAAGCAGGCAGCTGCAAGGCCAAGGTTTGTTCTTTTAATTGATTTTGATATTTTAATTTGATTGATTAGTTGTTATTCTTTAAATTGATTTCGTTATACTCAAACCCCCCCTCCCCATCAATGTTCACATAGAATAAAACTAGGCTAGATACTCTCCGTGGGAACGATCTTTACTCGCACTACTACATATATTTTTAGGAGTATATGTTTTATTTTTGGTTGCCTATGACAGCACACCAAATTTTGGCGCCGTTGCCGGGTAGTGATTTTAGTTTATTTTTTGTGCTTATTGTGATCCTTATTTTGTTCTTGAAATTTTTAAAAAAATAAAAATATATATATATAAAAAAAATCACCTTGATTGTTTGTGATATAGCGTAGAAATCTTACTTATTTTCATCACTTTAGATTTTTCTAATTTATTTTTCATGGTTTATTAGAGTTCCCTTGATTGTTCATGCTTGTAACTCGATCTTCTAATCAAGATTATTAGAGAAAACGTTACGCAGGTTAAGGAGAGAAGCTCGGAGAAGTTTTGAAGAGAAGGAAGTCATGGCTGAAAATCGAACTTTAAAAGAGCTTGCCTCCCCTGATTTGAATCAACAACCCTTATGCATAACGTTCCCTACTTTAGATGCTGCTACTACTTTTGAATTAAAATCTGGACTAATACATCTCTTACCCACTTTTCATGGCCTTGCAGGTAAAGATCCTCACAAGCATCTAAAAGAGCTTCATGTGGTATGTTCGAGTATGAGACCCATGGGGGTGACAGAAGAGCAAATTAAATTGAGAGCCTTTCCGTTTTCTTTGAATGATTGTGCTAAGGATTGGCTCTATTATCTACCTTCTGGGAGTGTTACCACATGGAACGAGATGAAGAGATTGTTTTTGGAAAAATATTTCCCAGCTTCAAGGGCGGCTAATATTCGAAAAGAAATTTGTGGTGTAAGGCAGTACAACGGAGAATGCCTACACGAATATTGGGAACGCTTCAAGAAATTATGTGCAAGTTGCCCTCATCATCAAATTAGTGAGCAACTGCTTATCTAGTATTTCTATGAGGGCCTTCTATCCATTGATAGGAACATAATTGATGCTGCTAGTAGAGGAGCTTTGGTGGATAAAACTCCTGAGGTCGCGAGAAACTTGATTGCAAATATGGCGGCCAATTCTCAACAATTTGGCACTAGGCTTGACCCTCCATCAAAGCATGTCAATGAGGTAAATATTTCCTCCCTTGAACAACAAATTGCTAGTCTAACTTCTCTTGTTCGTCAAATGGCTGTAGGTAATATGCAAACAACGAAGGCTTGTGGAATTTGTTCGGTAGTAAGGCATCCAACTGATATGTGCCCAACTCTTCAAGAGGAGCCCATTGAGCAAGTAAATGCAGTAGGTGATTTTCCTGGACAACTGCAAAGGAAGTATGATCCCTATTCGAGCACGTATAACCCAGGATGGAGGGATCACCCTAATCTTAGCTATTGGAATCCACAAGTACATCATTCTGCAATTCAAAACTACCCAAGTTTCCAACAATATAAGTAGCCATACCTTCCTAGAGAACAACTGGGCCAAACTTCTAATTCTGGTATGTCTTTAGAAGATATTGTTAAATCACTTGCTACTAATACTTTGCAATTTCGACAGGAGACGAGGGCCAGTATTCAAAATTTGGACAATCAAATGAGTCAGATGGCAACTGCAATTAGTCGAATAAAGGCACAAAGTTCGAAGAAATTACCCTCTCAAACGGTGGTAAATCCAAAAGAAAATGTAAGTGCAACCGTTATGAGGAGTGGGAAAGAGGTTGAGATTCCAGGGACACGGGCGGCATTTTGTCAAAAGTTAGAACTTTGCTAGGTGACATTACTACCCCAATACTTCTACGTTATTGCACTTAGACCTAATATTTTATGTGACTTATGCATACACCTCTCTTTTTGTTCAAATTGCATGAACACCCTGAAAATTGTTTGTTATTACAGTTGTACCCATTATTTTTGCATAAATTGCACTGGTGACATGAGGTTATACCGTGGTGTGCATATATGACTATATCAATGCTCTCATCTAAAATGCACAGAAAGTCTTGGGCCCGTTTTGACATTCTTGAAATGTTTTTTTTCGAATTGCCAAAAAATATTAAAAAAAATATTTTTGAGTTATTTATATAATTTTAAAAATATTTCAAAATTATTTTATAATATTAAAAATATGTTTCTGTTCACAGAGATGAAAAAAATTATGTCTTCAACTCAAAATTTTTAATTTTTTCTAGAATTTATTTGAACACATCATAGAATTTATGTTTATTTTAAATTAAATAACTATTTTTATAATTTTTTATATTAAAAATTATATTTACAAAAAGACCGTATATTTCTTTTATTTACGTATTTTCCTAGGTTTCCATTTTTTATTTTTTATTTTTGAAAAATGTTATTTTTTTGTTTTCATTTCTTATGATATTTGTTTTTTATTTCCATTTATGCGTAACTTAAATTTTCATAACTTGGCAAATAACAAGGGGATAGATGAAACATGGAGAAAACTTAACTAAAAAAAAATAAAACATAAATGTATTTTTTGAAGAAAGTATTGATCCAAATGATAGAACTCCAAACCTCAATGACAAAAAAAGAAAAAAAAAAAAAAAAAAAGCCTCAACAATGATGCAGTTTACATCTAAAAGAGAAACGAGAGAAAGCTTTGAGGGAGTTCGAATGGATCTACATTTCTTGACCGGTAAATGAAACGGCACAACGGAGACAAAAATACATGTAGTCGAGGGTGAGGTACACTACATCTACAGAAAGAATGATTATGTAGCCTATGAGTGGCCACATTAGATAGTATGGGCTGACATTTATTTCGAGGAGGAGGTAGGTCTGAACGCAAGCTGTGACTGTAAAGATGGCTGAGACAAACAGGGCAGCCGAAGAACCAACGTATCTCAATGGCAAGGTCATGTAGAAGTCGTCGTTGGTAAACCTCGATAGCTGAATCAAAAGCATGGTTGCCAAAGCAATTCCAGAGCAAAATAAAGATACCCCAACGTACCACAGGAACGACAAAAGTTGATCTTCTTTCCTAGTACTAAAAAACTTTGGACGACCGAAACTTTTACCGTCTTTAGTGTCGTCATTATAGCCTCCAGGGATGGTAAATAATGTTGCGTAGTTGACAGTGCCAATGAGAGTAGAAACTGATGATGGTTTTTGGGACCGACCATCACGTGCCACCTCTGCGACTGGACCTCGGGAATGGAACCTCGGACTTGGGGATGTCGGACCTTGGGTGTAGGACCTGCAAGACAATGGAGGGCCGGGGCTTGGATCCCCCGGGGTGGACTCCGACGCTCAAATCAGTAGAGTAAAGCAAGTATTAGTGAGTGAGAGAGCTGTAGAGCTTTTTATACCTGATGAGGACCGGCTCGGATCTTTCAGACTCTGCACAAGATTGTTGACTTGCCACGTGTCAGCCTCTCGGGCAATCCATGTGGCGAGCGAGGCCACTAGTGCGTAGGGGTATTCTTGTAATTTTAGGTAATGCCACATCACTTGCCCCCCATTCCTTGAGCTGAGCTGAGAATCACGCTGAGTTTAGGAGTAACTTAATTTCTAAAGTTATTTGACTGTAGATTTTTCCCAATGTGCATAAGAGTATTTTTAACTCGACAAATGATAATGATGATCTGTGAGACCAACCACCATGCATCGCCTCGACAAATGGACCTTGCGAGTGGAAGCTTCGGACTTGGGTATTCCTAGCCTCGGATCTGTAGCCTGCACTTCGAACTTGGTTATACCTAGTCAAGTTGGGATTTCCCCTGGTCAAGCTAGGATTCCTTAGTCAGGTTGGGATTTCCCCGGGTCTGGCTAGGATCCCTTGGTCTAGCTGATCAGGTTGAGATTTCCCCTGGTCAAGCTGGGATTTTCTCTGGTCAAGCTAGGATCCCTTGGTCTGGTTGATCAGGCTGGGATTTCCCCTAGTCAGGTTAGGATTTCCTCTGATCAGGTTGGGATTTCCCCTGATCAAGTTGGGATTCCCTAGTCAGGTGGGATTTCCTTTGGTCAAGTTGGGATTTCCCCTGGTCAAGTTGGGATTCCCTAGTCAGGTGGGATTTTCCTTGGTCTGGCTAGGATCCCTTAGTTTGGCTGATCAGGTTGGGATTTCCCCTGGTCAGGCTGGGATTTCCCCTGGTCTAGCTAGGATCCCTTAGTTTGGCTGATCAGGTTGGGATTTCCCCTGGTGAGGCTGATTAGGTTGGGATTTCCCCTGGTCAGGTTGGGATTTCCTGATCAGGTTGGGATTTCCCCTGGTCTGGCTAGGATCCCTTGGTTTGGCTGATCAGGTTGGGATTTCCCCTGGTCAGGCTGATCAGGCTGGGATTTTCCCTGGTCAGGTTAGGATTTCCTCTGTTCAGGTTGGGATTTCCCTTGGTTTGGCTATGATCCCTTAGTCTGGCTGATCAGGTTGGGATTTTCCCTGATCAGGTTGGGATCCCTTGGTCTCTTGACCCTTGGATTTCAGTCACTCCCACGTAGAAGAGGGTGCTGGGCTTTGAATTTTTTTTCGGCTGTTAGTCCACCTTCGGCTTGGGAACGGCCTAGGACTCCTGACCCTTGGATTCTCGTCACTCCCTCGTCGAGGAGGGTGTTGAGTTTCTTCCAGCCATTAGTCCATCCTCTGCTTATGGACGACCTAAGGCACTTGACCTTTGGATTTTAGCCATTCCCTTGCAGAGGAAGGTGTTGAGTTTCTTCCGTGGCCATTAGTCCACTTTTGAGGACGGCCTAGGGCTTGTGACCCTTGGATTTTAGCCACTCCCTCGCAGATGAGGGTGTTGGGCTAGAGTTTTTCCGTGGCCATTAGTCCACTTTTGAGGACGGCCTAGGGCTCGTGACCCTTGGATTGTCGCCACTCCCACGCGAAGGAGCGTGTTGAGTTTCTTTCGGCCATTAGTCCATCTTTGGCTTGTGGACGGCCTAGGGTACTTGACCCTTGGATTTTAGCCACTCCCTCGCAGAGGAGGGTGTTGGGCTAAAGTTTTTCCGTGGCCATTAGTCCACTTTTGAGGACGGCCTAGGGCTCGTGACCCTTGGATTGTTGCCACTCCCACGCGAAAGAGGGTGTTGGGCTCTGAATTTTTTTTCTTGGCCATTAGATTTTAGCCACTTCCTCCGAAGAAGGGTGTCGGGCTAGAGTTTTTCCTTGGCCATTAGTCCACCTTTGGGGACGGCCTAGGGCTCATGACCCTTGGATGGGTTTTTCCATGGCCATTAGTCCACCTTTGGGGACGGCCTAGGGTTCGTGACCCTTGGATTTTTCTTTGGTGAAATGTTGGCCTTTGTGAGATTGCTATTTGATGGAGAGAATCTGAAGTCTTACCATTAGTCGTAAAAAGAGTACAAAGAGGTTCGGGAAATTCCCCTGCTCATTGATAAAACTTCCATAAGTTTTGCACATTTCAGGTATACTTAAAGGGCTTACCTTCCATGTCTTCTAGTCGATATGCCCCCGGACTTAAGGATTCCATCACCTAGTACGGTCCTTCCCAATTTGGAGTTAGTTTATTCGCGTCCCGAGGATGACTCATATCAAACCGTCGCAGTACAAGATCTCTTGGCATGAAACTCCTAGCGTGGACTCGTCGATTGTAGTATCTAGCAATGCGCTGATTATACGCGGCTTGTCGAATTCGTGCCAGGCCTCGGGGCTCATCCATCAAATCCAAGTTGCACCTTAGCACTTGCTCAGGGGTTGGTTAGAGCCGAGATGAGGCAGCTCTTCCTTTCCCCTCTTGAGTTCCTGGACTTGCCTCTCCAGGAAACGCAATTGCCCCTCCTACGGAGTCCCTCCTTCTCATAAGGAGGAAGAAGTAGATCCTGCCGCCTCAGAGGGATGGATTTCCTGGCTCGACTGGCGATTGACAAGGCTCCTGAGTAAAAGGAGGTGATTGGTGCTCCTCCCGCTGAGAGGGCACATGCGGACGATGTTGTTCATTCTGGAGTAGATAATCAGTCAACAACTCAGTTAACTGTTGGACCTAATTTTCCAGCCTGGTGAGTCGGTCATCTGGCATTGGATTGGCCGGAGGTGGTGGATTCTTCCCTTGTGGCTGGGCCTCTAGATTGGCACTAGCTTGGCTACGAGTCACGTCTCTTCGGGGAGTCATGTAGTTAACTATGGCCAGGAGCGAAAGTCGTGTGATACTGGTGGAAAGACCGAGGTCCGAGGTAAGGAGTTGAAGTCCGAAGCGCGAGGTAGGGAAAGAAGAGGCTAGCGAGTCTGGACGTCGGCCCCACGATGGGCGCCAAATGATGATGGTTTTTTGGGACCGACCACCACGTGCCATCTCTACGAATGGACCTCGGGAATCGGACCTCGGTGATAAGACCTGCAAGACAATGGAGTGGCGGGGCTAGGGTCCCCCGGGGTGGACTCCGACGCTCAAATTAGTAGAGTAAAGCAAGTAGTAGTGAGTGAGAGAGCTGTAGAGCTTTTTATACCTAATGAGGACCGGCTCGGATCTTTCAGACTCTGCACAAGATTGTTGACTTGCCACGTGTCAGCCTCTCGGGCAATCCATGTGGCGAGCGAGGCCACTAGTGCGTAGGGGTATTCTTGTAATTTTAGGTAATGCCACATCAGAAACCAACATTAACCCAGTGTTCATATCTTTGAGTGCCTTCTCGGCCTTTTCTCTTAAGATGACATGATTTTCTTGAAACAGTTCACCTGGAGTCTTCCCCTCTAAGTTACGGTGATATTGGAAATGACAGGAGGAATCATACCATACCCTCTGCCAACCAAGAAGAAAAATATATTTACACACACATATAAGGAACTCAATGCGTACGTAATTTATTCTTTATTTTGTAAAGAGTAGTTGGGATATATTTATGTATATCCATGTGTTGATTGAATCACATGACATCACTCTATATATATATAAACAAATTAAGATTTACTAGGTATGCAGCGTACGTACCTTAAACCAACATACATCCCAGGCCATCTGGTTCATATGTCCTAGAAGAATTCTAGGGCTATTTCCTTGCTTTGTTGCAAGATGCAGAATGGTGTTTCCCTGGTCATCAATGGCCGTCAGCATCACGTCCTTGCGAACTTTTGTCTTCAAGTAGTCATATAGCAGCTTATCTTTCTGCTCCACTGCTATATGCAGTACGTTCTTTCCATTCTTGTCAACAGTATATGCTGCATCCGGGAATTTTTCTAGTATTTCCTCAACCAACTCTTCAATGCTGTTCTCTACGGCTTGAATGAGCGGGTTTCTCATTTTATTATTTTTGGGTGAAGCAGTAACTGCAGAAAAATGCATAGTAAGCAGTTGTATAGGGTGTAGAAGAGCCGAGTCATTGGTTTTGCCTCGATTTTTCCTTAGGTCCATTGAGCTTTCACCATAAGTGTAATGGCTCCAATCAGTTTCTTTTGCAATTAGCCTTTTGGCTAGCAAGACTGCTAATGCGTGCTTTTTCTTTACATCAACAACTCCTCTAATCAAAATGGAAACTGCGCGCACAAGAAGAAAACACCCAAGGATATATATGTTACATATATATAATATTGTGGAAAGTAAAAATATATGAAAATAATGTATTAGGCATAGAAAATGAAGAAAATTTGTAGTAATGCCAGCTGTGCAATAAAGTATTTTCTTAAACAATTCCTTGAGTATCTTCCTTAATAAATAAAAATTAATTGTATTAACAAACTAAAATTCGTGATATCTAAAAAATATTAATTTTTCAAATAAATTTTTTATACTACACCCACGACTTATTTTGCTTAAAATTTTCTTGAAAAAAATTAAAAAGTAAATTATAATATCAAATGATACCTTATAAATTTTTATTTAAATTGTCTATTTTATGTAACACGAATCACCTCTTCAATAAACATTATATATAAGTAATTCTATTTATGCTGGTGTATATATAAGAGATACTAAAATGATTAGACAAGCATACGGCTTTTAATGAGCTTCTTGTTTGGTCTTGTATACTTCTTTAGTTTTAGGTTCTTTTTAATTAATATTCCGAAGATGCTCTGATTTAAAGCATCCGATCAAAATGCTTTCTAAATGTATTCCGAGCAATTCTTTCAAAAAATCTTAAAAGAAGGTCTACTAAAAGTATAGTATGAAAATTCATTTGCCTGGTAAGTAGAGTTCTGTAAGTGAGCAATTTTAAGTTAGAACAACCAACCTGCTCTAAGAATCCATCCGTACCCTGCAAGAATGGTACGCTTAGATTAGAATCAAATAATTAACAAGAGTGTAAAAGAAAATAAAGATGAGACAACACAAGCAAATAGCAAAGCCAATAGGTGTGGCTGGCATGCAGGTGCTACCAGCTGTGGATGCAGATGAAACATCTGGGAGGCCAAAATTTAGTAATAAGGTAATTGTGTTTTAGATAGTTTTTTTAATATATTTAAGTGTATAAGTCTTTTAAATTTATAGAATTTTTACATTAGTTGGGAAGGGAAGAGGCAAAATTTTAGTATTAAGATAAATTAAGTTGAATAAGTAATTAAAGAGAAAAATACCTGATATTAGTTTCCATTTTAGATCCGTTAGCGAAGACGCTATTTGTTGCAGGATAAATCGACATAGAGGTTGACTCTCCGCATCTGCTATCGGTATTGTTCTCTTATCTATTGGTGGAATAAACACTGTTTAACATGGCACGAAACGAACACAGATACTTGAGATCAGATTGCACATTATTGCAGGGAGAGGACATCTAGCTACTATATATATACAATTAATTATTTTTGCGCGAACAATCGTCTGTCGACTGTGTAGATTAATACTCACGGAGATAAGAGATACAGCGAATCAGTTGTCCTGGAATGAATGATCTACCGCCCAGATTTATGAACGAATATGCCGACCCGCTTTTGAAGGAAACCGGCTTGCAGGCTAACAGATTCAATGCAGTTTCTCCTTTCTCATTATGTGCTTCAACAAGATTTGGAAATGATTCCACTATGTCCAAAGCTAGACCTGCAATTAACAAGCCCAAATAGTTTTCCATTTTGTCGCTCTATGATTGACGGATTAGAATTCAAGGTAGAAACTTACTGTAGTATTCTCCCAGTACGGCGGCGTGGAGTAGAGTGCAGCCGTCATTTCTCCTTGTAGTAATGGTGTCCTTGACTACTGATTTCTGCATCACAAAATCGAACACATTTTTGTTCCCGGCGGCAACCGCAACGTAGGGCGGCGTCTCGCCCAAATTATTGCGCACCAAAGCCAACTCGGGGTCCCTCTCCATTATGATTTTGACGACATTGAGGCGCCCAAAGCTCGCGGCTTGGTGCAAGGGCGTGTCGCCTCTGAAGTTTCCTTTCTTCAGCATTTGGATCGTCGGCAGGCCGTCTTTGAAGAGCTCTCTGAAGGGAACTGGATCTCCATCGATGGCCAGAAAATGGAGAACTGTGTTGCCTTCGACGTCGACGTGCGCCAGATCGTCGCCTGTCTGCCTCAAGTAGTCGCGGACGACTTGGACTTGGAGTTGGAGTGAACGGTTCTTCCGATCTAACACAGTCCTGAAGGCGTCCTGATGGCTAACAATGGTGGCGCCGGAGCTGGTTGCTAGGGCCGCCATGTTTAGAACTGAACGTTTGGACTCAGAGAGAAGTTGCTGTTTTATGTGTAGCTTCTGAATTAATTAAGGTAATCTCTCTTAGCGGGAAAAGAACCTAGGAATGATATTTAATTGGTCTTTGCTTAACGAATGATGAGACCCAAAAGAGGTAAGCACGAGAATAAAGCCCCTGCCAGCGTTCCAAGAAAGGAATAACAAAGCAGCGAAAGTGCTAGCGGATCAAGCTGCTTTTTAATTAATTACAACGTTTTACGTTTTCAATGACAATAATATTACTGTAATGTTTGGCCAGATCCAAACCGTGGGCCCTTGTGGAATTTTGAAAATAAATAGGGTTGTTGATGTGGATGTGATGGCTTGACATTTTACCACAATTTGGACGATTTTAAAGACTAACTTTAAGGAAATCGGGTTAAAGATTTCGAGTCATCAGCTTTACTGATGAGCCTATGCTTTTTTGGACAAATTCCATCGTTTAAGCCTCGAAATTAACAATTTTTCTATTTTAGGAAATAATAGATTCCCTAATAACTTTCATTAGAGAGTGAATTTTTATATGCCGTTTTGAGAGATTTTTCTTATTTTTTGTTGATTTTTTATTATGTAATAAAATCTCAATTTTGCTTTTTTTGATAAGATTCGAGATTTAGGGTTTTTGAATGTTTTTCAAATTATAGCCTATAAATTCTTTGTTATATGAGGTTTTGAATCAACTGATTGATTTTGAATAAAGTTTCTGTTGAAATTTTCCCTTAATTCTCTTTAATTTATTTGGTATTCTTTAAGAATCAACGAGCTATTGTTTGATTCCTATAATTCGGTATTCGTGAGTGAATCAACGGATTATTAGAAGGCTTCCGCTACGTCAGTTGGTATCAGAGCCCGGTTCGTTCCTTGACAGTCACCATGCCGCCAAGACGGGCCGCTCGCAACCAAAATGTAGAGGAAGTATATGCCCAGGATAACACAAGAGAAATCTAGCGTTTGAATGGGCTCGTGAATACTATGATGGAGCAGATCGCGCAGATGAATCAGACGATGCAAGAGTTCATGATTGGATAGGGAGGTGAACGAAGGCGGCAAGAAGATGTCAATCCGTTTGGTCCTCTTAATCAGAGAGGGGGTGATGCAAACGATGGTGATAGCAAGGAAGATTTCGAAGAGAAACCACACAGACATCGTAGAGGTGGCATGGGCGAAGACAATAGACGTTGGGAATCTGGGATGATGACTGAAATTCCAGAATTTTATGGTGAAATTAAAGCCGAAGAATTCTTAGATTGGGTGGAAACGACGGAGGAGATCTTGGAATTTAAGGAGGTGTCAGGGAATAAACATGTGCCATTAGTCATAACGCAATTCAGAGGCAGAGCAATAGCGTGGTGGAAACAGGTGAAATTAACCAGGACCAGAATGGGAAAACCTAAAATTTCCACATAGGACAAGCTGAAGAAGAAGATGAGGGAGGAGTTTCTGCCCCATAATTACCAAAGGTTGATGTACCAGATGTTGCAGAATTTGAGGTAGGGAACTAGGACAGTGGATGAATATACCACCGACTTCTACCAATTGGTTACAAGGAATGAGCTACAAGAAATAGAAGATCAGTTGGTGTCAAGGTATGTTGGAGGATTGAGATTACAGATTCAAGATGTAGTCAACATGTTTGATCCTGTATCTGTTTCAGCGGCACATCAAAGAGCATTGCAGATGGAGAAACAAGCCCGACGGGCAGGAAATCCCACAAACAATAGTTACATGGCTACTAGTAGTAGCCGAACAGGAGGCGGTGGTAGTGTCCGGAACATGAATCGGGGTACTGGAGGAGGGATTAAAGCCGCCCATAGCACAGGCCAACCAAACAGAAACAACCCTAACAGCAATCAACCTAATAGATCTGGTGGCAACAGTGGGATTAGGTGTTTCGGTTGTGGCGAGATGGGTCATCGACAATCAGAGTGCAAGAAAACAGTTGGGAGAAAGGCGCTGATAGTTGAGGCAGGGGATGAAGATGATGAGTTCACAGATATGGAGCAAGAACCAGTATTTGATACAGAAACCTATGAGGAAGAGGAAGAGGTGGCTGGTGACACAGGGACTGCTCTAGTGGTTCGACGATCCTGCCTAACTCCTAAAGCTACCAACAAAGACAACTGACTGAGAAATAATATTTTTCAGTCTACATGTACCATCTTGGGCAAGGTATGTTGTTTTGTTATTGATGCTGGTAGTTGTGAGAATATAATTTCTGTTGAGGCTATCCAGAAGTTGAGTTTGAAAACTGAAAAGCACCCAGTTCCATACAAGATGGCTTGGCTTAAGAAGGGTAGTGAGGTTACAGTGTCTTTACGTGCTTTGGTATCCTTTTCAATAGGCTCAAAATATAAAGACTTTGTATGGTGTGATGTAATTGCTATGGATGCTTGCCATTTATTATTGGGGAGACCTTGGCAGTTTGATAGGAGGGTAGTTCATGATGGCAGGGCAAACACTTATAGCTTTGTATTTGAAGCGTCAAAAATTGTGTTATTGCCCACTAAGTTCCTAGAAAAAATTAAACTTGTGGTGGAGGGTACTAATCTACTGTCCTTGGCAAGATTCAGTGAGGAATTGTAGGAGTCGGAGGTGTTATATGTGTTGATTGGAAAAGACATAGGAACTGAGTTGCCGGTTCCCACAAAAGCAACTGCATTAATCTCTGAATTTTATGATGTCTTTCCTGAGGAGCTGCCTGAAGGGTTGCTGCCATTGCGGGATATTCAACATCAAATCGATCTTGAGCCAGGGGCAACTTTGCCAAATAGACCCCATTACAGAATGAGTCCAAAAGAGCAGGAAGTATTGCGCAAACAAGTGGAAGAGTTACTGATCAAAGGGCATGTGAGAGAAAGCATCAATCCTTGTGCGGTTCTAGCATTGTTGACTCCCAAGAAAGATGGGTCGTGGCGCATGTGTGTGGACAGCAGAGCCATTAATAAGATCACAATAAGGTATCGCTTTCCTATTCCTCGTTTGGATGACTTGCTAGATCTAATTAGTGGTGCCACAATTTTTACTAAACTAGATTTGAAGAGTGGATATCACCAATTTGTATTAAACCTGGTGATGAGTGGAAAACAGCCTTCAAGACTCATGGGGGCTTGTATGAATGGTTGGTAATGCCTTTTGGATTGTCTAATGCCTTTAATACCTTCATGCGTGTGATGAACCAGATTCTAAGGCCTTTTATTGGGGAATTTGTTGTCGTATATTTTGATGATATCCTGATTTATAGTGCTAATGTCGAAGTGCATCTTCAACACTTGCGAGAAGTGTTGTGTGTTCTTCGCAGGGAGAAGTTTTACGCTGCTGTTTAAAAGTGTGTTTTCATGACACCCAAGGTGTTGTTTTTGGGATATGTGGTTTCTAGAGATGGATTACAGGTTGATGAGTCCAAGATAAAGGTGGTCCGACATTGGCTTCGACCTAAAACACTTACTGAAGTTCGAAGCTTCCATGGATTAGCTTCTTTTTATAGGCATTTCATTCCTCACTTCAGTAGTATAATGGCTCCGGTTACAGATTGCATGAAGGGTGGCAAGTTTGAATGGACAGATGCTGTAATACCCCGAGAGCCTAGAGAAGTTAGTATATATCAAGGATAGTGTAAGGAAGGAAACAACATCAATTGGATACCTTTTGAGCTGAATGTTGGCAAAGAACTCCCAAGTTAAGCGTGCTTGACCTGGGGTAATCCAGGGATTGGTGACCCCCCTGGGAAGTTCGCATAGGCCCATCAGGGTAAGTTGTTCTGGTCCTTCCTATCTCTCGATGCGGGATGTTACAAGTGGTATCAGAGCCGACCCATGAGCCTCTGAGCACGGTGGTGGGGCAAACCTCAGCGAGGAGGCTGAGTCCCTGAGGGGGTGTGTGTAAGCACCTTAGGCGAATCCCACATTGGCCATGCATCGGGGGGAGATTTGGGACCAGTTGTAAGGTCGCATGACGAGGACGTCATGTGCTTAAGGGGGGAGAATGTAATACCCCGAGAACCCAGAGAAGTTAGTATATATCGAGGATAGTGTAAGAAAGGAAACAACACCAGTTGGATACCTTTTGGGCTGAATGTTGGCAAAGAACTCCCAAGTTAAGCGTGCTTGACCTGGGGTAATCCAGGGATGGGTGACCCCCCTGCGAAGTTCGCGTAGGCCCATCAGGGTAAGTTGTTCTGGTCCTTCCTATCTCTCGATGCGGGATGTTACAGATGCGGTTGAAGAGGCGTTCCAACAAATTAAGCAACGCCTTACAACAGCCCAAATTTTAGTGTTGCTAGATTTTTCCCAACCATTCGAGTTGCATTGTGATGCTTCCAAGGTGGGTATTGGAGCTGTGTTGAACCAAAATAGCAGGCCAGTAGCTTATTTCAGTGAAAAATTATCAGGTTCCAAGCTTAACTACAGTACCTATGATGTGGAATTCTTTGTTGTGGTTCAAGTAGTCAAGCATTGGAAACACTATCTTCTCCACAGAGAGTTTATCTTATATACAGATCATGAAGCATTGAAGCACCTACACAAACAGGATAAGGTATCTTGTAGACATGCTTCCTAGGTAGCTTATTTGCAGCAGTTTACTTTTGTGATTAAACATAAGGCATGATTGACGAATAGGGTAGCAGATGCTTTGAGCCGCCGACAGAGTTTGTTGACCAACATGAGAGTTGAGGTACCTGGTTTTGATGACTTTCGTGACCTGTTTGCCACTGATGCATATTTTTCTCCTATTTTGCAAGCTGTTCAAGTAGGAGAAAAATCAGCCTTTCTACTGCATGATGGTTTTTTATTCAAGGGCAACCAGCTGTGTATCCCACATTGCAGTTTGCGGTTGAAGATCATTCAGGAATTGCATGGAGAAGGTCATGTGGGGCATGATAGGACTTTGCAACTAGTTCAGGCTTCCTACTTTTGGCCTACCATTCGTAAAGAGATGGAGAAATATGTCCAAAGGTGCCGGATTTGTAAAGTCTCCAAGAGGGCAGCCACTAATATGGGTCTTTATAGACCTTTACCAGTTCCTACACAGCTATGGGTTGATCTTAGTATGGATTTTGTGTTGGGATTGCCAAGAACTCAGCGAGGTAATGATTCCATCTTTGTTGTGGTTGATCGCTTTTCTAAGATGGTTCATTTCCTTCCTTGTAAGAAGATAACGAACGCTGTACATGTCGCCCAATTGTTCTTTAGAGAAATTTATCGCTTGCATGGATTACCCGAGTCTATTGTTTCTGATAGGGACACTAGATTCCTTAGTCATTTTTGGCGTAGTTTGTGGAAGATGGTCAATACTCAGTTGAATTTTAGCATTGCCTATCATTCTCAAACGGATGGGCAAACGGAGATGGTAAATTGTTCTTTGGGTAATCTGTTGTGGTGTTTGGTGGGTGAGCATGTGAAGAGCTGGGATCAGAAATTATGCCAAGCAGAATTCGCACACAACCATGCTATTAACAGGAGTACCGGGTTTAGTCCATTTTCTGTTGTGTTTTTTGTCCTTCCTAAGGGTCTTTTAGATTTATTACCTGTGCCATAGTTTACAAAACTTCATGGCAAAGCTGTTGATTTTGTGGATAGTTTGCAGGATATTCACAGAGTTGTTCGAGAGAATCTGGAAAATTCCAATGCACAGTATAAGCAAGTTGTTGATCGCAAACGAAGGCATGTGGAATTTGAAGTTGGGGATTTTGTATGGGTTGTTTTAACTAAGGATCGATTCCCTATGGGAGACTACAATAAGCTTGCTGCCAAGAAGATAGGACCCGTAGAGATTGTGGAAAAAATAAATCCTAATGCTTATCGCTTGAAGCTTCCTAGCCATATTCGTACTGCGGATGTTTTTAATGTCAAGCATCTGCTTCCTTATTTTGGGGATTCTTCTAATGATGATGCTGTGAATTCGAGGGCGAATTTCCTCTACCTTGGGGGGAATGATGTGGATGAGATGGCCTTAGCATTTTATGACAAGTGTGATTTGGACGATTTTAAAGGCTAACTTTAAGAAAATCGGGCTAATGATTTCGAGTCATCAGTTTCGTTGATGAGGCATATGCTTTTTCAGACAAATTCCTTCGTTTAAGCCTCGAAATTAGCAATTTTTCTATTTTAGGAAATAATGGATTCCCTAATAACTTTCATTAGGGAATGAATTTTTACATGCCGTTTTGAGAGATTTTCCTTATTTTTTGCTGATTTTTAATTCTGTAATAAAATCTCAATCTTGCTTTTTTTGGTAAGATTCGAGATTTAGGGTTTTTGAATGTTTTTCAAATTATAGCCTATAAATTCTTTGTTATAGGAGGTTTTAAATCAATTGATTGATTTTGAATAAAATTTTTGTTGAGATTTTTCCTTAATTTTCTTCAATTTATTCGGTATTCTTTAAGAATCAACGAGTTATTGTTTGAGTCGTATAATCCGGTATCCGTGAATGAATCAACGGATTATTAGAAGGCTTCCGCTACATCAGTTGTACTCTTTGGGTCCCCTAAGGGGGTGACTTTTGTGGAGAATTCAAAATTTCGATTACTTGGTGGTGCAATTTTCAGAAATGTTATTGTTTTTATTAGGTATTCAGATGCAATATATTGATTGTTAGTTGATTAACTTTTATATCACTTGTTAAATAATTAGACTTAAGATTAACTTTTGTAATGTACTCACATAAATTTATATTAATAAGAGATTCACAAATTTAACATGGTTTGACAAATTATCTATATCCATCTTCTCTGATATGCTCAAAACAGAGTTGCACCCAGTGAAACTCTTAACAATCAAACTAGGATGGATCAGAAGCTCTACAAAGTTAAATCTCGATAGTTTAAATAAAAAGTTGGGTTAAACTTAACATCAAGCCAACTACACAATTGGGTTGACAGACCAAAATAGATTTAGGTAGCCAATGGCTAAAATAGAGTCTTGAAGACTCCGTAATTTGGTTAAATCCCAATATCAAATGATGTAATAGACTAGACCTATTCAAACCAAAACCACATGTGGGTATATGTGTTTACATGTGGTAACCTTACTCAAATCAAATTTGGATATCACCACTGCGTTTTTGAGGAAATTAATTATTGCCCTCAAAGATATATATAGTTCAAACAGTTAAGCAGTGAGAGTAATTCCAAGCTAAAGAAAACCAAAAAGATTTGGCGGAGTAGGTGTTACATTTCCTGGCCGGTAAATGAAAACGCACAACGAATAGCAAAATACATGTAATCAAAGGTCAAGTAGACCACGTCTATAGAAAGAAGGATTAGGAAGCCTACGAGTGGCCACATTAGATAGTATGGATTGACATTTATTTCAATAATAAGGTAGGTCTCAACACAAGCTGCAACTGTGAAGATGGCAGAGACAAATAGAGCAGCCAAAGCACCAACGTATTTAAGCGGCAAGGTCATGAAGAAGTCGTCGTCAGTAAACCTGGACAACTGAATCACAAGCATGCTTGCCAATGCAATTACGGAGGAAAATAGAGCTACCCCAGTGTACCATAGAAATACCAAAAGTTGATCTTCTTTTTTGGTGCTAAAAAACTTTGGACGACCAAAGCTTTTACTTTCATTATCGTCAACATAACCCCCAGGGATGCTAAACAATGTCGCATAGTTGACAGTACCAATGAGAGTAGAAACCAACATTAGCCCATTGTTCATATCTTTGAGTGCCTTCTCGGCATTTTCCCGCAGGGTAACATGGTTTTCCTGAAATAGTTCCCTTGCGGTCTTCCCATCTAAGTTACGATGGTATTGAAAATGACAGGAAGAGTCATACCATATCCGCTGCCAAAGAAGAGCAATAATAATAAGCAACTCTCTGTGCTTAATTGGTTCTCTGTGTCGATTGATTCGCATCATTCGATAAACTAACAGTTACATAAGTTGGAGAAAGGAATTTCATATATATGCACGTACGTACCTTAAACCAACATACATCCCATGCCATCTGGTTCAAATGTCCAAGAAGAATCCTAGGACTAGTTCCTTGTTTTGTTGCAAGATGTAGAATGGTGTTTCCCTGGTTGTCAATGGCTCTCAGCATCATATCCTTGCGAACTTTTGTCTTCAAGTAGTCGTATAACAGTTTATCTTTCTGCTCCACTGCTATATGCAGTATATTCTTTCCATTCCTGTCAACAGTGTAGGCTGCATCTGGGAATGTTTCTAGTATTGCTTCAACCAGCTCTTCAATGCTGTTCTCTACAGCTTGAATTAGCGGATTTCTCATTCTATTATTTCTAGGTGAGCTAGCAGTAGTAACTGCAGCAAAATGCAAATTAGGGCGGCGTTCAATAGGGTGCAGAGGAACTGAGTGATCGGTTTGTCCTTGATTTTTCCAGGGTTCGGTTGAACTTTCACCATACGTGTAATGGCTCCAATCAGTTTCTTTTGCAATTAGCCTTTTGGCTAGCAACATTGCCAATGTGTGCTTTTGTTTTATGTCATCCACTCCTCTGATTAAAATGGAAACTGCACAACAAGAAAACGTCCATCCAAAGAGTAACATTAAATTATAGACTTGAGGTAATTTTTGCATAGACTTTTTTTTGGTTTCTTGAATATTGGGATGGGATGGCACTCTTATATAAAGCATGTAAATGTGTTAATATCAATAGCACTTCTTTTATTTTTAGAAAAGATATTAAACAAAAAGACAATGCTAGGGAGTTTCATTTGCTTGGCAAATTAAGATTTTTTTTTTTTTCTTTTGTAGAGAGCAATTTTAAGTATAAAATAGAAAACAAAAATAGTTAGAAGAACCAACCTCTTCTAAGAATCCATCTGTACCCTGCAAGAACGATACATGCACCTTAGTACCAAATAATTAACAAGAGTAAACAAAATAAAGCTCATTGCTTCATAAGCAAACACATAGCAAAGGCCAAATTCTCTTCAAGCCAAGATATACTTGTAAATTTGTAGTACTTGTGTGTGTTTGTGTATGTGTATTAGTTGATTGATTAAATTTAACCAAAATAAAAACAAAAAATTAAAATCGATTCGCACCAGACTTCATACCTGTTTGTTCCACAGATATATTCCACAAAGAGATCGCAAGGTCGGAGATCGGAAATGGAACGTGATAATATCTCGCCGGAGAAAATGGCGCAAATCCATATCCGATATTATCACAGTCCATTTCGGATATCAGACTTTGCGATCTGGTCTCACCCTACTCTCTCTCTTCAGATCTAAACTATTCCGTCTTACCGGATTGCTGTTGCTGTTCTCTACCCAACAATTTGATGAGGAAAACGTGTCGAAGTTGGTGAAACAAAGAGTAGGAGAAGCGGAAATAGTAGCAGCGCCGGCGCCGCCCAAAGAGGACTGGGGAGGCGTTGGATGGGGCGGCTAACTAAATTATTTGTAATGCAGAGGTGAGGAAAAAAATACGGAGGGACTCGTAGATATTTTTTTTTAAGATCATGCTATATCTAATGACGAGATGAAATTTGATCGAATTTCATCATCGATCATCAAAACGCCGTTGACGGAAAAGTTCAGGCTTCATGAAGCTTGATCGAGATTCATTTAGAACAACAACGACGAAGTAACAAGATTAAATTGGGTGAGGGCATTTTGGTCATTTGGCGTCTTTGGTCATCTTTTTGATAACCTAATTATTTGTACAAATAATATATATATTTTTTTATCATAAGAAATTTATATTCAATGACTTCCAAGACAATATACCATAATAATACTTATATTGTCAAAGACTAAAAATGGAAACTAAAATGGAATAAAAAGGTTATTCCATTCTGTGGTTACGTTTGATATTCAATAATTTTGATGGAGTAGGGTGAAAAGAATCGACCAAATAACCAAAATGCCCCCATAAATACATACATATATATATATATGCATATTTTGATTTTGATTTTCTATTCTAAATTAAATTCCAAAACTAATTAAGATTAACTAAATAAAATAAAAACAAAGGTGGAGACAGGCAACGGAGGCATATCTCAGCCCAGCATTACGGCTGCAAGCCTGCAAGTAAATACTTAAGTCGAATAAGTAAAGCAGAAAATAACCTGATATTAGTTTCCATTTTAGTTCCGTAATTGGTTGTGGGAGAAATGAACAATTTTTACGAGGTGGATTCTCCTCGTCTCCTGTGGGAATTGCTCTCTGATCCATTGGTGGAATAATGCCTGTTTCATTAATATGGTGCAAATTTAAAACAAAAAATAATTAATTGAAAAGCAATTATACGAGGAGATCAGGAGCAGACAATTAATTAGCAGGAGGAGGAGTACTACTGGTGAAGGCAGAATGGATACTCACAAAGATAGATCAGACAGCGAATGAGCTGTATGGGAATAAAAGATCTACTACCAAGATTTATGAACGAATACGCGGACCCACTTTTGAAGGAAAGCGGCTTGCTGGCTTGCACACTCAATGCAGTTATTCCTTTCTCATCGTGTGCTCCTACAAGATGGGGAAATGATTCCACTATCTCCAAAGCCAGATCTGCAATCCACAACCCCACCTCATCTTAATTTGTTCTTAATTATTATTAAGATGGGTCATATATAAATTCATTTTCATTCTTAATTAATGTTTGATCACACAACTTTATCAAAACAAATAATATTGATTAACCAGTTAAATTTTTATTATAATATCTTACCATAATATTCTGCGACCACGGCAGCGTGGAGAAGAGAGCTGCCGTCGTTTCTCCTCGTCACATCGTTTTCCTTGCCTACTAGTTTCTGCTTCACAAAATCATACACATCTTTCTTACCGGCTGCAACAGCAACGTAAAGCGGCGTCTCGCCCAAGTTGTTGCGTGCCAAAGCCAAGCCTTCTTCCTTCTCCAACATGATTTTGACGACACTGAGGTGCCCAAACCTGGCGGCTTCGTGCAGCGCCGTGTTGCCCCTGAAGTTTCCTTTCCTCAGCATTTCGCTCGTTATCAGGCCCTTTTCGGAGAGTTCTTTGAAGGCGGATTCATCGCCGTCGATGGCCAGAAAATGGAGAACTGTGTTGCCGTCGACGTCTATGTGCCCCAGATGGCCCCCTTGCGGGCGCCCCAAGTAGTCGACGAGGACTGGAGGTAAATGATCTTTCTGTCGATTCAACAATTCTCTGAAAGCGTCGTGGTGGCTAACGGTGGCGTCGCCGGCGGTGGAGCTGGTTCCTGAGGCTGCCATTTGGGCCGTCTATACAGATGGATTCGGAGAACTGTCTAGTGGTCTTTGCTTAACGGGGGACGAAACCGGTTTAATGGAGTTAAAGGAGGAGAAAAAGCCGGTGCCAATGTTCCAACTTCCAAGTAAAGAATAAGTGAAGCGGTGAAAAGTGCCAGTGAAGAGGAGCCATATTGAAATGGATAATCCTGCGGTTTGGACCCGAGTGTCGGCAGATCCAAACACCACCAGTGGCGTGTTAATTGTACACTCCTCCATTTGTTCAGACAGTCCGTGTAATTTATAGTTCATTATAAAAAAATTTAAACTTTGCCTGTGTTATTAAACAGACTCACCCCGTTAGGTTTCCTAATTCATTCATCTAATACCATGTTCCGGATACTGAACGAAAAAGCGACATGAATGTGTGGTTCAAAAGTTCTGTCTTCTGAAATGGATTAAAAGATTCTCACTTCAACAACCCAAAACTTGGAAATGATGGTTTTGGGTTCGTCCTACGGAAGCAAATAACAATTGAAGATCGTTCTTAATTAAGAGATATCTCACACCATTCAGTAAAAGCAATTAAAAATTATAAAAAAAAGTGCAATGCTTTTTCAAGAAATTAATGCTATCCAAGATAAAACTCAAAGTCCCATCAACAATGATGCAATTCGAAGCTAGCATTTAGTATAATGAAAAAGAAAATGAAAGGGCTTAGATGTATGCTACTTCTCGGCCAGCAAATAAAACAGAACAACAAAAAGCAAAATACAGGTAATGAAAGGTCCGGTACACTACGTCCGTTGAAATAAAGATTAGGAAACCTATGGCTGGCCACATTACTTTGTATGGGTTGACATTTATTTCGATGATAACGTAGGCCTGAGCACAAGCTGCAATTGTGAAGATAGTGGAGATAAATAGAGCAGCCAGAGAACCAAGGTATCTCACTGGCAAGATCATGAAGAAGTCGTTATTGGTAAACCTCGACAGCTGAATCAAAAGCATGGCAGTCAAGGCAATTAGAGCGCTAAATAGAGCTACCCCAGTGTACCACAAGAATGACAAAACTTGATCTTCTTTCTTGGTGCTAAAAAACTTTGGACGACCAAAACTTGCACTATTTTTATCGTCAACAAAACCTCCAGGGATGGTAAACAATGTTGCATAGTTGACAGCGCCAATAAGAGTAGCAACCAACATCAACCCATTGTTCATATCTTTGAGTGTCTTCTCAGCTTTTTCTCGTAAGCTAACATGATTTTCTTGAAACAATTCAAATGCCGTCTTCCCATCAATGTTGCGGTGGTATTGGAAATTAGGGGGAGAATCATACCATATCCGCTGCCAAAGAAAGAAAATAGTTAGCAACTCAATGGTTTTTTTTTTCTTTGAATTCTACATAGTTGACTATCAAAATATAAAGTAAGCACATCATTTGGCTAAGTAATGTAATAGTGTTTTGATTGAATCACATTGCATGTATTGAAGAAAATAATTTCTTAGCTAGGAACCTTAAACCAGCATACGTCCCATGCCATATGGGTCATATAATCAAGAACAATTCTAGGACCATTTCCTTGTTTTGTTGCAAGATGCAGAATGGTGTTTCCCTGGTTGTCCATGGCTGTTAGCATCACATCCTCCTGAACTTTTGTCTTCAAGTAGTCATAGAGTCTTTTATCTTTCTTCTCCACTGCTATATGCAGTACGTTCTTTCCATTCTCGTCCACTGTATAGGCTGCATCTGGGAATCTTTCTAGTATTTCCTCTACCAACTCTTCAATGCTGTTTTCTACCGCCTGAAATAGCGGATTTCTCATTCCAATATTTTTGGGTGAATCAATTGTAGTATCCAAATTAGGCCGTTGTAGAGAAACTGAGACATTCATTTGCCCATGATCTTTATATGGTTCCATTGTACTTTCACCATAAGTGTAACGGCTCCAGTCTTCATCTCCAATTAATCTTTTGGCTAGCAATACTGCCAATGCATGCTTTTGCTTTATATCATCAACTCCTCTAAGCAAATTGGAAACTACACAAACAAGAAATTAAAGATTCAAGGAATAACATTGTGGAAAGTAAAATCTTCAAAAAAAAAAAAAAAAAAAGTTTCTCCCTTAGTGAGCACTTAGCGAGAAAAAAAAGAAAACAAACAAAACGAATAGGTTTCTTGGTGAGTAACCTTAAGTAAAAGGAAAAAATTAAGCTAGAACAACCAACCTCTAAGCACTCTTCTGTACCCTGCAAGAGCAATAGACTTAAAAGTATAAGAGTAAAGAGTTGATCCAAAAAATAAAGTATAAGAGTAGATTAAGAAAAAAAAGATGAGGCCTATATTAAACCAAGAAGAATGAGCAATTAACTCTACTGAAGGCAAGAATATACATCCAATGGCGAGTAAGCATTTCTCTGTTCCTCTATCAAAAATTGTTTCGTAATTTAATGATATTTGGAATCATTCAAGTCTTTTTATATATTTTGAGATAATTTTCTATCTCGTGTTCCTTCGATTGAACGTGCACAAACATACAACTCACCATGGTTCTGCTCTAGGTTGATGTTTTGGAGGTTTGAATAAAACTGGTTAATGTCAGTGTAGAAATCACATACTCAAATTTACTGACAATGCTAAAGGTATGGCTTCTAGATGTGCGCACTAAGTATCTTAAAATAGCTTTTATAATACAAAGAAGTTTATGTTTGAATGTTTTATATACAAAACATACTCAAATCATTAAGTAACTGTTGATAGTGAAGCCCCAAACAATGTCATTGGGTTTATGCTGGTTGGAGGGCCACGTGCAGCAATTGCAGCTTGCCATTTGACAACTGCTGGATGGTAGCACGTGGCAACCATCAGCAGCTGCCTGATGGTGCCCGTCTGCCCTCTCTTACCTGATCATATTCCTTACTCGCCTGCCATTTCTATTGGAATAATCATTGTGCCTGCGCGGTTGAATCCCAGTCTTTCATCCATGCTTTATGAGACTTGATCCCAGCCATCCAACATCGTTTTTAATCCCGCCCCTGGGGATATGAACCAGGCCAAACGAAAAAGGTGAGAAGGAAAGAAACAAAAAAGGGAAAAAGAAAGATAGGGAGAAAGGAAGTGAAGTCTTCGCCTTCGAGCTAAGGTTTTTTCTCTGGTTTGCTCTCTGTTTATTCTTTGTAAGGGATCTATATAGATTTTGTTTAATGGTTCGATAGGTTTTGCCTTTGATCTGTATTAAGTGATTATTGGGCAAGTTTTGATTCTCAAACCACAGTTTGTATAGAGAGATTAAGTGGGTTTTATGTGGGTGTATTCTCCGATTCTATTCTTAGTGCAGTGAGCTCTTCTTATCAAAGCTCAACATGGATGTAACCCTATTTTGGGTGAACCACGGTAAAAATCTTTGCCTCCTTGTCGTTTTTCTTTTCTGCTCGATGTATGTATGTTTATTCTCCCTGTTTTGTTCATCATGTGTCTGTGATTGAAACTATTGTAAGACCCTAAGGTTTGTGTTATCGGTTCCCAACAGTGACATCAAAGCCGTGTTTTAGATCAGCACTTAGCGTTTGTAAGTTCAATCGATTATCCTTTTTTCCATTTCTGGGGTTGTCATCTATTTGCGAGTGGTTTAGGGTTTCTCTGAGAGTCCTTATCAGTAGGTGTTTGTTGTGTTGGTTCTCATCAGTGTCTAGAGCCACCTAGGCTAACTTCGTGCAAGGCGAAGATGATGTCTACCCGATTTGAAATCGGTATATTTGATGGCAAAGGAGACTTCGAAAGCTAGAAAAAGAAGATGAGAGTTTTACTCTCTCATCATAAGGCGTTGATAGCACTAAAAGCTGATGATCAAAAATGATCACCTGATCAGCTTGCAAGAACAGAAGAGGTGTAACGCCCCAGAATTTCCCTAAGGAGGGGGGGGGGGGAAAGCAAGCGTTATTCTCGAAATTTCGGGCATACATTTTTTTTTCCTCATTAATCACCCATCATATACTCAACATACTTCAAAATCCCGACAATCCCGAGCCATTCTCTCAGCATATTAACTTAAGAATAAGCTGAAGCTAACATCATCATCACATCAGCAGAAGCAGAATCGAAACCTCGACATACATAACCGAATTCATTTCATTCATACCATAGAAATCGTTCGACAAGCCATTTCAAATGAAATACATAAAGTCTTATCTCTCGCAACACTGCTAATACCTTGAGCATAAACAAAATACATACTAATGATTTCTAATGAAATCAACGGCTACATCTCAATAACTTTATTTCCTTTAGCGCCACTGCTTTCACCTGTAACGTTTGAATATTCCAGGGACATAGTCCAAATTAGATGCTGAATCATCTAAGTGAGAGCTCAAAATCATTTTCATGAACATATGCAAATAGGGATAACATCAACATAACCTTTAACAAATCATGCATCATAAAATCAACCCGACCTGACCGACATACCTCAGCCCAAGAGAATCCCACATAGCACTTAACCCTAACCGGAGAAAATGCAATCTCTCTAAAGGCAACACATCCACATCGAACAATGACACAAGGCAATCCGACTTAAGAGGGGCAACATCAACGCATCTCTCCGACATCTCGGGAACAATCGTTACCTCTCCCTACCCAGGAAAGTCAAAATCAACGCAGGAACCCAGCTCACCACAATTACATCAGAGATTACGTTCCCAATCAAAAGTACCTGGACCCCACATGCCAATGCCACATCCACGACCCTGCTTAAGGGAGACAACCTTACGCATGAACTCGGGTATCACCCCATATCATGCTAGGCTTTACGCTCACACCCAGAAGCAATTCAAATCTCGTCACACCCTGGCCACAAGATGATCAACACTATCCTTGGGAATCTGCGTCCGCCTCGAGAACAATACTACCGCTCAATGGTCCCGGGGTGGTGCCCACTCGCAGACCCGCCACTTGAACCGATCCGGGGTGGTGTCCACTCGTAGTCCCGCCACCTGGTCCCATAGGGTGAAGTCCATCTCAGCCCCGTCCCAGTGGGTATTTTCCTTTGGCACGCTTCCCTAGTGCTACCACTCAAGTACCTCACACAGGTTGACGACACACATCCCACATAAACATCTCAAAACGTGCCAATCCCAACATCATAAATCGTGCATCATTTAAACATTATTTCTTGAACATAACAAAACATTTTCTCGAAATCAAATCCAGTTTAGGGTAAGACCCTCATAAAACATTTACCGTACGTTAAAACCGTTCACATGCCTCAAAACCATTTTCATGAACAAACAAAGTTATTTTTATGCGAGTAAAGCTACTCACAAAACCATTCACATGCCATAAAACGAGTTTTTCCAGTAGAACCACTCACAAAACCATTTTCAAGTTAGAACACTCACATATCAAATCCTTTACATAAACAAATCCAGTTTTGGGGCGAACAACTCACCTTCAGACGCAACTTAACTTTTCCTCGAAAAGCGCGCACCACCTCGATTAGCGCGCCCAACCTCAATTTTCGCAAAAGCTACCTCACTTCGGGCCTCAAGGCACCCTAGACATCATATTTATCTCCATAAGCATCAACATGTCATTTTTCCTTAATTTCCTCATATTTTCTTATTTTCTCCAATTTTCCTCAATAAATTCCAAATAAATAATTTCCTCAAATCTTACTTCACCAAAATTCATAATAATCAAATATCTTCAAAGGAAAATTACTGATCTTACCTCGATGCTTCGATATCACGCAAAACGAGGCTCTTCGATGCTAAAATCGAGACACCAGAAGGCCAAACTTCAAAACTAATGGCACACTTTTCAAGATTTGATTTTTCAGGAATTTAGAAATTTTTTGCAAATTTTTCCAGGCCTTCACACGCCTTCACAATGAACCCCACGCGTCTGTGCGTGTGAGTCGCACGTGCACTGCACGTACCCTTCTTCTCCGACGATCTGGTTCGCCAGCCGGCGTCAAAATTTGCCCCCGATCACACCCCTTGAAAGCCCATGTGAATTCGATCCCGATGGCACCTCTTGCTCTTCCAAAGGACGGCCGGAAGGCCTCCGATTGGCCGGCCAAAGCCTCGGCCAACACTACCGCCACCAAACTCCGGCCAAGCTCGATTACCCCCTCAAACCTTAACTAAAATGCATGAAACTCTCCAGAAAACTTCTTCAAGACATAGGATTCAAAAGCCCTATGCTTTGAGCCTCTGATTCATTCGTTTGAGCCTTTGATTTGAAGCTCAAAAATGCCCCAGATTCGGCCAAACCCTAACTTGCGACTTGGCTTTTTATAGCCAAAATTGGCCCTCTAAACGGACATGGCTACTCGACCCAAGGCCTTAAACGCCTCGCCCATCCATTGGGCTACCCCAATACGCCGACAAACGGCCTCGATCGGCCATTTTTGTTGGCACGGGTAGGTGCTATGGCACACACCAAAAGGGGGGTAAATTGAATATTTTAAAAATCTTGATAGAACTTGAAAACTTTTTAACCCAATTAAGGTTTTAGTGATTTAAAACATAGAACATATAAAATGACAAATGTAAAGCAAGAAGAATAAATGAGACAAAGGATTTATAGTGGTTCGGCTTAAACCAAACCTAATCCACTACCTTAGCTCCCACTAAGGATTTTAAAACAATTCACTAAAACCTCCTACTTACACAAGTAGGCCCTCTACCTACACAATCTAGGAAATACAACCTCCTACTTAAACCAAGTAGGCCCTCTAGCTACACAAGTTAGGAAAAACAAGAAGAATACAATTGGACAGAATCTAAGAAATGAATCTCTTAGTTACAATGTCTCTCAAAAATGATACAAGGCTTGAAATGAATAATTACAAGTGAAGATCAAAATCTTGAAGAGTGAAAATTAAAGCACAGTCAATATAAATACAAATGTGTATACGATGTAAGCTCAAATAATTTCCTTTCCATCCATTAGCCTTCTCTTGATCATCCATGACTTGTATTTATAAGCTTCCCAAAAGATTGAAGAGAAATGTAGCCGTTTGTGACCGTTGGAGTTGAAAAACTAGTTGTTGGAAGCTTTCTGTAAAAGATATAGTCGACAGAAGAAAATGCATAGTTGATTAATTTTACAAATAAAACAAAACATAGTCGACAGACAAAAATGCATAGTCGACTATCTTATAACACAAAAATCTCATAGTCGACAGATGCATATGCATAGTCGACTATTGCAAAAATGTGAAGAGATTTTTGAATTTTATGAACAAAAATAGTCGACAGATGAAAAGTCATAGTCGACAGACTGAAAAATAGTCGATAGAAGCCTTAAATAGTCAACAGATCAAATCAGCACAGTCGACTATCCTTATAACATAGTCGACTATTTTCAAGCATAATCAACAGCATTAAATCACATAGTCGACTATCCATTTAGAAAAAATGAAAACTAAACAAATCCTCATTTCGATTCTTTTGAAAACAAGTTGAGATTATTAAAAACATATTTATTTTGAATCTAAATACACTCAACCACACTTTAACATTTCTGCTATATAAATTTTCATAACTTTGCTCAAAGAGATTTAAAGATTGCTTTTCTCATTCATATAGATTGATTAAAAAAACTTTGTCCATATATATATACTTACTCATAAAGATTTAGAGATTGATTTTCATATAGTCATTATCAAAACCATTATTTTATTTTTCAAGAGTAAAATATCAATTTTCAAGTCGCGGCTATGCCGCAACAATCCGACCGCTTGTGGTCGGATTTCTTGAAAATTCGACCATTCTCGTGCTTGCCGACGACGTGGCTTGGCTCCCCACGCTTGCCCGACCGTTCCCTTGGACTCCCCGAGGTCGGAAACCCCCCCTGTCGGCGGTCGGCCATGGCTATCCCAAGTTTTGCAAAATTACAATTTGCCCTCAACTTTTGCTTTATTGCACTTAGCCCCATTTTCATCAACCCCTGAACTTTCTTTTATTACCATTAGGACCCTCACTTTCCAAAACTCACACTTCTTCTTTTGAAGATTCCGAGAAATCATCGTTTCGACCTCCCTCCGACCGATTCGAAAAATTTTAAGAAATTGCACTTTGGCCCGAATTTTCGTTTCGGCCATAAATCCGATTGCTTCTTCCAAAAACCACTTAAGGGTTGTTTAATACACCAAATATGACCCTCATCGGTGTTCCGTTGACTTCCCGGAAGGCCCCTGCGATTATTTAGTTTTTCGGCCTTACACCTAGCTGTATTTTCGCTGTATCGAAAACTGTTTCCAATCCAGTTTCTTCCGATACTAAAAATCACTTCCTGACTTGCTCATTACTACTATCCTATTTTCCTTTGATATCTAAGTCTCGGGGCACTCCCTTCGATTGATTCGGCAGCTTATTTATGCTATTAAGTCCGTTTTCGATATTTAATTCTCATTTAAATGACGTGGCCGCCTTATGCCAAAACGGGGTTTCACAAGAGGTAAGAGAAGAGGCATTCAACCTCATTTTCCTTCACCTTGGTGACATTGTCATACACAAGGTAGATGGTATGTCTACTCCTATTGATTTATGAAACAAATTAGATTCGTTATACTCTGTAATGTCTACACCTAATTTAGTTTATTTGAAAGGTATGCTGTTTAATTTCAAAATGAATACATCTAAGTCAATGGATGAGAACATAGACGAATTTACTAGGCTTGCATTATTACTTAGAGGTACTAATCAAGCATTAGGTGACACAAGTGAAGCAATGATTTTGTTAAATTCATTACCTGATGACTATGATGTTGTAAAGCATGCATTGAGGTATACTGGCATTATACTTAGTCTAGACCTTGTTATCTCGGGTATTAAAGCTAGAGAATTGGAACTAGGAACATCTAAGAAATCTAACAATAATTTGTTTGTAAAGAGTAAGAATGAGAAAAAATACTTTACCAGTAACAATGATCACCCTAATAGGTCAAGGTAAAAGGGTAAAAAGAAAGACAAGAAGGGCAAACAAAAATGGAAGTGTTATCACTGTGGAAATGAGGGTCATATTAAGAAGTATTGTTATGATTTTATTAAGAAACAAAAAATAGGGGGGAAATACAAATATGTAAATGCAGGAATCTCTAATTGTTTAGTTGAAGTTCTAAATGTCTCTTATTTATCTGCTAAAAATGAATGGATAATGGATTCTAATTGCTCTTTTCATATGTTCCCCAATAGAGAATGGTTTCAAAATTTTAATCAAAGGGAAACTGGTACTGTTTTCATGGGCAATAACTAGTCATGTAGTGTCCAAGGAATAAGCAACATATCTTTAAAATTGCATGATAATAAAATTAGAATTCTAATTGATGTAAGGTATGTACCAGATTTAAAAAGAAATTTAATATCTCTTGGCACACTTGATGAGTTAGGTTATTCATATAAAGCAGAAAACGGTTTCCTGCATGTTCTTAAAGATGATAATCTTATCTTGTCTGGTACTAAGAAAAATGGCTTGTACATTTTGAATGGTTGTTACTCTTCCCCTGCTAACATGCATTCTGCCTGCATAGCTAATACTGATAAGACAGATCTATGGCACCTGAGGCTTGGCCATATGAGCTTGAAAGGTCTTCAGGCACTGTCAAACCAAGGTTACCTTGGATCAATGCCTGTTGGGTCCCTCGACTTTTGTGAACCATGTGTTATGGGCAAGCAACATAGGCTGAGTTTCCATAAGGGAACTCACCTGGCAAAGGCATGCCTAGAATATCTTCATGCTGACCTACAGGGGCCTTCTCAAGTCGCCACCTTTGGTGGTAATATGTACATTCTATCTATTCTGGATGATTTTACTCGAAAGATCTGGGTGTTTCTATTAAAATCAAAAGATCAAACCCTATAGAAGTTTAAAATCTGGAAAACAATGGTAAAAAACCAAATAGATAGGAAAATCAAAACACTTAGAACTGACAATGGTCTTGAGTTCTGCAGTAGAGCCTTTGTTACTTTCTGTAATGATCAAGGTATACTTAGACACAAAATAGTTAGGAACACTCCCTAACAAATTAAATAAGGTAGCTGAACAAATGAACAGAACCCTACTTGAAAAAGTTAGGTGCCTATTATTCACATCTAACATGTCTAAGTCATTTTGGGGTGAGGCTCTATCTATTGCAGCCCATTTAGTAAATAGAAGTCCTTCTACTATTTTAAATTTTAAATGCCTTGAGGAAAATTGGACTGGTAGGAAGTTAAATTTAAATTACCTAAGAGTATTTTACTGTGAAGCCTATGCTCATTAGTCTGAAGGTAAACTTGAACCTAGGTCCATCAAATGTGTGTTTGTTGATTACCAAGAAGGTACCAAGGGATATAGGTTATGGGATAGGGAATCTGCTGGAGTCAAAATCATAATCAGTAGAGATGTATCTTTAATGAAAATGTTTTTCTTTATAAGACCATCAACCTAAAAGAAACAAACACTCAACAAAATCTAGATGATTTTATTGTGTTAGGGGGATCTCAGATTGAGGTGGAGCAACCAGCAGGAAGTAATGACCTGCCAATTGCTCCAGCCTCATCTGAACCTAATCAACCAAATGTTACCTTGCCTATGTCTCATCATAAAAACACCTCTAATCATGATGATGATCAAGAGGAACAAGAGGAAGAACCTGAGATTGAGGTGGAGCATAATAACTCACCTTAAGATCTCAGTGACTATCAGCTTACACGTAATAGGAGCAAGAGGGTTTCTAGACCCCTTACAAAGTATGTTTACTCAGACTTAGTGTATTGTGCTTTAATTGCTGGAAAAGAGTTGAGGAGAGTAAGCCAACCTCATATGAGGAGGCTGTCAGCTCCAAAGACTCTATTAAATGGCGTCAAGCCATGGATGAGGAAATGAACTCCCTCAAGGTAAATGGAACTTGGAAATTGGTCCTGAGACCACAGAAACAGAAATTGATCCAGTGCAAATAGCTGTTCAAATTAAAAGAAAGTATGTCTCCCACTGACCCACTTAGATATAAAGCTAGATTAGTTGCTAAGGGTTTTACTCAGAAGAAAGGTATAGACTACAATAAAATTTTCTCACTAGTAGTAAAATTTAAGACCATTCGCATTATACTTGCTGTTGTTGTTCAATTTGATTTAGAATTAGAACAATTAGATGTTAAAACAGTTTTCTTACATGGTGACCTTGATAAATGTATTTATATGGTTCAGTCAACTGATTATATTAATCATACTCATCCTGAACATGTATGTTTACTAAAAAAATCTTTGTATGGCTTAAAACAATCCCCAAGACAATAGTATAAAAAGTTTGATAGTTTTATCCTAGGGATTGGTTTTGAAAGAAGTCAATATGATAACTGTTTTTACTTCATTCTCACTGGTATTCCTGTTTATCTACTGTTGTATGTAGATGATATCCTGATAATCAGTAAGTCCAAAGAAAAAATTAGTGAATTAAAGTCAATGTTAAACACTAATTTTGATATGAAGGACCTAGGACCTGCTAGGAAAATTCTAGGAATGACAATAGAGAGAGAAAGAAGTAAATCAACCTTGAAAATTCATCAACATAACTATCTTATTAAAGCTATTCGAAGATTTGGTATGCAAAATTGTAAAATTGTAGGAGTTCCCTTAGCTGGTCATTTTTCTTTATCTAAATCTCAATGTCCCACATCTAATTCAGAATTAATTAAAATGGAAAATGTAACGCCCTGCTTTCCCGGGCGCGTTATAAACTTCGAATAATTCTAGGACAATAATTTTTTTTTTTGCTTTCAAACTAATCCTAAATCACATCATTCTTTGTATCCGTCCCAAAATTCCCATACATCAATCTCAAAAGAGAATCATTGTATACATCAAATGCAGAAGCAAGGATCGAACCTGATACCTTAACATTAATCGAAATTCAGATCATCGTTCCTCAACATAACTTAATGCATACCTTAAGTTCTCAAATAACATTAACCCTAAATAAGATTATACATTATTATTCCTTAAGACGTTCAGAATTCAAAGTAACAAAACTTAAATACATGGGCTAAATCACATACATTCAACTCTACATACCATTCATCATACACTTTGTTAAGTGTCATTTCATGCATCATTCATCTTTGTTTCTGCTATATTCTCTATCTGGAATGTTTGAATATTCAAGGGGAAAAACTCAAGTTAGATGATGAACCATCTAAGTAAGGGTACATAATGCTTTATTATGTGCGTATACAATGTCTTACTCATCGTAGGCCTCTTTCGAAACCGGGGTGTCTGGGGGCACCCTTGGTAAAGTAGCAATGCCAGTTCATACTCCCTACGGCCTCAATGCATGTGATCAATGATATCAACGTGTACATATGCATTTCATAGCATGTCATGTATGCAATCTACGTGATGGATACATATCGAAATATGTCAATATGATGAAAGCATTCTCGATGATCGATTTTTTTTTTAAAAAACATAAATCAATTACAAACCAAGCATTTTTTCCTTAAAACTAAATTTAATTTGAAAGTACCACTTACCTTCTCAAGCTTACCAGGTTACCTCGATATTCGTGCATTGCCTCGTGCATCGCCTCGATTTGCGTGCCAATCTCAAAATTTGACAAGTCACTACAACTTAAAGCTCAAAACATCCTAATCACCATAATTATTTAAATAAATATTAAAGCCTATATTTTTCATAATTTCTAATATTTTCTTTAATTTTCTTTTTAATTTTCCTCAATAAATCCAAACTAAATATTTTTCAAATATTTTCTCAAATATTTTACTATGAAAATTCATAAAATAATATTCTTGAATTTCTTAAATTTTTTAGGGAATTTTACTTACCTTGACTTAGTCTCTCCGACTTCCTCAGTATGCGTGTCATATCCTCAAAACGCGTGTCCAAATTATTTTCTCGCCCAAAATCTCCAGAATATTAGGAAATATCCAAACCCTATTTTTCGGGTTTTTTTCGAGAATTTTTCTATTTTTTCTTCTTTTTCTTTCTTTTCTTTTCTGTTTCTTTCTTTTCCTTCTTTCTTTTTTTCTTCATTCTCTTCTTCTTCTTCTTCTTCCTCCTTCTCTTCTCTGCCTCATGCGCTATGCCCAGCTGCCACCTCGCGCCATCGCCAGGCCTTCATTGGCCGTTGCACCGACCTCACCCACACGCACACATGCACCGCCCAGCATTGTCGCGCCGCTATTGGAGCTGCCCGCAGCTGTCGTTGGCCGTGGCTAGTTGCGGCCATGGCTGCGCCAGCTTCTCCCAACCGCCTCACGACCTCCTCCAAGCTCGAAGGTCGTCACTGCACCTTGCTGGAAGCTCCTCGGGAGCTACCTGATCACCCCATTGCTGCCTAGCAGCTGGAGCTCACAACCATGGCTGCCATGGCCGCGGCTTTGCTGCTTCTGGCCATTCTCATGGCTTCAGCTCTCTCTCTCTCTCTCTCTCTCTCTCCCGAAGCTCGAGCTCCCTCTATTCGAAGCTCTTGGCCCAAGCTCTCATGCTTCTTCTTCTCCAATTGCTTTCAACCACTCGCTCCCTATTTATAAGCCCTTAATAGCTCTCTCTTTCTCTCTTTCTGCCCATACTTTCTTTACGTGAAAAACACTTCATGACAGCCATCATTTGGCAGAGGTGTGGCCACCATTTTTAGGGGGCATGCATGGGTTGTACGGCATGGCCATTGCGTGCCTGGGTTGCTTTACAGAGACATGGCCTCTGCGTACATATATATATAATTATATATTAAATTATAAAAATTGAAAAATTATATATTTAAATCCTATTTTTTAACCCTATTTCACTTCTTAATTTTGTAATTACAATTATACTCTCAAATATTGAATTAATTTACATTATAACACCAAAAATACAAAATTAATAACTAAAGATTAACTCGATACAGACGATTTTGCCATAGTGTCCTCATCGAGTTATCGTTTCATCTCGAAACCACTGAAGGGTTGCTTATTACGAAAAATCGGAACCCCCCCAAGGTTCCGTTGATTTTTCGAGAGTCTCCTACAATGATTAGGTTTTGCAGCCTAAATAGTAGTTGTATTTTAGCTGTATCAAAAACTATTCCTGATCTAATTTCTTTCGATACTATAAATTCTATCTCGAAACGCTCATCGAAACCATATAATTTTCCTTAGACAATTTCACTCCGAGGCATTCACTGCAGTCGATTCGATACTTATAACTGCTATCAAGCCAATTTTTCGGTATTCTAAATCTATCCAAATTACGTGGTAACCTCTACAAACATGGAGTATTACAGAAAATATCCCCTATGCCAATGCAATCGGAGCTATTATGTATTCAATGATTAGTACTAAGTCAAATCTTGCATACTCAATATCTTTGCTTAGTAGATATATGTCAAATCCGGGGAAACCACTTTGAGATGCATTGAAATACATATGTTAAGGTATATTAATGGATCTGTAGACATTGGCCTATGTTATAGAAGGAGATTTGATACTCTTAATCTTGTGGGATATGTAGACTTTGATTTTGCAGGTGATAAGGACTCAAGGAAGTCAACCACTGCATACTTCTTCACCTTTGGTGGAAATTGTATCAGTTGGAAATCCCAACTTCAGCCTCTGGTGGCTTTGTCCACCACCGAGACTGAATTTGTTGCTGTGACTGACGCTTTCAAATAAGCTATATGGCTTCAAAGCTTAATCAAGGAGATCCACTTACTCCAAAGCAAAGTGATGGTGCTCTCAAACAGTCAAAGTGCCATTCGCCTATCCAAGAACCCGGTATATCATGACAAACCAAGCACATGGAGGTAAAGTATCATTATGTTAGAGATTTAATAGCTAATGGCACTGTGAGGATTTTGAAGGTGCCTTCAGAAGATAACCCAATTGATATGGGGATAAAAGTCCTAACTACAACCAAATTCAAGCACTGTTTGGATTTGCTGCACGTGAGAATTGGTTGATTTAATCAACCAGAGCCATGAAGGTGAGAATTGATGCATGCTACACTTGAGAGAATCTGGATTCACCTATAAGTTTGGAGCTTCAAGGTGGAGATTGTTGATAGTGAAGCCCCAAACGATGTTGTTGGGTTTATGCTGGTTGGAGGGCCACGTGCAGCAACCGTAGCTTGCCATTTGACAGCTGTTGGATGGTAGCACATGGCAACCATCAGCAGCTCCCTGATGGCGCCCGTCTACCCTCTCTTGCCCGATCATATTCCTTGCCCGCCTGCCATTTCTGTTGGAATAATCATCGTGCCTGCACAATTGAATCCTAACTTTTTCATCCATGCTTTATGAGACTTGATCCCAGCCATCCATCATCGTTTTTAATCCCGCCCCTCGAGATGTGAACCAGGCCAGAGGAAAGAGATGAAAAAGGCAAGAAAGAAAGAAACAAAAAGGGGAAAAAGAAAGATCGAGAGAAAGGAAGTGAAGTCTTCGCCTTCGGGCTAAGGTTTTTTCTCTGGTTTGCTCTCTATTTATTCTTTGTAAAGGATCTATATAGATTGCGTTTAATGGTTTGATAGGTTTTGCCTTTGATCTGTATTAAGTGATTATTAGGCAAGTTTTGATTCTCGAACCACAGTTTGTACAGAGAGATTAAGAGGGTTTCATGTGGATATATTCTTCAATTCTATTCTTAGTGCAGTGAGCTCTTCTCACCAGAGCTCAACGTGGACGTAACCATATTTTGGCTAAACCACGGTAAAAATCTTTGCCTCGTCGTTTTGCTTTTCTGTTTCATTTCTGCTCGATGTATGTATGTTTATGCTCCCTATTTTGTTCATCATGTGTTTGTGATTGAAACTATTGTAAGACCCTAAGGTTTGTGTTATCGGTTCCCAACAGTAACTGTCAAAGACAACAAAACACTCAAAAGTCTTAAAGATTTTTAGTGTAATAAACAAGCCTTAAGAATGATTTAGAAGTATAGAAGAAATTCTATCTTTTAACCAAATAAAAAGTCTACTTGATAGAGTTGTTCTTGCAGTTTTAAATCAAAGAAAAATTCTCTCTCAGCAAATCTTCTACAAGTAGAAGTGAATCGATAAAGCTGTAGTGCTTGTACTATAAAGCTTCTTTTTTATTGGCAAAGCAACCTACAAGCACCATGAAGCTTGTGCATAGAATTTACATATATACTGTTATGTGACAACAAAACCAAAATAAAGCTGAATAAGTAAAGCAAATACCCGATGTTAGTTTGGTAAGCCACAAAGGCGACGTTGGTGGAATGCCTGTGGTCAAGGTACAATACATAAAAACCAAATCCGCATACAAAACATACATAGAACTAATGAAAAGAAAACAAACCTATAAATAATTAGAAAGCAACACATATCCGTCAGCGTAGATTAATACTCACAAAGATAGATCAAACAGCGAATAAGTTGCACCGGGATGTAAGATCTACTTCCAAGACTTAGGAATGAATATGCTGACCGGCTTTTAAAGGAATGAGGTCTGCTGGCTAGCAGATTCAGTGCAGTTAATCCTTTCTCGTCCCGTGCTTGAGCAAGATTTGGAAATGAATTCACTATCTCCAATGCTAGACCTGCTCAACATGAGAAGACAAACCCTAAATAAAATTATACAATTTGGAATCTAGTGAGAAAGTAACCGAGATTTGAATTCGAGATCTCAAAAACTCACATAGGCTAGTAGCTGTCACTGAGCTACAACTTGAGTGGTAAGAAGAAGACACTTACTATAATATTCTCCGATGACGGCGGCATGAAGGATAGTGCAGCCGTCATTTCTCGGTGTTGGTACGTTGTCCTTGTTTAGTTCCATCAAGCAATCGAACACATCTTTCTTCCCTGATGCAACGGCAACATAAAGCGGCGTCTCGCCCAAACTATTGCGTGCCAAAGCCAAGCCTTTATCCTTCTTCAATATGATTCCTACGACTTTGCGTCGCCCAAACCTCGCGGCTTCGTGCAAGGTCGTGTTGCCTTTGAAGTTCCCTTTCTTCAGCATTTCCCGGCTCAACAGGACAGAGAGTTCTTTGAAAGCCGATTCATTGCCGTTGATGGCCAGAAAATGGAGAATCGTGTTGCCGTGCGCGTCGACATGCGCCAGACCGCCTTGCCATTTGAAGTAGTCGTGGAGGACTTGAAATGAATCTTTCTTCCAATCTAACACTGCTCTAAAAGCTTTTTGATGGCTACCAATGGCAGCGGGGCTGATTCCTGCTCCTGTCATTTTGGGAGTGGACTTCTAGGTGTTTGGCCAGGCGGTTTTACTGTTTATAAACTATCAAACGTTAAGCTTTCTATAGTTTATTTAGTTAATTATAGATATGTTAAAAATTTAAAGGTTAAACTGTCGAGTTTAAATATTATTTAACAGCATTTTAAAAAAATTCTCAATTTTTCTCAAAATTCTGGACATAACTTAGTTGATCAATTATTTTATAATTTTACCCTCTAATAACTATCATATTTTTAACTATTATAAAACACATTCCTCCTCTCCTCCAAATATTATTTAATTTTAAAGTTTTACATAATTTTTAAATTAAAAAAAATAGAAATACTACTTTTCCCCTCTAGACTATGCGTTGACTACTCTAATATTTTTTTACCATTTCAATCCAACCCTTTTTTTTTTGATAAAAAATAAATATATATAGATTAAAAAGTGTACAAGATATCATTGGGCATACCCAGGATGATACAATGACAAGACGCAAAAGCCAGTGGCCCGCGAGATGCAGTGAATAAAACATACAATACAAACAACAATGACTTTGCAAAATATTTAAATCCGCACACAGCAACCAGCCAGCGAATCCAATTGGAACCGGACCCACGCGCTGGTGCAAAACCATACATGAAGGCCCAAAGTAAAAATCCCAATCGGGCCCATGTGCATAAGCCCAAATGACATCTCCGATCAATCTGGATCCCTCACATCACAGCTGGAAAAGTCAAATGGTAGCAGCCAATCAATCTGCCAAAACAGATGGTCAGAACCTGCCAGAACATACTGACAAAGCAAGCACCCGCTAAGGCAAGACGCAATGAAAATTCAAATTTGAATTTTCAAACATGCCAGATCAGCCGCGAACAAACATTGAAAATTCAAATTGAATTTTCAAAACACACACCAGAATAGCCGTGGACATCCAAGGACCAACTGGGCCCCACCGATCAGAAACCCACCACGATAGAATCCGCAAGGAGAACCTTCAAGCTAGCAGGAGACCATCAATGGAGCACCAGCGCGATCCAGATCTGGTCATCACGCAACAAACTGGATGCCCAATCAGAAACCCACATCAATCGGATACCCAAATCAAGGATCCCAACCCGCGAGCAACAAAAACCCACATCAGTCGGATACCCAAATCAAGGATCCCAACCCGCGAGCAACAAAAACCCACATCAGTCGGATACCCAAATCAAGGATCCCAACCCGCGAGCAACAACCGAGCAGACACCCCCCACACGGACAGAACCCAATCAAGGATCCACCCAACCGGATTGGTCAATCGGATCGAGCTCTCCGCGACCAGACCCATTTCGAGAGAACCCCAGACCAGAGAACACAACCTGTGAGCCTCAATTCGTCCACCATCGGAAACCTTGCACGAACAGAAGTTACCATGGACTCAACCGAGCAGACACCAAAAACGGAAAATCCAACCTGCTTCCACACAAGAATCCATTGAAAATACGCACCGAACAGCTTCTGAAATTATCACGCATAAGGAAAAAAAGACGATCAAAGCCGGAAATGCCAGATCCAACTAAAGATCACATTAACCAGCACCCCATACATGAACCAGCAGCAATATCGAGCAGAAAAATACGATTCGTGGACGCAGCAAACAGCCAAAGCCATTAATCGGAAATCCCAGCACGCAAGCAGACCCCATCCGAAGAACCCCCAACCGAACCTGCCCAAACGGATGCCCAATCCATGGACAGACCCAACCGAAAATCCAATCAGGAAGAAGAACAACCTGCGATCAAACCTTGCTAGAAGAAGTCCCCAAACGGATCCCAATTAAGGAAGTACATCACGCGACGCAAAAACACAATCAGAGAACCACACCGCGGACAAAAAACAGGAATTCAATCAGTAAAATCCAACCAGCAGCGGCCATCAAGCATAAGACTCAACACACAGATCGGTCTCAAAACGAAGTGAGCCAACCTGCGGACAGCCATAGCAAGTAGAAATTCCCATCCGAACCCCCAAGAAGAAGCCCCATTCCGCAACGAGGGACTCGTCAAGCAGTAGTCACCCCACGATCCGACCCCAATCAGAACAACCATTAGAGACTCCAACCAGCGAACACCCACCGAAACAGAACCCAGCTCGCCTTCACATCCCAATCGAGTGGATTCCCATCCGAAATGACCAATCGCGACCCCTCAATGTCACGTGGGTCCGCCAGCCAATCTGGAAGGCCGAGCTGAATTGCTCAAGGATTGGGTGGGGAAAGAGAAGAGAAGAAATCGGAAGCAGCGGAATTGATCAAATTTTGTCTCGAACGCCTTCGAACTAAACGGTGCCGTCTTATTACGTTTATTACATCTATTGTATTATATTTTATATTCTTTTTGCAGATGCACTTTAAGGAAAAAGGTATAAATAGTCTGTTAGCTAAGGAGAAACCACGTGAATAGTTGTTGAACCTGACTTTTCTCACCTCTTGCCTCTGTAATTCTCCTTCTTCTCTCATCTTCTTCTGGATTCTTCTATTGTTCGCTGTATTTTTTGCATTTTCAATACAATAAACCAGTGGGGTAGAGAAATTCCCATTGAGTTTTGGAGGTTGCAGTGTTGAATTGTGTGAGTGGATTGTGTATAACCTTATCAATTGTGACAATTGGTATCAGAGTGGTTCAGATCTAATAGGGATATGGAAACCAGAAACAAGGGCATGGAAGAACACTTTAAGAGATACGATAAGGAGATCAGTGAATTGGAAGTAGCCTTCCAGGATGTGAAGAATTCTGTGAAGGCTGTAGATGAAAGAATAACTGGGAGACTTGATACAATCGAATGAGCCATAGCGGAAATGAATAAGAGGATGGCTGATACGGTAGATAAATATGAATCTGTTCTCTCAATGATGGCTCAAATGGCTAATGGAAAGGGAAATGGAAAGGAGAAGATGGAAAAAGCATCCGGTTCGCCTTGCTTCTCTGGAACTGGAATTCTGGCTGCAGTTCCTGGTAATTCTTATTACACCTCTGGCAAATCTGATGGTAGAATGAATATTAAGCTACCTAAAATAGATTTCCCTTATTTTAATGGAGAGGGGCCTAAGGAATGGCTGCGGAAGGCCAGAAAATATTTTCAAATTCATCAAGTGCCTGATGACTTGAGAGTTGGCATAGCTGAGATGTACTTAAGGGGGAAAGCAGACATATGGTTTCATAGTTTTATAGCTAGTCATCCTAATGCTAGCTGGGGAGTATTTGCAACGGAGGTGTGTAAGAGATTTGCAGAGACCACGGGTGAAGAAGTAATTGAGACCTTTAGTAAAATCAAACAAAAAAATGGAGTGAGTGAATACCAGGAGTTGTTTGAGGAATTAAAGGCACAAGTCATGATGGCTCTACCCCACTTGCCTGAGAGCTATTACATATCAATCTTCACCAGTGGACTCCGGGAGGAAATCAAGTCTATGGTGAAGATAATGAAACCCCACTCATTATCCCAAGCCTTTGAGATTGCCCTTTTACAAGAAGCAACCATCCATGCCTTATCCAGAAACTCCAAACCTCAGAAGCCAACCCTACCTTTAAAAACTTACCCCTCTCAGAAACCAAACTTCCCATACACTCAAAATTTCAACGCTGCCCAAATACCAAACCCCACCAGCTCACTAAACCCAACAAATAAATACAAAACCATTACCCCAACCGATATTCAGACCAAAAGAAGCCTAGGACTGTGCTTTAAGTGTGATGAGAAATACACACCAGATCATGTTTGCAAGAACAGAATGCTGAATTTCATTGTTGTAGATGAAGAGGAGAATGGGAAAGAACCAGAACCAAGGGAAGAAGGTTCTGATGATAAGAATGACACTGAGGAATTGATGCAAATTTCTATGAATGCTTTGTGGGGAAATACTAAGCATAAGTGCATCAGAATACAGGGGAGGGTGAAGGGCAGGAGGGTATCAATTTTGATTGATAGTGGAAGCACACATAGCTTCATTGGTGAGAAGTTAGTGAAAGCATTAGGGTATACAATCAAAAAGAACAACCCTATGATTGTGAGAGTGGCCAATGGTGAAAAACTGGAGAGCAGGATTATGTACCAACCCATCTGCTGGCAGATGCAAAATTATGAGTTCCAATTTCAGTTGAGAACCCTAAACTTAGGGGGAAGTGACATGGTGTTAGGGGTTAACTGGCTGAGCCAATATGGGCCAATTACTTGTGACTTCGCAGAGGGCTATATGAGTTTCAAATATAAAGGAGAAACAGTGACCTTCAGGAGGGAAAATAGTAGCAACATTGCAATGATGACTGGTGTGGAGTTAGAAGCTTGGTTGAAGGACCATGAATATGGCATAATGGCTCAGCTATATTCACTAGAAGAAGGAGAGTTAACAGATGTGCCTGAAGATATCAAACCAATTCTAGATGAATTTGAAGATGTCTTTTCAACTCCAACAGGCTTGCCCCCTGAAAGGTGCCATGAGCATCAGATTGTGCTTAAGGAAGGGGCACAACCTTTTAAATTGAGACCGTACAGGTTCCCTTTTGTACAGAAAACAGAAGTGGAGAGACTGGTACAAGAGATGCTGGACTCAGGGGTCATCCAGGTTAGTAGCAGCCCATTTGCTTCTCCTGTTTTACTGGTTAAAAAAAAAGATGGAACCTGGAGGTTTTATGTTGATTATAGACAATTAAACCAATTAACCATCAAAGACAAATATCCAATGCCAATGATAGATGAATTATTGGATGAATTAAATGGGGCTAAGTGTTTTTCTAAGATAGACCTCAGGGCTGGATATCATCAGATCAGGGTTAAAAAGGAGGATGTGTATAAAACAGCTTTCCGAACTCACCAGGGGTTGTATGAATTTAAGGTCATGCCATTTGGGCTGACCAATGCTCCTGCCACTTTCCAAAGTTTAATGAACAAGGTTTTCCAAAGTTACTTGAGAAAATTTGTTTTGGTGTTTTTTGATGATATACTGGTGTATAGTCCAGATATTAAGAGCCACTGCAACCATCTAAGGACTGTATTAAGGGTGCTGAGGGAGAATCAGTTGTTTGCCAAACTCAGTAAATGTAATTTTGGACAACCACAAGTTGAGTATTTGGGCCATATCATTAATCAACATGGAGTGTCTGTTGATCCTACAAAAATAAAAGCTATGCAAAATTGGCCTATTCCCAAGAACTTGAAGCAGCTCAGGGGTTTTTTGGGGCTCACTGGATATTATAGAAGGTTTGTTCGAGGTTATGGATCGTTAGCTAAGCCCCTGACGAATCTACTAAAGAAAGATGGTTTCATTTGGAGTGAGGCTACTGAATCAGCTTTTAACCATCTCAAAACAGCCATGAGCACAACCCCTGTACTAGCTATGCCTGACTTTGATCTCCCATTCACAGTGGAAACTGACGCATGCTATGGTGGTTTAGGGGCTATTCTGATGCAGAAAGGAAGACCTATAACCTATTACAGTACAGCAATTGGCCCTGGAAAATTGAGGCTGTCCATATATGAGAAGGAATTGTTAGCTTTGGTATCTGCAGTTAGTAAATGGAGACATTACTTAGAAGGGCATCATTTTGTAATAAAAACTGATCATCAATCTCTCAAATTCCTTCTTCAGTAGAGAATCACCACTCCTTTGCAATAAAAGTGGTTGACCAAACTAATGGGGCTCGATTATGAAATCCAATATAAGAAAGGGACTGAGAATTGTGTTGTAGATGCCCTTTCCAGGAGATTTGAGATTGCTGAGGAATGCAATGCTGTTACAACACAGATTCCAGCTTGGGTACAAGAGGTTATAGAAAGTTATGAGGGAGACCAGGCTGCCAGTAACATTATCCAGTCGCTAACCTTGGATTCTAATGCAGCTACTAACTATAAATATCACAATGGAGTTCTAAGGTACAAAGGGAAACTATACATTGGTGCTAGTGGGAAAATCAGACAGAAGCTTATACAATGCATACATGATTCGCAAGAAAGGGGACACTCAGGGATACAAGCAAGTATCCACAGAGCCAAGCAACAATTTTACTGGCCTGGAATGACCCAAGACATTAAGAAAATAGTGCTGCAATGTGAGGTCTGCCAGAGGTGTAAAAATTAGCATGTACCATACCCTGGCCTACTCCAACCTTTACCAGAACCTACACAACCGTGGAGTCATATCTCTATGGATTTTATTGAAGGCTTACCTTCCTCTGAGGGCAAAACAGTTATACTAGTGATTGTGGACCGGCTTACCAAATATGACCACTTTATAGCACTGCAGCACCCTTACACTGCCAAGAAGATAGCACTAATATTCTTGGACAACATTGGTAAATTACATAGCATCCCTCAGAGTATTGTTTCAGATAGAGATAAAGTGTTCACTAGTATCTTTTGGCAAGAGTTATTCAAACTTTTGGGGACTAAACTACAAATGAGCTCAGCCTACCATCCCCGGACGGATGGCCAGACTGAGAGACTCAATCAGTGCTTAGAATTATACTTGAGATGTATGTCGTATACTCAGCCTAAGACATGGATTAAGTGGCTATCATTAGCAGATTGGTGGTACAATACCACTCATCACACTGCAATCCAAAGAACCCCTTTTGAAGTCTTATATGGTTTTCTTCCACCTCATTTGGCTTTGGGGCCTTATCAGTAGACAAAAGTAGCCTCAGTTGAAGAAGTATTACAGGAAAGGTATCAGATGGATAAGAAGCTTATGGAGAGTCTGGGACAAGCACGATCTAGAATGAAGTTCTATGCAGACAAAAAAAGAATAGAAAGAGAATTTCAGGTGGGAGAATGGGTGTATCTGAGGTTGCACCCTTATCAGCAACAGTCTTTGGCCAAAAGAGTGAATTACAAACTCAGCCCCAGATTTTATGGCCCTTATGAAATCACAAAAAAGGTTGGAGCAGTGGCCTACAGATTAGCCCTCCCTGAGACAGCTAAAATACACCCCATTTTTCACGTTTCTCTTCTCAAGAAGAAAATAGGGGATCAAGCAGTAAAAGTGGCTGCACTCCCCACTGCAGATCCAAGCCAAGACATAGTATTTTACCCTGAGAAAATCTTACAAACAAAGGACTTACCGAAAAAGAGGGGCAAGGTGATCTTATGGCTGATTAAATGGAAGAATCGTAGTCTCGAAGAATCCACCTGGGAATCAGCTGAAGAAATATTGAAGAAATTTCCAAACTTCGAAACTTGGGGACAAGGTTATGGTAAGCGAGAGGGATGTCACGTGGGTCCGCCAGCCAATCTGGAAGGCCCAGCTAAATTGCTCAAGGATTGGGTGGGGAAAGGGAAGAGAAGAAATCGAAAGCAGCGGAATTGATCAAATTTTGTCTCGAACGCCTTCGAACTAAACGGTGCCGTCTTATTACGTTTATTACATCTATTGTATTACATTTTATATTCTTTTTGCAGATGCGCTTTAAGGAAAAAGGTATAAATAGTCAGTTAGCTAAGGAGAAACCACGTGAATAGTTGTCGAACCTGACTTTTCTCACCTCTCGTCTCTATAATTCTCCTTTTTCTCTCATCTTCTTCTGGATTCTTCTATTGTTCGCTGTATTTTCTGCATTTTCAATACAATAAACCAGCGGGGTAGAGAAATTCCCGTTGAGTTTTGGAGGTTGCGGTGTTGAATTGTGTGAGTGGGTTGTGTATAACCTTGTCAATTGTGACACTCAATACCGCAAACGACCTTCAATCGAAAAACCCCCAATCGGAAAAACATCCAGCAAGTAGAGCTCAAAAACGGAAGAGCAATCTGCTATACTCATGCAACGATATAGAACGGGCCGAACAGATTCAAAGCCCATCGCGCACAGAAAATATAGCATCAAATACATCCTCAGGCACAATGAAATCAATAATCCTTAAATTCGGTGGACACCCAATTCAAAAGGAAAACTGAAAACACAATAACCCAGATGCGAACAGTACAAATGAACGCGAAATTTTCAGATCCAGCATCGAAATCTCACAAAATCAATAAAGAATCTGAGAAACAGCGCAACCCAAATGCAAAACACAGCAGAAATCGCATGAACCAGGAGACACATCTGCAATACTCTTGCACCGATTGGAACCCAGCTCCGGATCTGGGCGAGAACCAGCACAAAAACCTGTAAGCAGCATCAGATCCCAGAACATTGCAACCCAGATGCGACAGGGTAAGATTTCAGCAACCCATGCGCGAACATATCCAGATCTCTGTAACCCAGATTTGAACACAGCAAATGAGGATCGAAAATCACCCAAAGAAGAACACCGCTCCACAGATGCGGCCCAGCACCAACGCAATGACCAGCATGCGCAAACCGAAAAGAAACAGCAGAGATCTGATAGACCTCCACTACCCCCATCGTAAAACACGAGCCGAAAAGCATCATATGAGAACGAAACAAACCCCGCTGCAAAGAGACAAGGCAAATGAACAGCTACGAATAGCGTAAACCACTGCTAAGGACTGAAGATCCCAGCAACTTGCAACTCCTGAGTAGATTCAAGAAGATGCAGCGAAGAAAGACCCTGAGCAAGTCACGCAATGAGGCAGCCGGGTGGGGTTTCCCCCACCCAGTGAGAGCTTCTCTCTCTAAACCACAAGCTGATTCACCCATTCTTTTTTCTTACCGGCCATTGTTGTCCCCTCTCGCTCTCTCGTATGACTCTCTCTCCCTTTCAGCTCTATCTCTCACGAACCCCCTTCTCTCTCTGTCTCATTAATTAATTAAATACATTTAATTAATTTAAATCATAAAATTAAACTATAAATGTACTTGTAATACATTTTTTTTTTTGTTAGTAATATCAAATTTTTGCAACTTAATAAATTAAGTTATTTGATCAAATAACTTAATAATTTAATAACAAAAAATATACTATAAGTACATTAATAATTTAATTTTATAATTTAAACATTCAATTAATTAAATATGTTTAATTAATGAGATGGAGATGGGGGGTTTCGTGAGAGATAGAGCCGAGACAGAGCCGAGACGGAGAGAGCGTCATGTGAGAGAGGGAGAGGGAGAGGGAGGGGAAACAATGGCTGGCAAGGAAAAAGAATGAGAAGATAAAAAATATTAAAAAATATTTGGGTAGTCAAGGGGTAGCTTAGAGGGGAAAAGTAGTATTTCTCAAAAAAAAAAATTAAAAAAAGCGATCTTAAAATAGGGTAAGCCGAACACCCTGCTAGTGAGTGAGGAGGGAAACATGGATTTAGAGACGTTGGGTTTTTAGTATTTTATTTTATGATGATGTATGTGTAGTGTAGCTTCTTAATTAATTAAGGTAATCTCTCTTGCGGAATCTTTAATTATTACTTTTAAGAAAAAGATAAAATTTTGAAAGAATCAAGAAACAGAATAAAGCTCCTTCGTGAGTGGAAGTGCGCCATTATTAATTAATTAATGGCACGTCCCGTCTTGCTACTGAGGAGGGAACCACGGATTCAGAGATGTTGTTGGTTTTTTATTGTTTCATTATGGGCCTGACTAGAAATATAAAAATGGCACCTAAATGTTGTGTATATTTAAATTTTATTTTTTATAATAAAATATCAAAAAAATAAATAAATATTCATACTATATCAAAAAAATAAAATAAAAAAATTTTAAAATGATCAATTAAAAACTACTTTCTTTACAATTTTAAAGATAAAAATATTAATTAAATTAACATAATTAAATTATTTGAGATTTTTTTTAATAGACAACATAGTCTATCTATTCAATCTATTTTATCATATAATATATCCTAAAGAGTCAGCTATTGCACGCATGTCTTAACCCATTGTCTGATCAACTAATACAACATTTTAATCTATTTATGTATTGTAATTAATCTTAATTTTTAGACAACACTAAATGAGCAACATCAGCAAATATATATATATATATATATAACGAGTTTAGGATTGAATAGGAACCAAATCCAATTGGTTGTGGCATTATAAAAGTGTTAAAATAAAAAATAATTATTGAGTCTTAATTATAAGAAGGAAAAGTAGTGATTAAAATAAGTATTTTTGAGAGAGTGAAAGAGAGAGAGAGAAATGTTAGGCATTTTGCAAATTTTGGGGAAGGAGAAATTTTATACAAGGGCAAAATTATTATTTTAAAATAAGAGCAAAATGATCAATTTATTCCCAAATTTATGAGTCCTGAATTGGCAAAATTTTTTGGCCATGAGACAATGGTCTCTTGGGTCACAGTGTAGGTCCGAGCCTATGTATGTGAAGTGTAGCTTCTTAATTAATTACGATAATCTCTCTTAAGGATGGATTAAGAATTAATGCTTTTTAATTACTCTTGAGAAAATGGCAAAAGATTGAAAGAACCAAGAAAGAGAATAAAGAAAGAAAAACAAAGCCCCAGAGGCATAGGATAGATGGTTCATAGGATAGAAAATTACACTTAAAAATACAAGTTCGAGTCATGATAGTCGTAGTATGAAAATTTCATCCTCTTGTAAGGGTGATTTTTTGTGGACATTGTGTACTGTGCCTCTTATCTTAGGAGTCGTCGTATTTTGTGATTAACCCCTCCCATGTACATGGGATAGTATATGAAAAACTCTTAAAATAGAAATTTCACCTTTTACACCCGAAAAAGAAAAACAAAACTATATTGACTTGACTTGACTTTGGAGCTCCAATGCCAGCCCATTACCTCTTAATCTTATTGTTGGTTTTTTCTCCCTAACTAAGCCCAAGGCTATGATGTGGGCTAATCTATCATAGGCCTTAGGGCCCAGGATTGATAGCAAACCAAATGTCCAATCCACACAAATGGCAGCCCAAAAAGGAGATGGCCCAAAAGAAGCTATGTGGCCTTATTTGAGGGGGTTTGGGCCAAGCCTGGCCCAAGCAGCTCAGGCCATATTTTGGCCCAGCCCAAAGCCTCAGTGAGACGCCCATATATAAGCTGTTGGTTGAACTAATCTGCTCTCTCTCCCCTTTGCTCGTTCGGCCGATTCTCTCTTATCCCCTTTCCTGTTGCGATTCGAAACCCTATCCATCTGTTATGGCGATTTCAGATTGCTCCGTGTTTTCGTCGTCATCCTTTGAGTATTATCCATCCTATAATCCAGGTTTTGTTATCCCTCTTTCAGGCGGATTTTTTGCTGGTTTGATGGCTATATATACTCGTTGTTATCTAGGGTTTAAGTGTGGGAAAAACAGAGAGCAAGAGAGACAGGAAGAGAGGAGCCGAGTGTTGCCTTCGTTCTTTGTGAGCTTTGCCTTTTGTGGGTTCATCAGTTAGGTTTTCCGGGTACCTCACCGAAAGGGGTTTTGGGCTGGGTGTTTAGCTTCAGTTTGGAATCCGATCCTTGGTGTTACCTTGTGTGGTATTGGACGACTGAGCCTTGGAATCCTTATCCTTCAACCAAGGGAAGTATTGTTCTAATCCTTTTGATTTTGTTGTTTATATATATAGCTTTGTGCTTGCTTTCGCTTGTTAGGTGGACTAACCAGTGCTCTATGTGCGAGGTTTTTCCCAACAAACTGGTATCAGAGCCTTCTGTGGTGACCGCGACCGAAACCCTAGTACTCGGATCCTAGAGTCTCTCTCGTTGATCCGACAGTACTAAGGCTCGTGGCCCTGCTACTCGATCTCTGGTCTTTGAAGCGCACCTCCGGTGGTGGCGCGCGGCTCTCCTCGGTGGTATGCTCAGACCAAGGACGCTTGGTTGGTTATTTCTGTTTCAGCTTCGGACTGAAAGTCAGTCCGCTCGGTGAGATCCTTCTAAAACCCTAGTTTATGTTTTCAGTACCTAGCAGGCCATCGTGTGGGGGTGGCCATTAGTTTGGGGGTTACCCTGTGGTTGGTAACCATTGTTTGCTGTTATCTCTAGGGTTCTGTGTGATTCTGTGTGATTGGTCTCTTGCCTGATTATCTGTTTTTGATTGTGAATTGTTAAGCTACCAGTAATCTGTCTAAGTGTCAGTTTGTGCATCTAATTTTAAAATCTGTCTCTTGTGTGCTGTGTGCATCATGTCTTCTCAACACTTTGAGTTAGGAGTTTTTAATGGTAAAGGGGATTTTGCTATATGGCAACAGAAAATGAAAGGTATTCTAGTTCAACAAAAGGTGTCTAAGGCTTTAACTGGTTTTGTCAAACCTAGTACATCTGAGGAAGGAAAAGAAATTGTAATTTCTGATATCACAGAAGAACAAAAAGAGATGGATGAACTAGCATATACTTCTATCATTCTTCATCTTTCAGATTCCGTTTTGAGAAAGGTAGGAAAATTAGATTCAACTAAAGAATTATGGAAAAGACTTGAATCCCTTTACCTAACTCAATCCACCCCTAACAAACTCTTCCTACTTGAGAGCTTTTTTAGTTTTAAGCTTGATCCCTCAAAAGATATTGATGATAATCTTGATGTTTTTAACAAATTGGTACAAGATATCAATAATACTGGTGAAACCCTATCTGATCAATACAAAGCTATCATCCTCTTGAATGCTATACCTGATATGTATAAGGATGTTAAGAGTGCCATTATGTATGGTAGAGATACCCTTACTCCTGACATTGTAGTAGAGTCTCTTAAAATTAAAGAAAAAGAGATAAAAGCTGAAAGAAATGATAGGAGAAGTGGAGAGGTTCACTATGTGAGGGGTAGGTCCCAAACTAAGGGTAGTGAGGGACAAAATAAAAACTATAAGAAAAAGGGAAGAGGAAGATCTAAATCTCAAGGAAAAACAAAAGGCAGAAAGTGTTATGGATGTGGTAAAACTGGACACTATATTAAAGATTGCTACATAGAAAAGAATAGACAAAAAGAAAAAGAAAGTAATGAAGCAAATGTGGTGTCTACTCAATGTGAATCTGGGGAAGTATACATGCTTGCTAAACCTGAAATTAACCTGTCTGTGAATTCCCATTTATCTGAGTGGATCTTAGATTCCGGTGCCTCATTTCATGTTACCTCTAATAAACACTGGTTTGAACACTTATATGAATCTGATCATGGTAATGTTGTTACATGTGATAATATTGCATATAAAGTGGTTGGTGTTGGTAATATAATTGTCAAATTTGATAATGGCTATGTGCTAACTTTAATTGGGGTTAGATACATCCCTCAAATGGGTAGGAATCTACTATCAATGGGAGAACTAGAAAAGGTAGGTTTTAAAGGAGAAGTAGGGAATGGCATGATAAAAATGAATAAGGGTGCACTTAGGGCATTTAAAGCTATAAGAAGTAATGGTATCTATATAACACATGCTGAAGTAGCTAGTGACACTATTGCATTAGTTAACTCAGATTACACACAAAAATGGCACAATAGGTTGGCACACGTTAGTATCAAAGGGCTAAAGTATCTAAGTGATAAGGGTGTCTTTGGAAAAGATCAAGTGTCTGACCTACCATTTTGTGACCATTGTGTCTTAGGAAAACACCATAGGCTGTCTTTTTCTTCTAGCAGTCACAAAACCTCCAAAGTGTTAGAATATGTTCATGCAGACCTTTGGGGCCCGGGTAGCAATCCAACATTTGGTGGAAATAAGTATTTTCTCTCCATAATTGATGATTGTTCTAGAAGAGTGTGGGTTTACTTGCTAAAAGATAAAACTGAAACTTTTCAGAAATTTAAAAACTGGAAAATACAAGTTGAAAACCAAACTGGAAATAAAATAAAATTTCTAAGAACAGATAATGGCCTTGAATTCTGCAATGTCAATTTTGATAATTTGTGTGTTGAAAATGGAATAACTAGGCATAAAACAGTCCCATATACTCCTCAACAAAATGGAATTGCTGAGAGAATGAATAGGACTTTGTTAGATAAAGTAAGATGTATGATGCTTAGTTCTGGAGTGCCTAAGTCTCTTTGGGGTGAGGCTATTATGACTGCTTGCTATTTGACAAATTTAACTCCTTCTATTGTGTTAAATGGTGACACTCCTCATGAAAAATGGTATGGTAAATGTGCTGAATATTCAGTTTTAAGAACTTTTGGATGTGCTGCATTTATTCATCAAAATGAGGGAAAATTAGAACCTAGGGCTAGGAAGTGTGTCTTCTTAGGATATCCTGAGGGAGTTAAAGGCTATAGGTTGTGGGATAGGAACCAAGTAGGAATTAAAATTATTATATCCCGAGATGTCACTTTTAATGAACAAGAAATGCCTTGTCTTAAAGAAGAGTCAGATTTAGTGGATAAAAATCAGCAAGAGAGCACTAGGTTTGAGGTGGAGAAGATTAGTACCCAAATTCCCATTACTCAAATTGAGGTGGAGGATAACACACAAACCATTGAGGAAGAGGAAGAGAGTGTTTTAGAGGAACCTCAAATTGATCAAGGTCCTAAAATTGATTATCAATTGACTAGAGATAGGGAAAGAAGGCCACATAGACTCCCTAAGAGGTTAGAAACCGACTTTAGTCTAAATTATGTTAGTGATCAAGTTGATAGGGAGCCAAATACATATGAAGAGGCTATTAAGAGTGAAAATTCAAAAGAATGGATTAAAGCAATGGAAGAAGAGATGAGTTCTCTCCATAAAAATCAAACATGGAAATTAGTACCTAGGCCAAAAGATAAATCCTTAGTGGGTTGTAAGTGGGTCTATAAGATAAAGGAAGGGTCTAAAGGGGATGAGCCAATAAGGTTTAAAGCTAGATTAGTAGCAAAGGGGTTCACACAAAAGGAAGTGATAGATTACAATGAGATCTTCTCACCCGTTGTCAAGTACACCACCATTCGAGTCATGCTAGCATTAGTTGCTCACTTTAATTGGGAACTCGAACAATTAGATGTAAAAACGGCTTTTTTACATGGTGACTTGGAAGAACAGATTTTTATGTCACAACCAAGAGGTTTTGAAAATAAAAATAATCCTAATCATGTGTGTTACCTGAAAAAGTCCTTGTATGGTCTAAAACAGTCCCCTAGACAGTGGTACAAACGTTTTGATGTCTTTGTTCATTCTATTGGTTTTAAAAGAAGCGAGCATGATCACTGTTTATTTTTCCAGCAATCTGATTCTGTGTTTTTATTGCTGTATGTTGATGACATGCTCCTGATTGGTCCTGATTTAAAAGGGATAAATGAAATTAAACTGACTTTAGGTAAAGAATTTGACATGAAAGACCTAGGGAGTGCTAGGAAAATCCTAGGTATGGAAATAGAAAGAAATAGGTCAGATTCAAGTTTATTCTTGCATCAAACAGCATATATTTTAAAAATTTTGAAAAAATTTGGCATGCATGAATGCAAACCTGTGTCATTACCTTTGGACAGCCATTTCACCCTATCTAAAGACCAATCACCTGCTAGTGAGGAAGAAGAAGCATACATGAGTAAAATTCCATATTCTAATGTGATAGGGTCTATAATGTATTTGATGGTATGCACTAGACCGGACCTAGCTCATGCAATTAGCACCCTTAGTAGGTTTATGTCAAATCCAGGTCTTAGGCATTGGGAGGCTGTGAAATGGTTATTGAGATATCTGAAGGGATCTTTCGATATAGGCTTAGTATACAAAAACACAAATGAAGAAATAAATCTAAAGGGGTTTACAGATTCAGATTATGCTGGTAATAGAGATAATAGGAAATCCACATCTTCCTATATGTTTACTCTGTGTAACTCTTGTGTGAGCTGGAAATCTCAACTCCAGCATATTGTTGCTCTTTCCACTACTAAATCTGAATATATTGCTGCCACAGAAGCCATTAAAGAAGCTTTATGGTTTAAAGGGTTATTAGGTGAACTAGGTGTTCTAAAGACCAATGTGGTAGTATATTCTGATAGTCAATCTGCTATTCATTTGTGTAAAAACCCAGTGTTTCATGAACGTACTAAGCATATAGATGTTAGACTGCATTTTATTCGTGACATTATTTCTCAAAAATTGGTTGAACTGGAGAAAATTATGTCTGAATATAATCCCTCAGATATGGGCACCAAAATTTTGACTTTGAATAAATTTAAAAGCTGTCTTGAACTTTTAAATATTGGCAAAGGTAACTGAGCATTCGTTCAATCTGTTTGATACATGCTTTATGTGCATTTTACAATTCGTTTGAGCTATGCATTGTTTTAGTCTGCTGTGTGCTTTTATCTGCTGTGAATGTTTGCTGTTTGCTGGCTTAGTTAGGGATTAAGGTGGAGATATGTTGGTTTTTTCTCCCTAACTAAGCCCAAGGCTATGATGTGGGCTAATCTATCATAGGCCTTAGGGCCCAGGATTGATAGCAAACCAAATGTCCAATCCACACAAATGGCAGCCCAAAAAGGAGATGGCCCAAAAGAAGCTATGTGGCCTTATTTGAGGGGGTTTGGGCCAAGCCTGGCCCAAGCAGCTCAGGCCATATTTTGGCCCAGCCCAAAGCCTCAGTGAGACGCCCATATATAAGCTGTTGGTTGACCTAATCTGCTCTCTCTCCCCTTTGCTCATTCGGCCGATTCTCTCTTATCCCCTTTCCTGTTGCGATTCGAAACCCTATCCATCTGTTATGGCGATTTCAGATTGCTCCGTGTTTTCGTCGTCATCCTTTGAGTATTATCCATCCTATAATCCAGGTTTTGTTATCCCTCTTTCAGGCGGATTTTTTGCTAGTTTGATGGCTATATATACTCGTTGTTATCTAGGGTTTAAGTGTGGGAAAAATAGAGAGCAAGAGAGACAGGAAGAGAGGAGCCGAGTGTTGCCTTCGTTCTTTGTGAGCTTTGCCTTTTGTGGGTTCATCAGTTAGGTTTTCCGGGTACCTCACCGAAAGGGGTTTTGGGCTGGGTGTTTAGCTTCAGTTTGGAATCCGATCCTTGGTGTTACCTTGTGTGGTATTGGACGACTGAGCCTTGGAATCCTTATCCTTCAACCAAGGGAAGTATTGTTCTAATCCTTTTGATTTTGCTGTTTATATATATAGCTTTGTGCTTGCTTTCGCTTGTTAGGTGGACTAACCAGTGCTCTGTGTGCGAGGTTTTTCCCAACACTTATATCTATATTATATCTCTCTGTCTCATGTTTTGTATTTTTAAACTAACATTTATTTTCCTATCATTAATACCTATTTTATTACTCAATTTGTTCATCATCATCAATTTGTAAATTCCTAGAAAATCTTATTATTTTTGTTAATGAAAAAAATATTTCCCGGTTATTTAACCAAGCATTAATTTATAGTAAAATATTCAAACACTTACCAAAAAATAAAGATTTTTACAATGGCGGTGCAAGCATAGATTGCGCATATCATGCTCATAAATTTAGCGTAGCCAAAGCCATGTAAGACATCTAGAAATTGGTATAATCCATGATCTATCTAACCTAAACCTGGCTTACATCTCAAGCCATTAACTCAAAATTTTAGCTCAACTGCCTAAAATCACGGATTGTGAACATAACTGGGCCTACTTCGCTTGACAGCCTCCTTGTCCAAGCACGTGCAAGGCCGTGTCGCCTCTCTCTCGGGTTCCCTTTCTGCAGTATTTGGATCGTTATTAAGTGGTTCTCAAAAGAGTTGTTTGAGTTATAAAGAATTATTGAGAGCGTTTTTTATTATTTTCAAGAGATATTTTTATTGTTATTTTTTTGTGATTTAAAAGAAAAGTTATACTTCTTATTATTTTTCATAATGAATTCTACTATCCTTATCCGTAGTTTTTACCCTGACTTATTTGGAAATATTTTACATAAAATCCGCGTGTCTAATTTCCTTATTATTATTATTTTTCTAAAATTATCACCTGCAACCCTTCTTTAATCTGATATTATTTTACAAGAAGTTGTATCAGAACCTATATTGAGGTGTTTATATATCTATTTATCGTATGATTTGTGATTGTCACTATAAAAGTGGATTATTCACATTAGAAAAATAAGTTAAATTATTAATCACTCTTTTGAAATGTATTAGGACTTCACAGATAATGACAAATGAAACGAGATGGATGTGAATATGGTTCCAAATCTTCATCTCGCACTAGTAGCTAAGATATTGTCTAGCATAGAAAAGAAGAAAATGACAAATGATATTTGGGATCATCTTACAAAATTGTACAAGACCAAAACACTTCACAACACAAATTTTCTTAAGAAGAAATTATATACTTTACAGATGTCATAATCTACTTTGGTAACAGAGCACGTCAACACTTTGAATACTCTATTTTCTCAATTCACATCCTTAGGTTATAAAATAGTGACAAATGAATGTGTTGAACTTCTACTTCAAAATCTACTAGATTTGTATTATCAACTCATTATCAATTTGAAAAATAATTTCTCTACAAAAATCTTAGTCTTTGATGATATTGCAACTGCTATTCTGGAAGAAAAAAATCAACGCAAAAATAAAGAAGACAGATTGGCTAATTAGCAACAAGCAAAGACACTAACGGTGGTGAGAGATAGATCAATAGAACGTGACTCAAGTGGGAGTCAAAATCATGGTAGGTCAAAATCAAAAAGCAAAAAGAACTTGAAATGCTACCATTGTGGCAAAAAGAGACACTTGAAAAAGGATTGTTGGAATTTGAATAAGAAAAATTCTAGTTCCGAAGGAAATGTAGCAAGTACCTCAAGTAAAGGTGATCCACTATGTTGTGAAGCAGCGACGACTTATGAAGGTAGAAAGAGATTTGTTGATGTATAAATCATTGACTTGGGAGCCTTATTTCACATTACCTTTCAAAGAGAGTGGTTCCATCATTATGAACCAATCTCTAAAGGATTTGTGTACAGTTGTAATGACAATGACTTAAAGATTGTCGGTATTGGAACCATCAAATTAAAGTTCCATAATAGTACAGTTTGCACTATTCGAGAAGTGTGGCATGTGGAAGGCTTGAGAAAGAACTTGTTGTCTTTAGGACAACTGGATGAACTTGACTACAAAATTATAATTAAGAGATGGATCATGAAAGTGATTTGAGGAGCGCTTGTACTAATGAAGGGAGAAAATGTGACAGTGAAGTTATACATGTTAAAGGAAGAGACTTTTTTGGAAGGAGAAGCATTAGTTGTTTCAAATAATCTAAGTGACAGATCTACAACAATGTGGCATAAAAAACTTGGACATATGTCTGAAAAATGAATGAAAATACTTGTGGAGAGGAATCAACTTCTGGGTCTCACAAAGATATTCCTACCCTTTTGTGAGCATCGTAAGTAACACAAGTTGAAGTTCAACACATCACATTCTAGAAGTAAAAAAATTCTAGAATTGGTTCACTCTGATGTATGGAAGCACTAGTTTCGTCTCTGAGAGGAGTAAAATATTTTGTGTCATTCATAGATAATTATTCAAGGAGATGTTGAGTGTATTCTATCAAAAGAAAGGCATATGTGTTTTCAATCTTCAAAGCATACAAAGCACGAGTGGAACTTGAATTTGAAAAGAATACCAAGTGTTTGAGGTTAGATAATGGAGGAGAATATATGAGCAATGAGTTTATTGAATTTTGTAATCAAGACGACATCAAAAGATAGTTCACTACGACATACACTTCTCAACAATATGAAGTGATAGAGCGGATGAACAGAATATTATTTGAAAAAATAAGAATAATGTTAGGAGTTGTAGGCTTAGAAAATTTTTTCTAGGAAGAAACAATTAATACTGCCTGTTATGTGATAAATCGAGCCCCATCAACTATAATTGAGTTGAAGACATTGATAGAGCCCTATCAATATTAAAGTCGTAGTTAGTTTTTTTTTTCTTTTCCTTTTCCTTTCTTTTAAATATTATTATTAAATATTTTAATTATATCATTAATTATTTAATTGATAAAAATATAATAATTTATGATTATCATAACTAATAAAATAAAATTATTTTTTTTATAAATTTGAGAAGGATTAATTTTTGTCTCTAAATCCATTTTAAATTTGAAACGAAATTTTGAGACGGAAATTAATCCGTCTCAAATTTAAGACAAATTTTTTTCCATCTTTAAATTCATCTATATTTTTTTAGATTTTTTCATTTTCTTCTCCTTCTTCTCTTCTTCTTTCATGCGTCTTCTCTCTTTCCAGATCCACCAGTCACTCCTGGTCACCGTGTACCTTCCAGATCCACCGACACCACCTTCCAGATCCACATACATCGCCTTCCAGATCCACCGATCACTTCTGGTCGCCATGCACCTTCCAAATCCACCATCTTTTAGATCCACCAACACTACCTTCCAGATCCAGCTATACTGTCTTCTAGATCCATAGGTCACCATGCACTTTCCAGATCCATCGACACCGTCTTCCAGATCTACTGGCTCCACCTTTCAGATCCATCGGTCACTCTCGATCACCATGCACCTTCCAAATCCACCAACAGTGCCTTCTAGATCCATCGGCTTTGCCTTCCAGGTCTGCACTACCTTTCAGATTCACCGGTCACTCCCGGTCACCGTGCACCTTCTAGATCCACCGTCATAGCCATACAGATCCACTAGCTCTGCCTTCCAAATTCATCGGTCACCGTGCACCTTCTAAATCCACTAGCATCGTCTTTCAGATCCATCGATCACTCCCAGTCACCGTGCATCTTTCAAATCCATCGCCTTCCAGATCCTTCGGCACCACCTTCCACTTAGATCACCGTGAGTTTTTATATTTTCCTGATTCTCCAGTTATTCATTGTTCCAAGTCTATCCGTCAATTTGTCTATTTGTCTGTCCGGCCCGATCTACCCAGGTCCAGTTAGATCTACTAAGACCTACTAAGACCCAACATCCAGCCAGATCTATCCAGATTCGGTCAAATCTATCTGGTACCCAAATTTACCCAGATCTAACTAGATCTACCTAGTCTTCGAAAAAAAAAAAAAAAAACTAGAAGATCATGTCAGGACCCGGTTCTCCGTGCGGTGCTTGAAAAGTTTTGAGAAGAAGATATAGCCAATTGTGCGTCTTTGCCCTTTACTTCTGTCATGAAGAAAGACCTATTGATTTTACAGCCATCCACATGGTTTTTGGTGCCAGTAATGCCTCCAAACTCCTAGCTCAGCTTTCGGTAAGTGACTATTACGGGGTTGCCGCTACACTATTGTATGAAGCTCAAATTAAACTTCAAGATCCTATATACGGCTGTGTATCCTACATTTTTGTCCTCCAACAACATGTCGTCAATTTTCAATTTCATCTAACTTTATTAGAGAAATTATTATTTGCAAACTTTTATGCAAACCCTCTCAGTGTTCAAAATTGGTTTCACCTAGAAGGCAATTCAAACCCATATTATGACAATGAATCTTTTCTAGTTGATGATCCAAACTCTATTTGAAAATTTGAAAACCCAATCATCCAAGAAAAAAATGTGACGTTTCCTTATTTTCAAGAGGCTAGTTCACAACTTTACCCAGTCAAAACTAGCAGCAACCAGTGGCCATTCCTAGATGATATCGATGAATTTGGATCCATCGTGTTCGACAACCATCATTAGCACTGAGCATCGACGAAATCTAAAGCTATTAACGTGAGTGAATTAGATTATTGTTTTGTAAATCTTGTAATGAAGTTCTACTCCTTGAATATTTTATAATTACTTTCTTAGATGTTGTGTAATTTTGGATCTGTAGTTAGAAAGGTTAGCACGTAATTCTATGACAGATGAGTTGCAATCATTGTTTCTTCGTCATTCTACCTAAATTGAAATAAATATATATTTTCTAAAATTTTGAAATAAATTAATTGATTGAATTAATTGACTAAAAAATGAAAAGAACATTTGTATTTATTTTAAAAAAATTTATATTTAGTAATTAATATTTAATATTTATTAAATTAGTTAAAAAGTAACATGTGATGACAAGCTTCATAGATTTGATGTAGATTTGTAAACTTAATGGGTTGATCAATTAAAGTTTAATAAATTTAAATTTTTAATATTAATAAAAATTTAAATTAGTTTAAAATAATGCCTTCTCTTCCACTTATATATATATATATATATATAGAACAGATGTAGACATGACCAAAATTGAACCGGACCGGCGGTTCGAACCGGAACCGGACCGGTCGGAACCGGAACCGGACTGAACCGGCGAAATTCGGTCCGGTTCCGGTTCAAGGTTCCGGGGAACCGGAACCGCCGGTTCCGGTTCCGCGGAACCGGAACAACCCCCCTCCCCCCGTGCAGCACCCCTCCCCCCCTCACCACCCCCCCTCCCCCCCATGCAGCACCCCCCCCAACGGTCCAATTCCAATTTTATTAATTTTTTTTTTAATTTTATAATTCCTATCTATATATACCCCTTTCTCCCCCACTCATTTTTCACACTTTCTCTCTCTCAAGTCTCAAGCTATTATTCTCTCAATTTTGTCTCTCATTTAATATTTCAATTTCAATTTCTTCAATCTTCTCATTTTGTTATTTATCAATTTATTCAATTATATTGTTAATTATTTATTACTTGTTACCATATCCAAAATTGAATACAACAATATTTAAAAAAAATTAAAAAAATTCGGTTTGAACCGGAACCGGAACCGTTGACCGAACCGGCTCAAACCGTTGACCGAACCGGTCCAAACCGTTGACCGAACCGGCACGAACCGGAATCGGAACCGAACCGTCCTAAACCGCCCTTGGGCGGTTCGGTTCAGGTTTAAAGATTTCTTGAACCGGAACCGGCGGTTCATGAACCGGAACCGACGATTCATGAACCGTGGCCATGTCTAAACAGATGCAAACTTTCCCACGTTAAGTAGACCCCACATGGCTCTCAATTTGGACTCCTAATTTGTCGCTTAATTAGAGAAAGCTTGGGAGATTAGTTTTGATACATCAGTCTGTGCTGGCTTGCTCCATACAAGGGTTGCAACAAGAAAGTGATATCATTATAAACTTTATATATATATTGTAACAGTATAACTTTATTTATAGATCATATTGAATTTCTTTTAAATAATTTAATCAATATAAATTATAGAGAACTTATTAAGATTAAAATTTAAATTACAATTAACTCTTTATGTATTTTAATCATTTACAGATTTAATAATTTATTTATGAGTTAAAATATAATAATGACTTAAAATTTTAATATATAAATTGGTTTAAAATAAAAATTTATTTATTTACTCACCCAGCTCAGCTGGGACCATAATATTAATACTATTTTAATTTTTTTTAATTCTGAAATTTTTTAATAAAAGTTAAAAATATTATTTTATTAAAATTTTTAAAAATAGTATTTTTAATGAAAATTTAAAATTGCCAAAAAATAAATATTATTTTATTATTTTTCAATATTTCTAATCAATATTGACACCAAAAATTTGGCATTAGTATTTTATAACAAAATATCTTAATATTAAACAAAAGTCAAAATTTCAAAGTTTTAGTTATTAAATAAGAAACTTAACTTTTTAGGTGATGAGATCAAAATAGCAAAAGTGAAATAAAATTTTTTAAGGAGAAAAATGATAAGGGTAAATTTTTAATGAAAATTATAATTTGTCAAAAGTTAAATATTATTTTATTAATTTTCAAGATATCTAATTAATATTGACATAAAAAATTTGGTGCCAATATAAACTCAAAACACATTTATTTATTCATATTTTATTATTGTAATGGGAAAAAATATTATAAAATTCATTAACTTTAAAATGTATATATTTTTTAATAATATATTAACATTAAATATTTCTAATTTATTGAATAATCAAATTTATTAAATAAAATATTATTAAAAATTATTTTCAAAGTTTCAAAAAGAATACGTTTTCTAATTTTCTATTTTGATAAATAATTTTTCAAAATGACAAAGAGAACGCGTTTTCAATTTTTTAAAAACAAACTACTAAAACAGAAAACTGAAAATGAATTCAAAAATCAAAACTAAAAATTGAAAAATAAAAAGAACACCGTCTTAATATTTTGTGTCAAATTAAAATAACAAATGTGAAATAAAATTTTTAAAGAGAGAAATTATGGAAGGACATTTTAAAAAAAAATTAAATTAGTCAAAAATTAATTATTATTTTATTATTTTATTTTTCTAGTATTTCTTTTATAATTTATTAATATGTTTGTTAGGATATCTATTTAATATTGGGGCTAAAAATTTATGACAAAATATTATAATAAAATATTTTTGTCACTACATATCTTATTTTTTTATTATAACAAAATATTTTGAATTTTTTTTGTCACCAGATTATTAGTTTTTATGCCTAATATGTTGTATTTAAAAAAAATTAAATTTAATAAAATTATTTTTGTCACAAAAAATTGAATTTCTTGTGATGTACATATTTTTGTCATATTGTTTTTTATAATACTATGATGTGACAAAGTATTTTTGTTATAAAAATTATTACTTATTGTGACTAAAAAATTTTGTAATTACATCTCATATAATTAAATATTGTGACAAAATTTTTTGTGACAAAATTATTTTGTCATATTATGTAAGTTGAATTGGCGCCAGAAATTTAGCGCCAACTTGATGTGACAAAATTTTGTAACAAAAATTATTTTGTCATTATAAATTATCAACATTACTATATTATGATAAAAAATTTTGTCAAAATATTAATTGTCATAACTTTACTCACTTTTTGAATTTGGCATAAAAAACTCTTTTTCTTGTCACAAAAAAGATACTTTTCGTGACAAAATTTAATCCATCACAATTATTTTTGTTACAATATACTAAATTTCTTATAGTGAGAACTCCAAAGGCATCAAAGCTCAAGTAAATTCACACGAATGTCTGGGGTCTAATAGTAGTTTCATCAACTGATGGTAAGCAGTATTTTGTTACTTTTATTGATGATCATTCTAGGAAGGTATGGATATACTTTATCAAGCAAAAATCTAAGGTATTCGAAGCATTTAAAAGATCAGTAGTAATGGTGGAGAATTAAACTAGTTTGAGGATAAAAAGATTGCATTCTAACAATAGTGGAGAATATCAAGACATCAGGTTTAAAAAGTTATGTTATGAGAGCGAGATCAAGCTCGAAAGGACTATGCCATGGACATCACAACACACTACAAAAAAATTGATTTTTTGCGGCGGTTATGAAACCGTCGCAAAATTCAGTAAACATGTTTTTTGCGGCGGTTTTCAAAAAACCGTCGATAAATTTAAAAAATAATAAAATAATAAAAAATTTAAATTCTGTTTTGAAGCTGTTTTTGAGAAATCGTCGATAAATTAAAAAAATAATAATATAAAATTAAAATTAAATTAACATTTGTGGTGATTTTTGAAAATCGCTGTAAAATTTAAAAAATTAAAAAATTCAAAATTAAAAATAAAATAATATTTGCGATGATTTTCAAAAATCGCTGCAAAATTTATTAAAAAATTAAATTTAGCGACGGTTTTTGAAAATCGTCGCTAAATTAAAAAAAAAAAATTAATTTAAATTAAAATTAAATAAAAATCTTAAATATTAAAATTCATTATTTTCATTAAAAATTAAATTTTTCTTAAGAAAATAATTAAAAATTACATTAATAAAAATAAATATAAAATCTTAAAAATAAATTTAAAATTGCATTTAAATTAATAGAAAAATTTATTAAAAATCTAATTTAAAAAATAAAAATAAATTTAACAAAATTTTAATATATAAAATTTTAATAATTTTTAAAAAATATATAAAATATTCTTTTTTATTTTTAATCAATTAATTTATTTAATTTAACTCAATTAATTTATTTTTAATTTATTCTATTATTCTTTTAAAAAATAATCAATTAATAAATGTTTTTAATATATATTAAAAAATATAAAATATAATTATGAAATTTAATTGTTAAATTAGTATATAATATATATATATATGTGCATATATATTCAGGGGTTCTTCGCAGATTAGGCAGTTCTCGTGCGCATGCAAGCACAAGGGGTCCTGGGTTCGAAACTTGGGGAGGGGAAAGTGCGCTGGGATTTAATTTTGAGCATCGCCACGTGGCGCACAAGTGTGGGGCGGTCGGGCTGGGCTGGCCTACGCGAGCAATAAAAAAAATTAAATTTTTAATTTTAGCGGTGGTGCTAAAATTAAAAATTTAAATTTTTTAAAATTTTTAGTGACGGTGCGATTTTGAAAACCGCCACTAAATGCCGATTTTTTTGTAGCGACAAAATGGCATAATAGAACGTATAAATAGAACATTGATTGAGAGAGCCAAAAGCATAAGTTTACATGCAGGGTTGCCTAAGTAGTTCTAGGCAGAGACGCGCAGTCAACACTGCAACTTACTTACTCAACAACGGACCATCAATAGCCTTAGATTTCAAAATACCAGAAGAGGTTTAAATTAGAAAATGTTAGACTTTCACATTTGAAAGTATTTGGTTGTCTTTTACGTGCATATTAGTGATAATTTAAGAAATAAACTTGATGTTAAATTACTTAAATGAACATTCATTGGTTATGGTGGTGATGAATTTCGTTATATATGTTGGGATGGCCAAAATAAGAAAATCATTAGAAGTAGGGATGTAGTTTTTAATGAAAGTTCATGTATAAAGATAGAAACACATTACAGTTCACTAATACAAAAGATCCAAAACTTGTTTACTTTGAGCCCGATGATGTCCTAAATAGTGTCACTATTAAAATAGGCTAGAATCCTTAGGAGGAGGAAATTATAGGACAGGTTAGAAAAGAGCCACAGGATCAAGTACCTATGTTGAGGAGATCCAGTCAACCGCATGCATCAAATAGGAAGTACTTGAGCTATTTGCTACTGACAGATGGAGGAGAACCTAAATGCTATAATAAAACATGTTAGGTAAAATATGCGAGCAAGTAAGAGCTTGTAATTGAAGATGAGATGAAATCTCTTAAATCCAACCAGACTTGGGTGTTAGTAAAGCTACCGGCCAGGAAGAAAGCTTTGCAGAGCAAACGAGTGTATTGAGTCAAAGAAGAGCATGATGGCTCCAAGAAATACAAAGCAAGATTGGTGGTTAAAGGCTTCCAACAAAAATAAGGTATTAACTACACATACATCTTCCAATCCAAAGACAAATGAAGAAAAAGAGTACATGACTAAAGTTCCATATGCCTTCGCCATTGGAAGCTTGATGTATACCATGGTTTGTACGAGACAAAATATTGCTTATGTAGTGGAAGCAGTGAGCAGATTCATGTCCAATCCAAGAGAGCAGCATTGGGAAGCAATATTAAAATAGATATTGAGATACCTGTAGGGTATTATTCAAAGGTGCCTATACTTTAGGAAATGCGAGTTGAAATTGCAAGGGTATATTAATGCTGACTTTGCTGGAGAAGTAGACCACAGAAGAAACACTATAGGGTATGTGTTCACATTAGGGACTATAGTCGTTAGTTGGATTTCTCAGTTGCAAAAGAGGGTATATGTTCACATTAGGGACTATAGTCGTTAGTTAGATTTCTCAGTTACAAAAGATTGTGTCACTCTCTACAACTGTGTTAGAGTATGTAGTAGTGACAAAAACAAGCAAGGAGCCTATTTGGTTACAAGATTTGTTAGTAGAAATGAGTTTCAAACTAGAAATGAATATGTTATACAGTGACAATCAAAGTGCAATACACTTAGCCAAACATTTAACATTTCATTCAAGAACTTTGTTATCATTTTATTCAATCATTGTTGGAGGATGAAATATTAATGCTTGTGAAGATATAAAGGAGCAGGAACCCAACTAACATGTTAACCAAGATAGTCATTATTGAGAAATTAGAGTTGGTATAGCTCTAATTTGTTTTCAAGGATAAAAGAATCAAGATGAGTTAGTGCATTGATTTGGTGTGAAGACATATTGAAATTAATCTTCAAGGGAGAGATTGTTAGTCAAAAAGTGACCAACCATTTTTGACAAAAAAGGCTACAGTAGCCTTTTGAATTTCAAGCTGTTGCTTTTGACATGGAGCGCCGAAGAGAAAATTGGAATTGGAGCGGCAAACACAACACATATTAAAACGCCTAAGGGGAGGCCTATAAATTGGCCTCCCCAGCTTAATTGTTTCCAAACCTTTGTGTCCCATTTGTCAGAAAGAGAAAAATTCTCTACGTGTAATTAGATTGTAGTTTTGTGAACAGAGAGAGTTTGTAATTATAAAAATAAAGTGTATATTTTTTCACATAGTAAAAATATTGCAGTAGCTTCATAGACATAATTTTTTTTTTCAAATTACGTAAAATTCTTGTGTCTATGTTTTATTATTCCGTCATTAAATGGAGTTAAGGAGGAGAATAAAGCCGATGCCAATGTTCCAACTTCCAAGTAAAGGAATAAGTGGAGGAGTGAAAAAGTGGCGGCGAGGAGAACCGTATGGAAATGGATAATACTGTGATTTGGGCCCTGAGTGTTGGCACATCCAAACACCACCAGTGGCGTGTTAATTATACACTCCCCCTTTTGTTAGACAGACTTTGTGAGTTATATTTCATTATAAAATTTTTAAACTTTGCCTGTGTTGTTAAAGAGACTCACCCGTTAGGTTTCCTAGTTCATTCATGTAATACCATGTTCCCAGATACTGAATGAAAAAGCAACATTAATGTGGGGTTCAAAAGTTATGTCTTCTTCTCAAATGGATTAAAAGATTCTCACTTCAATAACCCAAAGCTTGGAAATGATGGTTTTGGGTTTGTCCTAAAGAAGCAAACCACAATTGAAGATTGTTCTTAATTAAGATATCTCTCACACCATTCAGTAAAAGCAATTAAAAAAAAAAAATGCAATACTTTTTCAAAAAATTAATGCTATCCAAGATAGAACTCTAAGGCCCATCAACAATGATGCAATTCGAAGCTAGAATTTAGTATAATGAAAAAGAAAGTGAAAAGGCTTAGATGTACGCTACATTTCTCGGCCAATAAATGAAATAGAACAGCGAAAAGCAAAATACAGGTAATAAAAGGTCAGGTACACTACTTCTACTGAAATAAGGATTAGGAAACTTATGGCTGGCCACATTAAATAGTATGGGTTTACATTTATTTCGAGGATAATGTAGGTTTCAGCACAAGCTGCAATTGTGAAGATGGCGGAGACAAATAAGGCAGTCAGAGAACCCAAGGTATCTCACTGGCAAGATCATGAAGAAGTCGTCATTGGTAAACCTCGACAACTGAATCAAAAGCATGGCAGTCAAGGCAATTAGAGCGCTAAATAGAGCTACCTCAGTGTACCACAAGAATGATAAAAGTTGATCTTCTTTCTTGGTGCTAAAAAACTTTGGGCGACCAAAACTTGCACTATTGTTATCGTCAACATAACCTCCAGGGATGTTAAACAATGTCGCATAGTTGACAGTGCCGATAAGAGTAGCAACCAGCATCAGCCCATTGTTCATATCTTTGAGTGCCTTCTCAGCGCTTTCTCGTAAGCTGACATGGTTTTCTTGAAACAGTTCATTTGCTGTCTTCCCAACAAAGTTGCGGTGGTATTGGAAATGAGGGGGAGAATCATACCATATCCGCTGCCAAAGAAAGAAAATAGTTAGCAACTCAATGCCGATAAGTGTTTGCAATTGTTTTTTACTGTTGTAATTTTTTTTTTCCTTTTACAGATCACCGAGATGCTAACCCTCACGCTAGAGATGTTGCATAGGGTGAAGGGGAAGAGTAGGTAAATTAGCACTTGGCTGGATGGGTTTAAGGGGGAAATGAGTCAAATGAGCTCACGAATAACGCGAGCAAAAAAGAGACTTAAGGCTTGTAGGTAGGGTATAGGCAGCACTACTTACTCATCTAGGCGTCCCGCCTATTGACGATTCTCCAAAACACATCGAGGATGGTAATGAGAAGTAATGAGGTTGTCATCAAGTAGATCTAGCTCATGATGATGTGGACGACCAGGCATCTTAATTCGGAGTAAGCTCTAACTTCACTTTTATTTACATTTCATTATGAAATACATGTTATTATATATGTAACAGATAATATTTGTACAGTTTTAAGAGAAAGTGGTTATAGGCAGTGAATGAATTGCGAGTGACCGATTGCCATCACAGTGTCGTCGACCACCATACACTGAATACACTTGGCGGCGTAAGAGAAGCAAGGTTGATGTCGTGATGGACATGACAGACGAAAACAAATCGTCTCCGATGGAGGGTGATAAAACAATCCCACCCTTGACATCAACTAGGACAGGAAAGAATATTCATGTTCCTAGCCCGGACAATGTATGGGGCATGGTGATGCAGATAACGGCTGAAGTAGTTGAGCATCACCTGGACCAACAGGAGGTTGATGATCTTAAACCCCCTGAAGGCCACATTGACTACATACAATCACAAAAAGACATCAAATAAGTATAAAATGTCGGAAAAAAATTTAATTATTGTCCTATTTGCATTGGTAATACAATCTCAAACTTATAATAATTATTGGTTATTGTAGGCGTGACACTGGTTAAATTGTCCATCTATTACCTAGCAACTTGTGTTCAATAGAGGATGCTAAAATGTGGATAGAGGGGACTCACATTGACAGCTACTTGTGTTGTGTCCGACGACTAAGAGATACGCAAAGTCAGACTATATATGATACGAAATACGCTATCATGCCCATTGTCCTATTTGTGAGTGCTAAACACAAATCTTAGGTTAAACCTATTTTTTTGTTGCATTTATATTTGGTCCACAACAAATATAACATTTTCCTCATCTCCATGCAATTCTGAATAAGTGGTGGACTGAGAAATTTGCAGGCAAGCGTGTTGTGCTGCCTGCTAAGGTAAATATTCCAGACGGAATATGTGATCATATTCGTGGTGTCAATGATGAGACTAGGCCTTGGTGGACAGTAGACTTCGTAAGTGTTCATTTATTTTATTGATGGGTTAACTCCTGGCTAATGTATTATCAAAATATGCAAGTCTTGATCCTATGCAATCTGGGCAATAATTCCCACTAGGTTGTAGTCATGATTTGCCTGAAAGAGGGCAAGGTTGTTATGTACGACTCTATGGTGACTAAGGAGGAAAGCAAGAGGGTCAGGGCCATATTATAAGAAAAATGTATTTTAGCGATGGAATTTTCGTCGTTAATTTTTTTAAATATTTTTTTAATTTAGTGGCGAAAACCCCATCTCTAAATTTAGCGACGGAAATCCCGTCGTTAAAAATAAAAAATATTAAATAAAAAAATTAAAATTTAGCGACGGGCTCAATCTCGTAGCTAAAAAATAAAAAATATTAAATAAAATAAATTAAAATTTAGCAACGGGCTCATCCTTATACCTAAAAAATAAAAAAATAAAATAAAATAAAATAATTTAAATTTAGCGACGGGGTCAACTCCATCGTTAAAAAATAAAAAAATTAAAATTTAGCGACGGGCTCATCCTTATAGCTAAAAAATAAAATAATAAAATAAAATAATTCAAATTTAGCGACGGGGTCAACCCCATCATTAAAAAATTAAAAAAATTAAAATTTACTGACGAGGCCAATCTCGTCGCTAAAAAATAAAAAAATTAAATAAAATTTAAAATTTAGATAAAAAGAATTTGAAAAAAATTAAATAAAAAATAAAAAATAAAAAAAATTAAATAAAAAAATTAAAATTTAAGCAACGGGGTACACCCGTGGCTAAAAAATAAAAAAAATTTAAATAAAAAATTAAAATTTAGCGACGGAGTACACTCGTCGCTAAAAATTTTTAAAAATTAAATAAAAAATAAAATTTAGTGACGAACTCATCCCCGTCGCTAAAAAAAAAAATTAAATAGAATTATTCAAATTTAGCGACTGATCAACCCGTTGCTAAGAAATTAAAAAAAAAAAAACATAATTCAAATTCCTAGTTGCTAAAAAATAAAAAAAATTAAATAAAAAATTTTAAAATTTAGCGACAAGGTACGCTCGTCACTAAAAAATAAAAAAAATTAAATAAAAAAATTAAAATATTGCGATGGGTACTCCCCATCGCTAAAAAATAAAAAAGATCAAAATCAAAATATTGCTAAAAAAATAATAGAAATTAAAAATTTTACAATTAAACATATTATAATAATTTTTACTAACATTAATATTAGTAAAAATTAAACTAATAATTTTTAAATATATTAAAAATTAAAATCAAAATAAAAACATAATTTTTCACTGTTAATATAATAATTAATAAAATTTTATTTGAATCAATAACGAAATAAAATTAAAATTAAAATTAATATTCGTTTCCCTTTACTAACATTAATATTAAAATTAATATCATTAAATAAGTTTGAGAAATTTTGATGTATAAATATAATTCTGAAATATTTGAAAGAAAATACTATAAATATATTTTATATACATCAATAAACAAGAAGACTTCCAAATCGACTGGCTCGCGCGCGAAACTTGGCCATGAGAGGTTGCGGGTTCGAATCTGGTAAAGAGCTTGAGATAATAGCTAAGAATAATATCCCAGCATTGCCACATGGCGAGTAGAGGCGTAACCACATGAGGAGAGGTTGGGGTCTGGCACTCGTTGAATTTAGCGACGGAGTCAACCCTGTCGCTAAAAAATAAAAAAAGTTAAAATTTTGCGATCGGCTCAAACCTATCGCTAAAAATAAAAAAAATTAAAATTTAGTGACAGGCTCAACCCCGTCGTTAAAAAATAAAAAATAAAATAAAAAATTAAAATTTAGCGACTGGTTCAACCCTGTTGCTAAAAAATAAAAAAAAAATTAAAATTTAGCGACGGGGTCAACCCCGTCGCTAATTCTGTCGCTGATTAGCGACATGTACAACCCCTGTCGTTGATTCCGTTACTAAAAATTACCCAGGGCTAACCCCGTCGCTAAATTTAAGTGACGCCATTTTTAGCGACGGAAAGGTACCCGTTACTAAATCTGTCGCTAAAGAATTTAGCGATGGATTTTGATGTTTTAGCGACGAAATTTTTTGTCACTAAAACGTTGATTTTTTGTAGTAATAGTATCAAGCTATTACCAAAACTCCTACCCATTATCCTGACTCGCAATGGATATTATGACCATATCTCCACAGCTGCCACTCCACTCAAAGAATCGACGTTGGAACAACTTGATCCCAGCATAGTGAAACTGCCTTAGCAACTGGACGGGTACTGAATTAAAATAGAATATTTAATTTATTATTGAGTGAAATGTTTGTTGTTGTCATTTAAAGTTTGACAGAATTTGGTTATTTCTAATACAGGCACAACTGTAGAGTGTACGTTATTAAGAACATCGATGACCTCATGAGGCACATCGAGGATCGGTGGGTAACAAATCAGAGCGAGAATGAAATGCATACCCGTCGCAGGCAAGTTGACATATTATTTGTATAGACATAATAGAGTAGTTGATACTTGATTGTATATGTAATTCGTAATTTGTACATATATTTTTGTATAGGTATAGCATTGTAGTTAGTATATGTAATTTGTTTATATGTAAAATGTATATTATGCTGATATGTAATCAATATATTTAACGAGCTCTTATCCAAAACGTTGATTTTTGTTCACATGCCCATGGATGAACTATACATGTACAAAATGATTTGTGATATTGATTTGATTAACTTGCATTGGTGTATGACGTATTTATTAACAAACATGAAGTTTGTTGTGCATTCTAAGCCCAATTTTGTTTGTTCCGAATTGATTTGGCAGGTTAAACCTATTTCGGGTTTAATGGGCATATGAAACCCGTAGGTGTTATACCCATTCCGAGTTTAATGGGCACATGAAACTAGAAGGTATTATACCCGTAACGGGTTTAATACGCCTTTTAAGCCCGATCAGGGTTTAATTGGCCTTTAATTATATGCATAATATAGTATTAACCTGGTACGGATTTTATAGGCCTATTAAGCTCAGTCAGTGTTTAACTCATCTTTATATGTATAATATATATAGTATTCAACCCAGTATGGTTTAATAGGGCTATTAAGCCCGATAAGGGTTTAACCCGCCTTTATATATTATATATAATATAGTGAACTTATATTTATTGCTAAGTGTTTTAGCCAAAACTTATTCCACAGAGTGTAAACAAATTGATAATAAATATATATATATAGAGAGAGAGTGAATGCAAACTTTTGTTGAAAATTACATCTGTTGCTAATCCATAAATTTGTTGCATTTGATTTGAACATTATTTAAACCTAATTTTATTTATTTATTTATAATATTTTTGGGTGGGGAGCTCAAAATGATAATAAATTAATATTTTATGTAATAATGTAAAATACTACTTAATATAATTATATTTTAAAATAAATATTAATTTGATGCAATACAGTAAAATATTTTATTATCATCATAAATTATTTAATAACTGAATTATTTTATTTTTATGAACTTATATTATTTATTAATATTATTTTTATAAATTTCTTTATTTTGATTTAACAACTAATTCGATATTTCAACCAAAAAAAAAAAAATCAGATGAAAAATTTGATCGCAAATTCGGTTTGTAATTACCGAAAGACATATTTCAGTGGTAAAGTTGGTCAAAAATCCACCAACTGAACATTCAATCACAAAATTTGTGGTAAAAATCAGTCGCACAATTAGCAACAGCAGTTTCCATTGCTGAATAGGTCGAAAAAAATCGATCGCAAGTTTTGTGGTCAAAATCAGTCGCATAATTACCGATTAAAGTTTACATGCTAAATCGGTCGGCAAATAATTCGATCGCAAATTTTAAAAATTGATTGTTAATCCGTCGTTAATTATCGATTGATTAAGTCGATCGTAAAAAAATCAACCGCAACACCTCATTTTTCTGGTAGTATGGGTCCCTATAACTCATTCCTGTAGCTTACTGTCTCGGCCCCTGGCATTTTCATCGTTAACAAATCGTAGCCTACTTCTATCCTGATTGCATTTGGCTAATTGTGGGCCTCCCTTTGCCAACCCACTCTCTCCTGTGAAATCCCCTTCCACGCATCCATGTTTAGCTAACGAACAATTCAAATTAGGGATAAGAGTTGTATCCTTCTCCATTGTCGGCGTCGGTTGACCGTTGCCTGCCAAGTCCAAGCCTGACCCCCCTCTCTAACAGATTCATCTCCGAACCCCCCATCTTCATTAATGGCAAAGGCTTATCGTAGTTATCTATCAAAATGCCTTCACAGGGCGGAGCTAGACGAAGCCCGCTGATCTTCGTGATGCAGGTCCTTTCCCTCTAACATCACTTGCACCTCTTGACTCGAATACCACGGTCCAAACCTCAGTACTGGAAATTGAGATTTGCCTCTGGAATAGTAAAAAGTGTGGTTTATGGTAAAAAAAATTGGGTGGTTTATAATAAGAATTTCTTGCAATTATAGAAAATTGGTGTTGTTGTTCCAATAAAAGGGTTTTGTGGTACTTGAAATTGGGGTTTGTCTCCACAATACTAAAAAAATGGGTGCGCAATACAAGAAATCAAGCTTAATTTGCAATTGTAGAAAATTGGTATTATTGTTCAGGTGTGAAAAAAAAACAGAAGCCAAACTATCCAAATCAAATCAATCAAATTGCCAAACTTTCGTTTTTGGATCTAGGTGATCAGTGGCAAACTTAGACTAATAGGAAAATTGACCAAGATGGTCAAATTAGTTTCATAGTTTAGTAAATCGACATGTGACACTGACCACCCATATCCTTTAATTAAAGTTTAAAAAAATCTGTGCAATCACTAATTCTTGATGGTTGTGGCACTTTGGATGCATTGACATATGGTTGTCTTTTAATTTGGAACTTTATATGTTTTGTAATTTTTAGATTGCATGTGATGTGATTGTTTTAATTTTGTTACGTGTGTACTAATTTTGAACTTCAATGACTATGTTTCCTACATTCTTCAAACAGCTCAAACTATCAAGTTACAGTTTGGGTAGTCTAAAACGTTAACACATGGTGGTTTGATTATAATTTGAGAGATAGGCAAACTACCATTAGCAGTTTGGTTTAGAAAACACTTATTGAACCACCCAAACCAACCATTGCACACTCGTAATGGTTCCAAATAATAGGGTATGATATTAAAATTTTAGATTTGTCATTGCGGAACTAAAAAGTGGGGTAAGCAGTATCAGAATAAAGTTTTTTTCGTAATTATAAAAAATTGGTGTTTTGATTCCAAAAAAAGGAAGGTGTGTACTAAAAATGGGGGCTGCGGTACCTAAAACTAGGGTCTACAGTATTAAAAATTTAGATTTCTCGTGATTGTAGAAAATTAGTGTCGTGGTTCTAAAAAACTAGGGGTGCAATGGTATGAGATTTTTTGTTGAGGAATTAAAAAATGTGATGTACAGTACTAAAAACTAGGATTTTTGCAATTATAAAATATTAGTGTTGTGATAGAAAAAAGAAAAGAAAAAAAGGGTCTTACTAGGAATTTGGGGATGTATAAGTTGTACTAAAAAGTAATGTATGCAATTCTGGAAATTAGAATTTTTTGTGATTCTAGAATATTTTAGTGTTTCAATACTTAGAAAAAAAAGTGCCATGCTAGGAATCGAGAGATGTCCTTGTCGTACCAAAAAATTAATTTTCTCGCGATGCTAAATGATCAGTGTTGTGATAAAATAAAATAAAGACTTAATACATCTTAAAGTCCCTCACTTAAAAAAGTTCAAGATTCGGTCTTTAAACAATTAAAAATATATATTTTTAGTCCTTATCGTTTACATCCGTTTATGTGTGACATGACGCACCGTTTAAGGTGCGTGATATAATTTAGTGTCAGTGAAATATATATATATATATATATATAATTGCAGCCACGCAATGAACAGTTGATTACAGGTAATGTCTCAGGGGACATGGAGATTGAATAAAACAAAACTCACCCCCTTTGGTCCCCGATAGGAAGGCTCCGCCACTTTCCCCCATGAATGCTTCCAACAAGGCCCCTGTGCCTGCAACTTTAATCACATCATCATTCCCCCAGGCAACACACTCCCAAAAAAATCGCCAGAAACCACCAGATTCTCAGGCAAACCAAACAACAAAAACAATCTAATTGAGTCCACGAAGCTCTAATCTGAGATGGGTTTCTTTCTTCTGTTTTTGAGGTTAATGGGTGGTCTGAAATCTAAACGAGGAAGGCGACGAGCTCAGAGGAAGCACCTGTGAAGAGCTCGAATGGTGCTTCATCTCTGCCTCTCTGTTCTTATCGATAACTAGCGTAATGAAAGAATCATTCTCTTCATCTTGTTGAATCAACGATCCTTCAACCTTATGAACTTTCCCCTCAACTTCTTGACCCAATTTTCTTCTGTGAAGTTTTTCAAGAGCTTGAGCTGGGCAGGCGGCAATGACTATTCAGAGAGAGGATTGAACCCATTGCCGGAGAAGGCTATGGGGCTGCGCGACGGCATGAAATAAGGCGGTGAAGCAATGGGGGTGAGAAACGGAGTCTCCACTGAGACGTTAATCCTATCGCTCAAGCTTCGGCTTCTCGACCATTTTCTAGACTTGTCGTCTTCGGACTCCAAATCCTCCTTCATTTCCTCTTTAATCGTGAATAGAAACCTGGGCGAGCCAGCAAGCTCGGTCTTAGGCCACCAGTCCTCGGCGGAAGGGGAGTCGGAGCGGAGCTCTTGTGGGTTGAGAGCGGTGGTGGAGCTAAGAGACGAGGGCTTCTTCCAGCAGAAAATGTAGAGCAACTCTTTGGCCGGGGTGCCGCCGTAGCCGAGATCATCAAGCTCCCTGTGTGCACGTGTTTGTGTATATTGGGGGTGGGTGATGGCCGCGACCATGATAGGGGGTATGGGTGATGGCCGCGGCCCTACGTGTGTGTGTGTATGTATATATATATGTATATAGAGCCAGGTGTATGTATATATATGTGTATATATAGGTTTGAGACAAATATAACGGAGTCGTTTACTCGCATTGATGGCATGACTAAAAAGATATTTTTTTAATTGTTTAAAGTCTGAATCTTGAGGTTTTTTAGGTGAGGGACTCAATGTCATATTTTATAATAGTTGAGGGACTTTAAGATGTATTAAGCCTAAAATAAACATTATTATCTCAACATTTATGTGATATATATATATGTGTGTACTATTAATAATACGTCAAACTAAATAAATATTTTTAATTTTATAAAAAAATTAAAATATGTATTGATCAGCATATTTTACACTCTTATTTAGTGGTTAAGCTTAGCGTTTAATTATTTAATGAACATGATTGCTACTCATTTTGGGCTTAATATTGTCAATATAGGTACACATTACATGTAAAGTGGACATGGAGCAAAAAGAGTGATTTTGGTGCGTAATGGGAGTTGAAATAAAGCGTGGAGGCACGGTCGGGTATCGATTCAAAAGAAAGCAAAAGAGTATTGAAAGTAAAAAATAGAAGATGATAAAGCAAGAAGCAAAAGAAAAAGGCTAGCGGCTTACAGCGGTATGCATTCCGTTGTAGGACCGCTATAAGAGTTAGTTTCTGGAGCTCATGGTCTTACAGCGGAATGCATACCGCTGTAAGACCACTTTATGAATTGCTATCTGGAGCTCACGGTCTTACAGTGGAATGCATATCTGTCACGACCCAAAATCTGATATGTCATGACCGACACTAATCCCTAGGCCTAGCGGCCCCAAAATGGACTAGTAAGCCTCTTCTCTAGCTCGATTTGAATAAAACAATATTACTGACAAGATATAAAACATGAATAAAATACCAATTCACCTTCCAACATAATATCTCAATATTCCATATACAGCAGCTGTACAAAATATCTATCACATTGCAGTCATAAATACATATATGTTCCCGTACCTCGGGCCCTTAGCACAATTATGTGCCAACAAAAATAAAAGACAAAACATCAGACTCTACAACACGTGTATGTCTCCACAGAGAATCCTATAATACATCCGGAATCAAAAGAGGGTATGATATCATACCAGAAGATTTGCTGGACCAATAATCAAAAGAAGAATTCCCTGAAAATATTTTTAATAAAACGAGGTGAGTCTTGTGAACTCGCGAGTATAAGGTATGTCATGCCCACTAGGAGAGTATACAATAAAATGCTAGGATGATCATCATGAGTATAATAACGTAATAACAGTATAAACAGTGGAAATATGAACCATAAGTTTAAATAATTTGAGATTTCAAAGGAAAACATAGTGTAGGAAAAATAAGTGCATAAAGACAACCCCCATAAGTTGTTCCCTAACCACCTAAGTCCCCTATACTTTTGTATGAGATGCATGCACTGATTCTGAGGACACATTAGTAGAAACTGGCCTAACGCCTATATACACATGCACACAAGTATATATATCGGCATATACATCATCATCACACAATATCATCATAAAGGCCCACGTGATAGCAGTGCTGAAACATACTATCCGTGTCTCTCATGGCCTTGGCATGCCAAGCCTCACAGTACCATGATCTTTTCCTACTGTGAGTCACCAGGGAATCTACTAGATAGTCCTCTAATAGTAATGCAAATGATATCCTAATTTATGCACAAGTCATAATCATTTATCATTTCATGTGGTGCCTAAAATACACCATATCATTCAACATTTCACATTTTCAAAACAAGAAATCAGTTAGGGTATCTTTCTGTTTATGTCTCTCCTAGTAGGATGAAAATATTTCATGCAATTTAGGAACATTTAAAAGAGAATATTTTATATGATTCGCATATAGAAATCATTCACAAGTTATGCATAGAACAATTTATATACGTGCATAAAAATATGGTAAACATAATATATCCTGTCTACTCGCCTGGGAAACGATGACTCAAGTCCGAGTCTGGGGAGAAGATCGAACAAAATCCTGAGAATCTGAGCCTACAATAAATAGAATGCGGTGTCACATTTAGGTAAGAAGAATAACGACGTAAAGAAATTACCAAAAATCCTAACCATTGCCTAACACCCTAAATCGATTATTTGGTACCTTGGCCCGCGCAATATTCAAATCTGGCGTCATGGAAATTGTCGAGCTAAGCCATCGACTACGTCATCATGTCTCGCTTTGCTTGCTATGCGTAAGTGTATAGTGGAACTACACACCCACTTATAGGCTGCAATATCATAATATATATATATATATATTTACCCATAAACTAGTTTTCTTTTAATATAAATAATATATTTTTTTATCTAAATTCCTCCTTTATCAAAAATACATACATATATATATTTATAACTAAATTGATAAATTTTCTTAAAAACTTAATAATTAATTAATAATTTAATAAATTATTTAAATGGAATAAATTACAATATTCTAACCTCAGATAAAAGGAATCCATCTGAAATCAGGATTCGAAATAAACCCACGTCGTCATCATAGACTAGCCTAGAACGCACTCGGGGTCAGTCTTACTCGGTCTCGAGTCATCTAATAGGGCTTCGTCCTTAGGACTCCGATCAACAAAATGACTCGCCAATCATATCGCCAATTCTAAGAGACCTAAAGAGAACCCAAATTAGACCAACCTCGATATCCTGAGTAAGACCAACCTAACCAAGTCATCCTAGGTCCACGAACAAGCGACAAGGGAAAACAAATCGAGTGGGCTAGCCCAAGGGCTGCCACAACTGGGTCAGTCATGCCCAACACATTGGGCCATCCTAAAACCCAATCGGGCCCCGCCATCCTAGGCCAAAACCTAACCCGACATGTCCAACCCCAAAAGCCCTCATTTCCTTTTTCCTTATATTTTATTTATTTTTATTTTTATTTTATTTTATTTTATTTTCTTTTCTTTTCTTTCTTTTTTTTTTCTTTTCTTTTCTTTTTTCCTTCCCATCAAACTGCCGCGGCTGGCGACCACCGCCGGCCGGCCAAAAACGGCCGATCAATATATCGATACGAAGCCCTCGCCACGAATAACAACATATATTAAAATGAAACCCATCGGACAGTCAGATCTTGATAAATCTAAGAATTATTTTTCGACCAAAAATAGGGTCGAATCTGGCCGTCGCCCTTCACCTGCCGCCGGCCATTTTTTCGATGATCAGAAACTACCCAGAGGTGCGCAACACTAAGGAGAGCAACATACCCAAAAATGAGAAAGATAGGACGGCTAGATCTTCGTAAATCTAGAGTCAAACTCTCGGCCAAAATGGATAAACAAACTGCTAACGTCGCCGGCCACCGTGGCCGGCGATTTCCGGCGATCCAAGACCGCCACCCAACCCCCTCAAGCAAACCGACCAACATATCCAAGAATCAAAGAAATCCAACGGTCGGATCTTCATAGATCTAACCTTAAACATTCGGCCAACAAGCCCCATCTCGCCTCAACCCACATTCCACGAAAATAACAAGAAAAACAGAAAAGATGAAGCCAAAGCACTTACCTCCTTGTAGATCGGGGGCACTTTAACGGTGAAAACGAAGTCGGATCGAAGATCGAACGGCCGGATTGCTGAAAATCTCTGAAAATCCGAGAGGGGAAATAAGAGAATAAAAGAGAGAGAGAGAGAGAGAGAGAGAGAGAGAGAGAGAGAGAGAATATTGTTTCTGTTTGGGGGGGGGGGCTGCTGAGGGCCTCCCCCTTTTCTTTTTATATTTTCATTTTTTTAATTAATTATTATATATATAATTTAATTAAATTAATTAATTTAGTTTTTTTTTTTTTTTATCTTTACATTCTCCCCCCCTTATAAAAATTCGTCCTCGAATTTCACGGAAACAAATAAGGATATTTCTCTTTCATAGCATCTTCCATCTCCCAAGTGGCCTCACCCTCACTATGGTGGCTCCACTGAACTTTAACGGAAGCTATTTCTTTAGATCTAAGCTTTCTGACCTTCCTATCTAAGATCTTAACAGGTTGCTCTTCATATTGCAAGCTTGGTTGGATCATAATGGGTGCTGTCGGGGGCAAAACATGAGAGGGGTCTCCAATAACCCCGCGTAGCATTGACACATGAAATACAGGGTGCACTCCAACCATCGACGGTGGTAGTGCCAACTCATAAGCTACATTCCCAACCCGCCTAAGGACTCGAAAAGGTCCAACATACCGGGGACTGAGCTTACCTCTCCTCCCAAACCTCACTACCCCCTTCATAGGCGATACTCTAAGGTACACCAATTCATCAACTGCAAACTCTAAGGGTCGACGCCTACGATTTGCATATGACTTTTGACGACTCTGAGCTGTCAAAAGCCTATCACGAACCACCTGAACAATCTCCATGCTTTGGCTAACCAGATCTGGGCCAATAAGTCGTCTCTCACCAACCTCAAACCAACCTAAGGGTGACCTACATCGTCAACCATATAACGCCTCGTAAGGTGCCATTTGAATGCTAGATTGATAGCTATTGTTATATGCAAATTCAACATACGGCAAATTCTTCTCCCAACTACCCTTGAAATCAAGGGCACATGCTCTAAGCATGTCCTCAAGTATCTGGATAGTCCTCTCTGACTGGCCATCCGTCTGGGGGTGAAACGCAGTACTCAATGCTAACTGCGTACCCAAAGCCTCATGAAATGAGCCCCAATACCGAGAGGTAAATATGGACCCTCGATCAGAAATAATAGAAATGGGTACTCCGTGATACCGTACAATCTCATGAATAAACTTCTCAGCTAACTGAGAAGCAGTAAATGACGTACGTACAGTAATAAAACGAGCTGTCTTCGTTAGGCGATCTACTACTACCCATACTGAATCATGTCCCGCAGGGGACCTCGGCAATCCTGTAACCATATCCATGGTAATATGTTCCCATTTCCATTCTGGAATTGGGATGTTCTCCAACAAACCTCCTGGCCTCTTATGCTCTGCCTTCAGTTGCTGACAGACTTGGCAAGTTAGACACGTACGAGCAACATCTCCCTTAAGGCGCGGCCACCAAAACAACTGTTTTAGGTCCTGGTACATCTTAGTAGTCCCTGGGTGAATGGCAAATCGAGAGTGATGAGCCTCCGTAAGGATCCTACTTCTCAACTCGTCCACCTCGGGAACACAAAGCCGAGTCCTGAATCTCAACACTCCAGAAGAGTCAACAGAAAAATCCAACGCCTTACCTTCTCCGACATCTTTAATGATCTTGGCTAAACTAGGGTCCTTGACTTGAGCCACCTTAATCTCCTCCATCAAGGCAGACCTAAGCTCGATGTGCGCCAAAAATCCCCAAGATTCAGATATCTCTAAACGTGCACCACTCCGCTCTAAACTATGTAACTGCTCCACTAACGGTCTCCTCCAACTAGAAATATGAGCAAGGCTACCCATAGACTTTCTACTCAAGGCATCTGCTACTACGTTAGCCTTTCCTGGGTGGTACAAAATATGGATATCATAGTCCTTACGGAGTTCCATCCACCTACGCTGTCTCAAATTCAGGTCCCGCTGGTCAAAAATGTACTTAAGACTCTTATGATCTGTGAACACCTCGCAGGTCTCGCCGTACAAGTAATGCCGCCATATCTTGAGAGCAAATACTACGACAGCCATCTCGAGGTCATGAGTAGGATAGTTCTGCTCATGCTTCTTCAACTGCCTAGAAGCATATGCAATAACTCTCCCCCGCTGCATCAACACACATCCTAATCCAACCCTCGATGCATCACAGTACACGACATAGCCCTCACTCGCTGATGGTAGGGTCAACACTGGCGCTGTAGTCAAACGCCACTTCAACTCATTGAAGCTTTGCTCACATGCATCTGACCACTCAAACTTTACATTCTTTTGGGTGAGACGCGTCATCGGCGCTACAATCTTAGAAAAATCATTCACAAAGCGACGGTAATATCCTGCTAGACTTAAGAAACTACGTATCTCGGTGACTGTAGTGGGTCTAGGCCACTGAGCCACAGCCTCTATCTTCTTTTGGTCCACTTGGATCCCTTGACTAGACACAACATGCCCCCAAAAGCCAACACTTTCTAGCCAAAACTCACACTTAGAAAATTTGGCATACAACTCATTCTCACGAAGGGCTTGCAAAACTGTCCTAAGATGGTGCTCATGCTCAACATCACTCCTCGAATACACCAATATGTCGTCTATGAACACGATGATGAATCGATCCAAGAAGGATCGAAATACTCTGTTCATCAAGTCCATGAATGCTGCCGGAGCATTCGTCAACCCGAAGGACATCACCAAAAACTCGTAATGCCCATACCGAGTGCGAAAGGCAGTCTTGGGAATATCATAATTCCTGATCCTCAATTGACGGTATCCTGATCTTAAATCAATCTTAGAAAATCGCCTTGCGCCTTGCAATTAATCAAATAGGTCATCAATGCGTGGAAACGAATATTGGTTACGGATAGTGACTTTGTTTAATTGACGATAGTCGATACAAAGTCTAAAACTCTCATCCTTCTTTTTCACAAATAGCACCGGCGCACCCCATGGCGACGTGCTAGGCTTAATAAAGCCCTTATCTAAGAGTTCTTGTAATTGATCCTTTAACTCCCTCAATTCCGCTGGGGCCATTCTATATGGGGGTATCGAAATAGGTCGAGCCTCCAGTACTAGGTCGATACAAAACTCAATCTCTCGATCGGGTGGTAATCCCGGAAGCTCCTCTGGAAAAACGTCTGGAAACTCACACACTACCGGGACTCCACTAACCTCCCCAACTGATCGGTCACACTCTCTCACGACTGCCAAGAACCCCTCACAACCTCTGCCCAACATACGTTGCGCCTTTATAGCTGATATCAACGTGCTAGCCCCTCGAGTCCTATTTCCCTGGATATAAAACAAATCCTCACCGGGAATATTAAAGTAAACTCGTTTCTGACGACAGTCTAGGCTAGCGTGGCATGAAGCTAACCAATCCATACCTAAAATGGCACAAACTCCATAGGACCGAGTAAAATAAGATCTGCTAGCGTATCCCTACCCACGAGAGAAACAACACAAGCCCGATACTCTCGCTCTACCTGTAGGGCATCACCCACAGGAGTCCCCACTAACATGGGCTCGCCCAGAAGAGTGGCACTTACTCCCAGACAGGGAGCAAACTGCCGCGATATAAACGAATGCGTCGCCCCGGGATCAAATAGCACGTGTGCACTGTGACCATAAATATGAACCGTACCTGTCGCCACCTGATTGGATGCCTGGGCATCCTGAGTCGTCATATGATAGACCCTCGGCTGACTCTGTGGGCCATGTCCCCCTTGAGACTGGGGAGCCCTGCTCTGAGCTCTAGATGTCGGCTGCTGTGCTGGAGCCTGTCGTCCTGGAAGGCCTCGCCCTAGCTGTGAACAATCCCTCTGTATGTGACCTGGTTGTCCACACCTAAAGCATGTAATCGGGGACTTCGCATACCTGCACACCCTTGAGTGTCTCTTCTTACATGTCAGACATAGGGGCCTCTCTTCCTGTCTCTGCTGCCATTGCCACTGCTACTGCTATCTCTGGGAAGGGGGCGCAGGCAATGAAGGAAATGGTGGCGCCACTGCCAACGGCTGCAAACTCGTTGTGCCCTTCCCCTTCTTCCTAGAAGAGAAGGAAGTGCCATTGTCGCCTCTAGCCCTCTTCAAGTCTCTAGCTGCCCTCTCCTCTACTGCACGTGCCTCAAGGGCTAAGGCACTATCAACTGCCTCCTCATACGTGCCAAAACGTGTGGCGTGCAAACTCCTAAACCACGGCTCGATCAATCAAGATATGAAGCGTGTAATCCTATCCTGCTCCGTAGGAACCAAAGCGGGTGCAAACTGTGAGAGCTCAGTGAATAATGCATCATAACGCTCAACGCTCATATCTGGGGTCTGTCTTAGGGCCTCAAACTGCTGGGCCCTCTGGAATCTCATAGTGCTAGAGACATATTTTGCCAAAAACAGTCTCTTGAACTCAGCCCATCCTAACGGGGCATCACCCCGCCGTCTCCTCAGTACATCATACCACACGCTCGCCTCACCATGAAGACAAAAAGAGGTGAGCTCCACCATCCGTTAGCCATGTATGCGAGAACCTCTCTTCAGTTTGTCCAACTGATCCAAAAACTCTTCAGCCTTATCTCTCGCACCTCTGAACTGGGGCGGCTTCAGACCCATGAATCGCTCAAACTCATAGTCTATCCCAACAGCCTCAGGGTCCACTAGAGGTTGTCCCCTAATCTCGCCCGCATCACCAGTGCTGACGGCAACACCTGCAGCGCCACCGCTAACGGCGCCACCAGCCACAGCACCGTCGCCAGTGCCGCCACTAGTGCCACCTCTGGTGCCGTCCTCGGTGCCATCTCCAGTGCCACCACCAACCCTAGTATCAGGGCTCACACCTCCTGGCACCTCTGGCTGTCTCTGAGAATTAACTATATTTGTCAACAGCACCGTGATGTTTGCCAAGGAGTCAATAATCAGCTAGTCTCTATCTCGCACCGGAGTACTACCATCAAAGTCAACTCCACTACGACCTGAACCACGGCCCCGGCCTCTACCTCGGCCTCGGCCATGTTGTTCACCACGGCCTCTGACCGTGTTACCGTTGGTGGGTGAGGGCTGAGGAGCCTGATCACCCCCTAAAGAATCTGTCTGTCTGGATGCTGTCCGAGAACGAGTAGGTATCATCCCTGTCATCGTACTGATAGGTCAATAAAAGTAGCAATAGAATCTGAAAGCAAAAGATCAAATGATACTAGACTCTAACACCCTTAGCAAAAGCTAGATCAATAATGTGCCATGGCTCACACCACGATTTAAAACCCAACTAAGAATGGCTCTGTGGGACTCAAGGAGACAAGACCTTAGACAAGGCTAGAGAATCGAATAGAATCAAAAGACACAAGCCTAACTCAAGAGTAACCTAGGCTCTGATACCAATCTGTCACGACCCGAAATCTGATATGTCATGACTGGCACTAATCCCTAGGCCCAGCGGCCCCAAAATAGACTAGTAAGCCTCTTCTCTAGCTCGATTTGAATAAAACAATATTACTGACAAGATATAGAACATGAATAAAATACCAATTCACCTTCCAACGTAATATCTCAATATTCCATATACAGCAGCTGTACAAAATATCTATCACATTGCTGTCATAAATACATATATGTTCCCGTACCTCGGGCCCTTAGCACAATTATGTGCCAACAAAAATAAAAGACAAAACATCAGACTTTACAACACGTGTATGTCTCCACAAAGCATCCTATAATACATCCGGAATCAAAAGAGGGTATGATATCATACCAGAAGATTTGCTGGACCAATAATCAAAAGGAGAATTCCCTGAAAATATTTTTAATAAAACGAGGTGAGTCTTGTGGACTCGCGAGTATAAGGTATGTCATGCCCACTAGGAGAGTATACAATAAAATGTTAGGATGATCATCATGAGTATAATAACGTAATAACAGTATAAACAGTGGAAATTTGAACCATAAGTTTAAATAATTTGAGATTTCAAAGGAAAACATAGTGTAGGAAAAATAAGTGCCTAAAGACAACCCCCATAAGTTGTTCCCTAACCACCTAAGTCCCCTATACTTTTGTATGAGATGCATGCACTGATTCTGAGGACACACTAGTAGAAACTGGCATAACGCCTATATACACATGCACACAAGTATATATATCGGCACATACATCATCATCACACAATATCATCATAAAGGCCCACGTGATAGCAGTGCTGAAACATACTATCCGTGTCTCTCATGGCCTTGGCATGCCAAGCCTCACAGTACCATGATCTTTTCCTGCTGTGAGTCACCAGGGAATCTACTAGATAGTCCTCTAATAGTAATGCAAATGATACCCTAAATTATGCACAAGTCATAATCATTTATCATTTCATGTGGTGCCTAAAATACACCATATCATTCAACATTTCACATTTTCAAAACAAGAAATCAGTTAGGGTATCTTTCTGTTTATGTCTCTCCTAGTAGGATGAAAATATTTCATGCAATTTAGGAACATTTAAAAGAGAATATTTTCTATGATTCGCATATAGAAATCATTCACAAGTTATGCATAGAACAATTTATATACGTGCATAAAAATATGGTAAACATAACATATCCTGTCTACTCACCTGGAAAACGATGACTCAAGTCCGAGTCTGGGGAGAAGATCGAACAAAATCCTGAGAATCTGAGCCTACAATAAATAGAATGCGGTGTCACATTTAGGTAAGAAGAATAACGACGTAAAGAAATTACCGAAAATCCTAACCATTGCCTAACACCCTGAATCGATTATTTGGTACCTTGGCCCGCGTAATATTCAAATCTGGCGTCATGGAATTCGTCGAGCTAAGTCATCGACTACGTCATCATGTCTCGCTTTGCTTGCTACGCGTAAGTGTATAGTGGAACTACACACCCACTTATAGGCTGCAGTATCATAATATATATATATTTACCCATAAACTAGTTTTCTTTTAATATAGATAATATATTTTTTTATCTAAATTCCTCCTTTATCAAAAATACATACATATATATATTTATAACTAAATTGATAAATTTTCTTAAAAACTTAATAATTAATTAATAATTTAATAAATTATTTAAATGGAATAAATTACAATATTCTAGCCTCAGATAAAAGGAATCCATCAGAAATCAGGATTCGAAATAAACCCACGTAATCATCATAGACTAGCCTAGAACGCACTCGGGGTCAGTCTTACTCGGTCTCGAGTCATCTAATAGGGCTTCGTCCTTAGGTCTCCGATCAACAAAATGACTCGCCAATCATATCGCCAATTCTAAGAGACCTAAAGAGAACCCAAATTAGACCAACCTCGATATCCTAAGTAAGACCAACCTAACCAAGTCATCCTAGGTCCACGAACAAGCGACAAGGGAGAACAAGCCGAGTGGGCTAGCCCAAGGGCTGCCAAAACTGGGTCAGTCATGCCCAACACATTGGGCCATCCTAAAACCCAATCGGGCCCCGCCATCCTAGGCCAAAACCTAACCCGACATGCCCAACCCCAAAAGCCCTCATTTCCTTTTTCCTTATATTTTATTTATTTTTATTTTTATTTTATTTTCTTTTCTTTTCTTTTTCTTTTCTTTCTTTTTTTTTCTTTTCTTTTTCTTTCTTTTTCTTTTCTTTTCTTTTCTTTCTTTTTTTTTTCTTTTCTTTTTCTTTTCTTTTCTTTTTTCCTTCCCATCAAACTGCCGCCGCTGGCGACCACCGCCGGCCGGCCAAAACGGCCGATCAATATACCGATACGAAGCCCTCGCCACAAATAACAACATATATTAAAATGAAACCCATCGGACGGTCAGATCTTGATAGATCTAAGAATTATTTTTCAGCCAAAAATAAGGTCGAATCTGGCCGTCGCCGGCCGCCGGCCATTTTTTCGATGATCAGAAACTACCCCGAGGTGCGCAACACTAAGGAGAGCAACATACCCAAAAATGAGAAAGATCGGACGGCTAGATCTTCGTAAATCTAGAGTCAAACTCTCGACCAAAATGGATAAACAAACTGCCAACATCGCCGGCCACCGTGGACGGCGATCCAAGACCGCCACCCAACCCCCTCAAGCAAACCGACCAACATATCCAAGAATCAAAGAAATCCAACGGTCGGATCTTCGTAGATCTAACCTTAAACATTCAGCCAACAAGCCCCATCGTGCCTCAACCCACATTCCACGAAAACAACAAGAAAAATAGAAAAGATGAAGCCAAAGCACTTACCTCCTTGTAGATCAGGGGCACTTTAACGGTGAAAACGAAGTCGGATCGAAGATCGAACGGCCGGATTGCTCAAAATCGCCGAAAATTCGAGAGGGGAAATGAGAGAATAAAGAGAGAGAGAGAGAGAGAGAGAGAGAGAATATTGTTTCTGTTTGGGGGGGGGGCTGCCGAGCGCCTCCCCCTTTTCTTTTTATATTTTCGTTTTTTTTAATTAATTATTATATATATAATTTAATTAAATTAATTAATTTAGTTTTTTTTTTTTTTTTGGATCTTTACAATATCATTGTAAGACCGCTTTAGAAATTGCTATCTAGAGCTCATGGGTCTGCAGCAACAAGCATACCGCTGTAGGACCACGGTAGGGTTCAAAGCTTCGTGAAAATGTCGTTTTAAGCCCGTTTCAATCCAAATCAAAAAGGGATAGACTCCTTTAAGGTGTAGGACTTTGATAACCTAAAAAGCACTATATAAAGACTTATTCTTGAGGGATTTGAGAGTTTGGGGGGATAGAAGAGAAGCGGACGGAAGATTGAAGGCTTTACTATTGAGTTGTATTTTTATTTTCTTTCTGAATTCTTTGCTATAGATTCCAACTCTTTTCTTTCTCTTTTGATTGTAAGAATGCATTGCTAAGTATTTATACCTAGGGTAAATGATGAAACCTCGACATCTAATGGTTTGATTTAAAGTTACTCGGTTTGTTATTTTCTTATTCATTCGGGTTGATTGTTTGTTATGTTCATAATATTGTTTTGATACTTGATCACCATTGGAACATATTTGTGATTTGTATTGCTTTCGAGAAATTCAATATGGATTAGACATGGTAGCAAACTGATAAGTGTCTTTTATACACTTATTTTGATCTATAAACTTAGCATTTTTACATTGAATGAGCATGATTTCTACTTGATTTGGTTCTATATAGGTTATGTAGATGTGGAGCATGTGTTAAATACACTTGGAGCAAAAAGAGTGATTTTAGTGCATGATGGGGGTGAAATAAAGCTTGGAGGCAAGGTTGAGTATCAATGCAAAAGAAAGCAAAAGATTATCAAGAGCCAAAAAGTAGAAGATGATAAAGCAAGAGGCCAAAGAAGAAGGCTAGCCGGCTTATAGCGGTATGCATACTACTGTAGGACAGCTTTAAGGTTTAGTTTCTGGAGCTCACGGTCCTACAGCAGAATGCATACTGCTGTAGGATCGCTTTAAGAATTGCTATTTGGAGCTCACAGGTCTGCAACAACAAGCATATCGCGGTAGGACCTCGGTAGCGTTCTGAACTTCAAATCAAAGCTCGATTTCGGCCCATCTCCGTCCAAATCAATGAAAAATGAGAGTTTTGACTATGCACGACTCTAATAACCCAAAAACCACTATATAAAGACTTATTCTTGAGGGTTTAGGGGAGTTTTTGGAAGGAAGAGAAGGGGACGAAAGATTGAAGACTCTTGGGTTGTATTTTTCTTTTCTTTCTCAATCTCTACTATGGATTCAAACTCTTTTCATTTTCTTTTGATTGAGAGCATGCATAGCTAAGTGTTTATAACTAGGGTGAATGATGAAACCTCAACTTCTAATGGTTTGATTTAAAGTTATTCAGTTTGCTATTTTCTTATCCATTCGGGTTGATTGTTTGTTATGTTCATGATGTTGTTTTGATGCTTGATCACCATTGGAACATATTTGTGATTTGTATTACTTTCAAGAGATTCAATATGGATTAGACATGGTAGCAAACAACGTAGGGTCCTATAATAAGTAGAGATGCTGTTATGCCCTATGAAATCATTTTGTGATGATTTCCGTGATTGAATGCATGTTTTTATGTTTGAAGGTTGACTAGAGATAGTTAATCTCATATATATACATAGAACTGAATGACCATCGAGAGAGGCTTTTGGTTGTAATTGGATCATCGATTTTCAACATAAGATAAGGAATAGCAAGACCCGAGTAATGAATAATTGAACTATAGAAGGCTGACGGTGGATTCACAAACCCTAGTGTCTTAACTTTGAGAGTTTTTGAATCAAAGGAATTGTTTTGTTTGCATCTTTTATTAGTAAATTAGTTTTCATTACAGTTGAAGTCATTGTTAATGTGTGTGTTAGGTTAAGGTTAAATCAATTAGAGTAACTGTCAAAAGTTAGTCCTCATGGGTACGACACTCTATTCATTAGCTTTAATTGTTAAATTTTGTTTTCATTATTTTCTGGGCTAAACTATTTCAATTTATGTATGTGTAGGGATTGAGATAGTGCATGAGCCGTTCAAAACATCCGGATATTTGTGAGTTCGATCCAGAGATAGAAAGAATGTTCCATCAAAGGCGTCGTGAACATAGAGCAAAGAGGGAAGAGCAATTGAATAATATGGGTGACAACGCCAATCAACTCGTTCAAATGGCGCATCCCATTGAAGTTAATGAAAGAGACATTCTGATGGGGGACTTCATGATGCCCCTAGTGATTGAGAACCGGTCAAGTATAATTTATCCTCCTTACGGGCATGAAAACTTTCAGTTGAGGCCGGACGTGATAAATCTCTTTGCCAACAACATACCCTTCTATGGAATGAGCGAGGAAAATCCACACTATCACTTGTCTCGATTTCTGGAGTATTGTGGGAATTTCAAGTATCAAGGAATTAATGAAGAGGCACTCAAGATGCGCCTTTTCCCTCACACTCTGAAGGATAGGGCTCGAGAGTGGTTAGACTCATTACCACCGGGCAATATTACTACATGGGCAGATTTGGTATAGAAGTACACACTCAAATACTTCCCACCGGCTAAGATCAGCAAGCTCAAGCATGAAATTTCAACCTTCCAACAAGCCAAATTAGAAAATTTTCATGAGGCATGGGAACGGTTCAAAGAGTTGTTGAGGAAATGTCCAAGTCATGATTTTCCATTACCAGCCCAAAATCATTATTTTTATGCTGGTTTAACTCCTTACAATCGTTCAACAGTGGACTCTACAACAGGTGGTTCCATTCGAAATAAATCAGCTGGGCAACTTCATGATCTTTTTGAAACAATGAGTGAGCAGTTTGTAATGTGGCCGAATAGGAATTCACATAAAAGAGCAGCAGGAGTGCATGAAGTGGATGTTAGTACTTTAATGCTATCTAAGATTGATGCTTTGTCAAAACAGATGGAAGCATTCAAATACGCCTCATCCACTAATATGGTACAAGGATCTCATCCTATTTGTGTAACTTGTGGGGTAAATCATCTGTCGTCCGAATGTCCACTAGTCATCATGGATCCTTCTTTCACAAAGCAGGCCGCATATGCACAGAACTTTCAACGTCAACAAAATTTTCAGTGGCAACAAAATAATCCATTTTCTCAAACGTACAATTCCGGGTAGAGAAACCATCCTAACTTCTCCTATGGAAACAATCAGAATAGTCAAAATCTACCAAAAATGGGAAGACCACAAGAAGAAAGAGGAAGATAGGAAGAAGCAGTTTCAAAGCTTCAAGAACGAAGCGACCAAACCGACACAGCTATTAAGAATATTGAAAATCAGATTGGGCAGCTAGCAAAAATCCTAATAGAGAGACAATCGGGCACGTTGCCTAGCAACACCGAGGTGAACCCGAAGGAGCAAGTAAATGCAATCACAACAAGGAGTGGGGTGTAGCTACCAGAAATTCATGTTAAAAGACCAGGTGTGGCAAAACAAAATGGTATTGTTCAGGAGACAATGGATCAACTTGAAGAGCTCGAAGTAGTAGTTGAACAAGACAAGATAATTCCACCACCAGTCAAGCCATATGTTCCTCCAATTCCATTCCCTCAAAGGTTACACAAGCACAAGATGGATAAGCAATTTGAGAAGTTTTTGGAGGTATTCAAGAAACTTCATATTAATATACCGTTTGCGGATGCCTTAGCCCAAATGCCCAGCTATGTGAAATTTATGAAGGAAATCTTATCAAATAAGAGGAAACTAGAGGAGCATGAAACAGTTAACCTAACGGAGGAGTGTCCAGCCATCTTGCAAAAGAAGCTTCCACCAAAACTCAAGGATCCAGGGAGTTTTTCTATTCCTTGCACTATTGGTGAAATTAATTTTGATAAAGTTTTATGTGACCTTGGTGCAAGCATAAACTTGATGCCATTTTCTATTTTTAGGAAGCTTTGATTAAAAGAACCAACACCCACCACTATTTCTCTTCAATTGGCTGATAGAAGTATCAAATATCCGAGAGGAGTAGTGGAAGACGTTTTGGTAAAAGTGGATAAATTTATTTTTCCTGTTGACTTCTTTGTTCTAGACATGGAAGAAGATTATGATATGCCCTTAATTTTAGGGAGACTTTTTCTTACCACAAGAAGAGCTTTGATTGATGTCCAGCAAGGGACACTTAGCCTTAGAATTTATGATGAGACGGTTACGTTTAATGTATTTAAGGCTATGAAACATTCTAATGGCAATAAAAAAGAAGTCTTAATGAGAGATGTCATTGTGGATTTGGTAGAAAGATCTGATCACCCTAAAGAAAATTGCATTGCTAACTCTTTTGATGAGCAGGAACAAAGTTTGGATGCCAAGAACAAGGTCATGGTCATGGGTTCTTTGGGAAAGAAGCAAAAAGATTGTCCATCCAAAAGAGACAAACTGTGTTCTTTGGATGTTTCTTCTTCTTCAAAAGCCAAGCCACCAAGTCATAAAAAGGAAAAGTTGGTAAAGGTGTTGAGGGAGCAAAAGAAAGGGATTGGATTGAAACTGGCTAACATTCAAGGAATAAGTTCATTAAATGGCACCCACAAGATGTTGATGGAAAAAGGATTCAAGCCTCCTTGAAGATGGAGGCCTAGTCAAGCTAATGACTTTAAACAAGCGCTTATTGGGAGGCAACCCAATTTCCTATCTCTTTCATTTATTGGCATGTTGCATTTGTTTTTTCTCTTTTGTTCCTTACTTTGAGTTAGGTTAGAGTGTCATTCTTTAGGATTTTTCACAAAAACAATGTTGAGGTCATCATAACAACATGCATATGACATGCTTGATAAAATCCCCCAACCAATGTTCACTTGCACATTGCACCTTACGTTTGGGATTGTGAGGTCTAAGTTTGGGGAGAGTTTGGGCATCCATGTGACTATGTCTACTTCATGTCATTCTTATTCGTTGTTGCCTTCTCATGTTCAAACTTGTGCATTCTAGGTACATTTCCGGAAGTGATAATGAAGTCGAAGAGCCATCCTACACCAGTTGCTTACAAAGGCAAAGCCATTGCCGAAAGTTCCAATACCTCAAAACGACGAGCATGAGTTGATCTATCTACCATCACAACCTTGACACTATGGACCAGGTACACTCCTTCCTTTTCTTTATCTTCGTTCCACTGGGACAATGAAACGTTTAAGTTTGGGGGGAGGTTCACTATGGGCAGCTTACATATGTTGTATGGTCTGGTTGTATGGTTTTATTAAAAAAAATATATATATCTTGTGTTGTTGGGTAGACGTGCCATCAATGATGAATCTTATTTGGTACCATTTTGATTAAACGAGTAAAGATAGTGATGCTACTCATTTTGTTTTGTGATTCATTATCCATGTTAGACGAATGTTTGAGCACAAGTGTCAGGAGGTTAAATGCATAGGTTTCCATATAGACTTTTGCCCTTAAACCAACTTTGTGAGCAACTCAATCATCAAACATTATGAAAAGAAAAGTTTGGGGAAGATTGAGCCATGATGGAAAATGTTGAGGAATGTGTTGACTCCGTGCTTTGTGTGGAATGTGTTAGGCATGCTAAGGGAAGCTAGGCAATGACCATAGGCTAGTGATCTAATCCCTATGTCACTATGTCGTGCACCAATGTAAATTTGAGTCTGCATATATCTTATACCTTTCTTCATAGCCTGAATGACTTGAGTGATTATGCCCGTAGAGGTATCTTAAAACTTGGTGCCCCGTGGTCATCTGGCTTGGGAGTCATCGGCTGAAAGCTCGTTACAAGGGTCATTCAGAAAGCTTAATGGAGTGAAGGCTTGCACATAAGATATAAAAAAAAAAAACGAGATGGAGCATAAAATGCACTCGTTCAAAACAAAAAAAAATAAAATCTCAATAATGGTGCCGATGTTTGTAACTCTTAGGGATTGAGAAAACTGGTGGGTTTGACTGTCTAGTGGATGTTAGCATGCCAAAGCATTCAAAATAAAAGAGAGTCCTCACAAACCAAGACAACGTCATTTTTGGCTGAGTCCAACCAAACTTGAATAAGAAAGAAAAGAATGATTAAGAGCACCTAAGGGCTGAATGAAAATACCAAGTTTGGGGGTGGAGTGCATTTTACAAGCAAGAAAGTATACAGGACCATCAAGGGGTCGGGATACCAACAACCTTATGCATGATATTGTACTTGACAAGATTCTCACGCTCACACGTCAAAACATGGAATAAGTCTAAAAACAGTTGTGTAGCATTACTAGAAAACTCTGTGTGAATTATGAATTATACCAAAATTTGAGGCTACCTTGAAGGCTATCCAACTTGTAAGTGATTTTGAAATATTAACTATTCTCTACTTGAGGGGTGATATATTTGAGTCAATAATTTTGCTCGGGATGATCAAGAGTCTAAGTTTGGGGGTATTTGATAAGTGCCTTTTATACACTTATTTTGGTCTATAAACTTAGCATTTATACATTCAATGAGCATGATTTCTACTTGATTTGGTTCTATATATGGTTATGTAGATGTGAAGCATGTGTTGAATACACTTGGAGCAAAAAAAGTGATTTTGGTGCATGATGGGAGTGAAATAAAGCTTGGAGGCAAGGTTGGGTATCAAAGCAAAAGAAAGCAAAAGATTATCAAGAGCCAAAAAGTGGAAGATGATAAAGCAAGAGGCCAAAGAAGAAGGCTAGCCGGCTTATAGCGGTATGCATACTACTGTAGAACCGCTTTAAGGTTTAGTTTTTGGAGCTCACAGTCCTACAACGGAATGCATGCCGCTGTAGGACTGCTTTAAGAATTGCTATCTGGAGCTCACAGGTCTGCAGCAACAAGCATACCGCGGTAGGACCGCGGTAGCGTTTTGAACTTCAAATCAAAGCTCGATTTCGGCCATCTCCGTCCAAATCAATGAAAAATGAGAGTTTTGACTATGCACGACTCTAATAACCCAAAAACCACTATATAAAGACTTATTCTTGAGGGTTTAGGGGAGTTTTTGGAAGGAAGAGAAGGGGACGAAAGATTGAAGACTCTTGGGTTGTATTTTTCTTTTCTTTCTCAATCTCAATCTTTTCTTTTTCTTTTGATTGAGAGCATGCATAGCTAAGTGTTTATAACTAGGGTGAATGATGAAACCTCGACTTCTAATGGTTTGATTTAAAGTTATTCGGTTTGCTATTTTATTATCCATTCAGGTTGATTGTTTGTTATGTTCATGATGTTGTTTTGATGCTTGATCACCATTGGAACATATTTGTGATTTGTATTACTTTCGAGATATTCAATATGGATTAGACATGGTAGCAAATAACGTAGGGTCCTATAATAAGTAGAGATGCTGTTATGTCCTATGAAATCATTTTGTGATGATCTCTGTGATTGAATGCATGTTTATATGTTCGAAGGTTAACTAGAGATAGTTAATCTCATATATATACATAGAACTGAATGACCATCGAGAGAGGCTTTTGATTGTAATTGGATCATCGATTTTTAACCTAAGATAAGGAATAGCAAGACCTGAGTAATGAATAATTGAACCATAGAAGGCCGACGGTGGATTCACAAACCCTAGTGTCTTAACTTTGAGAGTTTTTGAATCAAAGGAATTGTTTTGTTTGCATCTTTTATTAGTAAATTAGTTTTCATTACAGTTGAAGTCATTGTTAATGTGTGTGTTAGGTTAAGGTTAAATCAATTAGAGTAACCGTCAAAAGTTAGTTCTCGTGGGTACGACACTTTATTCATTACTATATTACTTGTCACGATCCGTCCACTTACGGAATAGAATTAGCCGGACACAAACAACGTAGGGTCCTATAATAGGTAGAGATACTGTTATGCCTTATGAAATCCTTTTGTGATGATCTCTGTGATTGAATGCGTGTTTATATGTTCGAAGGTTGACTGGAGATAGTCAATCTCATATATATACATAGAACTAAATGACTATCGAGAGAGGCTTTTGGTTGTAATTGGATCATCGATTTTCAACCTAATTAATATAAGGAATAACAAGACCCGAGTAATGAATAATTGAATCATAGAAGGCTGACGGTGGATTCACAAACCCTAGTGCCTTAAACTTGTGAGTTTTAAATCAAAAGAAATTATTCTAATTGCATATTTTATTCGTAAATTAGTTTTCATTGCAGTTGAAGTCATTGTTAATGTGTGTGTTAGGTTAAGATTAAATCAGTTAGAATAAATGTCAAAAGTTAGTTCTCGTAGGTACGACACTTTATTCACCACTGTATTACTTGTCACGATCCGTACACTTACGGGATAGAATGAGGTAGGACAAGTATCAACCCTTTAGTTTTACAAAATTACATAAAAATAAAAATTATAAAATCACAAAAATTGTAAAACTGTTATAAAATAAAAATTTCTTAATTATATATATGTAATTAAGCAAGACTTGCAGCATAAAACACAAAATAGTCGATTTATTTTTCTAAAACTAAAACAAACTGTAGACTATTGCTAAATTGGAAAAACTATCAACTAGTAATTAAAGAAACTAGTCAACAGCTCCTATTCAGAAGAACATTGGGAATGGTTTGGAGTTAATGGAAAAACCACTAACCCCATATGCCAAGTGCCAATCTCTTGTATTGCATGCTTCGATTAGTGGATTATTAGATATTCCCACTAATTAATTATTGCTTTGCATATAAATAAGAATATTAAAGAAGAAGAAAATATGCATGTTTTTTGAAGGAAACCCTAGCTAGCTCTCGACAATTTCTTTTTATTGCTCTTCTTTCTGTGCCCATGTGATGCATCTCCTTGAAAATGAAGTTAACAACAAAAGACAGATTTGAAAGCCTAAGCTTTTTTCACTTGAAAATGAAGTGGTTGGACTTTGAAAGTTCACAACAAAAGACAGATTTTTCACAAAGTAAAAGCATTTGAAAAATATATATATATTGCATATTGCTAAAACATCTAGGATTGAATGTATTTTCACTGTGCACTTTTTTTTAAAAATGTTTGAAAAATCACATGAATCCATATGTGAAACCCATCATTGAGAATTATGATGAGGATTATTAGTTGGGAAACAAACGAGTTCAATCCCAATTCAGAAAGGACTAGATAATTTTCAGATGACTATAACTTTCAGAGGAAGGAAAGCAGCAAAGTAGAAGAGCAAGAGAAATCATCAGCAACAACTCTTTCAAATCTAAGGTTAGTTTTCTTTTGTTTTGAATTTGACTCTCCTTATTTGACTACCGTAGAAAAACCCTAATTCTCCCATGTTTTCTAGAACCATCAAATCCCAAAAATATGGCCACCAATTTTGATCAACCCAAATTTCTCTTTGATTTGTTTTTCTTCTTCAAGAACCAATTTCGATCCAAATTAATTCTAACCAAATTGGATAAACCAACCCTATCTGAGACCTATTTGACTACCCAAATTTGTATCAAAGAATTGATCCGATTAGTTTAAGGTGATTGCCTTTTAAACCTTTAATTTCTGAAAATCTCAAAAGAATTGTAGAAACTTAAAGTAACTCCAGAAAACTCTAGAGTCTTTAAAATAGGAGGAGGAATGAAATTGAAAAGCAATTATACGAGAAGAGGAGCAGACAATTAGCAGGAGGAGTGGTGAGGGCAGAATGGAAACTCACAAAGATAGATCAAACAGCGAATGAGCTGTATGGGAATGAAAGATATCTACTACCAAGATTTATGAACGAATACGCCGACCCACTTTTGAAGGAAAGCGGCTTGCAATCCACATCCACAACCCCACCTCATCTTTGTTCTTATTATTAAGATGGGTCTTAAATTCATTTTCATTCTTAATTGTTTGATCACACAACTTCATCAAATCAAATGATTAACCAGTTAAATTTTTATTATCTTACCATAATATTGTGCGACTACGGCAGCGTGGAGAAGAGAGCGGCCGTCGTTTCTCCTCGTGACATCGTTGTCTTTGCCTACTAGTTTCTGCTTCACAAAATCAAACACATCTTTCTTACCGGCTGCAACGGCAACGTAAAGAGGCGTCTCGCCAAATTGTTGCGTGCCAAAGCCAAGCCTTCTTCCTTCTCCAACATGATTTTGACGACACTGCAGTGCCCAAAACCTGGCGGCTTCGTGCAGCTCCGTGTTGCCCCTGAAGTTTCCTTTCCTCAGCATTTCGCTCGTTATCAGTCCCCCTTTGGAGAGTTCTTTGAAGGCGGATTCATCTCCTCGATGGCCAGAAAATGGAGAACTATGTTGCCGTCGACGTCGATGTGCGCCAGAAAAAGGAGAACTGTCTTTAATGAGTGGTCTTTCCTAAACGGAGGACGAAACCGGTCGAATGGAGTTAAGGAGGAGAATAAAGCCGGTGCCAATGTTCCAACTTCCAAGTGAAGAATAAGTCAGTGAAATGTGCCAGTGAGGAGAACTATATGGAAATGGATAATACTGCGGTGTGTTGGCAGATCCAGACACCACCAGTGGCGCGTAAATTATACACTCCCCCTTTTGCTCAGACAGTCCTTTTGATTTATATTTCATTATAAAAAAATTTAAACTTTGTCTGTGTTGTTAAAGAGACTCACCCCGTTAGGTTTCTTAGTTCATTCATCTAATACCATGTTCCGGATATATACTGAATGAAAAAGCAATATGAATGTGTGGTTCAAAAGTTGTCTACTTCTCAAATGGATTAAAAGATTCTCACTTCAATAACCCAAAACTTGGAAATGATGGTTTTGGGTTTGTCCTACAGAAGAAAACAACAATCGAAGATTGTTCTTAACTAAGAGATCTCTCACACCATTCAGTAAAAGCAATTGAAAATTAAAAAAAAAAAAAATGTGCAATGCTTTTTCAAGAAATTAATGCTATCCAAGATCGAATTCAAAGGCCCATCAACAATGATGCAATTCGAAGCTAGAATTTAGAATAATGAAAAAGAAAATGAAAAGGCTTAGATGTATGCTACATTTCTTGGCCAGTAAATGAAACAGAACAACGAAAAGCAAAATACAGGTAATGAAAAGTCAGGTACACTACATCTATTGAAATAAGGATTAAGAAACCTATGGCTGGCCACATTGCCTGGTATGGGTTGACATTTATTTCGATAATAAGGTAGGTCTCAGCACAAGCTGCAATTGTGAAGATGGTGGAGACAAATAGGGCAGCCAGAGAACCGAGGTATCTCACTGGCAAGGTCATGAAGAAGTCGTCGTTGGTAAACCTCGACAACTGAATCAAAAGCATGGCAGTCAAGGCAATTAGAGAGCTAAATAGAGCTACCCCAGTGTACCACAAGAATGACAAAACTTGATCTTCTTTCTTGGTGCTAAAAAACTTTGGACGACCAAAACTTGCGCTATTTTTATCATCAACAAAACCTCCAGGGATGGTAAACAATGTGGCATAGTTGACAGTGCCAATAAGAGTAGCAACCAACATCAACCCACTATTCATATCTTTGAGTGCCTTCTCAGCGTTTTCTCGTAAGCTGACATGGTTTTCTTGAAACAGTTCACTTGCTGTCTTCCCAACAAAGTTGCGGTGGTATTGGAAATGAGGGGGAGAATCATACCAGATCCGCTGCCAAAGAAAGAAAATAGTTAGCAACCCAATGGTTTTTTTTATTTGAATTCTACATAGTTGATTATCAAAATATAAAGTAAGCACGTCATTTGGCTAAGTAATGTAATAGTCGTTGATTGAATCACATTGCATGTATTCAAGAAAATAATTTCTTAGCTAGGAACCTTAAACCAGCATACGTCCCACGCCATCTGGTTCAGATGTCCAAGAACAATTCTAGGACAATTTCCTTGTTTTGTTGCAAGATGCAGAATGCTGTTTCCCTGGTTGTCAATGGCCGTTAGCATCACATCCTTGTGAACTTTTGTCTTCAAGTAGTCATATAGTCTTTTATCTTTCTTCTCCACTGCTATATGCAGTATGTTTTTTCCATTCTTGTCCACTGTATAGGCTGCATCTGGGAATTTTTCTAGTATTTCCTCTACCAACTCTTCAATGCTGTTTTCTACCGCCTGAATTAGCGGATTTCTCATTCTATTATTTTTGGGTGAAACAATTGTAGAATCCAAATTAGGCCGTTGTAGAGAAACTGAGTCATTCATTTGCCCATGATCTTTACATGGTTCCATTGTACTTTCACCGTAAGTGTAACGGCTCCAATCTTCTTCATCTCCAATTAATATTTTGGCTAGCAATACTGCCAATGCATGGTTTTGCTTTATATCATCAACTCCTCTAAGCAACTTGGAAACTACACGAACAAGAAATTAAAGATTCAAGGAATAACATTGTGGAAAGTAAATTCTTCAAAAAAAAAAAAAGAAAAAAAGAAAAAAAAAGAAAACGAAAAGTTTTCTTGGTGAGTAATCTAAAGTAAAAGGAAAAAATTAGGCTAGAACAACCAACCTCTAAGCACTCTTCTGTACCCTGCAAGAACAATAGACTTAAAAGTATAAGAGTAAGGAGTTGATCCAAAAAATAAATTATAAGAGTAGATTAAGAAAATAAATATGAGACCAACATTAAGCAAAGAAGAATGAGCAATTAACTCTCTTGATGGCAAGAAGATACATCCAACGGCAACTAAACATTTCCATGTTCCTTGATCAAAAATTGTTTCGTAATTTACTAATATTTGAGACCATTCAAATCTTTTTATATATTTTGAAGTAAGTTTTTATCCCCTGTTCCTCCGATTGAAGGTGCACAAACATACAATTCACCATGGTTCTGCTCTAGGTTGATGTTTTGGAGGTTTGAATAAAATTGGTTAATGTTGGTGTAGAAATCAGTCACTCTATGATTTACTTCTGCCAGCAATACTAAAGGTATGGCTTCGAGATGTGTGTACTCAAAATAACTTTTATAATGCAAAGAATTCTATGTTTGAATGCATTATACACAAAACATAAAGAAGTCTATGTTTGAATGCCTTATATATACTAAACATACTCAAATCATTTAAGTAACTATCAATGACAACAGGACACTCAAAAGTCTTAAAGATTTTCCGTGTAATAAACAATCCTTAAGAACGATTTCGACCTATAGAAGAAATTCTCTCTTTTAACCAAATACTTAAAAAGCATTTTTGGTAGAGTTGTATTTATCAATCAAAGAAAAATTATCTCAGCAAATCTTCTACAAATAGAAGTGAATCTATAAAGCTCTAGTGCTTGTACTGCTAAGCTTCTTTTTTATTGGCAAAGCAACCTACAAGCACCATGAGGCTTGTGCGGAGAATTTACATATATACTGTTATGTGACAACAAAACCAAAATAAAGTTGAAAAAGTAAAGCAAATACCCGATGTTAGTTTGGTTAGCCACAAAGACGTTTTTGGTTGTGGGATATCCGATTGATTTTGAGGATCTTCCGTATCTGTACTGGACTTGGTTCTATTATCCATTGGTGGAATGCCTGTGGTCAAGGTACAAAACATAAAAACCAAATCGGCATACAAAACATATATATAACTAATGAAAAAGAAAACAAAACTATACATAATTAGAAAGCAACGCATGTCCGTCAGTGTAGATTAATACTCACAAAGATAGATCAAACAGCGAATAAGTTGGACCGGGATGAAAGATCTACTTCCAAGATTTATGAATGAATATGCTGACCCGCTTTTAAAGGAAAGAGGTTTGCTGGCTAGCAGATTCAGTGCAGTTAATCCTTTCTCGTCTTGTGCTTGAGCAAGATATGGAAATGATTTCACTATCTCAAATGCTAGTCCTGCTCAACATGAGAAGACAAACCCGAAGTAAAATTATACTGTTTGGAATCTAATGTTAAAAGTAACTGAGATTTGAATTCGAAATCTCAAAAACTCACAATAGCTGTCACTAAGATACAACTTGAGTGGTAAGAAGAAGAAACTTACTATAATATTCTCCGACGACCGCGGCGTGAAGGAGAGTGCAGCCGTCATTTCTCCTTCTTGTTACGTTGTCCTCGTTTAGTTTCCCCTTTAATAAATCGAACAAATCTTTCTTCCCTGATGCAACGGCAACGTAAAGCGGCGTCTCGCCCAAACTATTGCGTGCCAAAGCCAAGCCTTCATCCTTGTCCAACATGATTTCTACGACATTGCATCGCCCAAACCTCGCGGCTTCGTGCAAGGTCGTGTCGCCTCTCAAGTTCCCTTTCTTCAGCATTTCGCTGGTCAACAGGCCGTCTTCAAAGAGTTGTTTGAAAGCCGATGCATTGCCGTCGATGGCCAGAAAATGGAGAATCGTGTTGCCGTGCACGTCGACATGAGCCAGACCGCTGCGTTGCCACCTGATCAAGTATTCGCGGAGGACTTGAAGTGAATCTTTCTTCCAATCTAACACTGCTCTAAAAGCTTTGTGATGGCTAACAATGGCAGCTGGGCTGATTTCTGGTCCTGCCATTTTGCGAACTCGACTCGATTTTCTCCAATGCAAGCCCATTATCTCTTAAATCTTATCTATATTATGTCTGTCATATTTTACTTTTCCTGGTCCAACATTTATTTTCCTTCCATTAATACCTATTTCACCTTTCAATTTTATTTGCACTACTTGTGAGGCACTAAAGTGGGTCTAAATGTTTTAACACTTAACATTAATTTAATGGTATTTTAAATATAGGTCTAAGTATTTTAATATTTAATGATAAATTTCTTTGAGGGCATAGAAATAATTTTAGATTGTACAATTTTATTTTATGGTTCATGTGATCAGAAAATAAGTATATGGGTCTAAATTTTTAAGAAATTTAGAAATAATGTAATATGTCACAATTAAATTAGTTCATGGGTCTATCAAATGGGCAATGTTAATTCTGGTTTGGGCCTGGGCCCAAAGGTAATAGGATTTAAATTTTATTATGTGAATAAAAAAAAATCAAAAACAAAACAAAAATAGAAAGCAGCATGCTGCCTTGTTGTAGCAGGCGCCTGCAGCTCTCTCTCCCTTTCCCTTTTGATTCTCTGTTCTCCCTGTATACTGATTTTGTACCATTTGGATGATTTGGTGCTTGATTATGTCTCTTGTTCCATTGGTCATAACTTTCGTTCCTCAGCCGCTTCATAACCTCCTTCTTCTCCGTGTGTTTCTTTAGCTTTTATCTCATTCTTCTTCTCCACCCATTTTGCTGTTGCGACCTGAGCTTAGTGGAAGAGTCTAGCTGTTTCTTCCTTGTTGGGACAGCTCTTAAGGCAAGTTTCCTTAGCCCCCTCGATTGTGAGTCTATATATATATATATATGCGTATTTGTCTGCTCTGTTCTGTCGCATAAGGAAGCTTTATATATATATATATATATACATACACACAGTCTTATTGAAGGCACAGCGAGGACTCGCTTCATCCCATCATTTTCCTGTGAATGGCATTTTCTTCCTAATTACAATGAAGTTTTATTTAATTCCGCGGCTCTCTATTCATGAGTTAGTATGTATATATGCAGCTACACTCACTGACCCATTTATGTATGCACTATGTTCGGTTGCCTTGAACCAGCGAGCAAACGTGACCCATTTATAAGTATATATATATATATATTCACTTTATTCGCATGCCCTTGTTTTATTTGACCCACCCGTATATATATATGTAAATGTATATGACAGTCTCATTGTTGTTCCAACTGCCCCTGTTCTACTTGACCCACCCGTATATATATATATATGTATATATATATATATAATAGTCTCATTGTTGTTTCAGCTGACCCACTTCCATATACACTTATATATATACGTATATAAATGCTTAGCAAAGAGGTTGTGAAAGCTTTCTCTCTTTTATATGCTAACAGTCCTTAAAAATGTGTAAAACCCACTTGCATATATATATATATATGCGCACCAATAGAGAGAGAAAGTGAGTGTATTAAAACCCAAGGGAAAAATATGATCTCAGCTTATATTATGTTCAAAAAATAGAATAATTCCCTCAAATTGTAAAGGAAATTTTTTTATACAAAAGTCTCTTCTTATTTTTCTTTAATAATATTTACTTATATATCTACACATATATATATACATAGGCACACACCCAGTTCGCATGCCCAGCCCCTGTTCATATTTGGAAGCACCTATATATATATATATACATATAATTAATTGAATCACCCATAAATATATGTATATATACACATAAGCTTAGTACGCATGCCCAGCCCCTGCCCTTGTACGTAGTGGGAAACCCACATATATATATATATATGTTTAAAGCCCACTCACGCATGCCCAGCCGCTGTACAGAGTTGGAAACCCACACACACATAGATATATATATATATATATATTCAAACCCACTTAATAAATATTCAAGACCCAATTATATATATATTTAAAGCCATTTAAATATATTCAAAGTCCATTTGAACGCCCCTGCGTTACATCTTATCCTTACCACATGTTCATATATATTTATATATATATATATTTATAATAGAAAGTATATTATATGGTAAGTGATGTCCTAAATTTTAATAACTTAAGGTACATGTATAAATATATACACACATATATATATATATGAATAATTGTTATGTACGTAGCGAATTGTAAATCTTAGTAATTGATTTAATAAGTTCTTGAATAAATTACTGTAACATGTACATATTTGATGTGAGTGAAAAGTTACCCACTATTGTGGGATGGGCAGAAATCATTTGTATAAGTATGGAAAAATTTTGTGCGATGAAATTCCATAATATCTATATATATGTGGAAAGGAATGCATGATATGTTCCGTACACGTTCAGCATGTACATGTTATGATACTTTGTATTATTTATCCTTGTGCACCTATTATTTTGCGCAGAAGGAAAGGGTATCCTAGAGCACCTGGCGCGGGTGGCCATAACCCGACAGATTGACTCCATATTATTTGTGAATTTTTATTTACATGAATGCACTTCAGCATATGTGAATTGATGGCTTGTGAGCCTACGAGATTTGATTCTGACACTTAATTTCATATGCACATTTGCATAGTAATATATAGTGACATAATGCATTTAAATTGAATTTATAAAGTCATAAATTTTGAATCTTGTATAAAGCTGTCGAGTTCTTGATTACTCTTTTTGGTGTCACCATATTCTTGATTCATGTTCGGTATTCATTGCTTCTCGAACTTGTTGAGCCTTGTGGCTCACTTGATCTTCCTTTGCATTCCAGGTAAAGGGAAGATCGTTTTCAGGGGTGAGTCCAGTAGGACTAAGGCCCGGGAATAGTGGTGTACGGAGACACGTCCTACCTTGAAGATCATGATTGGTGTTTAGGTGAGGCTTGAGATAAAATGATCTTTATTTTGTTAGTTAACAATAGAGCCTCTTATTTATTTGTATAACCTTCGAGTCCAAACTCATGAGATATTGGGAATGTAACTGAATCTTAATTTAGTTTCCGCTACTAGTAATGAAATGAGATGTCTATTTATTTATGATTTTTTCTATATCATCTCTGTGATGATCTCCTTTTCGAATATCCTATACTAGGGGGAATATTCGAGAGTGGGCCCTTACAGTAGTCGTAGTGGTCGTCGTCAATTTGTAAATTCTTAGAAAATCTTATTATTTTTGTTCATGAAAAAATATTTTTCAATTATTTAACCAAGCATTTATTGTAAAATATTAAAACACTTACCAAAAAATAAAAATTTTTACAATGGCTTGCAAGGATAGGTTGCACATATGCTCATAAACTGTGTTTGTTTTAGTCACATTCCCTATTCTTCTCTCTATTTATTCTCTATTTTATTTATTTATTAATAAACTTCAATTCTATTTATTTTACCTTTCTTATAATTTTCATTACTATAAAATTTTATTATTTATTGTACAATTTAATAATAAATATGATGGTATTAAATTATTATAATACTTAATATATTTTTAAATAAATTTATTAATATTTTTTAAACTACAAAAATCAATTTTGTATGGGAATTCTAATCACACTGTGTTTGAGAATTCATTTAATCTAGTAGTGGGATTATCTTTGAACAATTAATATATAAAATAATCAAATACACCCAAACACAAAATGAATAATTAAATACACAAAATTATCAGATACACACATATACATAATCAATAATCAAATACACACATATACAAAATTAATAATCAAATACACACTACAAAAAAATCATAATTTAGTGACAGATTTAGTGACGGAATTTTTTCTTCACTAATTAGAGACTATTTAGCGACGGATTTGAGAAGGGTATTAAGTCGCCAAATTTTTTAATTTTTTTTTAAATTTACTGACGAAAAATTTCGTCACTAAATATTTTTAATATTTTTTAATTAATATATTAAATTTAGTGACGGAATACCCTATCGCTAAATAATTAATAAAAATAAAAATAAAATGAATTTTCTTTAGCGATGAAATTTTTCATCACTAAATTATTAGTAAAAATAAAAATAAAATGACTTTTATTTAGCGACAGCCCTGACCATCGCTAAATTATTAAAAAAATAAAAATTAAATTAAATTTATTTAGAGACGGGACTCGTCGCTAAATGAATTAAAAAAATTAAATTAAAATTAAATTAATTTAGCGACGAATACAAGCTTCACTAAAGAAAATGAAAAAATAAAAATAAAATAAAATTAATTTAGCTACGGAATACCAATCGATAAATTATTAAAAAAATAAAATTAAAATAAAATTAATTTAGCCAAGAATTTGAAAAATAAAAATAAAATGAAATTTGAAATTAAATTTATTTAATGACGGGATATCCGTCGCTAAATATTTTAAAAAATAAAATAAAAATAAATTAATTTAACCAAGAATTTGAAAAAATAAAAATAACATGAAATTAATTTAGCCACGAATACCTGTCGCTATATAATTTAAAAAAGTAAATTTAAAATGAAATTAATTTAACAAAAAAATTGAAAAAATAAAAATAAAATAAAATTAATTTAGTGACGAAATACCTGTAGCTAATCTAATTAAAAAAAAATTGAAATCAAATTTATTTAGTGATGAGATACCCCTTCGCTAAATAATTTAAAATGAATTAAATTTAGCGAAGAATTTAAAAAAATAAAAATAAAATGAAATTGATTTAGCGACGGAATCCCGTCACTAAATTTGTAATATCTCGAAATTTGAAAATAAATAATAATTATTCAAACCAGTGTTTGAGGACATTATTTAATATTTGGGAAGTTAAGAGAAAGTATTTATTTATGTGATTTTGAGAAAAATAAAGAATTAAAGGTAATTAATTAAATTATTTAGAAGTGATTAATCATTATTAATTATTGTATTTGTGGGTTAAAAGGAAATATTAATTTATTTGGGTATTTGGAGATTTAACAAAAAAAAAGGATTAAGTGAAGAATCTTGAGATTATAATTTTATATTATTATATCACTCAATGTGGAGGCTGTATTATATGATAAAAATAAAATAAATAAAATAATAGTAAAGCAATTTGAGAAATTGAAAGTGGTAGCCGAGCATAAGTATAGATAGAAATGTATTAATAGTGCATGTGAACCCATGTAAATGAATATATAAGCTAGCAGAATGTTTCTTAAAATTTAATATAGATTTAATATAGTGGGCATAGAGGTTGAGAGAGGGCAGCTTCAAGTGATAATTTAAGATTAAAGGTGGCAGCCAATATAATGAGGAAACGTGCGCACGTGGAGGAGCTGGTATTAATCCCCAGAGAGAGAGCAAGTACAGCTACTCCTGGATGAAGGCTGGAATTTTCCAGCAAGAGGGGCACCGAAATGGTGCCGTTTTGGCCTTGAGGCTGTCGTGCGCCTGTGCTGCCACGCGGCAGCTTCTGAAGCTCTTCTTTTTGCCTTTTAAAGGCCGAATTTCAGTGTGAAATCGGCCATTTTTGAAGCAGCAACGAGTGAAGAAAAATAAGAGAAGAAGAAGCAGCGCGCAAGGTCAATTTAGGGAGAAAATTGAAGATTAAACTCTGTTTAATTGCGTTTTAATTAGCCAGGTAAGTAAAGAAATATATATTAAACATTCTGTACGGTTAGAATTTTATTTTGGATCATATTTTATTAATTTTGAGAGTTTAATCTATTTGCAGCGTGTATTAATTTGGTGGTGTTCAAGCGTGAAAATGCTATAAACAGTTAAATAGAGGCAAGCTCCCTCTACTCTTGCGATCTTTTTCTATTTTATGAACCCCTCGCCTTTCATTAACTCGTTTTGGTGTTGCGTATTAATTATTTAAAATGAGGATATTATTGTCGTGATTTAATTTAAATTAAATATAAGACTTGTTGGAATTTTATTTACGGTGTGCCTACGTGAGATTTTAGATGGCTAAATTAATTATATTACATGGTAGATTTATTTAATTAAAGTTATGATTTTATTTATTGCCAGCAACGTTTTTACTTCGCAGCGGGAGTGCAGGAAAGGCAAGAAACGACCGTGTAAAGTCAAGCTCCCAATCTTCTCCTCCTGTTCTTTAATTCCCGTGAGAGACCCCGTGATTTCACGTATTTTTATCCTCTCCCTTACGTTAATTCGGCACCTAGCATTATTTGTTGAGTTATTATTCATTTGTTTTAATTTAAATTAAATCTGAGACTTTTAGGATTTCATTCGTTGTGTGCCTACGGGGGTTTGTACCGCCCCCACTCCTTTCGGAATGATGTCGAACCCAGCTTGGGGACTAGGTTCCTAGACGTGCAGATTTATTTTCAGTTTTCTCAGGTTTAATTATGATTCGGTTAGAGCTATCGAGCAGTGGGGCAAGGGTCGGCTGTTTGGTGACGTTGGAGTAGACTATTGTATGGTCCTGAAGTGGACCGTCGGGTGTACACTCCTAGTCACTAGCCGTTGACCGATGCCGGGCACTGCTGACTAGCTCTGCCAGTATGTGATTTACTGCACGATTAGATTCATTATATTACTGTTCATGATTTGATATGCATATGGGTACGGGTGGCATGTTGGGATATTCATTTATTAAGTATGCTTGGACATGGACATTCTAGCTTGGTTAGTTTGCATCTAGCACGGGCATATGCATCGCGTGTGGTTTATTATGTGGGCGGAGCATGGCCTGATGCCTGGATGTATGGGCGCCAGTGTATCACGTTGATGCTCACTACGCCCTTACATTTTTATATGCATTGCATGGTTATTGATAGTTATCAGTTCTCGAACGGGAGGACCGTTCGAGGGAGCCTATGGCTCGGGTGTCGGGAGTGCCGACACGGACACACGAGTGGTGGGAGCACCAACCCAGGATGGCATGCATGGACTGCTAGAGATATTTGTTGCCTTTCAGAGCAGTAGCAGGTTGGTATGGGACTTGGGTGCCGTGTGTCTTGTGTGGGCCCCAAAGACCGGTATATGCTTTTATTATGCTATTCTATTGTGTTATAGCGTCTCATGGCTTGTGTGTACCTGGGGGTTTATTATGGGGAGAGTTCTCTGGATATGTTCAGCCTTCAACCTTTCTTTCTTTATGCTTGCTTAATCTCTCGATTCACTTTGTTTTCCATCATTCCAAGTAATGGCAGCGTGAGTCATGGGCAAGGGAGTCAGCATCTAGCGACAGAGTCGGTATGGTGTACAGGCAGTCCCGTCAATCCCTATCAACTCTGATGTTTGAGTAGGATTTACTCTATTATTTTTACTGTGCCAGATCTTTCCTCGAGTCTCGTGTATATGGACACAAGAGTCTGTGTTCATTTATTTATCATGTGACCGTTGTGTTAGCGGGGTATCCGTAGTGCATGCATGTGTTTAGCTTCGCTTCCGCTATTCTTATTTTCGTGTATACATGGCAGGGTAGTTTTTGTCTTATATTCCATTCTTTCTCCTTCCGTAGGCGTTCCCGTTCGGGTAGTTCTGGTGGTTGGGGACATCCGGGCAGGGTGCTTACAAAATTAATTAAAAAAATTGAAATTAAATTTATTTAGCGACGGGATATATATCCCATCGCTAAATTTTTAAAAAAATAAATTTAAAATAAAATTAATTTAGTAAAGAATTTTAAAAAATAAAAATAAAATGAAATTAATTTAGTGACGGAATACCCATTGCAAAATTATTAAAAAAATAACATTAAAATTAAATTTATTTAGCGACGAGACTTCCCGTCGCTAACTAAATTAAAAAAATAAAAATTAAATTAAATTAATTTAGCGAAGTATTTGAAAAAATAAAAATAAAATAAAATTTATCTAGCGACAGAATATCCGTCGCTAAATTACTAAAAAAAATAAAATTAACTTAGCGACAGTATTGTCTGTCGTTAAAAATTTTGAAAAAAAAAAATTATTTAGGCACGAGTTACTTGTCGCTAAATTATTTAAAAAGAATAATATTAAAATAAAATTTATTTAGTGACAAGAAATTCCATCGCAAAGAAATTTAGAAAATTAAAATAAAATTTATTTAGTGACAGGATAATTAGAAAAAAATAAAAATAAAATAAAATTAATTTAGAGACAAAAACTCATCGCTAAATTATTAAAAAATAAAATTTATTTAGCGACGAGAGATTGGTCGCTACATGATTTAAAAAATAAATTAAAATAAAATTTATTTAGCGATGGAAAGCCATGGCTAAATAATTAGGAAAAATAAAAATTTAATTAAATTAATTTAGTGATAGATAACCTGATGCTAAATTATTATAAAAATAAAAATAAAATAAATTTTTTTTGGCGACGAGAATAGCAGTCCCTAAATGATTAAAAAAAAAAAGTAAAATGGAATTTATTTAGCGACGAAAATTTTTGTAGTTAAATAATTAGAAAAAATATAAATAAAATGAAATTTATTTAGCAACAAGATGTCTAGTCGCTAAATAATGTAAAAAAATAAAAATAAATTAAATTAATTTAGAGTCAAAAACTCATCCCTAAATTATTAAAAATAAAATTTATTTAGCGACGAGAGATTCATCGCTAAATGTTTTAAGAAATAAATTAAAATAAAATTTATTTAGCGATGGAAAGCCGTGGATAAATAATTAGAAAAAAATAAAAATTTAATTAAATTAATTTAGGGATAGATAACTTGACGCTAAATTATTATAAAAATAAAAATAAAATAAAAAAAATTTGGCGACGAGAATAGCAGTCCCTAAATGATTAAAACAATAAATTAAAATGGAATTTATTTAGCAATGAAAATTTTTGTAGTTAAATAATTAGAAAAAATATAAATAAAATGAAATTTATTTAGCGACAAGATGTCTGGTCGCTAAATAATGTAAAAAAATAAATTTATTTAGGAATGGGATTGTTAGTCGCTAAATAATTAGTAAAATAAAAAAAAATCTTTAGCGACAATTACCTGTCACTAAATTATTAAAAATAAAATTTATTTAACGATGGGCTATCTCGTCGCTAATTAAATTAAAAAAATAATTTAAAATTTAAATTTATTTAGCAACCACAATGTGCGTCGTTAAATAATTAAAACAATAAAAATAAAATAAAATTTATTTAGCAATCAGATAAACCATCGCTAAATAATTTAGAAAATAAAATTAAAACAATATTTATTTAAGCAACAAATATTTTATCGCTAAATAATTAAAAAAGTAAAAAAATTAAAGTTATTACTCCATCGTTAAATAATTAAAAAAATTTAAAATTATTTATCAATGAAATATTTCACTGCTAAATAATTATAAAAAATTAAATTATTTAAGAAATTTAAAATTGAAAATTATTTAAACAAATATAAATATAACTTCTATAATACATTAAAATATCTTGAGAGTATTGTTTGGATCAGCATCCCATGCTTAAAACTAGACTTAAAGATCAAAACAAATTATCAACAATATTTAACTGAATAATAGTCAAAACTATATTAATTTTAATAAATGTTATAAGGTTACAACTTTACTCTCCACACTTCTTTTTTTCATATATTACAAGGCTACAAATTATTTAGCGACAAATATTTTCGTAGTTAAAAAATAAAAAATTAAATAAAATTAAAAATTTTATTAAATTTTTTACTGAATATATATAAATCTTTCCATCAAGTTAAGTTGTGTAGTGAATATATATAAATTAGGACCGCTTAACAATTGGTATAAAATAATGCATTATAAAATAAGAAATAATTTGTTAATTCAATGAGTTATATGATTCAAAATCTTATCTACTCTAAATAAAACAAGTGTAGAAGGAGATATAGGCAACTCGTAACGTGAAATTTTTTTTTGTAATATCCCAAAAATTTGGAAATAAGTATTAATAATTAATTTTAGTATTTGAGGATATTTTGAGGTATTTGGAAATTTTGGAGAAAATATTTATTTATGACATTTTGAGGAAATGTGAAATTAAGGTGATTAATTAAATTAATTAGAAGTATTTATAATAATAATAATAATAATAATAAAGAGAGTTAATCAAATGAAATGAAATGAAATTAATTAATTAACATATATATATATATTTGTACGTGAGTATGCCTGCTTCCAAAGCCATTTCTTTTTGTGGCTTTTAGGCCATTCAATTTTCCTCAAAAAATTGGAGTCTTGTACAGCAAGTTTTAGCCTTTAAAAGGCTCATAAATTAAGGAAATTTGGGAGAGAAGCACCAAGAAAGAAATTGGAGAGAAGAATTGGGGAGAGAGAGGAGCCGCGCGCGCGGCAGCTAGAAATGGATAGAAAAGTGAGGAAAATGAGAGAAAATTTTGAGATATTCAGCGTTTAAAGTGATCAGGTAAGTGGGTAATATTAGTATAAATATTATATATTTAAATTATGTATTTTTCACGGTTAGATTATGTGTATTATGCCGTAGATTTAATTAATTTGAGCCGTAATCTTGTTATCGCCTATAGAACATTTTAGTTCGCATCGGGAGTACAAAAGAGGCAAGAATCGGCCAAATAAAGGTAAGCTCCTAACCTTCTCATCGCGTTATTTATTTTTCATGAAAGTCTTCGAGGTTTCTTGTATTTTAAACCCTCCATCACCTTGACTCGGTTTCACGCATTAATAATAATAATTAGCATGATAACCACTTTATGACTTTTATTTTATTAATGGATTTATTGTTAATGAAAGGAGCTAAGCAATGATGTATTTGTGTCTTTCATTTCAACCGTCATGGAGCTTCATATCGCTCTGCTTCCCTTGGGAATGATGCTGAACTCACTGGGGTTAGGTTCTTAGAACATGATATGGCATTATGGAAACATATTAAAAGTCTATTATGTATGTTGAGATGGTTTTCTACGAATGAGAATGGTATCATGATGTTATGTGGTTGTGTACATGAAAAGTTATGAAGAAATGATGTGCAATGTTAAGTTTAGAAGATATAAAATTAATAGTGTCAGTAAGTGTGTCTAAGGGTATGGGTACAAATCCACTGACTGTCGATCATGGGTCGTGGTAGTTGATGGCTAGATGTATGGGCGCCAGTCATCGGTTGTTACGATAAGCGCTAGATGGGCCAGAAGAGCTGGTACTACTAGATTCCCGCCTTGGGTTGTGCATATCATGATGTGTGTGCTGCATAGGGATTGGGTTGCATTCACTTGGGAACATGCTTTGTGTGTGATGTGATGTGTGAGCATCTGCATGACCCGATTGGTCTAAGAGCTAACTTGGGTTCTTTAGGTGAGGTGGTGCATTTAGAAGCATATCGCATGTGTGAATTATTATGTGTGGGCGTAGCATGACCTGATGCTTGGTTTATGGGGGCCTTGTCATCACGTTTATACTACAAAAGCCATTGCATTTCTTATTTGTTGCATGGTGAGAATGTGCATTTTAGGTGATAAGTATGGGTGGTAGACATGGTCACGGTAAGACCTTGGGGTGAGACCCACGGCGATGTGATCCACGGTAAGACCTTGGGATGAGACCCACGGCGGCGTGATCCACGATGTGGCCACGGTAAGACCTTGAGGTGAGACCCACTGTAAGCACCCTCACCCGGATATCCCCAACCACCCGGACTACCCAAACAGGAGCGCCTACGGGAGGAGAAAAATAATGAAACATGAGACAAAGACCACCCCGGCAAGCATACACGAAAATAAGAACAGCGGAAGCAAAGCTCAAGACATGCATGCACTATGGGTACCCTGCTAACACAGCGGTCACAAGATAAATAAATACACACAAACTCTTGTGCCGACATACACAAGACTCGAGAAAACACCTGGCACAGTACAAAATAATAGAGCAAATACTACTTAGAAATCAGAGTGGATAGGGATTGACGAGACTGCCTGTACACCACACCGACTCTGCCGTTAAAGCTGACTCCCTTGCTATGGCCCACGCCACCACTACCTAGAATGATGGAAAGCAAGGTGAGTCGAGAGACTCAGCAAGCATAAGGAAGAAAAGGCTAAAGGCTACACAAAACCAGAAATCTCACCCCAGAATAAACCCCCAGGTACACACAAGTCATGAGACGCTACAACACAACAGCTCAATAGCATAATAAAATAAAAGCACATACCGATCCTTGGGGCCCACATAAGACACTTGGCACCCAAGTCCCGTACCAACCTGCCTACTACCCTGAAAGGCAACAAATGTCTTCACAAACCTGCGCGCGCAATCCCGGGTCGGTACTCCCGTCACCCGTATCCGTCGGTACTCCCGACAACCGAGCTATAGGCTCCCTCGGAACGGTACTCCCGTCCGAGAACTAAATACTACCAGTATCCATGCAATGCACATAGAAATGCAATAGCGTAGTGAGCATCAACGTGATACAAGGCGCTCATACATCCAGGCATCAAGCCATGCTCCGCCCACATAGTAAACCACACGCCATGCATATGTCGCGCTGGATGCAACCTAACCAAGCTAGAATGTCCGTGTCCAAACATACTCAATAAATGAATATCCCAACATGCATTCCGTACCCATGTGCATATCAAATCATGAACAGTAATACAAGGTATTTAATCATGCAGTAAATCACATACCGGTAGAGCTAGTCAGCAGTGCCCGGCACCGGTCAACGGCCAGCGACTAGGGGTGTCCACCCGACGGTCCACATCAGGGCCGTACTCTAGTCTACCCCAACATCACCAACAACCGACCCCTGCCCCACTGCTCAATAGCTCTAACCGAACCATAAATAAATCTGAGAAAAATTGTAAGTAAACCCAATAAAATTGTAAATAAACCCTCACGTCTAGGAACCTAGTTCCCCAACTGGGTTCAGTATCATTCCAAAAGGAATGGGGGCGGTACAAACCCCCTTAGACTCACAACGAATAAAATTATAGAAGCTTTGGATTTAATTTAAATTAAAACAAATGAATAATAGTTCAACCAATAAGGCAAGGTGCCGAATTAAAGTAAGGGATGTGATAAAACACAGAAAATCACAGGGTTTTACATGGGGATTAAAGATCAGGAAGAGAGGGTTAAGAGCTTGCCTTTACACGGCCGTTCCTTGCTTTTCTTGCGCATCCGCTGCGAAGTAAACGTTCGCTGGCAATAAATAAAATCGCGACTTTAATTAAATAAATCTAACGTGTAATATAATTAATTTAGCCGTCTAAAATCCCACGTAAACGCACTACAATTAAAATCTCAACGAGTCTCATATTTATTTTAAATTAAATCACGCTAATAAAATCCTCGAAACCAACTTAATAAATTAAATTTAAATCAAACGACTCAAATTTTCATAATTAATAAACGAATCGAAACAGACGAAGGGAGGGTATAAAATACGAGAAATCACAGGATTTCTCACGGGAATTAAAGAATACGAGGAAAGGGATTGGAACTTGCCTGAAATTAGCTGATTCTGACCTCTTTCAAGCTCCCGAGGCAAATTAAATCATTTCTTAACAAATAACACAACCGAGACTCAAATTAATTAATTTTAATCGCGTAAAATTTAATAACTACTTGGTCCAAAATTGAATTGAAATTGGTGAGGAGATAAGGCTATATTAATATATATATATATATATGTATTATGCCATTGATAAATATGTGATATTATTATATATATGTATATAATGTACTTATCCATATTGGGAACACATCACGCACAGCAACTTGCACCCATTTGTAATATTTTCTTTTAGTTAATTATTTAATTATTTTATTTTATATATATATACATATTAATTTTTATAATATTTGATTTACCTTAATCACTTAATAATCTAAGTTTTAGGAATTCTATAAACTTCCGATTACTTCCCCATTTAAAAATACAATAAATTTAATATTCTCATTTAAATTTCTTTAACTCTCAAGTATTCCATGAGTCACCAATCACTCTAAACGTTGGAATTATTAGTTATTATTTATCTCCAAAATTTTGGATGTTACAAATGTGGCTCAAAGAGTTTAGCATTAGTGTAATTCTAATTTTTAATTATCCGTTTAATATTTTATATATATTTATTTTTTTTTATTTAACTTGTTGTAGAAAATATTCAAGTGGCAAGCTGAAGAAAGTAATCGTATATGGATTACTTCGAATAAGTTAGATTGATAAAGTTTTAGGAGTAATTTGAATAAAGTTAAAAGCGGTGCTGATAAGGGTGATTGGATGAATCCGTCCGTGCGAAAGTCATTACAAGCAAAGTGGAACAAGGATGAATACAAGAAAAAATATGAACAAAATAAAAAAAATCGCACATCTGAGATCGGCGGGTCAGTGCACACAAGCGGATCCATTCCTTTCATCGAGACTCGAAGAAGGTTGGTAATTACTTTTTTCTATATCAATGTTTCAGAATTTTAATAACTTATATAGTGGTTTGTATTTTATCTTATTTATTTCATATATCTTTGTCATACAGGTAAAGGAATTAAATCGCGAGCTTAACGAATTTGAAATTTTCAAGAAAACTTACACTCGAAAAAATGATCAAGGACAAGAAGTATGGGTGGATCATAGATCACAAATTGTCGCGGTAATTATATTTACTTGTATGTATGTTATTTGATGAATTTAATTTTAATTTAATTATAAATGATAATATTAATTTTAATTTATATAGGAGGCGTTCGAGAGATTAAATACTGAGGCATCTTCACAATCAACTGAGAGTGATTCGACCTCTTTACCTACAGTTAATGAGCACCACATCTTTTATCAAGCTATCTTTGGTAGAAATAGCAAGGGTCGTATCTATGGTTTCGAATCTCAAGGGAATCAGTCTTACGCATCTCCATCCGGTAGCACCTCCAATAGTTCATGTGGATCTGTGACACAAGATTTTGAACAAATGAAACTACAATTCACCCAGATAAACGAGGAGAATTAGTAAATGAGGTAGACGATGTCCCAAATGAATAATGAGAATGAACAACTACGACAACAAATGCAGGATATGCTGACATGGAGGGATCAGAAGAATCAAATGATGTCCAGAGTATTCAGTAACTCAACACCTCCTGGACCATCGAGAAACTCACCGGGTGGAAATTCGTTTTGTAATGATGAGGGTAATGAGGGTGAAGATGAAGAAAATGAGAATGATAAAAATAATGATGATGATTGTTAATTCTATTGAGGACTATTTATGATTGTAGTAATAGAATTTATGGATTTGAATTTTGTGTCCATATTTGTTATCTCACAATTTTTTTTCTATTCAATTAAATAATTAAATTTTTAATTAACAAATTTTGTATAAAAATTAAAATTTTAATTTGTATTTTTAATTAAAAGATTTCTTAATATAATTATATAAATTAAAAATTTTAATTGTGTACATTTGTAAATAGTAATATTTATGAAAATATTTATTTTTATATAAAAATTAATTTATATAATTTTATTTATATTTCAGTTGTATTTAATTTAATTTAATTAAGAAAATCATTTTTTTAATTTTCACATTCTTACATGATTTAAAATAATTTAATTTTAATTTTATTATTATTATATTTTTAATTTAATTTAATTTAATTTTAATATAAAATTTTTATTTTGTAATTATTTATTTTTTAATTTTTAAATTCTTAAATGATTTAAAATAATTTAATTTTATTTAAATTTTAATATATATTTTTATTTATTTAATTTAAAAAATAATTTAGTGACGGGAGCCATGTACCACCCGTCACATAATTTTGAAAAAATAATTTAATTTTAATTAAATTTATTCAAATTTTAATATATATTTTTATTTTTTAATTTAAAAATTAATTTAGTGACGGGAATACCCGTTGCTGATCAACGACGGATATCGCTCATCACATATTTTGGAAAAAATAATTTAATTTTATTCAAATTTTAATATATATTTTTATTTTTTTAAAATAATTTAGTGACGGGAATTCCCGTCGTTGATTAGCGATAGGTAATGCCTGTCACAGATTTTTGAAAAATAATTTAATTTTTATTTAAATTTTAATATATATTTTTATTTTTAATTTAAATATTAATTTAGTGACGAGAATACCCGTCGCTGATCAGCGACGGGAAGTGCCCGTCACAAATTTTGAAAATATAATTTAATTTTAATTTTATTTTATTAAAATTTTGATATATATTTTTTTATTTTTTATTCTAAAAAATAATTTAGTGACGGGAAGTCCCGTTGCTGATCTATGATCGACGAGTATTCCGTCACTGATCTATGACGGGCAGTCCCGTTACAAATCAGCGACGGAATACCTGTCACAAATCAACAACGGGGCTTCCCATCACTAATTCCGTAACTAAATTTCAGCGACGCTAGTTTTAGTGACGGATTTTTTCTGTCACTAAATTCGTCACTAAACAATTTAATAACGAATTTTCTTATTTTAGTGACGGATTTTTCCATCACTAAATTTGATTTTTCTTGTAGTGGCACAAATCAATAACCACGATATCACTAATCCAATACAAAAATAAATAAAAAAAATCCAAAATCACAAACCTAGTGCTCGATCTGTTCCTCGCCAAAGAAGACGTTGTTGTTGCTGTTGCTGTTAGTTCTGCTCGTTGCCATTGTCTCCGCTGGTCGCCGTTGCCATTGGATCTGGTGGTTGTCTCCCTGATTCTAACTTCCTTCGCTCTTACAACTTGTCTTCTTCAGATCTATTAGTCGTTGTATCTGCAACTTCTCTTCTCTTGCCAATTTTGTCCTCGTCGCGTCTAGCCAGGCCTCTTCTGGCGTTAATGGCTGTTGTGGGGGGAAAATGGCGATGATGGTTTGGCAAATTTCAATCACCATATCTGGCGATGGTTATGAGTTTCACCAAAAAAATTATGAGTGATTTTGGCGATAAAGAGTAGTGTCGGGGGCAAAAATTTACGTTTGGCTCATTATATTTGGCTTGGCGAGTAGAATAGCTATCCCATTGGAGATAGCCTAAGATATTTAGAAATTGGTTTAATCCATGATCTATTTAACCTAAACCTAGCCTTAGGGGTGTAAATGAGCCGAGCCACTAGCGAGCGGCTCGAAAAAAGGTTGTTTGTGTTCGTCTCAATTCATTAACGAGACAAGCTTGAGCCTAGATTTAAAGTTTGAAAAGTTAAATGAGTCGAGCTTGAGCAAACCAATACTCGGCTAGTTATTTAATACCCCATATGTTGGCATGAGGTTGCCACGTAATGTAAGTGAGTTCGAAATATCAAAAAAATTAGCTTGATAATAAAATAAATCGTCAAATCAACGACAAAGAGCGCCTCAGAACTTAGATATCTAAGGAAAAGAGTACAACATTGACGAGCGGCTCGAGGCGAGATTTATGACACATAAAGAAATTGGATTATAAATGATTTTTGGTACAGCTATGACTTAAGCTGAGAAATCGAATGATGGTAAGGGACTTTTAGGAAGTCAATGGAATCCTTAGTAGGTTCATATTTAGCATAAGGAACAACCCTTAAATAGTTTCGGGAAGAGACAAAAGGATTTGCAATTGAAACACAATTTTACTTATATTCGAGCCTAAGTGTAATTTCTTAATCTTGCTTGAGGGTAGTCAAAAAGAAGATTTTTTTGAATCTTTGGAGGTGAAATGAAGGATTTAGAACTTCTGTGTCTTAATGGAATAGTTGGAAAGCTCAAGGGTTTCAAATAGAGGCCAAAATGAAATTTAGAAAAAGTAGAGGGTCAAAGTGGAATTTCTCAAAAGGCAGCCATAGCCACCACCGATGGTCAGCCTTCGACCATCCTTGTAAGGGTATTTTCAGGGGCCAAAAGTGGGCCCCAGAGCATGGTGGATCGATTGGGGTAAGCACAAGCTGAGAAATGGCTAAGTATGGCCATGATTTGACATCGGTAAGGTGGGTATGGCCAAGGGTCACCAAAAAATCAGGAAATGGGCATTCGTATCAAATCATCACGATTTGAGACTATCTAAGGTCGTATCAGGAATTAAAGGCTTGGATTTGACTAAGCATGGCTTGTTTTGGCTCAAAATTGAGTATAAACAAGGCTTAAAGGGTTTGACCAAAAATGCAAAAATTAAACTTCAAATTGCTAGCGTTTGAGAGTGATTTGGAAGTCTTGGATAAGGGGCTTTTGTTCTTGAGTAAGTGAGAATCATTTTTGGAAAATTTGAGAAATTTTTGAGTTCGTTTGAGTGGTGTTTGAAGCTTGGTTGAAAGTTGCAGCGGTCGTCGGAGTCGAGGCTTTAAACAGCCGATCGAGGGCCTTCCAGTAGGTTTTTGGAAAAATAAGGGTACTATCGTGACCGACTTGAAGAGATTTATCAGGTGGTATGGTTGGGGGAAAATTCTGGTCGTCGGCGGCGAAGGGCTCGCCTGAGAAGATGACCAGCGCATGGGGGCAAGGTATTTTTTTAATATTTTTAGAAAAATATTTTATGAATTATGGTGGAGAAAAATTGGGAAGAAAACCTTGATGAGATATTTCTTTTGGAATGGATAGTCAACTATGGGCTATGGATAATCGACTATGGGCTTATGGATAGTCAACTATGGGCTTATGGATAGTCGACTATGCCCAAACTTCTGTTGACTATGAATTTTCTCTGTCGACTATGAATGCGGACTTTGAATATATAAGCGAATGCAAATGGGTTTGTTTTGAGCAGAGCATCCAGTAGCTTGGGTGTAGGTAATCATATGTGCATATATATATATGGGTGTGGGCTTCCAAATATGCACAGGGCCTGGGCATCCGAAGACTGGCTAGGTATGCATATATGCATATATATATATATATAAATATATGGGTGAGGAGCTATCGGATAGTGGGTATATATACATACCTCGGGTGGCTATTAAAATCAAACAGGGAGTATACATACGGCTATCCCAAAGTTACAGGAGGCTGCTCAAAACGGGGGGGCATCCAAATAGAGGCATGTGTATATGTATATAAGTGGGTGGCCAATTATAACATGTGGGATTTACACGAAGATGTATATATGTATATGTATATGATTCGAATGAGGCATGGGGGGTTAAAGCACATCCAGTTATATCTTAAAACTTATTTTTACACAGATACAGAACGAGTAAGGATTCTGTATCGATTTAAGCTCAAATAAATGCCATTCACTGAAAGAACTTGGAGATGATTAAATCCCCTTTATTGACATCAACTAGACCCACAACTCATCGAGAATCAAATATTTAAGTGTATGAAATAATATAACAGTAAACGATGGTAGCAAACCAATATATGTATACACTTATTTCTTCCACATAGAAGCTCAACCAAAGACAAGGACAAGATAGATGGAGAGAAGAACTTGCATTGGAATAAAAATGGGTAAGAAAACTTGCACTGAAAATGAAATAGAAGTGTAAGAGGAACTTGCCTAGTGAGACTCATTTGTTGAAGCTCAAGCCGCGAACAGATAGTGGGAGAAGAAGATGAAGAATATGAAGAAGAAGAACGGATGGAGAAGAAGATGAAGGACTATGAAGAAAAAAATGTTGATTAAGAAGATGCAGATGAAGAATGGGAGATGGCAGGTGAAAAAGCTGGACGTTGGCAGGTTACATGGAAGAGGAAAGCTTCGGGCGTAACAGAATCAGCAACAAATCGTTGCAAAGGTATAGGAGGATTAATGCACAGAAAAAGGAGAATAAAAGGGAGAGGAAAAGGCTGCACGCTCCAAGTTGCGCCCGCATTAGAAGTTGACATATGTGCCCCAATTTAGGGCATTTTTGACATTTTCCATTTATTTTTATTTAAGTTTTCTTTTCTTATTTCACATAATAAAACCTAAATTTCTTTTACCATTGGGCCCCAGCCAAACTCACAATTTATTGGCCCACCTGATAACCCACGAACTCCTTAACTAATTAATTGTGGCCCATTCATTTAAATTCATGATCTCATGACCCGAAGAAAGTTTCATACTAATCCAACATTATTTTTATGCCATCAAAACAGATTATCATCAAGTGTCAAAATATTTGGACCCACATTTAAAATGCTATTGAATTGCTATTAAGTAATAAAACACCTAGACCCATTAATAATATAATTAAAATTCTAAACACATCTCAATGGCCCAATTCATTTGGCGTTTTCCCACATTTTTGAATCCCATTTGGATAGGCTACTAAATTCTTATTTCCATTTACACTTTATTCCATAAATAAAAAAAAAATATTTTAAATCCTTAATTAATTAAAGCAAAAATTTTGAGTCCATAATAAAATACCCGAAAACGCCTAGACCCCCTGATGGGTCATTACACAGTTAATGATGAATATTAATGCAAGTGTTATTTTGATTTATGCATAAAATTTTGATAGTTTACCATATCAGTTTTTAATACGATTTTTTTTAAATTTAATTGCGCAATTAAACCCGGGCTAGGTGTAATTGCCAAATTATACCCGGGCCATGTTTAATTGCAAAATTAAACCCGATCTAGGTTTAATTGCCAAATTAAACCAGGTCTAGGTTTATTTGTCAAATTAAACCCATGTCAGTTTTAATTGCGCAATTAAACCCGAGTTAGGTTTAATTGCTAAATTAAACTCGGTCCAGGTTTAATTGCCGAATTAAATCCAGTTCACCTTTACATGCACAATATTTTCTGACAGATTCGCGACGGATTTTTGGTCGGTAAAATTTCTACTATTTATCTCTTTTAAAAATTAACTAATTAATTAGAGACTGAAAATTCGTTGGTAATTTCAGTCGCAAAATACTACCAGGATATATCGGTCGCTAATTTGGTATTAAATGAATTTCATTAGTTTAGCGATGGAAATATAATTCGTCACTAACTTGGTCGGTATTTTTGCAACCGACATGGTATTGTGTCGGTAAAAATTACCGACGAGTTGTTTTTCGACTGAAACATTCGGTTGAAAATTTTGTTGCGAAATCAGTATTCTGTCGGTAAATCGGTCAAAAAATCTATCGCAAATGGGATTTTTTCTTGTAGTGGATGTCCTATGCTAGCGGGATTTCTGAGAAATGGCAGCTACATAGGCAAAATATCATTAGTAGTTTGGTTTAGATAACATTTCTTGAACCACCCAAACTAACCATTGCACACTCTTAATGGTTCCAAAAATTAAGGTGTGATATTAGAAATTTGGATTTGTCCTTGCGAAACTAAAAAGTGGGGTAAACGGTATCAAGAAAAAGAGTTTTTTATAATTATAAAAAATTGGTGTTGTGATTCCAAAAAAAAAAAAATGAAGGTGTGATATATACTAGAAATAGGGGTTTGTTTTGCGATACCTAAAAATAGAGTCTATGGTATTAGTAATTTGAATTTCTCGTGATTGTAGAAAATTAGTGTTGTAGTTCTAAAAAACTAGGGGTGCAATTCTATGAGATTTTTTGTTGAGGAATTAAAAAATGTGATATACAATATTAAAACTAGGATTTTTTGCAATTATAAAATATTAGTGTTGTGATACGAGGGGGAAAAAAAAAAGGGTCTTACTAGGAATTTGGGGATGTATAAGTTGTACTAAAAGGTAAAGCATGCAATTTTGAAAATAAATGTAATGACCCGTTGAGTGGGTCCTAGATGTTAATTTTATTTTGATATAGTGTGTGTGCATGTGGACTCTATTTGATAAATGCCAAAAATATTCTATATGGGGTCTAAGAGGCAAGTAGTGGGAAATAAAATGTTTGGGGTTATTGCATGTGAGTAAATTAATGTATGTGTGTTATGAGGTGGGCTTGGACCAAGGGTTTGAAACCTAATGGAAGTGTGGGTTTAAAATAATCCCATGGGCCTAATATGAATTGGGCTTTTAAATGGGCTTAAGCCATGTATAAAGATGGGCTTTATTTAATGAGATATATGTATATATATATATATATATTGTGGAAAATGAACGGATAAGGAAATTGGAAAAGGAAATGAAAAATGCAAAATGTCCAAAGAGGACTTGTAAAGGGTGTGTGTGTGTTGGAAAAGTTAAGGGTAAAGTGGGAACTTGCATAATAGAGTGAATATAGAAAAGAGAAAAAAAAAGAAAAGAAAATGGAAGCAAAAGACCATTAAGGGCATGAGTAAGTTGGGTGTGTGTGTTATGTGTGAGGGGCAAAGATGGAATTTGGGATGGGGGGTGGTTGGAGAATGGACATGCAGCCCATTCTCCCCCACACCTCTATTTTCTCTTCTCTTCCTCTTCATTTATTGCTTTCTCTTGGCAGTCTTCCTTCACACTCTTCTTCATCTTCTTCTTCCATTAGTTGTGGTAAAATCAAGCTCTTAAAGTGGGGAGATTTGGAGCTCTTAGAGTAGATTTGGAGCTCTTAGAGTGTTTCTTCTTCTCTTTGGCTTTTTCATCAGCAAGGCAAGCATCTTTCTTCTTTTCTCTTATCTTTTAGTGCAAGGTGTATTCTTATGTTTAATCAAAACTCTTGCTATCATCTTTTCAATGGTGGTTTTTGAAAGATTGTAGTTAAATGCATTAATTTTATGTTTTTCTCAAACCTTGTGGATTTCCTTCAAGGGGTCACTGAGTCTTGTTTAGGTTCCTATGGGGCTTGTTTTCCCTATCTTTTATTCAAGGAATGGAAACTTGGGGGGTTAGGGTTGTGTTCGTGGGTATTTTGGAAGTTGGTTGTTCATACATTTTCAGTTTTGTGGGAGTTTAGTCGATTTTTCAGGCTTATATTTTGAAACAAGGCCAAATAGAAACTTATATTTTGAAACATGCACTCTATATTTCGAAACATGTCTAAACAGAAACTCATTGCGCACCTTGTACTCTTTTGGCCATAACTTCTGATGTATAAGTCCAAATTGAGATCCATTTTTTTTTTTGTTATAACCCTAACTGTAAAAGCTTTGATTTGGTACATTATGGGAAAAATTTGGATAAGATTTGTCCCTATTAGTGTCTTGTCAACATGTCTCAGTTATTGTAATAGGATGTTAAATTCCTGAATAAGCCATAAATGGATGTGAATGAAGTCCTATGCATGGTTATAATTTGATGTTGGCTAGAATTCTAATGGGTAAGTGTAAGCATGTTGTTGTGCGATATATGATGGTGTTTGTATGTGTATGCATATACCTATGCTACCTTAACGCACTTCGCGTTTTAAATGGAAAGAAAACAAGTGGATATCCCCAATGCATGCCATGATGATAACAAAAAAGGGGGCGGTGTTTTTGCATAAAAAAAAGTAAAGAAAGAAGAAGGGGTATTCCATAAAGACGGTGTGTTCGCATTTTTGTTTGTGCATTATATATTTTTGTACTATAGCTATGTTGATAAAAGGGCATTGTGTTATGGTCTAAGTGTGTGAATGTTATCTTCCATGGTGAAGTGTGTGATTTGATGTAAGAAAAGAAAGTATGATATATATATATATATATATAGAAGCATGGTCTAATAAAGAAGGCATAATTTTAATGGTCTCTATATATACGGGTAGTGGTTTTTTCCTTGACTCTTATATTATGCATGCCTTCGTATATCAATCTCTTCACTATTTCCCTTGTTTGTTATATGTTTGCTGAGCTTTGTGGCTCACTTGTTTGTTTTTTGTCATTCCAGGTAAGAGCAAATCTGTAGTAAAAGCGGAATTTAATAGGGCTCAAAGTGATTTTAGATGTGTACAAAGATCTCACCCGACCTAAAAATTTTAACATTTATATGGTGTAACACCCCACCTCATCAAGGCGTGTTATGCCTTAGGAAATTTGGGTCTTATTTTTTTTTTAATTACATTACCCCCGAAATTCTCTAAGACCTATCTAGTGCTTGATGAAATATTTTATACACTATAAATAAATACAATCATATAAAGCGGAAGGTGAATCGAACTTGCTCATGGCATTACATACATAAATAACTGAACATGGCATTCATTACAAAGTTAATACATAAGCTTTCTGAAAATAAATTAAAACGTACATAATTCTTGAACTATTAATATTACAACATAACATGACACATTTACTTGTTTCTTGACGTCTCATGTCACTACACATCTTCAACCTCTGTATCATCACTGCAAATCTCGACTGGAACGTTGAATGTTCCAGGGGCGAACCTAAGTTAGATGATGAACCATCTAAGTAAGGGTACATAATACTATGTCATGTGTGTATGCAGTATCTTTTCTCGTAGGTGTCAACTGCACCCCTCATGCTACCTACCATTTTTGGGCCACCTCTTTTGAAGCCGGGGTGTATGGGTGCACCCTTGGTAAAGCAGCAATGCCAGTTCGTACTCTCTACGGCCTCAAATGCGTGTGATCAATGATATCAACGTGTATTTATGCACTTCATAATCATGTCATGGATGCAGTCTACGTGATGGGTACATATCATAGTATGTTAATATGATGAAAGCATTCTTGAAGATAAACATTTATAACCGTACTAAACTCGAAACGGTACACTTACTTCTAAGTTGCCTTGAAAATTGTGTCGGCCTCGAAAATCGTGTCGAGCGACTATTTCTCAATCTTCTTGCCCTCAAGGACTCCTAAAACATTAAATTTATTTTTCAGAATATTACTTTATTATTTTTCATATTTTCTACAATTTCTCTTTATTTCTTCAAAATTACATGATAATTATTTAGGCTTTCATTTTATCTAATTTCTCTTTACTAATATTCCTTAAATAATATTTCTAGCATTCTGGAATTTTCTTGGAATTTTTTCAAATTAAATTCCTATTTTTTCTTATTTCCATAATAGCAAAACTATTTAAATAAATAACTAATTTAACATTTTCCAGAATATTTTTCACAAAACAAGACATAAACAAAATTCCAGATTTAATAAAAATTTTTGCAAAATTTTTATTTATTTTATTTTATTTTTCTTTATTTTCTTTTCCTTTCTTTTCTTTTCTTATTTTCTTTTTCTCTTTATTTTCTATTGGGCGCGTGCTAGCCAGGCGCCTTCTTCCTACTCGCGGGCGTGTGGCTACACGCGCCCGTCTGCTTCATCTTCTCCGACGGCCCAACACGCTGCCGGCGATGCTGCTGCCTCCCAAAGCTTCAAAAGAAGCTTCTAATCCCCCTAATTCTGACCCCCGACCTCGATTTCAGCCTTAAAAATTTAAAAAAATAACTGCAAATACCTCAAATCATCGATCGAAGCTTCAGCTCCGGCGAGGCACGATTTTTCGGCGAGTGTTCGATCATTCTTCTCCGCTGCTCCGTTGGCCACCAAATGCTCTAGAAATGTTGCCCACGAAGCAAGGATCAAAACCCCACTCTCAAATCCTTTCCACACTGCCCCAAATGCCCGATCTAAGCTATGAAATTTTCAGATGAATGGGGTTACTCGATCGCGACTATTTATAGCCAAAACTCGGCGTGTCTTGTCCTATCACGATCGCCACGCGTCCGGGAAACCACTCCGACGGCCACTCCTTCAATAAATGCACCCTCTTTCCCTGATTGCTTGTTGCAGGTGTGGTCAGAGCATAGCGCGCGCCAGCTCTGATTTTCAGATCCTTTGATTTTTTTTATTATATATATATAGATATATACATATACATATTCATAACATACATATATACATACGTATACGCATACACCTAAATACACACCTATATACATATTAAAAATCCTAATACATACTATTTATAAAATTTCTGGTACATAAGTATACTATATATTTTATATTATGATTTAAGCTAAATAAATTAATTACATACAACTTAAAAATAAATTTATACTTAATAAACATTTTAAAACTCTAATAATTTCTTTAGGGTCACATACCTTATATCATTAAATAAATTTTGCTACTAAATTTATACATACTCACTAAAATTTTAATAATTTTTCTAGGGCCTAAAATTAGGATATTTACAGTATCCCAGGGTATTACATTCTCCCCTCCTTACAAAAATTTCGTTCTCGAAATTTGATCACTCCTCACTCATAGGGTCTTCAAAAAGGTATGGAAAATTGAGTTTCATGTCTTCTTCTCGCTCCCAAGTTATCTCTTCGCTCATCAGGTTTCTCCACAAAACTTGTACAAGAGGAATTGACTTGTTTCTCAGGATCTGATCTCTACGATTCAAAATTTTGACCAGTTTTTCAACGTACGAAAGATTTTCTTGAATCTCGATAGCTTCAGCTGGCATTACCTGGGAGGGATCTGGCTCATGCTTAAGAAGTTGCGATACATGAAACACATTGTGGAGGTTTGATAGGGCTAGGGGTAGAGCAAGTCGATAAGCGACTGTTTCAACTCTTTCCACTATATCATATGGTCCTATATACCTGGGACCTAACTTGCCCTTTTTCTTGTTGCTACGAGTTACCATTTTTAGTGGAGATATCTTTAGATACACTTTGTCACCCATTTGGAACTCCAAATTCCTTCTTCTCGTATCCGCGTAAGACTTTTGACGATTCTGAGCTTCCTTAATTTTCTCTCGAATGAGCTTTATCTTTTTTGTCGTCTCCTGAACTATCTCGGGTCCCAAGATTTGTCTTTCACCTACCTCAGTCCAACATAACGGGGACCTACATTTTTGTCTGTACAGAGCTTCATATGGAGCCATTTCAATGCTGCTATGATAGGTGTTATTGTAAGCGAATTCTACCAAAGGTAAATGTTCTTCCCAGCTACCTGGAAAGTCAACAGCACAAGCTCACAACATATCTTCTAGGGTTTGAATGGTCTTTTCTGATTGACCATTAGTCTGGGATGATAGGCTGTACTTAGCCTAAGCTGAGTAACCAAGCTCTTTTGCAGACTTCCCCAAAACCTAGAAGTGAACCTTGGATCGCGGTCTGATACAATACTTACATGCACTCCATGCAATCTGACAATCTTGTTCAAATACTGCTGGGCCAGTTTGCTGATCGGTTAACTGACTTTCATTGCCAGAAAATAAGCAGACTTAGACAATCTGTCAACTATCACTCAAATAGCATCATTTCCTTTAGGACTTCTTGGTAATCTTGTCATGAAATCCATCGTAATATGTTCCACTTCCATTTCGAGATTTCTAATGGCTGCAAACTTCCACCCAGTTTCTGATGCTTAATCTTGATTCTTTGGCACGTGTCACATTGACTAACATATCTTGCCACGCTTTTCTTCATCCCTGGCCACCAATACACAGCCTTCAAGTCTTGATACATCTTGGTGGCACCAGGGTGTATCGAGTATCTGGATTGGTGGGCTTCTCCCAAAATTACCTGCTATAATTCCCTCACACGAGGTACATATATTCTTCCTTGAAACCGAGGGATGTTTTCTCTTACCTCAAATTTTGGTCTCTTTGCTTGTCCATGCTCATTAATCCACATCTTGATTCGGGAGTCTTCTGAGTAAGCTTGTCGTATTTGATTCATTAATTCTGGTTGCAGCGTGAGACTAGCTGCGTAGGCAGAGTTTCCTTGAGAAACTACTCCCACCGTCATCAGACTAAAAGCTTCAACTAGCTTCCATTCTGCCACCATCATTCCGGCCATACAAGTGGTTTCTTTCCTGCTTAGGGCATCTGCCACAACGTTAGCTTTACCTAGATAGTATTGAATAGTGCAGTCGTAATCTTTTAACAGCTTCATCTATCTCCGTTGCCTCATGTTTAATTCTTTCTGCAAAAAGACATATTGTAAACTCTTGTGATCAGTAAAAATTTCAAACTTCTCGCCATATAAATAATGTCTCCAAATCTTTAAGGCAAACACCACCGTAGCCAACTCCAAATCATGAGTCGGGTAATTCCGCTCGTGATTCTTGAGCTGTCGGGACCCATAACCAATGACCTTACCGTGCTGCATTAGCACACACCCCAACCCATTTCTTAAGGCGTCAGTGTACACCATAAATCCTTTTGATCCATTTGGCATAGCCAGTACTGGAGCGGTTGTTAGCTTATCCTTAAGTGTCTGAAAGCTTTCTTCGCACCGCTTGCTCTAATCGAACTTCACCCCTTTCTGAGTTAACTTGGTGAGGGGCGTTGCAATCCTGGAAAATCCTTTCACGAATTTTCTATAATATCCAGCTAATCCCAAGAAACTCTTAACCTTGGTAACCGACTGAGGTTGCTTCCAATTCTTCACAGCTGCTATCTTGGCCGGGTTGACCGATATTCCCTCGGCCGATATAACATGCCCTAAAAATGCCACTTGGTATAATCAGAATTCATATTTTGAGAATTTGGCATACAGCTTATGTTTTTGTAATGTTTGCAATATTACCCTTAAATGTGACTTGTGTTTTTCTTTCGAGGGAGAGTATATCAGTATGCTGTCTATAAACATGATCACAAACTTATCCAAAAATGGCCTGAAGACTTGATTCATCGTATCCATAAAAGTTACTGGGGCATTGGTTAGTCCGAATGGCATTACCAAAAATTTGTGGTGCCCATATCGAGAATGAAAAGCTGTCTTGGGCACATCTTCTGCCTTGATCCTCAATTGGTAATATCCTGATCTCAAGTCAATTTTTGAGAAGACCTTGGCTCCTTGTAACTGGTCAAACAGCTCCTCTATTCTGGAGAGTGGATACTTATTCTTGACAGTTATCTTGTTCAACTGTCGATAGTCTATACACATCCTCAGACTCCCATCCTTTTTCTTAACAAAGAGTACTGGTGCTCCCCATGGCGACATACTTGGTTTGATTAACCCCTTGTCCAACAACTCTTGAAGTTGGGTCTTTAATTCTTTTAATTCTGTAGAGGCCATTTTATATGGGGGTATTGAAATCGGACCTACTCCTGGCACGATTTCTATCAAAAACTCGATCTCTTTCTGGGGTGGCAATCTAGGCAATTTTTTGGGAAACACATCCCCGAACTCTCTAATGATTCGCACTTCTTCGATTTTTAAGGGCTCCTTGCTTTTCTCTTGAACACAAGCCAAGTATCCCTGTGCCCCTTGACATAATAGTTTCTCAGCCTTTAGAGTCGAGATCCACTTCCATTCACTTGCCTTCTTTTGCCCTCGAAACTTGACGTTCGAGTCTCCACTCTTGAGACGGATTGTCTTAGCTTTACAGTCCAGTGTAGCGTTGTATTTGGTTAGGAAGTCCATTCTAGAAGGATCAAATCCACCAGGAACTCAACTTCTCCTATCTGAATCTTCCTATTTTTGTATCTTGAAGAGGTTTATAGAGACTTCCCCATTGGGGTTGCCACAATCATACGATAGTTTAAGTTTTCCAATTTTTCTCTTAGTACTTTAGCACATGCATGCGAAATGAATGAATGACTTGCTCCTGAATCAATCAAAACATGCATAGGTATACCAGATGTAGACATGGTACCTTCGATTATTGCTGGGTCTTCTGCCACATCTTGCCAAGTTAGGTGAAACACCCTTCCTTGCTGTACTCTGGCATTTCCGGACGTCCCTTGAGGTTGACTCATCAGTTGCGACTTGGGACAGTCCTTTGCAAAATGACCCGTTTGCTGGCAATTGAAACAAATGATTCCTCTCTTTAGGCAGTTCTGGTTGAGATGTCCCACTTCTCCATAGTTGTAGCAACCTTTCGTTCCAAGCCGGCACGGCCTTACAGGGTGTTGCTTCTGACATCTTATGCATGGAGTACCAGGCTTGAACTTCGGCCTCTAGAGATCCAGCTTCTTGCCTGCTTTATGACCACTCCTTTGCTGACTTTCTCCTTGGATAGCTTCGATCCAGCTTAGGTTAGCCTTGGTGGTAAAGGCTTGCAATACCACTTCCGTATAAGACTAAGTACTTATACTGCTCAATGCCCTCTGAAGCTTCAGATTCAGCCCTCCCTAAAAAACTTCTGAGCTTTGATCCTTTCATCCCCTTCATAAATAGGCATGTACCTGATCAATCGGCTAAAAGCGTCCTCGTACTGGGCAATAGTCATGTCCCCGATTTGCTCTAGCTCTATGAATTCTCTCTCATTCTTTATTCTTAAATTCAGGGGAAAGTACTTCTCATTGAAGAGTTCATTGAATCGCTCCCAGGTGATGTAGGGTGCCCTAGCTCAAGGGGTTATTTCCCTCTTGACTCATTTCCACCATCTATCTGTTTCATCTTGCAGCATGAAGGTGGCACAGTTGACTTTCTCTTTTTCTTCACAATGTAGGTGGTTTAACAACTTTTCTGTTTGCTCGATCCAGAATTCCCCTTCACTGGGGTCTACGCCAAGCTTCCCTTGAAAGACGAGAGGATTCTGTCGACGGTAGAGGTCGAGCATGTTGACCGTATGGCCATCCCGGGAGTGAGCCCCATGCATAAATCCCACCATACTTCCCAGTATTAGTTCCATTTGATCCAGTCTACTGCTCCCTGTCTCTTGGCTAGAGTCTCCTTCTGGGTGCCCACTTGCGTTTCCTTCTGTATTGCTAACTTGTTGGTTGGGTGTCCTAGGTCCTACTGTTAATCTCCTTTGAGTGTTCACCATCTGAAAGAAAGTAGCATCCGAATTAGACAACATGGTCTTACCATTCGATAAGGTAAATCCTTCATTAATTCTACAGGTATTATACATTCGACTGCAAAATGTCATAGGTACTACATAAGTCACATAGATCATAGACAACATACTACACGAGTCACATAGATAGTTAGAATATTTCTAGCTAGATCTACTTTGGTCCCGATGACCTCCATATCCAGACGTTCTTCTCGTCTTCGGACTCATATGGTGGTGCCTCGAGATCATCCATCACTTCTTCAATCTCTTCCTCGTCCTCGGAGTTCGTGTCCTCGAACTCGAGAAGATCATCTTCAGCCCAGAATATAGGTATGTTGTCTTCTTCTTCTACTTCAATCGGATCTCCCATCTCTCCTGCTTCTCCTGCCTCGATCGGGTTCTCCATTCCTTCTTCCTCCTCAAGACCGTCTCCCATTTATTTGTCGGGCTCATCCACTAGCACCAGCTCGTATAGCTCCACTGGTAGCTCACGAATCTGTGCGCAGTAAAGACGGAATTCAGGGAACTGCTCGCCTTGTCGAACCCAATTTGCGAAGTCCTGCAGGTCGCCTTCCAAGACACCGACCATCATGTCTACCTGGAGATGGACTAGGTTAGGCTAGAGTCGGTAACTCGGGGGTACGTCGTCGTGGATTTCTTCCATTTGGACTAAGTGTTCCATGATACCCTCATTTGGTTCTGGGATCCGGTTCTCCAGACGGTGTGCCCAATGATCAACTAAGACCTGTTCTGAGAAGTTTCCAGCCATCCTGTCATCACAACTTCCGTTAGTACCCCTAACTGTCCTCGAGTTGGTACTTCTAACCTTCTTAGATCCTTGATATAAGTGCTAAGTTTTTCTTTCTAGGTACTCTACTTGGTTGAGCTCTGATACCAACTGTAACACCCCACCTCCTCAGGGCGTGTTATGCCTTAGGAAATTTGGGTCTTATTTTTTTTTTTTTTAATTACATTACCCCCGAAATTCCCTGAAACCTATCTAGTGCTTGACGAAATATTTTATACACTAGAAATAAATACAATTGTATAAAGCGGAAGCTGAATCGAATCTACTCATGGCATTACATACATAAATAATTGAACATGTCATTCATTACAAAGTTAATACATAAGCTTCTAAAAATAAATTAAAACGTACATAATTCTTGAACTATTAATGTTACAATATAATATGACACATTTACTCGTTTCTTGATGTCTCACATCACTACACATCTTCAACCTCTATATCATCACTGCAAATCCCGATTGGAACGTTGAATGTTCCAGGGGCGAACCCAAGTTAGATGATGAACCATCTAAGTAAGGGTACATAATGCTATGTCATGTGTGTATGTAATGTCTTTCTTCGTAGGTGTTAACTGCACCCCTCATGTTACCTACCATTTTTGCGGTTACCTCTTTCGAAACCGGGGTATGGGTGCACCCTTGATAAAGTAGCGGTGCCAGTTCATACTCCCTACTGCCTCAAATGTGTGTGATCAATGATATCAACGTGTATTTATGTACTTCATAATCATGTCATGGATGCAGTCTACGTGATGGGTACATATCATAATATGTCAATATGATGAAAGCATTCTCGAAGATAAACATTTATAACCATACTAAGCTCGAAACGGTACACTTACTTCTAAGTTACCTCGAAAAGCATGTCGGCCTCGAAAATTGTGTCAAACGGCTATTTCTCAATTTTCTTGCCCTCAAGGACTCCTAAAACATTAAATTTATTTTTTAGAATATTACTTTATTATTTTTCATATTTTCTACAATTTCTCTTTATTTTTAAGCCTTACTTCTTCAAAATTACATGATAATTATCTAGGCTTTCATTTTATCCAATTTCTCTTTACTAATATTCCTTAAATAATATTTCTAGCATTCTGGAATTTTTTCAAATTAAATTCCTATTTTTTCTTATTTCCATAATAGCAAAACTATTTAAATAAATGACTAATTTAACATTTTCCAGAATATTTTTCACAAAACAAGACATAAAAAAAATTCCAGATTTAATAAAAAATTTTGTAAAATTTTTATTTCTTTTATTTTATTTTTCTTTATTTTCTTTTCTTTTATTTCTTTTCTTATTTTCTTTTTCTCTTTATTTTCTGTCGGGCGCGTGCTAGCCACGCGCCTTCTTCCTACTCACGGGCGCGTGGCTGCACGCGCTTGTCTACTTCATCTTCTCCGGTTGCCCAACAAGCCGCCAGCGATGCTGCTGCCTCCCAAAGCTTCAAAAGAAGCTTCTAATCCCCCTAATTCTGATCCCCTGACCTAGATTTCAGGCTTAAAAATTAAAAAAAATAATCGCAAATACCTCAAATAGTCGGTCGAAGCTTCGGCTTCGGCGAGGCGCGATTTTTCGGCGAGTGTTCGATCCTTCTTCTCCGCTGCTTCGTTGGCCATCAAACGCTCCAGAAATGTTGCCCACGAAGCAAGGATCAAAACCCCACTCTCAAATCCTCTCCACACTGCCTCAAATACCCGATCTAAGCTATGAAAATTTCAGATGAATGGGGTTGCTCGATCGCGGCTATTTATAGCCAAAACCCAGTGTGTCTTGTCCCATCACGATCGCCACGTGTCCAGGAAACCACTCCGGCGACCACTCCTTCAATAAATGCACCCCCTCTCCCTGATTTCTTGTTGCAGGTGCGGCTAGAGCATGGCGCGTGCCTGCTCCGATTTTTAGATCTTTTGATTTTTTTTATTATTATATATATATATACATATATACATATACATATTCATAACATACATATATACATACGTATACGCATACACCTAAATACACACCTATATACATATAAAAAATCCTAATACATACTATTTATAAAATTTCTGGTACATAAGTATACTATATATTTTATATTATGATTTAAGCTAAATAAATTAATTACATACAGCTTAAAAATAAATTTATACTTAATAAACATTTTAAAACTCTAATAATTTCTTTAGGGTCACATACCTTATATCATTAAATAAATTTTGCTACTAAATTTATACATACTCACTAAAATTTTAATAATTTTTCTAAGGCCTAAAATCAGGATATTTACGGTATCCCAGGGTATTACATGTGGAGCCCAATGTCAACGGTTATTTCTTTTTGTATGTCATTAGCCTATTTGTTTAGTTTGAGTAGTGTATGACTTTTAAAACCTTAAGTAATGATGTAAGAATGATTATCGCTCCTATTTGAAGTGAGTCCACTTATTATATAAAGTTTTTTTTATGTTTATTTTGTATTCCATTTGGAGAGACCTTATTTCGGATGTTCCTATGCTAGCGAGCATATCCGGAAGTAGGCCCTGACAATTAATTTTTTTTCTAATTCTAGAATATTAGTGTTTCAATACTTGAGAAAAAAAGGTGTGATACTAAGAATTGAGAGATGTCCTTCTTGTACCAAAAAATGAATTTTCTCACGATGCTAAAGATTGGTGTTGTGATAAAATAAAATAAAAATTATTAGCTCAACATTTATGTGATACAAATATATATGTACTATTAATATTGCGTCAAACCAAATTTATATTTTTAATTTAAATTCAAAATATTTTTAATTCTACAAAAATTTAAAAGAAGTATCAACCCTTTAGTTTTACAAAATTACATAAAAATGAAAACTATAAAATCATAAAAATTGTAAAACTGTTATAAAATAAAAAATTTCTTTAAAATTTTAAAAAATACTATCCGGTCGTTACGAAAGTTCATATAAACTACAAAATTCTTTAAATTAATATAAAAATTATTGTATATTATATATTGCACCCTAATTGGTTTGGTTTTATTTTCCGGTTTATCCAAACACATGGACACCTTAGATAAATCGTTTTGAAACACAATTAACTTAGCACTAATCATTTAGAATGTTTCATGCCAATGCCTAAACATTAAAAAATTAAAGTTCAAAAAATGACAAAAATATCTTTTTGATATTTTTTAATTAATAGCATAAAGATAAAAAAAATTTACAAATTAAGTTTTCAATTCTATTGACTTTTGAAACATAAAAGTTATGACATGTTTAGTTGTGATATTAAAATTAAAAATGAAAAAAAAAATTGTTGCATGACATGAGGCATAACATAAAAGCATATGAGGTATAATATATGGGTATTAAAGGTATAACATAGCAATATTCATGATATAATATAAGAGTATTAGTGGTATAAAATAAAAGTATCCATGGTAACGTAAGAGTATTCATACTATATAATTTAGTGGCATTTGTTATATAATGTAAGGATATTCATGATGTGTATAATGTAGAGTTATTCACAGGATAATATATGATATTTATGATATAAGATAGGGGTATTCATGATAAAATGTATCATAATATAATATAGGGTTATTTATTGTATAACATAAGTCTATTTATAGTATAAACATAGATGTATTCGTGCTATAACTTAGGAGTATCCAAGGTATAACATGGGGGTTATTCATTATATAACATCTCAATCCAAACCAAGACACGTGGTACAAAATAAATATAATGTTTGCATGGGCGTTATGAAAATCTTATATATTGCAACTAGGATCGTAACCTAAAACGTGTTGGGATTTCCGCCAGAAACTCATTAACATACATGATTATTTAATTTAGCTTTAAAATCCAGTCCTCACATAACAAGATAACAGGGAACTTAAAGTTAAGGTACATCACTCGCAAGTTTAATACTACAACAAAAGGAACAACACACTAGAACAACTAAACTTGCACAATCTTTTCCTTTCCTTCCGAGCTTGAGCCTGACAAATTTGGAACATTTGAATATTCCAGAGGTATGAAACACTCAGGTTAAATTGTTAAATCTATGTGATGGTTTAAAATTAACTTCATACATGTAAATGCAAAATGCAGATATGCATACTCTAAGTGGATGTGACGCCAAGGTGTTGCAATCACCCATGCCCAACAATATCATGTAACACGGCCTAAGAATATGGCCAAGTGAAGACTCTCTTCACCCATGATAAATACAACTAGTCACAAGCAATACATAGTGATGCATGAAAATACCGAAAAGAAACATGCGTACCAAATAAAAGAACGTGATATGCATATGAAATCACCACCAACGTGCTCAACAGTATGTTCAACATGTAGCAAAGATATTTTAGGAAATCACTCATCTTCGAGTTCACTGAAAAATACTGTTAACACACAAATCGAGACAATTTATTGTCAAAATATGAGTTTTCGTAAGATAAACATCAAATATTTTTATATAAGAGTTTAGGGATTGAAGTAGGGGTTATTGTTGGAATTTTTTTTTTTAAAAAAAGGTTACACGTGCCCCTAGGAAGGAGCCCCACTTGCTGCCACACGCAGCCCCCCTGGGCGCGTGAAGCTCACGGGTCGCCCTTACTTCTCGGCCAGCTTCCGATTTCTTCAGTTTTTCGGTCATAACTCGATCATTTTAATCCCGATTCGACCCCTATTTTTTCCTATAGCTCTTTTTTTTTTCATGCTCTATAGGATTATAAACTTAAATCATACTTACCTCGAGATTTTTGAGGCTTTTGGTGAGTTCTTCGGTGTAGGCCCGGGAAACTCATTGAGGTGATTTCTTCTCGGTCTTTGAGCAAAGCTTCCTCCTATTTTTTGCAGAATTTCTCTCTCAAAATGTCCTTCCTCCTCTCCCTTTTGATATGGATAAATTCTTCCTCTAATGGTCTATTTATAGAGGTGCTCGGATAACCTTGTTTCACCATGTGTCGCTCTTAATCATAATTTATCATTACTTTTATCATTCTTTACCACAAGATTAGGCCATTTGGTCTTGAGATTTGAGCCTCGTGATTGATTTTTCATGTGGCTCATCCCCATGGTGACAAGTGTTATCTAGAGATTATGCTCCATCATTGCTTATGCCATTTGTCATTACTTGTTAAGCCGACTTAGATTTTGAAAATTTGATTGTAATCATGACTCATTATTGCTCCATTGTGTGGCATATCCCCAAGGTGTCAAATGTCTCAAAATCATAACTCATCATTGCTCCACCATGTGGTACATCCTTAAGGTGCCAAGTGTTTCATCCTTATCTTCATCAAACGATCGGTTCGTTCAATTTGGTTAGCTTAAGTCCCTACTTCTTTCATTATTTATGTCTTTCAAGGAGAAAGCACCTTGCACCCTAAGCCTTCTAATGGTCATACTAATTTTAAACTTAAAACTTCATATTATACTTTATCGAGCCTATAAGCATTGTGTATATTTCAAAATAAATCAATCTCATAAAGATTTGGGATATTACACATTGTATATATGGTTATCCATGATAATATATAAGGGTATTCATGGTATATTATTCAAAATTATTATAAAATAAAAAATACTATAAAATTAATATAAAAATTATTATAAAATGGTAAAATTCTTCAAACTATCATAAAAATTATAGTGTATATATATTATATTATAAATATATATACACAAAAAATTACTGCATACAAATTCTTAACCTTAGATCGTAATCATGAATTTTGAATTGTGATTTTGAGTATAATTAAAATGTTATCAAACAGTGCCAAGACTATATCGATTATAATGGTTGGCGTCGAATCTGTTAGTATAGGAATTTATTTAGTTATTTTTAAAATAGAATGACCAATTTAGCCCACAAAATAAAGTACAATAATGAATTGCCATAGGCGAGACAGTACAATGGTTAATTTAGCATTGTCTTGTAATGGTGTTTTATCATAATAGCTAACATAACCCAATTTTTAAAAATACATTAGCCTTTTGTCAATGATTAATTTGGGACTTTACTTGAAGGATATTAATAAATATTTTGAATAATTTTCTCTTTTAAATATGCATATTGTTTTTATTTTTAAAATAAATCATCTTTTTTTATAAGTAGAATAACTCATGTAAAGACCCTCTCTAGAGATCTTCTATCAAAAGATTCTGAGAGAAAATCTCAAAAAGATTGATACAAATAAACATTTGAGTAAATAAATTAGTCATTTTTTTTTACAGCAAAAGCAAAATAAATATTAAAATCATATGGTTATTTAATAAAAATATTAGGGGCTTATTTATATACAATTCTCAAAAGATTTAATTACAACATAACAGATTATAACAATTTTGTCTCTATACTTGAAATACTCCCAAAGACCTTTTCGATTGATCAGATTGCTCCATACACAAGACTATCCCAAGAGAATCAAACTCTATTGGGCTCACCCTCAACCTTTGTTTTCCCCTTTTCTAAAATGATGTTAAAGCAAGTAAATGAGTTACAAGACTCATCAAGTATAATTTAAAAGGAATGTAAAGTAATAGGAATCAAAGTATTACAGAATAACTTAACACATTATGTGCACCCATACCTAGGGGTGCAAATGAGCCGAGTCATTTAGACTCGACTCGGTGTTCAACTCTATAAAAACTTATTTGAATTCGTTCGTTAAGGTAAACGAGACAAGGTTGAGCCTAACTTTGAAGCTCAATTTGTAAACAAACTGAACTTGACTTCAGTAAAATTTGACTCATTAGCTCGCGAGTTGACTTGAATAGATACTCATGAGTTGGTTCGATTATAGGCTCATGAGTTGTCTCAAATAGAGGTTTGCAAGCTAACTCGCTTATAGACTTGTGACTTGGCTCAAGTAGAGGCTCGCGAGTTGGCTCGTAAATAGGTTTGTTTACAAATACATTAATAAAATTATTTATAATTTTATAAAAATATATTTAATATAAAATTATCAAACTTTACTTTATTATAATAATATCATAATAAGAATATGTTGATAAAAAGATTTGTTGTGACTTAAAAATTAATCAACTAATGTATGAGTTTAATAGAATAATTATCATTTTAATCGAGTATGAAAATATTTAGTTGAGTAACAACTAATAAATATTGTACTTTACTAATTTTTTTTTAATCAAGTAAAACATAAACATTTAAGTAATTAATCGATTATATACTTGTCTTACTTGAATATATGATGAAATAACATTAATTGAATAAGCAAATAGTTAATTGACTAAGTGATACATTAGTTGAATAACTATAATAACTATAACATTTAACTGAGTAACAAATCTGGATTAAAATGACAACTTTATACTTGTATCATTAATTGATTATTAATAAATATTAATTGAGTAAAATTATAATTTACTTGAGTATAAAAAATACTTACTTGAATAACTACATATTTCACTCGCTTAACTTAACGAACGAACTTAAACAAGTTTTTAATGAGTTGAGCACCTTAATATGATGTTATAATCATATTCTTAAATAACCAAATAGTTAATCGACTAAGTGGTACTTTAGTCTAGTAAAAAACTAAAAATTATCAAATAGGGTATGAGTTTCTATACTTGAATTATCTTTTTATACAATAAATGATATTATACTTATTGTAATTTGTGAAATTATTTTTACTTAATTATCACGTCGATGTTATATTTTTTGATTATCATGTTTGATTCATTTATGTGTATTTGTTGATTATCATATTGATATTGTTTTTATTGTACATCAATTTATTATATTTTTTTAAATAAAACTTTGATAAATTCCAATATGAGCCCAAGCTTGGGTTGGGGCTCGCTCAAGCCTAAGCTCGACTCAACAATCAAATTGACAAGCCAAGCTCAAGCTTGGGCTATGTTAATCGAACTCGAGCTAGAGTCTGTGATAGCGAAGCTCGACTTGGCTTGACTCATTTGCACCTCCATGCCATGCTTTAACCAATCACATAACCTTATACATATGAACAAATGCACACATACGATTCTTGGGGCTTATATAAAACATTATGGCACCCAAGACCCTAAAATATAAGTAAAAATATATATATATAAACAAATCATTAAACTGTGAACCGAAATCCTTCCTCACGTTAAGCTTACACCTACAGAGCTTATGGCATAAAAACCATCAATTGTGAGTCAAAGCTCTCTCGCGTCAAGTTTTTGCCTACCAAGCTTAAGGGTATCTCACAAACCTAGTTTGCCGAGCAAAATAATAGATGTACAAAATAATTATCATACACATGTATTAACTCATAAATATATATATAAATCCATGCATGATCACATGTCTCCAAATATTCCACGCACATGACCATATATGACCAAATGATATACACACCACCACGCCCATGTTTGTACATTAACCACATACATATAGCCCCAATGATGATTAACTATAATATTAAATCAATAAATGCATGTATGATTGATTGATACACATATAAGATGCTGATAGAATTGAACTGATATGACACACACTAAAAGGGGGGTGAATTGGTATAATTAAAAAAATTCTTTTGAGAAACAAAGATACTTTCAAATGGTGAAGAGTAAATATGGAATCTTATCAATGAACAATCAAAGTCAGTAGAAACAGAAATGCAAAGGTAAGCAAGAAAAGTATGGAAAGCAGTGAAAACACGAATTTATAGTGGTTCAGTTTTCCAAGCTTAGTCCACTACCTTAGCTATCAACTAAGGATTTTAAAACCAATATTTACTCTCAAACCCCCTACTCAATACGAGCAGGTCCTCTAGTCCTTGACTAGGGAACTTACAACCTCCCAACTTAATGGGCCCTCTAGCTACTGCTAGGAAAAATACAGAGAATGAAATAGAGATTCTAAGAGTACAACTCTTAGTTACAAGCTTTCTCTTTAAATGAAAGATCGAGGCTTAAAAGTAATAGAACAGTAAGATATCAAAGCCTCTTAAATGAAAATACAGAGAGAAAAGTTAAAAGCTCGATGTAACAGTGAAGGCACGATCGTTCAAGATATTCAATGTGTTTCAGCAGCCTTCAATGCGTTTTCAACCACCTATTTATAGTTGATGGTGGACAAGTTGAATTTTTGGACCGTTGTGGGTGGTTGGGCGAGCATTTAATGCGCTAAAAACTAGCCGTTATAAGTTTTTGTGAAACACATAGTCGACAGAGAAAATAGGTTAGTCGACTATTTTATCAAATAAAACCAAACATAGTCGACAGACAGAAAGTGATAGTCGATTATTTCTAACACAAAAATCCCATAGTCGACAAATACATATGCACAGTCGACTATTGTAAAAATGTGAAAAAAATTTTGAATTCTAAGAACAAAAATAGTTGACAGATGAAAAGCCATAGTCGACTATCCTTACTTGATAGTCGACAGATGCCTCACATAGTCGACAAATCAAACCAGCATAGTCGACTATCCTTATACATAGTCGACTATCCTTAACAGCATAGTCGACTATTCTAAGGTATAGTCAACATAATGAAACACATAGTCGACTATTCTTTTGAAAACATAGAAAACTTTAACAAATCCTCATTTTGATCTTTTTGAAAGCAAGTTGAAATTATCAAAAGTATATTTTGAAATAAATATCACTCAACCAAACTCAGTATTTCTTCCATAGGATTTCATACCTTGCTTTAAAATTCATATATTACAAATTTGTTTTCTCATTCATATAATCTATATTGATTTTCATATAGTCATTATCAAAATTATTTTATTACTAAGAATAAAATATCAGATGCAACTACACATATTTTAAATGTGAAGACCTAACATGAGAGAGGTATCATTTCTTTGAAAATATAGAGTGAATCAAACCTATTTAAGCTTTTGGATGAGATTTATCAAGTATTAGGAACTTAGATCTAAAAGAATAATGATATAACAATTTACATTCAAAAGAAAGATAGATATAGAACTTGCCTCCCAAAAGAAAATAAGAAAGAAAGGAAGTTGTCTTAAATATTTTTTTTTATTATCACTTGACTGAAATTGTTAAAGCGTTGAAAGTGAATTTAAAATTATAAAGATAAGATGATGGAGAGCTACATCTTTATAGGCACGGAGGAGGAGAGGCTGCCAACTCCTTTTTTTAATATAATATATAATATATATATATATATACACACACACACGACACATACATGCAGCACTTTCGTGATTCTCTCTTGTTTTTTTTCTTAATTATATATATATTATAATAATATACACACACGACACATACATGCAGCACTTTCGTGATTCTCTCTTGTTTTTTTTCTTAATTATATATATATTATATTATTATAATAATAATATAATATATATTATATATATACTATTCACCCATGAACTCTTTGCCGCTGACGACTTCTCTTTTTTTTTTTTTTCTTTTTTTTTAATATAATATGACATATTATATATATATATATATATATACACACATGAGCAACTCTTCCCACAATCATACGCAGCCGTCATTTTACTGTTTCAGATTTTTTTAAATAATATATAATAATATATTATAATATTATATATTATATATATATGGGGACAGCTTCACGTGAAGCTGCTCCTACCCCAATCTTTACTATTTTTCATTTCTTTTTTTGTTATTATTAATTAAATATTTTTTATTTTATTAATTCTTTTAATATAATATATTATTTCACATATAATATTATATATATATATATTAAGTGTTGATAATTTTCATAACTAATATCTTACTAAAATATTATTATTTTTTAAATAATATATATATATATTTTATCAACACTTTCACACTTAATAGTATTTTAACCTTTGCTAATTCTTAATTATCAACACCCTATTTAATTTCTTTAGATATATAATAATATAAAATTATTATATAATCATAATCATTTAGTGAAGAAAATTATTTGAGGGATACATAAGTTTTAATGAAGAAAAAGAGAATGGATAGAGATGAACGGAAATTTAAAATTCATGTAATTGACGCAATGAGATTAAAATATAATTACAAAAAGTATATTTTTTAATTCCAAACTAAAAACATGTATTTCTCTTAAAAAAATATTCTCCAACTATAAAAGATATTATAATTTGGAAAACGCATTATAAAATATTTTCTATTATATTTATAGATTTTCTTAAATTACTAAAAATATTTTTTATGATAAAAAAATTCTATCATTATGCCAATATCCATTCTAGTATTTATATATATAAATACATTTATTTAAAAATAAAAAATAGATCTAGTGCTATTGCTATAGGTGAACATGCAGGACAGTGACCTCAACGCCGATGGCGACACCCCCATCGACAATGGTTTCCAAAGAACCGACTCGAGAGAATACTCATCTTTGGTGGGCTCGCCCATTGACGATCAGTTCTAAAGAACTATAATAGAGGAGCTCGCAAGTAAATTTTACAAATCTATGGAAGAGCCCCAATGTTTGATGATAGTTCACGAAGAACCCATCTTATTATCAACTGAGCAAGTTGCCAATTAAACAAGATCAACTGCTGAAATTTGATTTGAGCCAATCCAATGCCCCAGATTTGCCGGTACTGTAATAAATTTGGTTGGTACTGTAATAAATTTGGTTGGTACTGTAAAACTCCCCCTAGCTAAAACCAGCCACTTGATCTATTCCATTGATTTATCTGAACATCAGAAAGGTCTGTCATCTCTTATTGACATATCTGCATTCTTCATCAAAACTGCACGACTCGATCATAAATCTGGCCATCTTTACAAGAGCTAAAGAAGACCTAGACTTCTCCTATGCTACAAGAAGACAAGAAGACCAAGACTTGAGAACGAGAAAGGACAATTATATTTATATGTATATATATATAATAATAAAGACTCTGGTTAAAAAGTAAAGCCAAACGAGCCGATATATCAACCTTTCAAATCCTTGGCAGCCACAATTATTGTAGGAAATAATAGTATGAAGTGATCGGACGGTAGAAACTTGATGATTAATTCTTGAATGCAGTATCTTTCATCTAAATCAAGTAATGATTGAATGATCCGGATCAACATTAACTCAGATCATGTTCAGCGTGACGGGTTGGCTAATTAAGGTGGTGGCATAGTCCCACTAATTATCTGGGAGATGCAATCACCGGGCGAATTTGAGGAGAAGTGGTTTTACGTGGAATCATGACATTGAAATTGAGATGAGATGGAGATCACCGATGATGATGTCCTCAAGAACTAATTACTACACTTCTGTTCGTTATATATATATTTGAAGTGATATGTTACATTAATGTATTATATATTTGTGTTGAAAACTAGTGTCTGTCTCAAGTAACATTTTATATATATATATATATATATATAAATACTTGTTCCTATGGGTTTGCAGTGCGACGCTTAAACAAAGCGTACATATGCACAATAAGCCATTCTTGATTAGATTCCACAAATCGTATGCAGTAGGGCATCTAATATCAGTTTCGAATTCTCATACTATAGCCTGCTCTTGAATTTGTTCATTTTTCTTTTGTTTGTATTTTCCTTGAATTTTTTCGGTTTTTACGTCAATATTTCGAAATTGGGTAAAAAAAAAAGTAAAAAAAAAAAAAAGATTCAGCTAACTGAAAATTGAATCGAGGTGTTCAATTTTGATTCAGTTAATTTCTATGTAGCTTCCGTTCGAATGTCAAAAACAAAATAATTTGGTTCGGGTTACAACCAACAAATACGAAATTGTCCACAAAGGGACATGCACCATGCATGCATTAAAGCTAAGGCCAAAGCACCAGAACAAATACATCCTCTACTAAGAAACAACCTAAAAGTGACCTTAAAAACCAAAGGCCGACAAAATGAGGGGAAGACCAAACAAACAGATAAAACAAGGAGGCCCAAACAACACATACAAAACTTTGGGGGTTTATGTTTCTTTGTGTTGGCCTTAGTTGGGCCGAGCAAGGCCCAAATAAAAGGCCTAACTCGGGCTTAAACATAGAGGTTGAACCTTTTTCATAAATCGAAGTGTGTGCGCACTTACTAGTGGAGACCGGACCCACATGGGGGCAATATTGGTCAGGCCCCCTCATTGGTTAGGAATTTTACTTAAAATATATTATTTTTAAATAATATTATCAAAATAATATTGGGGCAAGCTTATTTATCCAAAAAAAATAATAGTAGGGTTGCCACGAGGCTGGGATAAAAAAGCCTATATAGAGAGCATTTTACAACTTCTAAAAGAAACACTCTCAGCTAAGAGTGATTTCAACTAAAATGAATCTAAATCACTAGTTGAAATTAAGTGGGTTTAGAAACACTAGGTAAAAAACGTATATGTAGTTACACTTAAAATACACGTATTCTTTTCTCGACCCCAAATGGCATCATTGCATTAAAATTCAAGTGAAAAGCACAAACCCTCTCTTCTGCTTCTTCTTATTCTTCACTTCGTAAACCCTACTTGTAACGACCCTAGAGATAGGTGATGACCACATCTTGCGAACAAGTACAACTGGTGAACATTAGGCATTCAAACAACTTCCTAGGTGATTACCAAATGACCGTACCTCTCTCCACAGTCCTTTTCATGACAGTTCTAAGGTATACTACCATTCTTTGATTTCTTGGTCTATTGTTATCCTGAATGACTATAAATACATACATATATATATTTGTATATTCTGTAAATATTTTTGTATATTCTTGATCCATTGTTATATGTATAGAAATAGGAATGTATAAATATATGGTCACACACATGTTTATATATATGTATATAAATATAAAGTACATATAAAAGCATAAACGTATAAAAATATAAATGTATAAATATATACATATATATATATACATATATATATATGCAAATATATATATATGAACATATTACATATTTGGATGAACACGTGATCATATATATATATATATATATGCAAGGGTGGAGGTAGGATTTTGATTTAGTGGGGGTGAATTTAAATATAAAAAATATAATTTTAAAAATAAGATAATAATAATAATATTAAAATACAAAAAAAATTTACCATTGTTTTCTACAACTTTTCATACTTTGATAACCTCATATAATAATCTCATTTTTAATTTTATTAAGTACATCATTTTCAACATACATAACTAAGTTATCATTCTTCCATTGGTCTCCAATCCTATTACGCAATCGATTCTTCACAATGTTCATTGCAGAAAATACTCTTTCAACTGTAGTAGTAGCAACTGAAAGAAATAAAATTGAGTGAGAATTGGGAAAGAAAACAAGAAATGAGATAAATTTGGAAATGAAATGGATTATTAGGACTTGGAAGTTAGTGGATTTGGGGCATTTGGCCTATTTGGGCAAAGCTTTAATACAATAATTTTGGGTTGATTTTGGAAGTTTAGCTTTGGGTTAAAAATAATATAAAACCATTTTTTTTTTTTTAAGATCCGGCCCAGTGAGGGCAACTACTGAGCCTCAATCACTTAGCTTCGCCCTTGTATATATGTATAAATTCACATACATGATGCATATATATATATATCATGCATCATGTATGTATGTATAATGTACAAATTCACACATATGTATATATGCATATTTTGATGAACATATATATGATCACATATATATGTATCTGTTCATTTATACATATATAATATATTATGTATTTCAAAACTTGTGCAAAATGGATATCCAAACAGTAAGGGTTGTATGTTATTAGAATGGACATTGGGAGTATTTTGTCTAACTTAGCATGATGTATGTTGGGGGAGGGGAGGGGGACCAAAAAATGTTCAAAAAATGAAAAAGAGGGACAAATGAAGAGTTACTTCAATTAACATGCGAGAAGAAAGGGATTGATTTGGAGTTGGAAGAAGTCATAATGGTATCAATTTTGACTCAAGGTGATAGAACTTTTGAGGATGTAACAATAGAGAATGATGATTCTTGGAAAATGACTATTGAGGTCTACGATGACATGTCTTCCGAGTTTCTACACATCTGTTTGACCAAGACAAGAAGCTAACCTTTGAGAAGGTTAAGGATTATCTAAGCAAAGAGTTGCCCAATAGCGCACGTTATAACTAATGCATCGTTTTGTACCTCAAACATCAACACCACAAAGTCATATGATGGTAGATCACCTACATTGACTATTAGAGGGTTTGTAATGTATGTGAGTTGTGGTGAGTGTAGTTTCCGCATGCCAGGTGGCATGAAAATTGAGACCATTGGAGGTTGTTAAGAGGGTTTGTAATGTATGTGAGTTGTGGTGAGTGTAGTTTCCGCATGCCAGGTGGCATGAAAATTGAGACCATTGGAGGTTGTTAAGAAGACACTGATGCATACTATAATATGGAAGAAATGGTATGCTATGAACAATTCTTTGTTTAATAGGTTATGCTTGGCTCAAGATAATATTCTTAATGATGACCCTAATAATGAAGACGATAATGCGGATACTATGTTAGAAACCTTAGATGTGATAATGAGTCAGTGTTGGAGGATGTGATTTGGGAATAGATAATATAGCAACAAAAGTTGGGGTGTTAGTCATGACATTACCTATTGAGCCGTTAAATTCTTGACAGATGATTAGGTTGACAACATGAGATATTAGCAACAAAATGGAAGCAAATCATAATTCACTCGCAGCTCAAGATAAGAGCCTCCAACTGGGATTAGAGTTCAAGGATAAGCAACAAATCTTACCTGCCGTGAAGACATATTCTATGCAATATCATTGAACATATGTTTCCGTGTACTCAAATAAGAGTACCTGGTATGTAAAGTGCAAGTAGTTTGAATGTAGTAATGAGGAGTGATCATCATCAGTTGGATGTTAGTTACTTTGTACATGTAGTGAATGATTTGGTATTGAAGCAAATAGAGATCTCTATGTGTGTGTTGTAGCAACACATCCTTGAAAGGGTGTAGTATCAAGTAAGCTACAGAGAGGCAATTGCATTGATATTTCATAATTAGGAGGAATCTTACGAGGAGCTACAACCCATATGATGCAAGGCATTTGTGAAGCAATCGCGAGTACTATGTTTGAAATGCGAACTTTTCCACACCCATATCTAAGTATTGTTTACTTTTCTCAAATGTTTTGGTCACTCAGTTCATGTATTAGTAATTCTGCATATTGTTGGTGTCACTGTTAGGGTAATATGATCAGATCATAAGCAACTGAAACAAAATCTAATTTTACAAGTATCACATTTTTCAGATGATACGATTTATAAAACTAAAACATAAATGCAAGGTACCTATAAACAAAATCTAATTTAGTTGCCAATAACATTACAAAAAAATTGATTTTTTGCGACGATTATGGTATTTTGTGGTGATTTTTTTAACATTTAGCGATTGTTTTTATAAAATCGCCGCAAAATTTATTAAAACTTAATTTTACGGCAGTTTTCAAAAAATAGCTGCTAAATTCAGAAAATAAATAAATAATTAAAAACTAAAATTGAATTTTGCAACGATTTTTGAAAAATTGCCACTAAATTCAAATAAAATTAAATAATTAAAAAAAATTAAAATAATATTTGCAACAGTTTTGAAAATTGTCGCTAAATTTAAATAAAATTAAATAATTAAATAAAAATTAAGTTAATATTTGCGGCGGTTACCAAAACCGTTGGAAAATATAATTTTTTAATCAATTTAACGGCGATTTTTAGAAATCGTTGCTAAATTCAAAAATAATTAAATAATTAAAAATAAAAATTCATTAAAAAATTTAATTTTAAAAAAATAAAAAAACATGCAGCAAAATTTTAATAATTTTAAAATGAAATTTTAAAAAAATATATAAAATCTTCATTTTATTTTTTAATCAATTAATTTATTTAATTTAATCTAATTAATTTATTTAAAATTTATTCCATTATCCTTTTAAAAAATAATCCATTAATTTATGTTATTCAATTTATTTTTGATTTATATTAAAAAATATAGAATATAATTCTGAAAAATGGGATTGGTTTAATATATAATTTATATGCACGAATATTTAATAAGGAGACTTCACAGATCAGATGATTTCGGGCGCGCACGCGCGTACGAGAGGTTATGGGTTCGAATCTAGAAAAGAGAGAGAGGCTAGAAAATTAAATTTCTAGTATGGCCACATGGCGCGCGAACCTGTGGCCACGTGGCGTTTGGGCCAGGTGCGGGCCCGCGCCCACAAGCGACTGGGCGCTCGGCCTTACTGCTTATGCACCCGCTGCTAAAATTCAAAAATTTTTGAATTCTTTGAAAATTCAATATTTTGCAATTTTTTTGCGGCGGTTTCGAAACCGCCGCTAAATCACTTAGATTGCGACGGTTTACAAACCACCGCAAAAAATAGTATTTAACAGCAGTTACTCCAGCGGTTGCTGAAAACCATCGCTAAATGTTTCGCGATGCCTGATATAGCGATGGTTTTCAAAATCGTCGCTAAGTTATTTTAATCGGAGCAAAATGCAAAAAAATGCCGTAAAATGCAAAAAAATACTGCTACTAAATGTTGATTTTTTTGTAGTGATCCGTCGTATATCTCCCATGTGTGAGATGCCTAGTCGGTCCACTAGAAATCGCCTAGACTCCAAGAGACTTCAAGAATAAAGTACACAAAATTTTCTGAAAATTCTCTTCTTTCTAAATTCAACTGAATGCACTTTTTCTCTGTTATAGATTCAAGGCTTAATGGCCTATTTATAGACAAAAAACCCTAAAACCCTAAGTACAGTCGAATCGGGCTTGATGTGCTAGTAAAAAGCCCAATCCAACTCAATAATTAAATAAGTCATCATATTAATTATTTAATTATTCTTAATTATCCAATAAATAAATTACACTATAATTAGTAATTCCATAATTACTAATTTGTTCTTTTTTATCTTTAAAACGATTTCTTATTAGGTAGGACTTTCTATAATACCCTATATTGGCGTAAGGGTGCCACGTAATTTGGAGGAGTTAATACCGAAAAGTGGGTTTGATAGTAAAATAAATCGCTGAATCAGCGACAGGGAGTGCCTCGAAATTTCTACACTTAAAGAAAATGATACAACATTAATGAGCGTCTCGAGACAAGATTTATGATGTCGAAATAAATTGAATCAAAGTCTGTTTTCTGTACAGCTATGATTTAGCCTAAGAAACTAAATGATCATAAAGGGCTTCCGAAAAGTCAACGGAATCTTGAGAGGGCTTCAATTTTGTGTAAGGATCAACCTTGAAGTGGTTTCAAAATGAAACAAAGGTCCTAAGAGGGCGTAGAGACAAAATTGTCCTTATTGAGTAAGGTTTGAATTATTAATTTTAGATTTTAAGTATCTCGATGACAATTAATTTGATGTTTGAGGGTGTAATTGTAATTAAAGAATTATCCAAATGAAAAAAGGATGAAATTAAGAGTTCATGTGGTAAAATATCAAAACTTGACTTGAAATAAGGGCCAAAATGGCATTTGGAATAAGCTTGGGGTATTAGCTTTGGATTTCAAAACTTAATCCAATATGGCTTTGGATTTCAAGTAACATTCAATTCTAGCTTTGCGTTTTTGGAGTCCAAAGCTTATCAAGGGACAAGTGGCGACATGTGATTGGTTCGAGAAATCTATAAATAAAGACCATGGGTCGTTCTCAAATCATTCCAAGGGAGTTTGAGGCTTGAGGGATTCTAAGGTGTGGAGCTTGTTCTTGAGAGAGGGGAGAAAATTTTGTAAGAAGAAGGGAAGGAATCGAAAAAGAAGCGAAGGAGAACGAGTCTCGCCGGAGTTTTGGGTTTTCGTCAGAATTCATCCCAAACAGTCAGAAAAACAGTGAGGTAATTATGATTTTTTGTAATAATCCTGTAGAGGGGAAAAAGAGGGGCCCATAGGTTCAAACAGGATCGAATCGGAGTTAAAATGAGGGAGTTATGGCCGAAATACGAAAGTGAAGCAATGTTGCTGCTGCAGTGAGTGAGATACATGTGCCAGGAAGGGCTGCGCGTGAAGGCGAGTGAGCCATCTTCCCACAGTGCATGTGGGGCCCATTTTCATTTAAATTTTTTTATTATGACCCATATTTAATGCCCTTCAACCCTATGTAAAAATATTGGAGGTTAGGTTTACTGAAACTCGTATTTTCTACAGAAACTTAGGCTATTTGTTATGAAACAGTAAGTTCCAGAGATAAACCTTCAAGGTGAGTGTTCTAACTTAAAAACTTGGTTTAATGTGAGTAGTTCTATTGAAAACTTGGTTTATTTTGGGTGGTTCGACCCTATACATGATTTGTTTAAGCAAATAAGTTGACTTGTGATAAGTTGTTTGCATATTGATGGTTCATCCAAAGTGGTTATTTACATGTGCATTGAATTTTGTATTTTAAATTATGTGCATACGAATGTTGAGTTTATATGATGCATGATTTGTGTTGTGGAATTGGCATGTTTGTGTGGTCTATGTGGGATATGGGTTGTCAACCTGTGTGTGTCACTTGAGTGATAGCACTCGGGATGCGTGCCAAGGATTAATGCTATGTGACCCACTTGGGATGGCGCTGAGATGGACTTTACCCTACGGTGCTCAAGTAGCGGGACTGAGAATGGACACCACCCCAGTTATTGGCTCAAGTGACAAGGCTGAGAGTGGACGCCACCCCAAGTGCCTTTGAGAAATAGCATTATTACCTAGGTGGACGTTGATTTTGGGGATAGTATTGATCATCTTGTGGCTAGGGTTGTGTTGAGATCCGAAATGCTTTTGAGTGGGAGCGTAATGCCTAACATGATATAGGGGTGATACCCGAGTTCATGCGTTAAGGTTGTCCCTCTTAAGCAGGATTGTGTTATGCCAATGTGTCGATGTGGTTGTGTTGCCTTTAGAGAGATTGCATTTTCCCTAATTAAGGTTAAGTGCTGTGTGGGATTCTCTTAGGCTGGGACATGTCGATTTTATTCATGGTCTGCATATATTCATGAAAATGTTTTTGAACTCTTGCTTAGATGATTCATCATCTAATTTGGACTATGTCACTGGAATATTTAAACCTTCCAAGTGAAAGCAGTGGCGTTAAAGGAAAGGGGGTTCTCGAGATGTAGCCGTTGATTTCGTTGGTAATCGTTAGCATATATTTTGTCTATGCTCAAGGTGTTAGTAGTTGTTGTTGAGAGATGAGTCTTGATGTATTTTGTTTTGAAATGTCTTGTCAAATGATTTCTACTTTATGAATAAAATGAATTCGATTATGTATTTTCGAGGTTTCAATTCCGCTTCCGCTAATATGATGTTATTACTAGTCTTACCTTATTCTTTTAAGTTAATATGCTGAGATGGTAGATCAGGATTGTCAGGGTTTAATTTACATTGAGTGTATGTTGAAAAAAAATTATCCCTGAATTCTTGAGTTAACGCACACTTGGGAAAAAATGAGGCGTTACACTTTCTGAGTTTATAATTAAATTAACAACAAGAATTAATCAATTATTAACTCCCGTAAATCATGAGTGACATTTAGCAATATGTCATGCTTACCTAATTTAAAGTGAAGCGTGTAATGTGAACCTTACACTACGATGCCATGCAATACGATCCCTCTATCATCTTATATCTCGACAAGATGCAAGATTATGGTCAGGTCAAATCTCTTAATCTCTTAATATGACCAAATCCAAAATCAATCTTGACTAATATGACACAACCTTTATGGAACACACATTCCATTGTCATATTATCTCTGCCAAGGATTTATTGTCAAGTGATTACTGGATCGCATATGATATCCTCATCGTATATCTCAAGGTGATAGATTCCATGTCTAATGCACACATACCCATGTGTCACTGAACTAGGCACATAGATACGTATGGTCGTCCATAATTAGAACAGCCATATAATATCGATGATATCCTAATCCACCAACACACGAATATCCATGTCATCTTAGGTCTAAGGACTAGTTGCAAATCCATAATTAAAATTGAATCATTGACCTGTGAGATAATACTTATGTGATTTAATATTAGCAGTCCCATTCAGTGAACTTGTTCCCTTACCAAACACCCACTTATCTCCTTTTTATATCTCATACATAATGGCAAGAGACTCACAAACCTTATCTTTTAGCATCTCATATCGAACAAGGAGGAAGATGATGTGCCGACCTTTGCGAGTTGCTAATATCCGGGTTAAGAACTCTATGGCCAGGAACTCATTTATAGCATAACGTATTGTGGATTAATCGTCACGACTATTCTTAACATTTAAGAATGGTATCCACTCTTTATTATACTAAAGGGCATTTATGTTAAGGCCTCGCTCCTAAATTTACCTGCTAGCATAGGAAGTTCGAGAGAAGGTCCATTCAAAATGGATACAAATACAAAAATTATTCAAAATTTTTTATTTTCGTATTTGCTCACTAACTATAGGAGCCAAAATAAATTATACAACATTATTTACACTATTATCTTGTGCTTACCAACCATACATTTTCGAAATAAAAGGCCCTAAGATTTTAGATACATAACAAAGTACTTTACTCATGCCCTCAAAACTATTCTCATGGATCTTGTGGCCGAGACATCTTTGTACACATCTAACTAGGGCTCGCCCCAAATAACTATCTTTCCCTTTCTTGAAATGACAAAAGAAACAAAGTGAGCCATAAGGCTCAGCAAGTATATTACAAAGGGAAGCATCAATAGATTGATATATGAAGGCATGAATAACTTAGAGCCAAGGAAAAATCACTACCCGACATTTAGACATCAATTGGATTCATGCCTTCTACACTTGACAACAACATCCTCAAAGAAATACATTTCTTACATTTTATCAAAACACGTTTTCAATCCCATAAGGTAACCATGTACATGCGTAATAGACTAGCACACAAGGTTCCTTTAGTCACATGCATCATATATACATAAACGACTCACAATCCATGCCATGTGGTTATATAACACATTACCCAACCATAACATAAATGCATAAATGCACACATATGGCCCTTGGGGCCCATATAAAATGCATACGCTGGTGCTCAAGACCCTGAATACAAACCTACTGACAGCTAAGGACAAGCTACCACATTAATAACATGAGTCCAATGCTCTTATATCACATCCATCAATATCATATCCACCTCCATCATTATCATATACCGAAGCACTCACAATCACATCAATATCACAAGCTATTGTGGGACTCAAACCCCCTAGTCTTACGCATCACAAGATACAATTGTTGTGGGACTCAAAACCCCCCAGTCTTACGCATCATAAGATACAGCTGCTGTGAGACTCAAACCCTCTAGTTTTACGCATTCACAACTCAATTTCCACCACCACTACCACCATGCAGTATAATTACACGAACACACCGCCATACAAAATATTCACAATTTCATCTTCATATCCTCATGTTCAATTACAATCAAACATTTCTTATGCAATTCATGTGTATGCCATTACATAATTAAATACCTTAATACATGCAAGCTCTTAAACATAGCTTCATACACATGGCCATACTATGAATGCACAATAGTAATTATTGCCATACTTGAGATACTTCATCTATGCCATAATCCCACCATCATAATCAATTTCAAATGCAACTTATATAATCATAATCATATGGCATATTATGGTTAATATCCTTAGTGTTTTAAGGGTGTATTTCCTTTACTGAAGGCCCCTATCTATCATACAATTATAGGGACATTTCAATGTATCCAAAACTTTTATACTCACTTCACAACTTAATTCACGCAACCACATAACCATATTATCATTCCTGTCTTACTTCTAAAGCCCCTAAGTTTACTTGCATCATTTAGCATTTAGATGGAGTTAATTATGGTAATTAAGAGCACAATCATATATTATACATGCCCTCAATTTTTTTCCACTAAGATTCTTGGCCATTTCACATAATTCAACATTCAAATAGGAGCAAATGTTAAGGAAGGAGAAAGCTATGGATCAAGTATACATTTCAAAGGAATCCCACAGGCACAATATTGATCCGAATGGTTCAAATCCTATACCAAATTGAAGCTTATCAAGTCTAGATTATAATTCAAAAAGCAGATATTGATTCTAATATTTCTACAAAGAGTTATGCCCAGAAAAGTGCAAGGTGCGCAAAACTCCTTGTGCTGAAAAAAATGAGTGCCGAAATGGCTAAGTATCTTAGGACGACTGAAATTGGGCAAAATGCTAGATTTTAAGCTTTAGTCGACCAAAATCTAACTTAGGTAGATCAAAGTTTCCCAGAATGAAAGTTTCTAAGCTTAGGTCGACCGAACTTTGACTAAAGTCGACCGAAGTTCAACTTAATGCTTATTCATAATCTTAGGTCAACCGACCCTTCAACCGAAGCCACATACAAGCTACTAGATGACTTATGTAATGACCCTAAATTGGGTCTAGGTGTTTTTAATATTTAATTTTAACTCAGGGCATTCTAAATATGGGTTAAAGTATTTTAACAATTTATTTTGATGGCATAAAATGATTTTGGATTAATATGAAATTTTCTTGGGGCATGTCATCATGAATTTAAGTGTATGGGTCTAATTTTTAAGAATTTGGGAAATTAATGTTTTGGACTTCATTTAAATAGTTAAATGAGTTCATGGGTTTATCAGGTGGGATAATTAAATTGTTGGGTTGGGTTGGGCCCAATGGTGAAGGAGATTTGAATTTTATGTGGGTCAAAAAAGGAAAAATGAAAATTTAAAATATATGTCAAACATAAAAAATGCCTTAAAAAGATTTTCTGTAATGAGATAAATGAAGAGAAAATCAGCCTTTTGGGAAGGGGGCAATAACCTGCAATTGTTCCTTTTGCCTCTTCTTTTTCTGATTTTGGCCAGAACGCACCTCCTATTTTAGGCAGTGGAGATCCTTTCTTTCCCTCACTTTCACTGTTCCATTGCCCTTCATCTTCTTCTCCATCTATCTTCTATTTCATCTTCTTCCTCTCCCATTTTGCTGTTGGCGATCTAAGCTCAGTGGAAGGTATAGCTGCTTCTTTCTGGTTTCTTTCTGGTTGGGACAACTCCTAAGGCAAGTTTCCTTAGCTATCTTGATTGTGAGTCTATATATATGTGTGTATTGTCTCTATGTTGCTCTGTTCTATTGTGTAAGGAAGCTTTATATATATATATATATATAAATATACATATACACACAATCTTGTTGATATTTCTTCTAGTGAATGGCATTTTGGTAGGTAAGGGTACAAACCTTCTTCATTTGTATCCAAAAAGTTGAATTATATAGATTCATATATATATATATATAGTTATATACGCATAGCCCCTGTTTATAACTCATGATTCGGATAGCTTTATGCATACTCTCTGCTTCATTCGAATACGCCATACCCTACCCAGATCATGTATGCATATATAAACAACTTCATCCGAATGCCCCTCGCCCTTTTGGATCACCCAAAAAATTTACATATATATATATACGCCCCCCTGCTCGGTCGCCCCCTATTCCAGCAACCCATCGTGACTCATTTGCAATATATATATGTATATACACTCACTCCATTCGGATGCTCCCCTTTCAGCCAAGAAACCCAGTGACCCATTTTTATTTATATATGTACGCCCCTGTTTGGTTTCCCTATTCCAGCGAACCCAAGACCCATCAATATATATGTGTACATATATATATATATATCCTCACCATGCTCGATTGCCCCTAAATCAGCCGAACCAGTGACCACTTGCATATATATATATATATTCATGTATAACCCTGTTTGGTGAGTCCCTGTACCAGCTAAAATCAAAGACCCACTTATATTATATATATATATATATAGGTATACTCCCAGTTTGTGTGCTCCCCTGTTCTTATTTGACCCAGATAAGTACTTATACATACGCATATACCCTCTGTTTAAATGACTCTATACTTGACCCATTTATATATATAATAAATATCTATATATATATATATATATCAGTTGCAGAGAAGTTGCTCGTTGGGAGCTTTCTCTCTCTCTCGCTGTTTATTCGGATACCCCATGCTTTGTTCGAACCGTGTATATATATATATATAAACTCGGCTTCATTTGAACCCCCCTCACCCTTTTTGGACCGCCTATATGTATATATATATATACATACTCTGTTAGAATGCCCCTGTTCCAGCTAAGCAACCAGTGACTATATATATTCATACACATATATACTCTGTTCAATGTATTGTGCCTATGTGAACCGTGACCCATATTTATATACACATCCATGTTATCCGAAAACCCCCCATGCATTATTTGAATCATTTACATATATATAAAGCACCGTGTGTTGCCCCTGTTTTAGTCAACCTCCCGCAAATATATGCATATATGTATACATGCGTGATAAAGAATCTACTCAAATGGAAGCTCTCTCTCTCTCTCTCTCTCTCTCTCTCTCTTAAGCCTCTGTTATGTTTTAATAGCCTTATATGCTAACAAAAATGTAGAGCCATTAAGAGCGCAAGGCACCCAAATAATATAAATAATATATATATACGTATATACACCCACTGTAAGTTAAAGGCACCCAAGTAAATAATATATATATATATATATATGTAAACACATGCACCCACGCACCCACTGTAATTTGAAGTCCCACCCAAAAATTATATATAAATATATACATAAAATAATTCCCTCTCATAATCATTTTTGTAAAGGGGAATTTTTGATACAGAAGTCTTTTTTGGTTTTTCTTTAATTATATATATATATATTAAAATACATTCTATCTAATTTTGATGTCTTAAATCGAATAATTCAAATTATATGTAAAGAAAAATACATATATAAATGCTTAGTATGCATACAAATAAATTGTAAAGAATTCATTAGTAAATTATTATATTTCGTGTGCATACCTGATATGAGTGGAAAAACTATACAGTATTGTGAGATGTGCATAAAATATATATAAGTATGACAACAGCTTATGAGATGAAATTCATGAGGTTTATATATATGTGGAAGTGAATGCGTGACACATTTCACACACATTCAGTATGATCATATTATGTGGCACATTATTATTTATCTTTGCACATCTAATATTTGTGCTGAGGGAAATGGTACCCTAGAGCACCTGGCATGGGACAAGGTGGCCATAGCCCAGCAGGTTAGCTCTATATTGAATATGAGTTTTTATTCTCTTGATGCACTTGGCATATGTTGTTTGATGGCTTGCGAGCCTACGAGATTTGATTCTGACACTTAATTTTACATGCACATTTGCATAGTAATATATGGTGACATGATGCATTTAAATTGAAATTGATAAAGTCATAAATTTACGAATCTTGTATAAAACTATCAAGTTCTTGATTACTCTTTTTGGTGTCACCATACTCTTGATTCCTGTTTACTATTCATTGCTTCTAGAATTTGTTGAGTCTCGTGGCTCACTTGATCTTCCTTGCCATTCCAGGTAAAGGGAAGGTCGTTATCAAGGGCGAGTCCAGTGGAACTAAGGCCCTGGGATAGTGGTGTACGGAGACACGTCCTAACTTGAATATCCTGTTAGCATTTTGGTGAGGCTTGAGATGAAATGATTTTTATTTTGTTAGTTAACATTAGAGCCTCTTAATTATTTTATATGGCCTTTGAGCCCTAAACTTATGAGATATTGGAAGTGTAATTGAACCTTAATTTAGTTTTCACTGCTAGTAATGAATTGAGTTGTTTGTTTTATTATGGTTAGTTCTATATCATCTCTGTGATGACCTTTTTTCGAATATCCAATGCTAGCGGGAATATTCGAGAATAGGCCCTTACAACTTAGGTCAACTGAAATGGCAACTTCAGTTGACTGAAGTCACGATGAGAGTCACAAACAAACACGAATAGGGAACAAAAGAACACATAAGATACAACCAACCCCATAGTTGGTTTCCTAACCCACAAATGTCATTCCTTGAAGGAAAACATGGCGTGAACAAATCCAATAGAGACTATCAATGAGACTCAACAACATTTTAAGAGAAAACCCATAAATTTTGAAAAAAAAAATGGAATAAAATCCATTAACTACAAGAAATGGTTCTCAAGACTACCACAAGGATAAAAGCCATGGTCATTTATACAAAAGAAACATCTCAGCCATCATTTAGAAGAAATAGTTATTAGATGTTTGCTTGGAAGAAGAAGAGTAGGAACTTGTCTTTGAAGCTTGAACTATGGAGAAGAAGAGTAACCTACTAGAATTGGAAATCCACCTTCTTGAAGCTCCAATATAAAGAACAATGGAAGAAAAAGAAGAAGGAAAAAAAAATGACGGAGAAAGGAGGAGAAGAAGAAGATATCGAGAAAGGGGGTAGAAATGAAATGAAGAAGAAGAAAAACAAGACAAGAAGAGGGAGGGGATATGGCCTTCACGTCAACCCCAACTGCTCCCATCACCCATTTTCCCATTCCACATTTACCCCTTAATTGCGCATACACACACACACACACATATAAGCCCAAGCCCATTTTGGTCCTTTATCATTTCATTTCCTTTGTTTAAATCTCCACTTATATTACACATGGCTCGAGCCTAAATCCATTAGTCCAATACATTTATTAAGTCCAATGGGCTAACTCTTCAACTTGGTCCCAATAAAATACAACACAATTTGCACTTGGAATTAATCCAATTTCAGTAGCCCAATACATTAGAGATGAGTTTATTTTAAATCTTCCAACAATCCATAGCATTTAGGCCTTTCAATCATTAGCCCAACCCATTTGTTGACATGATCAACTCAATTTATACTTTATTTTTATTTTTCACTTACATTTCATTTTCCCATGAATTAACATTTTCATTAATTTTTCTTTTTATAAACATATAAAATATTTTGACCCATTTAATTTAGACAATGTTTGAAATGCATCACACATAATAAAATCATATTTCTCATAAAAGTAGAGCATGCAATACTAGATATTGGGGTTTTTGCATTCCAAAATATTGATGTTGTAGCTCCAAAAAAATAAAAAAGTAAACAGAGATGTGGTGCTAGAGATTGGGGTTTGTCCTCATGGTACCAAAAAGTAAGGTTTGCATTAATAGAAATTGGGCCTTTTTGCAATTATAGAATATTGGTATTTTGGTATTAGAAAAAATGAGTGCAGTACTTGAATTAGAGAATATTCCTATGGTACTAAAAAGATAGACATGCGGTATTAAAAATTGAGGTTTTTGTGGTTCTAAATATTGGTGTTGAGATAGGAGAAAAAAGAGATTATAGTACTAGAAGTATGGGGTTGTCCTTCTAGTACTAAAAAATAGGGTCAGGGAACTAGAAATTGGGATTCCATGGTTCTAGAATGTTAGGTTGCGTTCTCTTTGTTTTTCAATTTTCAATTTTAAGTTTTGAATTCATTTTTAGTTTTCTGTTTTGATAGTCTGTTTTTAGAAAATTGCAAACGTGTTCTCTTTGTCATTTTAAAAAACTATTTCTCAAAACAGAAAATTAGAAAACGTGTTCTCTTTGAAATTTTGAAAAAAAAAATTAATAATATTTTATTCAATAAATTTGATTATTCAGTAAATTATAAATATTTAATGTTAATATATTATTAAAAAAATATATACATTTTAAAGTTAATGAATTTTTTAATATTTTTTTTATTACAATAATAAAATATGAATAAATAAATAAATAAATGTGTTTTAAGTTTAAAGTTTGTTTTGCATGAAAAAAATCAAAACAACTTGTTGTTTTGAGTTTTTTTTACAATTTTTTTTCATTTCCAAAAATGTAATTTTAAAAACAGTAAAGAGAACGCGTTTTCATTATTTTAGAAAATTGAAAACTAAAAATGACTTGAAAACAATAAAGAGAACGCAACCTTAGTATTTCAGCTCCAAAAAAAAAAAAAAAAAGAAATGTGTTATGCTAGAAGTTGAGATTTGTCCTCATAGAGTGTACAATATGAAAAATTAAGATTTCCCGCAATTGTAAAAATTTGGCATTGCAACTCTAAAAAACGGGTAAAGTGATAGAAATTAGGGTTGAATCCCACAGTACTAAAAAGTGGGGCATGTGATACTAAAAATTGAGATTTTTCATAGTCATAGAAAATTGGTGTTGTTTCAAAATGCTAGAAATTAGGATTTGTCCTTGTGATACTAAAAAATGGGTATGCAGTACCAGAAAAAAGTTTTCATGGTTATAGGAAATTAGTGTTGTGGTTCCAAAACAAGGGGTGCAGTACTAGAAATTGTGATCTTTCTACACTAGAAATTAGGATTTCTCTCGATTGTAAAAAATTGGTGTTGGGGATTCAAAAAAATGGGTATGGTTCTAGAGATTAAGATTTATCCTCACAGTATTACAAAATGGGATATGTGGGTCTAGAAAAAAGGGTTTAAATGGTTGTAGAAAATTCTGTTGCGGTTCCAAAAAATAAGAGTGCAGTACTAGAAATTGAGATTTGTCTCTGCAATAGTAAAAAGTGTGGTTTATGGTACTAAAAATTAGAATTTCTTGCAATTATAGAAAATTGGTGTTGTTGTTCCAATACAAGGGTTGTGTGGTACTTGAAATTGGGGTTTGTCTCCGCAATACTAAAAAATTGGGTGTGCAGTACAAGAAATCAAGCTTATTTGCAGTTGTAGAAAATTGGTATTATGGTTCACACGGGTGTGCAAAAAAAAAAAAAAAAGAAAAAAAAAGCCAAACTATCCAAATCAAATCAATCAAATTGCCAAACTTAGGCTGTTAGGAAAATTGACCAAAGATGGTCAAGTGGGTTTCACAATTTAGTAAATCGATATGTGACTGACCGCCCATATCCTTTAATTAAAGTTTAAAAAACTCTGCAATCACTAATTTTTGATGGTTGTGACACTTTGGATGCATTGATATATGGTTATCTTTTAATTTGGAACTTTATATGTTTTGTAATTTTTAGATTGCATGTGATTGTTTTAGGGTTGAATAAGCTGTTGTATCCTAAACTTAGTACAAATTTTTAATTTTATTCAATTTTGACATTTACTTCAATTTAATTATCGAACTTTAACTTTCGTTCCAATTTTATTCTCAATTGGCTAGGAGTATGCCCCAGCATACGTGGTAGCAGATGTGGCGACACATCATCATGTTGTCATGATATTGCTGCAATGCACAAGGAAAAACGACACTGTTTTACATTGTGTATTTTGAAATCCAAGTAATGGGTCAGGTTGACCCTAATCCAAATTCGACCCAATGGGTTAACCCAACATTTAATGGGTCAAAACCCATATTTTTTTCCCAAATCAATAGGTTTTTGCCTTCCACCTTCAGTCGTCGTCGTTTCTGCCTTTACAGTCGTTAGCTACCTTCTTTTTCTCACTCTTCATCGAGCCATCGGTCAACCAAAATGAAGAAGGCGGTGAAGTGTACAAATTGGCCACCCATGGACAAGAGACACCATCTCTAACAACCTCAATGTCAACCATTGCCTTGTCTTCCTTATGCAACGAGACCGACAACAACCCAGATCCACCACCTTCGACTATCTTCAGACGTCGGCCACCTTGTCATCGTGATTGTCAGCCCTCACATGCCTTCACTGATGGCTCGCGCAAGTCATCGCCATCAACTCCTAGGCCACCTTTGATCTATTCAACAGAGCCTTCATCATCGGCCTCCAACTTCGATCGACCAATCTCGTGATTGTAGAAAATTAGTGTCGTTCTAAAAAACTGAGGGTGCAATGCTATGAGATTTTTTGTTGAGGAATTAAAAAATGTGATGGGCAATACTAAAAACTAGGATTTTTTACAATTATAGTATATTAGTGTTCTGATTGTAGAAAAAAAAAAAAAAAACAAGAGGGTCTTACTTGGAATTTGGGGATGTATAAGTTGTACTAAAAATTAAAGTATGCAACACATAAAATTAGAATTTTTTGTGATTCTAGTATATTAGTGTTACAATACTAGAGAAAAAAAGGTGCAATACTAGGTATTGAGAGATGTCTTTGTTGTACTAGAAAATGAATTTTCTCGCGATGCTAAAAGATTGGTGTTGTGATAAAATAAAATAAACATTATTGTCTCAACATTTATGTGATACAAATATATATGTACTATTAATACTACGTCAAGCTAAATATATATTTTTAATTTGATTTCAAAGTATTTTTAATTTTACAAAAATTGTAAAATATGTATCAACCCTTTAGTTTTACAAAATTACATAAAAATGAAAATTATAAAATCATAAAAATTGTGAAACTGTTATAAAATAAAAAAATTCTTAATTATATATATGCAATTAAGCAAGAGTACTTGCAACATAAAACACAAAACGATTTATTTTTCTAAAACTAAAATAAACTGTCAACTGCTGTTGAAATTGAAAAAACTATCAACTAGTTGAAGAAACTAGTCGACAATCCTATTCAGAATAACATTGGGAATGATTTGGAGTTATGTGAATTATATTCCGAAACTGTTTATTTGAAAATAAATTAAGAATGATGATTTATCAAATCATTCTAAAAAGAATATTGATGGTGTTAGCACCTTATTTTAAATTGTTATCGAACCATTGGAAGAAGTTTAGGGGTTACTTTGACAACTAAATTTGGCTATCTATAGAATGCCATTTTAGTTTCTCAATGGGAAGAAATGAAATGATTATTTTGTCATGCTCTAACCGGTACTTGAGGGTTAATTCTACGAAAGTTATTGAGCTCCCTTGTACATTGATTGGATTGGCTGTATTGCCATTGAGATATTTAATGAGCTTTGAATTGATTATAGAATGATATTGTGGTTTCCTTGATTAATTAATATTTTATGTCTCGTGAAAAACTGTAGTTACAAAATGTGATTTGATGTGATATAAATATATATATTAATGATACTTATTGTATGGGGAATACTCGTGAACTCTTAAATTTTATTTTATTATATAGATATGAAATTATTTATTTTGTTAATTATCTATCATGGGGGATAATCTCCATTAGGCTTTATGCTCATCACCCTCTTCCACCCCTTTCAGGTGAACAGGAATCATTGAGCTCAAGTGGACTCAGGTAGAGTATTTAATTTTGGTTATTTTCATAATGTGAACGTTAGGTTTTTCATTGCGAAATGTTATTTGGTTAGGTTGATAATTTTTAAATTTTGTTGAAAGTAAATTTATAATTGTATTGTGGATGTCATAAAATGAATATCCCATCCATTTTTAAAAGGAATAGAAATTTCATTCTATAATTGTAATTACATTAATGTTAAGCTGCCCCTCACTTTTGATATTTACAAAATTAACAACACTCATTTTTTTTATTAGCTATTAGCCTAGCATTACCGTTGCAAGTAAATACTTTTTTTTTGTTTTCTATTCCATCGACACTTATTCTGTCCAATTAAACGGATGCTTGATGTTTTTGCAGAGTATTCACCTACTTATGTATAGCAAGAAAGCTAAATTAAGTTGGATAAGTGAAGCAGAAAATAACCTGATATTAGTTTCCATTTTAGTTCCCTAATTGGTTGTGGGAGAAATGAACAATTTTTATGAGGTGGATTCTCCACGTCTCCCATGGGAATTGCTCTCTGATCCATTGGTGTCTTAATAGATAAATTTAATAGGGCAGAATTTTTGAAATGTCCCATTAAAATAATTCTAACAAGACACTCTGATAAAGTGCCCAATCTTAAATGCCCCAATAGAATAATTCTAATGAAACTTAGATATATTATAAAATAAACATAGGCACATATATTAATAAGATGATGTGTAGATTAGGTGGTCACGCGTGTGCAAAAAGAAGGAAAGGTTTAGGGTTCGCGTTGAGGGAGAAGTAAGTTAGAGTTAAGAGAAGGCCTTCTGGGGAATATGAAAAATAAATTTATAATGATTTTTGAGACATTTTTAAATATCGCAATAAAGTTAAATTTATAGTTATTTTTGAGGCATTTGTAAATGTCTCAATACATTTTTGAGGCACAATTACATGTGGCATTATTATTAGTGCCCTAATAGTTAAAATGTCCCAATAAACTATCTATTATGACATTTTTAAATGCCTCTTAATCCAAAATTTGTTGTAGTGTCAATCATCCATTATTAATTTTATTAATATATTAAAATAGAATAGTTTGTCAAAGTAATTTGCCAAATGACAATTAATGGTGAACTGTTTTCCCTTCAAAACTTGTATTAAATTAAATGTAGTGATTAATTAATTATTAAAATAAAGTTATTTATTATATTATATTTATTTATAAATATATTAGTATTGAAAAATTCATATATTAGTCTTGAAAATGTAATATATCTTAATTAGCATTGATGAATCTACCAGGAACTCATGCATTGCACGGTAGTAATCTCGTGGGAAAACTTACATAGTTAAATGAATAAATAATTATACATTAATTTTCTTCAAAACGTGAATTGTTTTCCCTCCATTTTTAAAATTAATGCATGGGTTTTTCAATGCTAATTAAGATTTAAGATATCACATTTTCAAGACTATGGAAGAAAATTAATATATAGTGAAAGAAAAATAAGTTAAAATCCATATTTTCAAAGTTTTATTATCATTGCAACAATTAAATTTCAAGATTAGAAATTAAAAATTTTAATAGAATTTTTAGTTAGCATTGAAAAACTCATGCTTCATCACGTTTAAGCAGTGTTCTAAAATTCGGTCTAAGCGGCCGCCAGCCCGTCGCGAATATGGCCTAGTCTGCCCTTCTAGGCGCCTAGCTGCTTGGTACGCCTAATTTTTGGGTTTAAATCTTTCCCTTCATCGATTCTAAAGCCTCTCTTACTCTTCTCAACCGTCTAACCCTCTCATACTCCTCTCAGCCTAAGGTCGTCGCTGTCTTAATGCCATCGGTACCTCTTCGTTGCCTCTAGCTCCATTGCAACCTCCTCACCGCTCTACGCCGTCAAGCTCCATTCTCGCTGCTGCGTCCTCGTTGCGTCAACGTCTTCCCCGCCATTGTCAAGCTCTATCTCCGCTTCCGCTTCCGACCCCTCTTTCTCTCTCTCGCGCGTTGTTGGGTGTTAGCTTTTAGGGTTTATTATGTTATTTAATTTTTTTTCTATTTATATGTTAGATATATATATTTCTATTTATATGTTAAATATATTAGATATATATTGTCGACGTTCGGAATTGGTCGACCGGAGTTTGAGAACCTGCACTGAAGCAACAAACATGAGACTAGAGGAAAGAACAAAACGAAACAAAGAATAACATGAACACAAGAGGATTTTTACATGATTCGGCCTGAACGATGTCTAGTCCACGACTGTTACTTTAGTTATTTCGGCAGAGTTACAGTATATTATTTCTTATCCTCTTACAGTGATGATATTGACCTCTTTTATAGAGTGGGGTGTTTACAATTTGAATGAATTCTAAATGTAGAAGGATTTTATTTTGTGGATGGTGTTTCCTTATTGTCTTCGAATTATCAGGAACGAATGCCGTTATTTTAGGGATTTGATTTGCCTCAGATAAGATAGGTGAATATCACCTCCGATTATTCCGTGGTCTTTTTGTTATGCTAGCTGAGTAGTTTGGCCATCAAGATGAAAGCATTGTTGGGAGCTCACTTAGCTCCGTGGTTTGAGCTCGGGTTTTGGCGATGTGCAATCTTGCTTTGATGACCTCAACTTAGGGCTCGTTAGGCTTCAGGAGATTGGGCTGGCCTGCTGGATCGAGTCCAACCCGCTTAACTTTATCTGGAAAACACCCATAACACTAGCCCCCAAGCTCTCGATGCGATCTGCAGATTGAGAGCTGACAACAGTTGATTGATGCAATCTGTCTGGTTGTCTTCTCATCTTTTTTCCCAATCAGCTTGAGTCGCATTGTTCCACGCGGTACACTCAGTTTCAGACGCATTTAATGTGCACATTCCCCCATTGTTGCGCATGATTACAACTGTGGGGCCCACGAGCCATCGTGCAACCGGTAGATGCGGGGCATGCCATAAGTTGTTTCGATCCGACGACTGGGATCGTTTGAACTGAACATATAAATAATAGAGAGGCCCTTCCATTTCCCCCTTCGTGTTATTTTGAAATTCTGCCCTTGTTTTCCTTCTCCTCAGAGACTTTCATTGTGACGAAGCTCTTCCGATTACGATTGTCCGGGTGCCCATCTCTATCTGAGGCTTGCTCCAGGATCTGGTACCGACAGAAGTTCATCGATAGGTAAGTTTCTTGCGACATTTATCTCTTTCTTAAGGTTTCTTTCGTTAGGCCATCCATTGCCGGCTAACTGTCCTTGGTCCATTTGCCCCCCTGATTCCGTCAGCACCCTTCTTTTGAGTTATCTCTCATTTCCTGGTGTAACGATTTGAATCAGTTTGTTAGGTATTCTCTGGGCCTTTAGGCTTGCTGACTTTAGGGTTAGTTTTTTATGGAGTATCGGGCTTGTAGTCTTAGCCCTCCCCCCCCCCCCCCCGGCCTTAGGCGACACGCTGTTGCAAAGCACATGACCTTATAAATTAAAATTTTCAAGAGAATTTTTAATTAGCATTAGAAAATCCATACTTCCTCACATTTAGGAGTTTTAATTTATATTTATATTTATAATTTATAAATATATATAATATAATAAATAATTTTACTTTAATAATTAATTAATCACTGCCTTTAATTTAATGCAAGACTAATGAATGGACTTCCCAATGCTATTTAAGATTTAAGACATCACATTTTTAAAACTAATTTATGGGTTTTTTTAATAATAATTAACATTTAATATATCATATTTTCAAGACTATGAAAGAAAATTAATGCATCATGAAAGAAAAATAAGTCAAAATTTATATTTTTAATATTTTGTTATCATTGCAGAAATTAACTTTCAAGAGCATAAATTAAAATTTTCAAGAGAATTTTTAATTAGCATTGGAAAACCCATGTATTGGAAAAACTCATGTTTTCTTACGTTTAGAAGTTTTAATTTATATTTATAATTTATAAATAAATATATAATATAATAAATAATTTATTTTAATAATTAATTAATTACTACCTTTAATTTAATGTGAATATTTAATGCTTTATGATTCGAATGTAATAAATTTTGGGTATAAATAGGAAGTTCATGTCAAGCTTTTTCATTTTATATAACGCTCTATAATTTAATAAAAGTCTTTTTAAAATAACTTTTCAAAATACGGATAAAAAGGTTGATTTTGTCAATCAAATCAATGCTAGCAAGATGTAATGGATGTTGAAAACTCAAGTCGTGAGGCTTTGGGAGATTTCATGCTTTAAAAATAAGTCAGAAACTTATAGCATTAAGATGGTTTTCATGGATGAACATATTTTTTTTTTATAAATCTATTGTTAATTATTTATATAGATTTTGCCATCAAATTTAGAGGGTGTAAAGATTCATGCAACAATTAAGCGTTTGTTGATTCGGTCTTTCAAAACATTAATTTGTGAAAGACAATTGTATTTTATGCTAATTTTGTAGTTGGATACAACAATATGAAATATACAAGACTACAGGTCGCAAATACAAGTTAAACTTTATGTCAAAGACTACTATACTTGTAAATGCTATGGATGAAAGTTTTTCAATACAAAATTTTATCTTTAGATTATTTGTTGATATTTTGAGTGTAGTTAAACTTGACCAAAAGGAATTGTTTGATAAGTATAAAGTTGATTATGCAATTATTTATCCCCTTATAACTAACATTTTTTTATCAAATTTATTAAAGATATAATTAGAGAGATCGTTGGTAAAGGCAATGCTAAGTCTCGAGAATCTTGTGAAAGAACAAGCGAGAAAAATTGTGAAGTAAAAAAAATTAACTTTGTTGAAAAAAATTTATTATGATATCTCACTTTAACTTCACTATCACTTTAATTTCATCTGACCCAAGATTACCTTTTATGTTTCATTTGTTGTTCCAATGTAAATTATGTAATAGCTTTTATTTTTATTAGAATATTTATATATTATAAAAAATTATATAACATATTAGCAAAAGTAAACTTATGAGATTAGAATTGCATATGGCGAACTTATTATAATTCTAATATTTATATATTCATAATTAGATAACATATTAACAAATTAGTATTATCTTATAATCATAAATATACAATAATTGTTTTGTTATACATTGAACTTATATAAATATTATTGTGTTTAGTTTAAATTATCTTAATTTATTAAATATTTAAAAAAATTACTCTAAAAAAAATTTAAGAAACCAAATTAAGATTAAAATATTTGTTTAAATCACTTTCGTACTCAACATGTGCTTAATTGCTTAAAAAATGTGATAACTTATTTAATATGTTAATTCTTTTTTAGCACATTGAATGACGATATATTGAATTAAGAGTGTTCTTCATTAGCATATTAAATGACGGGTAATTAATTAAACTTAAATTTTAGTGAAAGGCTGAATATTAAAAGAAAAAAAAATTGTAATAATCTGTCTTACTAGCATTATTTAAAATATCAAATTTAATTTTTTATTTTTAAATTTATAAATTTATTATGATTACACATCTGGTTCCCACGAGTTTAACACTAGTTAGTATTTAAAATAGGAGGAGGAATGAAGTTGAAAAGCAATTATATGAGAAGAGGAGTAGACAAGCAGGAGTGGTGAGGGCAGAATGAATACTCACAAAGATTTATAAACGAATACGCGGACCCACTTTTGAAGGAAAGCGGCTTGCTGGCTAGCACATTCAATGCAGTTATTCCTTTCTCATCGTGCGCTCCTACAAGATGCGGAAACGATTCCACTATCTCCAAAGCCAGATCTCCAATCCATATCCACAACCCCACCTCATCTTAATTTGTTCTTATTATTAAGATGGGTCTTCAATTCATTTTCATTCTTAATTGTTTGATCACACAACTATTCTTCAAAACAAATGATTAACCACTTAATTAAATTTTTATTATCTTACCATAATATTCTGCAACCACGGCGGCGGGGAGAAGCAGAGAGCTGCCGTTGTTTCTCCTCGTGACATCGTTGTCCTTGCCTACTAGTTTCTGCTTCACAAAATCATACACATCTTTCTTCCCGGCTGCAACGGCAACGTAAAGCAGCGTCTCGCCCAAATTGTTGCGTGCCAAAGCCAAGCCTTCTTCCTTCTCCAACATGATTTTGACGACACTGAGGTGCCCAAACCTGGCGGCTTCGTGCAGCGCCGTGTTGCCCCTGATGTTTCCTTTCCTCAGCAGTTCGCTCGTTATCAGGCCCTCTTCGGAGAGTTCTTTGAAGGCGGATTCATCACCGTCGATGGCCAGAAAATGGAGAACTGTGTTGCCGTCGACGTCCATGTGCCCCAGATGGCCCCCTTGCGGGCGCCTCAAGTAGTCGACGAGGACTTGAGGTAAATGATCTTTCCTTCGATTTAACAATGCTCTGAAAGCGTCGTGGTGGCTACGATGGCGTCGACGGCGGTGGAGCTGGTTCTTGAGGCTGCCATTTGAGCCGTCTATACAGATGGATTCGGAGAACTGTCTTTAATTAGGGGTGTGTGCTTAACGGAGGACGGAACCGATCGAATGGAGTTAAGGAGGAGAATAAAGCCGGTGCCAATGTTACAACTTCCAAGTAAAGAATACGAGGAGTGAAAAGTGCCAGAGAGGAGAACCATATGGAAATGGATAATACTGCGGTTTGGGCCCGAGTGTTGTCAGATCCAAACACCACCAGTATCGTGTTAATTATACACTCCCTCTTTTGTTCAGACAGTCCTTGTTATTTATATTCCATTATAAAAAAATTTAAACTCTGCCTGTGTTGTTAGATGGACTCACCCCGTTAGGTTTCCTACTTCATTCATCTAATACCATGTTCCGGATACTGAACGAACAAGCAACATGAATGTGCGGTTCAAAATTTCTGTCTTCTCAAATGGATTAAAAGATTCTCACATCAACAACCCAAAACTTGGAAATGACGGTTTTGGGTTTGTCCTACGGAAGCAAATACCAATTGAAGGTCGGTCTTAATTAAGAGATCTCTCACACCATTCAGTAAAAGCAATTAAAAATTATAAAAAAAAGTGCAATGATTTTTCAAGAAATTAACGCTATCCAAGATAAAACTCAAAGGCCCATCAACAATGATGCAATTGGAAGATAGAATTTAGTATAATGAATAAGAAAATGAAAAGGCTTAGATGTATGCTACTTCTCGGCCAGCAAATGAAACAGAACAACAAAAAGCAAAATACAGATAATGAAAGGTCCGGTACACTACATCCACTGAAATAAAGATTAGGAAACCTATGGCTGGCCACATTGCTTTGTATGGGTTGACATTTATTTCGATGATAACGTAGGTCTCAGCACAAGCTGCAATTGTGAAGATGGTGGAGACAAATAGAGCAGCCAGAGAAACAAGGTATCTCACTGGCAAGGTCATGAAGAAGTCGTCATTGGTAAACCTCGACAACTGAATCAAAAGCATTTCAGTCAAAGCAATTAGAGCGCTAAATAGAGCTACCCCAGTGTACCACAAGAATGACAAAACTTGATCTTCTTTTTTGGTGCTAAAAAACTTTGGACGACCAAAACTTGCACTATTGTTATCGTCAACAAAACCTCCGGGGATGGTAAACAATGTTGCATAGTTGACAGTGCCAATAAGAGTAGCAACCAACATCAACCCATTGTTCATATCTTTGAGTGCCTTCTCAGCGTTTTCTCTTAAGCTGACATGATTTTCTTGAAACAGTTCAAATGCCGTCTTCCCATCAATGTTGCGGTGGTATTGGAAATTAGGGGGAGAATCATACCATATCCACTGCCAAAGAAAGAAAATAGTTAGCAACTCAATGGGTTTTTTTTTCCTTTGAATTCTACATAGTTGACTATCAAAATATAAAGTAAGCACATCATTTAGCTAAGTAATGTAATAGTCGTTGATTGAATCACATTGCATGTATTCAAGAAAATAATTTCTTAGCTAGGAACCTTAAACCAGCATACGTCCCATGCCATCTGGTTCATATGTCCAAGAACAATTCTAGGACACCTTCCTCGTTTTGTTGCAAGATGCAGAATGGTGTTTCCCTGGTTGTCAATTGCTGTTAGCATAACATCCTTGCGAACTTTTGTCTTCAAGTAGTCATATAGTCTTTTATCTTTCTTCTCCACTGCTATATGCAGTATGTTCTTTCCATTCTTGTCCACTGTATAGGCTGCATCTGGGAATTTTTCTAGTATTTCCTCTACCAACTCTTCAATGCTGTTTTCTACCGCCTGAAATAGCGGATTTTTCATTCTATTATTTTTGGGTGAATCAATTGTAGAATCCAAATTAGGCCGTTGTGGAGAAACTGAGTCATTCATTTTCCCATGATCTTTACATGGTTCCATTGTACTTTCACCGTAAGCGTAACGGCTCCAATCTTCTTCATCTCCAATAAATCTTTTGGCTAGCAATACTGCCAATGCGTGCTTTTGCTTTATATCATCTACTCCTCTAAGCAAATTGGAAACTACACAAACAAGAAATCAAAGATTCAAGGAATTAACATTGTGAACATAAATTCTTCAAAAAAAAAAACCAACAAAAAAAGGAAAACGAAAAGGTTTCTTGGTGAGTAATCTTAAGTAAAAGGAAAAAATTAAGCTAGAACAACCAACCTCTAAGCACTCTTCTGTACCCTGCAAGAACAATAGACTTAACAGTGTGAGAGTAAAGAGTTGATCCAAAAAATAAAGTATAAGAGTAGATTAAGAAAATAAATTAAGATGAGACCTACATTAAGCAAAGAAGAATGAGCAATTAACTCTCTTGAAGGCAAGAAGATACATCCAACGGCAAGTAAACGATTTTTTGGTCCTCGATCAAAAATTATTTCGTAATTTATTGATATTTGGGACCATTCAAGTTTTTTTTTCATATATTTTGAGATAATTTTTAATCCCATGTTCCTTCGATTAAAGGCGCACAAACATACAACTCACCACGGTTCTGCTCTAAGTTAATGCTTTGGATGTTTGAATAAAGTTGGTTAATGTTGGTGTAAAAATCAGTACGATTCACTTCAATTAAAAATATGTCGATAATGCTAAATGTATGGCTTTGAGATGTGTGCATTGGATATCTTAAAATAACTTTTATAATACAAAGAGGTCTATGTTTGAATACATTACAAAATATACTCAAAACGTTAAGTAAACAAGACACTCAAAGTCTTACAGATTTTTCGTGTAATAAAAAGTCTCAAAAAATATAAGTTTATGGGTGTAATGTTCACATTAAGAAGGATTTAGAAGTATAGAATAAATTCTCTCTTTTAACCAAATAAAAAGTCTATTTGGTAGAGTTGTTCTTACGGTTTTCAATCAAAGAAAAATTCTCTCTCAGCAAATCTTCTACAAATAGAAGTGAATCTATAAAGCTCTGCAGAGAATTTACATATATACTGTTACATGACAACAAAACCAAAATAAAGTTGACTAAGTAAAGCAAATACCCGATGTTAGTTTGGTTAGCCACAAAGACGTTTTTGGTTGTGGGATATCCGATTGATTTTGAGGAGGGTTTTCCGCATCTGCACTGGGCTTTGTTCTCTTATCCATTGGTGGAATGCCTGTGGTCAAGGTACAAAACATAAAAAAACGAAATCCGCAGACAAAACATATATATAACTAATGAAAAAGAAAACAAAACTATACATAATTAGAAAGCAACGCATGTCCATCAGCGTAGATTAATACTCACAAAGATAGATTAAACAGCAAATAACTTGTGCCGGGATGTAAGATTTACTTCCGAGATTTAGGAATGAATACGCTGACCCGCTTTTAAAGGAAAGAGGTTTGCTGGCTAGCAGATTCAATGCAGTTAATCCTTTCTCGTCTTGTGCTTGAGCAAGATATGGAAATGATTTCACTATCTCCAATGCTAGTCCTGCTCAACATGAGAAGACAAACCCCAAGTAAAATTATACTTTTTGGAATCTAGTGCTAAAGCTACAACTTGAGTGGTAAGAAGATGACACTTACTATAATATTCTCCGATGACGGCGGCGTGAAGGAGAGTGCAGCCGTCATTTCTCGTTGTCGTTACGTTGTCCTTGTTTAGTTTCCCCTTCATGAAATCGAACACATCTTTCTTCCCTGAAGCAACGGCAACGTAAAGCGGCGTCTCGCCCAAACTATTGCGTTCCAAAGCCAAGCCTGCATCCTTCTCCAACATGATTTCTACGACATTGCATCGCCCAAACCTCGCGGCTTCGTGCAAGGTCGTGTCGCCTCTCAAATTCCCGTTCTTCAGCATTTCGCTGGTCAACAGGCCGTCTTCAAAGAGTTGTTTGAAAGCCGATGCATTGCCGTCGATGGCCAGAAAATGGAGAATCGTGTTGCCGTGCACGTCGACATGAGCCAGACCGCCGCGTTGCCGCCTCATCAAGTAGTCGCGGAGGACTTGAAGTGAATCTTTCTTCCAATCTAACACTGCTCTAAAAGCTTTGTGATGGCTAACAATGGCAGCGGGGCTGATTCCTGTTCCTACCATTTTGGGATTCAGAGAAGTTGATTTTGGGATGTATGTGAAGTTTAGCTTCTTAATTAATTAAGGTAATCTCTCTTACGGAGGAATTAAGAATTAATGCTCTTTAATTACGCTTTAAGAAAATGACAGAAAATTGAAAGAACCGAGAAAGAGAATAAAGCGCGTTTGTGACTGGAAGTGAGTGCGCCATTATTAATTAATTAATGGTACATCCTCCCCAGTCTATCTCGTCTTCCATTATTAATTAATTAATGGAAGCGCCTATATCTATACTTTTGACATCTGAGGCTGATTCCTGCTCCTACCATTTTGGGATTCAGTGAAGTTGCTGGTTTAATTTTAGTATTTGGGAATGGGAAGTGCAAATTTGTACTTCTACCTACATTGGGCCGGTTTGTCCGACGCAGGCATGTGGGGTGGAGGGGTGGGGTTCACGTCCAGGCTTACGCCCCCTCTTATTTTATTTGCATTAAATAAATATTTTTTTATTTTATTTACATCAAACAAATATTATGCCGAATACGAGTAATAATATTTTTCATATGAAGCGCAGCTTCTTAATTAATTAAAGTAATTTCTTTTGCAGAAAAAAATTAAGTATTAAAAGCATCTTTAATGGAGTACCAAATTGGTGACCAGTGTTAGGCACAAACTCTAATCACCAAATTTGGTATTGAGTGAATAGCATAACATCAAATTTACTTTTTAATTTTATTTTCAATTTTGCCTCTTTTGCTATAACTTCAAAACAAATTATTCCATTTATATTCTTTATTATTTTTATTATATTTGTATAATTTGATTAATAATTAAAATATAAATTAAATTGTTATAAAAAATATATAGCGATGGAAATATTTTATTAAGATCTATAAAATGAGTATAATATTGAATATATTTTAAAATATTTAATATATTTTATAAATACCATGTTAAAAAAACATTTATGGGAAAATTAGTTGAAATATTAAGTGAAAAAAATATTTATGGGAAAAATAATTTGTTTGATTTAAAATATTAGTTGAAATAATGAGATGGATAAACAATTAGTTTGATAAAAGTTAGGTGAAAATAATTTATTAAAAAATTAGTTGGAAAATTAATTAGAATAACATATTTTATAAAAAAAATAAAAAATTTATGAGAGTAATTATTAATTTTTTATAAGATGTGACTAATTATTTTTATTAATATTATGTTAAGTTAAATAAATTAATTAATATTAATTAAATAATTATTTATAAAATATTCTTTAAAGATACGTTTTGTACCAAATTGGTTTTAGCACGTTGGAGAGTGAACACAAATTTGGTGGTGTTGAAAAATTTGGTGCAAACTACTATTTTGGAGATGCTCTAATGCTTTTTAATTACTCCTAAAAAAATGACAAAAAATTGAAAGAACCAAGAAAGAGAATAAAGCACCTTTGCAACTAAGTCTTATTGAAAAGAAAGAAAAATAAAATTATTTCTATATATTTGACATCTGATTGCTTGACTTGAGTTGACTTGTCTATCTGAATCATTCTCTTCTCAACAACCATCGCCCAACTCTTAGTTGCTTATATGTCGAGTCTTAGATGCTTGCTCGATTATATGTTCACACATTTTGCACATTGTATATTTTTGCTCTTTGATGGTTGTGTTTTTTTATGTATTGCTCTTGTGACTTATGTATTGAACACTTATTGTTAAGAATATCATCTTGATTGGTTGTCTTGTTTTATCTATAAATTGGCGTATACCTTGTATACAGGTATATAAATAATATTAAAATTAAAATACAGTTATAATTTAAACATATTATGTTGTAATAATTTTGTTTGTATTAAATGCTCTACAAAACTTAAATAAGAAATAAACATATAATATTACAAATCAAAATATAAGAGTAGGTAAAAAAAATATTAAAAACACTGAACAAAAAATAAAAATAAAAATTATTGTATACTTGTTAACGTTTTATAATAAAAAAATTAAATTAAATTAATAAACCATATCAGTAAGTGCTCTACAATTTGAACAAATTAAATTAAAAATTAAATATAAAACAATACATATCAGCCATCGCCGACCGCCATGGCCGAGGCCATCAACCGGGGGACCCCGATTTGGGGTCGGAGAACCTTGGGTTCTTGACCGTGAGTGGCGGGGAACCCTTGTGTTCTTGAACCTTGCGTTCCCTGACCATACGTGGTCAAGAATTCTTTGATTTTTATATTATTTTAATTTAAAAAAATATTTTACCTAAAATAAAAAATAGAATTAAAAAAAATAAATAAATTCTTTTTTAATATTAGCATCTTTAAGTAACTTAATATGATAGATAAACCAATTTCACATTTTTTTAAATATCAAAAATTCAACACCTAAAGATAAAAATATTAAATTTCGAATTAAGGTTTATACTTTGATATCATTATTTGAATAAAGTTTTATATTAAAAACAACATTTGATCATGAATGATTTAAAAAGGAGATTTTTATTTCTTTTGAAATTGAATCATCCATATCAAATTCTTATACATTAAAACTTACACTGTTGGTGTTTAGAATACTTAAAAATTAAGTATTAAATGCTTTTAAAATTAGAATATTTAGAATGATACTCTTTAAGAAAAATTAAAAAAAAAATTCATAGTCTATAATACTCTTTATTTTACAGTGGTCGAGTAGACACAAATTATAATTGTAATTTTATCTTATTAACAAACATACGTAAATAGATACAAATTATTAGTGTAATATTTCTAATTTTAAATATCGATTAAGGTAATTTTATCTAAAAATATTTTTACTTTCTATTAATGTTTTTAACTTCAAATATTTTATATAAAAATATTTTTCAAAAATATTTTATCTAAAAATATTTTAATAAGAAATAAAAATAAAAATAAAAAAAAACAATGGGAAGGGGCCCGACCCGCAAAACTCACCCATCAATAATTTACAAACAACACCAACCAATGGTTTAATCCAACCAAATCAATACTTATTCTACATTATCCCACATAATGTAAATAATTCAAAAATAATTATTTTACATCAACCAATCTAGAGGAAAAACCCAACAAATGCTCATACCCGCGTCACCTCTTTGGCTGCATTTCTTGCACCAAAACTCACCCATCAATAATGCCATTTCCCTTAATTTTCTCCTTTCTTTTTTCATATTTTATATTTTCTTTTCTTTCCTTATTTTCTTTTCTCCTTCCCATCTTCTTCTTACTCCTACTTCTCCTAAACGCACAGCCGAACCACCCACGCTAGCTGCCTCCGGCCTTCCCCGCTGCATTCGACCACCATCGCGGTTTCAGGACGTTGTCGCGCCTCCAACCACCTCACCCAACCGCTGCATCAGCTCTCCACCGCGAGCCCAGCTTGTCGTCCACTACTTCAGGCTCTATCGTTGGTCATTGGTCACCGTTCGGCCTTCAACTCTCTCTAGGTCTCAATTTTTCTCTCAATCTCTCTCTCCCCGATTCTCTCGCCCACTACTTGTTCTCTGTATATATATCTATATATTTGGCTATTGTGGGTGGGTGGGTGGATCTATGAGAGAAAGAGGGTTGGCCATTGTGGGTGGGTGGGTGGGTTTGTGTGAGAGAGAAATAGAGAGGGAGAGAGAGAGAGACAGTGAGTGAGGGTAATGGGTCGAGCGCTAGTGATAATGTGTCGAGATGAGGTGCAGCGAAGGGCAAAGGGAGGGGTGACAAAGGGGCTGGCGATGGTGTGGATGGGTGGGTCTGTGAGAGATAAGGATGGCAATTGCAACCGAAACCGTGGAGAACCGAATCGAAATCAAACCAGTCAATGCGGTTAAAAATCATTTGACTGGGTAATGGTTTGGTTTGGGGAAAAACCGAACACTGTTTCAATGGGTATGGTTTGGTTATGTTTTTCACTAAATCCAAACCAAAACCCGAACCGAAACCGAACCGAATATACATATATATAATATATATTTATTTATTTAATATATTATATATACACATAACATATATATATTGACTAATGCATTTTTTTACAAGTATTTTAACTAATGCATTACAAATATATAAAATATTTAACATTTATAAACTAATTAACAAATAAAAATAAAATCTTGTAATGCCCCGCTTTCCCGGGCGCGTTATAACTTGGGACAATTTCAGGACAATAAATTTTTTTCTTTCAAACACTAATGCTACACCACATCATTCTTCGAAATCGTCCCAGAATTCCCATTTATTTATCTCGAAAGGGAATCATTATACATATCAAATGCGGAAACAAAGATCGAAACCTGATATTTTAACATTAGTCATAAATAAATTATTACATCTTCAACATTCCTCAAAACGTTCAGAATCTAAAGTAGCAGAACTTAAATACAAGGGCTACGTTACATACATTTCATTTATCATACACTCTGTTAAGTGTCATTTCATGTCTCATTCATCATTTTATCTGCTACAATCTCCATCTGGAACGTTTGAATATTCCAGGGGCAAATCCCAAGTTAGATGATGAATCATCTAAGTAAAAGTACTGAAAACATATTTTGTGCATGAATGCAATGTCTTTCCTTGTAGGTGTCAACTACACCCCTCATGCTACCTACCATTTTTGCGGACACCTCTTTCGAAGCCGGGGTGTATGGGTGCACTCTTGGTAAAGCAGTGATGCCAGTTCGTACTCCCTACGGCCTTAATGCGAGTGATCAATGATATCAACGTGTATTTATGCATTTCATAGTCATGTCATGTATGCAGTCTACGTGATGGGTACATATCAGAGTATGTCAATATGATGAAAACATTTTCGATGAACATAATTCACTTACAAACCAAGCATTTTCCATAAAACTAACTTTAATTGGAAAGTACCACTTTCTCAAACTTATCGGGCTACCCCGATATCTGTGTCTTGCCTCGTGCATTGCCTCGATTTACGTGTCAATCTCAAAATTTTGACAAGTCACTTCAACTTAAGCCTCAAAGCATCCTAACCACCATAATTATTTAAATAAATATTAAAACCTATTTTTCCATAATTTCTGGCATTTTCTTTAATTTTCTTTCTATTTCTTCCTAATTTTCCTCAATAAATCCAAACTAAATATTTCTAAAATATTTTCTCAAATATTTCACTACGACAATTCATAAAATAATATTCTTGAATTTCTGAAAATTTCTAGAGAATTTTACTTACCTTGACTTAGTCTCTTCGACTTACTCGGTATGCGTGTCATATCTTTGAAACGCGTGCTCGGGCCGTTTTTCTAGCCAAAATCTCTAGAATATTACCGAATATAATTTCCTATTTTGTAGGAATTTTGGGGATTTCTTTTTTCTATTTTTCCTTTTCTTTTTTTTTTTCCTTTCTTTTTCTTTTCTTTTCCTCTTCTTCTTCTTTTTCTTTCTCTCCCTCTTCCCGCGCCTGCAACGAACCAGCCATGCGGCCGCCACCGCCCGCGTTACTTCCGGCCTACCGCCGCCCTCACCGCCTGCCACTGGCCTTCCCGGCCACTGCCGCTCCCGCCATGCTGCTACCTTGTTCCAGCAGCTTGCGGTCATGGTCGCCGATGCTGTGCGACCGGCTTTGGCCGCCTTTTGGTCACTCTGGCCGACACTCTAGCCTCCAATGAGCCTCCCGAGCTGCCTCACCTTGCTGGACGTCGCTGCTTCGCTTGATGGTCGCCGCTACCCCGTTCGGTTTTGCTGGGAGCTTGCGACCATGGCTATTGCAGCCCACCTCGGTTGCTTTCGGCTATCGTTGCAGCTATCTCGGGCCTCCAGCATCACCTCCATGCTTCTCCCTCGATCACCTAGTTGCTTGGTCGCTGCATTCGCCTTTCATCTTGCTGCAACTCTCGGCAATAGGCTTCCATTCGTGGCTGCCTTCTTCCTTTCCATTCCTTTCTTGCATTTGCTCTTCAAATGATCCCCTATTTATAGGAAACGCTCGGCCTCCCCTGACTGCCTGGCCACTCCTCGAGCCATCCCTCATTACGTGCAAATCTTAATTTTGCAGAGTTGAGATTGCAGAGGCGATGTGCAGGGCATGGCCTCCACGGACGCCCACATAAATACATTATATATATATAATTATATATATTATATTATAAAAATTATATTTTTAAATTCCATTTTAACCCTAAATTTATTGGAATAATTTCCTAATTGCAATAATATCCTCAAACACTGAATTAATTGGCATTACGATACCGAAAACACAAAATTAATAACTTGAAGTTTAGTTAAAAATGACGATTTTGCCCCAGTATCCTCACCGGGCTGACAATTTATCTCGAAACTACTGAATGGTTGATCCTTACGCAAAATCGGAGCCCCCCTAGGATTCCGTTAATTTTTCGAGAGCCTCCTACAATGATTCGGTTTTGCAGCCCTAAATGGCAGCTGCATTTTAGCTGTACCGAAACTGTTGTTGATCCAATTTCTTTCGATACCATAAATCCTATCTCGGAACGCTTATTGAAACCATATTATTTTCTTTAGACAATTTCACTCCGAGGCATTCCTTGCAGTTGATTCAGTACTTATAACTACTATCAAGCCAATTTTTTGATATTCTAAACTCATTAAAATTACGTGGCAACTTTATACAAACATGGGGTATTACAAACCTAATCTTAAATTATTTTATTTTTATCAATCAAATAATTATATCTAATAAGTTTGAAGTTAATTTGTAACTTTATGCAAGAAAAAGTTAACTTTATTAGAGTTTGTCTTTATTTGTTATAGAGTTATCAAAAATTTTTATGAATGCTATTTGCAAGAGTTTGTCTTTGTTTGTTGGTATGGATCAGACTAAAAAAATCATGATTAAAACTGAAACCGAACCGAAATTGAATAGTTTGGTTATGTTTTTTAATTTTTAAAACTAATGGGTAATGGTTTGGTTTTGATTTTAGTAGTTTAAGTTTGGTTTGGTTATATGGTTTCGGCAAAAACCGAAACAAAACCGAACTATTGTCAACCTTAGTGAGAGAGGGGGAGAAAGAAAGAGACAGGGAGTGAGGGAATGGGTGGGTGGGTTTGTGAGAGAGAGAAAAAGAAGGTAGATAGAGGGCAGTAAGAGTAGACGAGAAACCAAATTCATCTCAACCATTCATATACACTGAAATTCCTCTTAGCCATTGAAACTAAATGTATCTCTGATACATTTGAAATATTTTCAAAAATCATCTTGCCTTATTATATAGATATATTTATATATAATATATAATATATAATAAATATATATGATATGTAACAAAAATCAACGCCTCTCATCATTAAACAACTAAACCCCTACATATCCCCTCCCCACTCCGCTGTCACACTTTGTTGACACACATTTTTGTAACACCCTGTATTGAGCGATAGGAAGGTCCGGCACAACTTACCCTGATGGGCCTACGCGAACTTCCCAAGGGGGTCACCTATCCTTGGATTTCCTCAGGTCAAACACGCTTAACTTGGGAGTTCCTTGGCTGCATTCAGCTCAAAAGGTATTCAACTGGTATTGTTTCCTTTCTTACTTATTCTCAATGTATACTGCCATTTTCTGGGCTCTTAGGGTATTACACATATTGTGTCATCATCATGGGGCCCACAGATGTAGGTCAATTCTTAGCTTTTGCCCTTAAACGGCCAGGAGCCCCATCGCACTTATGAGCCCCTCAGTGGTCGCCCTCTGGGCGACCTGATGTAGGATTCATGCCCAGGGGCCAATCAGCCCCCTGGCCCCCCTAATGCAGCGGCGGGGGGGTGATGGGCAGTGCCCTCGAAGGGTTCCCATAGACGGCGCCAACTAAAACCCCACATGCCCTATCCCCACTTCGCTGTCACACTCTATATTGCACAGAAATGGAAATACAAAAACGGTATTTTTAAAAAAAGTTAGGAAACGAAAACGTGGGGTAAACTGTAATTTTAAAAAATATAGAGGTGTATGTGAAATTAATTTATAATTTATATTCTATAAATAATATTAAGTTATAATTTTGTAAACCCTAGAATTGCTTTTCTCTGCCCTGAGAGAGACCCACGCCACTTACCGTCAATGGCCGACTACCGCCGCTTCCTCTGTCTGCCACTGACGTCGCCTCTCTCGCCGTCAATGCGTCTGTTGTCCTCACCCTTGCCGTCGATCTCGCATCTCTCACAATCGACGCGTCTTTGCCATCATTGTTGCCTCTCTCGCCATCGACGAGTCTCTTGCCCTCACCCTCGCCTTCGATCTCACCTCTCTCACAGTCAACGCATCTAGCTCTACCACTGTCACTCGCCTCTCTCGCCATCGACGAGTCTCTTGCCCTCACCCTTGCTTCTCTCATAGTCGACACGTTTCTGCCACCGTCACTCACCTCTCACCCTCGCCGCCGCCATACACCATCTCTCGCCTCACCGCCGACCATTGCCGCACACTTTATATCTCGCCTCGCCGCTGACCACCGCCAGTGACCATTGTCTTCCTTGCTGCAGGTGACCTGCTGTATGTGATCGTTGTAATATCCTAGTATTTTGAGAATAATAATAATTAATTTTTATTTTTAACATCAATTAGAGATTATAATTGAAAAAAAATTAATGGGCTTAGAATTAGTGGTTAAGTTGGAAAAATAAAGATTAAATAAATAGGCTTAGAATTAGTGGGCTAAATTGAAAAAATAAAGACTAAGTAAATGGGCTTAGAGTTAGTGGGTTAAATTGAAAAAATAAAGACTAAGTAAATGGGTTTAGAGTTAGTGGGCTAAGTTGAAAAAAATAAAAGGCTAAGAAAATAGGCTAATTAGTATGCTAAGAAAATAGGTTTAAAATTAATGAATTAAATAAAAGAATAATCTATTTAGAAGAAGATTTAGTGAAAAATAATTAAGCTGACAAAATAATTAAAGATAGTGAGTGAAATAATTGAGAAATGTTAGAGACAAAGTAGAGTGTGGACAAATAATTAAAGATTACGAGTGAGATTTAGTGAAAAATAATTAAGAAAGATGATAAAATAATTAAAGATGGTGGGTGAAATAATTGAGAAATGTGAGAGACAAATTAAGGTGTGGACAAATAATCAAAAATAATGAGTGAAATAATTAAGAAATGTTGGAGACAAAATAGGGTGTGGACAAATAATTAAAGATTATGAGTGAGATTTAGTAAAAAATAATTAAGAAAGATGACAAAATAATTAAAGATGATGGGTGAAATAATTGAGAAATGTGGAAGAAAAATTAAGGTGTGAACAAATAATCAAGGATAATGAGTTAAATAATTAAGAAATATTGGAGACAAAGTAGGGTGTGGACAAATAATTAAAGATTATGAGTGAGATTTAGTGAAAAATAATTAAGAAAGATGATAAAATAATTAAAATTGATAAGTGAAATAATTGAGAAATATGGGAGACAAAGTAAGGTGTGGATAAATAATAAAAAATAATGGATGAAATAATTGAGAAATGTGAGAGACAAAGTAAGGTGTTGATAAATAATTAAAGATTTTTAGTGAGATTTAGTGAAAAATAATTAAGAAAGGTGACAAAATAATTAAAGACAGTGGGTTACTACAATTATGTTAAGCTTAATTCAACCTCCTATAAATAGATGAAACTTGAGAGTGAGAAAGAGATTTGAAAAAGAGAAAAAAAAATAGAGGGAGAGAGAGAAAAATATCAAAAAAAATCCTAGAAAAATCCTATAGGTTGGGTTTAGTAGTTTGTGTGAAAATTTGTGGTAGAAGGCATTATTGGATGTGCAAATCGAGACTTCGTCGCAATATAAAAGAATATCGAATCGCTCCGCGAGAAGGTGAGTTTGTTAGAACGGGAGGTGCTATGGCACACACTAAGAGGGGGGTGAATTGGCTATTTTAAAAATCTTGATAGGACTTGAAATCTTTTTGACCCAATTGAGGTTTTAGTGATTTAAAACATTAAACATATGAAATGACAAATATAAAGCTCAATGAATGTAAAAGCAGGAAGGATGAATGACACAAAGAATTTATAGTGGTTCGGCTTAAACCAAGCCTAATCCACTACCTTAGCTCCCACTAAGAATTTTAAACCAATTCACTAAAACCTCCTACTTACACAAGTAGACTCTCTAGCTACACAAGCTAGGAAATACAACCTCCTACTTAAACCAACTAGGCCCTCTAGCTACACAAGCTAGGAAATACAACAAGTATAACAAAGAGAGGATCTAAGAGATAAATCTCTTAGTTACAATGTCTCTAAAAAATGATACAAGGCTTGAAGTAAATAAATACAAGTGAGGATCAAAGCCTTGAAGAGAGAAAATATAACAGTGAAGGCGCAAATATTATAAGCTCGAGTAAAAATAATTTGAACTCTTTAGATCAACTCGTTCCCATCCATTAGTCTTCTCTTGATCATCCATGACTTGTATTTATAGGCTTCCCAAAAGATTGAAGAGAAATGTAGCCGTTTGTGACCGTTGGGATTGAAAAACTAGCCGTTGGAAGCTTTCTGCAAAACACATAGTCGACAGAAGAAAATGCATAGTTGACTATTTTTACAAATAAAACAAAACATAGTCGATAGACAAAAACACATAGTCGACAGATACATATGCATAGTCGACTATCGCAAAAATGTGAAGAAAATTTTGAATTTTATGAACAAAAATAGTCGACAGATGAAAAGTCATAGTCGACTATCCTTACTTGATAGTCGACAGATACAAAAATAGTCGACAAAAGCCTTAAATAGTTAACAGATCAAATCAGCATAGTCGACTATTTTCAGACATAGTCGATAGCACTAAACCACATAGTCGACTATCCACAAACATAGTCAACAGAACATAAACACATAGTCGACTATTCTTTTTATAAAAACTGAAACGATAAATGATAACATGAAAAAGAATATTTTGAATCATAAAATTCTTTAACATTGAAATCTCATAACTTTATTTCATCATCAAAATACAATTGTTTTTCATCATCAAAATTATATCAAATGTAAAACATCAGAGTTATCTTCAAAAATTTCTTGAAAAATTTCAAAAATATGAGAATGATATTTTAGAATTTTTGATGACGAAATTGGAAGAGAAATGCATGATTGGTATTTATTATGAATTTTTTAGGCAATAGATGCTTGAAAATCAAAGAGAAAATGAGAAATAAATAGAATATGGATTCTGAAAATTATGAGCAAATTTATGGGGCTTAGGAATATTGTTTTAGGAATTATTGTGAACAGAAATTGAGAAAATTTTATGAGAAACTATTTATTTCATAATCTGGAGGAAATAATAGAAGAAAATGAGAGAAATTAAGAAAATTAGAGAAAATTATAAATCTAATTTTCTTAAGTAATTATGATGCACAGGATACGTTAAGGTTCATAATTGAGTATGATTGGAAGTCCGACGCGAATTTTGAGGCAAAATTATGTTAGGGGCAAAGTTGTCTTTTTGTAAGGTAAGTGATACTATTCAACTGGATTTAATTTATAAAAATGGCTTGTAAGTGGTTCTACCAAAACCTAATTTTATGTAAATATTTTCATCATGTTATCATACCTTGATGTGAACATGTCATGTGGATTGCATTTACATGTATTGATGACAAAGTATGCATATGAGAATGATGAGATTCACAGTCATACGTTGCATGGGTTTGGGATTAGGTACTGGCTCCATTACTTTGCCAAGGGTGCACCCATACATCTCGGTTTGGTAGGGAGACTGAAAAAATGGTGGGTAATCTTAAGGTACAGTCGACCCAAACATGAGAGTTATGATGTTATGTGCATTGCATACATACATGAGCATTAAATGTTTTGTATCCTTACTTAGATAATTGATCATCTAACTTGGGCTTTGCCCCTAAAATATTCAAATGTTCCAGATGAAGATAGTAGCAGAAACGAGGATGAATGAGGAATGTAATGGCACTTAGCAAAGTGCATGATGAGTTGTATGATCAGTTGAACGTATGTTATGTTGTTCATGTATTTAAGTTCTGCTACTTCGAATTCTAAATGTTTGAGAAATGATGATGTAAAACCCTATTTAGGGTTAATGTTAGCTGAAAACTTATGATTAAATCATGTTGAGAAATTTATGTTCTCGTGATGTGAGAGCCGATTTTTTATTAACGTTATGATATTAGGTTCGATTCTAGTTTCCACATTTAATATTTATGATAATTCTCCTTGGAGATAAATGAATGAAAATTTTGGGATGTATAAGAGCAATGATATGATTTAGCAATAGTTAATATAAAAAAAAAAAATTATCCTAGAATTGTTTTGAGTTATAATGTGCTCGAAAAACGGGGCGTTACAATCGTGGTCACTGGAAACGCGTTTCTAATGTGAAACACGTTTCCCACATTTTTCTATAAATTGCGAAACCGCCCCGGAACATTTCGCAATTTACAAAAACGGCCAGAAAACAGTTTCGAGCCGTCTTCGCGTTTCTGAAACGAGAAACGGTTCAAAAATACCAAAACGACGCCTCCGAGTCGTTTCCCTGTTTCTTATGTCACACTTTACTGGTAGAAGTGTAGACTCCCCCATTTCAAATATTCTCACTTAAAATATTACTCCCAAAGTGTTTAGGGACGTCTTCGTGTTTCCGAAACAAGAAACGGTTCGAAAATGCCAAAACGACGCCTCCGAGCCATTTCCGTGCTTCATATGTCACACTTTACTGGTAAAAGTGTAGACTCCCTTATTTCAACTGTTCTCACTTAAAATACTACTCCCAAAGTATAGAATGAAAAAGTTTGGGATGTATCTTTGTTTTATCTATATTCTTGGGAAAAATATATATATTTAATCTTTCATTATTGTTTTCCTATGTAAGAAACAAATTTATTAGATGTTTGTATTTATTTTATCTAAATTGAGAAATATATTTCCATTTTTGATACGATTTCTCACTTAACTTAGGCCTTGTTTGATAGCCATTTATTTCTTGGGAAAAGGCATTTTTTCCACCTAAATTTCCACTTGTGTAGTGTTTGACAACCAAAATTTTCCAGGCAACTCATTTTTCAATTTCTTGTCACGTGATCGTTTTTTCCTTCAAATCATGTAAACCATTTTCCTTGGGGGAGGAGCTTTGATTTTCTAGGCAATTGGAAAATAGTGCCTATTGTGCTCCCGTCTTTATCCCTTTCAACTGAAAGCGAGAAAGGGACAAAGAGCGAACAAGAGAGAGGGCAAGCGAGAGAGAGAGAGAGAAGAAGAAGACAATGAGAGAGAGGGTGAGCAAGTGGGTCAGCGGCCAGTGGGTAAGCGGGGAGAGAGCTTTCCAAAAATATGTATATATATGTCTGTGTGCAAGGATGTGTATATATGTGTATGTGTGTATGTATGATTGTGTCTCTGTCTGTGTGTGATTTTGTGTACATGTCTGTGTGTGTGATTGTGTAAAAATTCACGCAAAAATTAGTAAATTTGGAAAACAAAAAATTTTTAATTTTATGATTTGATTTGATTGGAAAAATGATTTAGTTAATCTAAAATAAGTTATTATTTTGATTTTTTTAATACGATTCAGTATTTTTTAATACATTTTTATTATTGAATTCCATGAAAAATGTGTCATTTTTCATGCAAAATAATGCCTATCAAACACGAAATGCTAGAAAAATGACTAAATTCTATGAAAAATATTACCAATCAAACATCAAAAGATGGAAAATAATATCATTTTTCAAGTAAAAAATTATACCGATTAAACAGTTTAAACTTCCAATTTTCAGGAATTCATTTTCCCTGCAATTCAATTCTCTAGAATTTATTTTCTTTTTAATCAAATTCTACCCTTACAATCAAACGCACCCTTAAAGTTACTAATATAGTTTTCTTTCTATTCACTATTTGTTGATTAATTAAATGTCTAAAATCTTTTTGCACATAACACCAATGTCTCTCTTTCTCCACTTAAACACCATTTGTTACATTAATCTCTTTCAATATTGCAAATTCACCTAACTTTAGAATTGGAAATGTCAGTTTACTCTCAAATTATTTTCTTTTTCCTCAAGTATATATTTATATATAATATATAATAAATATATATTATAATATATTGCCTTATTATATAGATTTATATTGAATTCCCTCACACCCTTATACATATATATATATATATATATTAGAGATAACCCGTGTCTAAAAGCACGGTGCAACTAAAAAAAATCAAACATTGAATTTGAACGCAAAATAATCAAGCACCGAACTCAGATTCATACCCCTCCACCTCAAAGAGCAATGTCGTCTGCTGTTGCCCCACCATCGCCGCTCCCGATTCGCACCCGTCCTGTTGGTCGCCCCCACTCGTCGGCTCCCCGTCGTTGCACCACCGGACCAGATTCGCCATTGTGCTTGTCTCTTCATCTCCTCTGCCATCCCCCATTCTCTCTCTCTCTCTCTCTCTCTCCCCACACACACACTCTGTCTAAAACAACCCACCGCCCAAAGAGCACCATTCGCTGACCGTCGGTCCCCTCGCCCCGCCACCGCCGCAAGAACCGGCTTGTCGCCCCTTCCTCTATGCTCGCACCGCCTCATCCCCACCACCGCAGAGAGCACCACCATCGCCCCCCCTCACCCCGTCACTACCGCTAGCATCATTGGCTATTAATCGCCCCCCCAATTCGCACCCCTCTCTCTGCCATCGCCCCCCAGCCTTTCACCCTCACCTTTCAACCCCCCGCCGTTCGCACCGCCTGTTGTCACCCCCCGCAGGTTGCCCCTCCCACTGTCAGCATGGGTGGGTGGGTCTGAGAGAGAAAGAGGGGCAGTGAGAGAGAAGGCACGATGTAAATAATATTAAAATTAAATATTGCAAAAAAAATTGTAAATACTGAACAAAAAAACAAAAATTAAAGTTATTATATACTTATTAAGGTTTTATAATAAAAACATTACTAAATCTATATAATAAAACACAGTGCTCTAAATTTGAATAAATTAAATTAAAATTAAATATCAAACAATACATATCAGCCGCCGCCAACCATTGATATATATTTAAAATTCATCTCAGTTATTGATATATATTTAAAAAACAATAAGTGCCCTAAAGGCATGATGTAAATAATATTAAGATTAAAATATAGTTATAATTTATCCTTATTATGTTGTAATAATTTTATTTGTATTAAACGCTCTACAAAACTCAAATAAAAAACAAACATATAAGATTTATAATGTTCACTAATTTTGCAAATCAAAATATAAGAGCAAGTAAAAGAAATTGTAAACTAAACAACAGAAATTAAAGTTATTGTATACTTGTTAATATTTTATAATAAAAAAATTTACTAAATCTATATAATAAACCATATTAGTAAATGTTCTATAATTTGAACAAATTAAATTAAAAATTAAATATCAAACAATATATATCAGCTGCCACTAGCGTGCGACCATCAATTGAGGGGGGAGGGAACCCTGGTTCGGGGTCGAAGAGCCTTGGGTTCCCGATCGTGAGTAGTCGAGAACCCTTGTATTCCTGAACCTTGGGTTTCTTGATTATGCATGGTCGAGAACTCTTTGGTTTTTATTTTATTTTAATTTAAAAAAGATTTTATTGTGCCTAAAATAAAAAATAGAATTAATAAAATAAAAATATAATTAAAAAAATAAATGAATCCTTTTTGAATTTTTGTATCATTAAGTAATTCAATAGAATAGATTAACCAATTTTATATTTCTTTAAGTATCAAAGATTCAACATAAAAATATTAAATTTCAAATTAAGCTTTCTACTTTGATATCATTATTTGAATAAAATTTTACACTAAAAATAATATTTGATCATCAATGATTTAAAAAAGAGATTTTTTATTTCTTTTGGAATTGAATCATTTAAATTCTAAATGTCAAATTCTTATATATTAAAATTTACACTGTTGGTGTTTTTTTTTATTTAAAAACTTTCAAAAACTTACACTGTTGATATTTAGAATACTTAAAAATTAAGTATTAAAAATTAAATTTTAATAAAATTAAAATTTAAAAAATTGAAAAAGAGTCCCCGACCTTGTATATTATTTTTTTTTAAATTAAGTTTTTTAAAAAATAAAAATTTAAATAAATTTGGAATCCCCGACAGTCGCTGGTCGGGGGCTTCAAAGGCCTCTAACAGCAGCCATCTCCCACCGCTGCGAGTAGTGTTTGCTGTCCGTCGCCCCTTACTTCAAGCACCGTCTGTCGTGCCCTTCCCTCTACCACTTGCACTGCCTTTTGCCGTCTGTCGCCCTCTGTTGCGAGCACCGTCCGTTGTGCCCCTCTCTCTACCGTTTGCACTGCCTCGCTCGATCGCCCCTTCTATCAACCACAAACGATCGTCACCCCCCACCATCTCTTAGACCACATCACCCCTTTACCTGCCGCTTGCAACGCCTCCCCCCACCCACCATCGTTGCACCCGCTGGCCCCCCCACTCGCCGTTGTCCCTCATGCCCTTCCTCACCACCATCACACCCGTCAGTCCCTCACCCACCGTTGTCCCTCCTACCTTCCCTCACCGTCGTTGCACTTGTAGGCCGTCTCCACCCGTCGTCGACCCTCATTTCCATCTACCGTCGAGAAAGAGTGAAAGAGTGGGAGATATGGTATAACACAAAGAGAGAGAAAGAAAGAAGGGGCAGTGAGTGAGGGAGTGAGTGGGTAGGAACTTCATTCATCTCCGTCAATCTCAATCATTGATATATATTTAAAATTTATCTCATCAATTAAAATATCTCTCCCATACATTTTATATATTTTAAAAAAAATTTGTCTTAATATCTAGATAATAATTAATTAATTAATTGACAGTGGGTGTTAGCGCGCTGTCAAATTTTTCTATATATATAATATGATATTAATATTATATTATATATTATGGTAAAAGAAATGAAAGAAAAAGTGGGACAAATGGGCTACATGAAATTGGAGACAGATTGCAAATGAGGAGACATGCCTGGAGGGCCACGTCCATGCCTGCCGTGCAATATGTATAGATATATTATAAATTAATAAATGAAATAAAAGAGAAAGAATGGTGCGGACTTCAGCCATTTTGCCGTCCATGCCTGCCGTGCAATATGCATAGATATATTATAAATTAATAAAAGAAATAAAAGAGAAAGGACAGTGCGGACTTCAGCCATTTTATTCATTTCAATTTTGAATTGAATGCTAATGGCTTCCTTCATGCTAATGGGTTACTTCCGATTTCTTCTTTACCGCGTGCGCTGGGCATTTCTTCTCCGATTCAACCCTTGCTCTTGTGCGTCTTCTTCTTTTTCTCCTCTTCTTCTGTTCTTCCAGGTGCGCCGATCAGTATTTCCGCGATCTTCTTCTCTCAGCTTCCATTCTCCTTTTACAGTATTCCCGCCGAACATATATATATATATGTGTGTGTGATATATATATAGATGAGAGATGGTGGGGTTGGAGTGCTGCCAGCATAAGATTCTTGGAGAAGATTTAATGGAAGGTTACAGACAGCGAGCTTCTCGCCGTCAGAAATTATTCGGAAGAATGCAGACCGGAGACGGGGATGGGTGGGTGGGTGGGAGGGAGGGAGAGAGAGAGAGGGGGGGTTGGAGACGGGGATGGATGGGTGGGTGGGAGGGAGAGAGAAAAACAGAGGGAGAGAGACTTTGAGATGCTGCGTTGGGCGGGAAAATGTTTGATCTCAGCCATTAAAATGTTCAAAATAAATCTTAGCCATTAAAATGTCTACACATTTGAGACATTTCAAAAACAGTTGTGTTTTATTATATAGATGTATGCAAGAAGAGGGACGACCATGTCTGTCCGCGGCCATAGCTTCCTCGGACGACACCCCAGAATCGTGGGGTTTGGGGATGCCTAGGATGGCACCCTAGAATCGCGCAGTTCGAGGATGGCTAGCATCCCTGAATCGTGAGGTTCGGGGATGCTGAATGCTAGGGCTCGGGCCCTGGGCAGCCATGGCCGCCCTCTTCCTCTATTTTTCTATGTGCATATATATATTATATATATATATATCTGTGTTTGTGTGTATATATGTATTCGGGTGGGTTTGTGAGAGAGAGAAAGAGAGAGGTAGAGAGAGAGGTAGTGAGTGTTGGGCGGGAAGAAGAATAGAGAGGAAGTAAGAGAGAGAATGAGAGAGGGAGAGAGAGAGGCAGTGAGTGTTGGGCGGGAACTTAAATGTATATCAGTCATTGATAGATGTTCAAAATTAATCTCAACCATTCATATAAAATGTGTCTCTTGCTTTATTATATAGATTTTCTTTTGCCACACAAAAAATTAATGAACGGAGAAGAAAACGAAACCTGCCCCGCCCACGCATGCACTGCCTCACCTTACAAATATATATATATATATATCAAATATATATAATAAATCGAGAGAAAGGAAGAGCTTGATGCACTAGCTTGCTGCAAAATATATATCACATATATATGTATTCTCGGAACAAAGGAAGGAAGGAGACGGAACAGTGAGGCGCTGGAAAATCAGGAACACGCAGAGGCAGCAATGACTTTCCGAATAATCCAATGCGCCCAACGCACTTCATTGGAAATTTTGGATCTCCCTCGCGCACGCACAACATACTGGAATTAAAAGGGAGAGAAGAACGCGCGTTGCACTGGAAAATAAAGAAGGGAAAGTGAGAGTGGGAAACATGTGTGTCCCACGCACTAAAGAGAGAGAGACAGTGAGTGTTAGGCGGGAAGAAGAACAGAAAGGAAGTGGGTGGGTCTATGAGAGAGAGAGACAGCAAGTGTGGACAGTGAGAGAGAGACATGGTTTTGGGGGAAAAATATGTTAGGTATTTGATTTGAGGCATTGATAACATTCAAAACTCATCTCAGTCATAGAATCAAAATGATTACATTGCCTTATTTATCTCTTAACCACTAATATTTGGTTGTTTGTATTTTTAAGGACAAGTTATATTAAGAGAGAGTTTTGGTAGTATTTGTTGTTTTTTTCTTTTAAAAGGTGTCATTTCTTTTAAATTCTTTTTGAATCATGATAGAAAAGGGAGAAAAATTGATGCGTTGATAAGCTTTGTTATCATAAAAAAGGGAAAGATTATTGTTTTGCGTTTTGATATTACTCTTTGATATTATTTTTGTTGACGTTCGGAATTGGTCGACGATGATTCGTTGGCCCGTTCTGGTATGATGGATTCGAGAGGGAGAGAACATGATGCTTGGTTCAACGTCTCGACTCGCCGGCCCTTCCCTACAAAGTACTCCGATGCCCAAGTCAGGGAGCAAGCCAGTAAAAAATGTGCAAGGTATTTGTTTGTGGATCAAGAAAAACATACCTTGGCTCTCAAAAGAGCTAACTGATATATATCCCAGGACATGCCTTTCTGTCCCCCCTGTACGTATACAGATAATGGGATGGAATAGCCGACGTCGGCGAGGACGGCCATCCCGTGGCAAGGTGTCTACGAAACCCTCATTAATGTGGATGGGATCCGCCATTAATGAGGATGAGATCTGAGGTGAACGCGGGAAAACCCAGACGCGACTGTAATGATGTTGTAAAAGAGAGGCCAAAATGAGACTGGCGTGAGCCGAGAAAATGAGCTTGAATAATCTAGCTGGGGTGGCCCTTGGCCAAATGATACCGTTTTGAGTTGAACTATTATAAATCGCTTATATCATTTTTATATTTATCATTCATTTTTTTAATCTCTTTAAGCATCATTTTATACTCATTATCTTATTGTACTAAAACCTTATCAGTAAACAAAAAATTTTGAAGCTTAAACAAATTTTTTTAAACACCTAATTCACCTCTCTTGGGTGTGTGGTACCATTATTTACACAACCTCACAAATATAATATAATATAAGAGTATTCGTGGTACAAAATAAAAGTATCCATGGTATAATGGAGGAATATTCATACTATATAATTTAGTGGCATTTGTTATATAATGTAAGAATATTCATGATATATATAATGTAGAGTTATCTACGGAATAATATAAGATATTTATGGTATGAGATAGGGGTATTCATGATAAAATATATGAATATTTTCGATATAATATAGGGGTATTTATGGTATATTATTCAAAATTATTATAAAATTAAAAAATACTATAAAATTGTTATAAAATGGTAAAATTCTGTAAACGTAACCATCATAAAAAAATATAGTGTATATATATTATATTACAAATATATATACACACAAAATTATTGTATACAAATTCTTAACCCTAGATCGCAATCATGAACTTTGAAATGTGATTTTGAGTATAAATTAAAATGTTATCCAACAGTGCCAAGACTATATATTAGCCTTTTTGACCAATTTTAAAATACAATGATTGATTTAACACTCTAGACAAAGAGCAATGACTAATTTGGGACTTTACTTGAAGGATATTAATAAATATTTTAAATAATTTTCTCTTTTAAATATATATTATTTTTATTTTTAAAATAAACCATATTTTTTTTATAAGTAGAGTAACTTATCTCTAATATATATAAAAAAAATAACATATTAAATTTTTTATCTCACTACATCAATTACATGAATTTTAGATTTTAGTTCATCCGTATCCCTCAAATAAATTTTTTTGCTCAACCTTTTATCTCTTTAACTAACTATTTGCTCTATGTCATGAACTCCTCTCACATGAGTTTCTATTACTCTTATTCCAACATGATAAAAATATCTTAATTTTATTTTTTATAATTTATCTTTAATAGGAGTCGCCTAATCTTATTGTGAATAACTTTATTTTTAGTTTCTTTTTCTTATATAGTCACACATCCATCTTAACATCTTCAACTTGGTCACACTCATATTTTAACATGTTGGTAGTCTACCATTCAATATTCCGTATCAAACAAAAAAGTTAGTTATATAGACTTAATGAAATTTTACCATCATATAAAACCTTACATACACTTTAATATTTTAACCAACTTGATTTAATTTTATAAGTAACAAACTCATTAATTTTTTCATATTTTTGGATGATTCATAGAAGATTTATAAATTTTTCATTTTTTGATATAATTTTTTCTTCTAATTTTATCATAACATTATATATATTTAAATTTTTGTTAAACTTAATTTTCATGTATTTGGCTTTCACCCTATTTAATTTCTTTAGATATATATTAATATAAAATTATTATATAATCATAATCATTTAGTGAAATAAAACCATTTTAAAAAATATACTTACAAAAAGTATAATTTTTAATTCTAAGCAAAAAACATGTATTTCTCTTAAAAAATATTGTCCATCCATAAAAGACATTATAATTTGGAAAATGCATTATAAAATATTTTTCATATATTTATAGATTTTTTTAAAGTAATAAAAATATATTTTATGATAAAAAAAATTCTATCATCATGCCAATATGCATTCTAGTATTTATGTATATAAATATATTTATTTAAAAATGAAAAATAGCTCTGGCGCTATTGTCTATTGTTATAGTTGAACATGCAGGACAGAGACCTCGACGCCGACGGGGTCACCCATCGACAATGGGTTTCAAAGAACTGACACGAGAGAAAATTCATCTTTAGTGGGCTCACCTATTGACGATGAGTTCTAATGAACTAAAATAGAGGAGCTCACAAGTAAATTTTACAAATCTATGGAAGAGCCCCAATGTTTGATGATGGCTCACGAGGACCCCATCTTATTATCAAACGAGCAAGTTGCCAATTAAACAAGATCAACGGATGAAATTTGATTTGAGCCAATCCAATGCCCCAGATTTGCCGGTACTGATAAATTTGGTTGTGTTAGGATTTGTGATTCAAAATATATTAATAAATGTTTGCATTTGATTTCCATCTCATTTGCATTATATTTGGCCTTAATTTCATTTGCATGTGAATTTGTTATTTGGGCTGTGTATACAGAAGCTGGGTTGGGCCGTTGGTGTTTGCAACCTAACAAGTCCAAGCCCGTGTTTTATGTCAAACCCATTAATGCCATCTGTGTCCCTTGGCCCATGTATATAAACCTATGAATTGAGGAGAAATTAGTGGAATGGTGGTTTTTCTCTTGCACACCTACACACGAACAAAAACCCTAGAGAGAGAGAGAGCGAGAACTAAGAACTTGATGCACTTAACATGGGAGGAGAATTGAATGCATGAAAGCGGTCGATCGGTGAAGAAGATCGCCACAATCGAACCAGATCTAAGACATGTCATTTGGTAAGGTTGAATGAGAGATTGTTTGGTGTATTGTGAGCATTGTATTCTGATTGATGTATTGTTCTCGAGTGACTGTGAGATCGAGAGAGTGTTCTTATTTTTGTTGTCTCTTATTTATCTCTATAAATCCTAGGTAAATATGCATACATATTTCTAGTGAATTGACTAAGGACAAAACCCTTATCGTGAGTAGGATCTTATTCGAACACATATACACGGTGTACTCTCTTAGTGTGCGTGTTATGACGTTAGATGTTCTTTATTTTCTATTTCAACCTATGAATTTTGATACTTCTCTTGGTGTTGGTAGTGTGCCCGTGTGATTGGTTCACAGGTAACATCAACAGGTTGGTAGTGTGAAACTCCCCCTAGCTAAAACCAGCCACTTGACCTATTCCATCGATTTATCTCCGGATGAGAAAGGTCTGTCATCTCAGTAAATCTGCATTCTTCATCAAAACTGTACGAAGACCAAGACTACGAGAGCTACAAGAAGACCGACTTCTTGTATGCTACAAGAGGTCAAGAAGACCAAGACCTGAGAACGAGCAAGGAAAAAATTATAATTATATGTGTATATATATATATATATAATCTTAAACACTCTGGTTAAAAAGTAAAGCCAAATGAGCCGATATATCAACCTTTCAAATCCTTGCGGCCACGATTATTGTGGGAAATAATAATATGAAGTGATCGGACGGTTGAAACTTGATGATTCTTGAATGCAGTATCCTTCATCTAAATCAAGTAATGATTGAATGATATCCGGATCAACATTAACTGAGATCATTTCAACGTGATGGGTTGGCTAATTAATTAAAGGGTGGTGGCATAGTCCCACTAATTAACTGGGAGATGCAATCACCGGGCGAATTTGAGAAGTGGTTTTACGTGGAATCATGACATTGAATTGAGATGAGATGGAGATCATTGATGATGATGTCCACATCATCAATGATCTCCATCTCTTGAATTCTTAACAAACTACACTTCGGTTTGTTTTATATATATATATATATATATACACGTTAGTGTAATTCTTAACTAAATAATATAATGTAATTAATTTCACGATCTAATAACTTTTAAGTATGGGTCTACAGCGCGACGCTTTCGCAAAGCGTATATATGCAGAATAAATCATTCTTGGTTAGATTTTGATGAAGGAATATTTACAAAGGGCAATTTTACTGTACTATCTTTGGGAGGTTACCATTAACTTGGAGTCATGTGTGCCAATAAAGACTAATATGTGATCGCCACGTGTCAAGTCTTAGGAGCTCCACGTGTCTTTATAATCTCTATTATGATTTTGAACTGGAAAGAGATATAGAGAAAGATTCAGTCAATCAAGAATATCTCCAATACTGCAAGAATATCTCCAACATCCCAATAATTATCTCCATTGGGGAAGGTTATCTTTTCTTTTCATGGAAAGGGGATCGGCCTCTATTTTTGAAAAATATCTTATCTCCTAAGGAAAACGCCAAGGGACATTTATAAATAGAGGACAGCCTCTACATGTATGAGGATCTGACCCCTAAGGAACTTTTCTATTTTTTTATTATTATCTCTAATTTATAATCCTATGAACTGACTTAAGCGTCAGAGTGATCACGAGGAACAAGTCCCACCCTTTTTGCAGATACTTGATCCGAGACAGAAGAGGGTGATTGGCTCTACATCATCATATTCCACATACCGTATGCAGTAGAGAATTTAATATCAGTTTCGAATTCTCATACTAGCCTGCTTTTGAATTTGTTCATTTTTCTATTGTTTGTATTTTCCTTGAATTTTTTTGGTTTTTATGTCAGTATTCTTAAATTTGGGTAAAAAAGAAAAGGAAAAAAAAAAGATTTAGCTAACTGAAAATTGAATTGAGGTGTTCAATTTTGATTCAGTCAATTTCTATGTAGCTTCCGTTCGAATGTCAAAAACAAAATAATTTGGTTCGGGTTACAACCAACAAATACCAAATTGTCCACAAAGGGACATGCACCATGCATTAAAGCTAAGGCCGAAGCACCAGAACAAATACATCCTCTACTAAGAAACAACCTAAAAGTGACCTTAAAAACCAAAGGCCAACAAAATGAGGGGAAGACCAAACAAACAGATAAAGTAAGGAGGCCCAAACAACACGTACAAAACTTTGGGGGTTTAGGGTTTCTTGGCGTCGGCCTTAGTTGGGCCAAACAAGGCCCAAATAAAAGGCCTAACTAGGGCTTAACATAGAGGTTGAACCTTTTTCATAAATGGAAGTGTGCGCACACTTACTAGTGGAGACCGGACCCATATGGGGGCAATATTAGTCACGCCCCCTCATTGGTTAGGAATTTTACTTAAATAATATTATCAAAATAATATTGGAACAAGCTAATTTATCAAAAAAAAAATAAAAAAATAGTAGGGTTGCCACGAGGCGGGGATAAAAAAACCCTCACAAAGAGCATTTTACAACTTTTAAAAGAAACACTCTAACTAAGAGTATCAGAGCATTTTTTTAGTGATTTCAATTAAGATGAATCTAAGTCACTAGTTGAAGCTAAGTGTGTTTAGAAACACTTGTGTGAAAAACATATATGTAGCTATGCTAGAAACACCTAATGTACACGTGTTTTTTTCTCGACCCCAAATGGCATCATTCCATTAAAATTCAAGCGAAAAGCACATACCCTTTCTTCTTCTTATTCTTCATTTCGTAATTCCTAGCCTCTACTAGCGATTGATTAGCAATTCCTACTTGTAACGACCCTAGAGATAGGTGACGACTACATCTTGCGAACAAGTATAATTGGTGAACATTAGGCATTCAAACAACTTCCCAGTGATTGGCGAATGACCGTACCTCTCTCCACAGTCCTTCTCATGACAGTTCTAAGGTATACTACCATTCTTTGATTTCTTGGTCTATTGTTACTCTGATTGACTATAAATACGTACATATACATATATATATTTGTATATTCTTGAAAAAATAAAATTGAGTGGAAATTGGGAAAGAAAGTAAGAAATGAGATAAATAATATAGATTATAGGACTTAGAAGTTAGTGGATTTGGGGCATTTGACCTATTTAGGCTAAGCTTTAATACAATAATTTTGAGTTGATTTTCGAAGTTCGGCTTATGGTTAAAAATAATATAGAACTATTTTTTTTTTTTCCTTTTTTAAGATCTGACGCAATGGGGGCAACTACCGAGCCTCACTTAGCTTTGCCTTTGTGTATATGTGTAAATTCACATGATGCATACATATATATATCATGCATCATGTATGCATGTATAATGTACAAATTCACACATATGTATATATGCATACTTTGATGAACATATATATGATCACATATATGTGTATGTGTTCATTTATACATATATAATATATTATGTATTTTCAAAACTTGTGCAAAATGGATATCCAAACAGTAAGCATTGTATGTTATTAGAATGGACATTGGGAGTATTTTGTCTAACTTAGCATGATGTACGTTGGGGGAGGCATTACAAAAAAAATTGATTTTTTGTGGCGGTTTTAAAAATCGTCGCAAAATATGGTATTTTCCGGTGGTTTTTTTAAAATTTTGCGACGATTTCATAAGACCGCCGCAAAATTCAATAAAACATGTTTTTTTTGCGACGATTTCCAAAAAATCATTGGTAAATTTAAAAAATAATTAAATAATAAAAAAATTAAATTCTGTTTCGCGGCGATTTTTTAGAAACCGCCCCCAAATTCAAAAAAAAATTAAAATTAAAATTAAATTAGCATTTGCGACGTTTTCAAAAACTGCCGCAAAATTAAAAAAAAATTAAATTTAGCGGCAATTTTTCAAAAATCACCGCTAAATTTAAAAATAAATAAATAATTTAAAATTAAAATTAAATTAACATTTGCGGCGGTTTTTGAAAACCGTCACAAAATTAAAAAAAAAAATTAAATTTAGCGGCGGATTTTAAAAAACCACCACTAAATTTAAAAAAAATTAAATAATTTAAAATTAAAATTAAATTAACATTTGTGGCGGTTTTCAAAAATCGCCGCAAAATTCATTAAAAAAATTAAATTTAGCGACGATTTTTGAAAATCGCCGCTAAATTCAAAAAAAAAAATTAAAATTAAAATTAAATAAAAATCTGAAATATTAAAATTCATTATTTTCATTAAAAAAATTAAATTTTGCTTAAGAAAATAATTACAAATTAAATAAATATAAAATCTTAAAAATAAATTTAAAATTGCATTTAAATTAATAGCAAAAGTCATTAAAAATATAATTTAAAAAAATAAAAATAAATTTAACAAAATTTTAATATATAAAATTTTAATAATTTTTAAAAAATATATAAAATCTTCTTTTTTATTTTTAATCAATTAATTTATTTAATTTAACTCAATTAATTTATTTTTAATTTATTCTATTATTATTTTAAAAAAATAATTAATAAATGTTTTTAATATATATTAAAAAATATAAAATATAATTTTGAAAATTAGTTTTTAGATTAGTATATAATATATATATGTGCATATATGTTAGGGGGTTCTTCGCAAATCAGGCGGTTCGCGTGCGCGCGCGGGGGCACAAGGGGTCTTGGGTTTGAAACTTGGGGGGAGCGCGCTGGGATTTAATTTCCAACATCACCACGTGGCGCGCAAGGGCTGGGCGGGTCAGGCTGGCTTGCGCGGGCAATAAAAAAATTAAATTTTTAATTTTAGCAACGGTTTCAAAACCGTCGCTAAAATTAACAATTTAATTTTTTTTTATTAATTTTAGCAACCGCCGCTAAAATTAATTTTTATTTTTAAATTTTTAACGACAGTTTCAAAACTGCCACTAAATATTATAGAAATCGTCACTAAATCACTTATTTAGCGGTGGTAAACCGTCGCAAAATTTAAAATTACCAACGGTTATTCCAGTGGTTGCTGAAAACCACCACTAAATGCTCCGGGACGGCTGACTTAGCGACAGTTTTGAAAATCGCTAAATTACTTAGCCGCTAAATGCAAAACAAAATCGCCGGTAAATGCTGATTTTTTTGTAGTGAGGAAAGAGGACCAGAAAATGTTCAAAAAATGATAAAGAGGGACAAATGAAGTGTAACGCCCCGCTTTTTCGGGCGCGTTATAAATTGGGATAATTCTGGGACAATAAATTTTTTCTTTTAAACACTAAAGTTAAACTACATCATTCCTCGAACCCGTCCCAGAATTCCCATACATTAATCTCGAAAGAGAATCATTATACACGTCAAATGCGGAAACAAAAATCAAAACCTGATATCTTAACATTAATCATAAATAAATTCTTAGATCTTCAACATTCCTCAAAACGTTAAAACTCTAAAGTAGTAGAACTTAAAATGCAGGGGCTATGTTACATACATTTCATTTCTCATGCACTTTGCTAAGTGTCATTTCATGCCTCATTTATCCTCGTATGTGCTACAATCTCCACCTGGAACGTTTGAATATTCTAGGGGCAAAACCAAAGTTAGATGATGAATCATCTAAGTAAGAGTACAGAAAACATATTTCGTGCATGAATGCAATGTCTTTCATCGCAGGTGTCAACTGCACCTCTCATGCTACTTACCATTTTTGCGGCCTCCTCTTTCGAAGCCGAGGTGTATGGGTGCACCCTTGATAAAGTAGCGGTGCCAGTTCGTACTCCTTACGGCTTCAAATGCGAGTGATCAATGATATGAACGTGTATTCATGCATTTCATAGTCATGTCATGTATGCAGTCTAAGTGATAGATACATATCAGGGCATGTCAATATGATGAAAACATTTTCGAGGAACATAAACCAAGCATTTTCAATAAAATCAACTTTAATTGGGGAGTACCACTTACCTTCTCAAGCTTATCGGGCTACCTCGATATCCGTGTCTTGCCTCGTATATCGCCTCGATTTGCGTGCCAACCTCAAAATTTGCACTAGTCACTTCAACTTAAGCCTCAAAGCATCCTAATCACCATAATTATTTAAATAAACATTAAAACCTATTTTTCCATAATTTCTGGCATTTTCTATCATTTTTTCTCTATTCCTTCCTATTTTTCCTCAATAAATTCAGATTAAATATTTCTAAATATTTTCTCAAATATTCTTCTACGATAATTCATAAAATAATATTCTTGAATTTCTAGAATTTCCTAGAAAATTTTTCTTACCTTGACTTAGCCTCTTCGGTTTTCTCGGTATGCGTGTCATATCCTCGAAACTCGTGTTCGAACTGATTTCTCGCCCAAAATCTTTGGAATATTAATAAATATCCAAATCCAATTTTTCGGTAATTTTCTGAAATTTTTTCCTATTTTTTCTTCTTTTTTTTCTTTTCTTTTTCTTTTTTTTTTCTTTTTCTTTTTTCTTCTGCTCCTCCTCCTCTTCTTCTTCTTCTTCTTCTCTCCCCTGTTTCCCGCCTGCGCGCGAACTGCCGTGCCCACCGCCGCCCGCGCGCCTTCCGACCTGCCGCCGCCCTCGCCACCTAACTCCGGCCTCCCCGACCACCACACCGCCCGCTGGAGCTGCCCACGACCGTCGTTGGCCGCGGCTGGTGCGGCCCTGTTGCAGCTGGAGCTCACGGCCATGGCTGCCATGGCCGCGGCTTGCTGCTTCCGGCCGCTTCTCAGGCCTCCGCTCGCCACCACCGGTCGCCCCCGCTGCCCGCATAGCTTCGCCGGTAGCTGATCGCGGCCGCATTCGGTCTTCAGCCCTCGGCTAGTTGCTACTCGTGCGGCCATGGCCGCCCGCAACCTTGGGAGCTAGCGGCTATGGCCGCTCACTGCTTGCTGTGGCGGTTTGCTCCGCCACCCCGCGTGCCATTGCCTTGGCTGACCTCTCCCTCATGATCTCTTCTCTCTCTCTCGGCCTTGCTCGCCCACGCTCGCTGCCATTTCTCCTTGCTTCCATTTGCCCACATTTCCTCCCCTTTTATAGCCGAATTCCACCCTCCACCTCACCACTTTTGCCCATACTTCCTTGCTTGTAAATCAATCCTTCTGCCAGCCATCAGATTGCAGGATATGGAGTGAAGGTTGCAGGGCATGGCTAGCTGTTGCAGGGCGTGGGAGACGCATACACAGCACACGCACACTTATATAATATATATAACTATATTAATATTTATTACATAATTACTTTAAAAATTATACATTAAACCCTAAATTTCATCCTTATTACACTAATGCATATCTCTAATTGCAACTACGGCCTTAAACCTCAAATTAATTTACATTACAATACCGAAAATCCCTAATTAATAATTCAAATCTTAGTTGAAAAGGACGATTTCGCGCTAGTGTCCTCACCGGGCTATCGTTTCATCCCGAAATCACTGAAAGGTTGCTCATTACGTAAAACCGGAGCCCCCCTTGGGTTCCGTTGATTTTTTGGGAGTCTCCTACAACGATTCGATTTTACAGCCTAATTAGTAGCTGTATTTTAGCTATACCGAAAACTGTTCCCGATTCGATTTCTTTTGATACCATAAATCCTAACTCGGAACATATATCGAGACCATGTAATTTTCCTTAGACAATTTCACTCTGAGGCATTCCCTGCAGCCGATTCGATACTAATAACTGCTATTAAGTCAATTTTTCGATATCCTATACTCATCGAAATTACGTGACAACTTCATACGAACATGGGATATTACATGAGGAGTTACTCCATTTAACATGCGAGAAGAAAGGGATTGATTTGGAGTTGGAAGAAGTCACAATGGTATCAATTTTGACTCAATGTGATAGAACTTTTGGAGGATATAACAATAGAGAATGATGATTCTTGGAAAATGACTATTGAGATCTACGATGAGATGTCTTTCGAGTTTTTACGCATCTATTTGACTAAGACAACAAGATAACCTTTGAGAGGGTTAAGGATTATCTAAGCAAAGAGTTGCCCAATAGCGCACGCTACAACTAATTAATGCGTTGTTTTGTACCTCAAAGATCAACACCACAAAGTCATATGATGGTAGATCACCTACATTGACTATTAGAGGGTTTGTAATGTATGTGAGTTGTGGTGAGTGTAGTTTCCGCATGCCAGGTGGCATGAAAATTGAGACCATTAGAGGTTGTTATGAAGACACTGATGCATACTATAATATGGAAGAAATGGTATGCTATGAACAATGCGGATGAGCTAGACATAAAGTTGGAGTGTTAGTCATGACATTACCTATTGAGCCGTTAAATTCGTGACAGATGATTAGGTTGACAACATGAGATATTAGCAACAAAACGGAAGCAAATCATAATTCACTCGCAGCTCAAGATAAGAGCCTCCAACTGGGATTAGAGTTCAAGGATAAGCAACAAATCTTGCATGCCGTGAAGATATATTCTATGTAATATCATTGAACATATGTTTCCGTGTACTCAAATAAGAGTACCTAGTATGTAAAGTGCAAGTAGTCTGAATGCAGTAATAAGGAGAGTGATCATCATCAGTTGGATGTTAGTTACTTTGCACATGTAGTGAATGATTTGGTATTGAAGCAAATAGAGATCTCTATGTGTGTGTTGTAGAATCACATCCTTGAAAGGTTGTAGTATCAAGTAAGCTACAGAAAGGCAATTGCATTGATATTTCATAATTAGGAGGAATCTTATGAGGAGCTACAACCCATATGATGCAAGACTTTTCCACACCCATATCTAAGTATTGTTTACTTTTCTCAAATGTTTTGGTTACTCAGTTCATGTATTAGTAATTTTGCATATTGTTGGTGTCACTGTTAGAGTAATATGATCAGATCATACGCAACAGAAACAAAATCTAATTTTACAAATATCACGTTTTTCAGATCATACGATTTATAAAACTAAAACATAAATGCAAGGTACCTATAAACAAAATCTAATTTAGTTGCCAATAACACTACAAAAAAATTGATTTTTCGCAACGATTACGGTATTTTGTGACGATTTTTTTAACATTTAGCAATTGTTTTTTCAAAATCGTCGCAAAATTCATTAAAACTTAATTTTACGGCTATTTCAAAAAATCGCCGCTAAATTCAGAAAATAAATAAATAATTAAAAACTAAAATTGAATTTTGCGGTGATTTTTGAAAAATCGCCACTAAATTCAAATAAAATTAAATAATTAAATAAAAATTAAAATAATATTTGCAACAGTTTTGAAAATTATCGCTAAATTCAAATAAAATTAAATAATTAAATAAAAATTAAGTTAATATTTGCGGCGGTTACCAAAACCGTCGAAAAATATAATTTTTTAATCAATTTAGCGGCAGTTTTTAGAAATCATCGCTAAATTCAAAAATAATTAAATAATTAAAAATAAAAATTCATTAAAAAAATTAATTTTAAAAAAATAAAAAAACATGCAGCAAAATTTTAATAATTTTAAAATGAAATTTTAAAAAAATATATAAAATCTTCATTTTATTTTTTAATCAATTAATTTATTTAATTTAATCTAATTAATTTATTTAAAATTTATTCCATTATCCTTTTAAAAATAATCCATTAATTTATGTTATTCAATTTATTTTTAATTTATATTAAAAAATATATAATATAATTCTAAAAAATGGGATTGGTTTAGTATATAATTTATATGCACGAATATTTAATAAGGAAGCTTCACAGATCAGATGATTTCATGCGTGCACGATCGTACGAGAGGTTATGGGTTCAAATCTAGAAAAAAGAGAGAGGTTAGAAAATTAAATTTCCAGCATGGAAACATGGGGCGCGAACTTGTGGCCACGTGGTGCCAGGGCCAGGTGTGGGCCCGCGCCCACAAGCGGCTGGGCGCTCGGCCTTATCGCTTATGCATCCGCCACTAAAATTCAAAAATTTTTGAATTCTTTGAAAATTCAATATTTTGCAATTTTTTTGCGGCGGTTTCGAAACTGCCGCTAAATATTTAAAAAATCGCCGCTAAATCACTTAGATTGCGGCGGTTTACAAACCGCTGCAAAAAATAGTATTTAGTAGCAGTTACTCCAGCGGTTGCTGAAAACCATCGCTAAATTTTTCGCGATGCCTGATATATCGACGGTTTTCAAAACCGTTGTTAAATTACTTTAACCGCAGTAAAATGCAAAAAAATCGCGGTAAAATGCGAAAAAATACTGATACTAAATGTTGATTTTTTTGTAATAACCCGTTGTATATCTCCCATGTGTGAGATGCCTAGTCGGTCCATTAGAAATCACCTAGACTCCAAGAGACTTCGAGAATAAAGTACACAAAATTTTCTGAAAATTCTTTTCTTTCTAAATTCAACTGAATGCATTTTTTCTCTATTATAGATTCAAGGCTTAATGGCCTATTTATAGACAAAAAACCCTAAGTACAGTCGAATCGGGCTTGATGTGCTAGCAAGAAGCCCAATCCAACTCAATAATTAAATAAGTCATCATATTAATTATTTAATTATTCTTAATTATCCAATAAATAAATTACACTATAATTAGTAATTCCATAATTACTAATTTGTTCTTTTTCTCTTTAAAACAATTTCTTATTAGGTAGGACTTTCTGTAATACCCCATATTGGCGTAAGGGTGCCACGTAATTTAGAGGAGTTAATACCGAAAAGTGGATTTGATAGTAAAATAAATCGCCGAATCAGTGACAGGGAGTGCCTCGAAATTTATACACTTAAAGAAAAGGATACGACATTAATGAGCGTCTCGAGACAAGATTTATGACGCCGAAATAAATCGAATCGAAGTCTGTTTTTGATACAGCTATGATTCAGCCTAAGAAACTAAATGATCATAAAGGGCTTCCGAAAAGTCAACGGAATCTTGAGAGGGCTTCAATTTTATGTAAGGATCAACCTTGAAGTGGTTTCGAAATGAAACAAAGGTCCTGAGAGGGCGCAAAGACAAAATCGTCCTTATCGAGTAAGGCTTGAATTATTAATTTTAAATTTTAAGTATCTCGATAACAATTAATTTGATGTTTGAGGGTGTAATTGTAATTAAAGAATTATCCAAATAAAAAAAGGATGAAATTAGGAGTTCATGTGGTAAAATATCAAAACTTAACTTGAAATAAGGGCCAAAATGGCATTTGGAATAAGCTTGGGGTATTAGCTTTGGATTTTAAAACTTAATCCAATATGGCTTTAGATTTCAAGTAACATTCAATTCTAGCTTTGAGTTTTTGGAGTCCAAAGCTTATCAAGGGATAAGTGGCAACATGTGATTGATCTGAGAAATCTATAAATAAATACCATGGGTTGTTCTCAAATCATTCCAAGAGAGTTTGAGGGTTGAGGGATTCTAAGGTGTGGAGCTTGTTCTTGAGAGAGGGGAGAAAATTCTACAAGAAGAAGGGAAGGAATCGGAAAAGAAGCGAATGAGAACAAGTCTCGCCGGAGTTTTGGGTTTTCGTCGGAATTCATCCCAAATAGTCAGAAAAACAGCGAGGTAAGTATGATTCTTTGTAATAATCCTGTAGAGGGGAAAGAGAGGGGCCCATAGGTTCAAACGGGATCGAATCAGAGTTAAAATACGGGAGGTATGGCCGAAATACGAAAGTGACGCAATGTTGTTGCTGCAGTGAATGATATACACGCGCCGGGAAGGGCTACACGTGAAGGTGAGTGAGCCACCTTCCCAGGGCGCATGTGGGGCCCATTTTCATTTAAAATTTCTGATTATGACCCATATTTAATGCCCTTCAACCCTATGTAAAAATATTGGAGGTTAGGTTTACTGAATCTCGTATTTTCTACAGAAACTTAAGCTATTTGTTATGAAACAATAACTTTCCAGAGATAAATCTTCAAGGTGAGTGTTCTAACTTAAAAACTTGGTTTACTGTGAGTAGTTCTATCGAAAACTTGGTTTATTTTGGATGGTTCGACCCTATACATGATTTGTTTATGCAAATAAGTTGACTTGTGATAAGTTGTTTGCATATTGATGGTTCATCCAAAGTGGTTATTTACATGTGCATTAAATTTTGTATTTTAAATTATGTGCATATGAATGTTGAGTTTATATGATGCATGATTTGTGTTGTGGCATTGGCATGTTTGTGTGGTCCATGTGGGATGTGGGTTGTCAACCTATGTGTGTCACTTGAGTGATAGCACTCGAGATGCATGCCAAGGATTAATGCTATGTGACCCACTTGGGACGACGCTGAGACAGACTTTACCCTACGGTGCTCAAGTGGCGTGACTGAGAATGGACACCGCCCCAGTTGTTGGCTCAAGTGGCAAGGCTGAGAGTGGAAGCCACCCTAGGTGCCTTTGAGAAATAGCATTATTACCTAGGTGGATGTTGATTCCAGGGATAGTATTGATCATCTTGTAGCCAGGGTTGTGTTGAAATCTGAAATGCTTTTGAGTGGGAGCGTAATGCCTAACATGATATAGGGGTGATACTCGAGTTCATGCGTTGAGGTTGTCCCTCTTAAGCAGGATTGTGTTATGCCAATGTGTCGATGTGGTTGTGTTGCCTTTAGAGAGATTGCATTTTCCCTGATTAGGGTTAAGTGCTCTGTGGGATTCTCTTAGACTGGGACATGTCGGTTTTATTCATGGTCTTCATATATTCATGAAAATATTTTTGAACTCTTGCTTAGATAATTCATCATCTAATTTGGACTATGTCACTGGAATATTCAAATGTTCCAAGTGAAAGCAGTGACGCTAAATGAAAAGGGGTTCTCGAGATGTAGCTGTTGATTTCGTTGGTAATCGTTAGCATATATTTTGTCTATGCTCGAGGTGTTAGTAGTTGTTATTGAGAGATGAGTCTCGATGTATTTTGTTTTGAAATATCTTGTCAAACGATTTCTACTTTATAAATAAAATAAATTCGATTATGTATTTTCGAGGTTTCAATTCTGCTTCCGCTAATATGATGTTATTACTAGTCTTACCTTATTCTTTTAAGTTAATATGCTGAGATGGTAGATCAGGATTGTCGGGGTTTAATTTACGTTGAGTGTATGTTGAAAAAAAATTATCCCTGAAATCTTGAGTTAACGCACGCTTGGGAAAAAATGAGGCGTTACACTTTCTGAGTTTACAATTAAATTAGCAACAAGAATTAATCAATTATTAACTCTCGTAAATCATGAGTGACATTTAGCAATATGCCATGCTTACCCAATTTAAAGTGAAGCGTGTAATGCGAACCTTACATTATGATGCCATGCAATACGATCCCTCTATCATCTTATTTCTCAACAAGATGCAAGATTATGGTCAGGTCAAATCTCTTAATCTCGTCATATGACCAAATCCAAAATCAATCTTGACTAATATGACACAACCTTTATGGAACACACATTTCATTGTCATATTATCTCGGCCAAGGATTTATTATCAAGTGATTACTGGATCGCATATGATATCCTCATCGTATATCTCAAGGTGATAGATTCCATGTCTGATGCACACATACCCCATGTGTCACTGAACTAGGCGCATAGATATGTATGGTAGTCCCTAATTAGAACAACCATATAATATCGATGATATCTTAATCCACCAACACATGAATATCCATGTCATCTTAGGTCTAAGGACTAGTTGCAAATCCATAATTAATATTGAATCATTGACCCGTGAGATAAAACCTATGTGATTTAATATTAGCAATCCCATTCAGTGAACTTGTTCCCTTAACGAACACCCATTCATCTCCTTTTTATATCTCATACAGAATGGCACGAGACTCACAAACCTTATCTTTCAACATCTCATATTGAACAAGGAGAAAGATGATGTGCCGACCTTTGCGAGTTGCTAATATCCGGGTTAAGAACTCTATGGCTAGGAACTCATTTATAGCATAACGTCTTGTGAATTAATCGTCACGACTATTCTTAACATTTAAGAATGGTATCCACTCTTTATTATACTAAAAGGCATTTATGTTAAGGCCTCGCTCCTAGATTTACCTGCTAGCATAGGAAGTTCGAAAGAAGGTCCATTCAAAATGGATACAGATACAAAAATTATTCAAAATTTTTTATTTTCGTATTTTCTCACTAACTATAGGAGCCAAAATAAATTATACAACATTATTTACACCATTATCTTGTGCTTACCAATCATACATTTTCGAAATAAAAGGCACTAAGATTTTAGATACATAACGAAGTACTTTACTCATGCCCTCAAAACTATTCTCATGGATCTTAAGGCCGAGACATCTCTGTACACATCTAACTAGGGCTCGCCTCAAATAACTATTTTTCCCTTTCTTGAAATGACAAAAGAAACAAAGTGAGCCATAAGGCTCAGCAAGTGTATTACAAAGGGAAGCATCAATATATCGATATATGAAGGCATGAATTGTTGGAATGGGTAGGTGTTATGGCACACACCAAGAGGGGGGGTGAATTGGTTATTTTAAAAACTTAGTTGATAAAACTTAAAAAGGAAAACTTTTTGATACAGATTGAGGTTTTAGAGTTTTAAAGCGTAAACCATAAAAATAACAAATGAACAGAGATAAATATGAGAACCGAGTGAGGAATAATGAAATGCTTGGAAAGATAAATGTATCAAAGAACACAAGCATAAGAAAACACAAGGATTTATAGTGGTTCGGCTTAACTAAGCCTAATCCACTACCTTAACTCTTCACTAAGGATTTTTCAAATCATCCACTAAAACCCCCTACTTAAACCAAGTAGGTCCTCTAGTCCAAAACTAGGAATTACAACCTCTTGCTTATACAAGCAAGCCCTCTAGCACCTAGTTAGGAATTACAGCCACTTGCTTTAACGAGCAAGTCTTATAGCAAAAAGCTAGTAAAATAAGAGTGATACAAATGTAAACGAGATGCTAAGAGTTGACACTCTTAGTTACAAGTTCTCTCACAATAAAAACAAGGCTTGAATGAATTAATACAAGTTAAAATCAAAGCCTTGAAGAGAGAAAAAATTGAAGCACAATCACTGTAATTACAAACGAGAGTAATGTAACACCCGAGAATAATTTTGAGGATAAAAATGATGTTTGATAAAGGGCATAATTGGAATTTTGGGAAAAAATAAGACTATAGGGCACACTAACACAGCTTTGGACGATCGAATTAATCAGAGGGAGTACCTCGGACTCTAGATAGCCAAGGAAAATGGTATAGTACCGACGAGCAATTAAAATTATGATTTTTAGTGATAAAAGAAATGAGATCGGGAACAGTTTTCGGTACAGCAAAAATACAACTGCCAATTAGGTCGTATTACCGAATTGTTATAAACGATGTCCAAAAAGTCAAAGGAGGGCATCAAGGACTAGTATTAGATGTATAGAACAACCCTTAAGAGGTTTCAGGTTGAATCAAGTGGATTTGAGGTCAAATAAATCAATCGGGCCTAAGTGTAATTTTCTAAAAATGCCCGAGGGAGGTCAAAACGGTAAATTTTTGAAAATTTCAAGGGAGAAATGAGAAGTTCTAATCTTGTGGGTCTTAGTGGTATAGTTGGATAATTAAGGGGCTTGAGAATAAGGGCCAAAATGTAAAAGGAAATTCAAAGGGGGCCAAATCGCAATTTTTGAAAATCTGCCAAAGCATGGCAGATTTGGCCGAGATTTTGGCCTAATTTTCCGGCGATTTGGGCAGCCTAGGGTCGTCAGGGAGTGGCCTAGGGTGGTCTAGGAAGTGTGGGGAAGAAGCCTTGGCCGGAAATCGGCCACGTGGGGGTCGAATTTGGCTATAAATAGCCAAGGGTATCGGCCGAAAATGAAGCATCAAATTGCTCGGTTTTGAGAGCAAATCGAGGGAAACCAATAAGGGGCTTTTGATCCTTGAGGGAAGAGGATCATTTCTGGAGATTTTAGGAATTTTTGGGGTAGTTTAGAGGGTGTTTTCGCATATATATACATTCGGCCGTATATATATATATACATTTTGCGTGAAATACCAAATCGGGTTGTAGAGTGATCGATCGAGCGATCTAATAACGGGCTTTTGTTCGCAAGGTGATGGGTAACTGACCTGGAAAATTTCGTGCCAATCGGAGTTCGAATCGAGGGTCAATTTGATTCGCCGGAGTTCGGTGGCGGGATAGCTTCGGCCGACTGTTTTTGGCCAAATCGGAAGGCTTCCGGTGGTCTTTTCGGAGCAAGATTGGTACCATTGGGATCTACTAAAAGAGAGGAACAGCCTGGTGTCGTTGCTTCAATTTTCCGGTGTACCGTCGCCGGAGAAGATGACCGGAGGTATTTTTGTGTTTTTTTAAATACTGAAAATATAGAAAATTTGATACAAAATAGAATTAAAGGAATTAAAATTCTTGAAAAATATCCAGAAATTCAAGAAAGATGAATAGTTTAATTTGGTGAATTTTTATCTTGGAAATGTCTTGGGAAAATAATTATGTTTGATTTTTGAAATGAAATGTAAATAAGAAATAAATAGGAGGAATTTTTAGAAAATTCTGAAAAATTTCCAGAAGTATAAGGAATTTATTTTATGAGTTTTGGTGATTTTTCTTTAAGTATATTCGAAGTAAATCGATGAGAAATAAATTTTCTCAAGGAAAAGTAATTATGGAAATTTGAGAAAATAGGAGAAAAATCTGGAAAATTTCCAGAAAATCCCAGAGGCTTATAAATATTTTTTTATGAATTATTATGTAAAAATATTTGATAAAATAGTTGTGTAGATATTTATTTTGGATTCTTAGAGAAGAAAATGGGAGAAAAATAGGAAAATTGTGAGAAAATTAAGGAAAATAATAATTGTTGGATAAATTTGATGATTAGGGTGCCTTGAGGGTTGAGACGAAGTGACTCGTGCGAAGATCGAAGAAGGCACGCAAATCGAGGCAAACTGCGTTTTTCAAGAAGAATTCGAATTGCGCCCAAAGGTGAGTGTTCGCCCCCCAACTTTGTTTTGACTTGTGAGTGGTTCTACCTGAAAAGACTTTAAGTGACATTCGTGAATGTTCATCCCTATGGCTTGGTTTATTATGGTTGTCCAAACAATTATTTACACATGCATTGAATTTCGTACTGTAAATTGCATACATTGAGATGTTAATTCTATGCATGTTATGATTTTTCGGCATTGGCTTGTTTTGTGTCATCCATGTGGGACGTGGGTTGGTAACTTGTGACGTAGCCCAGAGTGACAGCACTTGGGATGCGTACCTAGGATTAATGCTAGGTGACCCACTTGGGACGGGACTGAGACGGACTTCACCCTACGGGACCCAAGTGGCGGGGCTGAGAGTGGACACCACCCCGGTTGTTGGCTCAAGTGGCGGGGCTACGAGTGGACACCACCCCAGGTTCCTTTGAGCAATAGCATTAATGCCGAGGTGACGTCGATTCCGAGGATAGTGCTGATGTGGCACTCTTGGGGCTAGGGTTGCGTTGGGTTTTGGAATGCTTTTGAGTTGGAGCGTAAAGCCTAACAATGACAATGGGGTGATTCCCGGGTTCATATGTCGAGGTTGTCCCTCTTAAGCAGGATTGTTTTGCCAATGGGCCGAAGTGGTTGTGTCGCCTTTAGAGAGATTGCATTTTCCCCGGTTAGGGTTAAGTGCTATGTGGGATTCTCTTAGGCTGGTGCATGTCGAGATTTATCGATTTTGTATATGATTTTTCATATCTGCATGAAAACGTTTTTGAACTCTCACTTAGATGATTCAGCATCTAATTTGGACTATGTCCCTGGAATATTCAAACGTTCCAGGTGAAAGTAGTGGCGCCAAGGGAAACAATATCATCGAGATGTAGCGGCTATGTTTAGTTTTCGTAGGTTTTGTCCATGATGACGATGTTTAGAGGTTATGTAATATTTTGATATTTTCATGTGAAACATCGATTTGGTTATTGTAAAGGAATTGTCGGTTATATATCATTGAGGTTTCGATCTTGCTTTCGCTGATGTGATTGTTGATACCTGTCTTAGTTTATTTATTATTAAATTTTGATATGCTAAGAAGGTATGATCGGGATTGACGGGAAATGATTATGATGAAGGTATATGTATTGAGAGACTTATGTTGTGTGTTGAAAAAAAAAAAATATTCCCGAAATCTCGATTTAACGCTCGTTGTGGGAAAATGGGGCTTTACATTTGGTATCAGAGCGAATTAGCAAAATCCCCGATTGGAGACTCAGGGGTACTAGTGAAAATAGAGAATGATTGAGTCAGTAACGGTTAGTCTGACGTGACGTAATCTAGCTATCAAGTTAGGTTTGTAAGTAAGTGATATGAATCATTAAGATTCAAATATTAGAATGATTTGGTATTTATCGAGTATTCGAGTATTAGAATCATTATGGTTTAAGTGATTGATGTTTTCTTTTCTAGATGGAGAGGACTCGAAGAATCCTGGATCTCAATGAGCAAGATGAGGAAAACGGTAGTAGCAGTCATCGTGGTCACTCAGTGAGTCGCGCCACAAACAGTCGCCATAGTCGCTCTGCGAATTCAGCTACGAGTAATCACCGTAGTCGCTCCACAAATCGTGCCGCGAGCAGTAGACGACAAGAAGAGCAATCAGGTCCTAGTGAGAGTAGACTTGATCGAATAGAGCGGATCTTAGAGGGTGTGCTGACACATGTAACAAGGAACGAGCCACCAAGGCACACCCCCCATATGCTGGATTAGTATCGCCGGTAAAGACCCCCAGTGTTTAGGGGAAAAACGGGAGATGACCCCAGTGCAGCCGAGTACTGGATAGAGCAAACTGAGAAGCTGCTCCAACATCTGCAGTGTAGTGACGAAGAGAAGGTTAACTGCGCTACATTCATGCTCGAGGAAGAGGCTGCACGATGGTGGCAATCAGCCCAACGAGCCCTACAAAGGACACCCAGGCGGGTAGCACAGGATCTAAGGCCGAGACAAGCTCAGGCAATAACCTGGGAAGCATTTAAGGAAATTTTCAATGCTAAGTACTTTCCCCACAGCTGGAAGGAAGAGAGAACTTGGGAATTCATGAACTTAAAGCAGACTGACGAAATGTCAGTAACCCAATACGATGTCAAGTTTACCCAACTGATCAGATACGTGCCTATGTACGAAACTGACGAAAGGCAGAAGGCACAGAAATTTGTGAGTGGATTGAAAGTGGATCTACAACAAGCTCTCAGCTCATGTACCATCAACACTTACAACGAGGCGCTGGACAGGGCTCTGACCACCGAGATGAACCTACTGCGTGTAGGATTGATAAGATCTGATGAAAAGAAAAGAGATTCGAAAGGCACGGAGCATAAGACAGGAGGAAAAAATTAAAAAGATAGCAAGCCGTGTCCCCGATGCAATAAAGAACACCTAGGAAGAAATTGTTCTCAGGGCATATCACGTGTTTTTCGTGCGGCGAAAAAGGACACAAGGAAAAGGACTGCCCTTGAGAAGAAAGATGTACCTCCAACTGGGAATCGAACGGGGATCACAAGCTACTCGTGCAATCAACCCGGTCACTACGCTAGTGAATGTCCGAAGAGACAGAAGATGGATCAACCCGGGAAGATAACCATGACGCCAGGACCTCGTACCGGACGAGTCTTTTGCCTAACAAGAGAAAATGAAGAGGTTTACCCTGGCTTGGCAAGAGATGACGAAGAAACCCATCCGACAATGACCAAAGATATGCCGAGCTAATTCAATGTTATCAATTTCTGTGCCATCTTGGCAGATAAGTTAAAGTTCAATGTTATCAATTTCTGTGTCATCATGGCATTAACATTAAGAGTCGGTTGGGAGTCAATGAAATGTATTTTGAGGACACAGTTGGAAATAATAATAAGTGTTATGAATTATTTTGGGATTCGTGTAACTGCCTGTTCAAAGCTACAACGGGATATTCTGGAAAATAAAAACATGTCTGGTAAGCTCGGATCATAAGGAGATATAAGCAATGAATAATTGCTAAGGATAATGAGTGGTACTTAGGACATTTCAATTAAGAGTCATTAGCAAATATCACGGACCAAATTTCGAGGACAAAATTTCTTTAAGGGGGGGAGGATGTAACACTCGAGAATAATTTTGAGGATAAAAATGATGTTTGATAAAGGGCATAATTGGAATTTTGGGAAAAAATAAGACTATAGGGCACACTAACACAGCTTTGGACGACCGAATTAATCAGAGGGAGTACCTCGGACTCTAGATAGCCAAGGAAAATGGTATAGTACCGACGAACAATTAAAATTATGATTTTTCGTGATAAAAGAAATGAGATCGGGAACAGTTTTCGGTACAGCAAAAATACAGCTACCAATTAGGTCGTATTACCGAATTGTTATAAATGATGTCCAAAAAGTCAAAGGAGGGCATCAAGGACTAGTATTCGATGTATAGAACAACCCTTAAGAGGTTTCAGGTTGAATCGAGTGGATTTGAGGTCAAATAAATCAGTCGGGCCTAAGTGTAATTTTCTAAAAATGCCCGAGGGAGGTCAAAACGGTAAATTTTTGAAAATTTCAAGGGAGAAATGAGAATTTATAATCTTGTGGGTCTTAGTGGTATAGTTGGATAATTAAGGGGCTTGAGAATAAGGGCCAAAATGTAAAAGGAAATTCAAAGGGGGCCAAATCGCAATTTTTGAAAATCTGCCAAAGCATGGCAGATTTGGCCGAGATTTTGGCCTGATTTTCCAGCGATTTGGGCAGCCTAGGGTCGTCAGGGAGTGGCCTAGGGTGGTCTAGGAAGTGTGGGGAAGAAGCCTTGGCCGGAAATCGGCCACGTGGGGGTCGAATTTGGCTATAAATAGCCAAGGGTATCGGCCGAAAATGAAGCATCAAATTGCTCTGTTTTGAGAGCAAATCGAGGGAAACCAATAAGGGGCTTTTGATCCTTGAGGGAAGAGGATCATTTCTGGAGATTTTGGAAATTTTTGGGGTAGTTTAGAGGGTGTTTTCGCATATATATACATTCAGCCGTATATATATATATACATTTTGCGTGAAATACCAAATCGGGTTGTAGAGTGATCGATCGAGCGATCTAATAACGGGCTTTTGTTCGCAAGGTGATGGACAACTGATCTGGAAAATTTCGTGCCAATCGGAGTTCGAATCGAGGGTCAATTTGATTCGCCGGTGTTCGGTGGCGGGATATCTTCGGCCGACTGTTTTTGGTCAAATCGGAAGGCTTCCGGTGGTCTTTTCGGAGCAAGATTGGTACCATTGAGATCGACTAAGGGAGAGGAATAGCCTGGTGTCGTCGCTTCAATTTTCCGGTGTACCGTCGCCGGAGAAGATGACCGGAGGTATTTTTGTGTTTTTTTAAATACTGAATATATATAAAATTTGATAAAAAATAGAATTAAAGGAATTAAAATTCTGGAAAAATATCTAGAAATTCAAAAAAGATGAATAGTTTAATTTGGTGAATTTTTATCTTGGAAATGTCTTGGGGAAATAATTATGTTTGATTTTTGAAATGAAATGTAAATAGAAAATAAATAGGAGTAATTTTTAGAAAATTCTGAAAAATTTTCATAAGTATAAGGAATTTATTTTATGAGTTTTGGTGATTTTTCTTGAAGTATATTCGAAGTAAATCGATGAGAAATAAATTTTCTCAAGGAAAAGTAATTATGGAAATTTGAGAAAATAGGAGAAAAATCTGGAAAATTTCCAGAAAATCCCAGAGGCTTATAAATATTTTTTTATGAATTATTATGTAAAAATATTTGATAAAATAGTTGTGTAGATATTTATTTTGGATTCTTAGAGAAGAAAATGGGAGAAAAATAGGAAAATTGTGAGAAAATTAAGGAAAATAATAATTGTTGGATAAATGTGATGATTAGGGTGCCTTGAGGGTTGAGACGAAGTGACTCGTGCGAAGATCGAAGAAGGCACGCAAATCGAGGCAAACTGCACTTTTCAAGAAGAATTCGAATTGCGCCCAAAGGTGAGTGTTCGCCCCCCAACTTTGTTTTGACTTGTGAGTGGTTCTACCTGAAAAGACTTTAAGTGACATTCGTGAATGTTCATCCCTATGGCTTGGTTTATTATGGTTGTCCAAACAATTATTTACACATGCATTAAATTTCGTACTGTAAATTGCATACATTGAGATGTTAATTTTATGCATGTTATGATTTTTCGGCATTGGCTTGTTTTGTGTCGTCCATGTGGGACGTGGGTTGGTAACTTGTGACGTAGCCCAGAGTGACAGCACTCGGGATGCGTACCTAGGATTAATGCTAGGTGACCCACTTGGGACGGGGCTGAGACGGACTTCACCCTACGGGACCCAAGTGGCGGGGCTGAGAGTGGACACCACCCCGGTTGTTGGCTCAAGTGGCGGGGCTGCGAGTGGACACCACCCCCCCAAGTTCCTTTGAGCAATAGCATTAATGCCGAGGTGACGTCGATTCCGAGGATAGTGCTGATGTGGCACTCTTGGGGCTAGGGTTGTGTTGGGTTTTGGAATGCTTTTGAGTTGGAGCGTAAAGCCTAACAATGACAATGGGGTGATTCCTGGGTTCATATGTCGAGGTTGTCCCTCTTAAGCAGGACTGTTTTGCCAATGGGCCGAAGTGGTTGTGTCGCCTTTAGAGAGATTGCATTTTCCCCGGTTAGGGTTAAGTGCTATGTGGGATTCTCTTAGGCTGGTGCATGTCGAGATTTATCGATTTTGTATATGATTTTTCATATCTGCATGAAAACATTTGTGAACTCTCACTTAGATGATTCAGCATCTAATTTGGACTATGTCCCTGGAATATTCAAACGTTCCAGGTGAAAGTAGTGGCGCCAAGGGAAACAATATCATCGAGATGTAGCGGCTATGTTTAGTTTTCGTAGGTTTTGTCCATGATGACGATGTTCAGAGGTTATGTAATATTTTGATATTTTCATGTGAAACATCGATTTGGTTATTGTAAAGGAATTGTCGGTTATATATCATTGAGGTTTCGATCTTGCTTTCGCTGATGTGATTGTTGATACCTGTCTTAGTTTATTTATTATTAAATTTTGATATGCTAAGAAGGTACGATCAGGATTGACGGGAAATGATTATGATGAAGGTATATGTATTGAGAGACTTATGTTGTGTGTTGAAAAAAAAAAAAAATATTCCTGAAATCTCGAGTTAACGCTCATTGTGGGAAAATGGGGCGTTACAAGTAATAGTAAGCTCAAATTAATTCATTCTCGTCCATTAGCCTTCTCTTGATCATCCATGACTTGTATTTATAAGCTTCTCACAAGATTGAAAAGAAATGAAGCCATTTGTGACCGTTGGAGAATGAGAAACTAGCCATTAGAGATTGAAAAACTAGCCGTTGTAAGTTTCTGTGAAACACATAGTCGACAGATCAAATGGGTTAGTCGACTATTTCTTCAAATAAAACTAGGCATAGTCGACAGATGAGAAAGCATAATCGACTATTTTTCAACCAAAACTTCTCATAGTCGACAGATCCTTTTACATAGTCGATAGATTAAAAATTACAAAGAAAATTTTGAATATCATGTACAAACATAGTCGACAGAATAAATAGCATAGTCGACTATCCTTTCACAATAGTCGACAGAATGAAATATAGTCGATAGAGGCCATATATAGTCGACAGATTAAACAAGCATAGTCAACTATCCTTATGCATAGTCGACAGCACTAAACAACATAGTTGACTATCTTTTTGAAAAATCTGGAAACTTAACAGATAACATGTAGAAGCACAGTAGATTAATACAAAACATCATCACATATTTACAAGTAAATGTCCTCATCTTGTTTAATTTATATTTTACTTTCCATTTACTTTAATACATAAATGTAAATAAGAAAGTACCCCATATTTGGATTCAATAAAAATATAAAAAAAATCAAAATCCATAAGAATAAAAAAGTAGAGTTTGGATTTTAGTAGGAACTTAGGATTTTGCGATTTTACCACCTCCAAGATATACACTTTCTATTTCTTGAAAAATTAGTTAAAAATCATTTTATCACTAATGAATGTTAGCTATTGAATTACTGGGAGTTAGTTTTCTAAAAAGGAAACATTTTCATATATGTCTCCTTATAAGGTGCTAGTGTTCCAGACTTAGAAAAAATATTGAAATGTTATCAAAACGAGTTTCAAGACATGATGCATGAACTAAAGGATTTTTCATATGATTAAGATTCAAGCCAAAACCTTTTATGCACGTTTCAAAATATGAAATCTTATTTTGAAGTATGAGATTAACATAAATGATTTTTCATACTTAAGATTGGATTTTCATCAAACACATTTATGTTCAAGTTGGTCTTTTGCCTTAGAACAATTTTAACTCTATGTTGACCAACGACTTCAAAGCTAATTTGAAAATCATTTTAAAAGATTCTTTTAAGACTAAATACTTGACTTTGCAAATCTCCAACTAATATAGAAAATCATAAATCTTTTTGGTTTTCATTTTAACAAAGCACTTGAAATTGATTTTTGTTGAAAACCATAGACTTGACTCATGACTTAGGGATAAAACAAGGTATTATTTTTCATCATCAAAACTAAACACAAGGGTAGAACATCATGAATAACTTAGAGCCAAGGAAAAATCACTACCTGACATCTAGACATCAATTGGATTCATGGCTTCTACACTTGACAACAACATCCTCAAAGAAATACATTTCTTATATTTTATCAAAACACATTTTCAATCCCATAAGGTAACCATGTACATGCGTAATAGATTAACACACAAGGTCCCTTTAATCACATGCATCATATATATATATATATATATAAATGACTCACAATCCATGCCATGTGGTTATATAACACATTACCTAGCCATAACATAAATGCCTAAATGCACACATATGGCCTTTGAGGCCCACATAAAATGCATACATTAGTGCTCAAGACCCTGAATACAAACCTACTGACAGCCAATGACAGGCTACCAAATTAATAACATAAGCCCAATGCTCTTATATCACATCCATCAATATCATATCCACCTCCATCATTATCATATACCGAAGCACTCACAATCACATTAATATCACAAGCTATTGTGGGACTCAAACCCCCTAGTCTTACGCATCACAAGATACAATTGTTGTGGGACTCAAAACCCCCAGTCTTACGCATCATAAGATACAGCTGTTGTGAGACTCAAACCCTCCAGTCTTACGCATCACAATCACAACTCAATTTCTACCACCACTACCACCATGCAGTATAATTACACGAACACACTGCCATACAAAATATTCACAATTTCATCTTCATATCCTCATGTTCAATTACAATCAAACATTTCTTATGCAATTCATGTGTATGCCATTACACAATTAAATACCATAATACATGCAAGCTCTTAAAACATAGCTTCATACACATGGCCATACTATGAATGCGCAATAGTAATTATTGCCATACTTGAGATACTTCATATATTCCATAATCCCACCATGATAATCAATTTCAAATGCAACTTATATAATCACAATCATATGGCATATTATGGTTAATATCCTTAGTGTTTTAAGGGTGTATTTCCTTTACTGAAGGCCCCTATCTATCATACAATTATAGGGACATTTCAATGTATCCAAAATTTTTATACTCACTTTACAACTTAATTCACGCAACCACATAACCACATTATCATTCTTGTCTTACTTCTAAAGCCCCTAAGTTTACTTGCATCATTTAGCATTTAGATGGAGTTAATTATGGTAATTAAGAGCACAATCAATATATTATACATGCCCTCAATTTTTTCCCACTAAGATTCTTGGCCATTTCACATAATTCAACATTCAAATAGGAACAAATGTTAAGGAAGGAGAAAGCTATGGATCAAGTATACATTTCAAAGGAAGCCCACAGGCACAATATTGGTCCGAATGGTTCAAATCCTATATCAAATTGAAGCTTATCAAGTCTAGATTACAATGCAAAAAACAAATATTGATTCTAATATTTCTACAAAGAGTTATGCCTAGAAAAGTGCAAGGTGCGCAAAACTCCTTGTGTTGAAAAAAAAATGAGTGCCGAAATGGCTAAGTATCTTAGGACGACTGAAATTGGGCAGAATGCTAGATTTTAAGCTTTAGTCGACCAAAATCTAACTTGATCAAAGTTTCCCAGAATGAAAGTTTCTAACCTTAGGTTGACCGAACTTTGACTAAAGTCGACCGAAGTTTAACTTAGGTCAACCAAAGTTGGGCAGAATGCTTATTCATAATCTTAGGTCGACTGACCCTTCAACCAAAGCTACATACAAGCTACTAGATGACTTATGTAATGACCCTAAATTGGATCTAGGTGTTTTTAATATTTAATTTTAACTCAGGGGCATTCTAAATATGGGTCGAAGTATTTTAACAATTTATTTTGATGGCATAAAATGATTTTGGATTAATATGAAATTTTCTTGGGGCATGTGGTCATGAATTTAAGTGTATGGGTCTAATTTTTAAGAATTTGGGAAATTAATGTTTTGAACTCCATTTAAATAGTTAAATCAGTTCATGGGTTTATCAGGTGGGTTAATTAAATTGTTGGGTTGGGCTTGGGCCCAATGGTGAAGGAGATTTGAATTTTATGTGGGTCAGAAAAGGAAAAATGAAAATTTAAAATATATGTCAAACATAAAAAATGCCCTAAAAAGATTTTCTGTAATGAGATAAATGAAGGGCAAATAAGCCTTTTGGGGAGGGGGCAACAACCTGCAATTGTTTCTTTTGCCTCTTCTTTTTCTGATTTTGGCCAGAACGCACCTCCTATTTTAGGCTGTGGATATCCTTTCTTTCCCTTACTTTCACTGTTCCATTGCCCTTCATCTTCTTCTCCATCCATCTTCTGTTTCATCTTCTTCATCTCCCATTTTGCTGTTGGCGACCTAAGCTCAATGGAAGGTATAGCTGCCTCTTTCTGGTTGGGACAACTCCTAAAGCAAGTTTCCCTAGCTATCTTGATTGTGAGTCTATATATATGTGTGTATTGTCTCCCTGTTGCTCTGTTATATAGCATAAGGAAGCTTTATATATATATATATAAATATACACATACACACAGTCTTGTTGATATTTCTTCCAGTGAATGGCATTTTGGTAGGTAAGGGTACAAACCTTCTTCATTTGTATCCAAAAAGTTAAATTATATAGATTCGTATATATATATATAGTTATATACGCATAGCCCCTGTTTATAACTCATGATTCGGATAGCTTTATGCATACTCTCTGCTTCATTTGAATACGCCATACCTGTAAGCACCCCCGCCCGGATATCCCAGCCGCCCGGACTATTCGAACGGGAGTACTTACGGAAAGGGAAAAATAATGAACACAAAACAGAAACCACCCTGGCATGCATACACAAAAATAAGAACAACGGAAGCGAAGCTCAACACATGCATGCTCTACGGGTACCCCGCAACATGGCGGTCATATGATAAATAAATAAACACAGACCCCTGTGCCAATATACGCGAGACTCAAGGAACGATCTGGAACAGTAAAAATGATAGAGTAAACCCTACTCAACCATCAGAGTTGACAGGGATTGACGGGACTACCTGTACACCACACCGACTCTACCGCTAAAAGATGACTTCCTTGCCATGGCCCACGCTGTCATTACCTGGAATGATGAAAAAATAAGGTGCGTCGAGAGACTCAGCAAGCATAAGAAAAGAGAGGCTGAAGGCTGCACAAAGCTAGAAATTTCTCGCCAGAATAAACCCCCAGGTACACACAAGTCATGAGACGCTACAACATAATAGTATAGCATAATAAAAGCATATACCGGTCCTTGGGGCCCACATAAGACACCTGGCACCCAAGTCCCATACCAACCTGTCGTTGCCCTGGACGGTAACAAATACCTCCAGCCAATCTGTGCGCCATCCCGGGTCGGTACTCCCGTCACCCGTCCATGTCGGTACTCCCGACACCCGTATCCCTGCCGGTACTCCCGACAGCCGAGCCATAGGCTCCCTCGGAACGGTACTTCCGTCCGAGAACTAAATACTACCGGTAACCATGCAATGCACATAACAATGCAATGGCGTAGTGAGCATCAACGTGATACACCGGCGCCCATACATCCATGCATCAGGCCATGCTCCGCCCACATAGTAAACCACACGCGATGCATATGCTCGTGCTGGATGCAACCTAACCAAACTAGCATGTCCGTGTCCAAGCATACTCAATAAATGAATATTTTTTTTTTTAATTCTCTAAATACCCAAATAAATTAATAATCATTTATTTAATTCCCAAATTTCGGGATATTACAATACCCTACCCGGATCATGTATACATATATAAACAACTTCATCCGAATGCCCCTTGCCCTTTTGGATCACCCATAAAATTTACATATATATATATATATATATATATACGCCCCCCTGCTCGGTCGCCCCCTGTTCCAACAACCCATCGTGACCCATTTGCAATATATATATGTATATACACTCACTCCATTCGGATGCTCCCCTGTTCAGCCAAAAAACCTATTTTTATTTATATATGTACGCCCCTGTTTGGTTTCCCTATTCCAGCGAACCTAAGACCCATTAATATATATGTGTACATATATATATATATATATACTCACCATGCTCGATTGCCCCTAAATCAGCCGAACCAGCGACCACTTGCATATATATATATTCATGTATAACCCTGTTTGGTGAGTCCCTGTACCAGCTAAAATCAAAGACCCACTTATATTATATATATATAGGTATACTCTCAGTTTGTGTGCTCCCCTGTTCTTATTTGACCCAGATATGTACTTATACATACGCATATACCCTCTGTTTAAATGCCTCTGTACTTGACCCATTTATATATATATATCAGTTGTAGAGAAGTTGCTCGTTGGGAGCTTTCTCTCTCTCTTGCTGTTTATTCGGATACCCCGTGCTTTGTTCGAACCGTGTATGTATATATATATATATATATATATATAAACTCGACTTCATTTGAACCCCCTCACCCTTTTCGGACCGCCTATATGTATATATATATACATACTCTGTTAGAATGCTCCTGTTCCAGCCGAGCAACCAGTGACTATATATATTCATACACGTATATACTCTGTTCGATGTATTGTGCCTATGTGAACCGTGACCCATATTTATATACACATCCATGTTATCCGAAAACCCCCCCATGCATTATTTGAATCATTTACATATATATAAAGCACCATGCATTGCCCCTGTTTTAATCAACCTCCCACAAATATATACATATATGTATACATGCGTGATAAAGAATCTACTCAAATGGAAGCTCTCTCTCTCTCTCTTAAGCCTTTGTTTTGTTTTAATAACCTTATATGGTAACAAAAATGTAAACCCACTAAGAGCGCGACACCCAAATAATATAAATAATATATATATATATATATACACACATATTAAGCACCCAAATAAATAATATATATATACGTATATACACCCACTGTAAGTTAAAGGCACCCAAGTAAATAATATATATATATATATATATATGTAACCACATGCACCCACGCACCCTCTGTAATTTGAAGTCCCACCCAAAAATATATATATAAATATATACATAAAATAATTCCCTCTTATAATCATTTTTGTAAAGGGGAATTTTTGATACAGAAGTCTTTTCTGGTTTTTTTTTAATTATATTTAATTATATATATATATATCAAAATACATTCTATCTAATTTTGATGTCTTAAATCGAATAATTCAAATTATATGTAAAGAAAAATACATATATAAATACTTGGTATGTATACAAATAAATTATAAAGAATTCATTAGTAAATTATTATATTTCGTGTGCATACTTGATATGAGTGGAAAAACTATCCAGTATTGTGAGATGGGCATAAAATATATATAAGTATGACAACAGCTTGTGAGATGAAATTCATGAGGTTTATATATATGCGAAAGTGAATGCGTGACACATTTCACACACATTCAATATGATCATATTATGTGGCACATTATTATTTATCTTTGCGCACCTAATATTTTGTGTAGAGAGAAAGGGTACCCTAGAGCACCTGGCGTGGGACGAGGTGGCCATAACCCAGTGATTAGTGATCAATTTTCTAAAAAATTTGTTATAATTTCACCCTTATTTTGATTTTAAAATAGTTTAAATTGAATATTATTATGCATTTTGTGCATGTTTAAAAATATTAATATAAAAATATATATAAAATATATAAAATATAAAAAAATAAATATAATATATATAATAATATAATATTATGGATTCCAAGCCCAACACAAGGAAGGCCCAAGCCCAAAAATATGAAAAGCCCAAGTCCCACAAATTGCTGATATCATTGCTTACATCATGGGTTGGAATGACATTATCCCTTACATCATGGGTTAGAATGACATCATTGCTTACATCATGAGTTGGAATGATGTCATCGCTTACATCAAGTCACGAAGTTTCAAGAACTACACTTTGGCCCGGACTTTTTAAGTAATTAGATATTTTATTTATCTTTGTATTTTAAAATTAGATATTTTATTTTTCTTTAGATATTTTGTATTATTAAATTATATAATTGAGTGGTCTCCATTGCATCTTTTAGCCTATAAATAGAGCACTTGGGGTTCATTTGTAACCATTCAATTTTCTTATAATGAAAGCATAGTTGTGTTCTTAGGATTTCTCTCTCAAATTTTTCACTTTAATTTTTATATAGTTTCGTTCTTAGAATTTCTCTCTCAAACCTTCAACTTTTGTTTTCACATAGTTGTATTATGTTATTCATATTGTCTTTTTATTATATACCGCCTATATGGTCGGTTGAATATTGTCTTTAAATATTATCTTTTAATTATATACTGCTTATATGGTCGGTTAAAAAATTGTCTTTTAATACCGCCTATATGGTCAGTTTAATATTGTCTTTAAATATTATGTTTTAATTATATACCGCCTATAAAGTTAGTTAAAAAATTGTCTTTTAAATACTGTCTTTTAATTTTCGTCATTTAAATTCCTACTAATTTATTTAAAAATGAAGATAAGTAACTAAATCCAATATTGGGTTAAGGCAATGACAGTGTCCAACGCCAATGATTCTCAAAGAAAGTTACGCTTCAAATGTGTAATATTAATCTGATTTAATTCGAGTAGTGTGCGTATGGTGTATCTTTGAGTTTGGATTGGAACATAAGCCTAACTTAGAATTTTCATGCCACACATGGACATTGCAAGACCTGAAAATGTTTTCATACCTAAACCCAAATGATTAATCTGTATCTATAAAATCTGTCTGTGGAATATAATTCAATTTATGGTAATTATTTAACCTAGAATTTTCATGCCACGTATGGAGATTGCTTAAACAAGAATTATCCTTATATTGAATTAAAATTATTGACAGATCTGCAAAACTTAAATTGGATGAATATTACTGATTTGTTTTATTAAATCGGGAATTAATTGGTTTTGGCACTAAAATTGTCTTGACCCAAATTGTTTAAATTCAGTGTTAATTTAGTTTTAATTCTTATATTTAGATCATTTTAATCACCTCGTAAAATCAAAATATTCTGTGACTTTTATTTTCATCCACAAATAATCTCCCTGTGAATCGAGTCGGACTCACCGAAATATAAATTTAAAATTGTACTACACGCACACTCGCACACTGGCGAGTATAATCACCCTACACTTGCTTTAATAAAAGGATTGATGTCTGATGAATTTGATTGTATTTTTGATAAATAAATGTGCAGGGTAGCGTAGTAGTCACCCAGTAGGTTGGCTCTATATTGAATGTGAGTTTTTATTCTCTTGATGCACTTGGCATATGTTGTTTGATGGTTTGCGAGCCTACGAGATTTGATTCTGACACTTAATTTTACATGCACATTTGCATAGTAATATATGGTAACATGATGCATTTAAATTGAAATTGATAAAGTCATAAATTTACGAATCTTGTATAAAACTATCAAGTTTTTGATTACTCTTTTTGGTGTCACCATACTCTTGATTCCTGTTCACTATTCATTGCTTCTAGAACTTGCTGAGTCTCGTGGCTCACTTAATCTTCCTTGCCATTCCAGGTAAAAGGAAGGCCGTTATCAAGGGTGAGTCCAGTGGAACTAAGGCCCAGGGATAGTGGTGTACAGAGACGTGTACTAACTTGAAGATCCTGTTAGCATTTTGGTGAGCCTTGAGATGAAATGATTTTTATTTTGTTAGTTAACATTAGAGCCTCTTAATTATTTTGTATGGCCTTCGAGCCCCAAACTTATGAGATATTGGAAGTATAATTGAATCTTAATTTAGTTTTTACTGCTAGTAATGAATTGAGTTATTTGTTTTATTATGGTTAGTTCTATATCATCTCTGTGATGACCTCCTTTCGAATATCCAATGCTAGCGGGAATATTCGAGAATGGGCCCTTACAACTTAGGTCAACCGAAGTGGCAACTTCAGTTGACTGAAGTCACGACGAGAGTCACAAACAAACACGAATAGGGAACAAAAGAACACATAAGATACAGCCAACCCCATAGCTGGTTTCCTAACCCACAAATGTCATTCCTTGAAGGAAAACATGGCGTGAACAAACCCAATAAAGACTATCAATGAGACTCAACAACATTTTAAGAGAAAACCCATAAATTTTGAAAAAAAATGGAATAAAATCCATTAACTACAAGAAATGGTCCTCAAGACTACCACAAGGATAAAAGCCATAGTTATTTATACAAAAGAAACATCTCAGCCATTATTTAGAAGAAATAGATATTGGATGTTTGCTTAGAAGAAGAAGAGTAGGAACTTGTCTTTGAAGCTTGAACCATGGAGAAGAAGAGCAACCTGCTAGAATTGGAAATCCACCTTCTTAAAGCTCCGATATAAAGAACAATGGAAGAAGAAGAAGAAGAAGAAGAAGAAGAAGAAGAAAATGATGGAGAAATAAGGAGAAGAAGAAGATGTCAAGAAAGGGGTAGAAATGAAGTGAAGAAGAAGGAAAACAAGACAAGAAAATGGAGGGGATATGGCCTTCACGTCAGCCCCCAACTGCTCCCATCACCCATTTTCCCATTCCACATTTACCCCTCAATTGCGCATACACACACACACACACATAAGCCCAAGCCCATTTTGGTCCTTTATCATTTCATTTCCTTTGTTTAAATCTCCACTTATATTACACATGGCTCGAGCCTAAATCCATTAGCCCAATACATTTACTAAGTCCAATAGGCTAACTCTTCAACTTGGTCCCAATAAAATACAACACAATTTGCACTCGGAATTAATCCAATTTCAATAGCCCAATACATTAGAGATGGGTTTATTTTAAATGTTCCTACAATCCATAGCATTTAGGCCTTTCAATCATTAGCCCAACCCATTTGTTGACATGATCAACTCAATTTATACTTCATTTTTATTTTTCACTTACATTTCATTTTCTCATGAATTAACATTTTCATTAATTTTTCTTTTTATAAACATATAAAATATTTTGACCCATTTAATTTAGACAATGTCTGAAATGCATCACACATAATAAAATCATATTTCTCATAAAAGTAGAGCATGCAATACTAGATATTGGGGTTTTTGCATTCCAAAATATTGATGTTGTAGCTCCAAAAAAATAAAAAAGTAAACAGAGATGTGGTGCTAGAGATTGGGGTTTGTCCTCGTGGTACCAAAAAGTAAGGTTTGCATTATTAGAAATTGGGGCTTTTTGCAATTATAGAATATTGGTATTTTGGTATCAGAAAAAATGAGTGCAGTACTTGAATTAGAGAATATTCCTATGGTACTAAAAAGATAGACATGCGGTATTAAAAATTGAGGTTTTTGTGGTTCTAAATATTGGTGTTGATAGGAGAAAAAAGAGATTATAGTACTAGAATTATGGGGTTGTCCTTCTAGTACTAAAAAATAGGGTCAGGGAACCAGAAATTGGGATTTTATGGTTCTAGAATGTTAGTGTTTCAGCTCAAAAAAAAAAAAAAAAAGAAATGTGTTATGCTAGAAGTTGGGACTTGTCCTCATAGAGTGTACAATATGAAAAATTAAGATTTCCCGCAATTGTAAAAATTTGGCATTGCAACTCTAAAAAACGGGTAAAGTGATAGAAATTAGGGTTGAATCCCACAGTACTAAAAAGTGGGGCATGTGATACTAAAAATTGAGATTTTCATAGTTATAGAAAATTGGCATTGTTTCAAAATGCTAGAAATTAGGATTTATCCTTGTGATACTAAAAAATGGGTATGCAGTACCAAAAAAAAAGTTTTCATGGTTATAAGAAATTAGTGTTGTGGTTCCAGTGCAATACTAGAAATTGTGATCTTTCTACATTAGAAATTAGGATTTCTCTCGATTGTAAAAAATTAGTGTTGGGGATTCAAAACAATGGGTATGGTTCTAGACATTAGGATTTATCCTCACAGTATTACAAAATGGGATATGTGGTACTAGAAAAAAGGGTTTACATGGTTGTAGAAATTGAGATTTGTCTCTGCAATAGTAAAAAGTGTGGTTTATGGTACTAAAAATTAGAATTTCTTGCAATTATAGAAAATTGGTGTTGTTGTTCCAATACAAGGGTTGTGTGGTACTTGAAATTGGGGTTTGTCTCCGCAATACTAAAAAATTGGGTGTGCAGCACAAGAAATCAAGCTTATTTGCAGTTGTAGAAAATTGGTATTACGGTTCACACGGGTGTGCAAAAAAAAAAAAAAAAAAAGAAAAAAAAAGACAAACTATCCAAATCAAATCAATCAAATTGCCAAACTTAGGCTGTTAGGAAAATTGACCAAAGATGCTCAAGTGGGTTTCACAATTTAGTAAATCGATATGTGACTGACCGCCCATATCCTTTAATTAAAGTTTAAAAAACTCTGTGCAATCACTAATTTTGTATGGTTGTGACACTTTGGATGCATTGATATATGGTTATCTTTTAATTTGGAACTTTATATGTTTTGTAATTTTTAGATTGCATGTGATTGTTTTAGGGCTGAATAAGCTGTTGTATCCTAAACTTAGTACAAATTTTTAATTTTATTCAGTTTTGACATTTGCTTCAATTTAATCATTGAATTTTAACTTTCATTTCAATTTTATTCTCAATTGGCTAGGAGTATGCCCCAGCATACGTGGTAGCAGAAGTGGCGTGTTAATGTGTCTAATAATAACACATAATTGTTTTGTCATGATATTGCTGCAATGTACAAGGAAAAACAATACTGTTTTGCCTTGTGTATTTTGAAATCCAAGTAATGGGTCGGGTTGACCCTAATCCAAATTCAACCCAATGGGTTGACCTAACATTTAATGGGTCAAAACTTGTATTTTTTCTCAAATCAATAGGTTTTTGCCTTCCACATTCCATCTTTCGTTGTCGTCGTTTCTGCCTTTACCGTCGTCAACTACCTTCTTCTTCTCACTCTTCATTGAGCCAGCGGTCAACCAAAATGAAGAAGGCAGTGAAGTGTACAAATCGGCCACCCATGGATAAGGGACACCATCTCTGACAGCCTCAATGTCAACCATTGCTTTGCCTTCCTTATGCAACGAGACCGACAATAGCCTAGATCCACCGCCTTCGACTATCTTCAGACGTTGGCCACCTTGTCATCGTGATTGCCAGCCCTCACATGCCTTCACTGATGGCTCGCGCAAGTCGTCGCCATCGACTCCTAGGCCACCTTTGATCCATTCAGCAAAGCCTACATCATCGGCCTCCGACTTCGATCGGCCAATCTCGTGATTGTAGAAAATTAGCGTCGTTCTAAAAAACTAAGGGTGCAATGCTATGAGATTTTTTGTTGAGGAATTAAAAAATGTGATGAGCAATACTAAAAACTAGGATTTTTTGCAATTATAGTATATTAGTGTTCTGATTGTAGAAAAAAAAAAAAAAACAAGAGGGTCTTACTTGGAATTTGGGGATGTATAAGTTGTACTAAAAATTAAAGTATGCAACACATAAAATTAGAATTTTTTGTGATTCTAGTATATTAAGTTGCGTTCTCTTTATTGTTTTCAAGTTATTTTTAGTTTTCAATTTTCTAAAATAATGAAAACGCGTTCTCTTTACTCTTTTTAAAAATACATTTTGAAAAACAAAAAAAAAATGTAAAGAAAACTCAAAATAACAAAAAGTTATTTGAGTGTTTTCAACCAAAACAAACTTAAAACTCAAAACACATTTATTGATTTATATTTTATTATTGTAATGGAAAAAAATATTATAAAATTCATTAACTTTAAAATATATATATATTTTTAATAATATATTAACATTAAATATTTTTAATTTATTAAATAATCAAATTTATTGAATAAAATATAATTAAAAACTTATTTCCAAAATTTCAAAGAGAACGTATTTTCTAATTTTCTGTTTTAAGGAATAGTTTTTTAAAATGACAAAGATAACGCGTTTTCAATTTTCTAAAAACAGATTACCAAAATAGAAAACTGAAAATGAATTCAAAATTAAAAATTAAAAAGTAAAAAGAATGCATCCTTAGTGTTTTAATACTAGAGAACAAAATGTGCAATACTGGGTATTGAGAGATGTCTTTGTTGTACTAGAAAATGAATTTTCTCGCGATGCTAAAAGATTGGTGTTGTGATAAAATAAAATAAACATTATTGTCTCAACATTTATGTGATACAAATATATATGTACTATTAATACTATGTCAAGCTAAATATATATTTTTAATTTGATTTCAAAATATTTTTAATTTTACAAAAATTGTAAAATATGTATCAACCCTTTAGTTTTACAAAATTACATAAAAATGAAAATTATAAAATCATAAAAATTGTGAAACTGTTATAAAATAAAAAAATTCTTAATTATATATATGCAATTAAGCAAGACTTGCAACATAAAACACAAAACGATTTATTTTTCTAAAACTAAAATAAACTGTCAACTGCTGTTGAAATTGAAAAAACTATCAACTAGTTGAAGAAACTAGTCGACAATCCTGTTCAGAATAACATTGGGAATGATTTGGAGTTAATAGAAAAGCCAATAACCCCCTACAAAATAATATGTTATGTGAATTATATTCCGAAACTGTTTATTTGAAAATAAATTAAGAATGGTGATTTATCAAATCATTCTAAAAAGAATATTGATGGTGTTAGCACCTTATTTTAAATTGTTATCGAACCATTGGAAGAAGTTTAGGGGTTACTTTGACAACTAAATTTGGCTATCTATAGAATGCCATTTTAGTTTCTCAATGGGAAGAAATGAAATGATTATTTTGTCATGCTCTAACCGGTACTTGAGGGTTAATTCTACGAAAGTTATTGAGCTCCCTTGTACATTGATTGGATTGGCTGTATTGCCATTGAGATATTTAATGAGCTTTGAATTGATTATAGAATGATATTGTGGTTTCCTCGATCAGGGCGGACCTATAATGCAATTCAAGAGCCCATTGTCTCAGGGCCCACAAATTATGTTAATTTAAGGGATCTATAAAATTGAGAGAAAATAATTGTTTTGTCTTTGTGTTTAAATGACGATTTTTTCCCTATATAAATCACACCTCCCAATCCAAAATCTGTAGAATAAACTCTTTCTCTTCTCTGTGTCTAAATGAATATTTGTTTATTTTTTTTCTCTTATATCTATATGAATATTTATAAATCACTATTTTACTCCTGTCTAAATGAATATTTGTTTTTTTTTTATATTTTAGTATAAGAAATAAAATTTAAATGTGATTCGGAGGTCCATTTTTACATTTCGACTGGGAGTCCCAAAATCTTAGGTACGGCACTGTCCTTGATTAATTAATATTTTATGTCTCGTGAAAAATTACAGTTACAAAATGTGATTTGATGTGATATAAATATATTAATGATACTTATTGTATGGGGAATACTCGTGAACTCTTAAATTTTATTTTATTATATAGATATGAAATTATTTATTTTGTTAATTATCTATCATGGGGGATAATCTCCATTAGGCTTTATGCTCCTCACCCTCTTCCACCCCTTTCAGGTGAACAGGAATGATTGAGCTCAAGTGGACTCAGGTAGAGTATTTAATTTTGGTTATTTTCATAATGTGAACGTTAGGTTTTTCATTGCGAAATGTTATTTGGTTAGGTTGATAATTTTTAAAATTTGTTGAAAGTAAATTTATAATTGTATTGTGGATGTCATAAAATGAATATCCCATCCATTTTTAAAAGGAATAGAAATTTCATTCTATAATTGTAATTACATTAATGTTAAGCTGCCCCTCAGTTTTGATATTTACAAAATCAACAACACTTATTTTTTTTATTATCTATTTTTTTATTAGCATTACGGTTGCAAGTAAATACTTTTTTTTTTTATTTCTATTCCATCGACACTTATTCTGTCCAATTAAACGGATCCTTGATGTTTTTGCAGAGTATAACAAGAAAGCTAAATTAAGATGAATAAGTAAAGCAGAAAATAACCTGATATTAGTTTCCATATTAGTTATGTGGGAGAACTGATCGATTTTTATGAGGTGGATTCTCCACGTCTCCTATGGGAATTGTTCTCTGTTCCATTGGCGGAATAATGCCTGTTTCATTAATATGGTACGTAAACAAAAATAATTAAAATTGATTAGACTAGTATCCTACTATATAATATATATACTCGATCGTCCATTGTTAATTTTATTAATATATTAAAATAGAATAATTTGTCAAAGTAATTTGCCAAATGACAATTAATGGTGAACTGTTTTCCTCCAAAACTTGTATTAAATTAAATGTAGTGATTAATTAATTATTAAAATAAAATTATTTATTATATTATATTTATTTATAAATATATTAGTATAAAAAAATCCATATATTAGTCTTGAAAATGTAATATATCTTAATTATGCAATTAATTTTCTTCAAAATGTGAACTATTTTCCCTCCATTTTCAAGATTAATGCATGGGTTTTTCAATGCTAATTAAGATTTAAGATATCACATTTTCAAAATTATGGAAGAAAATTAATATATAGTGAAAGAAAAATAAGTTAAAATCCATATTTTCAAAATTTTATTATCATTGCAAAAATTAAATTTCAAGATTAGAAATTAAAAATTTCAATAGAATTTTTAGTTAGCATTGAAAAACTCATGCTTCCTCATGTTTAAGCAGTGTTCTAAAATTCGGTCTAGGCGGTCGCCAGCCAGTCGTGAATATGGCCTAATTTGCCCCTCTAGGCACCGGCACGATTAATTGGACGGTGGCGGCGACTAGCTACCTGGTACATCTAATTTTTGGGTTTAAATCTTTCCCTTTGTCGATTCTAAAGCCTCTCTTATTTTCTCAACTGTCTCACCCTCTCATACTCTTCTCCGCCTAAGGCCGCCGCTGTCTTAATGCCACCGGTACCTCTTCGTTGCCTCTAGCTCCTTCGCAACCTCCTCACCGCCTCT